>NC_042623.1:119025352-120269272 GCF_901001135.1 Rhinatrema bivittatum
ACACTCACAGATTAACTTCAGAGGCATAACTTGTGCAACTAAATTTACATGCATATTTCTTGAAATCAGTTCATGTAAAAGTGCACAGATTCTTTGCATCCTTTTACACTCACAGAACTTCTGGGCTATTTCCTAAAGCCAATTATGCACATGAATATGGTTTTATGTATGGAAATGTCTTTTAAAATTCAATCCATACTTTATTATGGTTCAACGTTTTTTATTGAGCAAGAAAAAAGTAACATAATTCCTGGGGTGCATGGACACTTAAGCACTCCAGGGACATATAAATGCAACCTGCATAAACAAACTCATTTTCATTTTAACCTCTTCCGCACAGACTCAGTGGACCCTCCGCCCCAGAACACCCCCTCATCTTATCCTCCGAACGACACACGAAGCCGCTGTGTATCCAAAAACAGTCCAGGAAACTAGTTGGATGCCAAGCTGTCCTGTGGACCAACATGTCCAGGGAGTGGAAGAGCTGTCACAGTCAATCGTTTAAGATTAGACTCCTAGAATGGTGTGGCAGAGTTTGAATATATGTATTCTAGATCTTCAAGAATTTGCGGCGATGCAATAGGGAGGTTCTGGATGCCAAGCTTTCCATTTGCATCAACTTGTGAAAAGCTTTCCTCCACATCCGAAAAGACGGTACCTATTTGGTCCGCCAGTGCAACAAAATAAGCTTTTTCCCCACATAGCAGGCCTTCTGGATTAACACACGGATCTCCGGCCCCCGAATCATGGAAGAGGAAATACAGCCAAACAATAGGACCGGCGGAGAGAGAGGAACATCAAAAAGATCCGCTAAATAATTAGCAATGCAGGTCCAATAGCACCTGATTGGTGGGCATACCCGAAAGAAATGCAAAAGACTACAGGTGGTCACTGTGCATTTCTCGCACTGGTCTATAGCCCATAAATTGGCTTTAAACAGGAGATGTGGAGACAGGTATGCTCTCCAGAGAAATTTATACTCCATCTCCCGGTAGTACATATTACTTGTCACCCGTGAGATCTGCTTAAAGCAATTCCGGATCATCCCTGGGGAAACCGTGAGCACCCCATCTCTGTTCCATCTTTCCACCAGAGTCACACTAGTATCCACAAATATAGTTCTCTTTAACACCTTGTGAGCCAAAGCCAAGGTTAATTTCAATGATTTCTCCAGCTGCAACATTTGGTTCACAGCCCCAAAGACTGCCGGCCTTTTACAATCAGTTGATAAGGAACTAATGTAATGTTGCAACTGCAAGTAGGGAAAAACCTGGGTGGCTCGTAACTCATAAATGTCGCAGAGTTGAGAGAATGGAATGAGCGCCCCATCCCCATCCAGGACGTGCCCCAATTGAGTGATTCCCTGTTTTGCCCAAGCTGAAAGGTGGCCATTTGGGAGCCCAGCGTGAACTGTGTATTGCCCTGTATAGGAAGGAGATAATCACATTGGGACTGAATGTGTAAGACTCTGCTCAGCTGTTTCCAAGCCTGCCGCATTGGTTCTAATAAAATGTGTTGCCGCAGCGTCTCTGGTAGCTGAGCTGTCAGTGCCTTCAGGATAAATCTTAAATCAAGGGGCACCACCAAAGCTTGGTCAGCATGTATGTTTATGTAGGTGGAGGAACCCAAAAGCCATTCCCGTATTATGTGAAGATTACTAGCTAGATTGTGGAGTGCAAGATCTGGGACTCCCAGTCTCCCCCAGTCCCATCTCTCTCTTAGCCTTGTCAGAGAAATCTGTTAGGGATGTGAATCGTGTCCTCGATCGTCTTAACGATCGATTTCGGCTGGGAGGGGGAGGGAATCGTATTGTTGCCGTTTGGGGGGGTAAAATATCGTGAAAAACCGTGAAAAATCGTGAAAAATCGAAAAATCGAAAAATCGCAAAACCGGCACATTAAAACCCCCTAAAACCCACCCCCGACCCTTTAAATTAAATCCCCCACCCTCCCGAACCCCCCCCCAAATGACTTAAATAACCTGCGGGTCCAGCGGCGGTCCGGAACGGCAGCGGTCCGGAACGGGCTCCTGCTCCTGAATCTTGTTGTCTTCAGCCGGCGCCATTTTCCAAAATGGCGCCGAAAAATGGCGGCGGCCATAGACGAACACGATTGGACGGCAGGAGGTCCTTCCGGACCCCCGCTGGACTTTTGGCAAGTCTCGTGGGGGTCAGGAGGCCCCCCACAAGCTGGCCAAAAGTTCCTGGAGGTCCAGCGGGGGTCAGGGAGCGATTTCCCGCCGCGAATCGTTTTCGTACGGAAAATGGCGCCGGCAGGAGATCAACTGCAGGAGGTCGTTCAGCGAGGGTTCCGGGAGGGTGGGGGTGGGTTTTAGGGGGTTTTAGTGTGCCGGCTCACGATTCTAACGATTTATAACGATAAATCGTTAGAATCTCTATTGTATTGTGTTCCATAACGGTTTAAGACGATATTAAAATTATCGGACGATAATTTTAATCATCCTAAAACGATTCACATCCCTAAAATCTGTGGCTTCTTGCCTCGCCAGAGGAATCTATGAATGAGGGTGTCCAGAACATGCAGATCTCTCCTCTTAATATGGAGCAGTAGATTCTGAAGCACGTATAGCCATTTGGGGAGTATAATCATTTTAAAAATATTAATGCACCCCCCCCCCCCCGTGAGAAAATGGCAGCTCCCTCCAGACGTGGAGCCTGTCCCTTGTGTGTTGTAGGAGCAAGGATATATTGAGGGCATATAGCGAGGCAAGATCCTTAGACACCTATATCCCCAGGTATCGAATGGAATCGGGCGCCCATCTCAACGGAAAAGGTCCATCCCAGTTTTCCCTAATAGTGGGAGGATAGCTTAGGGCCTCAGATTTATCCCAACTTATCTTGAACCCAGAAAAGGTCCCAAAAGTGTTAAAGATCTGTAATAATGGGGGAAGCGACCGTTTGGGAGCGGTCAAGAACAGCAGGATGTCATCTGTGAAAGCCGCATATTTAAACACTTGCCCCTGTAGCAGTATGTCTTTTACCTCTGGGGCGGCCTGGATAGTCCTAAGCAGAAGTTCAAGGGTCAATAGGAATAACAGGGGAGACAGAGGGCACCCTTGCCGTGTTCACCGAAAAACTGAAAACTGTGGAGATTGTGAGTTATTCGCTATAATTGAGGCCGTGGGGTCGGTATATAACAAAAAAATACTATTTAGAAAGAACCCCTCAATACCCAAATGGTGTAGGAGAGAAAACATATAACTCCATTCCACCCGATCGAAAGCCTTTTCCGCATCCAGGCTGACAACAAGATAAGGGTCCTCCACCCTCCTACAGAGTGCCATAGCGGTCATCACCAAACAAATGTTGGTAAGGGCATAACGACCCCATACGAAGCCCATTTGCTCTGGTTGGATCAACTCAGGCAGAATAATGGCCAAATGCACCGCCAAAATCTTGGCCAGCAATTTCTGGTCAAAATTCAGGAGAGAAATGGGGCAATAGGATGCCGGGGACAGAGGATCTCTCCCCAGTTTGGGAATCAGCCTGATGTGGGCAGTATTGGTGAACGCCGGATAAGCCCCAGACTGCATCAAAGCATTAAATGTGGAGGTCAACAGGACCCCCAGTTCGTCGGACAGGGTTGTATAGAATTCTATCGTAAATCCATCTGGACCTGGGGTCTTTAAGCGAGGTGCTAACCTGATAGCCTGAGTGACCTCCTGTGCAGTGATGGGGCCGTTTAATCGAGCATGCTGTTCTGTGGTCAGGCTAGGGAGGTCCACGCGTGAAAAAAAAAAACGTTCCCCCCCCCCGCTGTGTTCTCCCCATCTGAGGAGTATATTTCCGAATAACACTGTTGGAAAATATTCAGAATTGTGGGGGTGTCATTAACTACTTGGCCCGCCGGGCTGCGCAATGCCACAATATGTCTCGAGTGATGGGCCATGCGAATTAAGTTGGCCATCATTTTCCCCACCTTGTTGCTATATTGGAATAACCGATATTGATAACAGAGCAGACTTTTTTTAGTCCTCTGATGGATCAGTGTGTTTAGTGCGGCTTGAACAGTCAACAACTGTTCCCGGTTGGAACGTGTATCGGAGTGTATGAAAATGTGTTTTGCTTTGTGGAATTGGGCCGTCAGTGATAGCAGGTGCTTATCCAACATTCTCCTGCGATGTGCTAGATAGGAGATAATGTTTCCACGAATCACTGCCATACCAGCATACCAGAAAAGAACTGGGTCCCCCACATGCTTCTGATTTAGTTGGGATCTTCTTAGTGTTTGGGTAATTGCCAGGTTCTTGTGGCCTGGTTTTGGCCTCTGTTGGAAACAGGATGCTGGGCTTGATGGACCCTTGGTCTGACCAAGCATGGCAATTTCTTATGTTCTTATGTTCTTAGTCTCGCCAATTAGACTGGAGAAACTCTCGAAAGTGGTTGCCCTCAGCTAGGAAATTGGGAAAATGCCACATTTTAAAAGAGGAGGGCAGAGAAGACCATGTGAGCTCAATCCAAATGGGAACATGATCGGAGACACTGATCTCCTCTATCTTAGCATCACTTACTTTAGAGAAGGCGTGAGCAGTAATGAAAAGATAGTCCAACATAGAAACATGGAAATGACGGCAGAAGAAGACCAAGTGGCCCATCCAATCTGCTCAGCAAGCTTTCATACTTATTTTTTTCATACTTATCTGTTACTCTGACCACTGAGGTCAGGGCCCTTATTGATAACTTTTTGGTTCTAATTTCCTTCCACCCCACCATTGATGTAGAGAGCAGTGCTGGAGCTGCATCAAAGTGAAGTATCAAGCCTAATTGGTTAGGGGTAGTAATCGCCGCAATAAGCAAGCTACTCCCATGCTTGTTTACCTAGACTATGCAATTCAGTCCTTGTTGGTAGTTGTCTGACTGTAAATCCTCTTATCTTCATTCCCCCCTGCCATTGAAGCAGAGAGCTACACTGGATATGCATTGAAAGTGAAGTATCAGGCTTATGTGGTTTGGAGTAGTAACCGCTGCACAAGCAAACTACTCCCATGCTTATTTGTGAATGCAAATCCTTTTTCCCACATTTCCTCTTGCCTTTGAAGCATAGAGCAATGTTGGAGTCGCATTAACCATGTGTATGTTTATTGAATAAGGGTATTAATCACCAGGTAGTAGCTGACATTCCGACAAGCCCCCCCCCCCCCCCCCCCCCTTGCCTCTTCTCTTCATTCATATCCTCAAGATTTTATGGATCCGTAGTGTTTATCCCACACCCCTTTGAAATCCTTCACAGTTGTGGTCTTCACCACTTCCTCTGGAAGGGCATTCCAGGCATCCACCACCCTCTCCATGAAGAAATACTTCCTGATATTGGTTCTGAGTCTTCCTCCCTGGAGTTTTAAATTGTGACCCCTGGTTCTGCTGATTTTTTTCCAATGGAAAAGATTTGTCATTGACTTTGGATCATTAAAACCTTTCAAATATCTGAAAGTCCGTATCATATCACCCCTGCTCCTCCTTTCCTCCAGGGTATACATATTTAGGCTCTTCAATCTCTCCTCATAAGTCATTTGATGAAAACCAACCACCTTTTTGGTCGCTCTTCTCTGGACCACCTCCATCCTGTCTCTGTGCCTTCGGAGATACAGTCCAATCACGAGGAGGAGGAGTGGGCCCGAGATAAATGGGTGAAATAAATATCCGTGGGATGAAGGGTCCTCCATGCATCCACCAAGTGTAGGGACTTTTCTAAAAATACAATGCCCTTACTGGGTTGTCCTCTTCTCATAAGAGGAATCTGAGCAAGGGTCTTTAACTGCATTGAAGTCCCCCCCCACACACACACACACACACAATTAAGGTATGAGCCAAATAGAGCAAAAGTAGGCCATAAATCTCCCGAAAAAAGGTGGGTGTGTAGCTGTTCGGTGCATATAAGTTACATAGTACCAAGGGATTCTGAAAGAGTTCTGTGATCAATATAATGTATCTCCCATGTGGGTCCTTCAGCTCTTGTTTGATGGTAATGGGTACCCTCTTGTGAATGAGAATGGCAACCCATGCTGATTTGGTAGAAGTGGGGGCATAGTGTACTACGCTCACCCAACCCTGTCTCAGCTTCATGTGTTCTTGGTCAGTGAGATGAGTCTCCTGTAGAAAAGCTATGTCAGCTAATCACCTCCTCAGGGCGATGTGAATCTTAGTTCGCTTGACCGGGGAGTGTATCCCACACACATTCCATGAAATGACACATGTCCCAAGGGACATCAATACTTGAGCCTAAAGATCATGACGTAAAACATGAAAATCCATATTAGTGGCAAGTGCGCCCTCCCAGCAGGAGCACCCCCACCCTTCACCTTGCTCAGGACTCTCCTCCCATGAGAAAATCTCCAACAGGGACAGCTTTGCATATCAGTATCAAACAAGAAGTCATAAAAGAACCCAAAGATGTCCCTCCCCACCAACCCCCTCCCCCCTTCCCCAACCCCCCCTCCCCCCTTGCCCCTCTATTCCCGTTCGGATATGCACCAATGGAGGATATCACCACCATGCATACAGGGCCCTCCCCCCCAACCCGCAACATATTGAGCCTAGTAGCTTGGAAAGGATATACAAAAGTCACCCCTCCTTGTTCTCTGTAATATGTTATCTATAAACCGACATGATGTACCCACGAATACCGGTATAGAAAATGTCTTAAACAAATAAATAAAAGTACCAGGTCCACTAAGGACCTTTTGTCCTTTTTGCTTTTGATGGCCATGACAGAAAACAAAGCAGGCTCCAGAAGCAGGGTCCGCTAGTGCTTACTGAATAACCACAATGAGACCAAGCGCTCTGGAGTATAAGGTGGCCGAAGGGCCATAGTCATCATGTTGCAAGGTTTGCCTATCTTCTGGATGATCTGTGCTAGTAATGATGGGCAGTATTGACAACGGTCTCTAGAGTAATCATAAGATGTCCCCATGGGGAGTAAAATCAATTCCTCATACCAGTGGTGGCCGCAGGGAAATGTGTTCTGGAGTAGTCACACAGGCAAATGGCCAAAATAAAGATCAGCCTATGCAGGAGTGCCAGGACATCATGCCACTACAACACGCTACTATCTAGAGCAGGTCAGGGATTGCCAGTCGTGTTGTTCCGGGTTGCTGAGGGTTTCCCTGCTGGCTGAATACTAAGACATTGCTGGATTGCAGGGGCATCTGTAAACCATCTGACCCCGTTTGCTGTCTGCACCCGGATTTTTGCAGGGTAAAGCATAACTGCCCGTAGGCCTAGATCGAACATCTGGGAGCAGTATGGAGCTAGTGCCCAGCATTGCGCCGACAGGGAGGCCAAAAAATCTTTGGAAGACCAGCATCTTTTTGCTAGCGTGCATCAGTGGTTCCCCCATACGAGTGGTGCGCAGGATTTTTGTTTTATGTGTGAAATTGAGAAGTTTCACAATTACCACTCGCGGTCTGTCTCCTGCTGATCTCTTGAGGCCAAAATTATGCGTGCGCTCCACCTGGAGCGGGCCATGTGCGCTAGACAGATTCAGCTCTTCCATAAGCCACCGTTCAAGGAAACAGGGTAAGTTATTTTCCTCCAGTGATTTGGGTAGCCCAACAAAACACAAGTTGGACCATCTGGAGAGGTTCTCCAGGTCCTCTAGCTTTTCAGCTTGTTTCACCAGTGTGGCCTTCAGGGCAGAAATGTCGGCCTGCCCGAGCGGAGGCCATCTTGATTCACTGAGATATGTGATTCCACTTCAGAAAACCTTTTTTCAAAACCGGCCATACCCGCTGAAATTGTGCTGAAATCTTTTTTAATTCCGGGGCTAGAGCGTTGACCACTGCGGCTGTCATTTTAGCCAGCGTTGCCAGCGACAGGGACGTGATGTCAGCCAGCCCAGCGTCCTCCTCGGCTGGCGGCTTTGTCACCCGGGCCTTGTCCCTGTCCTTGTCTTTTTTTGTGTTCCATGATGCCATCGGGCCACCAAAGTTTGCCAGCAAGCTGCTACTAGTCCTATTAACCGAACCCCCAACTTGAATTGTTGTTTTGGTTGGCGGGATGGGTTTGGATGAGGCGGTCAAGCCCCGAGAAAGGAGTTCACATCTACTCCCTTCAGTGCGTCACATGATCTCTCAGCCCATACTTTTTTTTTTGCTCCAGTGACTTGATTGACTTTTTTTGCTCCAGTCATTTGATTGACTTATGATCACTGTTACCAAGCAGCTCCATCACTGTTACCTTGTGCACCAGATCCCACATTCCAGTGAGAGCTAGATTTAAGGTAAAACACTCTCCTACTCACCCCTCTGCTTGCTGCTTTTAAGACCAGTTGCTCCATCAAGCAGTTATTTATGGTGTTTAGAAACTTAATCTCATTTTCATGCCCAGATGAGAAATTTACCCAATCAATGTTATGGTAATTGAAGTCTACCATTATTATTGAGTTTCCACACTTAGTAACCTGTCTAAACTCTCCTAGAATTTCATTGTCTGTTTTACCATCCTGGTCAGGTGGGCAATAGTAAACTCCAATGCTATATTCCTCCTTGTTGTGCATGGAATTTCTATCCACTTTCCTCGCTCCAAATGATGTCAGGTCTTCACTGAATTCTACTGTCCTGTTCGTACATCTCACTTTACATATAAAACTGGCCCCAAAAAACCCTACACCACCACCAAAACCTCACCTCAAGTTACTAGCTGGCCCTCCTGTAGTGATATCAATAGTTGACTACTATGAAAGCCTTATAAACAGTTTCTCTCTCTCTCTCTCTCTCTCCCTCTCTCTGTGTGAAGTACAAACATCGTGGTGTGGCAATTGTAAAATTATCATAGTCATGCCTCTTTTTGTTATCATGGGCGCTAACCATGTGAAAATTATAGCATTTTCATAAATCTCGGGAAAGACAGCTGAGATCAGCTGAGCAAAAGCTCCCTGTCATCAGTTCCTGCTTGGAGAAAGTAACTGTGTACTTTGAAACAAACACAGATTTCACATTGAAAATAAGTTTTGTTTATATAATATTATACTATTTTTTTCCAGCCTTCATAACCAGTCAGCCTCTTCAAAGCAGATTACAGTTAGGTACTATGGGTATTTCTCTGTCCCCAGAGGACTTACAATCTATCTAAGCTATTACAAAAAGCAATGGAGAAGAAATTGACTGGCTCAAGATCACAAGAAGCATCAATGGGATTCAAACCCTGGTTCTTCCAGTTTATAGTCTGCTGCTTTTACCACTATTTACTGTTCCTCACACTGTTCTGGGGCCAATAAGGTATGTAATGTGTTGGGGTAGAGGATGCATGTCTTTTTTTTTAATTATTATTTTGTAATTGTGCTGTGAGATAAAAAAAAAATCAGGGAAACACTGGCTTAACCTTAAGCTTTAGATTTCAAGAATGAGTGAATTAAATGGCAATAAAACCAAAGCAGTATCAGTATATTGCTTATTTTTATATATTGTCCAAGTAAAAACACATAAGAGATAACGATATGGGACTTATCAAAATAATATTGTTTACATCAGTTCAGCTTTTCAAGCATTACAATTAATGATATGCAAACAACTAGAAGTCAAACTCACACCAAGTGGCTTTCAGCCTCTTTCAAATTTTTTTCCAGATCTGCTTGGAAAATCTGTCAGATTTTTACTAGCAGAATTAGGGAAAATTCAAAAGAAATTTGTAAAATGAATTTCAGCTTTCCAAAAAATGTGAAGTAACTCCATCAGTTTGACAAAATTCAAAGCACATTTTTTAAAAACCAAAAGTAAGATTTTTTTAATTTGCTCTGGACTTTTTTCTAAATGGTTCTTCATATCAATTCAAAGTACAATTGAAATTTTCCAGGGTTGTAGAATTCATCAATGAACCTAATTTGAAGATATCTGCACATCTCTAATTATAATGGTGTCAGATTACACATGGAAGGTACAGAAAGCAGTCCAAAAATAGCTGCTCACTATCTCATCATTGTCGGTACATTAATTATAAAGAGGGCAATTTTGAAAGGCATTTCAGCAAGAGAAACATTACATTACTAGCAGAAATAGGGCCTTTGACAATTGTTTAGTCTATCTGCAGGTAAAAGTACACAAATAGCACCACTGCATGGGTACTTTTACCAGCAGATTGGGCAGGCATTCCTGGGGGTAGAGCCTGAAAAGATTTAGCACTTACAAGTGTATTTTTGATTTTAAAAACATCTGCCTATACATTTCTGAGGGAAAAGTACCTGCACAGTTAGCAGGTACATGTCTGTACACATACTTTTTGCCATCTCAGTTTTCAAAGGGAACATTTTCCTTTCGAAAATTGGCATAAAGTCTGCAGGTAAAAAGTACCTTCCATGCACAGTTTGAAATGTTTTGGTTGTGTGAAAACCATCATTTATGTACCCTTGCTAGTTTGAAAATAAGTATCGCAACAGTGGAGGGTACACTGGACTTAGAGCAGCAATTAATAGCAAAATTTCACTAATTCATAGAAGAAAAAAGTAAACAGACTTTTTAAGTGCATTTTCAGGAAAGTCCATTTTATATCATAATTTTATTCATTCTTATAATCACAACATTAATGTACTGGGGATAATCTAGTTATGTTTTAAAACCCATGTATTTATTTTCACATACTGTATGTATTACACTTGTATATAATACAGGTTTATGTATTCATTTTGGAAAAAATCTCCAAAGGAAATGAATGTTGAAAAGTCCAAAGCATATTCTACAGAATAACATATTTTTACATCTTTATTGTTCCAAACAAAGAAGTCATTATTTGAACAACCATATCCCTGCATAAGTATTAGCATATGTCCATACAGTAATAACCCATGTTACAATATTATGTAAGCTGGACCTACAAAACAGTTTATCCTAATTAAGATGTAATCAGGAAGAACTGCTTTCCCTAAGAACAATTTTTTTAAATTATTTTGCAGCAGACTGACAAAATATATATCTTCAAATTACTTCTAACAATCATTAATTTTTAGCTCTCTTGTGCAATAATACAGCACAGATAATGAAATAGTCTTAGATCGAGCTTGTATATTGTGACAACCCAAAGCACACTAGGGTGTTCATCCATCATAGAACCCAATTTATATCCAATTTGCTATGTCAATGAATTGAAAAAAATAATAAAAAAATCTTTTCCATAATGTATCGACATTCCAAGCAGACAGCATAGATCATTTGGGTAAGATTGTCCACATAATTATTTTCCATGGTCATGAACCTCTGTAGTCTTTATCTTAGCAAGTTAAACCAAAACATACACATTTCTATCATATACATTCTCTGCTATCAGCATGCTTATGCAGTGTCAGCACAGCACAGTACCGCAATGAGCTATCAACTTTCTTTTGACTTAATATTAGAGGTGATATAGATATATGCAGTATAAAATTAGACATTCTGTAATAACTTAGAAAAATGTTCCTAGAAGCTTAAGGCTCTTAAATATTAACAATATTTCTATGAAATAAATAGCAAATCACAGATCAAGGACTCCTACTGAGTTTGAAAAATAAAATGAAATATTGTCCAAATAAAAAAGTATGTTGAACAGATCAAGAGACTCAGACCAAATTAGTATATGCAAAGTATTCATGGTTTAAAGACTAGAAAAATGAAGCTCTTCTCTATCAACAGATTTAGCAGACATCTACATTAGCATTCATACTATACTGTTTTTGCAGAAGAGATACTTTAAGGAAAAAATGAATGAACACCACCTAGCCTTAGACTTAATTGTCACATGCATCCCTATCCATGGCTATAAAACCTTGACAGAAAGGGACTCAGGTCATTTACTGCTTTTTACTGTTGATTTATTTCAGTAAAAGGTAGGACTGAGTCCTATGAAACTCAAGTGTATATATAATATTCAGTTATTTTCTGGTGAAAAAAATGTATATTTCAACAGTATAAAATACTATGTAATGAAAATGGTAAACTTATTTTGACCACTACTTATTTAATTGTGAAAAAGCTGCAGTGCTTGGTTAACCTCAGGGAAACATGTCAAACAGACTAAACCTTCTTATATGATTGATGTATTCAGATAACTCTTACTTGTCAACAATAATTAATAACAATGGATATATAAATATATATATATGTGTGTGTGTGTGTAAATATATATATATATATTATTCCTATAACAAAAGTAACTTCAAGCTGTTGAAATTTGAAGCCTTTTGATGCTTCATGAATGGAATATAAATAAAAATGACTAAATCTGCACCAAGCCAGAGGACAGTTACTGTAAAAGAAATGTGATTAAATGTGTATGCAGTGAAGTCCCACTAGTCATTAAACAAAAGACCAGGGAACAGACCAGGGGGGAAGATTCAATACTTTTTAAAGACAATTTAAAGAATAGAAAAAAAAATGAAAATTTGCCTATTTAAAACATAAGAATATAAAGGACTTCCGCATGTTTTTCTTCTTCTACTTTGCACACTTCTTAACAATGCATCTGTAAATTGCTTGGGGAAGTGAAATCTCCCAAGAATCCACGCTTCAATCGGTTGACATCTTCTCATGAAAGAGGTCCATGTCTGGGATTATGGAACTTTTGCACTCAACCTTTTGCTTATTGCAAGCAAAGTTCTTCCAAAAGCAAGTCATCCTGAAGGGTACACTCCAGCAGAATACAATCTCATTTTGATGAGTGCCTTAGGTGTGAAATTCCTACACAGTATGTTCTAATCTTTTTAGTACAAGGATTGACTTTCAGTTTGTCTTCAGCTATCGTGTTACCTGTAAAGGAAAAGAAATGGAAATCAAATCCTGAAACTTAAAGAATGAAACTAAATAACTAGTTTTAATAAACTTAGGTAATGATACACCAGTAGAATGTGGGGTTAGGAATCTTATTCTTTTCCCTAGTTCCTGTGAGGACATTGTGTATTGGCAAATGCTTAATGTCACAAAACTGTATTTATGATTATTAAAAAGTTCTTTTATTTTAAAACATTACGAGAAAATGTAAGTTTTGATGAACAAAAAGCCTTTTCAGAACACTTGTACATTTTTAAATTACTTATTACTTGCCCAATAATTTGCCTGAATCTTCTAGATAAAGAGAGGCATCTTCAAAGGGGGTAACATATTATTCAGAAATATACATTATTTTAACCCCTTGCAGATAAAAGGTGTTTTACTATTTCATAAAGCCAGGAAAGGTCAAATAGTCCATTTTCAATGAGTGGTAACTCAGATGTTAAATTGTTAAATGTTTCTCTCATCTGTAGAACTGAATCGATTGGACCCAAATGTCACAGAGCAGGTATACCATTGATCCCCTCCTTCAGTCCTCATGAATATCAACTGTTATGGCCCACGATATTCAAAATATAAAAAATAACCTGTTTTATAGACCAAATGTATGCAAATGTGTCATGAGTATTCACTGAGGATGTCCTAGAAAATAGATGGATCGGTGGCTCATGACAATAGGTGATGGAGACAGTCATGTAGAGTCTGAGCTCTGATTCATTTGACTTTCATAAAATTAATTTTAAAGTAGCAGAGAGATGCTTTGGTGGCCCAAGGCTAAACATATTATCTATCATTAAAAATCCTTTCTTGGAATGACTATAACTCAGGAGCAACTTTCAAATTCTGCACAGAAATGTAAAGTCTGTGAGCACTTTTTACCCATAGACTTTATGTTAAATTTCAAAGGGAAAATGTTCCCTTTGTAAATTGGGTTGGAAAGTATACATCTGTAGACCTGCAACTGATATTTGTGTGGGTTCTTTTAGCAGTGAAATTACTCATGCACCCACAAATGTATAACTGCTAGCCCCTCCCTGACTCCTCCCCCAGTAATCCCTCTTCACATTTAACAGTATGTAAGTACTGGCTCTTTTTTTCCTACCCTTTCTGCATTTTTAAGTGCAGAAAAGGGTAGGACATTTTCAAAAAGTCCCTTTCTTTAGAGATGTGCATTCGTTTATCACGAATTAGGCAATTTCAATGAAATTGTCTAATTCATCGTGGTTTGAGGATTCGAACCACGAAACGGATTTTCCTCGAACTTCAAGGAAAATTCATTTTTCAGGTTTGTGCGGGGGGGGGGGAGGGGCACATTTATTAAAAAAAACAAAACCCCAGCCGAACCCTTCACATTTGCTATATTACAAACCCCCCCCCCCCCCATCCCGATCCCTCCCCAAGACTTACTAAAAACCTTGGTGGTCCAGCAGGGTCCCGCGAGCGATCTCTCCCTCCGGGCCGTCGGGCCTGCTATGAATCAAAATGGCACCAATGGCCCTTTGCCCTTACGATGTCACAGGGGATACCGGTGCCATTGGTTGGCCCCTGTCACATGGTAGGAGCAATGGATGGCCGGCGCCAACTTTTGCTCCTACCATGTGACAGGGGCCGACCAATGGCACCAGTAGCCCCTGTGACATAGTAAGGGCAAAGGCTATCGGCGCCATTTTGAATACTGGCAGCTGACGGCCCAAGTGCAGGAGATACTCCAGGACCCCCGCTGGTCCATCAGGGACTTTTTGCAAGTCTTGGGGGGGACTCCTGACCTCCTACGAAGCGCCCGAACTGAAACCCGACCCGAGCCAGAAAAACAAAGCTCATCACTACCTTTCTTTGCATTAAATACTGTTTTTCCTGTGGGAATGCCTTTGAAAATTGCCCTCCCTTTGATAAACCTATAATATACTAAGGAAAAAAATGTTGGTATGATTTCTGAGTTCTCATTTGTTGATATTGAAGCACTACAGAAGATGATGATCAATATAGGACCACCTTCACCTTCATTAGGAAAGAAATAATAGATGAAAATTTACTGTGCTTACAAATGTGAAGATCTTTATTATTATCACGTTCATCTGCTGTAAATCTTTTACAAGGATGCTTTCCACTGCTTAGCAAAAGTAAACTTTACATTCTCATGTCTCATTTTTAGAAATCTGTTATGCCAGAGACAGCAAGCTTCTAACTTTCCTAAAAGTGTTATTCAGGTTTTAAGGCACGTTATGGTATTATGACAAATTCTGGTATGGAGAAAGAGAACTGAAAAGAAAGTCATATTTCAGCAGTATTAATCTTTAACCATAAGTGAGATTAATTTTAAAATAAATAGTAAGCCCAGCTTCAGTGTATCACATTTAATAGCTAACACTGCTAGATATAATTCTTCTACATCATTAGACTTAAGGGCTAACAAGGTCATTTTTTATTCTGCGATGGGCCGTTATCGTGTGCGTTAGGGCTTTATCGTACGCAATAACGGCTGCATTGCAGCAGTGCCATACTAATTAGGAGAAGGGGCGGAGTGTGGGCGGGATTTGGGTGGGGTGATGGACCGGCAACACTGCCGGAGATAAAGGGGTAGATTTTAAAAGGAGCATGCAAGTTATAAAATCAGGGGTCGGCGCGCACAAATGTGCACCTTGCGCGCGCCGAGCCGTGCTGCCTTCCCCGTTCCCTTCCCCCTAACCTGACCTTCCCACCCCTTCCCCTAACCTTTCCCCCCTCTAGCCCTACTCTAACTCCCCCCAAAATGTTTATTTTACCTTTTGCGCCTGCCTGGAGGCAGGCGCAAGTTGCGAGCACCAGCAGCCTGCCAGCACGCGATCCTTCGACACAGCGGTAATGGCCGCTGTGTCGGAGGCCTCTGGCCCCACTCTCACCCCGCCCATGGACCGCCCTACCCTGCACCCAGACTGCCCCTTTAGTAAAGCCCCGGGACTTACAAGCGTTACGGGGCTTTACACACGTCGCTGGGCCTTTTTAAAATAGACCCGGCGCACGTAACCTTTTGAAAATCCGGCCCAATGTTTTCCACATTTTCGCCGGCAGCACCGCGGGAGATTTCAGCACCTTTTCCCTTGGCTCTATGAGAGCAATAGTGTGCGGCACGGCCACTCCACAATGGGTGAAACCGCACCGCCGCGTAGCAGCTGGCTGCCCACTATCTCCCCTTCCCCCCCTTTTTTTTTTGCAACTCATCATTCTGCTAGAATGATGACATGAATGATAATTTTCTCTTAAGCAAGAGGCAGACTTTAAAACTGAAATTGTACCATTAAACAAAACATGTTTACTTTCTTGGTGGAAGATTTTCTTGAACACGTTAACCCCCTGCATCATCTCATTATTTATAAGCAATCTGCACTGCAGTGGGCTTTTCATTGCCGATAGAGTTTAGGGTGCTACAGAGCCTTAAAAACTGCAATTTTTTATTATACTCATTTAAAATCAAATAAATAACATTGAAAATATATTCCCCTTCTACCTCTTTCTGTAGTAACAGATTGATCAGAAGAAAGGTGGTCTGGGTAAGAAGCCTTAGATTTTATGCAAAAATGTATGTGCATTCTTATAAGAAAAATGTATTATTTTATACATATACAGGGCAATTTAAAAAGCCCAGCACGTGCAAATACTGGGAGATACACGCGTGGCCAGGCCATGCACACGTTGAGCGCATTTTCAGATCAGCCCGGCCACGTGCGTATCTCCCGGTGTGTGCGGACGTGCCGGGTTTTTGAAAAGGGGTGGGCAGTGGAAGGGATGGGACGGGTTTGGGTGGACCGGGCCAGGACAGCACCATTAGATGCTTTCCCAGTGAAGCATACGCTGGCACGGAACGCACTTCAGCTCCTGAGAATAAGTAAGTTTAAAAACAAAAAAATTAGATTATGAAGTGGGGATTAGGGGTTGGGACAGAGAGCGGAAAAGGGTGGAAGGGTAGTTAGTGGGTTAAGGAAGTTCCTTCCCAGCCCGCTCCTTTACTGGAGCGCTCTGGGAGGGAACTGGGGAAGGCCCGATTGTGTCGCAGAGTGCTTTTAAAGAAAATTCCCCTTTGCGTGCAGGAGTGGGCACCCGCGAGTACATGCGCGCACCGATATAAAACCGGTCGCGCATGTGCACCCAGGGGTATCGGATTTTATAACATGCACATGATGACTTGCGTATGTTATAAAATCAGAGCATCCATGTGCGCGTACTGGGAACCGCGCACACATAGACGCCCGCACATACTTTTGAAAATTTACCCCTTAGGAAAGATAACTTTCTAAACTGCTCATGTACGCTTATATTCATGTCTATAATGATGCACAGTCATTTACTACTGTATTTTGTAACCTGTGCATATAGCCAGAAAAGGGTTTTTTTTTTTTTTAAAGAGGACTATTTATCTGGATAAGTTCAAATTTGTCCATCTTAAGTAGTGACAAAGGTGCTACTTAGCCAGTTGAGTCAGAATTTAGCTGGATAAGTGTGCACAAACGACATACCCACGTATTTATAATTTGAATTTTAAAGGGATATGTGAAAAGATTTTACTCTCATTATTTTAGACACAGTTACTCCTCTAAATGTGCTTTTACAAACTTAAATCGGGGGATTTTATAACATTGGCACAGCAATGAAATAACCAGTTTTACCAATTAGTCTACCAATTTACCCGGTCCACCTGCAGCTCGTGAAGATCCTCCTGGCTCTTCAGCCTGAAGTCCCCCCATTTCTCCCAGAACACACCCCCCCCCCCCCCCCCAGCCAGTCATTTTTTTTACTTTTGAGATGTTTGCGATCACTTACACCAGATATTGATCAGGAGTAAATATATACAAGTAAAAGACTTACGTGCGTCACTTTGGCAGGTTGTAAAATAGCAACTTACGTGCATGTAAATGTTGGTCCCTCCCCAGAATGCCCCGGTCTGCCCAGTTTGTACATATGGGGACTTTACTATTGGTCCCCAAAGTTTGTTGCAGTTTTTAAAAATACCATAGACATGTATAGGCCATTTTGCACTTGCACCTACTAATGTACACACAAATCTTTTGAAAATTCACCTTTATGTGTGACACAAATGACTTGTTCTGTTGTAATGACATCAGAAATCAGCAGCACGCACTGTGAGGTACATTTTAAGAGCCATGTGCGGGCGCACATGTGAGCGCATTTGCTGGCATGCGCACATGGATGCGGCAATTTTAAAACATACGTGCATATATATACACACTTGTGTTTTAAAATTGGCTATTTGTGCGTGCATGCACGCACAATTTCATACTGACATGCGCTTGTGTGCGTAAATGCCACCATGCTCAGGTAAGTGGGGGAATTTTACTAGACACGCGTGCCAACGCTAAAGCTCAATTTTCCAGTTGTTTCCCAGTTCGCCCAATTAACCAATCTGCCTTCCTAACCCCCCTGTTACTTTGCCTACCTTTTACCCTGTTAGGCCAGACCCCCTAAACCTCGCTAAGTAGTCTATTATTTTTATTTTATGACTTACATGCCATCCATACCAGAAATAAAGATACGCAGTAGGGGACCCTGGAGTGTGCTTGTTCACGGAAATAGGTACACATGGAAGTCATGCCTCAGCCCTGGCCCGCCCATGCCCTGCCCATGCCCTGCCAAGACCGCGCCCCCACCCTGCCCCGTTTGCTGAAAATTATTTTTGTGCATCTACTGGGAGCCACACACATATCTGCGCGGGTTTTAAAATTTGCATGGGTGTGCCCCACCAAGCCACACGCATATATCCCACTTTGGCACACATTGGGCTTTTAAAATCAACCAGTGTGGCAGCTTCCACTCCATAATTCAGCATGGTCATTATAAATTAATTCAACAAATCTGCTACCGAGGTGAGAATATTTAAATAAGCATGTATGCATTGTTCATCAGAAAGTTCTAGACAGGCAGATTTCAGCACAGTTTGAGTTTGCCAGAAAAAAAAAGAGAGATACCCATGAGGTCTACTGGGAAAATGCAATCACTAAAATCTGAAGCAGATTTGCAGATTCAAGGAAATTTGCAACAGATCTGCTGCAGATTGGTCATGAATCTGTGTGTATTTGTGGCTAATCAAGCTTTTAGGGTTATGAGTTTAGGATGAAAAAACACAAGGGAATGGTGTAAGGGATGAAATTCTATTATGCACAAAACAAGAGTGTGACCTGGGGGTGATCGTATCTGAAAATATTGGAGATGTGAATCGGAACCGGAATCGGTTCTGATTCCGGTTCCGATTCACATCGTGGGTTTTTTTTCCGTCCGACCTGATCACGGTTTTGTTTATCGGCTGCGCCCGAGTCGATAAACAAAAAACCCACCCCGACCCTTTAAAACTAATCCCTTAGCTTCCCCCACCCTCACGACCCCCCCAAAAACTTTTTATAGGTACCTGGTGGTCCAGTGGGGGTCCCGGGAGCGATCTCCCGCTCCCGGGCCATCGGCTGCCACTAATAAAAATGGCGCCGATGGCCTTTGCCCTTACCATGTGACAGGGTATCCGTGCCATTGGCCGGCCCCTGTCACATGGTAGGAGCACTGGATGGCCCACGCCATTTTTAAAGATGGCGCTGGCCATCCAGTGCTCCCTCCCTCCAGCTGGATTTACGCGCGCAGGGAGGTTACGAGCACTGAGCCTATTTTGCATAGGCCCGGCAATGCGTACAAGCCCCGGGACGCGCGTATGTCCCGGGGATTGAAAAAAGGGTGGGGTGTGGGCGGTCTGGGGTTGGGGCGTGGCCAAGGCCTTCGTAGGGCTGCTAGGCCGGGGGATCGCACGCGCATGTTATAAAATTGGGCGTAGATTTGTGTGCACCGGGTTGCTCGCACAAATCTACACCCGCGCATATGTACTAAAATCTGGCCCTCAGCCAGGTTATGTTTTCAGTGCATGAAAAAAATGGTTTATCATGCATTAAATGCTTAATGTGAGAATAAAGCGACCTATTTCAAATATTTCATGTTATTCCAGGCTTCACAATGCATGTTTTTAATTGAGCTCATTAAAATGTTAATGCATACTAATGAGCTTATTGCTACCCTAATCAATGCTAATCCAATAACACAGTTTGACAAAAATTTCATAAGTTGCATTATATGAGTAGAAATTAGCTACAACTCTGGAGCTGGAGCTAATTTCCTGTGGGTGTCTCAGGACATTAATGCATGTCCAGAGGCACATGCAGCTTAGCCTTGAAGAGGATGCTTGGCTCTGATAAACACCCCCCTCCTCATGTGATTTATAAAAAAAAAAAAAACCAAGGATCTGCTTAGACCCCCCCACCTGTCCCATCCCTCCCACTGCCAGTGCAGGTGGCTCCATAGTTCAGTAAAGGTTAAAAAATGCATTTTTAATGGGTGGCAGAAGCCACATCCAACCCCCCCTCCCAAACCTAGGCCTTCACAACCAACCCCTGCCCAACCTCTACCCCCAGACTCCCTCCCTGGTATTCAAGTAGTCCCAGACCCCAATCCACGGATCTCCCTTACTTGAAAAGAGGTCATCAGTGGTGCAGAGGCATCTGGAATGCTCCCTAATCTCCTGGCCCAGGCGGCAGCCATTTTCTACAAAGGACCTTTTCCCCATCATGTGAAGAGAATTAATCTATGCCCTGAGATATGCAAGATGAGTCTTTGAATGACCAAAATGACAAACAAGTCTTACACTGCAGGACTAAGGGGGGCAACATGTCCCTTTACTTGTGTCAGTACATCCAACAGTCAAGCAAGACAAGAAGGTGAGACAAAATTGCCATCAATTTCCAGTTTTGAAAAAACCTGTGGTGAATTGTCAGGGTAGTGATTATAATCTCACATTAATATAAGAACATAAGAACATAAGAAAATGCCATACTGGGTCAGACCAAGGGTCCATCAAGCCCAGCATCCTGTTTCCAACAGTGGCCAATCCAGGCCATAAGAACCTGGCAAGTACCCAAAAACTAAGTCTATTCCATGTAACCATTGCCAATGGCAGTGGCTATTCTCTAAGTGAACTTAATAGCAGGTAATGGACTTCTCCTCCAAGAACTTATCCAATCCTTTTTTAAACACAGCTATACTAACTGCACGAACCACATTCTCTGGCAACAAATTCCAGAGTTTAATTGTGCGTTGAGTAAAAAAGAACTTTCTCCGATTAGTTTTAAATGTGCCCCATGCTAACTTCATGGAGTGTCCCCTAGTCTTTCTACTATCCGAAAGAGTAAATAACCGATTCACATCTACCCGTTCTAGACCTCTCATGATTTTAAACACCTCTATCATATCCCCCCTCAGTCGTCTCTTCTCCAAGCTAAAAAGTCCTAACCTCTTTAGTCTTTCCTCATAGGGGAGTTGTTCCATTCCCCTTATCATTTTGGTAGCCCTTCTCTGTACCTTCTCCATCGCAATTATATCTTTTTTGAGATGCGGCGACCAGAATTGTACACAGTATTCAAGGTGCGGTCTCACCATGGAGCGATACAGAGGCATTATGACATTTTCCGTTTTATTCATCATTCCTTTTCTAATAATTCCCAACATTCTGTTTGCTTTTTTGACTGCCGCAGCACACTGAACCGACGATTTCAATGTGTTATCCACTATGACACCTAGATCTCTTTCTTGGGTTGGAACCCAACATCGTGTAATTATAGCATGGGTTATTTTTCCCTATATGCATCACCTTGCACTTATCCACATTAAATTTCATCTGCCATTTGGATGCCCAATTTTCCAGTCTCACAAGGTCTTCCTGCAATTTATCACAATCTGCTTGTGATTTAACTACTCTGAACAATTTTGTGTCATCTGCAAATTTGATTATCTCACTCGTCGTATTTCTTTCCAGATCATTTATAAATATGGTGCGAATAGACATGGATGTAAGCTCCAAATACAATTATGCCTACAGGTCTAAAAAAGAAAATTGAAGGGATCGTGTCTGATTATATCAGTTCAGACATATTTGAGCATTGCTAATGGCTGTACTGAAAAATCTTGGGCATTTCTCTGTTGGCTCAGTTCTAACGGAAGAGTTCTTTTAAACAGTGACTGAAATGGTCCGCCATTTTATTCTAAACTGATGAGATCGGTG
This sequence comes from Rhinatrema bivittatum, assembly GCF_901001135.1. Taxonomy (NCBI): domain Eukaryota; kingdom Metazoa; phylum Chordata; class Amphibia; order Gymnophiona; family Rhinatrematidae; genus Rhinatrema; species Rhinatrema bivittatum. The sequence goes on from NC_042623.1 coordinate 119,047,179, forward strand.
TCTCATTTTGTGGTGTCAATTTTACAATATTATAAAGATATTTTAAGATTTGTATGTGTTTCTTCAGGTTAAAACCAGCCCCTGAAGAAGGCACTATTGTCAAAATATCCACGGTGTCAGGGACTGGTTACCGGTAGTCCTAAGGATAAAGTTTAAAATGTTGATGTTTGTGTTTAATGCCTTACAAGAAGGGGCACCACTATATGTGAGGGAACTGTGGAAGAACATTTTCCACTCATCATTCTCAGTTACAAGAGGAACAGATGCTCAGGGTTCCTTCGCTTGTTTTTTTATTTAAAATGTTTTCTTACGCATGCTTTTCATAATTCAAAGTGGGGTACATTATAAAAGCATTAGTAAAATATAAATATCTCACAGCAAGGATAACAAAAAGCATACATACAACATGCCTACTATGATGACATTTTTTCATTTTATTTTTATGTTATTGTAAGTAGGTTTAGTTCCCGTTTTAATAGTTTATTCACAAAATTAATATTTCATTTTTTTCTTTAAAAGTCCTGCTAGGGGGAATGAAATAAATTTGAACAAGAGTATTTATAGCTGTTTCCAAAAAGTGGTCACAAAAGTTATATTGGGGTAGATTTTAAAAGGTTGTGTGTGGGCGTACATGTGCAAGTTATAAAATCTGGGGTCAGCACGCGCAAGGGGGTGCACAATTGTGCACCTTGCGCGCGCCGAGCCACGCTGCCTTCCCCCGTTCCCTCCCCCTAACCTGACCTTCCCACCCCTTCGCCTAACCTTTCCTCCCCCTAGCCCTACTCTAACACCCCCCAAAATATTTTACCCTTTGCGCCTGCCTAAGTTGCACATGCCGGCAGCCGACACAGTGGCAATGGCTGCTCTGTTGGAGGTCTCTGGCCCCGCCCCCACCCCACCCCTTTATTTATTTATTTAACACTTTTCTATACCGACCTTCATGGTTGAGGACCATATCAGATCGGTTTACATCGAAAGGGGAAACTGAAACAGGAACCAAAGGTAAAAATAGGAAGAACAAAGTTACATTCAACAGGGGTAGTAAACTTGGAAGCAAGACTGCTAGAAAGCAAAAAATGGTCTAAGGAATGTAGTGATTAAGATATTAACAACCTTTTTTAAAACCCCGGGACTTACATGCATCCCGGGCTTTACACACGTCATCGGGCCTTTTTAAAATAGGCCTGGCATGCGTAACCTTTTTAAAATTTGGCCCATTATGCATAAATTCAAACAAGGATTTTCAATAGAGAGGGCCAGCGACTAATAGCACTTCATTTCCGCTGATAAGACTTGATTTGGGGTCCTGGTTAAGTGTGCTAATCAGACAGGAGGGTCTTCAAGATTTATTTATTTTTATTTATTTATTTAGGTTTTTATATACTGTCAATCCAAGTGAGAATCAGCAGATCACAACGGTGTATAATGTATAACAAATGGATAAGAAATAAAGTTTAAAGAAAGCCATATAAACTGGATAACAATACGGGATGTATCGGAGGATTAAGGGGAGCTTTAATTAAAGAGAAATAGAGAAGGCATTGTTGAAAAGCCAGGTTTTCAGATCTTGCTTGAATTTCTTGGCATCTGTAGATGTTCTTAGGTTTTCTGGTAGGGAGTTCCAGAGAGTGGGGCCAGCAATTGATCTAGCACTGTCTCTTGTATGTTTTAGGTGGTAGCTTTTTATAGTTGGGATTTTGAGTAATCTTTTGTTGAGAGATTGAAGAGAACATGCAGGAGTATGAGGATTAAAATTTATTCCTAGTAGTTCATCGCTAGAATCCAAATTGTTATGAATTATTGTTAGGACTTTGTAAATTATTCTGGATTGGGCGGGTAGCCAATGTAATGCAGAGTTGGGATCCTCCAGAGTCAGGACTTGGAAAGATGAAGATAAAACTTGGAACTTGGAAGCTCGGATCGAGCTGACCTTAGTGCTTGAGATGGATTGTAGATCTGCAGTGTAGCACAGATCTATGGTGAGGTGTTATTGCCCAACAAATTAAGATGAATTTTAAAAGCCTGACACAAATATGTGCTAATATGTTGAGCTCGCACATACCAAGCTGATTTTAAAAGCTGCCCGGATATGTGTATAAATGCCGCTGCACGCACATCTCAGAACTTCTCAAAAAAGGGTGGGGTGTGGGAGGGGTATGGGTGGGGCATGGGCAGTACATGGGTGTTTCAGGACTATAAACTGAAATTTGTATGGAAATACTTACCCAAACTGGTGTGCACCAAGGCCCCCTGATGCATAATTCTCCTTCTGCTATGCATGGCATTTAAGTATAAAATGATAAAAGAGCCAGTTTGGAGAGCTTTAAAGGTTCTAGGATAAGTGGAGGGGTGTACAATCTATCAAATCAGGGGGGGGGTGTTGCACTGACGTTGGAATGGAGCACAACTGGGAGCTCTCCAGCATGTGACGAGGAGAGTCTGTGTCCTTGCGATGTGTACGGTCCAAGTCTGAGAGTCAGGAGCCTCGAATCCTCCACCAACCTGCACGCCCTTGAGACCACCAATGCAATGGTGGACTCTGAGTGGTCCTCCGACTACTCCATGCCCTTTTGGACCTGCCACAGGGTGCAGCAGAGGTGGCAGGTCAGACAGAGGTCTCAGTGGAAGAAGGCCAAAGGCACTGGAGATTGGAATAAAGACTCAGATGTGGCTTGAGATAACAGGAAACAGAGAGAGATGAACAAGACCCTCAGGCGCCCTACACAGCACTTGGGGCTGGTTGCGGACCGCACTATCCCCTACACACCGGGCAGCTGGTCTCGGACCATGAGGGGAGCGGGACAGGCTCAGGAAGTCTCATAGCGCAGGATTGCAGCAACCCCTTGGATCCTCCAGAGTCGGGACTTGGAAAGATGAAGATAAAACTTGGAACTTGGAAGCTCGGATTAAAAGCAAGGAATCTCCAGAGGCACGGGTCCTACAAGACCTGTAGAATTAGGACCAGATACATAAGACTGGGGAGCACATGGAACTTGAAACATCAGGAACATCATTGGAACATCACGAAACATCAAGACATCAGAAAAGAGACCAGGTACAAACATGAAGATCCATGGATGAAGATCAGAGTTGCCTGAGTATGAGATGGAGACGAGGAGTCCATGGGAGGACTTAGCCCCTTGGATGAAGATCAGAGGTGCCAGGCACGGGCTGAAGAGTCCTTGGAAGGATCAAGCCCCTTGCTGAAGCAAGGACTGAATGGCAGAGAAGCTCTTTTATAGGGATGGAAGAAGGCAACTACCTGGGAGGAGTTCAGGAGAAGCCAGAGGGACTACTCCCTGCTGGCCCTTTAAGATAGAGAGGAGACATGGCCGCACCCCCTAGGCAGAGGGGGCAGGACCCTGGACAGCAGCCATGCTTGCCGCTGAGGAGATGGAGCAGGGTTGGGCCGAAGAAACAGGCCCCAATGTGTGAAGGCAGTGTCCTGCCGCAAAGACGAGATCAGCAGGTGACTCCATGCTGCACGAAAGCCCGGGGATGTGGCCTCCGGGCTGTGAGGCAAGATGGCAATGACAGCGGCTTCCGAGCCGCAAAGATGGCCAGGTCGGCGACGTCCCACCGCAAGAGAGCACAGCGGCAAGGCCCGCCATGCAGAAAGAACAATGGAAAGTCTCCTGACCACTTGGTGAGGAACAGCGGCGTTGGAGGGCTCAGGCCGGCACGTGGAGAAGGTAAGAGACCTCCCATGGCTCCGGCTGTGGGAGGGATCGCAGCAGGGGGGAAGTTGGAGGACCTATCTGTTAACTGGGTGAATTAGTAACGAACTGGTAAAACTGACTAATGGGTCAGCATGCATTCTTTTTAAAATCCCCCCACTTACGTGGTAGAAGTGAGATTTGTGCGCACAGATGTGCACCCACTTAAAATTAGCTTTACTCGTGTGTGCGGGTAGGCTATTTTATAAAATGTGTGCATATACGTGCGTAGTTATAAAATAGTTGTGTCCCTGGGTGTGGGCCGATGAACACATGCACATGTGTGCCCAAGCCCATGCGCTGGTTTAAAAGTTATCATCCCTATGAATAAGCAATGCTGTTTTAAATTTAATTCTCCAGAAAATTGGTAACCATGCAGAGAATATAGTACTGAGGTAGTATGATCTGTCAACTTAGTATTCGTTGAATTTTTGGCTGCAGAATTTGTACTATTTGTAAAACTCATACGATGTTATTCAGTATGCCATGTTTCAAGGAGTTACAATAATCTAAAGTTGAAAGTACTAGTGCTTGAAGCACTGTTTGAAAGTCCCCGGTATCAAGTAGTGGATTTAGTTTATTTAATATTTGTAGTTTAAAGAATGCTGCCTTTTCTACTGCTTTTGCAGGTGTTCTTTACTTTACTTGTGAGTGAATGGTGATGTTATGATCTTTTAGGACACATAAGTAGTAATCTCTGGAATGGTCTTCCATAGAAACATAGAAACATAGAAATGACGGCAGAAGAAGACCAAACCACCCATCCAGTCTGCCCAGCAAGCTTTGCACTTTTTTTTTCTCATACTTATCTGTTACTCTTGGCTCTTAGTAACCTTTTGGTTCTATTTCCCTTCCACCCCCACCATTAGGGGCGGATTTTCAGAGCCCTGCTCGCGTAAATCCGCCCAAAACTGGGCAGATTTACGTGCGCCGGGAAGCCTATTTTACATAGGCCTCCCGGCGCGCGCAGAGCCCCGGGACTCGCGTAAGTCCCGGGGTTCTCCGAGGGGGGCGTGTCGGGGGCGGGCCCGGTCGTCGCGGCGTTTCGGGGGCGTGTCGGCAGCGTTTTGGGGGCGGGTACGGAGGCGTGGCTACGGCCCGATTTTGGAGCGGCCTTGGAGGGAACGGGGTAGGCAGCGCGGCTCGGCGCGCGCCGGCTATACAAAATCCATAGCCTTGCGCGCGCCGATCCAGGGATTTTAGTGGATACGCGCGGCTCCGCGCGTATCTACTAAAATCAGGCGTACTTTTGCTTGAGTCTGATGCGCAAGAAAAAGTAGGCCTATTCGCGCTTTTTGAAAATCTACCCCTTAATGTAGAGAGCAGTGTTGGAGCTGCATCTAAGTGAAATGTCTAGCTTAATTAGTTAGGGGTAGTAACCGCCACAATAAGCAAGCTACACCCATGCTTATTTGTTTACCCAGACTATGTAATTCAGTACTTGTTGGTTGTTGTCTGTATATAGATTCTCTTTTCTTCATCCCCCCCTGCCGTTGAAGCAGAGAGTTATGCTGGATATGCATTGAAAGTGAAGTATCCGACTTTCTCCCTGCCATTGAAGCAGAGAGCAATGCTGAATGTGCACTGAAAGTGAAGTATCGGACTTTCTCCCCTGCCGTTGAAGCAGAGAGCTATGCTGGATATTTATTTATTTATTTATTTATTTGTTGATTTTTATATACCGACATTCGTCGGAACATCATGCCGGTTATGCAGGAAGTATCAGACTTTCTCCCCTGCCGTTGAAGCAGGGGAGAATTAAGATGAAATCTGATGAAAGAAAAATTAAGGAATCATCCCCACAAAACTAAAGACATTAGAAGATGAGGCAAAAAATTGGAAAAAGTGAGGATTTTTAGTTTTTATATGTAGACTTGATTTTATGATGTTCTGTTTGTCTAAATACTGTTGAATTTTTGTGAGCATTTAAAGTTGTTAGCTGCCTAGAAAACCAGATGTACAGGCAGGGTATATATTGTTTTAAATAAATTAAGATTATAAATGCAGTGAAGAGCACACATTTTATGTGTTATGTTCAAAAATGTGATATTAAATTCCATAGTGGAAAAGCTTTCACAAAATACCTAGTTTTCACCAGTTTGATGTATCTTAATCTTTTGGCAGGTGTTTTGTTAGCACTCTTGAATACTGCAAAAACAATGTATTCCCTGGGAACAAAAGGCTTGTCTCCAGAGAAAGAGCAGAAAAAGCTAGAGGATAACAAGACAGATAGGAATAACAAGTGAAAAAAAAAATTAGACTGAAGTTCAGACCTGGGAAGAAATCTCAAGAAGAGGAGAGAAAATATCTTAATGGAATAAAAAGTGAAACCATTAAATTAGTGGTACTATTTTGAAGAACAGCCATGGTAGAATCTAAAAGAATAATGCTTTCTTTCTTTAAAAAAGAGGTACTAGTTATTTTTGCATAGGAATGAATGACCCTTAACAAAATGCGGACATTTTATAATTTTAGGTACTATAAAATGCATATTTCACATCAATTAGGCAATGATTCATTATAAATAACTTTCTAACATTTGTTGTATCTCAGCTTTATTTTCTGGCTGTGCTTTTTTGATATCCTTTTATACCTTTTAGGTTTAAATTTCTGCTCGCTCTTCCTGTATTCATCTCTTATTTGACTCCCTAACTTCTCATTCACTTTTATCTGTCCCATGTTACCTTTGTCTTTTCTCCTGGAAGTTTATGGTTATATATGATAGTTAGTGGTTACTGAACCCACAAATTGTGCTGTGTTAAAGTAACCTTCCTATTGTAATGGCTGTACCAATACTTGGGTGATGCACTGTGATTTTCATTCACTTGGCATTTTGTATAAAAATGAACCCTTGTACTCTCATTGTCAGAGAGGATTAGTACAACAATCTTTCTTGGCCTGCCACATTTCAAAAGCACTAATTCAGTGGTTTTTTCAGATAGGTAAGAACACAAATTGAGCACATCATTTCAGTTCATGGCATTTTTTTGTCCTTGCCAAAAAAAAAAAAAATAGTTTGCACTTTTAAAATCCAACAGGCAAATTTTAAAAGGAGCGCATGTGTGCTCATAAATAGAGATGTGCATCGTTTTTTGTGTTCGTGTCGTTCTTCGTTTTTCGGCCGCCATGGAAAATGTCGTTATTTTTCGGTTCGGGACTTTTTTTTCGCGAAAAATCAATTTTTAGTTAGTGCGCGCTAACTCCCCGTTAGTGCGCGCTAACTCCTGTTAGCGCGCGCTAACAAAAACCGTTAGATTTTGTTAGTTTTTGTTACTTTTTGTTAGTTTTTGTTAGCGCGCACTAACAGGACTTAGCGCGCACTAACGGGGAGTTAGCGCGCACTAACTCCTGTTAGCGCGCACTAACAAAAACCGTTAGATTTTGTTAGTTTTTGTTACTTTTTGTTAGTTTTTGTTAGTGCGCACTAACAGGACTTAGCGCGCACTAACGGGGAGTTAGCGCGCACTAACTCCCGTTAGTGCGCACTAACCGGAAAAACGAATTTTTGCGAAAAAACAGGAAAATCCTGATTTTTTTCGGGCTCCCTGAAACATGCCGAATTGGACAATTTCGTTGCAATTTTCCAATTCGGCAAAAACGAATGCACATCTCTACTCATAAACGCACATAACGGGCACGCAAGCAAAAATATGCTTAATTTTATATCGTGTATGCAAGTACGTGTGTATCATTTAAAATATCTTGACCACACATATGTGTGGAGCCTTTACACATGTACTCACAAGTGACCATGGGGGGGGGGGGGGGAGAGAGATAGAATCTGACACTATCTCCCACTATAAGAGGGGCACTTTCAACTCAGGGTGGGGTATTTTTTTTGGGGGGAGGACAATGTTACAAGGCAGACCAGATTATCATTCTCTCTCTCTCTCTCTCTCCTGTTAAGTTGCGCCTCATCAGGAGCAGTAGTAAAGTCATGCAGGTAACATGGCGTGCGTTGCCATGTTCAGCCTTGCAAAATGTGGGGGCTATGCTCATAAGCCCCGCCCCAGAATGCCCATGCCCTGAACATTTTCGGCCTCCTTATTCTTGATACGTGCATACTTCCTGACTTCTTAAAATTCATTCGCGTGTATGGGGTCGTTTTTGCACAATTAACGCTTTTAAAATCTACCTGCAAGGTGGTATTCTAATACATGTTTAGCTAAGGTGGCCTCTGGAACAGGAAACCTCCCCAGAAATAGTTCCATTCATGCTATTTATTTAGGTTAAGCTTTCTAAGTATTGTGCTATTTATGCTATGCTGCTTTAAGTATTTTTATGCTTTTTAATATTCTCCACCTTGGGCTTAATTTGTAAAGGTGGATAATCATGTTTAAATAATGTATTTAATATTTATCTCATTAGGAAATTGAAATGAAGAAATTACATGTCTTTGAAGAAGAAAAATATAGCAGGAAGAAGAAGAGATGAGGAAATAGGTGAGATGGAAGGGAAAACAGCCTGTAAGAAATAGAAAGGTGGCAAGAAGGACTGTGAAGATAAGGACAGCTAGAGGACTTAGAAGAATGTGAAAGATAAAGAGGCAGGCAGCAGAAATAAAAACCCCATCAGACAGGAGACTTAAACCAATATCTCAATGCTATTCTAAGCTATGGGGGCTAGTCCCTGCTGATTTTGCTTTCTGTGCTACTAAATCTTGTGTTTGCCTCTTAGAAACAAGTCCGCCTCCATGGCTTAGCTCCCAATGTGACTCACCTAGTAAATTAGCTGGCTTTCCCACCTCTACTTATATCCAAGAAATGTTTCTGATTTTGAGGCTTGCAATCTCAGGATTTTTTAATCCTAGCTCATATGGGGCCTCCAAAGCAAGTGAAAAATTTCATTTTTATGGTATGTATTGATTTCCTTTTCTGGATATAATGTATTTAATATTCTAATCTATTTATGTCATTATTGAATTATGAAAATTAAACAAATTATATAAAAGGAATGCCTGGGGTATCACAATCCTCCCTGGAGTTTAACACACTCAAGGAGGAAATAGGAACATGTAATTTAACGTCTAATTTTTTTTTTTATGGCAAAAATTCAACCTGTACACATGATTTCCTTCATCCTGCCTCTTCTTTAAATGATAGAGGGGGCTTTGAAAAGGAAATGGCTGCTGAAAGTCATTTATTACTGTACATACCTGCAAAGTCTTGGAATTCATAACTTCAAAAGGTTTTATTTGTCATGAAGGCATTCATACTATGAATAATGGCATGCTTTATGGAACTCAAAATTTTAGCCATATGCGTTTGTGGTAGGGTTTCTTCTAATGTGATACAGAATAATGTTTCTTTAGCGCTGTGCAGTACAGTTTGTTCATTTTAAACTGCAATACATCTTTACAAAAGAAAAGACTTGACATTTATTTTCATTTTCAGTTTGCTAATTTTAGTGGGATATAAAAGATTTAAGGCTAGATTTTAAAAGGCCCACAAATGTAAAAACCAGGGTTTACGCGTGTGGCCGGGCCTTGCACGCACCACATACATTTTGAAACAGGCCTGGCCACGCGCGTAAACCCCGGTACGCACACAAGTGCGGGACTCTCCGAAGGGGCGGACCAGGGGGCAGGGTCTGGGCAGGGAAGGGTGGGGTGGGGGCAGGCAGCGCCATTCTATGTTGTCCCGGGGAAACGTGCGCCAGCAGCTGGCCGGTGTGTGCAGATTATTTCTGCTCCAGAGGAGCAGAAAGTAATAAAACAAACAAAAAAAAATGAGTAGAGAGAAAGGGTTTAGGGGGTGGAGAGGAGAGGGCAAGAGGGAGAAAGTTTAGATAGGGAGGTTCCCTCCCATTCCACTCCTTAATTGAAGTGGACTGGGGGAGCCCCAGTTGCGTCGCTGAACATATTAATGGAAAATTCGGCCCCCTGCGTGCACCACTTTCACATGCATGCACAGATTTTACAATCCGGTGCGCATGTGTGAACGGCCATCTGATTTTATAACATGCGAGTGCCGGCGCGCAGATGTTATAAAATAGGTGGGTCCATATGCACGCACCAGGAACCGCAAGCACATGGATGCACGCGTGCTCCTTTTAAAATCTACCCCTTAGTTTAAGAAATTTTGGACAACTAGGAATTTCATTATATATATGTACTTTTATTTTTTTTTTAATTAAAATTAATTATTTTTTACCCAAATCTTATTGATTTACATACCAAAACCCAGGGCCAAATTTAACACTGGGGCACCCATAGGCAAAGAGGGAGGTTCCCCGACTCCCCTCCCTGCCCTCAAAGTTATCAGAAACAGAGACCCAGAACACTCTCCACCTGGTCAGATCCTTCCCTCAACCAATGTCCCATCCTGACAAAAAAGTTGCAGGCTACAACCATTGCTGATCACATAGCAGCAACACCAAGAGAATTCAGTGCTGGGCCAGTAAGCTGCTCTCAGACAGGCCCTGCAGTGGCCCCACCCCTGGCATGGGTTTCCATGGTAGTTGGAAATCCATGTGAAGAAAGGGTACGGCTAACTCAGGATCTTTCAGTACAGGAGGATTTGCAGGTCCAGTGCTAAATTTTACTGGCATAGCTGCTGCTGTGCAGTCCAGGCAGGGAAGGTGATAGCCGCAGATGATGGCATGATAGCATTGGCTCTCTGGCACCTATAAAACTTTGACACTGGAAGCAGTCAACTATGTATAAATACAGATCTGGCAAAAGCACAGAGTTGTGTCTCATTTCAGAAGCAGCTCCTAAGAGGGATGGGGGAGGGAGGTAGGAATGAGAGAGATGCTAGAAGGGTTAAATGGAGGAGGAGAGTGGAGAGATGTTAGGGTAGGAGAAAGCAATGAAAAGAGAGACAAAGAAAGCTAGAAAGAAAGGAGATAAAGACTAGAATGGAAAGTGGATGAGTTAGGACAGCAATAATAGGGATGTGTATTCATTTTATATTGTTTTCAAAATGAATGATAGAAAAAAAATCACATTTTGTGTTTTTCCTTCTATCATTTTTAGTGCACACTATTTGGAAATAGTGCAGTATATCTGAAAACTAAAAATAATAATAATAATAATAATAATTTAGGGAAAAACTAAATGACAAGAAAATGTGTTGCCTAAACAACATGAAACAACATGAAAGGAAGACTAAACAACTTCCAACATGGTTGAAAGTTAAGGTAAGAAAAGCTATAATATCTAAATGAACATCTTTCAAGAAATAGAAAAGGGATATGAATAAAGAAAACTGGAAACAGCATAAGCACTGGCAAGTTAGATGCAAAGCATTCATAAGGAAGCCAAAGAGAGAATTTGAAAAGAAGCTTTCTGTTGAAGCAACAACTCATAATAAAATCCTTTTCAGATATATTAAAAAAAAAAAAACCTGCAGGGGGGTCAGCTGGACTATTAGATAGTAAAGGGATAAAAGGACCACAGTGGAGAGATTAAATGAATTCTTTGCTTCAGTTTTCTTTGAAAAAGATGTAAGAGAGATACCTATGCTAGAAATAATATTTAAAGGTGATGATTCAGAAGAACTGAAACAAATCTCAGTGTAACTGGAAGATGTAATAGGTCAAATTAACAAACTAAAGTGTAGCAAAGCACCTGGTCCAGACGGTGTACATCTCAGAGTGCTGAAAGAACTGAAAAATGACATTCTGGACCTGCTATTAGTAATTTCAAAAGCTATCTTTAAAATTGTCTATGGTAGCTAAAGTCTAGAGATTGCCAATGTAATGCCAATTTTTAACAAGAGATCCAGGGGTGATCCAAGAAACTACAGACCAGATAAGTCTGACATCTATGCCAGGGAAAAAGGTAAAAACTATCATAAAGAACAAAATTACTGAACAGATAGGCATAGTTTAATGGCACAAAGCCAACATGGATTTAACCAAGCAAATTCTTGCCTCTCCAATCTGCTATATTTTTTGAGGGTGTAAATAAAAATGTGAAGTGAGCCAGTTGATATAGTGCATCTGGATTTACAGAAAGCATTTTACAAAGTCCCTCATGAGAGACTTGTTAGGAAATTTAAATGTCATGGGATAGGGAACAGTGTCCTTTTGTGGATTGGAACAGGTTAAAAGACAGAAAACAGAGAATAGTGCTAAATAGTATATTTTATCAATGGAGAGAGGTGAATAGTGGAGTGCCCCAGGGATCTGTTTTAGGACCCTGGTTTTTTTTTAACATAGTTATAAACAGCTTGGAAATGGGAACAACTGTAGTGTTCAAATTTGCTAATGACATAATTATTCATAGTTGTTAAATCATAAGGGCATTGTGAAAAAATTACAAGAGATCCTTGCAAAACTGGGAGACAAGACATGAAAATGGCAAATTAAATTTAATAAGGACATGTGCAAAGTGATGCTTTTATGGAAGCGTAATCCAAATTATAGCTACACCATGCAAGGTTCCACATTAGGAGTCAGCATTCAGGAAAAAATCTAAACATCATCATTGATAATATGTTTAAATCATTTGCTAAATGTGCAGCAGCAACAGCCAAGAAAGCAAATAGAATGCTAGGAATTATTAGGATAATAAAACATGTATTATCATAATGACTCTGTATCACTCCATGGTGAGATCTCACTTTGAGTATTGTGTGCAGCTGTGGTCACCTCATCTCAAAAAAGATAAAGCAGAATTAGAAAAAAGTTACAAAGATGGGTGATCAAAATGATAAAAGGGATGGAACAATTTCCCTATGAGGAAAGTCTAAAGAGGTTAGGACTCTTCAGCTTGGAGAGAGACGGCTGAAGGGAGATATGATAGAAGTCTAAAAAATGAGTGGAATTGAATGAGTTAACATAAATCAGTTGTTTATTCTTTTGAAAAATAAAAAGACTAGGGAACATGCAATGAAGTTACTAAATTGTATATTTAAAACAAATAGAAATTTTTTTTTACTCAATGCATAATTAATATCTGGAATTCATTGCTAGAGGATGTGGTGAAAGCTGTTAGTGCAGTTGTATTTTAAAAACCTGTTTGGACAAGTTCCTGGAGGAAAAATCCATAAACCATTATTAAGGTGGAGCTTCAAAAATACACTGCTTATCCTTGGGATAAGCCTCATGGCATACATATACATATACGTTGGTTCCATTACCTCTCCTTAATACATACAAACATGCTGCCTCCATTCCCTCTAATTCACACACACACACACACACACTCACTCCACTCCCTTTCCTCCCTCTCCTCCACACAAACATACATGGGCAGGCTCTAGCTCCAGCTCCACCTTTGCCGCCAGACAGTATGGGCTCCCCCGGCAGCCGTAGACCTCCTCCTGCCACTAGGCATGATGGATGCTCCCAGTGGCCATAGGCCTCATCTTCTTCTGCTTTCAGGCAGGATAGGTGCCCCCGGCAGCCGTGGGCCTCCTCCACTTCTCCCACAAGGTGAAATAGGTGCCCCTGGCAACCATGGGACTCTTTCTCTTCTGCTGCCGGGCAGGATGGACTCCCCTGGTGGCCATAGGCCTCCTACTCTTTTGCTGCTGGGCGAAATAGGCACTCCCAGTGGCTGTGGGCCTCCTCCTCTTCTGCTGTCGGACGGGATAGGCGCCCCCAGTGGCCGTAGTCTTTTCTTCTTTGGGCAGGATGAGATCCCCTACTCCCTTGGCACCCCACACAGCATGGTGCCTGGGGTCTTGGCATTCCTGGCCCCCCTCACTGATTTTAGGGGCATTTTAGGGTGAGTCCAACATTTACACACGTAAGTTACTATTTTATAATACTTTCACATCCATTTGATAACTTACATGGGTAATTGTATCTGCTAATTATCCTGATATCAAACTTGTTAATGGTGTACTAATGGCTGGGTGGGAGGTCTGGGTGAAATGGGGGGAGTTCAGGCTGAAGAACCAGGAGGATCTCGATGACCTGAGAAGAACTGGGTGAACTGGTGAAGGAATAAGAAAATTGGTTATTTCAATTACATACACATGTTTTAAAATATACCGACTACTGTCTATAAATCAGGTTTATGGGGAGCAAGTCCTACTGTTTTTCCTCACCTAAAATATATGCATGTATATTTTTTAAATTGTTAGGAAAAGTATGCATGCTCAATACAATGAAGTACTTGTTTTCAATGCACTGCATGTATTCATGCGTAAACATACATATGTGCATATGTTCGGGGGCAGACAAATGCATATGTGATAGGTTTGGGTTATAAAACACTATCATAGATCTCTGCATGCCCATATATGTGTGTATATACAGCCATGCAGCATGATTTGAAAGTTATCTTCTCTCTGTCTATGATGCCATTTGCAATAAGGGATTATTAGTGGTATACGTATCCTCATTGTTCTGTATTGAAAAAAAGAGAGTTATCCTGCATAAATCAGATTTATGTAGGTAAGTGGATTTTCAGCCTGCTAAAACTATGCCCATACTTCCATAATGCACACAAACTTGTCTATACCTGTATATAAAAAAACGTCATTCCAGGGGACATTCTGGGGCATTTTTTAGATAAATGCACCTACATTTCCAAAAAGGTGCATATGCCTCAAACACACCTAACATTTTATACCCCCCATTTGATTCTCCTAAACATTTACCTGCATAGCAATCTGACTTAGAATTTCAGTGTATGTGGGTAACTTGTTTTGAAAACTGTCTTGCTCTCTAGGAGCTTTCAAAGCTCCACAAATATTTGCAGTTAGGCACCTTATCGGAAAATGTATCCCATAGTTTATATATTTTAATTATAAATAGGTTAGAAAATGTCTTGTGGGAAAAGTGAAAAAGCTGTCTAGTGATCTATGCATGGTGTTTATGGCATTTGGGGATCATTGAGAATGCACCATATAAATCATTGCCTATTCTTTGCTCAAGTGGGATGTTATATATCCATTAACCATGGAAACTGAGCTTGGTAAACAATTAAGCTCAGAAACATTAACGTTAGCAGCTGCCACTCACTCCTTCGTCCGTCGTCCAGTCTACTTCAGCAGATCCGTACCCTAATGCTGTCTGAGCCTTATCCCCTATAATAGTAATCACACTGAGACTGTCTTTGGTAGGAAAATGGCCGCAGCTTTTATTTTAAAACATAACATGTTAACTTTCTATGATACCCAAGCCGGCGGCTTTTTATATCGCTGCCCGCCGCCTGATCCAAGCAAGGCAGCCCGACTCTGTAGGCCCCCCGCCTTGTTCCCAAGCAAGGGGGCCATCGCCTTTTACGCCTCCTGGCACCATCGGCTACTGCACCATTATGTGATGACACCAGCACCACTCATAATCCTGCCCAACCCGCCACCTATCAGCTGCGACGAAAAGCCAAACAATGAAATACATTTTTTTTTTTTTGTATACGCTATCTAACATAAGTAACCTGACTGCTAGTAAGCTGTAAAAAACATATGCTTATAATTTTAACTATTCTTATTGCACAGCGCTCAGGGTGGGCGGGTGGGTCTTGTTTGCTCGTGTGATCCGAAAAGGATCGCTTGCCGCATGTCCCGTTCTTTTAAATGGTTATGTGCGTCATCAGAGGGCGCCGACGGCGCCCCCCTTTAACGTCATGACCCCAGGGCGGAGCCATGAGGATGTGGCGTCTTTGTCCGGCGACAAGGGGGGCCGCGTGAGGTTAGTGATAAAATGGAGGGGGGGTTTTGAGCCAATTGACCTTCGCTGTTCTTCCCCCCTACCCCGTCCTCCAGCCTCCGTCCTTGGGCTCCCTGCTGTCAAGGGTGGGCTCTGGTTATTCGGCACCGGGCCCACCTATTTCTTTAAAAGAAAAGTGATTTGTGAACAAGTGCTTAGCCATGGAGAAAGTCCCTTTCTAAATTTTCCTTTCCTCCAATGTGAGTAAGAGGGATGGAACGGTAGCCATCTGGCAAGGTATGCACATGGAGTTTAGTTTTCGCTTCCCGTGCATACTTCCTGGTGGGGAGTTTGCACTTGCAAACTCTACAGGTACTTATGCACCCTGAATCCACACCGGTCAAGACATTTCAAAAGGAAACTCCCTGTAGAGTTTCCCTTTCAAAACATGCCTGCGGGCACATGGGTATGTAATACCTATAGACTACAAGTTTCTCAGAGGGAGTGAGGGGACTGATTATTTCTCTCTATATTTTCAGTCACTGGAATATTTAGATTTGTCAATGACATCTTCAGAACTGTATGTTCTATTTAGTAGAAAGTGGCTAAAAAACATATTTTCTATATCTTGTACAATATTGTTAAAGTATATAATAAGTTATATATATATATATATATCAATTCAAAATGATACTAATGAGTCATTCTATTTTTAGTTCCATAGGAAGTTCTAAAATTTTCCTAATTGGGTGATTTTCAATCTGGTCCTACCTCCTAGAATCCTCTGGCAAGTCTGGCTTTCAGGATGATCCACATGAGTATATTTACACACAGTGCATCCATTAAATGTAAATGTATCTCATGCATTGTAGATATCTTGAAAACTAGACTGGCCAGAGTGTCATCATACATACGGCATCAATCAGTTCTATCTTGTTCCAGAAGGGGATTTGTGATCCTGCTCTTAATGTGACTGCTCCCAAGAATTTCATGGAAATGCAAGGAAGCCACTTAAAAACATCTCAAAAGACATGACTTAGCAGTTCAATTTATTAATGGGGAGGGCAATTTTTAATAGCCATTTACCCAGGTAAAAGGCAATTTTTGTGGATAAAAAGGCTTTTTGAAAATGGCCCACACAGTTCTGCCACAATGCACATACTTTGACCTGGGCTGTAGTGGATGTAGTCTCTGTCAGGTCGATCCAGTATCGTCCGCTCGAGGATTGCCCGTCTGTAACGTGCTCGTAGCGCACAATTCGGGCGCGCAAGGCAATTCAGCGATACAGTCTCCAGTTTCACGCGTCCGTATCGCTTCTGAAAACAGACGCATAACCCTTTCCGCACCCGGCATGTAAATGAACGAAAAAGCTGTATAATGAAGGAATTAGCTATTCCCCTGCGATACTGTAACGGGCGCTGATATTATCTCCTCCGTAACCCGCTGTTCTGCCGCGGCCTTAACCTGCTAGTTTACCGCCTCCCCCTAGTAGGAGTTAGTGTAGTGTAGTGTAGGGTAAAAACATTGCTTACCCGCCCTGGTCCCGTCCGGTCTCCTGCAGCCCCGTCCGGACCGGACGGGGCTGCAGGAGACCGGACGGGACCATAGCAAAAAAAAAACAAACGAAAAAGTAGCAAGGCTCGGGCCTGCTATGGTAAGTTTAAAAAGTGTAAAAAACAAAAAACCTGTGTGTTATATAAAAAAAAAAACAATTTTAAATACCTGTCGGAGGGCCGTGGGTCCCGGTGGGCGGCGGGCAGCCATCAGCGGCATCCGGTAGTCCCTTCTCCCTTCCTCCCTCCCTCCCCTGCCTGGATGAGCGCCAAAATCGCACGGGCGGGTCGGCGGCGGGGGGGGGGGGCGGCAGCAGGATCCGGGAGCGGCGGGTAGGCGGCAGCGGGGTCCTGGGGTGGCAGCGAGATCCGGGGAGCCAGCAGCGGCAGCATGTTCGATCGGGTAGGCAGCTAGGTGGCAAAGTAAAGATGGCCGCCTGCACGGGAAAATCGTGCAATTGGCCGCTGAAGACGTGACGTCACGACGTTTGGCGTCACGGGGTGTGACGTCACGTCTTCAGCGGCCAATTGCACGATTTTCCCGTGCAGGCGGCCATCTTTACTTTGCCACCTAGCTGCCTGCCCGATCGAACATGCTGCCGCTGCTGGCTCCCCGGATCTCGCTGCCACCCCCGGACCCCGCTGCCGCTGCCCCCCCGGACCCCGCTGCCGCCTACCCGCCGCTCCCGGATCCTGCTGCCGCCCCCCCCCCCCGCTGCCGCCCCCCCCGCTGCCGACCCGCCCGTGCGATTTTGGCGCTCATCCAGGCAGGGGAGGGAGGGAGGAAGGGAGAAGGGACTACCGGATGCCGCTGATGGCTGCCCGCCGCCCACCGGGACCCACGGCCCTCCGACAGGTATTTAAAATTGTTTTATTTTTTTATATAACACACAGGTTTTTTGTTTTTTACACTTTTTAAACTTTTTTACACTTCCTGGTGCCTGTCATTTCAAATGTCATTTGAAATGACAGGTACCAGCGCACCCAGGTTACTGTATAGGCGCTGTTACAGCGCCTATACAGTAAAATGGGTTGCGCGGGCATAACCCTTCCCTAACGCTTCACAGCCGCGGCATGCATTTGCATGCGATTAGAGGAGAGTATCGGGGAGTTAGTGAAGAGAACTGTGCGTGCGGGGAGGAAGGGTGCGCCTGACACTACCTCACTGTTTTTACCGCGGCCTTACTGGATCGACCTGTGTGTGTGGTTTGGCCAGGAGAAAAAACAGTGCAGATAGGTTTACATTTTCAAAACTATGCCTGTTGTTTCCACAAAAAAAGATGATGCGAATATACTTTCTCTTTGAAAACTGGTACAAAATCCATGGTAAAAATACCCATAGACTTTTTACCTGCCTTCCTGGTTTTGAATATCCCCTCCAAGTATGACAATTTGCTGTATGTACTTTAGAAATATTGTACTTTTCAGTGGCAATATACTTTAATAATAAATGTAAATACATAGGATGTTACCAAAAAATAGATTGAGACACAGGACACATCTTTGTCTCTATCTTATTTTATTCCTGTCTCTACTTCTATTTACTGAACTCAGCATGTGAAATGGCAGTTGCCCGGCTTTGTGGCTTTGTATACAATCAAATAAATGTGATATCCTTAAAAATTGTTGGAAGGGAATAAATGAATATCAAGATGTTTTATAAGAACAACACCTGTCTATGGCCTGGATTTATCAAAATGCTATAAGTATTGCATGCAATAGCAAAAGGAGTGTGTTTTATGCTAATAGACAGTTTATTGCAATTATACCTATGTGAAGAGCTAAGTTAGCACAAATTTCCTGTATACAACCACTGGGGGATCATTTTTAATGGGGAGAGAGAGAGAACCTAGCCATAATACTCTCTCCCTAGATAGGTATTTATATCCCTATGGGAGGCCCACCTAGTAACTCGAGGAGAGGTTTAGGTATTAGTGTAGGGAGTTAGGGGCCACTTTGACATTCAATGTGAGGCATACGAACAGAACAGTGCTCTCTTGTAAAGATTTGATGACCTTCGGAGAGAGGAAACTCACCCAAAGATGAGATTGGTGCAATGTTCTCTCCACCTAGCTTGATGTTACCCAGATAGAGAGTCCATCTGCACTGAACTTCAGTGGAATAGTGGAAATCTATTGTTCCTGCAGATTTATATGTGGTTAGTTGTACTCTGTATACTATAAGCAGCATTAAAATTAACTCTTTTGGATAGTCTAGGACAGCGATTCTCAACCGGTGTGTTGCGACACACTAGTGTGTCGCCAAGCACCAGCTGGTGTGTCGCGTGCTCCCGGTCTCTCCCGCTGCTCTTTCTTCCCTGCTGCCATTGCCGCTGAGCTACCAACACGTTCAAGCCCAGTGGGAACGGAAGCAGTGCTAAAAGAAGCTGTGGCACTTGTGGCTGGCCTTTTATTCTTCCCGCGCCTGCCTCCCCCCCTGTGACCCGGAACAGGAAGTGATACGCGGTGCGCGGGAAGGAGAAAGAGCAGTGCCGCGTGATAAAGTAGCAGTGGCGGCTGCAGCATCGGCCCCCGAGCAATTGAAGCAGACGGTAATCGGGAAAGGAGTCAGCAGCATGAGCCTCCCGCGGCCGATGGGATTCTACTTTTTCTTGGCTTGCGGGGGCTGGAGGAGGAGGCTGCTGCAGCTACCATTTGTGCTCGGGGAGGGACGGGGAAGAGGAAGTGAGTGAGAGAAAGAAGCAGCCAGCCTGCGTGTGATTGAGAGCATGTGTGTGAGTGAGAGAAACTGGTCAGAGAGCTGATGTATGTGTATATGTGAGAGACAATGAAAGTGACTGCTCAAGGAGATGACTGATGTGTATGTGAGAGTGTGAGACATTAGTCAGGGAGGTGACTGATGTGTGTGTGTGAGAGAGAGAAAAAGCATTGAAGTGAGAAATCTGGGTATGTGAGAAAGCATGGGCGTAAGAAGCCTGCTGTTGAGTGGGGGGGGGGGCGTGGATGTGTGTGAAAGAAAGCATGGGAATAAGAAGCCTGATTATGTGAGAGAGAGAGAGCATGGGAGTGGGAAGCCTGTGTGTGTGTGCATGCATGAGAGTGAGAGACTGGTTGGTAAGGTGACAGTGTGTATGAGAGAAAGAGACTGGTGTGTGTGAATATGAGAGAAAGAATGTGATTCAGGGAATGAGAAGCCTGTGCAGTGGAGAGCCAGCATGGAAATGAGAGAGAGACTGGTGTGTGTGTGTATGTATGTGTGTGTAACAGAGAGAAAGTGATTATGGGAATGAGAAGCCTGTGCATGTGAAGAGTGAGCATGGGAGTGAGAAACCTGGGTGTGTGTGAAACACAGCATGGGAGTGAGAAGCCTGTATATCTGAAAGAACATGGGAGTGGGAAGCCTGTGTGTGTGTATGCATGAGAGAGATCAGGTGACTGGTGTGTGTTTGTGTGTGTGTGTGTGAGAGAAAGAAAGTGATTATGGGAATGAGAAGCCTGTGCATGTGGAGAGAACAAGCATGGGAGTGAGAGACTGGTGAGTGTGTGTGAGACAGAGAAAGTGATTATGAGAGTGAGAAGCCCGTATATGTAAGTAGAACACGGGAGTGGGAAGCCTGTGTGTGTGTATGGAATGAGAGAAACTGTTCAGGAAGGTGACTGGTGTGTGTGTCAGACTGTTTAGGAGATGATTGTTGTGTGAGAGACAGAAACTGGTCATGGGGGCATGACTGGTATGGTGTGTGTGTGTGTGAGAGACATGGGCATTAAGGAAGAGGACCATGAGTATAGAGCTTAGCCTCTACTGCTGCTTCTGCTGTGTGCTATGGCCTGCATGGAAGAGGAGTAGGAGACCTGCTGGAGGGGGTAAGTAAAGGTGGCTTTTTAAGTTTATTTTTCTTGATTGACTGCCATTTTAATTATTTAATATTATGTGATGTGTCTGCTTTTTTTGAAATATTTTATTGGTGTTTGGAGAATGTTTAATAGTTTTTATGAGTTTTTAATTGTTGGATGTTATTCTGTTCATAGCTGTTTAGAAACATTTATTCTGCTTATTAGTATAGTTTTACAATTATTTCTCTGTGGGGATGTATAGCTGCTTGCTAGTTCTGTTTTCCTAATAAGAGGTGTATTGGTTTTTAGGACCTGATTTAATATTTGTAATGTTGCCTTTTCATAGATAGGGTTGCTCCTGTTTGTGTGTATTCTATAATACAGGTGTAACTGTGTGAGGATTAGTTTATGTGCATTACTACAGATCCTGGGAGTATGTTAGGTCGGTTCTGTGTCTGTTACCGAGATGAGATATTTTACTAGTATGTAAGCGTTTGTATCAGTCTTATTTGTTGTGTTTTCTCAAGAGGACATGCATTGGTGGTAAACTGCTGTCTTTTCATAAGTAGGGCTATTGAGCCTGGAAGTAGAAAGAGTTTGAGTTGCTGTTACTGAGATGACACCAGAACCAGAATATCTTTTTTGTAGGGTGAGTTGTATGGGGAATGTCATAATTCTGCTTTACATCCATTATTGTGGGTCAGGGGGTTCCCTGGATTCAAACTGTACTTTTACATCTAGCCCCGTGATGATTATGGGTCAGTGTGTCACGCATGTGAGAACCATCTGTCAGGTGTGTCCCGACAGAAAAAAGGTTGAGAACCACTGATCTAGGAGATAACAGTATACAGTCACAGAGGGAGAAAGAGTACATGTAATATAAAATGTGAATGGTTGTCCTTAACAGCTGAAAGTTTCTTCTTTCTATCCTCCTTGCAGTCCAGACTACAGAAGACAGGAATAACAGACATTGTTATCAACAAAATGTGAATTATTCTGAACTATGAATGTAAAAGTCAAGTAGCACAATCTCATTAGAAACAAGATTTTTTTTTTCTGGCTATGGTTGCTTTTCTTTCTTTTACTGTCACCTACAGTCAGTTCTGCTGCTATATCACTACCTACCCTGGTTGTCTTCACTTTATTGCCAGTGGAACAGCTCCACCCTTTCTGATCTGGAAGAACTTTGCATTCCTCTCCGTCAAGACACGGATGCATCTGACACCACCATTTCTGTTCCACTATTGCAGCTACAAAAAAAAAAAAAAAAAGAGAGAGAGATAAATGAATAAATGCAGAATTACAGTGACATTAAATGGCCTTGATCATACGCTACTATTTTTGTTCAAATGCCATCCTTCTCATATTACTGAAATATGACTTGCACTCAGACTTCAGTTTTGTGAAAGGCAAGAGATCAGTGAGTCTTTTTTTGCAAACATTAAACATTCTGAAAATTACAAGCACCCAATTGCACACCAGAATTTTATATTCATTTTTCACAAAGACGTGCAAAGTAAAAAAAAAAAAGATTTTGTTAATAATGGGCAGCTCTGAAAGTACTTATTCAGATGTATGCTAATGAAATGTATCTCTTAATACTGACCTACTTATAACTAAGAACAAATGAACAATAAAGAGCATAATGATTCAGTTTTAGGACCAGGATTCAAACTATATATGGGTGTGATAATGTGAAAAATAAGAGACTACATGCCCAGAGGTCAAGTATAACTTGGAGGCATGCCTGCTTCAACCCCCCCTATCCCACTTTCTTCCCCTAGCCCAGATCACTCAGGCAACAGTGAGAAACTTCCACTACTGATTACTGGGCCAGGAGGCATCATGAGTAAGTGGGGGCAGAACAGACTGCCTTCAAAAGGGGTCAAAGTGGCAGCTTGCCACCTCTTTTCCTTAGATCTGCTCACAAGTTGACCTCCTCACTGACAAGACTCGCAAATCACCACTGATATTTCATGCCACTGTGTTTGCCATCTTGCTGCTCCAGTGCCATGCTGACGTCACACACACCCAGATGACTCCTCATTGGCAGCAGATCACATCATTACTTGTGGCACTCACTCCTGGTCTTGACTTCAGCACTTTGCAATGCTAGTGCAAAGGAATAGCAGGTATGTCCATAGCATGCCAGGCATGCTTCCACAGTACTCTTCCAACATAAGGGTCTCCTGGCACAGGAGGCCCTGAGCAAACCTGGCGAGGCAGGCCAGCAATGTATAAAGGGAAAGAGAGAGGTTGAAGCCGCGTCTCCTGCACACAAGTTGCAAAAAGACAGGTATGGATTTGCAGAGTCCCAGCCTTAGAATGCTAGCAGAGTTCTGCAGCCCATTTCTGGGCATGCTGTCCTAAGTGGTCTGCACTGCATAGTATCCTCAGCACCAGGGCAGGAGAATGGGGATGATTTCATTTTGTCCTTTTGGGTGCTTTTTTAATTCTATGTTTCAATGTGTTTAATGTTTAATTGATTTGGTTTGTTTGGTGAGCCAAAATAAACTTTAAAGAAAAAAACAGAAAAAAAATACCTACCCCTCTACCACCCTGGCACCAAACAGAAAAATGTACACCCCAGTTGCTCCTATACTGCTGGGACCCAGTTTGAAAATGGCACCAGCAGGCCCTGAAGCTAGCATCATTTTGTCATACAGCCATCCCTGTGCCTAAGGCGGAAAACATTTAGGAGCAGCAGGCTGACTAAGATTTGCTGCCTTTCAGCTCTGCAAAGCTCATTCAGTAGAGAACAGCCATCTGCTACCCTGTAACAAACCCTTTCAGAAGATTCGGGGGGTGAATGCACCAGAAGTTCCTATGGGAAGGCCCAGCTCCCTATCTTGGAGGTTTGTTGGAGAGGTTCCCCATTTTCTGTACCATGCCAGGGCACTGTTATTGGTTGTCTCTCCAAGCCCCTTATGCCAGAAGGCTTTAACTGTGCTTGGTGGAAGGTTTCCACTACTCCTAGGGCTCTCTCCAGGGTAAGTCCGGTGTGTCAGCAGACCCAGTTCCATATGGGACGGTGAAAAGCATCTAAGAACTGCTCCAGGAGTTTTTGATGAGCCACTTTCAGTCCCAAACTTGCCACCGACAGGAGCTGCTTCCAACCGGCATCTTTCAATTTATGAAAAAGGTTTCTGGGGCTCTCCCCTGGCTGTAGGGAAGCTCGTCGGAACTGCTGCTGATAGTATTCTGGACAATACCCCACTCTCTGTAGTATAGCTACCTTGATGCCCTCATAGGAAGCCCTCCATCTGGATTAACAGCCTGGAGCACCACTTGACTTTTGCTGGTGAGCAAATTAGAAAAGTCATTTGTCCAGCTGGTCTCCAGCCAGGCCGAGAAGCAGGCGGTCCATTCAAAGTTCTTCATCTTAAACAGGATATGTGAAGGTGAAGATGCCTGAGATATTTTGGACATAGCCGACTGCAGGGCCTCAGTTAGCTGAGTTAAGATTGTATCTTGTTGCATTAATTGGTCTTGTAGCCACTGATATTTACCTATTTGTGTTTGTAAATCTTTTTGCAGCTGTTGCTGTCCTGTAGCCAAGACCTGTATTACCTGCTCCATTTTAACTCCCTTTGGGGTCTGTTCCCAAATGGATAACTCATACAGGGTAGAAAAACAAAAAACACCTGCTGTCCTGTCCAGCTCTAACTTACTACTTGACCCATGACTGCTGAGGCATGAATAACCCCCTTGACCTGCTGTGGTAGAAATTGAAGTCAGAAGACTCAAGAAAAAAAATTTTGCAAGCAGTTTTTTTTCTTCCTCTTGGAGGCTGTAGGTTTTTACTTGTGCTTCCCATTTAAGAAAAAAAACGAAACAAAATGACACCACGTATAGCATATTCAGGTCTGTTGTGGCTGCAGTTATAGTTTAGGAATACAATAAGACTAGACCATCTTAGCTATGGTGCAGGCATTTATTTACAGTGCTTCAAAGATACAAGAATCAAAATAGTAGTTCACCTTGCACCAGGCACAACTAACAAGTCTGAGTGTATCGTGAGGTCCTACAAGCTCCCTAGGGCTTCCTGAAGATCTCTATTTCTGGGCTCTTATGGCAGGGTGAAGGGAACCTGCCTTTACCCAGAATCCTAGCGACCTTCTGCCTTAAGGAGACCTGGGTTAAAAGCCTGAAGTGGGCTCCTTAAGGTAGAATGAAGGAGTTGTCTCTACACTCCATCACACTGCCATTAGGATATTCAGTCTTCCAGTCTGACAAGGTCCTCCTGCAATTTATCATAATCCATTTGCGATTTAACTACTCTTAATAATTTTGTTTCATCTGCAAATTTGATCACCTCACTCACTGTATCCCTTTCCAGATCATTTATAAATATATTGAAAAGCACCAGACCAACTACTGATCCCTGAGGCACTCCATTGTTTACCATTTTCCACTGAGAAAACTGACCATGTAATCCTAATCTCTGTTTCCTGTCTTTTAGCCAGTTTGTAATCCGCAAAAGGACATCGCCTCCTAATCCATGACTTTTTTAGTTTGCTTTGAAGCCTCACACAAGGGGCTTTGTCAAATACCTTCAGAAAATCCAAATACACTACATCTACTAGTTCACCTTTACCAACATGTTTATGAGCCCCTTCAAAAAAATGAAGCAGGTTTCTGAGGTAAGACTTCTCTTAGGTAAATCTATGCTGGTTGTGTTCCATTAAACCATGTCTTTCTATATGTTCTGTGATTTTGTCCTTTAGAATAGTTTCCACTATTTTTCCCGGCACTGAAGTCAAGCTCACCAGTCTATAGTTTCCCAGATCACCCCTGGAGCCCTGTTTAAATATCAGGGTTACATTGGACACCCTCCAGTTTTCAGATACAATTTTAATGATAGAATTACAAATATGTAAAGCTCTTAGTTCAATGTTGCAGCTTCTATTGCCTCTAGAATGATATGTTTCTTTTTCTTCAAATGACGCCTTGAGTTTGTGTCACGATTCTTTACTCTCCTTTCATGCAGCTATATGTAGAGTCCCATCACCTGGCCAGAAATTAGACCAAAATAGGGATAATCCCAGAACAGCCAAGGTACCCAGTTTCAAAAGGAAGCTGGCAGGCCAGTCCAGGCTTTCAGATAACCCCATTCTGATGCATTATGGCCCCAGGAGCATTGATTTCAAAGAGAAGGATCAGGAACTACAGCTAGCCCAAAGCTTTGGGGAATAAGTTTACAAGCAGACTGGCCCAATTATCTCCCTGCTGAAATAGTGGTTAGTGATAAAACAGAAACATGTCCCTGAAAATGTTCTTTCTCTTACCTGGACCTTTATTTTACTTATGACCTTTTTCTAAATTAATCTCTTTTTTTATTTTCCTTTTATTTAACCCTTTAGTAACGCATGTATATTGATCATGCCATTAGTTTAATATGAATCAGTTTCTGTAATGATATATCCTATTGCCGCTTGTCTTACTACAAGCCCACAATGGTCCCCCCCCCCTTGTCCCCTTCCTTCTGAACCCTCCCCCACCCCAAAAGCCCCTATTGCCTACTTTCACCCCTAAATCCAATCCCAAACCCCCATATCCATCCCTCCTATCCCCACCTCACCCCCACATGCCTTCCTAAACCTATCCCTAACATCCTTTACTACAGATGCCCTCCACATGCCCCCAAACCTACCCCTAAAACCCCAATCCCCCATCACTACCCATGCCCTCTACATGCCCCCTAATACTTTCTACTCTTACCCCAACCCCATGCCCTACCCCCACCCGGCTTCCCAGTCCCCACAATGTACTTATCCCATGGGTATAGGAAGGCTCCTCAATTAAATTTGGCCCGCAGGCCACTCCAGGCTTGCTTCTGCTGCCTCTTGTTTCTTCACACCCCCAGATTAGGAACAAGAGGTCTCATTCCTAAAAACAGGGACTGCAGGCTACACCTGTCCCTGGTGTTGAAATTTGATTGCCTTGCTGGGTGGAGGCGCCATCCTGGAATAAGTTCACACTAGCAATACAGGAAATGCATGTGCATGCACATAAAAATATACAAGAACATACATTTACAGGAATGCATGAACATTTCACCATATGTGTGTATTTGTGGGTGAATATAAAAAGTATGCATGTGCATTTTGAGCCACAAATATGTGTAGTTCAGAAGTTGTGCAGATGTAGCTGTGCAGATTCTATAATGCTATGGTAAATCTGTGCGGACCCATATTTATTTATTTATTTATTTTTAATTTTTATAGACCGAAGTTCTTGTAGGAACTACAAATCAATCCGGTTTACATACAACTTTTAAATGCCCAAAAAGAGTAGTGGGCTTTACATAGAACAGTTGAACAATAAAACAGGTAATAATAGAACTAACAATAATTATGGAACAAATAGAATAGATAACCAATTAAACATAGTAATATAGTAATAAATATTATATAGAAAAAAAATATAAAAGAGATAGAGTAAATGGAGTGTGAGTACAGTATAATATGAAAATATATGAAAGTTACATATATGAAAGTTACCCTTTATGCAAGGTAGCATTGTAGTCTGTAAGAATGACTGTATACTTAGGAGCTTATGTGCTGTTTATCTTTGTTCTGAAACCACTGACTGTGTGTTGTAGTGCACCAGAGGGCACTCAAGCAAATATCTAATGTGAATGACTGGCATATGTCTTACCTGGATTTAATGTGCCCTGTGCAATGCTGACCCTCAAAGAAACAGAGTTCAGACCATTCCACTGAATATGGAAAAGGAAATGTTATCCTTCCTATCCATTTTAAATTATAGAAAACAACTTTTGAAATGCATAAACATCTATAAATTTGAAATGTATAGTCCATTAATAGGTATTGCCTGATTTCTCTTGTTTTTTAATATGTTACCTCATGAATCTTTGGCAGGTTATTCATCTCATTGTGATTTTGTCTAAACTTGAACAGTTTAACACGACTATACTTCTCCCTCTCTCTCTCTCTTTCAAGCAGGGGGAAAGGGGGAGCAGCAATAAATTGTAATAAATACAATAGAAAGAGAAGTACCCAATCAAAACCTAGTCACTAAAACAGGGTATGTCTAATGGGAAATATATAGCATTAATCACTTTTATATCAGTCTTACTCTTTGGCCTTTAGTAGTGTACATAGTTTCAAAGAAAATTTCAAAATATAGAATTCAAATATTAAAAATAAAATCTGCAAAAATATGTTGTAATAGAAAATTATAAGAAGACTCACTATCAACACAAGAAGGAGCTGCACGAGTAGTCCCAGCCACCTGTCCAGGAAAGCAAGAACATTTCACTGTCTGTGACCTTTCTTCTATCTTGTTCTTATTACAACATCTGTGAAGAGCCACAACCTCACAGGTTCCAGTTCTAACATTGTGAGCTGTATAAACAGGAAGCAAAACAAATAGGTAACTTGTACTGAACATTTTGCACTATATATATATATATATATATATCTTTTTACATTTTAAAATAATGAGCTACTGAGGAGCTCTCTCATTAGCAGACGGCACTTCCTATTTAAGAATACAAATCATTATAAGTATACAGTGCATATCTTGCTTAGATTAACCATTATCGAGCACATCAATACATCTAAGTATGATAAACACTCAGTAAAAGTAGTGAACAATAAAACATTTTACCATAGAATTTTCAATTGTCATGAGCAATCAAACTCTAATTAGAATGAGAAGCTCATTCAATAAGCTGCATTAGGCCATTTATTGTGTAAAATCACAGTTTTTTGAGCGGAAATGGCCTAACACAGGAATAATGCAAGATATTTGAAACATCTCACGTTATTCCAGCCCTGGCACCACACACATTTAAATGAGCTGATAAGCATGCAAATGCATGCTAACCAGCTCATTAATATCCTAAACGATACAAATCAAATAATGCAGCTTGCTGAAGAATCCTCAAGCTGCCTTATTTCATTTGAAGCTAGTTACAACTTAAGATCTGTAGCTAACTTTCCCAAGGAGCGTCTGGACATTAAGCCATGTCTAAGGCTACTGGGGCCCTGTCTTAAAGAAGCCACTCAGCTCTGAGAATGCCCCCCAACAAGATATGAAAACCCCCAAGGGTCTGCATTTATTCCATTCTTGCCTTTGCGAGCAGCTTTTGTTGAAATGTGAAAAAAAAAATACTTTGTCCCCTTGGCACAAGCTTTACCCTCTATCTCTACCCCAACCCCTCCCCTCCTCTCCAAAGTATCCAGACCCCACCCGAGCCTACTCTCCTAGACTCCCCTTAAAGACAAAATTATCCCTGGTGATCCAGTGGATTCCCCACCTCCCCAGACTCATCCCTTACACATTAAAAGATCCCTGGTGGTCTAATGCACACCCCACCCTGACTCCCCTGTATTCACCAAGAAGTCCCTGGTAGTGTAGTGAGGGCCCAGAGTGCCCTCTAGTCTCCAGGCCTGATGACAGCCTTTTCCCAAAAGGCAGCTGGCCATTACCTCTATAGGCAAAGGCCAGTGGCACCTGGGCCCCACTAGTCAACAAGGAACATCTCAATGAGTAAGGGAGGTCAAGAGGAGTCTCACCTTTTTATGTGTAAGGGAGGAGTCCAGGGAGTGTGGGGGTCCACTGAACCAGCAGAGATAATTGTATTTATGAGGAGTTTCTGAGGGGGTGAGGGAGGGGGTCCTGGCTATCTCTGGGGGCTGGATTTTTTTGAGACAAGGAATGGGTTGGGGCTTGCACCAAACAGAAAAAGTATATATATATATATTATTTATTTTTTTTTTATTTCAACAGGCTGCCTACAAGTGAGGTGGAGGGATGGGACAGGGAGTCTATGTAGATCCCCAGGGTTTGGCACTACTTTTGAGGAAGGTGTACTTGGGGCTGAGTGGCTCCTTTAAGCAATGGTGGCTCCACAGTCCCAGGGCTACCATCACATGTTGTTTGGGGAGCTTTCACTGCCTCAGTATTTTTCCCCATGGTAAAATACCACAAGTCGTGGTATTTTCCTGCAGGGAAAAATATCGTGGGAATCACAAAACTGCAGGATCATTTACTGTGGCTTTGAGACCCAACATTATTTTTCTCTCAGAGAAAAATACTATGGTTTAATGAATTAGCCCCTTAGATTTTAAATACTTTGGGACAGGGAAATACCTATTGAACATGAATTTATAACTCAGTTTGGGTTTGGAAAAGGTAAGTACCTAAATCCAATTTTCAATCAAGTCTAAGAAAAAAAAATGTCTAAGTATGAAACTAATATGAAACTTGTTTCTTTTAACATATGATCATGGAAAAATATCATCTTTTAAAAATTTATAAAATTATGACAAGACCAAAAAATGTCAATGCTAAAATCAAAGGGCCTAATTGAGAAGTGCTTACAAATGGGGATGTGCATTTATTTTAAAAAAATGGGTAAAATGTAACAAATGACACCATGAATGTTTAATTCATAGCTCCGTCAAAATGAATGCTGGGTGCTCAGGAATATAAACAAACATTTTCATTTCATTTGTTTATATTTCCCATTCAAGGCTATGGCCCTTGTACAAGTGCTATAGGAAGGCTGGTAACTATAGCAACCAAGCAAAGCCAGGGAGGTAGTAGCCACACAGGAGCCAAGGTGGGAGGAGTAAGCAAGTAGGCAGGGTGGAGGACCAATCAAGGTGAAGCATTTTTTTAAATTTACCTATAGCTCACACCTGGATCAATTGATGCTGTCATCCTACCAGTGAAAAGTCTAAGCATGTGCAAAAAAACTGTTTTCTCTGTTGGCTTTCACAGAGAAAAGTTGTTTTTGGTTTGTTTTTTTTTTGGGGGGGGGAACTCTGTTAGAGTGAAGAAAAGGTTTAAAAAATGAAGACAAGAGAAGAATTTTACAGTTGACAAACGGCTTTTTATTATCTTCGATGCTGCAGTCACAATGCTTTCACTGTGAAACAGCGAGACAGCAGAAATATTGCATTCTCTCTGTTCGATGGAGTAGGGCACTGGAGATTAGGGATGTGAATCATTTTTTAACGATTTAAATTATCATCCGATAATTTTAAAATCGTCATTAATCGGTAAGGGACTCGATACAATAGGAATTCCACCGATTTATCGTGAAAAATCGGGTTTTTTGGTTAGTGCGCACTAACGGGAGTTAGTACGCACTAACAGAAAATGATACAATTTGACACTTTTCAGGTCAAGTTAAGGTCAGTTAAGTCAGTTAGGAATGAATATGTATTCCTATTGGCTGGCTACCCTCTTATTTATTGATGTTACCAAGGTTCTCACTGAGGTGATGGTTTAATATATGGGGGATGGGTGGAAACGGTTGGTAGCTTGACAAAAAAAGTAATGTGATCACTGATCAGTCAATGTGACTAGAACTTGTGCCCTATCCCTGATACAGGGAGTGTTGTGATCTTCCTGCACACAGTGCCCTATCCTGGTTACCGGGGGTGTTGTGATCTTCCTGCACGCAGTGCCCTATCCCTGATACCGGGAGTGTCGTGATCTTCCTGCACGCAGTGCCCTATTCTTGATACCAGGGGTGTTGTGATCTTCCTGCACGCAGTGCCCTATCCCTGATACCAGGAGTGTTGTGATCTTCCTGCACACAGTGCCCTATCCCTGATACCGGGACTGTTGTGATCTTCCTGCACGCAGTGCCCTATCCCAGTTACTGGGGGTTTTGTGATCTTCCTGCATGCAGTGCCCTATACCTGATACCAGGAGTGTTGTAATCTTCCTGCACGCAGTGCCCTATCCCTGATACCGTGAGTGTTGTGATCTTCCTGCACGCAGTGCCCTATCCCTGATACTGGGAGTGTTGGTTCCTGTCACCCGACGTCATGAGTGCAGGAGATCGCTCCTGGACCCCCGCTGGACCCCAGGGACTTTTGGCCAGCTTAGGGGGGCCTCCTGACCCCCACAAGACTTGCCAAAAGTCCAGCGGGGGTCCGGGAGCGACCTCCTGCACGCGGGCCGTATTGCCAATATTCAAAATGGCGCCGGCGCTACGTTTGCCCTCACTATGTCGACATAGTGAGGGCAAAAGTAGCGCCGGCCGTATTGCCAATATTCAAAATGGCGCCAGCGCTACTTTTTAAGGCCTACTGCTATGCACACAGACTGGATAGAAGTGCAGTCCTAAAGCAATGCAAACATGAAGTTTTGCACTGTGATGATTTTTGGCAACTTTATATAAGACTGTTATTCACTCAGAGGAGAAAAGACTGTGTTTGTTTCTTCATATCAGAGAGTTTCCATTGCCTTATAATATGAAAGGAGATCCTTGGCCCAGAACCGAGAACATGCCCTTGTTAAAACTTTGTATCCAGTCTGAGACCAGCTATAAAATAGATATTGTTCTAACACCTGTTTTGATGATGGAATCTAATGAGGATATGAAAATATTCCTAAGCATTGGGACCCAGATGACATCATTTGCATCCCATCAATCTTGAGTCTCTAGCAGGTAGCAATATCCAATCCAGATCAAAGTTTTAATCTTATGGAATTGATTATTCAAGAGGAACTCTTAGTTACCCAGATGGACTTTTGGCCCAGACGTTGGACATTATCCCGGGGACACTATCTGAAAGAACATTTACTAAGGGCTTTTCCCTGTGGCTTTCCTCATGAACTATCCGAAAGCTTGGTTTTGAAAGCTTTGCTGCCAGAACTGACTGTGACTTATAAGCTAAGACTGAGTTCTTACTCAGCACAGTTGCTCAGTAATGTGATTGCAACTGCTTGCCAATTATTTCCTGAAGGACTTTTGACCAATTAGTGAATCTTATCCTTTTTCTGCTGTAATATCTCATGGAGATGTCTATGAGAACTTTTGGGGTTTTATCTATCATCCACCAAAAGGGGATTCACTGGATTAACCCTTGGTGTTGAAGCAGACTTTATAAGGATCAGAATGGTAAAAAAAAGGAAGGCAGCCCAACACAGAAGAAATTGAAACTTGGACAGCATATACCACTACTGCCTTGTTCTCTCCCTCTTGATTTGGAGCAGAAGAAAAAGGTAGGAGACTCATCCAAGACTGTCATTAATGGGACAGAGAAGGGCAGCAACCAAAACCAGCAGCTTGCTTCCCTTTGGTTCCTGCTTTTGAGGCAGTGAAGGCAGTATTTGCACATATTTGCTTGTTGAGATTTCAGTAGATGATACTTTGTACCTTACAGGCTTCCAAAAACATTAATGATAATATTTTCCCTGTAATAAACACTTTTCTCCTTTGAGTATGAGTGTTGGAGGTTTTTTTCCATTGAAACCTGTGGTACCAATTCTAAATAAATAGCATGGAAATGAGACTATATGGGTTTTGAAGTGTGTGTAGGCAATTTTAATTTCTAGTTCAATGGTGGCCAATTCTGGTCTCACAAGCCAGAAGCAGGTCTGGTTTTCAAGATATCCATAACGAATATACAAGAGATAGATTTGCATATATTGGAAGTGGTGCATGCAAATGTATCTCAGGCATATTCATTGTGGATACTCTAAAAATCAAGCCTGTTTATAGCTCTTGAGAATCAGAGTTTGCCACCCCTGCTCTAGTTCTTAATTTCCACAAATGTCACAGTCCATGCATGTTCTGATTAGATGTCCTTTTTGCATAGGACATCTAATCATCTGAATAACTTTACTCATATCACAAGGATAATTAGGGTCATATGGCTTCTGATGCTTTCCACATTTTGGACTTCGAACAACCCAAAATTCTTCATTATATGTTCTTTATCACTCAATTCACTGCTATTCTTCTCCCATGCAGTTTTTGCTTTAGTTTTGAATAGCCATCCTAAATAGCCATTCATCACAGTCTCATTTATAGCGTCAAATTAGGTAACTGAAGTCTCCTGTCTTTAGAAAATATTATTACAAAATATGGGCATGTGAAAAATGAATTGCTCATAGCGTTTAATAGGTTACAGTATAGAAAAAGAAATCAGAGGAAATGGCATGGGACAAGAAAGAAGAAGATACAAGTGAAGTTGCCAATCTGGGTGAAGGCACTTGAGGGACAATAATATAAAGGAAATGTAGCAGTGGAAATACCTGGGTTACATAGGAACTGAACTAGGAGAAAAAAATTTTAAAAAGTGAAGGAACACAAAAGTTAAAATAGAAGTCGTAGAAAATAAAGACATGGGGCAGAGAAACCTAAGAAAGCTGATATGAGGAAGAGAAAGATAAAAGAGAAGCAAGAAGAAACATAAGAAAGGACATAAATTACATAAAGTGGAAAGAAAAGAGAGAGAAAATCAATAGATAAAGCAATTGAGGGATAATACATAGGAGTTATATGGGAAAGGAGAGGAGACGAGACAAGGAGGCAAAAGAAATGGGATTTATAAAAAGCTGATCCCATAGATTTGAATGCAGCTGCATGCCTATTGCCAGAAGACTTGTTGATTTACTTCCTGCCTTATGTTAATACAAATTTGGAGAATCTCCAAAATTGCTTATTGGGGGCCAAGATGGGGAAATGCTCAGTATCTGATCTGACCATTTTTGAACAACAGCAAATTAATATATGAAAAATCAAGTTAAATACTTTTTGATTCGGCTGAAGAAAAATCTCTCAAAATGTGTCCACATTCCGTGGAATGAAGGCCAAAGAGACAGTGAGAAAAGAAGGAGAAAGAGAGAGAGAGAGAAATAGCTAACAGAATTTAATGTGCCTGCTACAAAAAAAATGCAAAAAAATAGATGGTATTTTTAAACCATTTAATTCTCATTTCTGATCTGGCATTGCATTTTATGGTGTAAGATTCATTACTCATTGAATTACAGATAGTATGACAGATCATATTGCATTACAAATGACATAACAACAACACATTGCCATTGACCTAACCAGAAATAATCCATGAAAATGTGATACACTAGATCAAATGCCATGCAGTAGAGGAATTAGAGGAATCGTAGGCATAGTTGGAAAATAGAAACAAAGCTACCGTAAATATTAAGGAAGTAATTTTCAAAAGGATTTACATGTGTACAACTGGCATAAAAAGGCTTTTAAATTTTCATAAGGTTTTACATTCATAAATGAGCTTTTTGAAAATTGCTATGATATATGCTACTTTTATGTGCATAACTCCTTTGAAAATGTACTCCTATGGTATTAAGGAGGCAACAAGTAAGTAGAAAAGGGTAAGAATAAAGATTACTACTATACAATATACTAGGATATGATAAGAAAAAAATTGAATATATTATCTAAGTTGTACAGGTGATACCACAGTAAAAGTCAATCCAGTACGGAAGAGCTTGAACACACCAGAGGGAAATTATAAAAATGTTCTTCTCTAAATGAAAGTTTACTGTACTTAACATACAATTCAATATTGTTTGTTGTGAGTCTTCGAGCACATTTTTCTCATTGTCCTTACTCTCCCACTGCAGATTTATTTATAATCTTACTTCCTACTCTGGTGCATTAATCTAGTACATAATAATCAGATACATTGCTAGTTATCATTTCCATAGCATTGTAGAGAACTTCCAGATGCTCTCCATCTGGCCACAGGGCTGAGAGAGGGATGATTTCCATTCATCAAGATCCTGCCAGTGAGCATTACTCCTCCTCGCTGTCCTCTTATGTTTCACTCAACTGCTGCAGCCTCCTGCAATGACCTGCAAATGAGATCACCATGGGGCTGGAAGAACAAAAAAAAAAGCCGCTAGCTGCAGCAGGTGAGTCACCACAAATGGGGCAGGCCAAAAGGCATTGATCCTTTTTATTCCCCTTCATGGTGGTCTTGGAACCTTTTTTGCAACTCTTTTGTAGAATCTAAATCAAAGAAATATATAAATAAATATTGGGATTTGTGACTTTTTGAGTGGGAGGAGTATTTCCTTCTCCCATTATGGCCTGTAATCCAGTTCAAGTTAATAATGTTATCACTACTCTGGGGGTTCATATTGACCCAGTTCTTGCTTTCTTTTTCAGAGCATATTTCACTTCTGTTACAGAGTTTGTATTTCTTTATGTTTTATTCATTGCCTGAAACTTTTCCTTGATTCTTCTGATCTTAAGACTTTAACTGTTACGTACGGGGGTTTTGTGTGCCCTTGGGCCTCAGCCCGGGCCCAGACCTTCAGGGCCGAGCCGAGGGTTGACGGTGGCTCCGCATGGCTGACGGTCTGACCCTCTGCCAGGCCTGCAAGCTCCCAAGGCCAACATCCAAGGATGTTGGTAGGGGAACGGTCCTCCAACTGTTCCGAGCCCTTTCAGACCTGCCGCTTGATCGGCATTGGAGCAGCAGGCCTGGCCTGAGGTTGAGGGCAGACGGAGGCCTTGACACGAAAACAGGACTATGGACGATGTGGCGGCATCGCAGACAAGACACTTAACAACAGCTGGGATGATGCAACGGCATCACGGACGAGGAACTTGACAACAGCAGGGTTGATGCATCGGCATCACGGACGAGGAACTTGACAACAGCAGCATTGATGCATCGGCATCACGGACGAGGAACTTGACAACAGCAGGGTTGATGCATCGGCATCACAGACGAGGAACTTGACATCCAAACAAGCACACATAAGGCATGGACATTGGCACTGTCTCTCAGGGCGCCCTACTCAGGCCACCCGCGGGACTGAGTCGCGGACCACCCTGTCCCACTGCGTGCCCTACACAGCCCTTGCAGGCTGGTCACGGACCACGAGTAGAGTGGAACAGCACAGGGAATATCCAGGCAAGGAGGAACTCCAATGACGGAGCCGGTGTCATCCGAAGCTTCCCCCAAAGCTGGCAGGAACGGAGGCTCAGGAGCACAGGGACACTTCCCACCTGTAAGCCACCTCATTCTCATGCATACACCATCCGAGAGCACCGGCTTACAGAAACAGAAGGCTCGAGAGCACCAGACGAAGACGCAGGGAAGAACATACTGGCAGGCGGACACATCAGGATAAGGAAGATCATGGCGGAACATCGGGACATGGTCAGGGACCTCAGGCAAGACATCAAGACACGAAGACATAGAATAAAAGCAGATGAGACGAGGAGCTCCACAAAGAACAAAAGACCTTACAAAGTTCTGGCAGGCAGGAGCCTCCAGAGGGAAGTCATGATGATGCAAGGCCAAGACTGACTGAAGTTGAAGTCCTTTTATAGGGCTGCAGACCAGCGACTCCCTGGGAGGAGTTTGGCAGGCCCAGGCTTAGCTGGCCCTATAACTACGGAGAAGTGCTGCGGGCCGGCCCCTAGGGAAGGGCGTGGCTCAAACCAGGAAGTCCATGCAAACACAAGCAGCCTCAGGCAGGCCCCACGGACATTGAGGCCTCCCAGGCCCTGGAGCAAATCCTGGACAGTTCACAGGCGAGACCCTGGCTTGGAGCAGCCTCCAGGAAGAGGTAAGGAGCCTCCCGTAGCCCGCTACAGGAGGGTTCATAAATTTAACACACCATTTTATATTGTTAATACTTGATTATTGCAACACCCTGTTTCATGGCTTAATATCTGTTCAGACAAGGAGATTGCAAACTGTTCAAAATACTGCTGCTAAATTAATTTTTGGCCAAAGAATTTTGACCGTCACCTCTCTATTGTATGAGCTGCATTAGCTTCGAATGGGGCCGATGTAATAAGCAGCACTAAAGCTGCTGCAGGTTTTTGCATGTTCTTGTGTGGGTTTCACCGTGGGTTTTTCCCGCGCTAGTCTCATATGGGTATGCAATAACGTATTGAACATGGGAAAAACCACGCACATAAACCCGTTTAAAAACCTGCGTGACTGCATACTAATTCCATGCAAAAGAAGCGATTATCTAATCATGGGAAATACAGGGAGCCATGCAATCAGGGAGATTGGGTTAGCATGACTTTTTTAATGTGGGTTTTTAGCACCTGGGTCCGAGTAGAAGATAAGTGAAAGTACTGGTGTGGACCGGAGACCTTTTGCCTGATGCTTTTGGGGGTCAGCCAAGCGGCTAATGGAACTGGTAGAGAGAAGCCAGCTTCACGATGAGGCAGAATCGCTGATCTGCATTTCACACTCTCGCCAGCAGTCGGAGTCTTATCATAAAGGGGTTAGATATTGCTCTACCCACCTTCACATCAACTTCCAAACCACTGATTTATTCATTTTTTTTAAAAAGAAAGGCTTTTACCCTGAGAATCAATTGCAGGTGTTCACAAGTCAATGGGTATCCATGCGGGTTTACTACATAGGATCACGAGCGTGAGTTACGGTGCACATGATGGCGCATGGATTTGATGTGCATAGATTTTTTGGGTGTATCTAATTAGCATATGTGGCCATTATTACAGCCTGTGCTGCTACTGGTTTTTCCACGTTTATCAAAATATCCATGCAGAAAAATGAATGCGGATTTCAGCAAGGGCCTTATTACATCAGCCCCAATATCTCTTAGAATTAATTTTAAAATAGAATGTTTGACCTTCAAGGCCTTGTTCTGGAGAATTTCTTCATATCTTTCCAGCTTAATTGTTCCCCATCAACCTGATCGGCTATTGCGCTCTTCACAACAAGAATTGTTCATTTTACCTTCTCCTAGAGATATTAGATTTGAGAGAATTAGTGAAATCAGTTTCATACCTTGCTCTGAGGCTTTGAAATTCCTTTCATTCAGATATGAATTTAGAAATCGATTATTTTAAATTTAGATACATTTTGAAGACTTTTCTTTTTTTTGCAAGCCTTTCTATCTAGCTAATTGGGTTTTTGGGGGGATTTTTTTGTTTTTGCTTTTGTTAAGATCAACCTTGCCCTTTTTTTTTGTTTTCCCTTGTATTTTATACTTGTTTACACATACTGGTTAATTTTAAAAGTGACGCGCATGTGCCCATAAACATGCATATCGGTGCACGAGCGGAAATATGTTGCAATTTTATATCATGTGCGCAAGTACACGCGTATCATTTAAAATACCTCTCCCATGTGTAAAGGGCACATAATATTAAAAGGCAGATCCAGTAAATGTCCCACCCATATTTTCACAAGAGTTTTAATGGCTTTTAAGCATGTATGCAGGCAGATTTTAAAACATGCTCGCATGAGGGAAAAAACAGTTTTTCTGATTAGCTCACCAGTTTGTCCAGTTGAAATTGAGGTCTTCAAAACCCCTCTAATTCTTCATCCTGAAAGCCACCAACTTGACCCTGAACCCTCACACTGTGCTGAAAGCCCTAAAACTAGCGATCTCCAGACTTGCTCTTCATCAGAACCAGCAGTAAAGTTTTGCAGATAACACACCAACACGCGCCATGTCAGCTTTTTAAAAATATGGAACTATGCGCGTAAGTCTTGGCTCAATCCTGGAACATCCATACCCCACCCACTTTCTACCCCTTTTTCTCAATGTGCGAATGGGTATGAACACACGTACTTTGTGGCTTCTTAAAATGTGCATTGCTCATACATGGCCCGCATATGAGCAGATGTGGCCATTTTTGTGCAAGCAACACTTTTTTTTTTTTTTTAAATCTTTCTTTATTAAGAGTTTTCAAATAAACAGCAACATACTATTGATGGAATAATATCAACCGACACTTACATTCCCCCCCCCATCCCATCCCCTCCCCTCCCATCCCCGTACACACACACACAATTAACGAATGAGTCTCTTCTCCTCTAATTTGTCGACGGCTTATCTCCAGAGTATGTATACTTGTAGCCTGTAGTGGTTAGTATAAGATCCCGTTTGGAGTCTGTGAGTGACCACCAGAACTTGTTCCACACTGATGAACAGATAGACTGTTTTGCCTGCGACTGTGATTGCGCTGTCCAGAGCTCATGTTGCAACAAAGATACCAGGCGTGAGTGCCATCGTCCACCTGTTGGCCATTCCTTTGTAATCCACTGGGACATAATTGTCTGAGCGGCAATGAGCATGAATTTTTCCAAAAACCTCAAAACACAGTCTGGTAAGTGTTTTAATTCCCTCGTGGGGAGGCGCAATAAACAAATCTTTAAATCCTTAGGAACCTGGATTCGTAAAATCTTCTCCAGGCTCGCCAGTACTTCCGTCCAGAAAAGATCCAGCTGGGTACACTCCCATAATCCATGTATATATGTCCCCTTGCCACTCTGACATATGATACATTCCCCGGAGTCACATAGTTTCGCTGCATATCTTTGATCTTGGGAGATATACATACAATGCAAAATTTTAAACCCTAACTCCTGGAGTATAACATTTTCAGACACTTTGACACAGGTTTCCAAAATTTCATCAACATCAAAAAAGGCTAAGTAGATGTCAGCAGTTCGTACCCATTTATTCTGAATAGCCAGTTTTGCCGAGTGATCCGGTATTTCTCTTAAAGCATGGGAAAGAGTGGAGCACGAGTGGCCCTTCCTTGAGCACGGCATAAAAAAGGCACGCAAGGGCTCCCTCATGGTTCCCAAACTGTAAGCTCCAATGAGGGTGTATACATAATGCCTCGCCTGCAGGTATGCAAAGAAGTCTTGTTTCCGTATCCCATATACATTTTGGATTTCTTGGAAAGACCATAGAATCCCTGTCCCTGGAGCGAATAGCTGAAATACACTCTTCAGTCCTCGGGTCTACCATTGTTGGAAAATGGAACCCACCAGACCACTAGGGAACTTGGGGTTACCACAAAGTGTTATATATGGCATCGTATAGCATCCCAAATGTAATTTTTGTATACACAGAAATCTCCAGGCCTTCCTCCCAGACATTAATATGTCTGGGAGGGAATATGTGGCATCTATAAGTGACAAAAAAATCAGCAGAACCAGAGATCACGATTTAAAACTCCAGGGAGGAAGACTCAGAACCAATGTCAGGAAGTATTTCCTTATGGAGAGGGTGGTAAATGCCTGGAATGCCCTTCTGGAGGAAGTGGTGAAGACTAAAACTGTGAAGGATTTCAAAGGGGCGTGGGATAAACACTGTGGATCCATAAAGACTCGAGGATGTGAATGAAGAGAAGAGGCATGGGGGTGGCTTGTGGGAATGATGGCTACTTCCTGGTGATTAATACCCTTATTCAATAAACATGCACATGGTTAATGCAACTCCAACATTGCTCTATGCTTCAACAGCAAGAGGAAATGTGGGACAAAGGATTTGAATGCACAAATAAGCGTGGGAGTAGCTTGCTTGTTGCAGTGGTTACTACCCCTAACCATTTAAACCTGATACTTCACTTTGAAAACATATACAGCACAGCTCACTGCTTCAACGGCAGGGGGGGATTGAAGATAAGAGGATTTACAGTCAGACAACTACCAACTAGGATGGAATTGCATAGTCTGGGTAAACAAATAAGCGTGGGAGTAGCTTGCTTGTTGCAGCGGTAACTACCCCGCACCAATTAAGCCTGACTCTTCACTTTGAATACATATACAGCGCAGCTCACTGCTTCATCGGCAGGGGGGATGAAGATAAGAGGATTTGCATTCAGACAACTACCAACTAGGATTGAATTGCATAGTCTGGGAAAACAAATAAGTGTGAGAGTAGCTTGCTTGTTGTGGTGGTTACTACCCCGAACCAATACTTTACTTTGAATACATATAGGGGTAGATTTTAAAAGAAGCGCGATCAGCCTACTTTTGCTTGCGCATCAGACTCAAGCAAAAGTACGCTGGATTTTAGTAGATACGCGCGGAGCCGCGCGTATCCACTAAAATCCTGGATCGGCGCGCGCAAGGCTATCGATTTTGTATAGCCTGCGCGCGCCGAGCCGCGCTGCCTCCCCCCGTTCCCTCCAAGGCCGCTCCGAAATCGGAGCGGCCTCGGAGGGAACTTTCCTTTGCCCTCCCCTCACCTTACCCTCCCTTCCCCTACCTAACCCACCCACCCGGCCCTGTCTACACCCCCCCTTACCTTTGTCGGGGGATTTACGCCTCCCGGAGGGAGACGTAAATCCCCGCGCGCCAGCGGGCCTGCTGCGCGCCGGGCCGCGACCTGGGGGCGGGTACGGAGGGCGCGGCCACGCCCCCGGGCCGTAGCCACGCCCCCGTACCCGCCCCCAAAACGCTGCCGACACGCCCCCGGAACGCCGCGACGACCGGGCCCGCCCCCCGACACGCCCCCCTCCGAGAACCCCGGGACTTACGCGAGTCCCGGGGCTCTGCGCGCGCCGGGAGGCCTATGTAAAATAGGCTTCCCGGCGCGCAGGGCCCTGCTCGCGTAAATCCGCCCGGTTTTGGGCGGATTTACGCGAGCAGGGCTCTGAAAATCCGCCCCATACAGCACAGCTCACTGCTTCAACTGCAGGGGGGAATGAAGAAAAGAGGATTTATATTAAGACAACCAACAAGGACTAAATTGCACAGGCTGGGTAAACAAATAAGCGTGGGCGTAGCTTGCTTATTGCGGCGGTTACTACCCCTAACCAAGTAGACTTGATAATTCACTTTTATGCAGCTCCAGCACTGCTCTCTACATCAATGGCAGGGGTGGAAGGAAAATTAGAACCAAAATGTTACCAATAAAGGCCCTGATCTCAGTGGTCAGGATAACAGATAAGTATGAGAAAAATAACTGTGAAAGCTTACTGGGTAGACTGGATGGGCCGTATGGTCTTCTTCTGCCATCACATCTATGTTTCTATGTTTCTATGTAAATCGAAGAAGAAATCGAAATGCTGCAGCGTCAGATGACATAAGAGATAGCACTTCCACTTGGCCAATTCCTGTGAACTTAAAGAGTTCTTTTACAACTCTTGTTAGTTCTTTTTCTAGAGATTCAAGATAAGTTCCTTTGGATGTATTATATTTACCTCACTTCTTGTATAAACATTTTTTACTTGCAACAAAAAATATTATAAAATATATAGACCCGGGAGTTTTGGATATTTGTATTTATCCTGGGCCAATGATTATAAAATACACTGTCACTCGTTTTAGTCATAAGACGTAGGACACCACATTCAATGTGCAGTCTAAGTGCCCACTATATGAGGTATGTTAGTGTAAAGTATTTTACATACAGAAAACATTTGTACAGCATTCCCTTTCG
This sequence comes from Rhinatrema bivittatum, assembly GCF_901001135.1. NCBI lineage: Eukaryota > Metazoa > Chordata > Amphibia > Gymnophiona > Rhinatrematidae > Rhinatrema > Rhinatrema bivittatum. The sequence goes on from NC_042623.1 coordinate 119,089,740, forward strand.
CTGGTGAAATATTGAGATTGTGCTTCAGTGTTTTTTCACTCTTTGGGTTTTTATTTTTTGTATTGTTACCAACAGAATGATTAGCATTTCCCATGCCACTCTGTTATGCCCCTCATCCTACACCTTCAGATCCTTATGCCGCTTGGCCTTGCTGCCATGTGCAGATTTTACACCTTGGGATTCTTCACTTCTTTCCGTCACTGTACCTTTCTGACATATTCCAGCTCTTATACGTTGAGATCTTCTTACTAATCAGAGGTGCTACTGTGCACCTCTCCTATGCTTTTGAAATCTTGATACCACTCTTTCTGATTCTTGGTCCCTTTATCTGTACCTTGGGATTTTTCCTGCCATGTTTTCTACTTCATTCTCCCTTCAAGGTGTCTTAGGGGGCTGATGCCACTTTTGGTGCCATTTGGCCTCTCGTGATGCCATCAAGTGTTCATGACACTATTGCTGGGCTGCCATCCTCTTTTTAAACCTTGAGGTGTTCTTCCACCTCTTCCTGCTTCTTTGCTTTATTCACATTGCATTGGAGAAATCCTGCCAATCCTGTAAGCCTGGTATCCCTTTGCAGAGTCTTAGGCTACTATTTATGCCACTTTTGATGCCACTTTGCCTCACTCTAAATATCTTGCAATTCTTTTCCCCTTCTGATGATTTCTTCTCACAATTTCATTAGAAATTATTTTTAAAAAATCACTATTCTGGAGCCCATAATAGACTATAATACTTCCCCCATAGGTTTTAATGGAAAATGAATGAAATTAATGAAACAAATTAAAAATGTTTTCATATGTAATGTAGAACGTGGAAACGCCATGTTAAACAACTGAAGAACACATCTACAACACTGTTATTGAGCCCTTGAGAAAGAACTGCTTTTTTCGAAGCATGGACCCATGTCGGGCTTGTTTAGAATATGAGGCTTTAGAGTCAACTCAGATAAAAACAGCATTCATACTTAAGTTAAGTTGGAATTGCACATAGCATATACTAAAAAGAAAAAAATATATGTTCACTTTAAACTGACCAATGATTACAAATAAGGCTGAGTCATAAAGTGACACTGCTCCCACGATGAAGCCTATTTTGAATAGTCAAGCGCATAAGTAAGCGTCTGTCACTAATCTAATGCTGGCATTTTTGGCAATCTGTTTGATACATTGAAAATAAATAACACATTTCTCAAACTTTTCTTGAATGTGCCTGGCAAAATTCTTCTTTTGCATTGTTTTGTTTTTATTATTTTGCTTTCATTTATACATTTCAGCATTTCCATGCTTGGTCTGTTGTTTCTTTCTTTTCATTGTGTTTTTTCTCTCTTCTTCTATCATTTCTGTCCAATTTTCTTTCACATACATTCCCAGTCCCTACACTCTTCTGAAGAATAGTGCATTTCCAGCATCTTTTGCACTCCATTTTCTGATTTTTTTTCTCTTCCATCTTCTCCCACCCTAACCATCTAACTGTAATGCAAACTGTCTGTATCACAATCATACATCTCCATTCCCCGTCCTTTCCATCATCTCTCTCTCCATTCCTCCTTCAGCTTCTATATATACCTTCCTCTTTCTTTTCAACCTTGGTACCACAGCAACATTAATCAGTATAAGCTATTTATGTCCACTACTAGCATTTAAAGGTATGCACCTAAAAAGGATCACACCTTGAACTGAACTAAGCTTAACAATTTACCCTGCCCCTTTCATTCTTTTGGTTTGTACATTACCAAAATTATATTTTAGAAATAGGAAACTCCAATCGTGGAATGCCACAAACAGGTCTGTTTTTCAGGATATCCATAATGAATATGAATGTATGCACTGCCTCCATTATATTCAAATATACTTCATGCATATTCATTGCAAATGTCCTGAAAACTAGACCCGTTTGTGGCACCCCAGGACCGGAGTTGCATACTCTTGCTATATCTGTACCATGGCTGACTTTCTCCATGCTGCTATAAAGAATATGGCTGCACACTTGTAAGTGGATTCATATTGATAAAATGTTAATTTGAGTTTGTCTATACAAGCAAATGTGATCATTTGGCCAAAGGTTACAGGGAAATCAGAATATGTGCCATCACGTGACAAAAAAAAGTCAAGGTGATACTGCCTATAACCTTGCAAATGTTAACATTGGAGAAAATGTAAATTGTTTTTTATGAGTCTTGGTATTTTTCAACTGACAAAATTAATGCTACTGTAAGCTTCAATGGTTGCTGGTTTCTGTATTAGAGTTTTTGGTGGGCACAATGATCTTTGTTTCTATAGTTTGAATTTTTTTTTACTCCTGTAATGCTCATAAAAATTAGAAGATTGATGAAATATATGATCCTTTGTTTCCCTTGTTTATGAGACCAATGGAGACAAATCAAATGAAACTGCCAGAAAACGCATCTCTCATTGATGCAAAAATTCTCAGTCACCAATTTATTTCTTTAAAAATGATTCAGTAATAAAAGCAATGCATGGCATACTGATCAGAGCATATACCTGACAGAACAGAAAATTCATTCAGCTTGTAGTTTCTAATTCCAATTATGAATTCTGATGACTCAATGTTCTCCACTTCTTGAATTTTTTTCCAATAGTGTGGTTATTAGAAGAGTTATTATGAGTTAATACTCTTCTTTACAATGCATTTATCTTGAGTACTTTAATTGCAAAGCTCTCTTCCAATCAAAAGAGGAGAGAGACAATAGGAATTCTTTTGCTTGGCTGCCATTATTGGTGAGTGGTAAGGCAGAACTGGAGGAACTGAGCCTTCCTTAAAAATGTGTGGGCAGCACTCAAGAGGTTTCCAGGATTTTGCAGCCCCCACAAACTTTGGTGCTGTAAGTGACCACTATTTAATTTAATGGAAAAGCTGGCTTTGTCTGCACCAGGTATGTGCCAATATAATACACCTCCACTTTTTTCCAGCCTATGCAGGCTGATGCAAGCACATCTCTGTCTTCATTTGTCCCCTATGGGCACATGCAACATAATAAACTTGCATGCACTGCCTCCACTGCATGCAAATAAATCTCATGCATATTCATCCTTGTACCCCTCCTTATCCTCCAATTAAACTTTAAATACCTCAGCCCTCCTCCAGCTCCTGAGATTTTGATAATTAAACTCAACAAACATTATGACCCCACTACCAACTCTCCCAGAACAATCCTATAAAAACACAGAGTTGTGAATTTATTTTTAAACAAAATGAAAAATTAGAAAAAAACATTTGCTTTTTTGTTTCATTTAAAATGAAGCAACATCCCAGCCCAACAATTTGTTATTTTTGGTTGAATTTCATTTGAGAAATTCAATGGAAAAAATAAAATTCACTCCCTCCCTCCCTCCAGACTATGCTTAATCCTTCTGCAAGGGTCTCTGATGTAGAAAGGAGTGGGAGCAAGCCCTAGTCATTCCTGCCCTGTCAACTCCTGGTTAAAAAATGGTGCTGCCCAGGCCAGAGGCCAATGCCAATGTAATTTTCTTGTATGGCTGTATGCTGTACAGCTAGTTGAACAACAAAAAGACACTGATCTCAGGGCTGGCTGGCTCTATTTTCAAACCAAGAGCCGGTGGGCTATGAAAGACTAAGGACAAATCCTACCTTTTTCTACATCAGTAGCCCTTGCAGAAAGGGTAAGCCTTATCTGGGGAGAATGATAAGAGTGACCACTTCTTTTTTATTTTTTCTTTTGTGTTGTTTTTAATTGAATGTTTATTTCAGTTCAGCAAATTAAAAAAGTCAAAATAAACAGAAAATGAACCGAAAACCAAATGAAACCTCATCCCCTGAAATATTTTTTTTCCCTTGCACATCCCTACACATAATTGAACATTATAGGGTGAATTTTAAAAACCCAACATGCACCAAAATCAGGAGATACATGCAGTAGTTGGGCCGGCGCATGCCAAGCAAATTTTAAAGGCTACCCAGATATGTGTGTACTTTCCACTGCATGCACAAATAAAATATATATAAAAAAAATGGGCAGGGTATGGGTGTGGTCTGGATGGGGCATGGGCGATCCTGGATTTTAACTTGTGCACAGGTCTATGCTGGAGTCCCCAGCCATGCATAATTTTAGTTCTACATAACATGTTTTTGGTTCTAGGCATATCAGCAGGGTTTTTTAAGAAGGAGAGAAGGGCAGCAATTAAACGAGGGAGTTTGGAAGTCTTATCCTTTAACTAGGCTAACTGAGAACAAACAGGGAAAATGGTCAATGGAGTGGGCATGCATGTCTTTTAAATTTCCCCCACTTACGCAATGAAAGCAACATTTGTGCCCACAGGCATGCACCCACTTAAAATTGCACACACATGGTCAGGCTATTTTATAACATGCACGCATATACATGTGTATGCTATAAAATGACCGCAATACTGGGCGCAGGCCAATGAACATGCACACATGTGTGCCCATGCACCGGTTTAAAGGTTACTGTCCCAAATTTTACATTTTAAACTTTGTTTTGTATATGTATATTCATAACGGGCCAGATTTTAAAATCTACGTGCGGGCATAGATTTGTTCGCGCAACCCGGAGCGAACAAATCTACGGCCAATTTTATAACATGTGCGCGATGCCGCAAGCATTTTATAAAATCCGGGCTCGGCGCATGCAAGGGGGTACACACGTGCACCTTGCACGCGCTGAGCCTGAGGGGAGCCCCGATGGCTTTCCCCGTTCCCTCCAAGGCCGCTCCAAAATCGGAGAGGCCTTGGAGGGAACTTTTTTACGGCCCCCCCCCCCCACCTTCCCCTCCCTTCCCCTATCTAACCCACCCCCATCCCTAACTAAATTCCCCCCTAACTTTGCTGCAAACGTTACACCTGCCCGAGGCAGGTGAAACATGCGCTCGCCGGCCGGCTGCCGGCATGCCATGCCCTGGCACAGGCCACTGTGCTGGAGCACTCGACCCCACCCCCGGACTGCCCCCGGACTGCCACCATGCCCCCGAACTTCCCCAGACCATCGCCACGCCCCCGAACTGCCGCCACACCCCGGCCTTGCACCCAGACCACCCCTTTTTGCAAGTCCCGGGACATATGCTCGTCCCGGGGCTTGCACGTGCTGCCGAGCCTATGCAAAATAGGCTCGGTGCACGCAGGGGCAGATTTTCTCAGGTTACGCGTGTAACCTTTGAAAATCTGCCCCAATATAAATACATTTCAGAAGTCATCACAATGTCTAATAAATGTATCATCTGTGATTTTCGGAGGTAGACTGAAAAAAATCAAGAAATACATAAATGTATAAATTTTAAAAAATCCATATTGCATTGGTTGATGGTAATATCGGAACTGACATAGAGCAAATGAAAGGACTAAAGAGTTACAAATTACCGGGACTAGATAGTGTACATGCCAGAGTTCAGAAAGAACTCGATATGAAATTGCTGATTTGAGGGAGGAGAGGAAAAGACCTGAGTGGCTTGAGGAACTCGAAAAGCCCTGCTGCCTCCAAGCTTTGAGAGAGAGAGAGACTTTGCCAGTTTTCGAGGGAGAGAGAGAGGCCTAGTACCGGAGACAGCCCACTAGTGATGTCATCAGCAGGAGCCCAGAACACCTTAAAAGTCAGGGCCCTGCGGCGCTCAGGTTGGGGAGGAGAGGAAAAGACCTGAGTGGCTGGACCAACTCGAAAAGCCCCGCTGCCTCCAAGCTTTAAGAGAGAGAGAGACCTTGCCGGTTTTCGAGGGAGTGAGAGAGGCTAGTACTGGAGACGGCCCACTAGTGATGTCATCAGCAGGAGCCCAGAACACCTTAAAAGTCAGAGCCTTGCAGCGCTCATGTCAGGAAGGAGAAGAAAATACCTGAGTGGCTGGAGGAACTCGAAAAGCCTCGCTGCCTCCGAGCTTTGAGAGAGAGAGAGAGAGACCTTGCCGGTTTTTGAGGGAGAGAAAGAGGCCTGGTACCAGAGACGGTCTCCTAGTGATGTCATCAGTAGGAGTTCAGAGCACCTTAAAAGTCAGAGCCCTGTGGCATGCAGCCGCCGGCGTGCAACCAAAGCTGCATGCCAAAGGGGTGCACTCCTGGGTACGAAATGAGAAAGAAGAGAAAATCAAAGACCTGGACCTCCTCTCCGGTTTCCTCCTCATCAATGAGGCAAGGACCAATGGATGCTCACATTATACGTGTGGATTAGTCATTTTCAAGGGACTGTATGAAGGGAAATTCTCCCTCTTGGGTATCTTTTAGTCCCAGGTCCACTCAACCACCCACTCAACCTGCTATAGAGCAACTATCTAGTGAGTTTATCATAGCTAGTACTGCTATAATTTCTCCAGCTCTAGCATTCCTAACTCCCTCTCGAGATGGGAGTGTTGAAGTTGGGAACAACCAGTTGAGACAAACTCCCTTGGGAATGCAGGAAATAGAGAGTGTTTCTGTATTGGCTCCTTGCCCCTCGATAATTCCTATATTAAATGATGTAGTGGTGGGAAGTACTGTAGAACCAGAGAATGTCACTTTGCTAGATATTTGGAGATTAATTGCTAAAGTAGATAAGTTGACTAGTTCATTGTCTCAAATACATACTTTTTCAGTAGAAACAAGAGCAAAGTTTGAAGATCAAGATAATAGGTTTGAAAATGCAGAACATTGAATTTCTATGTTAAATTTGCAATTAAATTTGTTACAGGTGTTGGAAAATGAAATGAGATCATTTAATTTACATCTGTTGAATTTTCCTATTTCTAGATTGTTTTCACCTAACGAACTATTTAAGAAATATGCTAGTGAAGTATTATCCTTTGAAGTAGACAAAATTCCTGTTATATCTAAGATGTATTATCTCCTAAATAAGAGAACGATCCCTGCTCAGGAAGGTGATATAGACATTTTGGAGAGTCTTGGAGTATCCACCTTTTTGGAGGACTCCATAGATAATATCCCAACTAGAGCAACTTTGCTGGTTTCCTTTTCTCTTAAGTAGGATAAAGATCTGGTTTTTTTTAAATATTTTCAAAGTAAAGAATTGATATTTTGTGGACAAAAGATACAAGTCTTTCCAGATGTTTCCCAAGCAACTCAAACTTATAGGAAACATTTTCTTTCTTTTAAACAAACAGCTCTAGATTTGGGTGCTAGTTTTTTCCTTAAAATCCCGTGCAAATGTTTAATTACGTTTCAGAACAATAAATTTGTTTTTCTGGATCCTTTGCAGTTGAATCGTTTCCTAAGGGATAAGTCTCAGAATTAAGGTGTTACTTTAATATGCATGGAATAGGGTAGATTGGTTGTAAAAGAATGCTATTGACACTCATCAAGTCTTGTTTCTTTATTCCCCCTTGACATGGGCTAAATAATGATAAATATGTATTTATATTTGAATTATGGATATGTTTGCCTATATTCCTGGATTATGTCATTTGTAATAAATGTTATAACTCAATAAACAATAAATGAAAAAAAAAAAGAAATTGCAGATTAATTTCAAGTAATATCTAACTTCTCATTCAAATCAGCTATAGTACCTGATGATTGGAAGGTGTCCTGACATTACTGATTGGTAAAATAGTAGAAGCTAGTCTAAAAACAAAATTACTGGCTATTTGACTATTCACAGACTAATGGGACAGAGCCAACATGGACTGAGCAAAAGGAAATCTTGCCTTACAAATCTGTTAGAGGCCAATATTTAGTACCTCTTTGCCCAATAAGTAGGGAAACATCCAGTTAAGTGGCAGCATTTAAATATTCAGTGGCCATCATTTAACAGGATAAGTTCTTATCCGGCTAAGTATTTATATAGCTAAAGGGTGAGTGGGATGAGGAAGTAACAGGGAAGAACTACTTAACTAGCTAACTTAACCGAAAAAATTAATTCAGCTAACTTTCTTATCTGGATAAGAACTGAATAGCGAGCCCTTAGAGTTTTTTGAAGGGCTTAATATATATGTTGACAAAGGTTTTAGTTGATATAGTGTATCTGGATTTTCAGAAGGCATTTGGCAAAGTCACTCATGAAAGACTTATCAGGAAATTAAAAATTCATGGGTTAGGAGGCAATGTCCTACTGTAGACCAGTAAATAGCTAAAGGATTTTAAAATAGCGAGTAGGACTGAATGGCATGCCCCAAGGATCTGTACTGAGACTGGTGTTTTTAAATATGTTTATAAATTATCTGGAAAAGGAAGTTATGAGTGAGATGATAAAATTTAAAGATGACACAAATTATTCAAAGTTCTTAGATCATAAGCCAATTGTAAGAAATTGCAAGAGAACTTGCAAGACTGTGGCATTTGGCTCCATACTGCCAGATGAAATTTAATGTGGATGAGTGCAAAGTGAAGCTAATAAGCAAAAACAATCTAAAGTATAAGATCACGATGCTGGGTTCCATATTAGACATCACCATCCAGGAAAAGAATCTTAGAGTCATTGTGAACATGGATAATAACTTGAAATCCTTGGCCTAGTGTATGGTGGCGGTCAAATGTTAGGTATTATTAGGAAAGTAATGAAAAGAAGATATCATAATGCCTCTGTCGATCCATCTTGAGTATTGAGTGCAGTTCTGGTTGCCCTATCTCTAAAATAATATAGCAGAACTTGAAAAGATACAGAGAAGGGTAACCAAAATGATAAATGGAATTGAATGTCTCATCTATGAAGAAAGGCTAACCAGGTTAAAGCTATTCAGCCTGGAGAAGAGACAGTTGACAGGAGATATGATAGAGGTCTATAAATTCTTGAGTGTGGTGAATGGATAAATAGGAAATGGTAATATACCCTTTCAAATAGTACCAGGAATAGGAAATACACCATGTTGCTAATAGGTAGCATATTTTAAAAAATTATTGAAAGTATTTATTAACTCAATACACAATTAAACTATGGTATGTGTTGCCGGAAGATGTGGTAAAAACAGTTACAGGTGAATTTTCAAAGGAGTTACTCGAATAAATATAGGGGTAGATTTTCAAACCGCGCGAATTGGCGTACTTTTGCTGGCGCATCAGGCGCCAGCAAAAGTACGCGGGATTTTAGTAGATACGCGCGTAGCCGCTAAAATCCTGGATCGGCGCGCGCACGGCTATCGATTCTGTATAGCCGGCGCGCGCCGAGCCGCACAGCCTACCCCCGTTCCCTCCAAGGCCGCTCCGAAATCGGAGCGGCCTCGGAGGGAACTTTCTTTTGCCCTCCCCTCACCTTCCCCTCCCTTCCCCTACCTAACCCACCGGCCCGGCCCTGCCTAAACCCCCCCCTTACCTTTGTCGGGGGATTTACGCCTCCCGGAGGGAAACGTAAATCCCCGCGTGCCAGCGGGCCACTAGCATGCCGGGACGCGACCTGGGGGCGGGTACGGAAGGCGCGGCCACGCCCCCGGACCGCCCCGGGCCGTAACCACGCCCCCGGGCCCGCCCCCAAAATGCTGCCGACACGCCCCCGACACGCCCCCCTCGCGAAACCCCGGGACTTACGCGAGTCCCGGGGTCTGCGCGCGCCGGTAGGCCTATTGAACATAGGCGCACCGGCGAGCAGGGCTCTGAAAATCCGCCCCATAATGTACTATCATAATAATTTTCAAAAGCCATTTATGCATGTGAAATTAACTTACATAGTAAATCCTATGGACAATTTAATTGCATATATTGTAGAAATTTTCAGAAACCTACTTATTCGAGTAAAGTGCATTTATACACATAAAGCACAGTTGTATGTGTCTAAATGCTTTAGAAAATCAGGCCTTTAGTGTAGCTGGGTTTTAAAAGGGTCTGGACAAGTTCCTGGAGAAAAACCCTTAGCAGCCATGTAGACTTGGGAAAGCTAATGCTTTTCTCTGGCTATGAACAACAAGGATTGGATCTATTCTTTGGGATCCTGCCAGGTAGGTACTGGTGACCTGGATTAGCCACTGTCAGAGACAGGATATCTCTTTCACACACACAGACACACAAACATATATAGACAGTGTTTGTGTGTGTACTACTGACTGAGTCCTTTTGCACATATAAAAAAAATGTCTGAAAGAGAATAAACAGACAAGGCTGGCAAGACTGAGTTTCTCTTCACTACAATCTATCTGCAAAAAAAACAGTGCAGTGCACTGTGCAGAGAGAAAAACAAAAGAATTATTCCCAAATTTTCAAAGGCCCACACACGTAAAATACAGGGTTTACGCGTGTGGCCGGGCCTTGCTCTCTCCGGGAGCATTTTAAAATGGGCCTGGCCGCGTACATAAACCCTGCTACATGCACAAGTGCCGGGTCTCTCCAGAGTCCTGGCTGGGGACAGGGTGTGGGTGGGGAGGGGCGGGGATGGTCCGGGACAGTGCCATTGTACCGGGCGCGTAACTTGCTTCTGCTCTAGAGGAGCAGTAAGTAGAAAAATAAAAAAAACTGGGGTAGCTATGTAGGTGTTAGGGATCAGGGTAGAGAGGGGAAGGGGAAGGAAGGTTAGGCAGGGGCTTACAGAGGTTCCCTCCCATTCCACTTCTTAATTGGAACAGACTGGGAGGGAACTGGGGGAGGCCCGATTGCGTTGCTGCATGTACTTAGGTAAAATTTGCCCCCTGCATGCGCCGCCTGCACATGAGCACGTGGATTTTAAAATCTGGCGCTCATGTGCATGCGGCCATCAGATTTTATAACATGTGCACGCTGGCGCATGCATCTTATAAAATCTGCGCATCCATGTGCGTGCGCAGAGAACCATGTGCACATGGTTCTAAGAACATGCCATACTGGGTCAGACCAAGGGTCCATCAAGCCCAGCATCCTGTTTCCAACAATGGCCAATCCAGGCCATAAGAACCTGGCAAGTACCCAAAATCTAAGTCTATCCCATGCTACTCATGCTAGTATAGCAGTGGCTATTTTCTAAGTCAACTTAATTAATAGCAGGTAATGGATGCACTCTTTTTAAAATCGACCCCTTAGTGTTTCCTAGAGATGTGCATTCGTTTTTGCCGAATTAGACAATTTCAACGAAATTGTCTAATTCGGCATGGTCCAGGGGCTATGAAACCCAAAAAGAATTTTTCTGAAATTTCGGAAAAATTCATATTTCGGGTTAGCATATACTAACGGGGGCCCAAGAAAAAAAAAAACCCCTAAACCGCGGTAAAAAACGAAGTTTCCCACGGGGGCCCAAAAACGAAGCCTGAAACGAAAATAAAAAACAATGCACATCTCTAGTGTTTACTGCTTCTGTATCTCCAGTCCTCTACCTTTCCCCAGTGAACAGACAGAAAGCAGTGCCTCTGTTTCTTTCTCACGGTGAGAGCACTGTGACTGCAATGAAGATAAAGAAAAGCTCTTTACAAATGACAAATTTCTTCTCATTTTATAAAGCTTGTCTTTTTCTCTAAGAGACTTTCTGAAAAAACAATTTTTCCCTCTGAAAGCCAACAGAGAAAATGGAGATTCTTTGCACATGCTCAGACCTTTAGTGAGAGATATAGGTTAGTTAAAAATATGTTTCAGCTTGATTGTCCTCCATCCTGTCTACTTGCCTATGTCGCCCGCTTTGGGTTTAGCCTGGCTGCTATCTCATACAGACATTGGCTGTGTGCTAAAGTTACCAGTCTCACTGCAGCACTTTTCAATGAGCCATAGACTTGAATGGAAAACATAAATGAATAAAATGATGATTTTCATTTAAATTTCTAGACACTCTCAATTCATTTTGGGGGTTCATGAATAAAACAAAAAAGGTCTTATCTGTTATATTTTACCCATTTATTTCAAACAAATATACATCCCTAGCATGTACACAGTGGATTTAAATTAGCTTTTCCTCTACCTTTGTAAGAAGAGAAGAACATGTTTGTGGCTAGGTTTTAAAATGTATTCTATCTGCATAAATCAGAAACCCTGTAGACATTATCAAACTAGGAATGGAAATCTCTGGGTTATTGAGTCCGTACGTGCATGTACGGGTAAGGGAGTTAAACAAAAAGCAGAAAGGAATAGTACTAGGAGATGCTATGTAATCAGTAGAAAAGTACTGAAGAAATAAAAATCTCACTTAACCATTTAGTAGGGGAAGCATTTCTATATCCCTAATACTGTAAGTAACTGATTTAATAAACAGTATCTTTCTTCTGATTTATCATTATTCAGAACTGAGTGTGAATATAATGCTTTTATCCAAACAAGTTTATATAAGTACTGGATGGGTGGGGGGCCCTCACTGTGCATGATCCAGGAGTTTTTGATTTAATTTGAGGAGTCAAGGCCCCAGGTTGAGCCAGGGTCTGTTCAACTTTTCTTTTTGCAGTGGCAATTTTTTATTTTGGCAGTGGCCCTTTAAGGCGATGGCAGTAACCTTGAGGTTGGGGCTTCCATCAACCTAAAGGGGTACTAGCCACTTCTTTTGTCCTGTGGTGTTTGGCCATGAGACAAAAGTATACACCATAGAGATGAAAAGATTTTTGGGGGGAGGGGTCTCACTATCGTGTTTACAAAGCCCCCCTCCTCATGATAGTGAGATTCCACCTATGAAAAAATATTGTTTATTGGCTCTAGGCCTAAGTTAGTAGGATAGTCAGTCGTGCTATTCAGCTGGCCTAAAGTTAGCTCGATAAACTTAGCCAGCTAAATATTAGATCGCTGAAAGTATTCAGCAGTGTAGTTGTGCCGCTAAATATCTTAGGCAAATTATCTGGATGAGTTATTTAGCTAACTTGCTCAGCCAGATAGCTGCTGAATATAGAGTCCTTTCACTATTTTAATTAATTGGTGTCTACCCAATAAAAAGTTTGTTGGTGACATCCAATCATTTTGTTTTAAAATCTATTTCTAAATCTTGTGACATGTATTTTATTTTGGTGGTCATTTTGTCCTATTTTCAACTGGAACAGAATTGTAATTATGTTAAATGTTTATAGTTATTGTAATCTGCCCAGGGACATATTGATGTAATGGAGTGGAATATTAAATAGCACCCAATAAATAATTTGTAAGATGGGAGAGATTAAAGCAATAAAATGACTCTTTCCCTTTTATAATGTGATTATTTCTCATCTAGTAGATTGTTTGAGACTGCTGATCAATTTCAGTGCAGTTTAGGTGTTAGAGTATTATTTATTTATTTATTTATTTAAGTTTTTTATATACCAACATTCAAGACAAAAGTCCCATCATGCTGGTTCACATGAAACAGGAGTGCAAAATAAACTTAAACTTGAACAATAGTGCGGAAAAGCAGTTACATGTAACAAGGAAAAATAGAACTTGGAGTGAGAAGGAAAAAGGAAAGGAATTACATTGTAAGAGGTAGCTAATAGTGATATTGATGGTGATGTGTGTTGATTGTTAGGAGTTAAATAATATTGGCGTTAGGAAAAGCCTGCATGAACAGCCAGGTCTTGAGTCTTTTCTTGAACCCTTTAAGAAGGACTTTAAGAAGGCCCATCCACTTCAATGATTGCTTTTCAAATAGAGACTCTTAAAAGTTCTCATTTCTTGAAGCTTTTTTTCATTTAAAATGTTTCTTTCTTCAATTAATCCTAACCTTAACCCACCTGGTTTAATTCTTCCCAATAATGTCCTAATTTTTTAATTCAAAAAGTCATATTTTTATTTTGTCTATATAGACAAGATTGCAAGCTCCAAGGAGCAGAGACTGTCTCGTGTGTCTCTCTACAGCTCTACATACACCTGATAGCATTAAACAAATGACAATAATAAGAATTGGCTGGATGACATTGATAGGGAATGCAGTGATATAGGGGGAGTAAAAGGTGTGAAATAAGGTAAAACCTGTTCACTCCTTAAACGTTCAGTGAAGAAAATTACAACCTTCGAAGTCCAAGCTGAGTGATTTAATTGCAATGAAAATTCAAGTCAATACAGTCCCCAACACGGCTGCGTTTCGCCAGTGGGGCTGCTTCGTGAGGGACCCACAACAGTATCTAGAAACAAAATGTAAATAAGTAAAATCCATGAACAGGAACAGAAGTTGTATGGCTAGAAGATGGTAGTTAAACCAAAGAATTGCTCTACAGTGACAGTACTAAATACACAAAATACTTACTAAAAGAGCCCTAATACATGAAACATATATAAAAATGAACCAATAAACATATATAAACAAAGTAACAATTATAACAAATTAACAACTGAGAAGTTCACAAGAGTAAGAAATGTAATAGAGCAAAGATTTAACACAGATAATCCTTAATTAAGTATAGTCATATCGGTGGTGTATATGGATTAGGATAATATAATGTAAATATATACCGTACATAAAAACTGCAGGAGGGCCTAGAACAAGGCTTAACAAAGCACATATAGGGTTAAATTAGGGAAAAGCTTAACAGCAGATTTAACAGCTTCTGGAGAGACAACCACCACAGGATAAACATCATAGTACTATACACCAAACAAATATTGACAAATTACTAATAGTATGATCTAGATTCAAGGGCTTACAAACTACCAAAGTGAAAAACCTAAGGTCGTGTACAGTGTGTGAGAATTCCTGCCAATGAAAAACACTGTACACGGCCCTAGGTTTTTCACCTTGGAAGTTTGTATTTGAGCTGCAATCTCTCTCTCCTTTTGGCCTTAGCAAAGACATTGAATGACATCATTTTTTCTGATGTCTTCATAGTTCCTTTTTATTTAGGTTATTCCTACTCATTATTGTACATTTAAAAACTCCCTTGCTAGTACTCTACACCATTGATTATTTTTGATCACGTAACCCCCTATTTGTTTGGTCAGTATTTTGGTGCCTTTTTCAGCACATATTTCTCCTGTACTAATCGTTACACTGCCAGATGGTGCACGCATGTTACAGTACAAACTACCTTTCACTACAGTAAGTGACTCCCGGATCTGCTTCTCTTTCTTTGTTGCCGACTTATTTATTGCATTCTAACTTTTCCATTCTCTTGTAGATGATTTATGCGGCATAAATGTTTTTTTCTGCCTGAAACAGGCTACCTTCCTTAAGCTTAATAATACCTTAAGCTTAATAATAGGTATGTCCTTATTTCTGATTCAACATTTAGTTTACACTCATTTTTATTTGGCATTTATTTTTACCTTCAATTGCACTTTTTTCATTCCTTAGCCGCTTTTCCTGCCGTGCTACACTGCGCTAGGCAACCTCTGGCATTTTGCCTCTCTAAAACCTCTTCAGTCGTCAGCTGAGGTATGTATAGGTTTCTGTGCCTCTTGAACATCTTTTTCAGTATTGTGCTCCCTCTATGTAAGCTTAAACATGGCTCTCTTTCTTTAACATTTTAAGTTTTGTCTCAAATCTCTTCCTCATTCACTCCCTCCACTGTTTCCACATGCTGATGAACCTGAGGCACTTGCCCTTCTAATTAAATTTTAGTTGAAACTTTCCTTAATACTGCCCTCGTTTATACACTGTTCAGTCTCGTTCAGAGTCCTTTGTAGTCTTTGAATCTAGGTCATGCTCATTGACAATATTTGTTTGATGTATGGTACTATGCTGTTTATCCTGTGGTGGTTGTCTCTCCAGAAGGCAGCTGTTACATTTACTGTTAAGCTTTTCCCTAATTTAACCCTATCTGTGCTTTGTTAAGTCTTGTTCTAGGGCCTCCTGCAGGTTTTATATATATATTTACATTATATTATCCTAATCCATATAAAAATGACCAATATCATAGTACTTAATGGGCAACCATCTCGCCCATAATAATTATAATTAATGATTATCTGCGTTAAACCTTTGCTCGACTACATTTCTAGCTCATGTGAACTTCTTAATTGTTAATTGTTGCTATTGTTACTTTGTTTATATATGTTTATTTGTTTATTTTTATATATGTTTCATGTATTAGGGCTCTTTTAGTAAGTATTTATTTAGTGCTGTCACTGTACAGCAATTCTTTGGTTTAACTACCAACTTCTAGCCGTACAATTTCTGTTCCTGTTCCTAGATTTTAATTATTTACATTTTGTTTCTAGATACTGTTGTGGGTCCCTCCCAATGCAACCCCCACCGGCAAAACATGGCCGTGTCGAGGGACTCTATTGAATTGAATTTTCATTATAATTAAATTACTCAGCTTGGACTTTGAGGGTTGTATGTCTCCTCATTGAACATTTAAGGAGTGAACAGGTTTTACCATATTTCACACATTCATTCCCATATATTGATAGGGAATTAACATATGCTTTGAAAAGGATTAATTCTTGTCATGAGACTGATGAATTTGCCTATTGGTAACTGCCTAGAAAATCCTGGAAAGGAATTCAGACGAGTTTGTAGTGTGAACTGTGACTTTGTGTGTGCCTATTTACGCGCCAGGGCTTAGCTTCTGTAGTGTTCATACACATGGATTTTGAAATCACTAAACGGATGCTAATACCTCTGAAGATGATCCCTTATTTCTGTTTAATTAAACTTAGATGAACTGTGTTTTCTCCATTGTATCATTATAACCAAACTGCTCTACTGATTTTAAAGGGAACAGTGTACTTCATATTTCATAACAAAAGAAATGATCCCATAAGGAAACCATGGTTATACATCTATGATCCAGTCTGTCTATTACTCAACCACAGTTAAATTGGATATGGATGAAAGAATTACTTTTAAATTCAAACCCCTTTTCAGTGTGGCAGTGGAGGTTGATGCAGCACAAAATAATGTCATGCTCATACACAACAGAGAAATATGAGCAAATTCTAATAGACCTCTGATTTCAGTTTAGATTCAACTCAGCAGGCTGAAATCACAGAAGCTTGTAAGTCACTCTTACTTTCAAATTTAGTGCTAAAGAATTGCTGAAAATTATCAAAGGGTCCAATGTTATAAAACAGGAGTAAAACGTATGCACTGTATTTTATGGTGGGCGTATTGCCATGCATGATCTGGAACCATATTTTTTTATTTAAGGAGTCAGGGCCACCTCAAGTGGCAGCCCCAGATTAAGCTGGAGGGTCAGCCTTAACCCCCATTCAGTTTTTTATTTTGTCGTAGCAATTTTTTATTTTTGGCAGTAGCTCTTTAAGGCAATGCCAGTTCCTTGAGATTGGTACTGGCATTGCACCTAAAGAGCCACTAGTTATGTTCTTTTGTCCTGTAGTGTTTGGCTATTAGATAAAAGAACATGCCATAGAGTCGTGATGATTTTTGGGGGGAGGGGCCCCACTATTGCAGTGGCATCCCTCCCCCCTTGTGATAGTGGGATCCCTTCTGCAAAAAACATTGTGGCTAATAGACCTCTTTTTTTTCACTCAGCAGGTTGGAATCACAGGATTTTGTAAGTCAGACTCTTACTTTCAAATTTTGTGCCAAAGAATTGCTGAAAACTATCACAGGGTCCAATTTAATAAGACAAAGTAAAAAATATGCGCTGTATTTTAACACGCAATTTCTTAACATGCAAACATGTGCTTGAAAACAATGACTAGTGAACATAAATCATGTTTAATGCACACAAACCATGGTTTATCTTAGGAAACATGATTTATGTGCACAAACCAAGATTTAGGGGCATACATGGTTTCTGCACATTGCATATTTTGCAATCATTAATCATGGTTAATGTGCATAAAATGTTATTTGGTTTGTGTGCATTGTGCAAAACCATAGTTCTTCCCTAAAAGTTGTACACAAAACATGAGCTAGATGGTATGTGTAGAATACCCACATAAATCATATTTTATGTGCCAAATCCTGAATACAGGACTTCTGCAACACAAAGAGTGGGTTCGTCTCTTTAGAACTAACGCTAGCCCAAGAAACTTTGGTGGTTATATTCCAAGCTGCATTATGGGCTTTTCACATGCGAAAAGCACCATAATGCATGGTGCGATGCTAATTTAGAAAAGGGATGGAGTTTGGGACAGGATTTCTGGCCATGTGGGCTGGCTTTGTAAATTGCACAGTTTTAACGCAGCAAACAACTACACCCAGGTAGAGAGTCTATCAAGCTAGGTTGAGAGAACATTGTACAAATCTCATCTTTGGTTGAGTTTTCTCTCTCCGAAGGACATCAAATCTTCACAAGAGAGCACTGTTCTGTTCGTACATCTCACTCTGAACGTCAAAGTGGCCCCTATCTCCTACACTAATACCTAAACTTCACCTCGAATAACTAGGTGGGAGGTATAAGTATTAGAGATGTGAATCGTGTGATCGATCGTCTTAACGATCGATTTCGGCTGGGAGGGGGACGGAATCGGATTGTCGCAGTTTGGGTTTTTTAAATATCGTGTAAATCGTGTAAATCGAAAACCGGCACACTAAAACATCCCTAAAACCCACCCCGGCCCTTTAAAATAAATCCCCCCACCCTCCCGAACCCCCCCAAAATGCCTTAAATTACCTGGGGTCCAGTGGGGGGGGAGGGCAGGAAAACCGGCACACTAAAACAACCCTAAAACCCACCCCGACCCTTTAAAATAAATCCCCCACCCTCCCGAACCCCCCCAAAATGCCTTAAATTACCTGGGGTTCAGAGGAAGGGTCCCGGTGTGATCTTTTACTCTCGGACCTCGGACCTCCGTGCGTTGTAGAATCAAAATGGCGCCGGCGCTACCTTTGACCTGTCATATGACAGGCCGGCGCCATTTTGTTTTTTTGTCCCCCGACATCAGGAGCATAGGAGATCGCTCCCGGACCCCCGCTGGACCCCCAGGGACTTTTGGCCAGCTTGGGGGGGCCTCCTGACCCCCACAAGACTTGCCAAAAGTCCAGCGGGGGTCTGGAACGACCTCCTGCAGTCGAATCGTTTTTCCGTACGGAAAAACGATTCGCGGTAGGAGATCGCTCCCGGACGCCCGCTGGACCCCCAGGGACTTTTGGCCAGCTTGGGGGGGCCTCCTGACCCCCACAAGACTTGCCAAAAGTCCAGCGGGGGTCCGGAACGACCTCCTGCAGTCGAATCGTGTTGCTGAATGGCCGGCGCCATTTTGCACAAAATGGCGCCGGCCGTACGGCAACACGAATCGACTGCAGGAGGTCGTTCCGGACCCCCGCTGGACTTTTGTCAAGTCTATTGGGGGTCAGGAGGCCCCCCCAAGCTGGCCAAAAGTCCCTGGGGGTCCAGCGGGGGTCCGGGAGCGATCTCCTACGCTCCTGACGTCGGGGGACAAAAAAACAAAATGGCGCCGGCCTGTCATATGACAGGTCAAAGGTAGCGCCGGCACCATTTTGTTTCTACAACGCACGGAGGTCCGAGGTCCGAGAGTAAAAGATCACACCGGGACCCTTCCTCTGGACCCCAGGTAATTTAAGGCATTTTTGGGGAGGTTCAGGAGGGTGGGGGATTTATTTTAAAGGGTCGGGGTGGGTTTTAGGGTTGTTTTAGTGTGCCGTTTTTCCCGCCCTCCCCCTTCCCCTCCCCCTTCCCCCGATTTACGATTTTTTGACGATAAATCAGGGGAATTGTTATTGTATCGCGGCTCTAACGATTTTTGACGATTTAAAATATATCGGACGATATTTTAAATCGTCAAAAAACGATTCACATCCCTAATAAATCTCTCTCTCTCTCTCACTCTCTCTCTCTCATATTGTGGCACTTACTGCAAAGTGTGAAAAGTTATTGTAGTCTGTGGTAATACCTGTGCTAAGATAGCACAATTTGCCATAATTTTTTTTTATTACCATAAAACACACCCCTCTTCCTATTGCATGTGATAGTTTGATGAATCTAGCCCTTTATTTTTTCACTGACCAGAACACTGGGGAAATTAACATGGAGGAGTGCTATGTTATGCATACATTTTTTGTGTACAAAACTACTCACAACATCAAGAATAAAGTTCTAAGTACAAAAAAATTCACAAAACCACATACTGACATGTGCACACAACAAAGTTTATCTTATTACATTAGGGTGAAAGTAAGGTAGAAACCTTATGTAAAGGTTTTACTCCTCTATCATTCTCGAGGTTAAGGGGAAGAAATGTCTAGGAAGATACTACATATATAGTATTAATAATGAGAGAGCACAAATGAGAATACAGTCCAACCTATATACTCAAGGGACTCAGGCTTATCTGACTTAGGGGATCATTTTCCAAGGAGTTACCGTGGGAGATAATTCCGCAAATCGCGCTAACAGCCGTTAACGTGATTTGCGAATGCAAATTTTTAATTTAGGGGGTGGATAAATGTAAAGTAGGGAGGATTTATCGTGTGCTAACATGGCCAATAACTATACCTCTTTCATTTGCATTACAGGTGAGAGAGAGAGAGAGAGAGAGAGAGAGAGAGAGAGAGAGAAGCACCTTGCTATAGTGCCTCCTCCCTAGACAGGTATTTGTATCCCTATGGGAGGCCCACCTAGTAACTCGAGGTGGGGATTAGGTATTAGTGTAGGGGGTTGGGGGCCACTTTCACATTCAACATGAGACGTACGAACAGAACAGTGGTCTCTTGTGAAGATCTGATGGCCTTCGGAGTGAGGAAACTCATTCCAAGATGAAATTTGGACATTGTTCTCTCCACCTAGCTTGTTGTTGCCCAGGTAGAGTGTCCATCAAGCTAGGTGGAGAGAACATTGTCCAAATCTCATCTTGGAGTGAGTTTCCTCACTCCGAAGGCCATCAAATCTTCACAAGAGATCACTGTTCTGTTCGTACGTCTCATGTTGAATGTGAAAGTGGCCCCCAACCCCCTACACTAATACCTAATCCCCACCTCGAGTTACTAGGTGGGTCTCCCATAGGGATACAAATACCTGTCTAGGGAGGAGGCACTATAGCAAGGCACTTCTCTCTCTCTCTCTCTCTCACTTCCACTGAAGAATTCTCAGGCCATGCTGCTCCTCTTCTGCATGCAGCTGAAGCTCCTCCTCCTTGCAGCACACAGCTACAGCAACATTTTTCTTCCGGGGCAGGAAGTAGGAGGAGCACCTGCAGTGGCTGATGCTCATCCTTCCTGCCCGCGCGGCTCCGGCAAAATAGCTCAGCTGCGACGCACTAATCGGCTTTTTGGGTCATGGGTTTGGAGGAGGCGGGTCTCCAACCTCGCCCCACCTCTCCGCAGCAATGGCAGCCAATGAACGGCAGCCGGGAAGAACGGTGCTGCGGACCGGCAAAAAACCCCAACGCCCAGTACTGGTCCGCAGACCGGTGGTTGGGGACCCCTGCATTAGATGACCGAGGGGTTAAAGGGGCTCTTAGGGAAGATAAGGCCATTGCAGAAAGACTAAATTAATTCTTTGCTTCCATGTTTACTAATGAGGATATTCGGGAGATACCAGTTCTGGAGATGGTTTTCAAGGTGATGACTCAGATGAACTGAACCAAATCACTGTGAACCTGGAAGATGTAGTAGGCCAAATTGAAAAACTAAAGAGTAGAAAATCACCTGGACCAGATGGTATGCATCCTAGGGCTGAAGGAACTCAAAAATGAAATTTTTGATCTATTAGTTAAAAATTGTAACCTATCACTAAAATCATCCTTTGTACATGAAGACTGGAGGGTGGCCAATGTAACCCCAATATTTAAAAAGGACTCCAGGGGAAATCTGGGAAACTCCAGACCAGTGAGGCTGACTTCAGTGCTGAGAAAAATAGTGGAAACTATTCTCAAGATCAAAATTGTAGAGCATATAGAAAGACATGGTTTAATGGAACACAGTCAACAAGGATTTACCCAAGGGAAGTCTTGCCTAACAAATCTGCTTCATTTATTTGAAGGGGTTAATAAACATGTACATAAAGGAGAACCGGTAGATGTAGTGTATTTGGATTTCAGAAGGCATTTGACAAAGTCCCTCATGAGTAGCTTCTAAGAAAACTAAAAAGTCATGGGATAGGAGGCGATTACAAACTGGTTAAAAGACAGGAAACAGAGAGTAGGTTTAACTGGTCAATTTTCACAGTGGAAAAGGGTAAACAGTGGAGTGCCTCAGGGATCTGTACTTGGACCGGTAATTTCAATATATTTATAAATGATCTGGAAAGGAATACGACGAGTGAGGTAATCACATTTTCAGATGATACAAAATTACTCAGAGTAGTTAAATCACAAGCGGATTGTGATACTTTACAGGAGGACCTTGCAAGACTGGAAGATTGGGCATCCAAATGGCAGATGAAATTTAATGTGGACAAGTACAAGGTGTTGCATATAGGGAAAACTAACCCTTGCTGTAGTTACACGATGTTAGGTTCCATATTAGGAGCTACCACCCAGGAAAAAGATCTAGGCATCATAATGAATAATACTTTGAAATCGTCAGCTCAGTGTGCTGCAGCAGTCAAAAAAGCAAACAGAATGTTAGGAATTATTAGGAAGGGAATGGTTAATAAAACGGAAAATGTCACAATGCTTCTATATCACTCCATGGTGAGGCCGCACCTTGCATACTGTGTACAATTCTGGTCGCTGCATCTCAAAAAAGATATAGTTGCGATGGAGAAGGTACAGGGAAGGACAACTAAAATGATAAAGGTGATGGAACAGCTCGCCTACGAGGAAAGGCTGAATAGGTTAGGGCTATTCAGCTTGGAGAAGAGACGGCTGAGGGGGAATATGATAGAGATCTTTAAGACAATGAGAGGTCGAACAAGTAGATTTGAATCGGTTATTTACACTTTCGGAAAATAGAAGGACTAGGAGGGCATTCCATGAATTTAGCAAGTAGCACATTTAAGACTAATCGGAAAAAATTATTTTTCACTCAACACACAATTAAGCTCTGGAATTTGTTGCCAGAGGATGTGGTTCCTGCAGTTAGTGTAGGTGGGTTCAAAAAAGGTTTGGATAAGTTATTGGAGAAGTCCATTAACTGCTATTAATCATGCTGACATAAGGAATAGCCACTGCTATTAATTGCATCAGTAACATGGGATCTTCTTGGTGTTTGGGTACTTGCCAGGTTCTTGGTTTCCAAAACAGGATGCTGGGCTTGATGGTCCCTTGGTCTGATCCAGCATGGCAATTTCTTATGTTCTTATATTAGTCATCTATTTATACCACTATAGGAGGGTCATCTAGTAGCTCGAGGTGAGGTTTTAGTGGTGGTCTAGGGTTTGAGGGGCAGTCAGACATACAAACAGCACAGTACACATCATAAGAACATAAGATATGCCATACTGGGTCAGAACAAGGAACCATCAAGCCAAGAATCCTGTTTCTAAAAATGGCCAATCCAAGTCACAAGTATGTCACATGTACCCAAACATTAGATAAATCACAAGCTACAATTGCTTATTAATTCCCGTAATAGCCGGATTGATCCTCTAGGAACTTATCCAAATCTTTTTTAAATCCAGTTACACTAACTGCTGTAACTACATCCTCTGTCAATGAATTCCAAAGCTTAACTATGCACGGAGCGAAAAAGAATTGTCTTTGTTTTGTTTTAAATGAGCTACTTGCTAACTTCATGGAGTGCCCCCTGGTCCTTCTATTATCTGACAGAGTAAATAACTGATTTACATTAACTTGTTCAAGTACTTTCATGATTTTGTAGACCTCTATCATATCCCTCCTCAGTCGTCTCTTCTCCAAACTGAACAGCCCTAACTTCTTTAGCCTTTCCACATATGGCAGTCATTCCATGCCCTTATCATTTTTGTACCCCCTTCTCTGCATGTTCTTCAATGCAGCTATATCCTTTTTGAGATGCGGAGACCAGAATTGCATACAGTATTCAAGGTGTGGTCTAACCATGGAGCAATACAGAGTCATGTGCCATTCCCTCTCTAATAATTCCTAACATTCTGTTTGCTTTTTTGATCACCCCAGCACAGTCTCTACCTGGGTACTATAAAGCTAGGCTGAGAGTACATTGTAGAAATCTCATCTTTGTGTACCTTTCTTCATTCCAAATCACATCAAATCTTCACTGATGTGTACTGTGCTGCTCGTACTTCTGATTGTGCATGTGAAACTGCCCCCCAAACTCTAGACCACCATCAAAACCTCACCTTGAGTTACTAGATGACTTTCCTGTAGCGGTATAAATAGATTGCTAATATGTGTGCAACCTTAAAGGTATGCTCTCTCTCTGTCTCTCTTTCTCACTTCACCCAAAATGGGATTTACAATAAATATCATGAATCCCATTTCACAGCATTATGTTATCATACAAAACATTCATAAACCCCACCCAAACTCCTCCCCTTTGACTGAATTTGCATACATATCACACAACATGAAAAATAATGCAGGTGTTAACACCCTAATGCATTCTGATGAATGACCCTGTTAGCTCATTACCTATGTTTGCAGAGTTAAATAACATGAATTTCAACACCAAGCTATTATTAAGAGAAACTTTAACAAACTTCAGAAAGGTAAAGATAAAGATTTTTAGTGATAAATTAGCACGATAATATGCACAATTTAACTCACAATTATTAGTTAAAACTAATTTGAATGCAAATAACATGGGCTGCAGTTTAGTGTATCAGTCTCTGATTAGCTGCAAAAAGACTATTCTTTCCGCTAAACAATTGATTGTCTTTAACGATATATTGTAATTGAACCTTTTGTGGCACCTGTTAGAATGTACTATAGTACGCATTCACCTACATTAATTTATGTGCCTACATGTAAACGGTTGCAATGGTATATAAGTTAGCGACGGTATAGAAAAGATTTTAAATAAATTCTGTTTGCTTTTTTGACTGCTGCAGAACACAGAGCCGATGATTTCAATGTATTATCCACTATGACACCTAGATTTTTTTTTCCTGGGTGGCAGCTCCTAACCTGTATGCATCAGCTAGCACTTGTTTACATTACATTTCATCTGCCATTTGCATGGCCAATCTTCCAGTCTTGCAAGGTCCTTCTGCAATTTATCACAATTTGCTTGTGATTTAACTACTCTGAATAATTTTGTATCATCTGCAAATTTGATTACCTCACTCGTCATATTCCTTTCCAGATCATTTATAAATATATTGAAAAGCACCAGTCCAAGTACAGATCCCTGAGTCACTCCATTGTTTACCCTTTTCCACTGAGAAAATTGACCATTTAATCCTACTCTCTGTTTCCTGTCTTTTAACCAGTTTGTAACTGAATTAGCACTGGGACCTGTGTTGTTAACATATTCATAAATGATCTGGAAAATAGAACAACAAATAAAGTGATCATATTTGGAAATGAAACAAATGTAACCCCTGGGTGGGACGGATCCTTAACTTGGCACCCAGGAGCACATTAAAAAAAATAAAGGATGGAACCTTTCTGCTTAAAACACTTCCACAGTCTCTATTTGCCTGTGCCTTGCTCCACAGATAGCTTTAGTCTCTGAGGCCAGGCTCCCGCTTGTGGGGATGAACAATATCAGTATACCCTGCTTCTTTGCAATAACACTCTGTCTCCGTCCTTCAGTCCACAACATTTCCAATTAATACTGACTTTGCATCCATTAAACACACAGGAGAAGAATGGTGGTTTCCAACTTCTTTACTGACAGTTGGATCAGATGAATGAATAATATTTACACTTCTTATATTCAATTCATTAGCAGCAATAAATAATAAGACAGCAGATAGATAGCATAAACTTGTGACTTCACATCTTCTAGCAAAGTCTCTTAATCACTTTGGAAGCATTCCT
Source organism: Rhinatrema bivittatum (assembly GCF_901001135.1). Classification (NCBI taxonomy): domain Eukaryota; kingdom Metazoa; phylum Chordata; class Amphibia; order Gymnophiona; family Rhinatrematidae; genus Rhinatrema; species Rhinatrema bivittatum. The sequence continues at coordinate 119,115,219 of NC_042623.1, forward strand.
TATTTGCATTTAAATGTCTTCTCCCACTTTCTCAATTTAAGTTAGCTTAATCCTCATCTGTCTCCTAATTTTGTTCTTAAATCTTCCCACAGAAAGTGGCTAGAAACTATATAGTCCCAATATTTAATCAGAACTGAGTCCCAGATTGTATATCTTCCAAGAAATCCTTAGGACATCCTTTAACTTCTCAGACAGCAGCAGAAGGGTACTTGTCTCTCTTTCATGATTTTGATAACTCCTAAGCAGTACCAGGTGGGCACTTCTCACTTCTTATGTAAGATTTCTCTCAATAGCAACAAAGTTCTTGTTACCTTTATGTTGTATCTTCTTTCTTTCTCTTGGTAGTTCACTTTACTGGGATCTCTTGCTTTAGATGGAATTTGTAAGGCTTTCCTCTTCCAAAGGTTTGGAATGCTGACTCCCATGGGTTTTCAGATCCAAGTGGAAAAAATATTATAATGAACACCAAAAGGGGAAAATTCAAACAAGCAGGAAGGGTGTAATAAAAGATTCCGTGCCTCCAAACAGAGGAGATAGTTCAAAAAGACAATTAATGCAAACATATCTCCTCTGGATCAAGTCACCAGATAGCTTAAATCCTCTGGAGGAGAAACAAAAGACTGCCAGAATCTTCCCTGACACATAATCTAACCTTACACAGCAAACGCCCCAATGCATGGCGAAGGGGTACTTAAGATCTCATAGAGAATGCTCAAATATTGGCTTAAGAGAGTCCAAAAACAAGCTTAAAAGCTGGATAGATGAGTCAGTGGAGTCTGGCTCCTAAATGACACAATCTTCCTTACTCCATTCCCATAAATTAGGAAAAATTAAAGCAGGAGACAGAGAACAATCTATTAACTGAAATTCCAAACCAAAAATCCACAAGAACAGAAGGTGTGTTGGGATGATAAACAGCTAGGACCCACGTGGAGGCGTAAAACCCAAACCTCATTCAATTATTTCCTATGGAACCTCTCCAGATTAATGGTACATGCCATTAGTAAGGGGAAACCAAAAGTCCCTTACATGTCTTTCCCCTCCACCCCCATTTACTTGTACATATTGTAATGAATAGATACAAGGAGAGCATAATAATAATCCATTTCTATCGTTACTCTGAGCTCACAAGTTACAACAGGCTCTACACCTGGTATAGGCATTCTTCTGTATCTAATATATTCAGATTCTTCTCCAAAGAATAATCATAACCCTTTAGTTATAATAATACATATTGAATAACTTTCTACTTTCTCCCTGTGTCAATGAACCCCAAAATTTAATAAAAGGTCCAAGCATGTGTGGTGAATTTATCCCAGTTAGATTATGCTAACTGCCATCAAAAGATCTGAGACTGCACTTCTTAGGCCTGACTAATAACAGCTTAAGGCAGAAGCAATAAGAATGACATAGCTACTACATGCTAGGATTTATCTTTTTTTCTTTTACACAAATCCACAAGAATCCTCTCATACAGATACAAGGAGCATATCATGTAAAGAAAAGTATAAGAAGTAACACTCAAAACGTATAATAATTTACATGTACTCCATTTACAGGAAATGAAGGCTGAGACAAGTGTTACAGGTGGTAACAATGTAAATAATAAGAAGCAATCTCAGGAATACTTCACCACATAATTATAGCACCTAATCCAAAAGGAGTTAATCAGGAATATGATTTGAGAAATGTATGTAATTGTGTAGGTTCAAAAAATACATAATTAGAGCCAGAAAAAACCCCCAAACATTTACATGGCTATCTCAAGAAAAATTTAGCTACACATGACAAAATATCCATCCTCATTTCAAGAAATTGTTTCCTGTGTAATAGAGTGACCCTTGCAAGATCTGGGTAGATCCATACTTTCTGACCATGAAACATTGAGGCATGATTACGAAGAAAAAAATCTTAATATGGCATTTTTATCAGATACAAAAGTAAATGAAACCAATAAAATAGCTCTCTGATTCAATACAGTATCCAAAGTTCTAAGATAGAAAATTTAAGGAAGACTCCACTTGCTGGGCTTCAGATTATCCCTGGTCACGACAGAGCGCACTGTTAACCTGCCACTGGACGCACGTTTTCCCTTACCCCTTATTCAGTAATGGGCGGAAAATGCGCGTCCAACCCGCCGAACCTAATAGCGCCCTCAACATGCAAATGCATGTTGATGGCCCTATTGGGTATTCGCGCGCGATTCAGAAAATAAAATGTGCAGCCAAGCCGCACATTTTACTTTCAGAAATTAGCGCCTACCCAAAGGTAGGCGCTAATTTCTTTGGGCACCAGGAAAGTGCACAGAAAAGCAGTAAAAACTGGTGATATTAAGTCGGAGGTCTCGAAGAGTAAAAAAATATCGCCAGCAAAAACTGGCGATATTAAGTCGGAGGTCCCGAAGAGTAAAAAAAGTAAAAAGAAAAAAAAATTTGAAGTCAGCCCGCGGCTGTCGGGTCGAAAACCAGACACTCAATTTTGCCGGCGTCCAGTTTCCGAGCCCATGGCTGTCAGCGGGCTCGAGAACCAACGCCGGCAAAATTGAGCATCGGCTGTCAAACCCACTGACAGCCGCCGCTCCTGTCAAAAAGGAGGCGCTAGGGATGCACTAGTGTCCCTAGCGCCTCCTTTTGCCCGTTTCTACCGCCGGGCCTCATTTAAATACTGTATCTCACGCACAGGCGAGTGGCCTGTGCGCGCACCAGGAGAGCGGGCGTTTGCCCGCTCTCCCGCGGACTTTACTGAATCGGCCCGAAAGGTAGGTAATACATTCTTGAAATCACAGGTAAAGAATCTGAAGAAAATCCCAAAATTTGGGTTAAGTATGACTTAAACATTTCAAGAGGTATCTGTTTAACATATAGGAAATTAAGAAACCGAAGATTTAAGGTTTTCAGAGCATTTTCCATATTTTCAAGCTTTTTTGCATGGACTAGTTCTGAATGTACCAGACCATGCTATATATTCTCTACAGCGGTTAAACAGCTATTCATCTGTTCCACTCTCTCGCCAAAGGTCTTTACTGAATTACTGGTGGATAAAATTTGTTGATTAGTGTCCAGAGTTATGTTTGTTAATGTAGTTTTTGCCAACTCCAAGGATACTAATGCAGGCCACAAAGAGTCCATTGTAATCATGGATGGTTTTGTCAGAGGAAATCTAGAAGTTAAACGTACCTTTGAATCAGAATCTCCTGCTCCTAAGGAAGCAACAGCAGCTTTCCCAATTCCACAGGCATCAGCCATGACAGTTAAACCCTGTGGTCTGGCCAGGACTCTCAACATGCACGGCCGGAGATACCGCCCCTGCTCTTTCTGGGGCCTCCAGCCTAAGATCTTCCGCCAACATTTTCCTGCAGGCCTGGTCCAGATGTAAAAGGTAAGAAGTCTGACTTGATGACAAATTGGCAAACGGAGGGGAAGGTGTTGTAGGTGCCCTGGGACTCAAAGCTGTTCCTTTGGCCAGTGACGCCAACTCCCACTCCCACTCCCACCCTGCCGGCACGCGATCCTCCGACACAGCGGCAAATGGCCAATGAGTCAGAGGCCTCTGGCCCTGCCCCTGGACCGCCCCTTTAGTAAAGCCCCGGGACTTAGATGCGTCCCGGGACGTCCTGGGGCTTTCTGCGTGTCGCCGGGCCTTTATAAAATAGGCCCGGTGCGCGTAAGGCACTCTACGCATGTAAATCCACTGGATTTTCGCGTGTAGAGCTTTTCAAATCTGGCCCATAATCTTTAGTAGCAAAAGCCTAAACATATATAGGAGTAGTTAGAGTTGTTTACTCCAAAAAGCAACAGTTATTTTTTAGGAAAAACATTAGCTTATGCATAGGTATTAATTACACAGAAAAGGGCGTAAGATTCTTAGAATCTAATGCATATTGATGAAAAGTCATCAATATTTATTTTATTTATTTATTTAAAAATTCGTATATACCGTTTATATGTTTCTTGGGGTGTCTTACGTGTGCCTAGTGTTTGTAGTGTGCAAAAGAGGAGAGGAAGAGCTGGATGGGGAGGAAGGGGTATACCTTTGCCACTTGGTGATACAGGAGACTTTTATTTATTTATTTATTTATTTATTTATTTACTTTAAATTTATATACCGCAAATCAAAAATTTCTAAGCGGTTTACAAAAAACATACATTAAATCAAATTTAACACAAACAAAAATCTAAATAAATATTAACAGAATAAAACAATAACAATAAAAGCAATTTAGAAATCTACTTGTAAAGTCATACCTTGAAGAATTCACATGCTGGCTTGATATCATGCACCATCAAATGCCTGAGTAAACAAATAAGCTTTCAACAATTTCCTGAATTTTAGCACAGAAACCTCTTCCTTTAAAGTTAGTCGAAGGGCATTCCAGAGAAGAGGGCCCTGAACATAAAATAATCTTTCACGCAAATCGTCTAAATGGATGATTTTTGGAGAAGGTACAGAAAGTAAGACCTGGCTCGAGGACCTTAAACAATGTAAAGGACAGTAAAGCTTCAGAGCTGCATTCACTCTAGGCAGAGTGGTTCATTTAAAACTTTAAAAATTAACATAATTATTTTGTAATGAATTCGCCATTTTATTGATAGTAAATGCTAATTAACCAAAATAGGTGAAATATGCTCATGTAGAGATAATCCTGATATGACCCTAGTTGCCGAGTTCTGCACCAGTTGTAAACTGCGTAATGTTTTTTGAGGAAGTCCTAAACAAAGAGCATTACAATAATCCAATGGTGATAACACCAAAGAATGAATAGTGGATCTCAAGTCCAAATCACATAAGAACAGACGAAGTCTGTGCATTAAGTGTTATGGAATCTCAATTTAGTGGACCCTTGGGCCGACCTGCAAGAGACTGGGAAAGGTATTCAATGTCTCTGGTACACCGCAGGCCGGGAGGCAGATGTTCAGGCAGGACGTAGAGGTGCTCTTCACCCTGGAAGCTGGTGCTCCCCCGGGAGGAGCCCGTAGGATCCCAGCCGCTGGGACTTAGGTGAGGCTTCACCCTTGGAAGCCAAAGCCCCCCTGGAATGAGCCCGTAGGAGCCCGGCTGCTGGGACTTAGGCGGGTTGATGATCTTGGGACTGGAGCAGGCAGGCTGATGAGCAGGACTGAGAACTGGAACCAGACTAGAACAGTAGACAGGAACTGTAGCAAGACTCGGATACTGGAACCAGGCAAGAACTGTAGCAAGACTCGGATACTGGAACCAGGCAGGAACTGTAGCAGGACTCGGGTACTGGAACCAGGCAGGAACTGTAGCAAGACTCGGGAACTGGAACCAGGCAGGAACTGAAGCAGGACTTGGGTACTGGAACCAGGCAGGAACTGTAGCAAGACTCGGGAACTGGAACCAGGCAGGAGCTGTAGCAAGACTCGGATACTGGAACCAAGCAGGTACCTTAGCTGGCAAGCAGGAACCAAGCAGGTACTGTAGCAGGCAAGCAGGAGCCAAGCAGGTACTGTAGCTGGCAAGAAGGAACCAAGCAGGTAATGTAGCTGGCAAGCAGGATCCAAGCAGGTACTGTAGCAGGCAAGCAGGAGCCAAGCAGGTACTGTAGCAGGCAAGCAAGATCAGAGCGAGTTCCAGAGGCAGCTCACTCCGGGGCACGGAGCAACTGGGAACCGGTTGGTAGGCCCGTTGCAAGGCAAAGACTGAGTGTCCGCAGCCGGCTTATCAAGGACGCGGCATCTGACGTCAGGAACTGGGCGGAGTCACCACTGGCGGGAAACGGCCTAGAAAAGCGCCCAAGTGGCGTGCGTGCGCGCGCGCCTAGAGGCAGGGCGTCCATGGGAGGCTTCCCGGGGGCGCGGCCCTCGCGGGGACGCCACCGAACAGGCCGCGAACTAGGCCAACAGAAGCGGGAACAGGTCCAGGAACACGGAGGTAAAGGTCTGGTCGCGGCGCTCGCAGCCAGAACCGTAACAGTACCTCCTCCTCAAAGCCCCCCTCTTCAACGTCCAGTCAACAATTCCGAGGAGAGGGGTAACAGTCCATAGCGAATGGAGGTATTCGAGGGTCCAAAAAGTGGAAGCTGGTAAAACTGGGGACAGCATGAATAGAGAAAACCAGCAGGAAACCACAAAAAAACATGAAGACACGACGAGAGACAAAGAGCACGAGACCGAGAGCAGAGGAGACCAAGGGAACACAGGACCAAGTGAGCAGAGACCGCGCGAGTAGCGACCGAGCGAACGGTAACCGCGCGACTGACAACACAAAAAACACAAAAGAGGGAGCAAGGGAATGGAGAGAGAGGGAGCGGGGAGCAAGGGAGCAGAGAGCAAGGGAGCAGAGAGCAAGGGAACTCAAGGAGCGAAAGAGCAAAGAGCGAGAGAGCGGAAAGCGAAAGAGCGAAGGGCGAAAAAGCAACAGCACGAGAGCTGGGAAACGAGAGAACCGAACACGGGAACAAGGAGCACACAAACAGGAAACAAAGACAGGCAAGGAACAAGCAAGAAACAAAACAAGAACAGGACCAACGAGCAACAAGCGAGAAACAACAAGAAACATCAAGAAGCCCGGGAGGCAAAGAAAAACCAACAAACCAGTAGGGGTGCAGGCGCCTCCTGCAGGTCGTAAAACCCCAACCTGGTAACAGGATAGCAAAAAAAAGGGTCTGGATACAAGTGCCTCCTGTAGGTCATTTCAAAAAGGAAATCCAGACAGCTGGTGCCTCCAGCAGGTCGTAAACAGGCAAGAACAGTCCAGAAAAAAATGTTGTCGGTCCCATCACCATCCAGGAACACAGGCAAGAGTAAGAATAAGGCAAATCCATCGCTGGAAGTATCGTCGAGCAGGGACAGGATATAAGCTACTTTCACCTCATCCAAGGGGAACTGCCAAGGCAACAGGGAGAACCGTATGAAACATTGGTTCAGAAAGCCAGGGCTGGTCCTTGGGGACAGGCGCATCCGCTGAGTCCATGGCCTTGCAATCTGTTATGGAATCTCGAATTAGTGGACCCTTGGGCCGACCTGCAAGAGACTGGGAAAGGTATTCAATGTCTCTGGTACACCGCAGGCCGGGAGGCAGATGTTCAGGCAGGACTTAGAGTTGCTCTTCACCCTGGAAGCTGGTACTCCCCCGGGAGGAGCCCGTAGGAGCCCAGCCACTGGGACTTAGGCAGGTTGATGATCTTGGGACTGGAGCGGGCAGGCTAATGAGCAGGGCTGAGAACTGGAACCAGACTAGAACAGTAGACAGGAACTGTAGCAAGACTCAGGTACTGGATCCAGGCAGGAACTGTAGCAAGACTCGGGAACTGGAACCAGGCAAGAACTCAGGAACTGTAGCAAGACTCGGGAACTGGAACCAGGCAGGAGCTGTAGCAAGACTCGGGTACTGGAACCAAGCAGGTACCGTAGCTGGCAAGCAGGAACCAAGCAGGTACTGTAGCAGGCAAGCAGGAGCCAAGCAGGTACTTTAGCTGGCAAGAAGGAACCAAGCAGGTACTGTAGCAGGCAAGCAGGAGCCAAAAGCAGGTACTGTAGCTGGCAAGCAGGATCCAAGCAGGTACTGTAGCAGGCAAGCAGGATCGGAGCGAGTTCCAAAGGCAGCTCACTCCGGGGCACGGAGCAACTGGGAACCAGTTGGTAGCCCATTGCAAGGCAAAGACTGAGTGTCCGCGGCCGGCTTATCAAGGCCGCGGCATCTGACGTCAGGAACTGGGCGGAGTCACCACTGGCGGGAAATGACCTAGAAAAGCGCCCAAGTGGCTCGCGCGCGCGCGCCTAGAGGCAGGGCGTCCATGGGAGGCTTCCCGGTGGCACGGCCCTCGTGGGGAGGCCGCCAAACAGGCCGCGAACTAGGCCAACAGAAGCAGGAACAGGTCCAGGAACACGGAGGTAAGGGTCTGGTCGTGGCGCTCGCGGACAGAACCGTAACATTAAGTGAAGTTTATAGAAAGCACTTTTAGTGATTTTGGATATCTGTGGTTTTAACAATAAGGTAGTATCCATTATGAAACCTAAATTTCTGACTTCATTTACTATGGGAATTTGAGAGCCATCAATTGAAAGAGATTTAGGAACTTTAGAGTCTGGAAACCTAGCCAAATACAATATTTCAGTTTTAGCCATGTTCAAGATTCATCTATTTTCAAAAAGCCATTTCTTAAGGACAATTAAACAAGACAAAATCTTGTTTAAGGCACAATCTATTGAATCCGTAATAGGAGTAAAAAACTGAATTATTGTCAGCATAAAGTCTATATCTGACATCCAACTGTGCTAGAACTCGGCAGATAGGGACAATATAAACATTGAAAAGAATGGTGGAAAGAGCCGACTCCTGTGGAACACCTGTATTAAGTTTGAAGTCTTCAGAATATTGACCAGCAAAATACACAGATTGTGTTCTTTCAGTCAAAAAGGAAGAGAACCATTTTAAGACAGTATTTCCAATTCTAATATTCGGCAAGCAATTAAGTAATATGGTATGATCATCAATGGTGTCAAAGGCTGTACTTAAATCCATTATCAAAACCTTGTCTGAAAATATGAATAGTGACATTAATAAAGTAAAGTTTCAGTGTTATAATTTGGGTGAAAACCATATTGGGTGTGAGTGGGAGAGTGACTGAGATACACTTGAGGGGTGCCTCATGATTTAGATTTTTATTTTTGTTAATGGGCATGGTGTTTCCATGCTGGTGGCCGAACCACCTGCTGGGACCCCAGCCAATTGGATGTGGCATAATTATGAGCCCACTGATGTGTCTTATTTAAAGAAATGGCATTCTTATACTAATGATGATGTGCAGTTACAATTTCCTCTTGAGAGATCCTTTGATAAGGATAAGCTCATGTATTTGGAGAAGGCTTTAACAGAAAGAGGAAAACTTAGTTCAGGTGAATGATTATCCTTTCAGCACTGGTGGCACAAAATATCCCGTAGGAGAGAGAAATCTATCAAGGCAAGTTTAAAAGACTCTTTAGGGAAATCTCAAAAAGCTTTATTGGAAGGTAAGGAAGAACTATGGTACTGGTACAGTGGAAATTTAAAAGAGGAAGTTACACACTGTTAGCTTCAAGCTGCAGGCACTGAAGCAAAAACAGGTTGTGTCCCAGCTTCTGGTGGTTGCAGCTCCAGACAGAGGGGAGGAGAGAAGGGGTTTGTCCTTGACCCAGGTTACGATCCTCCAGCCCCTCCCCAATTCTCTCCTGTCCCTTTATATCCTGTCATTGTTCCCTCCTGTCCGGATCCCCCTTTGGAGTATATCCTGTCAGGATGGAAGGGGAAGTACCTGCTTGCCTGCTACAGTACTTGCCATTACTCTGGGATGTGCTCTTAGGGGCAAAGTCTTTCCCTGATTTGTCTAGACCTGCTCCCACTCATTACCACACCTTCCATCTGACATTTAGTATGCCACCGTGACCCAAAAATGTCCTCGGTACTGTCCCTAGAGGAGGCAGCTCAGAGGTCTCCAGCCATGCAGTGCCTCAATGCCTTACAAGCTTCAGAAAGCAAAGAGATCAGAAATTACAGGTAGGGCTGGACATTTTGACTGCTTTGATTGCAAAGCGCAATAAAGTACTACAAAAAGCTCATCAGAAATTGAATGACCTCCAGGAGCAATTCTCACCTGTCGTAAGTTATTCAAGTCGAGGAGTGAGGTCAGTGAGGATGATCCTGATTCATTCCCACTTGCCTTATCACTGGTGTATGTTGACAATCATCCCAGTTATAAGCTACACAAGCTGAACACTTACTGGCATTCCAGAATGACCACCTGGAGTTGGGGGGAGGAGGAAGAGGAAGAGGGGCATATCAAGGGAGGAAAAGTGGAGGGGGAAGAGTGTGAGGGAGATTATATTTGTTGCCTCCCCTACCCAGCTCCCAACAGCCCTGTCCTATCACATTGTAATCAGCTTGGTCATTGGAAACTAGAGTGTCCTTTTGACACAGAGGTCTCTCCTCATCATGCTTGGAGTGCTTCTTCTATGCAAACGTCTTATTTTCCCCCTAGGGTATCACCCTACACTGCTCCCATCTCCTGCTCCTATTCCCTAAAAGTCAGGGAGCTGCCAGACTTTTACCTCACCCTGCACCAGACCCCTCTTCCTATGCTGGCTAGGAATTTGTGGAGGCCAGCAGAGTTTTCTCTGTGCTCACGGCAAGGGGCCATTTTCCCCCGGAGTCTTACGTAACCCTGCAGGTCGTTGGAAACCCTATCGTGGAGTCTGTTCCCCAACTCTCTCTTTCTTCCCAGAGTCTTCAAATTGTGGACTTTCACTGACATACCCGGTCCCTGTACAACTGGAGCCCCTTGAGACCTCCCATTCTTTCCTGCTCTCTTCCTCTTCTCCACTGAATCTAATGGGATGAGAGCAACTTTGTAAGCTCGGCCACACCATTTTTATACTCTGGATGGGGTTTTCTTACAGTTGCCCGAGGGAAACATCCTAGCTGTGCTGGCCTGTTTAGATTCTTTTTCATGATTCTCTAATTTATTCCCTTTAGATGAATTTCAGTGCCCCCAGACCAGGATTTGTCTCAGGTGCCTGCAACATTGTGGGCACAGCATAACAGTGATGTAGGCCATTTGCAGGCCCCCCAATGGTGAAACATGTGGACCCTCACTGCTGGTATTTTCTTAAACCTCAGTCACAGTTCCCCTTGAAGCCTGCAGCAGTAGAAGGGACCGACCTGTCGTTCATGATCTTTTGGCCCAGGGGTTCTTGTAGAAGTTTCACCAGAAGTCCCTGTCATTTGTAACTCTCCAATTCTTCCTGTGCCCAAGCCCAGAACAGATTTCTGCTGATTTGTTCAAGACCTTTGGTCCATTACTTCCATTGTAATTCCCAGTGTTCCAGTGGTCCCAGATCCTTCCACACTTCTTTCTAGAATCCCACTGGAGGCCTGTGTTTTCTCAATCATTGACTTGTGTTCTGCCTTCTTTTCCATTTCAGTTTCCAGCCATTCCCAGTACTTATTCATGTTCTCCTTTGAGGGCTGAAAATATATTTGGACCCAACTTCCCCAGGGGTTTATTCATTCTTCCTCCATTTTTTTCACAGGTCCTTCATATGGTTTTAGTCACTTATCACCTCCCTTGGGCCTTCTTGTTACTTCTGTATGTTGATCTTTATGCTCAGCTTCTCTACCTAGGCACCAATATCATGATTAATAGGGATGTGCATCGTTTTTTTGACAAATTGAAATATCGTATGATATTTCCTAATTCATCATGTATCGGAGGTCCCCAAAAAGGATAGGAAAACCCCATAAAATTTTGTGTGGTTTTCTTATCATTTTTAAGATGGTGCCGGCCATCCATTGCTCCTACTATGTAACAGGGGCCAGCCAATGGCCCGAGAACGGGACCCCCACTGGACCACCAGGGACCCCACTGGACCACCAGGGACTTTAGGCAAGTTTTGGGGGGGTCGGGAGGGTGGGGGATTGTAAATAATTAAATATGAAGGATCGGGGTGGGGGGGTTCGGATTGGGACAGCCGAAAAAAAAACGGTCAGAACCGCTGGAAACAAAATTTCCCGCGGTTCTCCGAAAACGAAACCAGAAACGATTGCCTGTACGATACACATCTCTAATGATTAATCATCTATGCATGCTAGTGGAAATAATTTAAGAAGAGTTGAATGTATTTTGTTCTTATTTGTTTAGTAGGTCTCAATCATTCATTTGGTTTGTTTCATATGAAAAATAAAGTGCTTGTTTGTTTTATTCGTTCATTTGTTTCCCATTAAAGTCAATGGGGGAAGCAATGCAGACTATTTTAGGCTTCCAAATGTATGTTTTCTATTCATTTCTAATGAAAATTATGGAAAGACATGATAAGAAAGGTAAGGGGCACTCCAACGCATCAAGGCAATGACAACATGGTTCTAAAATTGGATCATGGTGAAGCTGGTGTATTAATACAGCTAGATGTGTTGTCAGCTTTCGAAACAATTAATCATAAACTATTGCTCCACCGCTTCAAAGATATGGGTATAGGTGGAAATGTTTTATTATGGTTTTACTCATTTTTAACAGATAGTAAGAGGTGATAATTGGTGATGATAGTTTCAAATGAAGAGAAGTTACATGTGGAGTACCGCAGCATTCTGTGCTTTCATCTCTATTATTATATTTTGCATCCCTTGGGGAATCTTTTTAAGTCATTGAACTTGTTATATTTCATGTAAGCTGATGAGCTACAATTTTATATTCCCTGTCAACAAAAAGGCTACTTCCCAATTTCTGCCTTTTATATATGTTGGAAAATTAAGTACTTGATTAAAGATTGAAAATTGCTAATATTGCTACTGTGAGTAGGTAAACAGCAACTGTACATTGATCATTTTATTCCTACTTTTGAAAATGTACAGTTATCTATAACTACTGAGGCTCAAAATTAAAGCATCATTATTGACTCAATGTACATTTAAACTACATTTGAAGGAAGTTGTAAATCTGCATTTTAGAAATTAAAATTAGTAATACCATTTAGATATATTTTCCTAATTAACTAAAAGGAGTGTACCAATTGATTGGGGAGGTACTGTGTAGGAATTAGTGAAAGAGGTTTGGGTTTTGCTCTTCCTATGTGGAAACAGCATATGGTGTGACTTAGCTGTTTATCATCCCAAAGCACCATCTATCCTCATGGATTTTTAGTTACAGTTCCAAGCTGACAGGAGCTATCTGTCTTCTGCTTGCTAATTTTTCCTGAGTTATGGGAAAGGAGTAAGGAAGTTTTCCAATTTTAGGGGTCAGCCTCCATTGACTCATCTATCCAGCCTTTAAGTTTCTTTTTTGCTCTTTTAAGCCAATTTTTGAGAATTCTCTGTGATAACCAATTCCCCTTGTTGCAATGGATTGGGGCACCCCTCTGTTCAAGTCTAGATTTGGGGTAAAGAAGACCTGCAGTATGCTATCTCGCCCTTAGAGAACAGACCTGACAGTGACCTGATGCAGACTTTTTGCACTATCTTGCTCTGTTTGAAGGCAAGGAAGTTTTATTCCATCCTTGATTTTGACTCATTTTGGTCTTAAAGACTATTTTTCTTCCACTTGGAGCTATTGGCCCTTGATACCTGGGACTCAGTACTCAAACAATTGAGAGAGTGAAGTCTTTCATTCTGAAAGAAACAGAGGTGTGGAGGAATTCATCTGGAGGACAGGATCCCATCAAAGGACACTAAAGGAAAGAAACTAAATGATATATAGTAAAGGTAACAACAACTTTGATGCTGCCATATGGATTATTAACTAAACGGAGAGTAAGGTGCCCCCTAGGCACTTCCTAAGAAGTTAATTCCAGAGGATTTAGGAATAGAGAAATCTGGGACTAAGTTCTGATAGTGTATTGTGGAGTCACAAATTTATTAAATCTTTCTGCTGTCTTATTACTTATTGACTTGAACCAAAAAAATTAATTGAAACTGTAAATATTCAGTCATCTAATCAATTATCAGTAAAGAAGTTGGAAACCACCATTCTTCTCATGTGTGTTTATTGGATGCAGAGACAGTGTTAATTAGTGTATTATTAATTATCAGGACAGAGAAGTGTTGCAGAAGTGGACCCTTGCACCGAGGATGAGTTGGCGCAACCCACAGGGAGGAGCCCTGTAGGTCTCCACCTTTGGCAGGCAGAGCTGCTGAAGCAGAGGTCCACACGAGCTTCACTAATATCAGCCCTCATTCCCCTTAAGTTGAGACCTCAGGTGCCGGGGTCAGCTGGACTTATGTGAGGGCCTCTGTGGAGATGTAGATCCATCATGTAGGGTATTACAGGCCAACACTTAGAGAAGCGGAGTCAGTACGAACAGTGGTCAGAGCAGGCGGCAGGCAGCAGAGACTGGTACAGGCTGTGGTTAGAGGCAGGTGGAGTTTGTGCAGTAAGTATCGTGGTCCGGGCAGAGTTTAAGCAAGTCAATGAGCAGGCAGTGGTCAAAAGGCAGGCGGAGGTCAAGCAGCATCAAAGTGCAATCCAAAGTCAAAGTCAGGAGTCCAATCTGAAGGGTGAGGAGAAGAGGAACAACAGGACATGCAAGACACTCAAGACAGATGAAGGAAGGCAGATTATGAAGACAAGAACTCAGGAGAAGACCAGACTTGTGAGAGGACCAGGAACACAACACAGGAGTTCAAGACGACACATAGCAGAAACAGGAATCAGGATATAAGGATCAGGATCAGGATCAGAAATCAGGAACACAGAGGCAAACCTTTACTCCAAAAGAGTCGACCCATTGCCGAGGCGACTGTGGAGAGTTGGAGAAAGAGATCCTGATGACATCAGAGGGTACCATTGGGGAATTTCACATCATGGGTCCTTTAAATGGCAGCAAGTACAATACGTGCATGCCTAGGAATGCCCAGGGCAGCTGTCAGCGACATTCCTCAGGCCAGTGCATTGGACCTATTCAGGCATGACAGACATTTCCATCCGAAGGGTCTTCTCCAATGTGGGAGGATCCCACCTGCAGCTCGGGGCTGGATATAAGAGTGGCTGGTCGTGGGTCTTGCAAAGAGTAGGGTATAAGTCTATTGTTCATCCCCACCTTGGAATCCTGGGACTCAGAAATCAAAACTATCTGATGGGGTGAAGGAGAGACTGGAAGACAGTGAAAGAGTGTTGTGCAGAGAAAGGCTGTCTCTTTTCTATGTGCCCCTGGTGCATGTAGAATGATCCATCATACCTATTTGTTTCATGATCTTTGTTATTTGGTCAAATCGATTTTTGCAATAGTTTGATTGTAGGTCCGCTGAATACTTATATAAGAGCACGTCAGCTGATACAAAACTCAGCTGCCAGATTAGTGATGGGGTAAAGTTACATCATCATATTACACCACCTTTAACAGAACTGCACTGGTTGCCGACAAAGAGGTATGCTCATTTTTATTTATTAGCCATCATTCATAAACTTTTACATGCTGATTGAACATGCATTTTAAAACAAAATTAAAATTGTATCAACCTAAATGAGCATTGCATTCAGCCAATATATGGTTACTTACTGTCCCTTCTATATACAATTTTAAACATCATGAAATACAAGCCCACACATTTTCATGCATTGGGCCTGATTGTGGAATGCGCTTCCTTTAGAATTGTTTGAAGAGTGAGTCAAAGATATTTAGAAAGAAAGCGATCTTTTCTGTTTACACAAGCTTTTAACCAGTATGGTGGTGGTACCAGGAATGTGCTAAATGACAAAAATGACAGCAATGACATTTTGTAGGTTATTTTGTTGTTTCAGATGAAAATGAATGAACAAATGCTGTCTACATTTTAGTTAATGTAATTTTAAATGATAGGAAATTTCTAGCAAGAAGTAGATGGTTTATTTCTTTTGTATATTCAGAAATAGGTCCTATGTGTTTGCTGCCTTATGCACTACATCTCCAGGGGTCTCTGATGCAGCTTCATCTTTCCATATTTTGATGCTCTAAAATGATAATTTAAGAGTTTTTGATCCCAGATATTAACCTAACGGCCTCATTTACTAGCCTTTTTTTTCCATAGATACAGAATGGGAGAAAAGCCTTAGTATATCAGGCCCTAAGCTTGAAGTGTTGCCTCTGCTGTACAATTTAGTGCAGTCAGATCAAAGTAGCGTGAGTTCATGCAACAAAGTGCTGACAATGTCCTTGGCAGATATAATGGACGATTTGCCATAATCCAATACCAAGTGCCCTCTTTCAGTGTACCAAGGCCAGATTTCATTTATCACAACCTCTGACATTCCGCAGCAATATAACCATCTGTATGAAAAGACGTTTGCCCCTTTAAGGGTGGAAAAAAGAAAATTAAGAGCAATAATTTTCATGGGACCATAGAAAAGCATTATCTCACCTCATTGACAAGAAGAAATGTCAAAATAATACAATACCTGCCCCATCTGGACACAAAAATGTTTACAAAACATAACCATATGGAGTACTCTCTGTGGAAAATCTAAGTGCTGAATATTATTCAGTATGCCACTTCCTCTTTTTATAGAACGTGTATTTTATTTAATTTGTATACTGTAAAAACTGAGCTAATTTAGAAAAATATGTATATAAAAGTAAGAATATAAAATATCAGATTGGCAAATCAAGACCAGTAGTCTGTAAGTACCATAAGGAAATTTTAAAAGAATTTTGAAGACAGAAGGAGAAGAGGTAGAAACGCTCAAGGTACTAAGAGAAGCTTGGGGTAGCAGGAGTATTGGTGTTTAAACCTGCAAAGCATAGGTGCAGACAATGAATCAAGAAGAGTGGCTTCAATGACACAAGGTTCTATGAAGGGGGCTGATGTGGGTGCTCTTAGGTCCTTAGCCACAATGAAATATTTTTTTGATATGTCACAGAAAAAGTTGTTATTCCTATTCTTCTAAATTTTTTATTTTTCATAAGCAGCCTTTATAATTTCTGAAAAGTCTAGCACTGTAACATGACATTTGTGTTGCAATGTTATAGTTGTTTATATAGACAGACACTATAAGTTATATAAAGATGCTAAACTGCAAGGTTGTAGAACATTTTGAATGCAAATGAGGTTACTTTACATTCCATTTAAGATCATAGTATCAAGAACAAAAACAAGGATGAGGCCAATTGACATTCCATCTAAGATTATAGAAAATATTCTTAGAACAAACAAAGGTTGCTAATGCTGGCAAATTCCAAGAAAACATTTACATGCGAGATGAGAATTAAATTACCATATGACCATTCAAATTATTTGTTTATAATAGAAAGCCAATCATAGAAATGTTAACAATTATGTAACCCAGTTTAGGGGTTGGAAATATACAACTGAAATTCTATATAATGCTGGGTTATCAGTAAAATCATTTGAGAGGGAGTTTATGCTAGTGTCTTGCATGGTACTCTGCCTCTCCATAAAATATCTTATTACTTAATGTCTAAGATTATATTATTTTATAGCATATTTCCTCTACAGCTAGTGACTTTAAGCATTCTTATTTTCAGAGAACCACAAGAATTGGTAACCTAGTCCAAATAGAGGCATGAACACCCCCAAGGTACATTGAGGTGAGTAAAACAGCAGTAGCAGGGACCACCCCAAGGCAAAATGAGAGGGGTAAAGCAGCAGCAGCAGAGGCATGAACAAAGGCACCTACAGAATAATAAAGGCCACAACAATAGAGGCTTGAACATCACAAGGCATCTAAAGAGCAACAAAGCAGCAGCAACATCAGAGGCATAAACACTCTAAGGCTTAGAGTGTGGGGTATGTCAAACAGCAAGATAGCATCAAAATCTCCAAAAAGTAGAGTGCAAGATATAGCAAACAGTAGGCTGTCATCAAAACCCCAAGGCATTGTAAAAGCAGCAAAACAGCACCAAGAGTGGCCAGCTGAGAATGATGTGGACTCATGATATCCCATGCCATTGAGAATACCCATTCACTAAACATGCTGGTTGGTTGTTAAGATAGGAAATGCAAGTCTACACTTGCAAGGCATGGCCAGATTATAGCCTTGTATGCCCAATATGCTAATGGATCTTTGGTCTCATCCTCTAGGGGCTCTACCCGACAGTGTGTGACTGATATTTGTGCTGGCAGCTCCTCTACTGGGGAAAGATAATATCCTCTACTCCCAACTGCTATAACTATGGCCTGTTTTAAGAAAGAATGTTCTGATGTGGCCACAGAGGGCAGTAGGAAGTGATGGATATATGTTTGTGTGAGTGTGTGTGGGGAGACCTCCCATGGAGCGCGCATGTTATAAAATCCAGGCTGGGCGCACGCAACGGGGTGCACACCAGCCCCAGCCCTACCTAAATCCCCCCTGCCTTATTTCTTCGAGTTACGCCTGCCTCTGGCAGGTGTAACTTGCGCACGCCGGCCAGTTGCTGGCGCGCCAACCCCCGGCACAGGCCGCTGTGATAGAGGACTCGGGACCACCCCTGGACTGCCGCCATGCCCCGGCCATGCCCCCAGACCACCCCTGAACTGCCTTCCCACTCCCGGCCACACCCCGGACCACCCATTTTTGAAAGCCCCAGGACATACGCGCGTCCCAGGGCTTGTGCGTGCCGCCGAGCCTATGCAAAATAGGTTTGGCGTGCGCAGGGGTAGGTTTTTGGGGGTTACGCACATATCTTACATGCGTAACCCTTTGAAAATCTATCCCTTAGAGTTTACGCTGTTGACATTCAGCTGTATTTTCCAGTAAAAAATGGTTTTTATCGCACATGCCTCTTACAGTGCTATAAATAGTAAAGTGATATATTGTTTTCTCTCTCTCACTCTCTCTCTTCTGCCTGAATGGCATGTGCGATGAAAACCTTTTCCCAGTAATGCACAGCTACCGCAGGCACATTGCACAGAAAAAAGGTATAGTTATTTCTGGCGTTAAAACTCACATTGCTGTGTATTACTCTATTGCATTTGATGTTAGAACTACTCATTACTATTAACTCCACCCAAACTCCTCCCACTTGTATAGCAAATGTGATATTTGCACAGTAATGTGCGTTGCGCTATTTAACGCGTGCACTATGGTATTATCACATTCATTAGGGCCTTAACACAGAGAGAGAGAGAGAGAGAGAGAGAGAACAATATATTACTCTACTATTTATAGCACTGTAAGAGGGGGCACTTTTAACTCGGAGTGGGCTTTGGGAGGGTTAGATTTGGGGAGGTGGTTTTACATACACAGTAGGAGGTACGAACAGAAAAGTACACATCACTGAAAACGTTCTGTCATTTCAATTGATGAAAGGTACAAGAGGAGTTGATTTGTACAATGTACTCTCTACCTAGCTTGAAAAGGTTTTTATTGCACTTCTAATGTGAGTGTATGAGAGAGAGAGAGAGAGAGAGAGAAATCCTATGAATCTCTCTCTCTCTCTCTCTATATATATATATATATATATACAGTGGCATGTGCGATAAAAAACCTTTTCCTGGTAATGCAATTGTGGTGTTTTAATCAGCGCATGAAGTGAAAAATAGATAATAAATAATAAATACCGTAGTCATGTCCACTCAGTTTTCTGGCCCTTTGCTCCTCTGAAAAGATCCTGTTCAATGTTGTTTTTTTTGTCTTCAATTACATTTTATTTATAACTATTGTTACGTGTGTTTTTTATGTAACCTGCCCCACACTTTTGAGGGTGTGGGCTATAAATGATATTAAGTAAATAAATAAATCTTTACTACAATGAATGCAGTCTGCAAAACATGGGTCCTCTTTGTTCAGACCTGCATCCACATCTCAGATTTCCTCCAAGATTTCCTCTTCCTCTCTGCAGGCTTGAATTCTGTTGCTGAGGCCGGGGTTGAGGGAAGACCAAGAGGCTAAAAGCCAGGAGCATCTCTCAAACCCTCCATTACCTCCTCTTCTTGGGGAGGGGGGGGGGGTGCTCTTTGTCTGGCAATATTGCTTTTTGCCTCTTCTACCTGTTCAATAGAGGATAAACTTTCTTCACAGCTACTTGCTGTTCTATCTGCTCTGTTCTAAGGCTCACTCACATGATTTCTCTGAATCGGTAGTTTCTTCCAGGACCTGCAGCAGACACTGCTCACAAATCATCAAAGAGGGGCCCTGTGTTGTTTTGTTTGCTCTGCTCTTAAAACTACCCCTGTCCTTACATCTCCTTTGCCAGTGCCAATGACACCCTCCACTGACTCAGCCTTCTTATGTCCCAGTACCATAGGAAAAGAGCTAATAGTGGCAGCAGGCAACATATATTTTTCCAACCTCATCTTCATCTTGCTTGATACTGCTTGTGTTTGTGATTTCTCCCTAAGAAAAACATTTTCTCTTTAGTTTGGGCAGAAGAGGGCTGGTAGTATTACTGCCAGGGCTACCAGAAGACGGGGATTTGCATTTATAGGTGCCTTTCCAGGAGGAGGCAAAGCTTTTTCTCTCCCTCTCCCATTATTAACACAGCACCTGTCTCTTCCTTCCATTCTCTGAGGCATGATGGATATTTAACCCAGTCACTAACTGAAGTGCTCGCTGCCTACTGCCTATAGAAAAGGTTTTATCTTTTTATGAATAGTGTTAGTGTGTGCACTCTTCTTGCTCACCATTCACTAGAGATGTGAATCGTGTCCTCGATCGTCTTAACGATCGATTTTGGCTGGGAGGGGGAGGGAATCGTATTGTTGCCGTTTGTGTGTGTAAAGTATCGTCATAATCGTTAAAATCGTGAGCCAGCACACTAAAACCCCCCTAAAACCCACCCCCGACCCTTTAAATTAAATCCCCCCCAAATGCCTTAAATTACCTGGTGGTCCAGCGGCACACTAAAACCCCCTAAAACCCACCCCGACCCTTTAAATTAAATCCCGAACCCCCCCCCAAATGCATTAAATTACCTGGGAGTCCTCCGTAGCGGCGGTCCGTGGCTAAATCGGGGGAAGGGGGAGAGCACGAAAACCGGCACACTAGATCGTGAGGTCTTCAGCTGGCGCCATTTTTCAAAATGGCCGCCGCAAAATGGCGGTGGCCATAGACGAAAACGATTCGACGCAAGAGGTCATTCCGGACCCCCGCTGGACTTTTGGCAAGTCTTGTGGGGGTCAGGAGGCCCCCCCAAGCTGGCCAAAAGTTCCTGGGGGTCCAGCGGGGGTCAAGGAGCGATTTCCTGCCGCGAATCGTTTTCCGTACGGAAAATGGCGCCGGCAGGAGATCGACTGCAGGAGGTCGTTCAGCGAGGTCCGGAAATCTCGCGAGGGTTCCGGACCTCGCTGAACGACCTCCTGCAGTCGATCTCCTGCCGGCGCCATTTTCCGTACGGAAAACGATTCGCGGAAGGAAATCGCTCCTTGACCCCCGCTGGACCCCCAGGAACTTTTGGCCAGCTTGGGGGGGCCTCCTGACCCCCACAAGACTTGCCAAAAGTCCAGCGGGGGTCCGGAACGACCTCTTGCGTCAAATCGTTTTCGTCTATGGCCGCCGCCATTTTGCGGCGGCCATTTTGAAAAATGGCGCCGGCTGAAGACCTCATGATCTAGTGTGCCGGTTTTCGTGCTCTCCCCCTTCCCCCGATTTAGCCACGGACCGCCGCTACAGAGGACTCCCAGGTAATTTAATGCATTTGGGGGGGGGGGTTCGGGAGGGTGGGGGATTTAATTTAAAGGGTCGGGGTGGGTTTTAGGGGGTTTTAGTGTGCCGGTTTTCCTGCCCTCCCCCTTCCCCCGATTTACGATTTTTTGATGATAAATCGGGGGAATTGGTATTGTATCGTGGCCCTAACGATTTTTGACGATTTAAAATATATCGGACGATATTTTAAATCGTCAAAAAACAATTCACATCCCTACCATTCACACACACACCATTGTGGAGACTTATCATACACACAGGCAGAAAGTGCAGTGTACACAAGCAGGCAAACTCTTTTGTTTAAATGTGAGTCACTCATCTGCATTACCAGTGCCACTGCCTGCCTGCCTAGTGAATGTCTACCTATAAATGGACTTGTAGTGGTACTGTTTGTTTTTTCCAGAGATGAAACAGTTCATGGAAAAACAGCATGCCACATGCAATTTATGTAAACTATTTTAATTTATCAATTTATTTATTTCAAAACAATTTTTATTCCACCTATAGCAGAATCCTGTGTTGGGTGGATTACAGCAAATAGCATACGTAAGTTAAGACTCAGAAGCAAAAATCATGTCTGTCTGGCTCTCTTGTCATATTTTCTAGTCAGTAACTGCACCTGATACAGCAGGAGTTGCCAACTCTACTCCTGAGGAGCTACAAACAGGCCTGGTTTTCAGGATATCCATAGGGGTACATTTTAAAACACAGCGCGCGAGCATACTTTTGTTCGTGCACCAGGCGCGAACAAAAGTACGCCGGATTTTATAAGATACGCGCGTAGCCACGCGTATCTTATAAAATCCAGGGTCGGCGCGCGCAAGCTGCCCGTTCCCTCCGCCTCCCCCCACCTTCCTTTCCCTTACCTAACCCACCCTACCTCCGTCGCGAAAGTTACGCCTGCTCGAGGCAGGCGTAACTTTGTGCGCGCCGGGCCGGCTGCCGCGTGCCATGTTCCGGTCCGGAGGCCACGGCCATGCCCCTGGAACGCCCCCGGGCCGAAACCACGCCCATGGTGCCGCCCCTGGATGACGCACCGGCTGCGTCATGCCCCGACGCACCCCCGAAGACGTGAGGATTGCGACACACCCCTGACATGCCCCACCCCCAGGAAAGCCCCGGGACTTACCCGCGTCCCAGGGCTTTGCGCACGCCGGAAGCCTATGCAAAATAGGTTTGGCGCGTGCAGGGGCTTTTTAAAAGGGTTACGCGCGTACCTTATGGGGCGGATTTTAAGAGCCCTGCCCGCCTAAATCCGCCCAAATCCGGGCAGATTTAGGTGAGCAGGGCCCTGTGCGCCGGTGAGCCTATTTTACATAGGCTCACCGGCGCGCACAGACCCCGGGACTCGCGTAAGTCCCGGGGTTCTCCGAGGGGAGCGTGTCGGGGGTGTGTCGGGGGGCGGGCCCGGTCGGCGCGGTGTTTAGGGGGCATGTCGGCAGCGTTTTGGGGGCGGGTCCGGGGACGTGGTTACGGCCCGGGGCGGTCCGGGGGCGTGGCCGCGCCCTCCGTACCCACCCCCAGGTCGCGTCCCGGCACGCGGGGATTTACGCCTCCCAGAGGGAGGCGTAAATCCCCCGACAAAGATAAGGATGGGGTTTAGACAGGGCCGGGCGGGTGGGTTAGGTAGGGGAAGGGAGGGGAAGGGGAGGGGAGGGCAAAAGAAAGTTCCCTCCGAGGCCGCACCGATTTCGGAGCGGCCTCGGAGGGAATCCATAGCCTTGCGCACGCCGATCCCGGATTTTAGCGGATACGCGCGGCTCCGCGCGTATCTACTAAAATCCAGCGTACTTTTGCTTGCGCCTGATGCGCCACCCAAAGTAGGCCAAATCGCGCGGTTTGAAAATCTACCCCTATGCGCGTAACCCTTTTAAAATCCGGCCCATAATGAATATGCATGAGAGAAATTTGCAAACAATGGTGGCAGTGAATGAATATATATGTCATGCATATTCCTTGTGAATATTCTGAAACCCAAATCTGTTTATGGCTCTTGAGAACTGGAGTTGGCCATCCCTGCACAATAGAGATCTGAATGGCTTTTCCCTTGTTTTTTTTTTTTCTTTTTAGTATTATAGTTATGCTGTGTGGTAACACAGTGTCTTGCTGTATTGCTGTAAAACAGAAAAAAGATTTTTGGCACACAGTAACACAGTTTGTGAAAACATCAAAGTTAGACCCCTCCTCACTTTTATCTTCTCAGTCCCTCAGTCTTTCCTCAGTTATTTCTCACCCTATTTGCATATTTTCTTCACCTCTCAAAACTACACAATCATCTAAAACCACAGCCCACAGGCAAGTGAAGTGAAATGGCCAGGTTCTTTCTTTCATTTGCAGCTTGAAAAAAAAAAAAAAAGGAAGTCATTGTTAATGCATTCAGATACCAGTGAGGAGACATTGGTTAAAAAAAATGCTTAGGCTTGATTGGCCCTGCTTCCTGTCAATTGTGAGAAATTGCAAGAGGACTTTATGAAACTGGGGGATTTGGCATCTAAATGGCAGATGAAATTTAATGTGGACAAGTTCAAAATGATGGATATAGAAAAGAATAATCCAAATTATAGGTACGTGGTACAGGGTTCCATATTAGGCATGACCATACTGGAAAAGGATCTTGGAGTCACTATAGACAATACTTTGAAATCTTTGGCCCAGTACATAGCAGCAGTCAAGAAAGCAAATAGAATGCTAGGAATTTTTAGGATAGGAATGGAAAAAAACAGAGAATATCATAATGTCTCTGCATAGATCCATGGAGCAATCACATGTTGAGTACTATGTGCAGTTCTGATCTACCCATCTTAAAAAAGATATAGTGGAACTGGAAAAGGTAAATGAAAGGATGAAAAATTATAGAATGAACTTCTTCCCTATGAGGGAATGCTAAATAGGTTAGAATTTTTCAGCCTGGAGATGAGATAGCTGAGAAGAGATATGACAAAGGTCTATAAAATCTTCAGTGGGGTGGAACAAGTTAACAGGGAATGCAATTTATAATTGGCACAAAATAAAATGGGAGATTATTTTAACACATAAGCTTGTTTCTTTCTCCAAAAGATGATGAAGTTAGTCTCAGGAAACAGAGTGTACATTGGGCACAATCCAAACAAGGGTCCCTAAAATTTTCAAGAGAAAGGCCATGTGGGATATTTGAAATCACTGAGTAAACATAGAAACATAGAAATGACGGCAGAAGAAGACCAAACAGCCCATCCAGTCTGCCCAGCAAGCTTTAACACCTATTTGTTTTCATACTTATCTGTTACTCTGACCGCTGAGGTCAGGGACCTTATTGGTAACTTTTTGGTTCCAATTCCCTTCCATCTCCACCATCGATGCAGACAGCAGTGCTGGAGCTGCATCTAAGTGAAGTATCTAGCTAATTGGTTTGGGGTAGTAACCACCGTAATAAGCAAGCTACACCCATGCTTATTTGTTTACCCAGACTATGTGATTCATTCCTTGTTGGTTGATGCTGAATATAAATCATCTTTTCTTCATTCTCTCTGCCGTTGAAGCAGAGAGCTATGCTGGATGTGCATTGAAAGTGAAGTATCAGGCTTATTTGGTTTGGGGTAGTAACCTCCGTAACTAGCATTCCAAGTGAAGTATCAGGCTTAATTGATTCGGGGTAGTAACCGTCGTAACAACCAAGCTACACCCATGCTTATTTGTTTACCCAGACTATGTAATTCATTCCTTGTTGGTTGATGCTGAATATAAATCATCTTTTCTTCATTCTCTCTGCCGTTGAAGCAGAGAGCTATGCTGGATGTGCATTGAAAGTGAAGTATCAGGCTTATTTGGTTTGGGGTAGTAACCACCGTAACAAGCATTCCAAGTGAAGAATCAGGCTTAATTGATTCAGGGTAGTAACCGTCGTAACAAGCAAGCTACGCCCATGCTTATTTGTTTACCCAGACTATGTAATTCATTCCTTGTTGGTTGATGCTGAATATAAATCATCTTTTCTTCATTTTCCCTGCCGTTGAAGCAGAGAGCTAGGCTGGATGTGCATTGAAAGTGAAGTATCAGGCTTATTTGGTTTGGGGTAGTAACCGCCGTAACAAGCAAGCTACTCCCCTGCTTTTTTGTGGATGCAAATCCTTTTTTCCACATTTCCTCTTGCCGTTGAATCATAGAGCAATGTTGAAATCATATTAACTGTGTGTATGTTTATTGAATAAGGATATTAATCTCCAGGTAGTAGCTGTCATTCCCGCAAGCAAGCCACCCCCTTGCCTCTCCTCTTCATTCACATCCTCTAGACTTTATGGATCCACAGTGTTTATCCCACGCCCCTTTGAAGTCCTTCATAGTTTTGGTCTTCACCACTTCCTCCGGAAGGGCATTCCAGGCATCCACCACCCTCTCCGTGAAGAAATACTTCCTGACATTGGTTGTGAGTCTTCCTCCCTGGAGTTTTAAATCATGACCCCTGGTTCTGCTGATTTTTTTGCAACGGAAAAGGTTTGTCGTTGTCTTTGGATCATTAAAACCTTTCAAGTATCTGAAAGTTTGAATCATATAACCCCTGCTCCTCCTTTCCTCCAGGGTGTACATATTTCGATTCTTCAATCTCTCCTCATAAGTCATTCGATGTAGGCTGCATGGTGATGAAGGATCATCTATGAGTTTAAAAAAAATTTTGAACGAAATTTCAAAGATCCTAGCTTAACAAAAAAACAAAAACCCAAACCACTCATTTTACTTTTAAACTACAATTGGTTCAAAAGCAGGCCATACTGGTGCAAGGGTCTGAAGCCACCCTAGGCAATGCATAATCAAACTTTAAATCATTCTGAGATATATACATGTAGTGATTCCCCCATCTGGCAACTAGGCTTCATCCAGGGGTGCTATGGATCCAGGGTTCAAGTACAGATAGGGTGGAGATCTACTTCCTGGACCCCTGGCATGGTCAGTAGTCCCACAGTTCAAATAGTCCACATTTCTGCTGGATGATCATCCATTATCTCAGAATGATTTAAAGTTTGATTATGCATTGCCTAGGGTGGCTTCAGACCCTTGCACCAGTATGGCCTGCTTTTGAACCAATTGTAGTTTAAAAGTAAAATGAGTGGTTTGGGTTTGGGATACTTCACTTTCAATGCACATCCAGCCTAGCTCTCTGCTTCAACGGACGAAAGGACCAAGCAGGAAGAGAGCAACACAAGGGTCTGAAAATTTGCTCACTCATCGTTCATCTACACTACAACTACAGTCCAGTTGATGTTCAAAATAAAGATAGCTTATTTACAGTTTAGAAATAAGAATCTAAGCCAGTATGGTGAAAATTAAGAACAGCAAAAGTCTAAGAGTCGGAAAAATCTACTTGCTGGTCATTCATCAGCCACTATCCATTCTCAAACACCCTTACCCATGGAGTGGATGCCCTTCTTTCGAGACTGGTCGAAATCCCCAATAGGAAAAATGCTCCTCTCTTCTTAAGCAATCCCACTCTAGGATGGTCGAGATCAACAGCAAAAACTCCTTCTCTTCCTTTTGATCACCAACCTCCAGGGAAGAGGCTATGACTCTATGCCACTAGCTCCTTCCGTCTTCTTTCTCTCTCACTTTCCTTCTGAAGACTGAGCATACTCATAAAACCATTTACAGCCAACAGAAGCCTCCCACAAAAAAGATGGGTTTAAATCTAGGGGACAATACCAACATTTCAAAACCCACTTCCACTACCTATGCTGGAAAAATCAAAGACAACTCAGGAGAATATTGGTGACAGCAAAGCCAGGTCACATACATAATAAGTTATTCTTACAAAAACATATATTCCTTCAATTGGCTTCCCCATCTTGCCACATCAGCATCTTGCCTTCAATCCCCCTTTCCCTCAGCAGCATCTTTCCTCCTGGTCTCTCTCCCACTTGCCTAAACAGCATCTCCCCTCTGGCTCTCCATTCCATCCTCTTGCCTCGGCAGTTTTTCCCATCCAGTTCCCTTCCTCCTTGTCTATTTCATCTGGTTCCCTGCCCCCTTCCTCAACAGCATTTCTCCTCTGCTCCCCCCCCCCCCCCTCCCAACTTGCCTCAGCAGCATCTCCCTGGTTGCCCCTCCATTTTCCTCAGCAAAGTCTCCCCTCCAGCATCCCCTCTTTGGCTCCCTACATCTTGCCTCAGTAGCTCTTTTTTTCTGTTTGTAATAGTTCTTACTGCCAGTTCTTATGGTCCCAAAACAGATCTGGCTTCCAGGATATGCACAATGGTAATCATTTCATTTGTTTATAATCGTACTTTTATATTAAGAGAGTTCAAATCATGTTATAGCAAGTTAGGAAAGCAGAGGATACATTACTTTATAGGGGTCCATATTCAGTAGCATTTAGCCAGATAATTTCTGAGTTATCCGGCTAACATTTAGCTGGATAACTCATTATCATCTAAAATTTAGACAGATAACTTAGAGGCATTCTGGGGCTTTCCAGGGTGGAGTTAAGTTGGCCAGATAAGTTAGCTGGATAACTCCAATATTCAGAGTTAGCCATATAACTTATCTAACTATGGCCTGGATTTTCTAATATCGCAGAGCTCTTTGAACCCCGCGGTAATGGGGGGCGGGGAGGTGAAGCAGGGGGTGGGCCTGCGAAAGCTGGCAGCGATCGCACCACCACTGTGTTATCGCTGCCGGCTTTCACATCCAATAGCGCCACCGTGAAAGATGATGCTATTGGGCGCACTACTGGTGGCGATAAGGGGTCTTACTTTTTCGCCGCCAGCAAAGTTTCTGCCGTGTCCGCCCCAACGCAACTCCGACTCCTCCTCTTCTGGTGCTGACTCAGCCCCAACTCCACCCTTATCTAGCTATTGCATGCGTGCGATAAAAATAGAAAATGACCCCCCTATGTCTATATCATAGAGAAGTCCTAAAGTTAGCTAGATAAATGTATCCAGCTAACTTTAATATAGTTGAGTAGACTTGTGTGTTAAGTTGATTTTACATAGTTATGATTTAACCACTTGGATGCTTCAGTAACATACTATTACTACTTAACATTTCTATAGTGCTTCACGACATATGCAGCGCTGTACAAACATACAAAAAGAGAGTCCCTGCTCAAAAGAGCTTACAATCTAATAAGACAAACATACAGGACAAAAGACAGGGTATTTCATAAAGCAAGACAATGGTTAAAAGGAAAGAAAAGAAAGTTAGTTAACAAGACTAAAAGCAAACAAGCAGGAATAAGATTTAAAGGTGGTTTCAGAAAGGTGGGTCTTTAGATGGTATTTAAACATGGCAAGCAAGGGTGCATGATGCACCTGTTCAGGAAGCTATTCCAAGCACACGGCACAGCTAGGTGGAAAGAATGGAGTCGGGAATTGGTAGTAGAGGAGAAGGGCACAGATAGGAGTGACTTAACTGGCCAGCGAAGTGCATGAGGAGTGGTGTAGAGAGAGATAAGAGAGGAGAGGTAGTGAGGTGATGCAGAGTGAAAACATTTGTAGATGAGAAGACAGAGCTTGAATTGTATATGGGTGCAGATAGGGAGCCAATGCAGTGACTTTGGTGAAAGATAAGTCATGCAGCTGAATTTAGGATAGATTGTAGTGGAGAGAGCTGGCTTGTCAGGAGACTGTGAGGAGCAGGTTGCAATAGTCTAAGCAGGAGGAAATGAGAGAGTAGATAAGGGTCCTGATAGTATAGCGACTTTGGCAAAAGATAAGCAACATGCGGTATATCAAATAAATAATAATTGTATTCAATGGTGTAAATGTACCAATGAATATCCATCAATGTTTAGCCAAATAAGTTTATCCAACTAACTTTACAAGCTGGCCAGTTGCTAAATATTACCTTCATAATATATATTATAATAAATCAATTACAGAATATAGATAATTTACATCAATGCTATAGGCACAGTAAATCAAATATAGAGATAATGAATATGCATAAAATATATTTGCACACATTTGATCTAAGAACCAAGTTATTTTGTACATATAGGTTAACCAGACCTGTTTGGAGACAACACAAATGGGAGTCAAGAACCACTATTCTGCTAAATGATACTTTTCCCCTTTTATACAACACATTAGTCATTCATCCTATGTAAACTTCCAACTGTCACTCAAACTGAAAGATTATAGTGTATATTCTATTATTGAATCTGCCTATTTTTTTGTAAGTATTTATCAACATACCTATATCTGTGGAGAGCCT
The DNA here is from genome assembly GCF_901001135.1 of Rhinatrema bivittatum. NCBI lineage: Eukaryota > Metazoa > Chordata > Amphibia > Gymnophiona > Rhinatrematidae > Rhinatrema > Rhinatrema bivittatum. Next base: position 119,144,440 of record NC_042623.1, read on the forward strand.
ACTATTTGTAAGATTATTTAATGCAATTTATCCCATGTTCTCTTATCCCGTTATTCCCTTGTTAACATGTTTTATCTGTTCCATGTAAAGCGCCATGCATGGCGTATATTTGCGTTACACTGTGAACCGATGTGATATCCTGGATGAATGTCGGTATATAAAAAAAAAAAAAATAATAATTTTAAATAAATAAATAAATAAATAAAATAAGATTAATCTTATAAAACCTTGTTTCCTAAGCTTTTTTCCCATAAACACAGAATGGAAGAAAGCTTTTAGTAAATCAAGCCCATAATGTGATACTACAGCAGTCATCTCCCTTTTCTAATTGCTTGGATCTTTTTTTGGTAAGAGTTGCAACAAAGAAATTACATCTTTTCCAGCTCTAGCAAGAATGTCTCCTATGCTTAGAAGAATCAGATTCTCTGTGACTTTTTTCTGTTTATTTGATAAAAGGTCTCAAATTTAGTTTCTAGTTCCTTCCTGTCTATAATGCCCCAAGCAAAAATCTTTGAAATGTAGTCACAGAAGTATCCTAAGTCATTAAGAAAAATGGCCAAGGCATCTGGATATTCCTGGCATGCTCTGTTTTTACAGTATTATCCATTATTCTTTATCTACACACTATGAATTCTTTATACTACAGAGATTTTATATATAGTAGACCCTATCAATAAATTGTTTTCAAAGTGCTGCAACAGAATAGTAAGGTAATCTGTTTATTTTACAATAACATAAGCAAAAATAACATTTTGTTAAATAAAAGGAAAGCTTAAAATGTTGGCCTTTTGGAAAGGTGCCCCTGTGAAAGACTTATATAAAAATGCATACAAACCAGACTTGGAAACAAGTCAACAAACTGACAACATATATTCCCAATCAAGTTAAAGCATGTAACTTCACAATGACATCTCTCTTGACTCAGTGGGAGGGAGGTGAGGTGTAAGAATATTTCAGCATTTCATATTACTGTTTTCTCACAAATTCACCAAAGAAAGAAATCAACCATGTGTAATTGATTTCTTAACACTTTATAATAATCTCCTTGAGCGTGACAATGTATATATACATTTTTAAATAGGGATGTGTATTTAAAGTCTTGTTTGAAGAATAACAACATCCACCTTGCCTCTACCCAGAAAGCAATAAAGAAAATTTCTCTTCTTGACAGGTAGTATTTAAAGAGCACAAACAAAAACTATTTCAAGAAGTTTTAATAGAAGCTAATCTATTATCTTGAATTTCAAGAGGGCTTCATAACTTCCTGGAAAAAAATACAGTTCATAAAATGTCAATAAAACAATGTATATAGTATTTAAGTTTTTCAACCAAAAATTAATTTGAAAATGTTTGGTGGTACCATGCATTCCTGCACCTGTGATAGATAGGTTGAAATCAACAAGCTACAACTCCCAGAAATCAATCAGGTCAGCACAGGCAGCTTGGTGTTGGCCAGGAACCCTCCTCAAAGCCACAGGGATATCCTTCAAGAGGTCAAGCTTCTATAGCTAGAAACTGGGAAATCCTAAGCAATGTGGACCAAATAAACAGGGTAGATTATTCACCAGATATATAGAAATTACAGATTGATTTCAAAATTGAATTTCTGAGATGTAATTCAAATTTGGAGATATAAGCCAACCTTCTATAGGAAATTAGGTAACTAAGGAGATCATTTTCTAAACCTATCGCACGTGAAAAACCATACTTGCCGGGGCGGAGTCAGGGCGGAATTGGGGTGGGGAGGGGAGGAGTCAGGGCGGCGAGTAGGTGGACGCAGTGGTATCTTCACTGGCGGCAATAAGGTAAGTTACGTTATCGTCGCCAGTAGCGCACCCAATAGCACCACCTTTCACGGTGGCGCTATTGGGTGCGAAAACCGGCAGTGATAACACCGCGGTGGTGAGATCGCTGCCGGCTTTCGCAGGCCCGCCCCCCGTTACCACTGAATTCACCATTCTCTGCGAGAAAGGAAAATCCAGGCCTAAGTTATCTTTATGTTGCCACTTTCATTTTACAAAAATCCAAGGCAGCAACAGACTATGAACTATACAAGTTGCTCTATACATATAAACCATACACTAACCAATCCAATTTACTAATTCTGAGAGAGTGTGTGTATCAACCTAAGCAGCCTAATATTTACTGCAAGACTAGAATCCAAGGGAAGAAGTTAAATGTTCTGTATTGTTTATGTGGAGTTCTAATTTGATGAATTCTATTTCTTGTTTGTATAGTTATTTCACCAACAGATGGACATACATTGTTCCCTTTTATGTAATTCAAACATGTTGGAAAACATAAAATGGAGAGGATCCAATGCCCAGTCAGTTTTCATCCTGACTAAACAGGACTGAAAAACAAATTACAATTACACTCTGAAGCTCTTGGTCATATCCATTTTATGCTGTTGCATGCTATGAAAAATAAAAGAACTGGATTTATCACCATTTAACCAGAAAGAGCAGATGAGAAGACAATACTGATCTTACTTATAAAAATAAAGTAGAAGACCTTAACTTCACAATTTAGTTGTGAAGACATTTAAAATGACAGTAAATAACACTCCGAGCATAAATGTTTCCCAAGTCAACTTGCTTTAGCTCTTCAGCAACACCTTATCAATTCTAGAAGACTCAGTCTCAATATTTATTTTTATTTTGTTGAAAACAAACTTGAAATGAAAGTAGAGCATGATGACACTAGAGTCATATCAACTATTAAGGATATGCATTCATTTTTTTTTGTTTCATTACTTTATATGTGTAAATATTTATCCACTTGACATTATACTTGTGGTCATAAAATTGAATCCATGTGCATAAGTATGACTTTGCATATGGAAAAATGCATTTGTGTGCAAAGTAACAAAATGAAGCAAAAAAGTGATTAAAATAAAGAGAAAAAAACAAAATGACCCAAATAAAATTGTTCATAAGAACATAAGAAAATCAGTAATGTAGAGGGAAATGCCATGCACACCCCATCAGTTATTTTTGTTATGATGATTATGCTATATTTATACTCAGGAAAGGATTGCCTCCAAGGTGGAAATGGTTTACATATACATTTTATTAATATAATCAAAGAGTGGTCCATTCCAGTCCTCAAAAATCACAAACAGGTTTGGGTTTCAGAATATCCATAAATAATATGCATAAGATATATTTGCATTAAATGAAGGTCAAACCTTTTGTGAATCATGAGGACCATAGCTGGAAGCAATCTACAGTGGTTCCCAAACCTGTTCTCAGGCGCACCTATCTTGTTGAGTTTTCAGGATATCCGTATGAATATTTATATTTGCATACAGTCAATATATGTGTAGCCCCCATCTCACTTCTTAGGCCTGATACAAGTGTTCCCACAGCTCCCAGGATCAGCTTGCTTCGTGGGAGAAGATTGAATGAGAGATCCAGGATGATGATGGTTGATCCTGGGAACTGTGGGAACACTTGTATCAGGCCTAAGAAGTGAGATGGGGGCTACACATATATTGACTGTATGCAAATATAAATATTCATATGGATATCCTGAAAACTCAACAAGATAGGTGCGCCTGAGAACAGGTTTTGGAACCACTGTAGATTGCTCCCCTCAAAACTCTTTTACCAACGTGTAGACATTTGGGCTTACTAGGACTCCTCTCTCCAAAAATACTGTTGCAGCCAAGGAGGCTCCAACTTCTTCAGCTTCTCCTATCCCTCTCCCACCGAGCATGTTCAGCCAGGTTATAAATATGGTAGCATTAAGTCCAGCCCTGAAAAAGACCGAGAAAAACCCCAGAGAGGGATCTAAAATGTAAAAACCTCCCAAAATCAGTAATGTAGAGGGAAATGCCTAGTAAAATGTGAATCCTTTTTTACATATACAAATATACATCATATGTATCATGGTAGACCTCCTGAACATTCAACCAACTGGGGGTACCTAAGGACAGGTTTCTGGATGATTACATTATTTATTTATTTATACCATCATTCCTAGTAAAGATCACAATGGTTCACAAGAGACATTCATAGATCATGGTTATTTGATAGTTTGATGAGTCATTCATAATATGGGTCTATACATTCATAGGGTCAGATCAATACATTCATGACTCAGGTCGATACTTGAAAGAGGAATAGTAGATGACATGGTGAGTAAAAGGCATAGTTCATGATGAATGAGAGGAATAAGGATTAAACATTTGTACAAAATGGAAAAGAAACTTCAGCTCTTCTGAAAGTCAAATGTTCAGACAATTCAAAATGTTATTTCATACAGTACATTACTCTTGGCAAATGTAATAATGGAAAGAAATTTAATTTGTAGAGTACATTTTATAACTTTCTTGTAATTTCCATTTTGCATGTCTGAAGTTTTCAGATCAGTTTTTATACAAGGGAATATTCAAACCCTACTTAGATTACAAACTCAAAGCATATGAGGTTGATATTCAAAATAATTTGTGTTTATATTTATTTGTACTTGATATATTGCCTATATAAAAAGATCTAAGTAGTTTACAAAATAAAATATATACATAATTTCATAGATAAATGTATAAAAGACCTATAAAATATATATACTAAGACATAAAGATACATGCTACTAGTCCAACACAAGGATCAGCTTTTCCATATTTCTGACCTGGATAATTATAAAATTGTGTCTCTACCCATTATTCTTTTAAGTTATCCAGACAAACCATGAAACTTGAACTTCCTGCCCCTTTCACTGGTAAAATCTTACCCCGATAAGCCATCAGCAGGCTAAAATTTATCCAGATTAAAAGTGGTAGAGAATGAGGTATATTCAGTACCAGCCAGATAAACGTAGCCAAGTAAGTCTGATCAGAAAAATCATTGTACTAAAATTACCTGGATAAAGATAACTTTGCTGGGTATACTCAGTGGCAGAAATACTTTATCTTGATAAGTGCTGCTGAATATTTGGATAAAAGATACCCAGGTAACATTCCCACTTTCCAACCCACTGAATATCAGTCTCTAAATTACTTATATTTCTTCAATTTAAGTATTTTCCTTCTGAATACTAGAACTACCTCCTAGAGATGGTGAAAAATTGTAATGATCACTGACCATAGTTATAACCCCTATCTGTCACCCATGTACTGACCCATGGGCAGAGTTTGTTGCATCATGATCATCAGCTACAACAATAACAGCTTAATAAATTGGGAGAAAAATGGCAGTCTCTAAAATAAGAGATTTTGAAGTCAATTCATCCATTTTGCAGCCAGAAAAAGTAGGATAAAGTAAATATATAGGCAGCTGAATAAAAATATTGATATTCAAAGCTGAAGCAGAACCTACATGGGAAGCTGAATAAGGGCAAAAAAAGGAAAAAAAATTACCCTGCTTCTAGCCAATAACTGATTTATTTACTATTGTCCTATTTTCCCTTTCCCACTTTTCAAAGTTACTCTTGTGATTTTGGTCCTCTATAGAAAAAAGTGGAAAAACATTATACTGAGAATGCCCAGAATGTAAAGTAACATCTCTTAATAACATGTGTAGTGAATATTACTGATGCAGTCCAACAGGAATTCACGGTATTGATCACTGAGGCAAATCATAAGAAATCATATGCTATAAACCTTATGACCTCATATGGTTATAGACACCAACTGTTCTCCTTTGTCAGAGTGACAAAAGTCATGTTTGATTGTGTCAAGATTTATAATCATAGGTCATGGCTATACGATATTATATTTTTTTATTTTTTTATCTTGCAGATAAAATCATTTATTTTTCAGCTGAGAGCGATGGTGACTCTTCAACAGCAGACTGGATGGACCATTTGGATCTTTATCTATGTTACACACAAAGTTTAAAATACTATTATAGAAAGGACTGTGTATATAATTTAATGGCTTTATTATGTTTTACTCAAGAAATTTATTTGTGATATGAGAGTGATGGAGTTTTGCAAAGCAAGACAATAAGGGCAATATTCAAAGTCATTTCTGTAGGTAAAACATCATTTTACCCACAGAAATGGGAAATTTGATGAGTCCCCTCCTGTTGTGAGTAAAAGTACCTGTGGCAAAAAAAGGGGTGATGTTAGGTTGGGAGAGAGAAAGTACACATAGGGATTGCATTTTCAAATCTCTGTGTCTACTTTCCATGAGTGCATTTCACCTGCTTCAAAGCAGATGAAAAACACATATATCAATGTGTGAAGGAATGGCCCTAGATCCCCTCTTTAACCTGTATGGGACCAGGCATATAGCTGGGTCCACCTTAAATCCCATAGAGAGAGTACTGTGGGCAGGACACCGCTGGACAGGAAGAGCTCTGTGGGAGAGACCCCCATCTGGTGCAGGATATGAGGCTGAGTTCAGCTGGGATCAGGAGGCCCCAGCCTCTTTAGGAGAAGGAAGCTCCTAAATACATTTCTGTCCTAACCAAAACTGTGAGTGTTGCTGCTAGAAGGTAGCTAATCATCTATTGGTTGTATGCTGAAAGTGTTTAATAAAGCAAATATGCATGAAGAAAGTCTGGTTCCTGCTCCAGCCTAAGAAAGTTACTCAGTCATCCCACACAATGATATAGGAGCCCCTGTTCCCTGCTGGCCCACATTTTCAAAGGGAAACTCCACAGGGAGTTCCCCTTTGAAAATGTGCTTGCAGATTTGTGGGCTGTTTGACTATTGTCCCCTGTATGTTCAGCTGAATATTAATGCACATCTGCTGTTAAGATAGAGGAGAACACATGCATTTTTTTCTGATTATTCCCCAGTATACTGCTGATAATTGAATTATTTTGATTAGATGCTAAGGGGGTTGAATTTTGGCTAATCATATTTCTTATTATCATAAGATTAACATGATCAAGTCCTAGTTTATATCAGTCCATTCTACATGACAGTAAGTAATAGACTTCATTGGGATGACACAGAAATCAGGACTGAACTCACATTTCTTAACCCTGGGAAATACTTACAGTACCAGAATGAAATCTGCTTTGAAGTGCCTGAAAAGCAGAATGTAAATCAAATAAATAAATACAATAACATGGAATCTGACATTGATAGTGACATATTGAACAATATCACAGTAAACACACATTTCTTAACTTTCACACTATTTTCTTTCTTAGCCTTTCTTTATGCAGCTTTCAGATTTATTATAATAATCAGTATACAAACAACAGTAGACTGCCTACATTCCAGAAGTGTACTCCCACTTTTATCTTCCACCAAAGAGGGTTCAGAAGCTAGTTTCTCCTGGAGACACAAGGCCTCCTGTTCCAAGCTGGGTTCTGCCTGCCCATAGAGCATTCTCTCTCTCTGCGGGTTATAAGGTGGACCAGGCATCTAGCCTGGTCCCGCATAGGTTAAGGAGAGGTGGTAGGGCCACTTATTTACAAGGCCTTATTAAAGTTTTCAGTATTTAATTTTCTATATTTTTAAATTTTTATTTGTGCCTTGTCTGTGTTCCACAGGACCGGAACTGCAATTTTTTTTTTTACTTCAGGTTCACAGCATTCTGGCCTTCAACGTTTACTTCACCCAGGGGCTTTTTCAGATCCCACAGCACTCAAACTCGCTCCCTTCTTGTAATGGCAGTGTCCCCAATGACTAATAACAGTCCTAAATTATGCTGCTACCGCAACATTAGCTCCTCCCCTTTCTTTCCATGCGGCTGCAGGACAGCAGCGAGGAGTCCCACAGTAACCCGGGATCAGCTTTTTTCCTTCTTCATCATTCCCGTGGGAGGGCCTATGCACTCTTCCATGGTCCTGTCCAGCCTTCTGCAGTGTCCCATCAACACAACCCTGCCTGCCACCAAATGCCAGCCCACAGCCACAACCCATCTTTCCTTCTCAGGACACATAACCCCTATCCTTCCTGTCACTGTGTTTCCTCAAAAGAAAACGAACAGCTGTGGCTGTCAACTTGCCTTGCCTCACTTAGCCTACAGGTAATTTTAATTTAATTTATTTTTTTATCAGGGCTTTCTTTCTTTCAGTTTGCTACATAATATTTCTCAAACATCAATAAAATATTTCAAAACATCGGATGAATAAAAAAATAATTAAAAAATATTTCTCCAAAAATATTTCAAAACAGCAGAAACATCAAATTATACCCAATAATTAGAACTAATAAGGATTAAAAAAAATCTCCTGGTCTCCATACCTGGGATCTTTTGATTTCCAGTTACCCTGAGATTTTCGTAGATGGAGGAAGTAGGGCCGCACAAACTTTTATCTTCTCTTTCTCTCACATGATACACACAATAAACATTCATTCTCTCACACACTCTCTTTTTGATATGCTTGCTGTTATGACCATTGGCCGTGGGCGGCCGCGGTCGATCCAACTCATGTCATGTCTTGCCCTGCTCTCCACTCCTGGTAAGCTCGCGGCTGTGGCTTGCAGCCACCATCGCATTCCTCGTGGCATTCGTGACTCCACGTGGTGGCTGGGACGCTGCCAATCTACTCTCCGACTCTGGTCCTCCATAGGCGCACTCCTCCTGGCCTCCCTTTAAAGGCCCTATGGCGGGAACTCCAGGGGTGTCCCCTGCTGATGACATCACAAGTCTGAGTTATCTAAGCACCTCCTTTGGCCTACGCTAACCAACTTGGCAACGAGTTCCCTGAGCTCCTGTGATGCTTGTACCAGTCTCCGGACCTGAGTTTCCTGCCTTGGATCCCTACTCTGCAATCTTGGACTCTGGTTCTGGGTACCCGCTCCTCAGGGGCCTGCTCTGCGCTTCCCTTCGGGACTTGGTCTTGCGCTGCCCCGTTCCTCAGGGTAGCCTCAGCGCAACTTCGCCAGAGATCCTGTCTGTACACTTCCCCGCTCCATGGAGTAGCCTCAGCGTTACCACACCGGAGTTCATGTCTCTACACTTCCCCGCTCCTCGGGGTAGCCTCAGAGTTACCACACTGGAGTTCCTGTCTCTATGCTCCCCGCTCCTCGGGGTAGCCTCAGTGTTACCACACAGGACATTCAGTCTCTATGCCTCCCGGCTTCTCGGGGTGGTCCCAGCACTACTACTACTCCAGAGATCCTTTCTATACTTCCCCGCTCCTCGATGTAATCTTAGCGCTACTACTCCAGACATTCTGTCTCCACACTGTTGCGATCCCGGGTCGGCCCCGGGACCGCCGCCGCCTACCTTCGACCCGGCTCCGGTCCCCTTCAGCCCCAGTCGGGCCGTGCAGGCCTCGGACGCGGCGCTGCCATGCCGACATGGTTGCCGGCGTCCTCCCGCGGCTGGCCCCGCCCCCTAGCCGCGCGCGCGCGGCTGAGCCCTGAATTTAAAGGGGCCAGCGCGGGAGAACCCTGCTCCTCCTCTGCTGACATCAGACGCTGCAGGGCTATTTAAGCCCTGCAGTTACAAGCCTTCCCTGCCTTGCAACGAGGTTCACAGGTCTCCTGTTGCTAGTTGCTGCGTCCTGCTTCTTTGGATCCACGTTTTGACCCGGTTTGCCTTCTAACTACTCTTCGTCTTCTCCCTACGTCTGGTTCCATCTTCTGACCTCCGGTTTGACCCTGCTTCCGTCCCCGACTTCGCTCTTGGATTTCCTCTTGGCGCTGATACGATCTCTGACCTCCGGCTTGACCCTGCTTCCGTCCCCGACCTTGCTTTTGGACTGTCCTCTTGGCTTTGGCACGACTTCTGACCTTTGGCTCGACCCGGCTCTGACCTCGACTCTGACTTGGTTCTTCTACTGGATCACTTCCTGGACTCCGTCTTGGATTTTCACCGTCCCGTGGTTTCTGCGCCCGCTGGCCCAGAAGATTCTCCTAAGTCCCAGCGGCTGGGTCCCTACAGGCTCCTCCTGGGGGGGCTCCGGCTTCCAGGGTGAATCTCCAAAAGTCCCAGCGGCCGGGCTCCTACGAGCTCCTCTCGGGGGAGCGCCGGTCTCCAGGGTGAAGAGTCTTCCACCTACAGGGCCCAACGACCGTCCAGCCTGCGTGCCTTCGTCGAGTCCCTGGTCGCATGGGACTCCATCTTGTTCCGGCGTCCAAGTATATCCAGCTCTGTCAAGCCGCCTCCCGGTTGGGATCTGTTGCTAGGGTTCTCCACAGCCTCCCTTTACTCATCCCGACTGGCCCAAGGGTCCATGAGTTACAACACACGCTTCCCCATTTCTCGGGCCTGCTCTGTGCATCTCTGCCTTGGAGATCCATCCTCTGGTCTATTCTGTCTCCTGGCCTGCCCGACATTGCAATACTTTGGACCACTCTCTCAGACCCCACTCCTCCGGGCACCCTGCAGTATTGCCTCAGTGTAGGTGTCTGCGATCACGTGGCTGTGATGCAGACAACTCGTCTACGCCTCCTTGCTCCTGGGCCACAACCATGGTCCAGTTGCCTGTGTTTCCATTCCACCTCGCCTCCCGATGGTGGGGCCCTGTGGGGCTCAACCCCTCAGGGAGAGTCAACTCCCACCTCGGGCCAAGGATCCACAAAACCTACAAAACCTAATACATGCCTGTGCTCTCACACACATGCCTTCTATATCACATACACTGGCTCTCTCTCTCCCTCACAGATACATTATGTGCACATGTGTGGGGTTGTGTGTGAGTGTGTGTGTGTGTGTGTGTCTGTATGTGTGTTTATGTATGTGTATGCTTGTGAGAGTCCATATATGATACACAAGCTGTCACAGGCACATACACACACACATACACATGTACATGCACACAAACACTCACAGGAACATAGGCTCTCACACAGAAACACAGATATACACACAGGTTCAAACAAAGACACACTCACACACACATGCACACAGGCTCTTACACAGGCACTCACACAGGTTCTTATACAATAACATACAGGCTCTCACACAGAGACGCACACATGCACTCAAGCTTTCACACAGACACACATGCACACAGACTCTCAGACACACACATGCACACATGCTCTCATACACAGAAACACACAAGCTCTCACACAGATACACATGCACACAGGCTCTCACACACACATGGCCTTCGCTTCTCTTCAGGCCACAGTGGGATGAGATCCACTGAAGCTTCCACTAGCTTCCGCTTTACTTTGGGCTATGATGGGATGAGCTCCACCATGGCCCCTGCTGGCATCCTGTCCTCTTTTGTCCATGGTGGGATGAGCTCCACCTCATCCCACCAACCTTCTTGCATGCCTGTGAAAAAAGTTATGTGTGGGCACACACCTTAGAGCAGGGGTGGGCAATTCCAGTCCTCGAGGGCCGCAAACCAGTCGGATTTTCAGGATATCCTTAATGAATATGCATGAGAGAGACCTGCATACACACTGCCTCAGTTGTATGCAAATCTATTTCATGCATATTCATTAGGGGTATCCTGAAAACCCGACTGGTTTGCAGCCCTCGAGGACCGGACTTGCCCACCCCTGCCTTAGAGGGTGTTGTGTTCATGCCTGTTCTTGCCCTCACTCCACCCTCTCTACCTTTGTGGTGACTCCCTTCGGCTCTGACAGACAGATGCTGCCACGGCTTCTCCTCGCCGTTTCTCCACGGAATCCCCGGGCTGGCCTGACGCTGTGGATCCGCCATGTTCCTGATGACGTAAGAGTGCACGCGCGCTCCAGAGTTTGTATCGGCAAGGGCGCAAACCTCGGGGGCGTCCCCCCATAGTGACGTCATTCGCTTCCAACTTAAAAGGTCTTCGTTTGCTACTAGAATCGAACTAGCAAGGAGGAAACTTCTCTGCTCTCTGCCTCCACAAACTTACCAAGGGGTACCCGCTCCTTGGGGGCCCCGCTCTCTCTTCTTGATTTCAGACTGCTAAGACAGGATCTGGTACTCTCTCCTCGAGGGCCTATGTCCCTGAATGCTCAGAAGACTCCTTACTGCCTGGAAGCAATCGCAGATGTGAACACTGTGAGTTCTATTACTGATAGGAATCAGTACTCGCTCCACGAGGGCCTATGTTCCTAATTTTTGAAGACTCCCTTCTGTCTAAGACGTTATCGCAGGTACGGAGATCGTGAGTTATTATTGCAGATTGCAGATAGGAACTGGTACTCGCTCCACGAGGGCCTATGTTCCTAAAACTCTCCAAAGACTTTCTTCTATTCCAGTAGCCATCTCATACACAGATATTGTGAGTTCTTATTCCAGACTGCATATAGGAACCAGTACTCGCCTACGGCTCCTGTTCCTGAATACACTGAAGAATCTCTGTTGCATAGAAGCCAATACAGATATCTACAATTGTGAGTGTATCATCTACTACTGGTTATGTATCCAGCATACCCTGTCTACTCACTACCTATAGTCTCTCCCTACAGCTCAGCAACCCAGAGATTGCAGTTCCAGTATCTGAGGGACTTCAGCCCTGCCGGGCATATCAACTCACTACTGCCACCTCTGGTGGTTCTACTTCCTGTCTAAAAAAGAACTATCTGTGTTTGTCTCCATACTCCAGCCTAGCCGGTGGTCTCTCTCAGGATATCCTCCTGGGGGCGCTGTCATCTGCCACTGGCCCAAGGATTCACCAATTTCCACTAAGTGTTTATTCCTTACACTACTAGATCGGTATCATACAGACTGCCACATGGTGGGAGCCAACCCACAACAGATCATTGACCCCGCCTAAGGAGTATTACAGATTGCTAGCTCCTCCTCTTGAGGGAGCAGCATTGATCAGATTACTCACTCCTCCCCTCTGGAGGAGTAGATCCATAACAACTTGCTATCTCCTCCCCTCTGGAGGAGGTGATCCATAACAGATTGCTAACTGCCCCCCTGGCGGCGTGATCGATAACAGATTTCTAATTCCTTAGCAGATATACAACAGAGGGAACACTGCACTGTGGCCTTTTCATATTTTTGCCCATCGGTGGGGGTTGAGCTCTATCGGTAGCCTATGGCCTCCCTTCTTCTTTAGAGCGCGGCTCTCCTCGTTTTTGTCTGCCAGAATGTTGGGCTCCACCAGCAGCCCCACAGCCTCTCCTGTTGCTGCCACCCTCTCAGGTCTGCTGCCCTGTGCAAATGCATGTAAGTAAACCTGGTCACACTGGGCTTGTTCCCAGCTGCCTTGGTTGTCGACTTTGGAAGTCACCACACCTCACCTCAGGCCTGAACTGCTCCCACCCTATGCTGACTGAGCAGCTGGACAAATACTGAGGAGGTTGCAGCCCATCTTCATAGTGAATGATGGCAGATAACAAACAAAATGGCCCATCCAATCTGAAGTCCAAAAATCTCATTTTATGAACTCAATGAACCACAGTTAGTTTGACCCTCATAATAGGCTTCATTGTATAGTCTTGAAAACATTTTAAATTAAAACAATCAATGTTTACATCAAATTCAAAATTTACAACATATTCAATATTAATAGCATAGTTACATGCTGAGTTAGTTGTATAATTGCGTCCACAGAACAATTTGTCACTCAGTTCTCAATCAAGTCGGTGTAAAGTAAAAAACAGCACATTTACCCAGTTTTTTCGAACAAAGAGGTTTCAATCACGTTGGCGTTTGATTGATAGTTCAATCCCTTTAAAAAAGTTTTAAGTTCATAGTATCTTTCCGCTGATACCGGAAATGGAACACCACCGTGCCATGTTTGAACATTGACTACCGAAATAGTAAGTGCCCAAAAAAATCATCAGATTGTTGAAATATAATGTATATGCCAGCATCTTGAGGCTAAAGAGAGAAAATGATATAAGAGATTTTTCACAGTTTTTAAATTGAGCCTTTTCATTTTTAGTGATTCAAGCTCTTGACAAAGGATCATAGTTACATAGTAATGACAGCAGAAAAAGACAAAATGGTCCATCTAGTCTGCCAAGTGATTTGCTTATCATTATAACTGCCACTCCTTCCAGATTACCCTCATGCTTTCTGTTAAGGGTAGTAACTGCCGCACCATGCAGGTTAGCCCTTGCTTTCTGTTAAGGGTAGTATCTGCTGTTCTGTGCAGGTTATCCCCATGCAGAAGTGTTATACCATCCCTTTAGTCTTTAGGGATCCACAGTGTTTGTCTCATGCTCTTTTGAATTCATTAACTGTTCTTGTCTTCACCACCTCTTGTGGGAGGGCATTCAAGGCATCCACCACACTTTCTGTGAAGAAATATTTCCTGATATTTTTTCTTAGTTGTCCTCCTTGGAGTTTCATATCATGACCCCTAGTTCTACTCTTTCCTTTCCAGAGGAAAAAGTTTGAAGTTTGTGCATCGTTGATACCTGTCAGGTATCTGAAGGTCTGTTTACATTTCCCCTGCCCCTCTCTCCTCTGGGATATACATATTTAGATCCTTCAGCCTCTCCTCATAGGTTTTCTGAAACAGACCCCCATACCATTTTGGTCGCCTTCCTCTGGACAGTTTCCATCCTGTCTCTATCCTTTTGAGATATGATCTCCAGAACTGATCACAGTACTCCAGGTGAGGCCTCACCAAGGATCTGTACAAGGGCATTATCACATCCGTTTTCCTACTAGTTATACCTCTCCCTATGCAGCCCAGCATCTTTCTGGCTTAGCTACCACCTTGTAACATTGCTTTGCAACCTTCAGATCGCCAGACACAATCACCCGAAGGTCCCTCTCCTGGACCATGTGTGTTAGTCTTTCACCCCCCATCACATACAGTTCTTTTGGATTTCCTCACCCCAGATGCACAAATCTCAGCTGCCAAATCTTTGACCACTCCAATTTTTCTTAAATCACTTTTTATTCTCTCTTCTCCTTCAATCATATCCACTCTGTTGAAGATCTCTGCAGTGTTGCTCACAAAGATATTGAACAGAACTGGTCCCAAAATGATCCTTGACGCACACCATGTAAGACCACTCTCTCATCAGAGCAGGTTACATTTACCATTACACATTGTTTCCTGTCAGTCAACCAGTTAGTAATCCACTCCATCACCTTGGCACCCACACGAGCCTCCTATGCTGGGCCATATCAAAAGCTTTGCTGAAATCCAAGTAAACCACATTGAGCGATCTTCCTTGATCAAGTTCTCTCATCACCCAATCAAAAATGTCAATCAAATTTGTCTGGCAGGACTTTCCCCTGGTGAATCCATGTTGCTTGGATGAGAGAGTGGTGTTACATGCAGTGTGTCAAGGATCAGTTTTGGGACCAGTTCTGTTCAATATCTTTGTGAGCAACAATGGACTCCAACAACCCACCAGATTTTAAATAGTTCACTATCCTTTCCTTCATCAGAGTCTCTATTAATTTTCCCACCACCAAGATGAGGCTAACCAGCCTATAGTTTCCAGTCTCCTCTCTGCTCCCTCTCCTGTGAAACTGTACCACCACCACTCTTCTCCAATCACGCGGCACAACTCCTGTTTCCAGGGATCTTTTCAATGGGTCTTTCATCGGACCTGCCAGCACATCTCTGAGCTCTCTCAGTATTCCGGGATGTACCTCATCTGGCCCCATAGCCTTGTCCACTTCTAAGTTTCCTAGCTATTTCATACATTCTTTTCTGTAAAGAGAGTTGCATCTATTCCACGCGCATCCATGGTTTTGTCAAACAGCAATGGTCCTTCTCCAGGATCTTCTTTAGTGACCACCGAACTGAAGCATTAGTTTAATATTTCTGCCATTTCTTCATCATTCTCCACACATTGCTCCTCGTCATCTTTCAATTTCACTATATTACTTTGGGCCTTCCTTCTTTCTCTGATATATCTGAAAATGTTTGTCACCTCACTTTATCTCTTTGGCAATCCTTTCTTCCACTTGACCTTTTGCTTTCCTGATTTCTTGTTTTGTCTGCATCAGTTTTGCCGGGTATTCTTCCCTGTGTTCCTCTTTTTGGGATCCTTTATACTTCCTAAGTGCTGTTCTTTTTGCCTTTATTTTTCAGCCACCTCCTTTAAGATCAGAAAAGTTCCTTTCTCCTTTTACTTTTGTTTACTTTTCTAACATATAGATTTGTTGCCTTTGTAATACCTTCTTTTAATTTGGCCCACTGTTGTTGCACTTCACCCATTGTCTCCCAGTCTTCCACCAAGAATTGCCCCCATTTCAACAAAGTCTGTGTTTCTGAAATTCAATATCAAACCATACCATGAGTTATCAAATGTAAGCCAATAACTATTCCCTCTCTCCACATCTAACTAACTTCCACATCCTTTTCCTATCAATCCACATCATGCACAACAGTAATGACCTCAAAAAGATGCTAATAGGCCCCTTCAATGTTTCAAGTTTATTTTCTAGAAACCAGTAGATTACAAGATATGAAGTAGCATAGTTTTACTAGATGTAGATCTTGTCATTTGAATCTAATCAAGTACTTTGACTAGGTGACCAGAGAGTTAGAGCAGGGGAGAGCACTAGATATAATGCTCTTGGATTTCAGCAAGGCCTTTGAAATGTTTCACATAGATGACTTGTAAACAAACTGAGAACCCTAAGCATAGGCCCTATGTTGAATGTTTGGGTTATAAACTGGTTGGGTGGGGGGGGTCAACAAAAGGCAGTGATAAACAAAATTCATTCTGAGGAAATGGAGGTTACCAGTGGTGTGCCACAGGAATCACTCATCAGTCTGATTCTGTTTAACATTTTTGTAAACGATATTTTGGAAAGACTATAAGGAAATGTTTGCCTTTTTGTGGATATCATAATTACAATAGGGTAGATATCCTGTAAGCTGTGGAAAACATGAAATGGGAATTAGTGAAGCTTGAGGATGGTCTAGAGTTTTTCATCTCGATTTATGATAAAAATGCAGGGTAATATATTTGGATTACAAAAACCCAAGGGAGCAGTACAATATAGGGGGATGTTTAAAAAACATGAGCAGAATCTGGGGGAGAATATAGCTGATGATCTTATAGTGGCCACCAGAAGATGACAGAAAAGCCAAAAGGTCTCTGGTGAGACCTCATTTGGAGTACTGGGTACAATTCTAAAGAAAGCACCTTAAAAAGGAGATAAACTGAAAACTAAAATGAACATAAGAACATAAGAAATTGCCATGCTGGGTCAGACCAAGGGTCCATCAAGCCCAGCATCATGTTTCCAACAGAGGTCAAACCAGGCCACAAGAACCTGGCAATTACCCAAACACTAAGAAGATCCCATGCTACTGAGGCAATTATAGCAGTGGCTATTCCCTAACTAAACTTGATTAATAGCCGTTAATGGACTTCTCCTCCAAGAACTTATCCAAACCTTTTTTGAGCCCAGCTACACTAACTGCACTAACCATATCCTCTGGCAACAAATTCTAGAACTTTATTGTGCATTGAGTAATCTCTATTATAAAGCACATGAGGACATACTTATAGATCTAAAACATGTATAACACCCTTGAGGAAAGGAAACACAGGGGAGATATGATAAAGCCATTTAAATAAGAACATAAAAACATAAGAAATTGCCATACTGGGTCAGACCAAGGGTCCATCAAGCCCAGCATCCTGTTTCCAACAGTGGCCAAACCAGGCTGCAAGAACTTGGCAAGTACCCAAATACTAGGAAGATCTCAGGCTACTGATGCCAGCAGCAGAGGCCATTCCCTAAGTCAACTTGATTAATAGTAGTTAATGGACTTCTCCTCCAAGAACTAACCACATCCTCTGGCAACAAATTCCAGAGCTCAATTGTGCATTGAGTGAAAAAGAATTTTCTCTAATTAGTTTTAAATGTGCTATTTACTAACTTCATGGAGTGCCCCCTAGTCCTTCTATTATCTGAAAGTGTAAATAACTGATTTACATCTACCTGTTCTAGACCTCTCATGATTTTAAAGACCTCTATCATATCCCCCCTCAGCCATCTCTTCTCCAAGCAGAAAAGTCCTAATCTCTTTAGCTTTTCCTCATAGGGGAGCTGTTCCATCCCTTTATCATTTTGGTTGCCCTTTGCTGTACCTTTTCCAGTGCAACTATATCCTTTTTGAGACGCGGCAACCAGAACTTTACACAGTACTTAAACTGTGGAAACAGGATGCTGGGCTTGATGGACCCTTGGTCTGACCCAGCATGGCAATTTCTTATGTTCTTATGTTCTTATGTCTCATCTTGAAGCGATACAGAGGCATTATGACATTTTCTGTTTTATTCACCATTCCCTTCTTAATAATTCCTAAAATTCTGATTGCTTTTTTGACTGCTGCAGCACACTGAGCTCATGATTTCAATGTATTATCCACTATGATGCCTAGAATTTTTCCTGGATGGTAGCTCCTAATATGGAACCTAACATCTTGTAACTTCTGCTTCGGTTATTTTTCCCTATATGCAACACCTTGCAATTGTCCACATTAAATTTCATCTTCTGTTTAGGAGAATCATTACCCATGAAAACCTTCTCCAGTAGGGTACCTCCCCAACATCCTCTTCAGTAAACACCGAAGAAAAGAAATCATTTAATCTTTCCGCGATGGCCTTATCTTCTCTAAGTGCCCCTTTAACCCCTCAATTATCTAATGATCCAACTGACTCTCTCATAGGCTTTCTGCTTCTTAGGGAGCCTACACAAGGATGCACATCTGGCACTGTGAAGGCAGGATTGGGAATCAGATGTGTCCTACCTTCACTTGTATTTTCCAATGACATCAGAGATGTCACCATCACAGTATGGTTTCTAAGCACTCTTATAGCAACCACATCTCTCCTGAACAAAGGTTGACATCATAGAAGGCAACCGTAAGGTGTGTTTGAACCTCCTGACTTCAACTCCGCCATCACATGTAGCCTTACTCAGATATGGAGATGTCAGGGTGCTGCAAGGCCCTTGGCCATTATGGCTCAATGGTAGGCATGTGGTGCACCTGAATGGACGTATGTTTGTGCCCAGAAATATGCAGAGTATTTTGCTTTTAGCTATAGCTAGGGGGGGGGGGGGGGGGGTTTAGATAGGGGAAGGGAGGGGAAGGTGGGGTGGGGTAGAGGGAACAGGGAAAGCCATCGGGGCTCCCCTAGGGCTTGGCGCATGCAAGGTGCACAAGTGTGCAACCCCTTGCACGCACCGACCCTGGATTTTATAATATACGCGCGGCTGCGCGCGCATGTTACAAAATCGGGCATAAGATACGCGCATACCCCCAGAAAACCTACCCCAAACCCCCCCTGCGCGTGCCGAGCCTATTTTGCATAGGCTCGGCGGCGCGCGCAAGCCCCGGGATGCGCGTAAGTCCCGGGGATAGAGGTAGGGGGGAGGTAGGGGGGAGGTAGAGGAGGTAGGGTTGCGCGTAAGTCCCGGGGATAGAGGTAGGGAGGAGGTAGGGGGGAGGTAGGGGGAGGTTTAGATAGGGCCGTGGGGGGTGGGTTAGGTAGGGGAAGGGAGAGGAAGGTAAGGGGAGGGCAAAGGAAAGTTCCCTCTGAGGCCGCTCCGATTTCGGAGCGGGCTCGGAGGAAATGGAGGCAGGCTGCGCGGCTTGGCGCGCGCAGGCTGCCGATTTTGGGCAGCCTTGCACGCGCTGACCCTGGATTTTAATGGCTATGCGCGTATCTATTGAAATCACGTGTACTCTTGTTCGCGCTTGGTGCGCGAACAAAAGTATGCGTGTGCGCAGATTTATAAAATCTGCCCCTCTATGTGTTAGCGTTCATGGTAGTTGTGGGTAGATCCTTGGGCCGGTGGCAGATGTCCACGCCCCCGGGAGAGATCCCAAGAGGGACCACCGGTCAGGCTCAGAGTATAGAGACAGACACACACTAGTTCTTTATTAACAGTGGGCCGGATTTTAAAAGCCCTGCGCGCGTAAATCCGGCCGGATTTACGCATGCAGGGCACTCGCACGCCGGTGCGCCTATTTTGCATAGGCCACCGGCGCGCGCACAGCCCCGGGACACGCGTAAGTCCCAGGGCGGGGAGGGGGCGTGTCCAGGGTCAGGGGCGGTTTGGGGGCGGGACTGGGGGCATGGCACTGGCCCGGGGGCATGGTCGAGGCCTCCAGACCAGCCCCCGGGTCGGGTGATGGCGTGCCAACAGCCCACTTTCAGCAGGCATAAATCTGCCAACAAAGGTAGGGGGGGTTTAGATAGGGTCGGGGGGGTGGGTTAGGTAGGGGAAGGGAGGGGAAGCTGCGGGGGGGTGGAAAGAAAGTTCCCTTCGAGGCCGCTCTGATTTCGGAATGGCCTCGGAGGGAACAGGCAGTGTGCGCCAGGCTCAGCGTGCGCAAGTTGCACAAATGTGCACCCCCTTGCGCTCGCCAACCCCAGATTTTATAAGATACGCGTGGCTATGCGCGTATCTTATAAAATCCAGCGTACTTTTGTTCGCGCCTGGTGTGCGAACAAAAGTACGCGCTTGCGTAAATTTATAAAATCTACCCCAGTATATGGAACCACTAGAGGTGGCAGTAGTGAGCTGGAAGCGCCCAGCTGGGCCGTAGTCCCTCAGATACTGGAACAACGATCCTGGAAAACTGAGCTGTAGAGAAACTGAATATATAAAGAGTAGGTAGAGTATGCAGACTTCAGGAACAGATCCTTGATGGTAACACTCACACAATAGTCTCTTAGAAGCAGCCCAGGAGCTGGAATTAAGTAGGCCCTCGAGGAGCGAGTACCTGGTTGCAGGGAATGCTCTGAGAGAATAATGATAACTCACTGGTGTTGTAGGCAGCGATGACTTCCTGGCAGAAGTGATATTCAGTAGCAAGTCCGGGAACGAGGGCACTCAAGGAGTGAGTACCGATTCCAGGCTGCAATCTGAAAAGCAAAGAGAAAGCGAGGACTCCGAGGAGTGGGTACCCCTGGTAAGTCTGAGGAGGCAGAGTAGCAAGGTATGCGGAGAGCGAATCCCATCCGCCGATACCTGGAGGAAAGCCCTCGCTAACTCGATTCGTTAGCGATTTCATAGACCTTAAATATCCGGTGAGGATGACATCACCTCAGGGGGACACCCCTGAGGTTTGTGCCACTGTTGGTACTTGAGTTGGGGCCACGCCGTGCACGCGCCCTTAGGCTGCTGGGAAACATGGCGGTGTGCAGCGTCCAGCTGGAAGAGGGATGCCGGAGGGGAATGGCAAG
Organism: Rhinatrema bivittatum; assembly: GCF_901001135.1. Lineage (NCBI taxonomy): Eukaryota > Metazoa > Chordata > Amphibia > Gymnophiona > Rhinatrematidae > Rhinatrema > Rhinatrema bivittatum. The sequence goes on from NC_042623.1 coordinate 119,165,386, forward strand.
ATGATGCCGCAACAGCCAAACTTCCAACAGGCAAAGAGGGAGTCGCCAAAGAGGTAAGGTGGGTGTAGTGGAGACGTCGGGCAGCGACGGTCGCAACAATATGCTATTGAATTGTCAATAGGTCTAACCTGTTTTCTGTGCACTTAACACAGGAAAATGACTTTTGAAAATAGTTACAATAGTATATTACATTTATACATGTAAGTCCTTTGAAAATACACCTGTAAGTGTTATGGTTTTAGGCTGTAGCCTGGTGTGGTGAACACCACCTGCAGGTGTGACACAGGACAGGATGAAGGGAGCAATTTCATGCAATCTGCTGAGGCTGGGTAGAGTCTCCGGAACCGAGTGCAGGATGATAAGAATCCCTGGAGCTGGGTAACGGCTGAGAAGACCCTCTGGAACTAGGTGCTGGCTGAGAAGAGTCTCTGGAGCTGGGTGCAGGCTGAGAAGAGTCTCTAGAGCTGGGTGCAGGTTGAGAGGGGTCTCTGGAGCTGGGTTCAGGCTGAGAAGGGTCTCGGGGTTGGGTGTGTGTTGGTAAGGGTGAACTTCAGGAAACACTGGAACAGAATGTGGCTATGCGTGGAAGAGAATGCAGGTGTGAGCTGTTACACTGGAACTGCGTGCAGGTATGGGTGAAATCAGAATAAGCTTAAGACTGGATGCAGGTAAGCATGAACTGGAGGAGGGGAACCAGAGCAAGGAAGACTGACAATGACAGGACTGGACAAACCAGGTCAAGAACTACACTGAACATGAAACACAAAATGCTCAAAGTTAGCAAGGCAAAGAAGTCCAAGGGAAGTAGGGGCAAGCAAGAACTAGAATACCTGTAGACCACAGAGCAAGATCAGCAAAGAACTAGGAGGCCCATAGGAAACAGGATGATGGGCTTGATGGACCCTTGGACTGACCCAGCATGGCAATTTCTTATGTTCTTATGTTTCTTATGTTCAAGACAGGAAAGCAGGATGCCTAAAGGCGCGCAAGGCAAAGTAAGGAGCAGATGGCTAAAGCAGGGAGCTCAAAAGAACTCGATGCTGAAGCACTGAGGCATGGGCTAGGTAGGGTTACATAGAGAGTTCTGGATATGGGGCAGGTAGGCAAGGAAGACTGGGTCAGCCACAGGAGCGTGCTCATGGGGGGCCTCTGGTGGTGAGGAGGCTGCACAGCAGCCAGAATCATAACAGTAACCCCCATTTAAGGCATCCTCCTCCTCCTCCTGGATCCCATCTCTGCAGGGGGTCCTGACTGAAGGAGGATGCTATGGGCTGGCATGGATGGATTTCTTTCATTAAATAAACATGTTTGAAGCACATGCCTCTTGCAGGGTAAAATTGTCTAGACTTCCTCTGGGATGGTATGATTGGCTTAAGCCCCTGCTGGAACTGCTGGGGCCGCTGAGAGTCCGGGTTGAGCCCCTCCTGGAACTTCTGGAGCTGCTGAGAGACAAGCTCAGACCCATCCCGGGGTAGCGCAGAAAGATCAGACCCCTCCTGGGGTGGTAATGCAAGCTCAGACCCCTCCCGGGGTGGCATGACAGACTCAGTACACTCCTGGGGTGGCACGGCAGGCTCAGACCCTTCCTGGGTTAGTATGGCAGGCTCAGACCCCTCCTGGGGTGGCAAGGCAGGCTCAGATCCCCTCATGGGGTGGCAATGTAAGCTCAGACCCTCCTAGGATGGCATGGCAAGCTCAGACCCCTCCTGGGGTGGCACAGCAGGCTCAAACTCCTCCTGGGGTGGCAGTGCAAGCTCAGAACTCTCCTGGGGTAGCATGGCAGGCTCAGAGCCCTCCTGGGGTGGCAAGGCAGGCTCAGACCCCTCCTGGGGTGGCGTGGCAGGCTGAGACTTCTGGGGTGGCAAGGCAGGCTCAGACCTCTCCTGGGGTTGTGTGGCAGGCTCCAACACCTCCTGGGGTGGCAATGCAAGCTCAGACCACTCCTGGGGTGGCATGGTAGACTCAGTCCACTCCTGGGGTGGTGCAGCAGGCTCAGACCCTTCCTGTGGTGGCAATGCAAGCTCAGACCCCTCCTGGGGTGGCGTGGTAGGCTTAGAACCCTCCCGGGGTTGCAAGGCAAGCTCATACCCCTCCTGTGGTGGCAATGCAAGCACAGACCCTTCCTGGGGTGGCGCAGCAAGCTCAGACCCTTCCTGGGGTGGCGCAGCAGGCTCAATTCCCTCCTGGGGTGGTATGGCAGGCTCAAACCTCTCCTGGATTTTCCATGACTGAACTGGCCACATTTGACTGAGACAAGTGTATAGGCCTGGCAATAGAACAATTGGTGGGTAGAGACAAGTTGCCGATCCTCTGATCATGGGTCCCTGGTTCTGATGTGTGGGGTTGCACATTAGCAATTAGGGATGTGAATCGTTTTAGGACGATTAAAATTATCGTCCGATAATTTTAATATCGTCTTAAACCGTTATGGAACACAATACAATACAGATTCTAACGATTTATCGTTATAAATCGTTAGAATCGTGAGCCGGCACACTAAAACCCCCTAAAACCCACCCCCGACCCTTTAAATTAAATCCCCCACCCTCCCGAACCCCCCCCCCCAATAACTTAAATAACCTGCGGGTCCAGCGGCGGTCCGGAACGGCAGCGGTCCGGAACGGGCTCCTGCTCCTGAATCTTGTCGTCTTCAGCCGGCGCCATTTTCCAAAATGGCGCCGAAAAATGGCGGCGGCCATAGACGAAAAAGATTGGACGGCAGGAGGTCCTTCCGGACCCCCGCTGGACTTTTGGCAAGTCTCGTGGGGGTCAGGAGGCCCCCCACAAGCTGGCCAAAAGTTCCTGGAGGTCCAGCGGGGGTCAGGGAGCGATTTCCCGCCGCGAATCGTTTTCGTACGGAAAATGGCGCCGGCAGGAGATCGACTGCAGGAGGTCGTTCAACGAGGGTTCCGGCGCCTCGCTGAACAACCTCCTGCAGTCGATCTCCTGCCGGCGCCATTTTCCGTACGAAAACGATTCGCGGCGGGAAATCGCTCCCTGACCCCCGCTGGACCTCCAGGAACTTTTGGCCAGCTTGTGGGGGGCCTCCTGACCCCCACGAGACTTGCCAAAAGTCCAGCGGGGGTCTGGAAGGACCTCCTGCCGTCCAATCTTTTTCGTCTATGGCCGCCGCCATTTTTCGGCGCCATTTTGGAAAATGGCGCCGGCTGAAGACGACAAGATTCAGGAGCAGGAGCCCGTTCCGGACCGCCGCTGGACCCGCAGGTTATTTAAGTTATTTGGGTGGGGGATTTAATTTAAAGGGTCGGGGCTGGGTTTTAGGGGGTTTTAATGTGCCGGTTTTTCGATTTTTCGATTTTTCGATTTTTAACGATTTTTCACGATATTTTACCCCCCCAAACGGCAACAATACGATTCCCTCCCCCTCCCAGCCGAAATCGATCGTTAAGACGATCGAGGACACGATTCACATCCCTATTAGCAATAGCACACGCTATGCTGGAACATCTTGGGAAGCAGCTTGTCTGCTGTGACTGACCTGCAGCTGTGAAAGGCAGAGCTCTGCTTGGCTTAATTAGTGTTCTCTACTTTAGAGAACCTTGCTTCTGACGACAGGGCAAGGATGTCATAGGAACATTACTGACCAGCTGAGTGCCAGACTTTTCTGGTAGAGATTTTAATTTTTTCGGAGTTTTCTCTAATGTTCCATGCGAAGGTGTGCTGAGATTTTTTACCAAGGCAGTGCCAGTTGTAATTATAAACAGGCTGATGTTTCTTGTAGAACAGCTGGTCTGGTAGCTGTGCAATGGGGGCAAGCTTTGTCTGGGGATTGTAAGCTAGGGATACAGGGACATTTCCACCATCCTGGCTTAGGATTGTTACAGTTCAAGCATTCTTGGTATACTGAAAAATTTTTCTTCACACCTACTCCATGCCCAGGATTCCTGATCTGAAAATTGACAGGCTACATAGTATTCGGTAATGTGGATATAATTCAAAGTTTGACAACGAGAATAGGTAAAATACCACCGAGTATCAGAAACATTGTGCAGAGCAGAATAAAAAGTTGACTCACCGAACTGATGCAGACTCCTGTCCCTACATCTGGAGGTAGATAGCTTTGGCATGCTGTTACAGTTTTGGGCTATAGCCTGGTGTGGTGAACACCACCTGCAGGAGTAACACAGGACAGGAGGACGGGAGCATTTGCAGGTGATCTGGTGAAGCTGGGTAGAGTCTCCGGAGCCGAGTGGATAATGATAAGAATCCCTGGAGCTGGGTGCAGGATGAGAAGGCCCTCTGGAACTGGGTGCTGGCTGAGCTGGGTGCAGGCTGAGAGGAGTCTCTGGGGCTGGGTGCAGGCTGAGACGAGTCTCTGGAGCTGAGTGCAGGCTGAGAAGAGTCTCTGGAGCTGGGTGCACGCTGAGAAAGGTCTCAGGGCTGGGTGTGTGGCGGTAAGGGTGAACTTCAGGAAACACTGGAACAGAATGTGGGTATGCGTGGATGTGAATGCAGGTAAGCGTGAACTGTTACACTAAAACCAAGTGCAGGTATGGGTGAAATCAGAATAGCATGCAGGTAAGCGTGAGACTGGATGCAGGTAAGCATGAACTGGAGGAGGGGAATCAGAGCAAGGAAGAAAGACAATGACAGAACTGGACAAACCAGGACAAGGACTACACTGAACATGAAACACAAAATGTCCAAAGGCAGCAAGGCAAAGAAGTCCAAGGGAAGCAGGGGTAAGAAGAAAAGTAAAAGTACCACTACAAAGGGATTCAGGGAGAATGGGGACAAGAAGGGAAACAAGAACTAGAATGCCTACAGACCACAGAGCAAGATCAGCAAAGAACCAGGAGGCCCATAGGCCACAGAGCAAAGCAAGGCAGGAAAGCAGGATGCCCAAAGGAACAGATGGCTAAAGCAGGGAGCCCAAAGGAACTTGATGCCGAAGCACCGAAGCATGGGCTAGGCGGGGTTAAACAGAGAGTTCTGGATAGGGGCAGGTAGGCAAAGAAGGCTGGGCCAGCCAGGGGAATGTGCTCATGGGTGGCCTCTGGTGGTAAGGAGGCTGCACAGCAGCCAGAATCTTAACAGTAGGTTTTGAACATTAGGCTCACTACTTCAAGAAAGAATGATCCAAGGCAATCTTCTCCACCAACCTTGCTAGGAAGGAGAGCTGGTAGTAGAAGCATTTGATTATGTCCATGCAAAAAGCTTGAAACAATCAGTAGCCTGATATGCTCTATAGCCAAATGAAAGATCTAAAAGAGGACATCTTAACACCTATGATATGCTGCAGAGGCTTTCTTTACAGTAACCATAAAACATAAGTATTATACCTATCTGCTGTATAGTTTTTTGTATGTTTTTAAAATTATATAATCTTAAAGATCAACCCTTCCCACTGACCAGTGTGAATGACAATGTTTAGTGTACAATCACATTAGGGAAAAGAAAGCTGTTTCTGTCTGCAGATTGCTATTTTAAGGGGGTACTTTTAAATAGCCCTCCTCAATTAGGTGGCAAAAATGCCCATTAGTTACATCAATTTTCAAAGTGGATTTACGCACAAGTTTGCTTTGAAAAGTAATCCATCAAATTTACCTATACATAATTACACTCACTATTATGGACGTGGAACATTTTTGGAAAACTATATGTGCATTCCTTTGAAAATGCAAAAGTATGAATGTAAAGTCCAACTCCCTCCATAACTATGCTTCTGTGAAGGCCTCCACTGAGTGCAAAGAACGCTCATATGTGAACAGGCAGTACACGTATACGTTTACCCATATATTGGGCAAGCAGTTGTATAAAAGGACATTTCTGCAGTTAAAATACTGTTTTATCTGCAGAAGTGCTTTTGAAAATTGTCCTTCCTATGCTATGCCTTCTCTGTGGCTTCTGTGCCCCTTCTCCTTATTACAGCCAGATACAAAGAGGGGATGCAGAAATCTGTAATAGAAGTATAACATAAAGCTATCAATAGCAAGCTTTTAAAATCTATTTTATATTTAAGTAAAACAGAGTGCACTGAGCTGTCAGCAATATGAGACCAGGAAAGTAAAATATCCGCTGTCAAACAGGGAGATAATTCTTGCCTACTTCCCTGTAAGTGAGGGTGAGTACCAACTGTAGGTCAAGGACTATTTGAGTTTCAATTTCAATAGCTACTCAACTCCGGGCTTTGAGCAAGGTCACTGCAGCAGGGCTTTTTCTTCTTCTTCAATGGCTCCTCTTCAAGTGCCAGAAATGGCCCCCTTTGAATTACACAGTACATGCCATTCCCTGTTGGTGACATTTCTAAAGCAAATAAAACTCTTCTTTGTTACCTCAGAAATGTCTTTCTCACATCACACAAGACTGCTGATGAAGATTTCACTCATATTCCAATTTCAAGAAATACAGTAATTTGTACCAGATTTCATGTAGAAATGCACTGACAATTAATTATATTATAGAGGAACTAAATAGAAGAACATTGTCTACTCTTTCTGCAAATGCTGCAAGAATATATATTGTGCAGGTAACTTCTGCTTTTATTGTAATCTTTGCCTAGCATTTACTTAATAAATATTTTAATTTAACTACTGAAATAAATGTACTTCATTAAGGAAAATATTATAGAAATAACAATAACAAATATCTCTTGGAGGTAAGTTTTAAAGCCATTTATGCATTTAGAGCAGCCAACAGGTCAGGTTTTCAGGATATCCCTAAGGAATATGCATGAGATAAATTTGCAAACAATAGTGTGCATACACATCTATCTCATGCATATTCATTAGGCATAACCAGAAAACCTGACCTGTTGGTGATCCTCAAGGGCCGGGAATAAATTCTACTGGCAGGACAGGCCCTTTTGAACAGCCACGTGGGCATACATATACACACATATGCTGGCTTGAGTGAATAGATGCAACCATTTTATAACATACGCACATACCACATATATGCACGTATGTTATAAAATTGGCAGTACACGCACACCGAAGCAAAAACCCATTTTCCCAGTTCATTCCGAGCTTGCTCCAGTAAAGGATAGGACTTCCTATCTTCCCTAGCTAGCCTCCCTTTTACATTATTAGCCCCGACCCTTCAAACCCCGCTGACTGGCCCAGATCTTTTTAATTTAAAACTTACAAGTCATCCATAGCAGAAGTAAAGTTACACAGTAGAGGACCATAGCATGCGCCTGTGCATGTAAATGGATGCACATTTCAAGTGACATTCCAGGTATTCCATGTCATGCCCATGCTCTGCCTGGGCTACACCCACACCCCGCCCCTTTTTAACTTTATGATTTGTGCACATACTGGGAGATACGAGCATACTTGGGTGCTTCTTATAATTTGAGTGGCATGTGCTGGCCCGAGACATGCACATATTTCCTGGCTTTGCCCTGTGTAGGGCTTTTAAAATCCTCCTTTAAAGGGTAATGTTCAACAGTGTGGTTGAACTGTGGATTACAATATCCTCACAAAAATAAAGTGACATTTGATTAATTTAGTGATGAATCAGGAGATGATACAGTACAGACTGATTGGCTCAATGTGTTTTTTTAGAGGACAGCAAAGAGACTTGGGATCATCAAGATTGGACAGTATTTTCAAAGACTTGTTAGCTTCCAAAGGCACATGGCTTTCAGAAAATTTCACTTAGGGGTATACTTTCTTATAAATCATGAAACCAGCCAAACACCAAATTGCAAACTGCCAGGATTCTATAGCAATCATCCTTTCTGGTAAAACTAGATGTGCTAATCTTCAAAGTTAGGGAGTAACTAGTATCAAGTAGATGAAAAGAATGACTAGTATACAGCAACCATTGATTATTCATATTCATCTCCACCATGTATGAATACAATTTTATGCTGAATACTTAAAATCTTTGTATTTTTATTTTTATTAATCTCAAAAAAATTAACAAAATAATTTTTTGAAAGAGGAGACCTCAGAAATGGTAAAGAATCTGATTTTGTAGAATCTAGACGACCAGTTGTTATAATCACAGGTCTTACCACCTCTTTTATTTTTTAACTTATTTTTTCTTAAAATTTCTTCACTCCCAATTAATATTCGTTAATCATTGTTGCTATCACAGAAACATGGTTCACAGAATCTCATGAATGGGATACAACAATACCAGGCTACAACTTGTTAAGGAAGGACAGAGAGGATAGAAAAGGGGGAGGTGTGGCTCTTTATGTCAGAAACAACATCCAAGCAACTGAGCTACAAGGAAGTTGGGGTATTGAAGAAGCTCTATGGGTCGACCTAAAAAACGATGACGGAGCATCCATTTATATTGGAGTGGTTTACAGGCCTCCAAACCAAAAGGAAGAGCTGGACAGAGATCTGGTTAAAGACATCCATAAGATAGGTAAGAAGGGAGAAGTGGTGATCGTGGGTGACTTTAATATGCCAGATGTAGACTGGAAAATCCCATCTGCAGAAACTAAAAATAGTAGAGCGATAGTGGATGCCATGCAAGTATCTTTGTTCAAACAAATGGTGTTGGAACCCACGAGAGAAGGAGCTATACTCGACTTAGTGCTCACTAATGCAGATAATGTCTCAGATGTCCAGGTGGGCGCCCACCTCAGCAGCAGTGATCATCAAACGGTATGGTTTAATATCACTAAAATAATAGGGAAAAGAACCACAAAGACCCGAGTTTTACAGTTCAAAAACACAGACTTTGAGGAAATGCGGAACTACCTGGAGGAAGAACTTAAAGGATGGGAGAACGAGAGAGATGTGGATCAGCAGTGGACCAATCTAAAAGGAGCAATCACCAAGGCAACTGCTCTATATGTTAGAAATGTAAAGAAAAGCAAAAGAAAACTGAAACCTATCTGGTTCTCAATGGAGGTGGCTGACAAAATTAAAGCTAAAAGAACAGCATTCAAGAAATATAAAGGATCCCAAAGGGAGGAGCACAAAGAAGAATATTTGTATCAACTGAGGGAGACAAAGAAATTAATCAAGTTGGCAAAGAGTCAAGCGGAAGAGAGGATTGCCAAGGAGATAAAAAATGGTGACAAAACATTTTTCAGATACATCAGCGAAAAGAGAAAGGTCCAAAGTGGTATAGTGAAATTGAAAGGTGGTAATGATCAATGTGTAGAGAGAGACGAAGAAATGGCAGAAATATTAAACGAATACTTCAGCTCTGTGTTCACTAAAGAAGACCCTGGAGAAGGACCATCTCTAAACAACAAGAAACTGGAGGGAAGGGGAATAGATGAAAATCCTTTTACAGTAGAAAATGTGTGGGAAGAACTAAAGAACCTGAAAGTGGACAAAGCCATGGGGCCTGATGGGATTCATCCAAGGATATTGAGGGAGCTCAGAGATGTTCTGGCGGGTCCGCTGTGTGACCTGTTCAATAGATCCCTAGAAACGGAGAGTGGTGCCGAGTGATTGGAGAAGAGCGGTGGGTGGTCCCGCTTCACAAGAGGGGGGAACAGGGAAGAGGCAGGCAACTACAGACCGGTTAGCCTCACTTCGGTGGTGGGAAAAGTAATGGAGTCACTGCTGAAAGAGAGAATAGTCAACTATCTACAGTCTGGAGAATTGATGGACCAGAGGCAGCATGGATTCACCAGGGGAAGATCCTGTCAGACAAATTTGATTGACTTTTTTGACTGGGTAACCAAGGAATTGGATCAAGGAAGAGCACTAGATGTCATCTACTTGGATTTCAGCAAAGCTTTTGATACGGTTCCGCACAGGAGACTGGTGAATAAAACGAGAAGCTTGGGAGTGAGTGCCGATGTGGTGACCTGGATTGCAAATTGGTTGACGGACAGAAAACAATGTGTGATGGTAAATGGAGCCTTCTCTGAAGAGAGAGCGGTTTTAAGTGGTGTGCCGCAAGGATCGGTGTTGGGACCTGTCCTGTTCAATATCTTTGTGAGCGACATTGCAGACGGGATAGAAGGTAAGGTTTGTCTTTTTGCGGATGACACTAAGATCTGCAACAGAGTGGACACGCCGGAAGGAGTGGAGAGAATGAGACGGGATCTAAGGAAACTGGAAGAGTGGTCGAAGATATGGCAGCTGAGATTCAATGCCAAGAAGTGCAAAGTCATGCATATGGGGAGTGGAAATCCGAATGAACTGTACTCGATGGGGGGGGAAAGGCTTGATGAGCACGGAGCAGGAGAGGGACCTTGGGGTGATAGTGTCTAATGATGTGAAGACAGCGAAACAATGCGACAAGGCGATAGCAAAAGCCAGAAGAATGCTGGGCTGCATAGAGAGAGGAATATCGAGTAAGAAAAGGGAAGTGATTATTCCCTTGTACAGGTCCTTGGTGAGGCCTCACCTGGAGTACTGTGTTCAGTTCTGGAGACCGTATCTACAAAAGACAAAGACAAGATGGAAGCGGTACAGAGAAGGGCGACCAGGAAGGTGGAGGATCTTCATAGGATGACGTACGAGGAGAGATTGAAGAATCTAAATATGTACACCCTGGAGGAGAGGAGGAGCAGAGGTGATATGATACAGACTTTCAGATACTTGAAAGGTTTTAATGATCCAAAAACAACGACAAACCTCTTCCGTAGGAAAATAATCAGCAGAACCAGGGGTCACGATTTGAGGCTCCAGGGAGGAAGATTCAGAACCAATGTCAGGAAGTATTTCTTCACGGAGAGGGTGGTGGATGCCTGGAATGCCCTTCCGGAGGAAGTGGTGAAGACCAGAACTGTGAAAGACTTCAAAGGGGCGTGGGATAAACACTGTGGATCCATAAAGTCAAGAGGCCACCAATGAAGAGTGGGTGACTCGCCAGAATGATGGCTATTGACACAATACCCTTACTAAATAAACATACACATGCTTACTGTGACTCCTACATCGCTCTAAGCTTCAACAGCAAGAGGTAATGGAAAAAAGGATTTGCACTCATAAAGAGGGGAGTAGCTGGCTTGTTACGGCGGTTACTACCCCAAACCAAATATGCCTGATACTTCACATTCAATGCATATACAGCATAGCTCTCTGCTTCAATGACAGGGGAGAAGAATAACTGATACTTCACACATCCAGCAGAGCTCTCTGCTACAACGGCAAAGGAGAAGAAAAAGGGTTCGCACTCAAAACGCGGGGAGTAGCTGGCTTGTTACGGCGGTTACTACCCCAAACCAAATGTGCCTGATACTTCACTTTCCATGCATATCCAGCATGGTTCTCTCCTGCATCGGCATGGGAGAAAGACTGATACATCACGCATTTCCAGCATAGCTCTCTGCTTCAAGGGCAGGGGGAAAAAAAAAAAACAAAAACAAAAAACCTGATGCTTCACGCATATCCTGCATAGCTTCAACGACAGGGGTGAAGAAAAAAAAGGATTCGCAATCACAAAGCGAGGAGTAGCTGGCTTGTTACGGCGGTTACTACCCCAACCAAATGTGCCTGATACTTCACTTTCAATGCATATCCAGCATGGCTCTCTGCTTCTACAGCAGGGGAGAAGAAAAAAAAAAAAAAAAAACCAACAAGAGCTGTACAACATAGTCTAGGTAAAACAAATAAGCATGGGTGTAGCTTGCTTATCGCGGCGGTTACTGCCCCTACTACCCCTAACTAATCAAGCTAGATATTTCACTTGCATGCAGCTCCATCACTGCTCTCTACATTAATGGTGGGGGTGGAAGGGGAATAGAACAAGGAGCTAAGAGTAACAGATAAGAATGAGAGAAAAAATGTGTGAGGCTTGCTGGGCAGACTGGATGGGCCATTCGGTCTTCTTCTGCCGTCATTTCTATGTTTCTATGTTTCTATGTTTCTGTATATTTCACTCAATTGATCCTACCACTCTCTGTATACCTTTTTTTTTTAAATTTTGATTTTTCTTATGTAAATCTCAATCGAGTGGCACCAATCTCAACAAAATTACAACTTCGCATGGGATTCAAAAACTTTTTTTAAAACAACCGGAGACTTGAATGTCTTGACAGCGACCATAGTTCAGCTGTAGTACCTGACATATAATTATTTATAAGCAGAGACATCCGTGTCTTCATTGCATTCTGAATATATATATATTAGACCTGACATATGAGTAAATTATGCACTATGGGCCGGATTTTAAGAGGTACGCGCGGGCGTAGATTTGTGCGCGCAACCCAGCGCAACCCGGCATGCATGTTATAAAATCCAGGGTCGGCACGCGCAAGGGGTTGCACACTTATGCACCTTGCTCACGCCTAGCCCTAGGGGAGCCCCAATGGCTTTCCATGTCCCCTCTGAGGCCGTTCCGAAATCGGAGCGGCCTCAGAGGGAACTTTCCTTCCACCCCCCACCTTCTCCCCTCCCCTACCTAACCCGACCCTAGCCCTACCTAACCCCCCCCCCCCCCCCCCCGACCTTTGTTTTTAAAGTTGCGCCTGCCTCCGGGCGATCCCCCGGCCTAGAGGCCCTACGGAGAACTTTGGCTATGCCTCCGCCCTGGACCGCCCATGCCCCGCCCCTTTTTTCAAGCCCCGGGACATATGCGTGTCCCGGGGCTTGTGCGCGTCACCGGGCCTATGCAAAATAGGCTTGGCACGCGTAACCCCCCTGCGCACGTAAATCCAGCTGGATTTACGCACGCGCAGGGCTTTTAAAATCCGCCCCTTATCTTTCAACTTGATCCTTAAAACATTCAAATCTCCGGTTGCTTTAAGTTATCTGGTTATATGTATCCAGATAACTTAAATCTTGTATATTCTCCCACTGAATATTCGGGACAAGTTATCCGGCTAATATTAGATGGATAACTTGTCCACTGCACATCCTACTAAAAATGGACCTCCCTGTTTTTTGATTAGTGCCTTGGCTTATTTAAACTTCCATTTTCTGGTTACCGCCATCTTGCCTAATTTATTTCTTGCATTGGTTTGGTATGCGTCTACTCTAAATTGGAAAGTGTTTTTGAATATGCTTGAAAACACGTTTTTTTTAACATTTTCTAATTTTGCTATCTTTTTGATTATAGAAGAAGTATTTCATTGTCCCAAGTGAAGGCAGTTTGGTTGAAACACTCATTGTCAGGCATCATATGCTCTCACTAGCACCACCTTCCTGCTAATATCTGTGTAGGTCCTATGAGAGTCTTTTGAACTGTGTGACTTGCCTGTTTGCAATGTGAACTGCAAGAGTGCTGTGAGACTTGATACGCATTACGTAGATTACTAAAGCATTTTTTGGATAAAGAATCTTCAGATTTCAATTTGACCGCCATTGCCCAGATAAGACATACTATAATATTTTATAATTTAAATTATGAACTTTCACTCATTTTTTGGTGTTTCGGATTTACATATTTTGAAGTGGTATGTGATTATACCTTTGGTCCAAAACAGGATATCAAAAGGTGTGAAGGTGAGGAGGTCATCAATAGGCACGAAGAGCGTAATAGATTAAAGGCAGTCTTGTATTAATTCAAATATTGTAGTTGTCAGGCAGACATATATTATTTGCACATCAATGAAACAGAATTTTGAAAAAATATTTTAATTAATACAAGATTGCCTTTAATCTATTACGGTCTTCGTGCCTATTGATGACCTACTCGCCTTGACACACCTTTTCATATCCTGTTTTGGACTTCCCATTGGCGTGTTTTGTTCTCTTCTTATTTTGTGGGTTATACCTTTGGTGCCATTGAGGTGAAGCAGTAAGTTTATGGCTCCAAATATGATTACAGTTGAGAACATTCTTGCCCCCATATGCAACATATTTATATGATTCCACTGTACTCTATTTCAACTGTATATATTTTTTTGAATTGAATTAACAATAATGTTTTGATTGTTATGACTCATCCTTTTGTTTTGTATGTTATTTGAGAGATTTTGTATATTATGTGAGAGGTTTTGTGGCTTCTATTTTCATTTTTTAAGATGTCATATTTATAACAACACTACCTTTTTTCTACCTTATGTTTCCTGTTTTGCTCACAACTTACAAGTAAAGAATTATCTACTGTTTCCTGTGCATTGTGATTGTATATTTTCTGTGGTGGTAGGGAATATGAGTGTGACACAGTTTATAACTTATCTATAACGTTGGCATGCTACTGTCAACATCGTCGGCAGTAGCATGCAGAATAGCACCACCATTCACAGTGGCGCTATTCAGTGCGAAAGCCAGCAGCCGGCACACTGTGGTGGTGCGAAGGTTGTGGGCTTTCACAGACCCGCCCCCCTTTGCCCCCCCCACCCCCTGTTTTTGCTGGATTCATCATTCAGCGATGAATGATGAATCCAGGCCTTTGTTAGACAATATGGGGCAGATTTTCAAAGCCTTACGCACGTAAATCCATAGGGGAGGTTTGCGTGCCGGGCCTATTTTATAAAGGCCCAGCAACGAGCGTAAAGCCCCGGGACACATCTAAGTCCCGAGGCTTCGAAAAAGAGGCAGGGTGGGGAGGGGCCGTCCAGGAGCAGGGCGGGGCCAGAGAATCGTGTGCCAGCAAGCTGCTGGCGCAGGCGCAAGAGGAAAGTTAACGAATTGGAGGGGTTAGAATAGAGCTAGGGGTAGGAAGGATAGAGTAGGGGGAAGGGAAGTTCCCTCACAAGCCACTCCTAAATTGGAGTGGCCTGGGAGGGAATGGGTGAAGGCCGCGGGCGTCAGCACGCAAGATGCACTAGTGTGCATCCCCTTGCGTGCGCGACACCCGATTTTATAACATGCGTGCACCTGTGTGCGCATGTTATAAAATCCGGCATCCATGTGTGCACGCTGGGTAGCGCATGCACATGGACCCCCACGTGTATCTTTTAAAATGTACAGCAAATTTTAAAAGGCCTGCACTCGTGAATCCTGGGTTTACATGGCATGGCCGGGCCTTGCGCACACCACATGAATTTTCAAAGGGGTCCAGCCATGCGTGTAAACCCCCAGAACACTCACAAGTGCTGGGCGTCTTCAAAGGGGCAGGAGGGGTGGGACAGAGGTTGGCTGGGACTAAGACGTGCGTAAATTACTTCTGCTCCCAAGGAGCAGCAAGTAATAAAATAAATAAATTCAGACAAGGTTAGTTTTAGGGGGTGAGGAGGATAGAGGAAGGGGAAGGGGAAGGAAGCTTAGGCAGGGGGTTAGGGAACTGGGGAAGCCCAGATTGCATCGCGAGCGGAAATTGCAAAAGTTCACTCCCCCTTGCTCGCTCCACACGCACATGTGCATGGATTATAAAATCCAGCGCACATGTGCTCACAGCCACCCAATTTTAAAACATGCTTGGCTGGATATTCTCAGACATATGTGACTGGATGTTCCCATACTGTGCCTATACATGTATTAGTACAAAATCACAATTGCTGCAGGCTGAATGTAAAAACTGATGAGAAGATTCTGAAGCTGTGAAATCCGGTAATGTTGTGTGCATCACTCTATCTCGAATATTAAAGCTGTGAGAATATGCTATCACTGGTGTTTCTTTAATAAGTCCATGTAGAAACAGAATGTGTCAATGGTGTCAAATCAAGGATGCAATGAATGCTGACTTGTCAGTGTATTTTTAAGATTCACATGGTCGCTGGTAGATCAGTGTGAGATTTATATTCTAAAAGGCTATGCCTGTCTGAGTAAAGGGCTCTTTAATAAGTCTGACGGATCACAGACTGAGGATAGCTTCATTCCAAAAAATACAGCATAAGCTCCTGTGCTTGTTTATGCTATTCCTCAATATCTGAATAACTATGACAAATTCTAAAAAATTGACTGGGGGGGGAGGGGGGACCCAGTTTCAAAGAATGTGAATGATGACTTTGAAGTTGGAGAATATTTTTTCATCAACTGGCTTTCTAACGAAAGTGGTAGAAAATCTTCCTCTTGTATAATTAATTTGAATATCCAAACATGAAATCTGCTGTGTATGACAGACCATTGAAAATCTCAAATTAGGGTCTAAAATATTAATCCAGCTGACAAATTTCTCCAAATTAGACTCAGAAGGATTCCACACCAAAAAAAATATCATGTGTGTAGTAACGTAGCCAACAAATGATCTTATTCCACCACTGAGAGGTATAAATAACCTGCTCCTCAAAAGGGGCAACATATAGATCAGTGTCCCCTGATGAAAAAAGTTGTTTGAAACGTGGCCCACATCAGGCAGCAAGGGCTGTAAAAATAGGCTACAACATTGTTCAATTGGATATAGTCTCTGTATTAATGCAGAACAGATAATTTTTCTTTGCAATTTGAAAAAAATATTGCAGGCTAATTCAAGGGTGGAATATAATGATTATTAAAGGAGATCTGAAGATTTTTCAGTCATATGTGTGTCACAAATGAGTGATTTTACCCTATTCATTTCATTTTAAATCTTACATTTTATTGATATAGTCATGTGTGATCTCAGTGTGGGTTATATATTATATATTATATATTATTTCACATTGGTTGGTGGTTCAGTTCACATGGTATTGTTATAAAATGGCCCAGGTTAGTGCACATAAAAGTATGCACAAAATCCAATTTTGAATATATTTTTATATGCACAAAAAAGAGGTGTCTGGGGGCAAAGTTGGGATTTATGGGACTGTATTTATGTACATATTTTTTATTCTTTCAACTGAGTAACATTTTCCCCGATTACTGAGCATATCATTCAGTTATTCACTTAATCCAGTATTTTCCCTAGAAACCACTAATTATTGCTTTTGTATTGTAGTTCTTATGCCCTTGGTCTACTTGTTGCAATCTTATATTTTTGCAACCTTATTTTGAAAATTTCCTCAAGTGCCGCTTTCTCTCTCTATTTCCCTATAGCTTTTCCTCATTATTGAATTTTCTTCTATTCTGAATCATAGTTTCTTTTATGGTCACCAACTAAAGACATTATTATTTTGTTTCAGAGTCAGAGCAGATACAGTATATGACTGACATTTCTAACCTTATTTTCCACAGTATGCTTTCTCTATCTTTTCTTTTCTGATTTGCAATCAGCAGTTGAAGTAGTTTCACTTTTTGTTCCTTTTTTTTCTGTTTTTGGACTTATTTTTATCCATCAGGAGAAAAAAAGCATTTCTATAGAGAGAATCATAATGATATTTTACAGCATTGTGGTTATTCAGGCTCTGGCACTTAAAGAACGATTCTGCCCAACTTAGAGGTGATGTACAGCTGCATAGTTTTTTAATGGAAAAAATCACTAGAATTTATCAGGTTTAATATTCATCTTGTAGTTTATTACAAGTTATCTTTTCAATAATATCTTGTCTCATTATAAAGGGGCCCATGTACTAAAGTGTTTATTATGAATGTGAATGGTTAATCTTAATAAGATGCAAATGAGGTACGCATTACTGCAACCTAGTAAGCAGCAGATGTATTTAAGTTTTTTGCAATAATGCATCTTATTAGCATACATTTAGCATTAGCACTATCATAAGCTAGTTAGCACTTGTTAACTGCTTGTGATTGATAACACAGATGTTTAGCATGAATTAAGGCCTGTGATATCATTTTTCTTTTATTTATTTATATTTTATGTACAACTCACTCGCTCAGAGTGGTGTAAAAAAAATACAACATACAATTATAGTCAGTAGACAATACAATAACAAACCATTTCATAAATATAATAACAACAGGCTAATCTCAACTAATACAAAGCACAGGACAAGCCAGCACTCCAGAAAATAAGTCAAAGTGGCCCTAACTCCATGGTAAGTGGAAGACCCAACTCTTAACCGTTATTCTAAAAATAACACAACTGTGACAGGTGCAACTCGCCTCCTCCCCCAACCTATTTATTGCCCTACCTCTGCTACACCCCAGGCCCTATTTTTCAATTGGACTTGTGAAAGAACTTTATCACATCACTATTCAAGAAAGAAGATTTTTATTGGATATGTATGGCTATGGCTACATCCTAGGTCAATCACTGAATATAAACAGACATGATAACTAACTTCTCAAATATTCATAAGGTCTGATTTTCAAAGGCATTTACATGTGTAAACTGGGTTTTATGCATGCAAATGCACTTTACCTGTGTAAGTGGCTTTTGAAAATTGCTATAAAATATGCCATTGAATTGTCCGTAGGATTTACTCACACAAATGCACTTTACACATGTAAATGGATTTTGAAAATTGCTGATAGGGTGACCATGCCCTCACCTGCTGACTTTCAATTCACAAACACTCAAAAAGCATCATAATGTCACTGGGTTGACCGTAGTAACCAACCCCTTTTACATGCTTTGCTATCCAGGACACAGGGTCGTCAAAGCATTGTCTCTAAAATAATAATGAAATTTGATCCATGATTACCAGGTAAAATGTTCTCTGCAGTGCAATGACATCCTGGTTCATAAAAGAGTAGGAGTCATATATGAATATGCAACATAATGTTTTGGGTGGTGAGCAGGTCAAAGCCAAAGACTTTAAAGGCAACTTGTCTCAGCTCTCTCCCACCCATACAATGTAGGGACAGAAAGACTAGTTACTTTGTATTCTCTGCCCCACCAGTTTTAAACACAATACAAGCTGTGTGCCCTTGGACACAGTCAACCCCACCACAGCCCACGGCAGTGTAACCTCTGTTGCTGAGGGCTCTCCACTTATCTAATTGCAGCCATATCTTAAACTCAGTAATGCTGCAAATTCTTGTAGCATACTGCATATTGCAGTTTTTAGCTGTAAACATATCATACCCTTATTTCAAACTCAATAATTCAGAGTGATTATTGCTATAAAAACATTACAGCCCACATCTGGACCAAGTACCTCCCAGGCAATCTTTCTAGAGTGTTCTGATTTGAAGTTGCACACTTAAGTGGAGGGAGAGGAAAAAAACTCCATGTTAGACACCAATACATGACTATCATGCTGGAAGTGCTGCATGTACCTGGTCCGAAGAGGGGTCTGCTCTCTGTAAAGATTACCTGACAGACAGGTGGACGGTTCCATGCATCTTCACAAGAATACCAGAAAAATAAACGTACCAGACCAGCCAGGGGGGGGGGGGGGGGGTGGGGTTCATCATGTTCCCTTGAAAGAATTCAAGAAATTAAAGTAAAAGCATCTGACTAGCAAGGGGTTTACTATGCCCCTTCAGAAGAAAAATGAACACTAGGGTATGGAGATACCAGGGTTGTACCCCATGCCAGGATTGCCTACACACATGTTCAGGGTCTCCAATGACCAGATGTAACAACTGACTTGCTAGAAGTGAGAGATGACAATGTGAGCCGCTTTTGCTCTATTCAAAAATTCTGTACCCCACTGTAGCCAGAAGAAATGATCACCTTATTGATTCTTGTGATTTTGTAGGTGAAAATAGTTTTTAAAGACAAAAAAAATAGGCTCTGTCCTCACTTGTGCTAAATGTGTAATGAACCTGTGGGATCAGACTTGTTAAGGTAACTCACTGTGGAAATTTGAAATGATGTCTAAAGAGGCATGGTGAAGTATTCTGCATGGGATAATGATATACCCAGGGCAAGGGGCTTCAATTCATTCCATCTTTTAAGATATGGATAGCAAATATCTTGGGTTTATCTGGATTTTTCTGAATGGAAACTGTCATAATAGGGGATATTCTAAAGTAATTTGGAGTTCTGAGAAAAATTTGCCCCCTTAAGAGATACTGATAGCAAGGAAATACATATTTAAACAAATAGACAGAAGTTAACCATCCAAATTTAAGCCATTTTACCTTATGGTTGAGTACTCATGATGCCAGAAACATATGTGACAAGCAAAGGGTTCCCTTTTCAGGAATATATGAAATCCAAGCAGCTTTGTGCCCCCCATACAGGGACTATGTACACATCAGGCACACAGATGACAAGATGCAAGGATGAATTGTTGAACAAAGAGATTACAGGATACATTTTGAACTGTACATGTGACACATTTGGGGCTTAGTACATTAATCAGTTTTTGTTTTGTTCTAACTATAATGTCAATTAGCACATCAGCTCCTTTGTTAGTAAACAAAGCTGTGGACAGCAGAAGAAAATATTACCTTATTTCCTATTGATGATTTTGTAGATGCAATTTGTACCTTAAAGGGCATTCTATGCTCTGTACACTAATCGCATACAATGAATGGCAAAACACACTAGCTAGTGTATGATGTCCTTAAAGGCAAGCCACAGGAGTTTCTATAATGCTCGCTGAGGTAGATTTTAAAAACATACGCGTAGCGGCGCATATCTTATAAAATCCGGAGTCGGCCAGCGTGCAGGGGGTGCACATTTTTTCAACTTTCTTACAGAAGTCATTTGGCAAATCAGCATATTTTAGACATTGTCTGTAGTATGAAGAATAAGTAGATGTAGGATCCACTGTTGGGAAGCGCTAGGCAGCAGTTCCATTTCTGGGGAGAGAGTATGCCCTAGGCCACGGCACAACCCCAGAGGAACTCTGAAGAAGCGCTGGGGCAGGCAAGATGTGTCCGAGCACGGGCAGACAGGCTGAAAACCAGGGACCCCTGACCTCTGCTGAACCCGAACGCACCAGAAGAGACCCAACAATGCAATGCTGGTCTTTGGGGTAGCCCTCCAGCCACTCGATAGCCCTTTAGGACCTGCTATATGAGAACGGCAGGCACGACAGGATGGACAGAGGTCGAGGACAGGCAATGGTACTGGACAAGAACAATACATGGATACTTGAAGACTAGGAAGAGCACTCAGGATACTCAGCCGAGGACAATACTCAGACGAGGATGAGGATTCAGGATATAGGTAGTAGTCCGGGTTGAGTACTGCACCACAGCGCGCCCTATACAGCCACCCATGGCTGATCGCAGACCATGCCGAAAGCAAAGCAGACTCTAGCGAGAAAGTGAAGACTTGGATCCAGAGACATGTCAGAGATTCAGGAGAAGCCTGCACCGAGGCATGCCCTATTCAACCATTCATGGCTGGTTGCAGACCATGCTGAAGCGGAGCAGATTCTGGCTTGAGTCTAGGGCATGGACAGAAGCAGGGGCAAGGTACTCCGAAGATTCAAGACTTGAAACTAAGATTCATCAATGGACTATGGAATTAAAACAGAAGCCTTCCGGAGTCTTGTGCTGCAGGCGTGAAGGTAGGCCTAGTGCCACAAAGCGCCCTACACAGCCCCCCAAGGGCTGGTCATGGACCACGATGGAGGCACACCAGGAAGGATGAGCAAGAGGAATCTGGATGGCCTGGAGGGCACGTGGCTCCACCGAGTCCATGGCCTTTGCAACCTGTTGCTTCAGAGGTGGACCCATGGGCCGAGGTGGGGTTGACGCAACCCGTAGGTGAGGACCTACGGGTCCCCACTGTCGGCAGTTGGAGTGGGCTGATAGGCAGAGGCCACTGGAGC
The DNA here is from genome assembly GCF_901001135.1 of Rhinatrema bivittatum. Classification (NCBI taxonomy): domain Eukaryota; kingdom Metazoa; phylum Chordata; class Amphibia; order Gymnophiona; family Rhinatrematidae; genus Rhinatrema; species Rhinatrema bivittatum. The sequence goes on from NC_042623.1 coordinate 119,186,660, forward strand.
TTCACCTATACCAGCCCTCGTTCCCTGCAGGTTGAGCCTTTGGGTGCCGGGGCTGGCAGGAATTAGGTGGGCCTCGAGATAGAAAGGTTGGTTCAGCCCAGAGACAGCAAGTGAGGGATGGTGAAGTCCTACTCTGGACTGGGTATGGTTCTGGAACTCAGGCGCCAATGGAACAAAAGCTGACTGAGGGCACTCGAGCCCTCAGGTAGGCCGAAGCCTAATAAGTCCACATCCAGGGAGTAGGCTGAAGAGGTGTCCAAAGGTAGGCGAGAGTCAGGGCCGGCGGCAGTCTAGGGGCTGTGGCAAGCGATGCTGAAGTCTGAACATGGTGAAGTCAATAGCATAGTCAATCAAAGCTGAGGTCTGATCACGGAGAAGTCAATAGCGTAGTCAGACAAAGCGAAGGTCAGGGTCTGGAGATAGGCTGTAGGGTAGTCAGGCAAAGCAGAGGTCGAGTCCTTGTAATCAATCTGAAGCATAGAGCGTAGTCAGGTGAAGTGAAGTCAAAGTCCATGTAATCAATCCAAAGCATAGACAGGACAGGAACGAGGAAACAGGAACCAGGAACAACGAAGATCAGGAACGTAGAGTAGAGTTGAATCTCTTAGCAGCAACAAGTACTCGACCAGCGAGGAGACCTGTTGCAAAGGCAACACTATAGAGCGGGGCCTGAGCTTAAATACAGTGAAGAGGTTGATGTCATCATCCGGGGCCGTGGCCAGGCTCCCACCGCAGTCCCTTCAATAGGATCAGCGATGCGCGCGCGCCTAGGGAGAGGCACGGCGCGGGTAGTGGCATCTCTCCTTGGGCCATGCAGAGAGCCCGACGAGCAGTAGTATCTTGACTTGGAATGCTGGGGACTGTGACAGAGCCGGAGGCACTGGAGGCGGCCCGAGATCAGAGCTGGCAGCCGACCGCCGCTAGCGAGGAGGAACCAGAGGCTGGAATTCTTGTAAAAAGGTGAGAGGGCTGTGCCGCGGGTCTGCCATGGACGGCATGCGTAACACATATAATGCTTGTTCTAAAGCATTTGTATTAGCCTCCAGTGACAAAACGAGTACATTTCAAGATAGCATCATTGGTTTATAAAGCTCTCCAAAATATGGATCTTTCCTATTTAGCTGACTGGCTTACTAAATATATACCACCAAATTCATTTCATTCAAAGGACAAATTCTTGCTTAAAGTTCCTTCATTTAAGGAGGTACATTTATAGTTCACTCACTCTACAGCATTTTCCATCATGGGGCCTATTACCTGGAACACTCTTCCATAGGATCTTTGCAGTATTACTTATTATAAAGCTTTTGCAAGCAACCCAAAGCCTATTTCTTTCATTTGGCTTTTTGTTGTTTTTTTTATATTCTGCAGGTATATTTGGATGCGGTTGTTATTTTTTACTTTGGTTTATAATGTTTACTTTTAGCATGTTTTGCTTATATTTATTATATATGTTTTATTGTAAACTGCACAGAATGGTTGTTCCACTATAGACAGTATATAAGAAATGTAAAATAAAATAAGTATAGTACTTGAGCTTTCATACCACATAGGTCTATTCACTAGGTCTGTGCATTTGTAGGTCGATTCATTTCAGCGGTAGGTGCATATCTCGCAAATGGACAGTAGGCATGCAAAATTGATGGTATGTGTGTATGTGGGTAGCTGCGTACATACACACTTACCAACAGTTTGCACGCCTACTCTCCATTCGCAAAATTTGTGAGTACAGCCAAAATGAATGAAATGAATTGACCAACGTATGCATATCCCAAACATTCACATCTGAAGAAAGGACCTGTGTAGCCTTATAAGCTCATCTACCATACCTCTGAATTATTCTTATGTTGGTCTAATGAAACATATCACCACTTACAAAGAATCCAGTATTTTTTCCTATTTAGATTATAATTTGCTATGTGACCAATTGATTTTGACAAACACATATTTATGAGCAGTAAAGCTCTCTGTAAGTGTTCCCTTTTGTCCAGGGAGCTAAAATTTAATACCAGGTTTATTACTTGTATTGAAAGTCATTAAGCAGGAACCTCAAATTGACAAGTTATTTTGCTGCACTATCATAACATGCTTCATAAAGCATGTTCCTATTTCATAAATATTCCCAGAGTAAATGCTGTATTTTATCACAATAATAATTACATGGTATAGTGCTTAAAAAGAGGGGTATCATTAATCCTTATAACTAAATCCTAAGGCATTCTATTCAGAGAACTGAAGAAAGGCTAGAAGGCTTACTTTAAGAGACTCCAATTACAGTTTTTACTAGATAATACTTAAGTTTCCTAAGCAGAAATCTCCTAATTCCACTGAGACTAGTCAGTTGGAACAATGTCAGAAATTATACTAACCATACTGATGGGTTAATGTTATATTTAAAAAGGGTAAAGTTATAACAGTCCACATAAAAAAGTTTGTGAAAAAGTACATAAGTTACTCAGTTTTCATAGCGAACTTACAAGCATGTGTTCACTTTGACAATTATCCCATCAAAGCTAACTGCACGTAATTACACCTTCTAAAATATATACCAATATTTTTCTGGAAATTTTACGCACATACAGCCTGATTTTAAATGGCCCACGAGCGTAAAAAACAGGGGTTACGCGTGCAGCCGGGCCTTGTGCGTGCCGCGCGCATTTTAAAAGGAGGCTCGGCCGCGCACGTAACCCTCGTTATGCGCACAAGAGCTGGGCCAAAGAAAAGGGGCAGTCCAGAGGGTAGGGAGGGGTGATGCGAGGGGCGGAGAGGGGAGGAGCTGGAGCCGCCGGTACAGTGCCTATTTGTTGCTGTGCCGGGGAAGCATGCGCCGGCACTCAACTGGCACGCACAAGTTGCTTCTGCTCCAGAGGAGCAGCAACTTAAAAAACAAAAAAAAAACACCTGAAGGTAGGAAACAGTTACGGGGTGGGGAGGAGAGGGGAAGGGAGGTTAGGGTAGGCAGTAGGGAAGGCCGCGATGCATCGCCGCATGAAACTTGCCAAATTCTACCCTCCCTTGCTCACGCCACCCCCGATTTTATAACGTGCACGCATTGGTGCGTGCACGTTATAAAATCGCTCGTTCATGTGTGCACGCCGGGTAGTGTGCGCACATGGGCGCGCACTAAGGTATTTTTTAAAAATCTGCCCCATACTTTGGAAAATCCAATCATATGTTCATAAGCCCAAACAGCTCCCTCCTGGGAATGCCTCCACTCAGTCCGGGTAAACTTACACACAAGTTTATCAGGATGTTGGTGGGCTAATTTTGCAAGAAGGAGAAACAGTAGAAAAACTGATCCTTTGGATGGTGGTCTGAGGTCTTCTGCTAGATGAAATTATATCAAAAAAAGACATCCTAAATAATATATGCTCCTTAGCTCTCAAAGGATGACATTTTCAGAGCACATTGCTTTTAAATTACTTGTATGTACCCCTCATGCAGGCAGAATGCCGAAATACAATCATCTCAGTTTTAGGTTCTGATTTATTTCTATATACTGTAATTTTTATATGTTGATAAATTAGAATTGCTTTGTACTTTCCTCTTGTATATCTATGTATTAACTCCTTTTTTATTAAATGTTTTCATTATGCCTTTAATGATTCATAACTTTTGTCGTATTTATTTTATGTAATATAATATTTTTGTGCCTTTTCTTGTTCATGGCCTTTGTTCTATTTATCTCATTTAAATGTGTACCACTTTTTTGTTCTTTTTTTACTATGGTAGCCAGCTTCTCTCTTCACATTTCTAATCTTTCAACAAACTATTTCCATAGGGAAAGCACTGTTTTACCCCCTGGAAATACTTTAGAAAATTACTCTCAAAATGTAATTTGTAATATGACAAGTCAAAAAGGACCAATCAGATCTTGTACTTGTGAGGTAATTTGTGAGATTGTTCCTACACATAGTTGATCCTAGAGATTCAGAGACATTTCAAAGTAGGTGTTTAATGATTTATAGTTACAACATTTTATGTTTAAATGTTACTCAAAACAAAAGTGACAAACTTTAGAGAGGGAAATCGTATTTTAACTATTGCCACAAAAACATTTAGAACAGACTAGAGACAATATCATCGGCATATGCTCAAGACCAGGTTTAATCTGCTGTCTCTCGCCCTCAATGGGCCGCAGGCAGTAGTCAGCCTATGAGCAAAAATTGTTTAATCATTTATTGTCTCACGTCTTCCAAAAAATATATTCTTTTATAATTTTTTGAATATTGTAATTATAGATTTCTCAAATTCAAACCAATTCAAATATAAAGCATCTATTGAGAAAAATTTCTAAACCGGCTTATTACCCAAATTTTAGTAACAGAGAATACTTAGCCAATAGAAGGTCATTCATTATCCAACCCGACATGGGCCATGTTTCGACTCAAAAGAGTCTTTTTCAAGGGGAATGGATGTATCAACTCTCTTTACTACCGGTAAAATATTCAGAACTCCGGGACGTCAAACTCACATCTCTCCAGTTCTCAACATGGCATTTAACGCCTTTGCCACGCCTTTGCCAACGCCTTTTGAGTGATTATTTGAGAGGAGTTTGCTTCTGTTTTGTGATGTTTAAATGTTAAACAGATAAAGGATGTGTATTGCTACTCTCCTGCATTACTGAAAAATTACATAAGATACGCGCATAACCCCCAAAAAGCTGCCCCTGTGCACGCCGAGCCTATCTTGCATAGGCTCTGTGGCACGCGCAAGCCCCGGGACGCACATATGTCCCGGGGCTTGCAAAAGGGGCGGGATGTGGGTGGTCTGGGGTGGGGCGGGGCCTGAGCCTCCAGGCACAGTGGCAATTGCCGCTGTGCCAGGGATCGTGGGCCGGCTGTCGGCCGGTGCACGTAACCTCTTCCACAAAGGTAAGGGGGGGGTCTAGGTAGGGCTGGGGGGGCGGGTTAGGTAGGGGAAGGGAAGGTGTGGGGGAGCGGAAGGAAAGTTCCCTCCGAGGCTGCTTCGATTTTGGAGCAGCCTCGAGGGAACAGAGGCAGGCTGGGCGGCTCAGTGCGTGCAAGTTGCACAATTGTGCACCCCCTTGCGCGCGCCGACCCTGGATTTTATAACATGCGTCGGCTGCGCACACTTTTCACAACAAAAAATTTTTTTAGAGAGGAAAGTGATGTTTCATAAAATTCATTCAAGGAACCATCAAGGTTTTCCTCGTTATTTTTTAATCATGAACACCACCGTCCACCCTATATGGAATTTATTATTTTTTATACCAAAACAATTTTTTTGAAGATATTTATGTTTTATAAAAATACTGTGAAAATTTCATCCTCAAAACAAATAGGAACAGTCTACCAACTTGTTGCTTAGAAATTCAATAACTTAATTAACAATACTTAGCTTTAGCAAAGGCACTGAGACATCAATTCAGCAAAAGCGTTTTTGCCCCAACCGCCAGGCATTTTGAAAATAGACCCGGCGCGTGTAACCCTTTGAAAATAGGCCCATAGCATTTCCATATTGTTAAGCAGACATATATAACATTTAAATAAAATGTTACCAGCATAAACAGGAGGAGAAATAGTACAACATAATAACATACAAATAATCACAACCACGCATACTTTAAGTACTAAATTCCCTAATCAAGTCTGAAACTACTAAAAATGACAATATCAAGTTAATCTAGTCTTTCAGGTGTACAACTGATGACAATTGTGCTAAGGTTTAGTAGCAAGTTGTTATGAATCAGTCAGAAATAGATATGATCAATTTGTTGGCTATAGTAAAACAATGTTTCCAGAATGTAATATTGGCATCTTCATACATCATGAAATATCTTACTGACAAAGCAAATGTTGCTTACCTGTAACAGGTGTTCTCACAGGACAGCAGGATGTTAGCCCTCACATATGGGTGACATCACAGGATGGAGCCCAATCACGGAACACTTTTGTCAAAGTTTCTAGAACTTTGACTGGCCCCTACTGGGCATGCCCAGCATGGCACTAACCCTGCAGCCAGGAGGGGTCCCCCTTCAGTCTTGTTTAAAAAGCTACAGGAAGTGCCAAAAAATAAAATGGGAAATGTAATGAACCCAACACCGTGGGGCGGTGGGCGGGTTTCGTGAGGACTAACATCCTGCTGTCCTGTGAGAATAACTGTTACAGGTAAGCAACATTTGCTTTCTCACAGGACAAGCATGATGGTAGTCCTCACATATGGGTGAGTACCGAGCTGAGGATGTCCGAGTGTGCACCAAATGTACCCAGATGTGCAAGGCACTAGGACTGGGGTGAAATTTGGCTGAGGGCATCCTGAACCCTACCGGGCAGGCGGAAGGGTGTTGGTACGTCAAGTTGTGAATAGGTTGCGCAGGACAGATTGACCGAAGATGGAATCTTGTCTTCCGGCTTTGTCCAAGCAATAGTGGGCTGTAAAGGCATGGAGAGAACTCCAGGTGGCAGCCCTGCAAATGTCAGGAAGTGGCACCGAGCATAGGTGAGCTACTGAAGTCGCCATGGCCCTCAGAGTGTGCTTTGCTTGCTGATAGCAAAAAGATATGCAGTCCACTAGCCAGGAGGAGAGAGTCTGCTTACCCACAGGCTGCCCCAATTTCATGGAATGGAAAGAGACAAACAATTGAATGCTTTTCCTTGGGCAGCTGTACGGTCTAGGTAGAACGCTAGAGCCCGTTTACAGTCAAGGGTATGCAGAACCTGCTCTCCTGGATTGGAATGGGGCCTGGGAAAAAAGGTAGGTAGTATTATGGATTGATTGATAGAGATGTGAATCGTGTGCCAGATCGTCTTAACGATCAGATTCGGCTTGGGGGGGGGGGGGGAATCTGATCGTTAAGATATGTGAATTGGAATCGTTTCCGATTCCAATTCACATCGCTAATTTTTTTTTTAGGGAGGCCCACGCCGCTAAAAAAAAAAAACCCACCCGACCCTTTAAATTGACCCCCCCAAAACCTTTTAAAATTACCTGGTGGTCCAGGGGGGCCTCGGGGGGCCTCGGGGAGAGATCCAGGGGGGTCTCGGGGTGAGAGGAGAGATCCAGGGGGGCCTCGGGGAAAGATTTCCCATTCCCAGGCATCAGCTGCTCTAAAAAAAAAAATGGTGCCGATGCCCCTTTGCCCTTACCATGTGACAGGGTATCCGTGCCATTGGCCGGCCCCTGTCACATGGTAGGAGCACTGGATGGCCGGCGCCAAGATGTCACATGGCCGGCGCCATCTTGGCGCCGGCCATCCAGTGCTCCTACCATGTGACAGGGGCCGGCCAATGGCACGGATACCCTGTCACATGGTAAGGGCAAAGGGGCATCGGCGCCATTTTTTTTTTAGAACAGCTGATGCCTGGGAACGGGAAATCTTTCCCCGAGCCCCCCCTGGATCTCTCCTCTCACCCCGAGGACCCCCTGGATCTCTCCCCGAGGACCCCTGGACCACCAGGTAATTTTAAAAGGTTTTGGGGGGGTCGATTTAAAGGGTCGGGTGGGTTTTTTTTTTTTTTAGCGGCGCGGGCTCCCTAAAAAAAAAGGGTCGGAAGGGTGGGGGAGGCTAAGGGGGGTCGATTTAAAGGGTCGGGTGTTTTTTTTTTTTATCGGGCCATCGGCGCCATTTTAATTAGTGGCAACCAAAATGGCACCGATGGCTCGAGAGCAGGAGATCGCGCCGGGACCCCAGTGGGGGGGGGGCCCCACTGGACCACCAGGTAACTTAACATTTTGGGGGGGTTCGGGAGGGTGGGGGAGGGTAAGGAATTGGTTTTAAAGGGTCGGGGTGGGTTTAGGGGTTGTTTTGGTGTGCCGGTTTTCCCGCCCTCCCCCAAATAATTCCCGTGCCCTATTTAACGATACAATACAAATGCCCATGACGATAAATCAGGGGCATTTGTATTGTATCGTGCACTCTAACGATTTAGAACGATTTTAAAATTATCTGACGATAATTTTAATCGTTCAAAAACGATTCACATCCCTATTGATTGAGATGAAACTCTGATACTACCTTAGTCAAGAACTTAGGGTGAGTGCGGAGTACTGCCCGGTCCTGCAGAAGTTTAGTGTAAGGCGGATAGATAACTAGGGCCTGTAACTCACTAACTCTGCGAGCCGAAGTGATTGCCAAAAGGAAAATCACTTTCCATGTGAGATAGCGAAGTTCACAGGATTGGAGAGGCTCGAATGTTAGTTTCATGAGCCGACCCAAAACTAGGTTTAGGTCCCAAGAAGGGGCCAGAGGTTGCAGTGGAGGCTTGAGGTGAAGCAAACCCTTCAGAAATCATGTTACAAAGGGTTGTACTGATATGGGAACACCCCCAACACCTTTATGGAAGGTGGCCACCGCACTGACATGCATTCTAATGGAGGAAGTTTTTAGACCTGATTCTGACCAGTGCCAGAGATAGTCTACAAACTTTGAAATTGGACAAGTAAAGGGGTCAAGAGATTGAGAAGAACACCATGACTGAAACCTGTTCCATTTATAAGAATAAGATTTTCTCGTGGAAGGCTTCCGTGAAGCAATCAGGACATGGAAAACTGATTCAGAAAGGTTAAGTGGCTGGAGGATTAACCTCTCAACATCCATGCCACCAGGGACAAGGCTTGAAGGTTGGGGTGGCGCAGGAACCCGTCGTTTTGCATAATCAGAAGCAAGTCCTTTCCCAAGGGAATGTGCCTGCGAATGGAGAGATCCTGAAGTATTGGAAACCACACTTGGCTTGGCCAGTGAGTGCTATCAGGATCATGCTTCCCTTGTCCTGATGTAACTTCACGAGAGTCTTCGAGAGAAGTGGAAGTGAAGGGAATGCATATAGGAGACCGGTCACCCATGAGAGGGAGAACGCATCTCTTGGTTGTGAGTGTTGGCTGCGAGTGAGAGAGCAAAAGTTCTCTACTTTGAAGTTTTGACATGTCGTGAAGAGATCTATATGAGGGTAACCCCATTGTTGGAAGATCGAGTCCGCCACTGAGGGGTTGAGAGACCACTCGTGTGGTTGAAAGGCGTGACTTAGCTTGCCTGCCAACAGATTGTCCGCTCCCGGCAAGTAGGTGGCCCTGAGGTACATCGAGTGGGAGAGGGCCTCCGCCCATATCTGCACAGCTTCCTGAAACAGTAGGTAGGAGCCCTTCCCCCCCTGTTTGTTGATGTACCACATGGCCACCTGGTTGTCCATCTGAATCAGGATGACTTGATTGGAGAGGCGATCCTGAAATACCCTGAGAGTATATCTGATTGCTCAAAGCTCCAGGAAATTTATTTGGTGTTTGGCTTCCTCTGGAGACCAAGATCCTTGTGTCTGCAGATTGGCCACATGGGATCCCCAGCCGAGGTTGGAAGCATCGGTGGTGAGAGTTATTTGAAGGTCTAGAGCCTGGAAGGGCAAGCTTTGGAGGAGAGTGATCTGATTTTTCCACCAGGCTAGAGACTGACGGAGTGAGTCGGTGACGTGGACAATGGTCGACAGGGGCTGAATGCATTGAATCCATTGTGATTTTAGAGTCCACTGCATGACTCTCATGGCTAGGCGGGCCAGTGGGTGACCTGAACTGAGGACGCCATGTGTCCCAGTAGGATGAGAAAGTGGCGTGCAGTCGCATAGCGCTGAGACTGCACGCCACTTTGCAGCTGGTGTGCGAAAGAGACGAGAGTGGGAGCTCGTTGTCGAGGTAGAAAAGCTTTTGCCTGCAAGGTGTCCAAGTCTGCCCCTATGAATGATAAGGTCTGAGATGGGACTAAGTAGGATTTGTCGTAGTTGACGAGAAATCCTAGCGAAATCAGAGTGTGTAAGGTAAGATGTAGGGACGACTGAGCAGTTTGCTGAGTGGGAGCCCTGATCAACCAATCATCTAGATAGGGGTAGACGTGAACACCTTGAGTCCTGAGGAAAGCTGCAACTACTATGAGACATTTTGTGAACACTCGTGGTGCAGACGCGAGGCCGAATGGAAGCATTCGGTACTGTTAGTGCTTGGGGCCTACCAGAAATCTCAGGTATTTGCGATGAGATGGAGTTATCGCAATATGAGTGTATGCGTCCTGGAGATCAAGAGAGCAGAGCCAGTCTCCTCTTTGCAAAAGAGGGAACCCAAGGTTACCATCTTGAACTTTCCTCGTTGGAGGTACTTGTTGAGGGCACGTAGGTCCAGAATTGGACGAACGCCGCCTGATGTTTTGGGGATTAGAAAGTACCAGGAATAGAATCCTAGGCCTTGTTGGGAGTAGGGCACTGGTTCTATTGCTCTGGACTGGAGGAGGAGGGAAACCTCCTGTTCCAGGAGTGGTGAGTGGTCAGATGTTCCCCATGTCAGCCGAGGTGGGGAATCCGGTAGGATGGAGAGAAAGATCAGGTGATAACCCTGAGAGATTATGGCAAGGACCCACTGGTCTCAGATGATTGTGCACCATTTGTGGAGGAAATGGCACAATCGACCTCCCACTGGTATCTGAGGCAGTGGAAGCTGGCTGCTGCTCTCTATGCAGGAGTCAAAAAACCGGAAGCAGGGCCCGGCTGAGGAGCTGCTTGCGGCTTCTGTTTTCGTATCTGACGAGAGTGGGCCTTTTGGAAGGGTCTCGTGGAAAAGTTCTAGACGGTGGTGGATAGGACTTCTTTGGACGGAAGAATGACTTTTAGTATCCTTCCTGAATGGCTGTTTAGAGGCATACTCAAAAGGCATCAGAGAGAGCTGTCTCAGGGTCTCATGATGGTCTTTGAGTTCCGCCACCGTTCATTGAATCTGTTCACCGAATAGATTGTCCCCTACACAGGGTAGGTCGGATAATCTGTCCTGTACATACGGGCGAAGGTCCGAAGACTTGAGCCAAGCCTATCTTCTTGCCAAGATAGCAGCTGCAGATACCCTGGTTGCAGTGTCAAATATATCATAAGATGATCTGATCTCATGCTTGCCTGCCTCAAAACCCGTGTTTACTAGGATTTGGAGCTGATCTTGAAATTGTTGAGGCAGGGAGTCTGTTAAGTCTTGTATCTGCTTTAATAAGACCCTGTTGTATTGGGTCATATAGCGCTGATAAGAGGTGATTCGAGAGATGAGCATTGGGCCCTGGAAGACCCAGCGACCAATGCCATCTAGAAAATTTTGCTCCTTGCTTGGGGGAAAAGAATTGTGAGGTTTTGATCTCTTTGCCCTCTTTTGTGCAGATTACCACAACAACAGAGTGGTGATCCAATTGAGATTTTTGAAAAACTGGGGCTGACTGTATCAAATAATTGGTGTCAGCCTTCCTGTTGACTGGAGCAACAGAGCCAGGGTGTTCCCAGTTCTTTTGTGAGGAGATCCAGAAGAACTTGATGAATAAGGATGGAGGTTATTTCCTTGGGAGCATCCAGGAATTGCAACAGCTCCATCATTTGATGCCTGTCATCGTGTTCAGTCTGTAACTGGAAAGGAACCAATTCAGACATCTCCTTCACAAAGTTTATGAAGGAAAGGTCCTCTGGAGGAGAATGCTTTCTGCTTTCGGTAGGAGAAGGTGGTGAAGGCAGGTCATCGGTGTCTGGTGAAGAATCATCTGTCCAGGTATCGTAGGGATCGGCATCTGCCCCTCTAGGAGCCCTAGGGGATTGGGACTGAAGGTCCTAGTCTAGGCTCCGAAGGAACTGAAGGAATAATTGGAGGCACCGATGAAGGCATCAAAGGCACCGGTGCAGGCCTCGAGGGCATCGATGAATGGATCGGTGGCGCCGATGGACATATCGGCATCGGTAGGACTCCCGATGGAGGGATGCAGAATGGTGTTTCTCCTCCCAATGACAAGGTAAGCAGAGAGGGCACCGGAGCCACCGGTGATCCAGGATCCATTAGTGGAAAAGCAGCGATAAGCGCTTCCATCCTTGAGAGCAGCTTGCCAACCCTGCCGGAATCGGATTGGTGGGCGGTTCCATGATCAGTACCGGTGTCAGTGCCAGAGTAACTTGGAGTCAATGCATCGCCTTGTCGATGGCCTCCTGAACCAGTCGGTCCAGTTCTTCTCGGAGACCTGGAACAAGCAGCCCTGGCTCGGGAACAGAAGAAGGAGGCAGAGGCATAGCCGGAGGGACCACCGTTAAAGGCGGAGTCGCAGCTCCCAATCCCCTTTCGGGTGAGGGTTGCCTCTGTGACCCGGTCACTGAAAAGGTCAATGCCTTTTTTGGACGGGGTTTCTTCGACAGCGGCTAGGACGACGGTGAGGTCAATGATTTCGCTCCCTCGATGGTCCGAGACTTCTGATGTCGGTGGCGATGTTTTTCTCTACGATCCGCTCAATCCTGAGGGGAGTAGAGGTAGTTGAAGGCCGAGATGTCGTCGATGCCGGACGGTCACCGGCTGGTGGTCAATACTAGCGTGAAGTTGAAGGTGCCGGTTCTGACTACGTCGATGCAATTGACGGCATTGGGGTTTGAGCACAGAAGAGAAGTTCCATCTTCTCCATTTTGGTCTTGCAACCTTTTGGTGTCATTAGGGCACATTTGGTGCAGGTCAGGACATCTTGCTCACATCCAAGACACATTACACAGACCTTATAAGGTCTGTTATGGACATAGTGCAATTGGAGTCCGGGTACCGACGGAACCCCGACGCCATGGCCATGATAAAATTCGAGCCGCGGTACCACGGAGTCAATTCGAAGGAGAGACCCTTATGGGGTATGAAATTTTTTAGTAATTCCATGAGGAAAATTCCTGTCAGGAATCTCTGTGGAGCTCCTTAACTGCGTGGCCACTGCTGCGCGGAAAAAAGAAGACTGAAGGGGGACCCCTCCTGGCTGCAGGGTTAGTGCCATGCTGGGCATGCCCAGTAGGGGCCAGTCAAAGTTCTAGAAACTTTGACAAAAGTGTTCCGTGATTAGGCTCCATCCTGTGATGACATCCATATGTGAGGACTACCATCCTGCTTCTCCTGTAAGAATGCCATTTATAAATATATTGAAGAATAATCATCTTAATATTGCCTGATATATAAACTAGTTTTAGACTAAGCATCTTCCTATTCCTCGGTATGCCATGTAGATAATCAGAGAATTTTAAACTCCTGTTAAAAAACACTACAGTTTAATCAAATATTGGGGTAGATTTTCTAAATTTGCGCGATCGCGTATTTTTGTTTGCGCACGAACAAAAGTACGCTGGATTTTATAAGATACACGCGTAGCCGCGCGTATCTTATAAAATCCGGGGTCAGCGCGCGCAAGGGGTGCACATTTGTGCAACCTGCGCGTGCCGAGCCCAGCGCGCGCTGCCTGTTCCCTCCGAGGCCGCTCCGAAATCGGAGCGGCCTCGGAGGGAACTTTCCTTCACCCTCCCCCCACCTTCCCCTCCCTTCCCCTACCTAACCAACCCCCCCTCGGCCCTATCTAAACCCCCCTTACCTATGTTCCACGATTTACGCCTGCTAAAAGCAGATGTAAATTTACGTGCGCCAGCGGCCTGCTGGCGCGCGATCACCCGACCCGGGGACTGGTCCGGAGGCCTCGACCATGCCCCCGGGCCGACGCCACACCCCCGGCCCCGCCCCCGCAACACCGCGTCACGCCCCCGAAACGCCGCGTCATTTTAGACGTGCCCCCAACACGCCCCCGACACTCCCCTTTTAGAAAACCCCGGGACTTACGCGCGTCCCGGGGCTCTGCGCGCGCTGGTGGCCTATGCAAAATAGGTGCGCCAGCGAGCGAGGGCCCTGCGCGTGTAAATCCGGCCAGATTTACGCGCGCAGGGCATTTAAAATCCGCCCAATTATATTTAGTGGGTAAAATCCTATATAGTACAGTGCATTTATAACATGCATATTCTCTGAATAACCTAAGCACTCACTATTATTGGAACCTTTGCTGTTCGTACCTCTGAGTGTGTATGTAAAACTGACCCCCAAAACCTACCCCACTGTCAAAACCTCACCTCAGGGTAATATTGTCCCCTCTTACAATGGTATAAATAGAGTGACATATTGGTCCCTGGTTCCTATGGAGTCTCTCTCACTCTCTCTCCCTTTCTTTCTCTCTCTCTCTCTCCGGGCCTTATTTTCTAAGGCTATTGCATGCTTGCGTTACCAGCTAGAAATCATAGCGTATGCCTGCGAAGGGGACATCGGGGCGGAGTTGGCCCTGGAAGATGAGGAGTTGGGGCATCACCGGGGCCGACTCCGCAAAGACAGCGCAAGCAGCGAAAAGGTAAGGAGCCTTTTCGCTGCCTATTTCGCGCCGAATAACTACACCTCCTAAAGTATCGCAGGCCTGCGATACTTTAGAAAATGAGGCCCTATGTTAGAAAGGTTAGTAGATTACTTAATAAACATTAAGGGCCAGATTTTATAACATGCGTGCGGGCATAGATTTGTTCGCGCAACCTGGCGCAAACAAATCTACACCTGATTTTATGACATGCGCCCGCTGCCGCGCACATGTTATAAAATCCAGGGTCAGCGTGTGCAGGGGGTTGCACAATTGTGCAACCTGCGCGCGCCAAACCGAGCAGCCTGCCTCCATTCCCTCCGCCCCCCGCACCTTCCCCAATCTAACCCGCCCCCCAGCCCTAACTAAAACCCCCCCTGACATTTATTGAAGAAGTTACGCCTGCCTCTGGGCAGGCGTAACTTGCGCGCATCTGCTCTCCATCCCCCAGCCCGGTGGCTGTTCCAAAGGCCTCAGTCCTGCTCCCGGAACGCCCCTGGGCTGACGCCCCGCCCACAGCCCCGCCTCCGGAATGCCCATTTTTTCAAGCCCCGGGACTTACGCGCGTCCCGAGGCGTGCGCAGTGGGAGGCAGGGGTAGATTTTCAAAGCGTTGTGTGGATAAGATATGCGCGCAATCCCCGAAAACCTACCCCTAAATCATAAAAAAAAAAAGGTTAGTTGATTTGACAAAAATGCATATGTAACTCCTAAATGTGGTATTTGGTAAACACATTGTTCAAAATGACATATATAAAATTCTTGCAATGAAATGATCTCATAGTAAAAAGCATGAATTTCTAGAAAATATTTCTAAATGGACTGCTATATATGACCTGGCACCATTATGAGTGCCTGAATGTCTGCTACAACCTAATGTCTTGAAGAGATTATGTTTATTTCAGATTAGTCATTAATGTTGATTTATATCAAGTTTATCTTTACCTGACTAGAACTGATAAGCTGCTAAGAGTCCCTGATTGTTCTGGTATTCTAACACTGGTGAATTTATTATTCAAAAAGGCAAGCAATACGTTTAAAAAATACTGATTATATAAGTAATATAGTGGAAATATCTACATTTTACCCTTTCAAACAAAATAAAGAAGGGTGGAAGAATTTCCTGGATTGGTCAACCATAGTAAAATAAAAACAGAATTATTTACAAACTATTATGTATTACTGAGCCCAGAACATGCATTCATCATGGATTAATACCAGTATTTATGTCAGTGCTGCCAAGGATATCATTATAGTGTACCAATGCAAAAGTGCCAATGCATGCAGTATGATGCTGAGTTAAGTGAAGAAATGTCTTTGACGCTTGCTTATATTAAATAAATAAACAATAATATGTCTTGTTCTCTCTCCAGGAGGTTATTACTGACAACCAAAGCAATTTGCATGCAACTGAATGATACCGGTTATACAAAAATTGCATGTTATGAGGTTTGTTTCTGCTGGAAGTAATCTAGAATATTTGATAAGAACTTTTCCTTTTTTTAATAAGAGGTAAAGCATATTGCATACTTACTCATCGTTGCTAAAGATTATTTTCTAGCATTCATACAAATAAAACAGAATGATATTCAACAATCAAAGAGGAATTAAAATAATCTATTGATATGTATCTGCTCATGTTTTGATTTGGAAACTATATGGTAACATAGAAACTTGTACAGGAAGTAAAATATCTGTATATTATAGAAATATTATAGAAATTAAAATCAGATTTGTAGGGCTCATTAATATATATGGAATAGCTCATTACCTTTATGGTGATTCGCCCCAGATGCTAATTTTCCCCACAGAGTTACAACAAATACTATTATTAGCAGTTTTCCTTTTGTTGCTTTCTGCAAGTACCTCCTATTCATCCTGAAAATAAATATAAAGTACATTTCAGTGTACCAGTCTAATGATTTTCATGTAAAACATATTTTAGACATTCATTTTATATAAAATTCCTCTTAGGAAGAACACATAACAAATAAAACAAGCAAAAATATCTTTGTTAGAACACAAGAAATGTTTTCTCAATTTTTTTGTGATTTGGCTGATGTGCAACTTAATTGAGAGAAACCAGAAGCCTTTCTCAGGTTTGTCAACAAAGCCTACATGCCACGCGTGGAAGATAAGCCTATCTCTCTGAAGCTCTTTGGAAAGAAGTCCACGGTACTTATGTGTCTTTTGATGATTTACCCTAAGCAGGGTATCTGTCAAAGAGTGATCATATGGCTATCTCATTTGATTTAAGCACAGTTCTCACACATATTACAAAATAAGAAAAAGAAAGCAATATATTTCAGTTGACAGACTACATTCTTTATGCTACCAGAATCTCACTTTATTTTTGTTTTCCTGTGAAGCAAATTTTAGGCACCAGATGATTTCTTGGAAAATTAACTACAATGAACCAAAAACATCCTTTTAAAAGTTGAACAATTTAATTTACCCAAGTAATAATCCATGTACACATTTCTATATTATAAATCAAATATTTCAAACATTTGTAAAGTATAAGAACAAATGAAAAATGTTATGAGCTTTGGCAATGTTTGCTACAATATTTATATTTTCCCCATCATTACCCAGAACCTAGAGAAGAAAAAAGATTGGTTCGCACATGATGTTTGAACCAATGTGCCTGCATGAAAGATTCCAGCTGGTTTCCTTTTCCAAGACAGATGGGAAATTGATTACAGACAAAACATTACAATTCCTACAATTCTTTGGTAGTAATCTACCCTCTTCTTCCCTTAATAGTATAGAAAAAAGACTTCCCTACAATAAGGGGCCTATGCACATTTTAAAAGGGCTACGTGCATACATTTTGGGGTTTATGTCGTGGTCGGGTCTTGCGTGCACCGCACGCATTTTACAACGGGCCCAGCCACACATGTAAACCCCGATACGCACAGAAGTGCCAGCTGAAGGAAAAGGGGCGTCCCAGGGGGGGTGTTGTCTGGGTGGGGAGGGGCGGGAGCAGGCCAGAACAGTGCCATTAGCCGCTGTCCCAGGGAAACACATGCCGGCAGCCGGCCAGTACGCGCAGATTACTTCTGCTCCAGAGGAGCAGTAAGTAACAAAATAGAAAAATTAGGGATAGTTAGGGTTAGGTTAGGGGTCGGGGAGGAGATGGGAAGAGGTAGGAAGGTGAAGGTTAGGGTTAGGGATAGGGATAGAAAGTTCCATCCCAGTCCACTCCTTAATTTGAACAGACTGGGAGGGAACTGGGGAAGAGCCGATTGCTTCGCCACGCGTAGGTTATAAAATCTCCCCCTGCGCAAGTGTGACACGGGCCACCCGCACATGAGCATGCAGATTTTAAAATCCAGTGCACATGTATATGTGGCCATCGGATTTTGTAACATGTGCGCGCCGGCTCGTGCATATTAATAAAATTGGTGCATTCATGTGCATGCGCCGGGAACCGCATGCACATGGACAGGTGCGCACTGCTTTTAAAATTGACCCCTAAGGCCCTTGCTTGCACGTTTAAATAGAGAACTACGCAGGATGGTTGTAACATGTACATTCAAGGAGTCTGGAAAAACATAGTATCCTGTACCCAGCACAACACGGATTTAGAAATTATTTTAGCACAGAGACCCTTTTAACTTCACTACAAGATATCATCCTAAGAGGAACCGATAACAGCCAATCTTACTTCCTAATCTTACTGGACATCTCGGCAGCCTTTGATACAGTTAACCATAATAGTGATGTGAATCGTTTTTTGACGATTTAAAACAATCGTCAGATATATTTTAAATCGTCAAAAATCGTTAGAGCCACGATACAATAACAATTCCCCCGATTTATCATCAAAAAATCGTAAATCGGGGGAGGGCGGGAAAACCGGCACCCTAAAACCCACCCCAACCCTTTAAAATAAATCCCCCACCCTCCCGAAGCCCCCCCAAATGTTTTAAATTACCTGGGGTCCAGCTCGATCTCCCGCTCTCGGGCCACAGCTGCGTTAAAAGAAATGGCGCCGGTGGCCCTTTGCCCTTACCATATGACAGGGCAAAGGTAGCACCAGCGCCATTTTGGTTCCTGTCACCCAACGTCACGAGTGCAGGAGATCGCTCCCTGGACCCCCACTGGACCCCCAGGGACTTTTGGCCAGCTTGTGGGGGCCTCCTGACCCCCACAAGACTTGACAAAACTACAGCGGGGGTCATGTATGCGTGAAGGGATGCGGTCCGTCCCTCTTGACCCCCAGCCTTCTTCCCCAACCCTTAAACATTTTTCATGTCAGAAATCCTTTGGTCTGGTCCCCCCCAACCCTGTGCTCCTATGAAAATGCCAGGCTTTCCAGTTGTTTCCCACTAAGCCCCTGGACTGTCCAGCATCCTTGGCCCATGATATATATGCCACAATCAATTCTTCTGCCACCGGACCTTCTTTCAAACCATGTTATCTTAGGAAGGCGTGCACTCTCCCATATCCCCTGCAATAAGCATCCCACATGGTGGGAGCCACAGCTCTCCATAACAGATCTGCTGTGGTTGGGGTCCAATTGACCATATATGCTCCGGTACTGGGGTCGCCCTCTCGTTGGCATTGGGTACCTGTTGCAGAACAAAGACCATTTAGCGCGAGATAGCGAGTCTGCCATGCCATTGTAAGAACCTGGAACGTGGCATGGCTTCACCGTGGTATTAATGCGCAGACTACTTAGCACTATCTGCCGAAACAGGTCCGCCACCCATGGACTTTTTGCTGACTACCTGTTGAAAACCGAAACCACGGCTTGATTGTCACACCAAAAGACAATGTTTGTCCCGTAACCACTCTCCCCTTATTACCAGCGCAACCCAAATGGGGAAAAGCTCTTGGAATGTTATGTTGGTTGTAATACATTCATTCACACATAACGTTGGCCATTGCGTGGCAGACCATGTGCCCTGCCAGTAAATGCCAAATCCCAACCCCCTGAAGCCTGAGTAAATATCCAAGTCCCGACTTGACTCTGGGGGCTTCTGCTACACTGATATGCCTTTATAGCTGCTGAGGAATGATGTCCATATCGTAAGATCCTTGTATGGCCATTTTGCAATACGATTCGAGTGCAAGAGGTCGCTTCCGGACCCCCGCTGGACTTTTGGCAAGTCTTGTGGGGGTCAGGAGGCCCCCCCAAGCTGGCCAAAAGTCCCTGGGGGTCCAGCGGGGGTCCGGGAGCGATCTCCTGCGCTCGTGACGTCGGGGGACAGGAACCAAAATGGCACCGGCGCTACCTTTGCCCTGACAGGGCAAAGGTAGCGCCGGTGCCATTTTGGCCCGAGAGTGGAAGATCACACCGGGACCCCCCCCACTGGACCCCAGGTAATTTAAGACATTTTGGGGGGTTCGGGAGGGTGGGGGATTTATTTTAAAGGGTCGGGGTGGGTTTTAGGGTTGTTTTAGTGTGCCGGTTTTCCCGCCCTCCCCCTTCCCCTTCCCCCGATTTACAATTTTTGACGATAAATCGGGGGAATTCCTATTGTATATCGCCTCTAACGATTTTTGACGATTTAAAATATATTGGACGATATTTTAAATCGTCAAAAAACGATTCACATCCCTAGTGTCTAATTCTGCTTAGAATATGCAGCAAAATTGCTGGCTAGCACAAGTGAGGCTAAATGTAACAGATTCTGTTACCCAAAAGATGTGAAGCTGTGTTCATATAAAAAAAAGTAGTCAAACTGACATCATCTGTGATATGGCATAGCTTGTAAAAGCTTACTAAGATTCCGGTCATGGTGAGTTCCTCATTAAAGACCATGAATATCAATTACGAGCACTGATGATGACCACAGTATTACCAGTGATAATGAGTCATTTGTGACAATTATAAGCCATTCCATTCTTTCTTTGGCATTTACAATAGAAAGTTTCATCAGAACTAATGGAGCCTACTTTGTGGCAGTGCTTGTCAACCCAGTCCTCAGGGCACACCTAATCAGTCAGGTTTTCAAGATATCCACAATGAATATGCATGAGATAGATTTGCATGCATTGCTTCCATTGTATGCAAATCTATCTCATGCATATTCATTGTGGACATCCTGAAAATCTGACTGGATAGGTGTGTCCGGAGGACTGGGTTGAGAAGCACTACATGCATGTGTTCCGTAGAGCATAAATCCAAAATTCTCCAGCTCTGTCACACTCCTCATGTCCCTCTCTGACAAGTCCTGAAAATTTGTTGTAGTTTGGATACTAAACAAAAGTTATTAGGAAAACACAAAAAGAGATTTCATAAGCTTTGTTCAGTTTCTATTTCTCTCTCTTCATTATCCTCATAACACATCGATAAAACCATATTAACATCATTCCCCTGAGATCATCTTTAATCCTTGCTCTGTTAATGCAAAAATGAAGTAGTCACAGGCAGTCATAATAATCTCTCTCAAAAGCCAGGCAATGTAAGCAATGGGCTGCAAAATGTCTGTTATCTTTCTGCTTCATAAGCAATCTCAAAACTTGATTCTCTGCACATTTCTGCCAGACTAAGATCCTAAAACTCAAACATTCTATAATGATTAGATTTAAAAATATGTAACTTGACAGCAGAGTCAAGGATTCAGAGGTGTCCTTCTACAAAAACAATGACACAGACAAATTTAGTTCCATTATGTGCAAAACATTTTTGAAACCAAGAGCTCCATCCAGTTTTGAATAAATTTAAAGACTTATAATATTAACATGAGTAAAAGTTGTTAAACTGTATTTGAAAAGTATAGAAAGCAATTATAGAAAACAAATTGTGTTTGCCTCAGTATGAAAATTGCATTCAGCAATACATGAAAAGAATAAAAGTAGGAAGTGATAAAAATTAAGAACTGATGGATTGCAACAGTTGATTGCAATTCAATAATTATTTTCTGAATGCTTTGTATCAAATTATGCATCTGTACCAAAATGATTAATATCAAACCAAATTTCACTTCCTATATAGAGCAGAATATGATTTTATAATGAATGGAGAAGGCTAGGTATTTCATCTCCCATTCTCTTCGGAGTAATGGAGTCATATTTTCCATTTTTCTAATACTACAGCAGTTAAATGTTAGTTTTTGGATGCATTAGTCACTTACTCACCATGAGCACTGAGACAGTTATTCAAATGCGGGCATTAGAGAAATGCAAAACAGGATTCTAGGTGCAGAAACTTCTGCAAAATCTATGTATAAAAGAAAGAAAAATCATCTGTTTCTCACTTTCAATTTGTTCGACCTTGGATCACACATCCAAAAATATTTCTACTCCCACCATCATGAATGTAACTAAATCAGGGAACTGCTGTGCTGA
Organism: Rhinatrema bivittatum; assembly: GCF_901001135.1. Taxonomy (NCBI): domain Eukaryota; kingdom Metazoa; phylum Chordata; class Amphibia; order Gymnophiona; family Rhinatrematidae; genus Rhinatrema; species Rhinatrema bivittatum. The sequence continues at coordinate 119,208,101 of NC_042623.1, forward strand.
TTGTTACTAGAGACATGTTTTGGTATCACACTGATATATCTAGGGCCTGATTTTCAAAAGAGTTATGCCAGAGGCACAGTGTGGGAGAAATCTTTTTGAAAAGGGCTGCTGAAGATTAAATACAATTGTAAACAACTGAAAAGTAACTTGGAAAAAGAAATTTAAGTCAAGAAGGATTGCCATGGAAAGGATGAATAGTATTTGAAAAATTCAAATAAGTGGAGGGATCACATGATAAGGTGAGCAAGGCAGACATGTATACTGACTGTTCCAGGACATACCCCTCCAAAATGGAGTTGCTTTAATAATTACTACATTCTCTTTTGGTTTATATATATTTTTTGTGCATTCGTGACTTGAGTTTTGATAGTGAAACAAACTAATGAATACTGCGATATCAAAATGGGACAAAGAAAAGGCAAAGGTAGGCAAAGCTAAGATGGCAGAGAATAATGAACAGAAGGTCGGCCTAGAAACAGCAGCGTTTATTTAAAAAAATACACAAGTGTAGATTACTGAAAAGGAGTTGAAAAATGAAAGAAGGTTGGAATGCTTTGACACTACATTTGTTGTGATAGGCTTCAAATTCTTTGAATTCACATGGAAATGTACAGACTTATAAATGCGTCAGGTGACTGCTGATTAATGTTCTTGAACAGGCTGCAAAAGGCACAGCAGACAAATTAGAGGATTTGGAGACGAGGTAAGCCATTAGAATAACATTAGAGACCTGGACATCTCAGAAAATATTCAAGAAGCCCAGCTGAAAAATGTGTTTGATTCCTGGATAATGGCCAGATTAAAGTTAGATAAGACCGATTGCTACATCAAATTCAAAATAGTACATCATATGGTGACCACATGGAGGGCCAGGAGCACACCCGAGGACTATAATGTAACAAACATTGAACTTTGCTGACAAAATGAACATTCTTCAAGCCTACTGAGGGCTTCCAGAGATAAAGAATAAAGAAAATAAAATACTTGTTTTTAATGATTTCATAGCAAAAATCTCAGCAAAACAGAAGGAGTTGGCATCCCCAATATGTGGCACTGATACAGAAAAAAGTACACTTCATGTTAATGTAGCTGTATAAACTTAAAGAACTGATTGATAGCCAAAATCGCATCTTTGTACCAGCCTCTGAAGCTAACGGCCAGATTTTAAAAGGCCTGTATGCATAAAATTCTAGGTTTACGCGCGTGGCCGGGACTTGCGCGCACTGCACACATTTTCAAAGAGGCCCGGCCACACGCATAAACCCCGGTAAGTGCACAAGTGCCGGGCCTCTTCAAAGGGGCGGGGTCTGGGTGGGGAGGGGCCGGGCCAGTGCCATTGAACTGCTTCAGCTCGGGATCTGAAGTAAGTTCTAAAACAAAAACAAAAAAAGAAAGATAGGTAGGGTTTGGGGTGGGTAGGAGAGGGGAAGAGGGAGGGAGTTTAGGTAGGGGAATAGGGAAGTTTCCTCCCAGTCCGCTCATTAATTGGAGCAGACTGGGAGGAAACTGGGGGAAACCCAAATGCATCACCGCACAGAGTTTGCATAAATTCTCCCCCCTCCCCTTGCGCGGGCCACCCGCACATACACATGCGGATTATAAAATCTGGCGCACATGTGCATGCGGCCATCAGATTTTATAACATGCGTGTGCCGGCATGTGCGCATATTATAAAATCGGCACATCCATGTGGGTGACCCCCATGTGCTAATATCTGCTTCAAAATGTGAAATGAGGGGAAGGAAGAATAGCGGTGGTTTGACTGGAAGGTGCTGAGGTTTGGAGAGGTGAGCTCTGAATACAGATTGAAGGTAGCTTGGAAGCGGGAATAAGATTTGGAAGATGATAGCTAGGTTGGACAGATATGGTTAAGAGAAGTTGGGGTATTTGGGGAAGGGGAGGAAAAAGGGAGAGGGGTGGGTTAGGGAGGAGAATACTTGGTCATTGGTGGGTATGATTTTTTCATATTGGTACAGAGGCTAGATACATTTTGTTAGGTTGGCGCTAGGGAGGATAAATTTCAAAGCTGCTCACAAGTGCCCATGTATGTATATATATGCGTGCGCAAAGTTCCTATAGCATTTTATAACCTGCACACAAATAATATAAAATAGGAGTAAATATGCACACAAGCATGCTTACATATGTAAAAACCATGAGCCACGCAAGTTTGGACTTATCTGAACATAAGAACATAAGAAATTGCCATGCTGGGTCAGACCAAGGGTCCATCAAGTCCAACATCCTGTTTCCAACAGTGGCCAATCCAGGCCACAAGAACCTGGCAAGTACCCAAGAAGCTGGCAATTACCCAGAACCTGGATAAATAGCAACACTTATCTGGATAAGTTGCAATTTATCAAGTAAAGTAGCCACAAAGTGTTATCTGATTCAGCCGGATATGTAGAGCTTTTTAGATTTATCCAGCTATCTGACTTATCCAACTAAGTAGCACGTTTTTTTAGAATTAACCGGCCATCTTACATAGTTGTATAAGACCAAAAAGTGTTACTTAGATGGACAAGTAGTGCTTTTCAGAACAGTGGTCTATTTTGTTTATTTTATGCATTGAACCCCTAACAAGAAACTTTTTACAAACCCCTGAAGTGGAGGGAATTCCTATCATAAGGGTAGAAATTAAGCTAGCTTTCAGGCCAATACAGTACCTGCGATTGGACATGTGTTTTCGAAGCACTAGCGTTACCCCTTATTCAGTAAGGGGTCGAAAATGCGCATCCAACCCCCCCCCGAACCTAATAGCACCCGCAACATGCAAATACATGTTGATGGCCCTGTTAGTTATTCCCGCGCGGTTCAGAAAGGAAAATGTGCAGCCAAGCCACACATTTGACTTTCAGAAATTAGCGCTTACCCAAAGCCGGAGGGTGCACTGCTTTTCTGTGCACCCTCCGACTTAATATCATGGCGATATTAAGTCAGAGGTCCTGAAAGTTACAAAACGTTAAAAAAAAAAAATTTTAAGTCGGCCCGCAGCTCGCGGGTTGAAAACTGAATGCTCAGTTTTGTCGACGTCCGGTTTCCGAACCCGTGGCTGTCAGCGTGTTTGAGAACCGATGCCGGCAAAATTGAGCGTCGGCTGTCAAACCCACTGACAGCCCCGCGCCTGTCCAAAAAGAGGCGCTAGGGACGCGCTAGTGTCCCTAGCGCCTCTTTTTACCTCTTTTTACCGCCGACCCTAATTTGAATACTGAATCGCGTGCGCAGGAGAGTGGCCTGTGCGCGCGCCAGGAGAGCGGGTCGTATGACATAGTGAGGGCAAAGGAAGCGCCGGCGCCATTTTGGAATATTGGCATTATGGCCCGACTGCAGGAGGTCGCTCCCTGACCCCCGCTGGACTTTTGGCAAGTCTTGTGGGGATCAGGAGGCCCCCCCAAGCTGGCCAAAAGTCCCTGGGGGTCCAGCGGGGGTCCGGGAGCGATCTCCTGCACTCGTGACGTCGGGTGACAGGAACCAAAATGGCGCCGGCGCTACCTTTGCCCTGTCATATGGTAAGGGCAAAGGGCCACTGGCGCCATTTCTATTAACGCACCCGTGGCCCGAGAGCGGAAGATCGCGCCGGGACCCCCCCACTGGACCCCAGGTAATTTAAAACATTTTGGGGGGGTTCGGGAGGGTGGGGGATTTGTTTTAAAGGGTCGGGGTGGGTTTTAGGATTGTTTTGGTGTGCCGGTTTTCCCGCCCTCCCCCGATTTACAATTTTTTAACAAAAAAAACCATGACGATCAGATTTCCCTCCTCCCCCAGCCAAAATCGATCGTTAAGACGATCGATCACATGATTCACATCCCTAATTGCTACACCTCTGAAGAGACTCCTGCCATACCCTGCTCTGCGGGCCACTACCGGATCTTCACATCGGAGGTATAACCCTGGATATACCCCTCTGCTCTGAACTGTACTTTAAATACATCTCCCGCTCTGCAGGCTCTGCTTTTCCTTCCTGTGCATGTGGAGAGAACAAGTATGGGAGTGAGAGACTGGTGAGTGTTTGTGTGTGTGTGTGTGTGTGTGTGTGTGTGTGTGAGAGAGAGAGAGAGAGACAGAGAAAGTGATTATGAGAGTGAGAAGCCCATATATGTAAGTAGAACATGGGAGTGGGAAGCCTGTGTGTGTGTGTGTATGGCATGAGAGAAACTGTTCAGGAAGGTGATTGGTGTGTGTGTGTCAAAGACTGTTTGGGAGATGATTGGTGTGTGAGAGACAGAAACTGGTCATGGGGGCATGACTGGTATGGTGTGTGTGTGAGAGACATGGGCCCTAAGGAAGAGGACCATGAGTATAGAGCTTAGCTTCTACTGCTGCTTCTGGTGTGTGCCACAGCCTGCATGGAAGGAGAGCTGCTGGAGGGGGTAAGTAAAGGTGGCTTTTTAAGTTTATTTTTCTTGATTGACTGCCATTTTAATTATTTAATATTATGTGATGTCTGCTTTTTTGAAATATTTTATTGGTGTTTGGAGAATAGTTTTTATGAGTTTTTAATCGTTGGTTGTTATTCTGTTCATAGCTGTTTTGAAACATTTATTCTGCTTATTAGTATAGTTTTACAATTATTTCTGTGTGGGGATCTATAGCTGCTTGCTAGTTCTGTTTTCCTAATAAGAGTTGTATTGGTTTTAAGGGCCTGATTTAATATTTGTAGTGTTGCCTTTTCATAGATAGGGTTGCTCCTGTTTGTATGTATTCTATAATTGTTGCGGCCTGGGAGCCACGGTTCGAGAGTGGACCCTTGAGCCGAACCACCCTGGGTAGAGTAGCTCGGGAGGCGGAGCCTCAAGCACAGGTCTTCGCCCGGGAACCAGGAACCCCCCAGGAGGAGCCCGTAGGGTCCTGGAGCCTTGGGACTTAGGAGACACGCAGGGGTCTTCACCCGGGAACTGGGAACCCCCCAGGAGGAGCCCGTAGGGTCCCAGAACCTTGGGACTTGGGAGTGCAGCTAAGCTCTTCACCCGGGAACCAGGACCCCCCAGGAGGAGCCCGTAGGGTCCCAGTCCCTTGGGACTTCTGCACAGTGATAGTCTCTCTAGGAAGGCCCGGGCAAGGGTGAGCACTGAGTCCAGTAGCAAGAGCCAATAGGCCAGGGAGCACAGAGCAAGCGGAAGCAGGATCAGAGTCAGTAATGTCTTGACTGGAGCTTGCTGGGTGCAAGCTGGAAGCCAGCAGCGAGTAGGCCAGAGCCTGGCGGGAAGTAGAAGGTCTCGGGACCCAAGACAGTCTGGTAGAGGTTCCAGCCCAGACCTGCAGGGGCACTGTCCGGAGGACAGGAGCGTAGCAGCTGCGGCAGAGAAGCTGAGGACTGAGGCAGGCGACAGGCAGCGGTCGAGTCAGGAACGAGCAGAGGTCGGTGGCTGGCGGCAGGCAGAAGCAGAGTCAGGAACGAGCTGAGGTCGATGGCTGGCGGCAGGCAGAAGCAGAGTCAGGAACGAGCAGAGGTCGGTAGCTGAAGCAGAACAACGGAAGTGCAACTAAGAACTACACTCGGTAGCGACCCTCGTTGCAAGGCAATGAGAGGACTGCGGGACGCTGGTTATATCGGGCTTGGGGCGTGGCGTGGTTAGCTCAGGCGGGGTCAGGCTTCCGGCGAGCGTACGTCCATAACGCGCGTCCCCGCGCGCGCACGGGGCGGCAGCGAGATGGCCCAGCAATGGTGGACGCCCAGCAAGCTCAGCAGAGCCGCGGAGGCGGCGTTCCCGGCCTCGGAGGTGAGCCCTGAACACAGCTAGCAAGGGGGAAGTGGTGGAGACCGCAACAATAATACAGGTGTAACTGTGTGTGGATTAGTTTATGTGCATTTCTACAGATCCTGGGAGTATGTTAGGTCGGTTCTGTGTCTGTTACTGAGATGAGATATTTTACTAGCATGTAAGCATTTGTATCAGTCTTATTTGTTGTGTTTTCTCAAGAGGACATGCAATGGTGGTAAACTGCTGTCTTTTCATAAGTAGGGCTATTGAGCCTGGTAGTTGGAGTTTGTGTTGCTATTACTGAGATGTCACCAGAACCAGAATATCTTTTTTGTAGGGTGAGTTGTATGGGGAATGTCATAATTCTACTTTACATCCATTATTGTGGGTCAGGGGGGTTCCGTGGGTGCAAACTGTACTTTTACTTCTAGCCCCGTGACGATCATGGGTCAGTGTGTCATGCATGTGAGAACCATCTGTCAGGTGTTTCCCGACAGAAAAAAGGTTGACAACCACTGTGTGAGAGAGAAAAAAACCGGTTTGTATGCACTCCCTACCCTTGATTAATCTATAACAATCTCAGGGCATTTGAAATCAAAAGTTCCCAAGTGTAGAGAACAAAACATTTTTAAAATCCTTATTAGTTTAAATTATTGGGAGTTATTTGATGAATCTGCTGTTTTAAAATATTTTATCGGTGTTAGGGAAATTTAAAAAAAATGTAGGGTTTTAAATTATTGAATGCTCTGATTGTCAGCTGTTTTGAAATATTTCTTTTTATTAGCATGACTTTACTATTATCATTGAAGTTTTATATTTCTTGGTTTTATTGTTTGATGTTTTATGAGGAACGGTGATGATTCCCTTTTTCCATTTTTTCCATTGTTGCACCACATACAGACTATCTTGTTGCAGTTCCCAGTTCAGTTTTTTCTGCACATTTATATTTGTACTTTATGGTCTGTTTATTCTATTTTGATGAGGGTCTATGCTGCTACCATGCAGCGTGACTTATTTTGTTTTCCTAATAGGAGGTGTATTTTAGGGCCTGGTTTAATATTTGCAGTGTTACCTTTTCATGGGTACAGTTGCTACTGTTTGAGTGTTGGCTGTTGATGCCATTTTGGTTTGGGAGGTTTACTATACTATAATAGCAATTCATGCCCTTACCATGTGACACGGTAACCGTGCCATTGGCCAGCCCCTGTCACATAGTAGGAGCACTGGACGGCCGGCACCATCTTTAAAAATGGCGCCGGCCAGGTAATTTTAAAACGTTTTTGGGGGGTCGGGAGGGTGGTGGAGGTTAAGGGAGCGGTTTTAAAGGGTCGGGGTGGGTTTTTAGGTTGTGTCCTAACTCCCGTTAGTGTGCACTAACCCGATTAACAATGTTTTCACAATAAATTGGTGGAATTTCTATTGTATTGCACTCTTTAACGATTAATGACGATTTAAAAAATATCGGACGATATTTTAAATCGTCAAAAAACGATTCACATCCCTAATGGGCTCCTCCTGGGGGGGCCGCGGGCTTCCAGTGGCGAAGACACAGTCCCTTTCCTCGACGTCACAACTCTTCGTCTGCCTCCACAGTCACCTCTGTCTCCAGTGCCGAGGGTCAGCTGGTCACATCTTCTGTTCCTACCTCGCCACCCGACGGGAGAACCTACGGATCTTCCTCCTAAGGTATTCCATCCTCCCGTCGGCCCAAGGGTTCACAAGCCTGAGCATAACACACTACATGTAGTATACTTGGATCTTAGCATCATTTTTTACACTGTCCCATACTACAGCCTCATAAATAAACTGATGATCCTAGCTGTGGATCACATGGAAGTAGATGGATTAAATATTGATAGTGTAATATAATCATCTGGTATAAAAAAAAAAATCAATAAAATTGTAATCACATTTTTGCAAGTTAATTGTGTGTTGATGTGAGATACTATGGGTCTGACATATGTGTTGTGGTTGTGGATCCTTGGGCCGGGATGAGTGATGGTGTGACCACTGAGGGATTGCCCCCAGTAGTTCTCATCTCCGGTAGGTGGAGCTGGCGAGGACAACCTGGCAGGACCTTCACCTATACCAGCCCTCATTTCCCGTAAGTTGAGCCCTTGGGTGCCGGGGCCGGCAGGACTTAGGTGCGGGTGCCTAGAAGAAGATGACGAAGCTGAAGACAAATACAGGGTCAGAGCCCTGGGTCAGGGCTGGGAGCAAAGGTGCGGAACGGAGTCCTATCTGAAGGTCCAGGGCAAGCAGCAGTCAAGCAAGAATGGAGTACCAGGCAGCAGACAAGTAGAGACGAGAGGACAAGCCGAGGTCAAACCAGCAGATCAAGCCGAGGACTGGGACAGAGGAATTGAGGATCAAGGAGGAGGCCGGAGGCAGGGACGAAGGCACGGTCAAGAAGGCAGCAACTGGAACACAGGACAGGACACAGGATCACGAGAACTGGAACAGAAGCAGGAACAAAACCAGGAACAGGATCAAAGCAGGAACAGGAAGAAGAGGCATCTGGAACAGCAACTAGCTCTCCAAGGAGACAACCTGTTGCAAAGGCAAGGAGCTGGAGACTGCTATGGGGTTTAAATACCCCGGTAGTGTGACGTCATCTCCTGGGGCTGGGCTGAGGTTTCCTGCCGTGGCACCTTTAAAGGGTGGAGCCTTCCGTGCACGCATGCCTAGGAGAAGTCCTGCTGGTCAGAGGAAGGCGCGTTGGCGGCCGCGTGGAGGGCCTCGATTGGCCTGCCGTGGAGCGGGCTGTGCCGGGCTGCGGTGGTGATGGGTGGCGAAGGAGGTAGGAGGGACTGGCCAAGGCCTACCACGGCCAGGCACCGCAACAATATGAAGATGCTAGTTTTTGGCTGCCCATGCTAAAGGCACATTCAGAAAATCAATTTTCACTGAGTTTTATACATCATTCCATAGCGCTTCAAAATCTGGAAATAGTGAAAAAATGTAAATTTTTTCCAATATACACTAATCTGTATTGTTAAAAAGGGAAAAAAATCGCTCTTACTGTTACAATTAAAAAAACAATTTAGATGTTCCAGAAGAAAAGTGCAAAAATGGCATTTGTTTTGGGTTTCCTTGTAAAAGGGATGCTTTAACAGTTGAAAGAATATGCAAATATGAATAGTTCAATGCTGTAGTGTACTGCAATTTGGATATATTAATCTTCCATTTGTGAAGGTTACAAATGATCTCCTTGCCTTCAGCAGACAGACTGGAATGTGACCTTGAAAGATAGAATAAATGTCTCTGTCCCAGTTGAAATACAATGGGATACTGCACAACATGTTCAGTCACTCAAACAGTAGAAGCTTGTTTGTATAAAGACATTATGAATATTTTAGCATCCAGGCTCCTAAAAAGGAGAACTTTATTTTTTACCTCAGTGAACCAGCAGTTTCCTCCATATTACTTAATGAGAAAGCAAAAGAAAATATGAAATTTTTAGTATATAAGATGCAGCCTAGAATTAGAATTAAGCCAAGGAACTGGAATTGAAAGAGTTCTGTAGCTCTCATGGCTAGGAACAGGTGGGTTTATGCACCCCAGAAAGCAAACCAGACAGATATCACCTACAAAAACAGTATTTTCTTTAAAAAAAAAAAAAAATTACAGATAAATCCAGGGTTCATGAAATTTTAGAGATCTGCATTTGTTACAAACAACACAACAAATGATAACATATTTGTTTCATTTTTGGGCCCCCAAAATGAATGCAGGGGTCCAATGAATGAAATGAAAAATATTTGTTTCATTCATTAATGTATCCCATTCAAGTCTAAAGCACATTCAAATCTATGGCTGTGTACTACTGAGCAAAATAATTTAAAAAAAAAACCAAAAATTGGTAACAGTGGCAAACAATTTGACTGTGTGACCTCACTGCCTTGTCAGAGCTAAGTCAGGACAAGTTGGTAAGGAAACTACAGAGGGGATAAATCATAGAGCACCATCTTTTTAAAGAGCCTATAGCTGCTATTGGATCAAGTGATGCTGACTACTCCCACTGTAAAGTCTGAGTATGTGCAAGAAGCAGTCTGTATTTCCTCTCTAGCTTTTGGCAGAAAAAGAGGTGTTTGTAGAAAGACTCATTGAGTTTAAAAAACGGTTAGAAACTTTTATTTATTTATTTATTTATTTATTTAGTGATTCTTATATGCCACGGCACGTAAAATATACATCACCTCGGTTTACAGTAAACAATAAATTAGCAACAGGCAAATTAGCAACAGGTAAAGGGATGCTTCTGATATTTTCTGTACGGGCAGTGGTCTCACTCACTGTGCCTGGAAAATAGAGGTAATGGCACTGTTACTGTTTTTGATTTTTTTCTTCACTGCAGGAGGGTCAGGGTAGGAGATAGTATAGAGATTGTAGCAGTGCTAATGATTTTGTTTTATCTGTGAACAGTGAGGTGAATCATCCCCCTCTCCACATCTCAGGAGAGGGGTTGGAAAGGGATCATCCTCCACTACTCAGGGCCTACAGGTACTGGCAATGTAAATCCAACCCTGAGGTGAGCACAGCACACTGACAGACTGATGAGAAGAAGAGTCTTACTAGGCTCCTAGTGTTTTTAGTTCAGTTTACTGTTTAACTGTGTGGAGTCAGCTAGCAGTACATACAGCACAGCACATATACGCTATGGGGCAGATTTTTAAAAAATACGCGAGCGCGTACTTTTGTTCGCGCACCAGGTGCAAACAAAAGTACGCTGGATTTTATAAGATATGCGCGTAGCCGCGCGTATCTTATAAAATCCGGGGTCGGCGCGCGCAAGGGGGTGCACATTTGTGCAACCTGCGTGCACCGAGCCCAGCGCGAGCTGCCTGTTCCCTCCAAGGCCGCTCCGATTTCGGAGCGGCCTTGGAGGGAACTTTCCTTCTCCCTCCCCCCATCTTCCCCTCCCCTCCCCTCCCTTCCACTACCTAACCCACCCCCCCGGCCCTATCTAAACCCCCCCCCTTACCTTTGTCAGCAAAGTTACGCCTGCTGAAAGCAGGCGTAACTTTGCGCGCGTTGGCTGGCAGCCCCGCTCTGTCCTCCGGTCCCGGGGGCTGGTCCGGAGGCCTCGACCACGCCCCCAGGCCAGCGCCACACCCCCGGGCCCGCCCCCAAAACGCCGGGGCCCGCCCCCGAAACGCCGCGTCATTTCAGGAACGCCCCGGACACGCCCCCTCCCGAACTTTTTCGAAAGCCCTGGGACTTACGCGCGTCCCGGGGCTTTATGCGCACCGGCGGCCTATGCAAAATAGGCGCGCCGGCACGCGGGCCTTTTAAAATCCGTGAGTAGCACTGTGAGTGGGGTACAGTTATATCAATAAATTCATTTGTAATATCAGAATCCCCAGTAGGCAGTGCACGTCAACAAATTCCATCATGTCAGGAAAAGGGAGAGGAGGGAATGACAGGCTTGGCAGTTTTGGCAGGGGCAGAGAAGTGGTGCAGATGCAGATACAATCTAGTCTAGTAGCAGTGATTAGCACTGCCCCCAAATTGAAGACAGACTTTTTTAGTTGTAGAATGGCAGGCATGGAAAGCACTGGCAGCTCAAGATAGAAGCAATTGAAATTTGGAGACCATGTGCCACTGCCATCTGTTGTTCCCTCTTTTGTTCTGGAGGAGAGGGAAAAGGTAGGAGAACCATCAAAGGCAAAGAGTAGCAGGGCAAGAGCATGGGCAGAAGCAGCAGAAGTGCAACAGCCAAAACCAGCTGTATCCTCCTCGACATTGGTTACAGTTTCTGAGGCAATGGAAACAGAATTTTTAATAACAGATTCTGAGGAAGAATCATTTTGGGGATTGCTTGAAACAGAACTAAAGAGATTAGTGGAGCAGAAGATACCCCTTCATGATCTGTCTCTGGAAATAGAGATAGGTGTGGATCACCCCTGTGGCATCATGATCAGGTAGAGATGAACCAGATGATGGAAATCCTAAAGCCCTTCAAGGATGCCATGGATGATCTGAATTCCAGAAACTCCACCCTGGGTGGGATCATCCCTATAATAAATATTCTGAAGGAAAAGATAAAGGGCTTCCATGTGCAAGAGGAAATAGAAGTGGAGGTAATACAATTTGTGGATTTCTTGCAGCAGAAGATGCAAGAGAGCCTGAAACCTCTGAAAGATAACAATAAATACATGGTTGCTACACTTTGTGATCCATGGGTAAAAAGAGTCTCTCCCTCCAGTGCCAACTTCTTACATTCCTAAAGGTGAAAGATAGTGGGTGCCTTCCGCACCCACTATCTCTCACCTCCTTTTCCTTTATTCGCCCCAACACCCACTAACCTTCCCTTCAATATCCTGTAAGTATCATGTAATCTCCCTCCTGGAAGGCCTCTGTAATCTCCCTCCCATACTCAGTGATTCTCTCTTCTACAAGCCCGCTTAGCCCCCTCCTCCTATTACATCAAGTTTCCTTATTCCTTCAGCCTCCTTTAATTTTTCTCCCTACTACGCTCTACTGCCTTCAGCCCCTATTAATCAACTACTTTTAATCCCCTACCCAACAATCATGATATCTTTATTCACACAATTTTAATCATGCTTGTAATTACGTATCCTACAACTATAATGATCTTGCTATTTATGTTTCTCCTCAGCCCCTATTAACTATTATTGTAGCTTCATTGATTAAATACTGTTCTAAAATCGTTCTCTGTAAAGCTCCTTTAGATTCTATATATCCATATTGTTTAAAAATTGTTCTAAAACCATACCCTGTAAAGCTACTTTAGCTGCATATCTAGTTCATTGGAAACCGATGTGATGTTTCCGAATGAATGTCGTATATAAAAACATCAAATAAATAAATAAATAAATAAATAAATAAATAGGTAGGGTATATGAACAGGAGTGCCAGATGCAGAGACACAGTGGGGATGTAGCACAGGAGAGAGTGCCCACCTGAGAGAGTAGTGCAATCAGAAGCAGCACCCGATCAGCTACCACATCCTAATCCACCTCAATATGCCAAAGCCACATTAAAAACAATGGTAGAAAAGCTTCTCTTTTTGAAAATCAATCTGCCTTTGCTTGGCTTTCCAAAATTTTCATGCAAGTAGCAAGACAACTGAAAGTATTTGAAGGTCTTGCTGCTGCTCTGCCTACCTGCCATACTCCAGATATTAGGGGTGTGAATCATGTGATCGATCGTCTTAACGATCGATTTTGGCTGGGGGGGGAGGGAAATCTGATCATCGTGTTTTGTTTTGTTTTTTTAAATCGTTAAAAATCATAAATCGGGGAGGGCGGGAAAACCGGCACACCAAAAAAACCCTAAAACCCACCCCGAACCTTTAAAACAAATCCCCCACCCTCCCGAACCCCCCCAAAATGTTTTAAATTACCTGGGGTCCAGTGGGGGGTCCCAGCGCGATCTCCCTCTCTCTGGCCATGGCTGAGTTAAGAGAAATGGCGCCGGTGGCCCTTTGCCCTTATCATGTGACAGGGCAAAGGTTACGCCGGCGCCATTTTGGTTCCTGGCTCCCGACATCACGCGTGCAGGAGATCGCCCCCGGACCCCCGCTGGACCCCCAGGGACTTTTGGCCAGCTTGGGGGGGCCTCCTGACCCCCACAAGACTTGCCAAAAGTCCAGCGGGGGTCCGGGAGCAACCTCCTGCACTCAGGCCGTATTGCCAATCTTCAAAATGGCGCCGGCGCTACCTTTGCCCTCACTATGTCATACGGGCGACCGTCGCTCTATGATTCCTATGGCAGGTGAAACCCTCAGAGGAGCTAAAGTAGTCATTCAAGGCTTTACATAGGGAATCTTTCCAATCTAGAAAGCAGCATCAGAGATAATATTAGAGATGTGAATCGGAACTGGAATCAGTTCCGGTTCCGATTCACATGTGGGGTTTTTTCAATCGGGCCCGATCGCGGTTTTGTTTATCGGCTGCGCCCCAGCCGATAAACAAAAAACCCACCCCGACCCTTTAAAAGTAACCCCTCAGCTTCCCCCACCCTCCCCACCCCTCCAAAAACTTTTTACAGGTACCTGGTGGTCCAGTGGGGGTCCCGGGAGCGATCTCCCACTCTGGGCCATCCTCCCACTCCCGGGCCGTCGGCTGCCACTAATCAAAATGGTGCCGATGGCCCTTTCAATATCGTGGGGTTTTCCTATCGTTTTGGGGGAGCCCCCGATTTCTGATGATTTTGAAAATATTGACGATATTTTCAATCATCCGAAGCCCGATTCACATCCCTAGATAATATAGTTAATATTTTTTTAAGATCTGGAAGCCAAATGTCCTGTAACTTATCAGCTTGTATGTGTGGCTGTTTGTAAACTGTGAATATAGCAGGGAGTAGACAGACAACTTGCCTCTGTGAGCCTAACTTGCAAAGAGATTAGAAAATATTGACATAGCAGAAAGCCTAAATAAATTTTTTGCTACAGTGTTTACTAATGAGGATGTTGGGGAAATACCTGGGCCAGAAATGGTATTTAATGGTGATGATTTGGAAGAACTGAAACCAATCACAGTGAACCTGGCAGATGTAATAGGGCAGACTGGCAAATTGAAGAACAGCAAATTGCCTAGATCAGATGGTTTACACCCCAGATTTCTGAAAGAACTCAAAAATGAAATTGCAGATTTATTACTAGTAATTTGTAACTTATCATTAAAATCGTCTATTGTACCTGAAGATTGGAAGATTGCCAATGTAAAGTCGATCTTTAAAAGAGTTCTAGGGATGATCTGGGAAACTATAGACTGGTGAATTTGACTTCAGTGTTGGGAAAATCGTAGAAACTATGCTGAATAGTAAAATCACAGAACATAGAAAGACATGGTTTAATGGGACACAGACAGCATGGATTTTCACAAGGGAAGTCTTGCCTCACTCATTGCTATACTTTTTTGAAGGGGGTTAATAAACATGTGGATAATTTTAAGCCAGTGCATGTAGTGTTTTTGGATTTTCAGAAGAAAGTTAAAATGTCACAGGATGGGAGGCAATGTTTGATTGTGGATTGCAAACTGGTTAAGTGATAGGTAACAGAGATTAGGACTAAATGATCAGTTTTCTTACTGGAGAAATGTAAACAGTAGAGTGCCTCCGGGATATATACTAGGACCATGCTCTTTAATATATTTATAAATGACCTGAAAAAGGGAACAATGAGCAAGGTGATCAAATTTGAAGATGACACAAAATTTTTCCAAGTTGAGAAATTGTGAGAAATTGCAAGAGGATCTTGCGAGACTCTGAGACTGGGCATTCAAATGAAGATGAAATTTAATATGGACGGGTGCAAAGTGATTGTACATAGGGAAAAGTAACTCGCACTGTAGTTACACAATATTAGGTTCCATATTAGGAATTTCCACTCAGTAAAAGGATCTGGGCATTGTTCACAATACTTTGAAATCTTCAGCTCAGTGTGCGGTGGTGGTCAAAAATGCAAACAGAATGTTAGAAAATATTAGGAAAAGAATAAAGAATACAGAGAATTTCATAATACTTCTGTATTGCTCCATGGTGAGACCACACTTAAGAGTGCTGTGTGCAATTCTGGTTGCCACATCTAAAAAAAAAGGTATAGTTGAATTGAAAAAACTACAGAAAGGGGTGAGCAACATGATAAAGCGGATGGAACAGCTTTCCATTGAGGAAATTCTAAAGAGGTTAGGTCTGTTCAGCTTGAAGAGATGGTGAGGAGGAATATAACAGAGGTTTGTAAACTCACGAGTGGAATAGAGTGGGTAAATGTGAATCGGTTATTTGCTCTTTTAAAACATACAAAGACTAGGAGACATTCCATCAAGTTAGTAAGTAGCATATTTGAAACAAACTGGCAAAAAGTCTTTTTCACTCAATGCACACTTAAGCTCTCAAATTCATTTCCAGAGGATGTGGCATAGGCATTTAGTATAGTTGGGTTTAAAAAAGGTTAGGACATGTCCATAAACTGCTATTAAAATAACCACTACCAGGTAGATTTGGGGAAAAGCCTGGGTGTTAGCAGCATGGAATTTATCTACTGTTTAGGGTTTTGACATGTACTTGTGACCTGGATTGGCCATTATTGGAAACAAAATACTGGGCTTGATGGGCTTTTGATCTGACCCAATATAGCAATTCTTGTGTTTTATGTAATCAGAATGCTGGGACTTCATGTCTGATTCTTGTAATCATACCCACGAAGACTCTGGCCTAAAATCATGCTCACCTGAACTCTGGCATAAAAACTCACCCAAATGGGTTCCTGTGTTTACTATGCTTGACTGGACTTCTGCCTGAAACAATGTTTACTTGGCCACTCCAATCCACCCTGCTTCCTAAGAAAACCCACTGACACCACAGCTCCATTACTTCCAGAACTGCATATTCTGAACATTAGGAGGTACTGGTGCTTTTTTTTACCTTATTATTCATCCTCACATGAAATCAGTGAACCAAATGTACTATATATACTCCTAATTGGAAAAGACTCAAGGTAATCCATTCGTGAATTCTCACAGAAGGAAGCTGATGTATGTAATAGATGTGTATGTGTAACCTGTGTTGAAGCAAAGATGTAATGCTAAAAAATACAGTCATGAATGTGGGCTGCAAAAACCCAACACTACAGCATAGGGGTGAAATTCTGCTAAGCATGAAATAAGAGCAGAATCTGGGGGTGATATCTGAAGATTTTAAGGTGGAGAAACAAGTGCCTAAGGTGACAGGAAAAGCCAGAAAGATGCGTAGGTACACACGGAGAGAAATGGTGAGCAGAAAAAAGGAGGTGATATTGCCCCATTTGGAATACCATGTACAATTCTAGAGACTACGCCTTAAAAGGATATAAAGCAGTTAGGGTAGCTACTAAAATAGTCAATGGTCTTCATTATAAAGCATATGGGGACAGACTTAAATATCTAAACATGTGTAGGGTCTCACTAGGTCCCTACTAAGTTATATTCTTTTCAAAGATCAGGTAGGCAATGTAAAGGTCAGAGGATCATGCCACCTGTTTCTCAGCTCCTGTTATAGGAGCTGCTGCCTATCTCTATAAAAGACAGAGACCCTTAGTGAGAATGTGGATTCTTAGTTTGGATTTGGAGGATGTAGGACTGTATATTTACAGTTCCTGTTTGTTTTCCTTTTGAGTTATTTTAAGGAAAGAAGAATAATTCCTAGACTGTATACAATGGTGTCCAGATCATGGAAAAAAAGTTAAGAGCTGTGTAGTTTGCTTCCTTTTGAGGAAGAATTTATTTTCATCCCAGTCTTCCTTCTACTTTGGACTTTGGTTGTCCTGTCTTGTACAATTGGACTATTCTCCATCTGAGACACTCAGTTCATTCAGCAAAGGTTTGTAACTCTATCCAATTTCCAGGAGGAGAAAAGGGAGAAAGGAAAAGATTGGCACCCCACCAGTGTAAATCCACTACAGATATCCATCTGATATTTTGTGAAGGAAATCTGATCAAAGGAATTGTGATTTAGGAATTGAAGTTAATCCATTATTCTATCAGTATAGAAAATCCCCTAGGAGAAAAATCTAAAACTGCCCATAAGCAGGGAGAAAACGGTTGGGAAATTCCTTGTTGAGAGAAACTGGAGTCGCAGATTTGCCAGGAATTAGTTTGTATAATGGACTGTACTGAGAAAGGACTTGTGTAAACAGCCTTATTTGCAGTCTATCCAGAATTCATAAGAACATAAGAAAATAAGTTATGCCATATTGGGTCAGACCAAGGATCCATCAAGCCCAGCATCCTGTCTCCAATAGTAGCCAATCCAAGTCACAAGTACCAGGCAAGTACCCAAACATAATATGGGCAGCCAGGACTGCGCTTCTGCCCAAGCCCACCCTTTTACAACCACATAATACACAAACACAGACTTGGGAGTCAACAGGCCGGAGCTTTATTAAACACCCCGGAGCCCGAGCCATTCACATATAACCTTGAATTTCCCCCATTACACCCATCCGCCGCACGCTAGCAAGATGGGCAACCCAGGCTAACCCAGCCTGCAAATTGTATAAACTCAGGCTATCCCAGCCTGCCGGATGGGCGCTCTCCAGGCTAACCCAGCCTGTATGAAGCGCCCACCTTTATCACGTCCCCATGACTCCCGCCGCCATCAAGCAAGGAGCCGAATAAATTGAACCCCGCCACCGTCCAGCAAGGAGCCGTACCAGCCACAACTGCACCCAGTTGTTTGGCTAGGGACCATTGACCTGCCCCCTGCCAGGTCAGCCACCAGTTACCACAGCACAACCCCCCACCAATCGGCTCGGGCTACCCGTCACCCCCACCCCCCACCAAGGAAGCTGCGACAACGATAAAACCCCAACAACAAACAATAACAACAAGGGCGGGTGGGTGGGATGCAGCGCCAGATGCCAGGCCGGGAAGAGAGACAGACCTGAAGAATCAGGTAGTCTCTCTTCCAACTCCTCCTCCCCCCTCCCAACCAGACACCACAGGAGCCAATCGGCTTCCACCACTGTGTGGTTCAAAAGAACCACCAATCCCAGAGCAGCAGGAAGCACGAGGAGCCCGGGAGCCGGCCGGCCACCTCGAGGCTCCCCTCCACCCCTGCATGACGCCAGCCAGGCTTGCATTAGCAGGCCTGGCGCCATATTATCTTGGTCGGGCAGGCATGAAGCCTACCCGACCTCTCATTAAATAGATCTCAAGCTGCTATTGCCTATTAATAGCAGTTTACAGATTTTTCCTCTAGGAACTTATTCAGCCCGTTATTCAGCAGCCTGTTTAATGCCTGGAACCCCTTTACATGCTCATATCACCCCTGTCTTAGCCCAATTAAATTGGTTGCCTATCACCTGGAATATAAAATTCAAAATTTTAATTTCAAGCACATAAATGATCTTGTGCCTTCACAAGCCAGATATTTATCGCCCCTCTCGACTTTTTGGTTCAGCATCAAAGGGTTTGTTAGTTGCTCCCAATTTTTAACAGATATACTTAGCCCAATCCCATGAGTGAATATATGGCATTGCAGACTTCTCCCTATAGAATGATCTATCAGCTTTCCTCAAAACAGATAAGGACCTAATGCATTTTAGAAAATTATTGAAAACTTTTCTTTTTTTCCTCCACTTTTTCCACTGATTCTTTCTAGAGTGGTCAGTGTAGTAGCCTTGAAGGATGTGTTTCTACCCAGTTTGGAATGGTGAGAAGAATTTGATTTTGTGTGTCTTCTTTTAATGTCATTCGTACTTCATTTGTGTTTTTTTTTATATTTGTATGCTTGTAACCCGCTGAGGTCCATGGATCAGTGAACTATAAATGTGTTAAATAAATACATTTATTTGTTGCACATATATTCCACTACATCAAACAAGTCTATCTGAGCAGACTATAAGTAAATATATACAATAATAAAACATATATAATAATAAAACAAGCACTAACACCTATATATATACTCATTAAAAAAAAAGTATTTATAGACTCCATATTAAAATCACCTATCAGTGAAGTTATGTTGGAACTTCATCTGGAGCCCAGCATGATTATTACTAACTGTTATAATGATTGTGAAAGAATACCCAAGGCCTAGAAGGTTATTCTCCCTCTCTCTACCCCCTTCCCTGGGATTCCATGGAAATCTTGGGATTAGTGTACTGTATGAGAAGGGAAGATAGCTTAAACCCCACTGTCGCACTGAAATGAGTGGTCAAGGCTTTTTCCTCTTTGTGCACTTTATTTACAGCACAAATACACAGTATTCCACGTTCATAATTCCAACTCAGTAATATAGGTCAACTATCTTGAAGGGGCTGCCTTTCCCTTTTTTACCTGCAATCAATCCACAAGCTGTTCACTCCTAGAGTCCGAAGCCTCTCTTTGCTCTCCTCTCGGCCTACATTATATCCCCAGACCAGAAGAGACAGCCTGTACCAAGAATTCCCTGTCTTAGGTAGATTGGATCCTGAGAGCTAAGCCCTGTACTTAAAGTGATCCGGGGTCCCTGAGTATATACTCTGTCACACCCACAATTAACTGTGTGCCCAGGGACTCCTAAAGAGGACCTCAGTCCTGGAGTTATACTTGTATACCCTGAGAGAAAGAATGGAATAGGAAAGATATGATAGAGACATTGAAATAACTCCAAGGTATCAATGCACCAGGAGTGGGCCTCTTTTAACAGAAAGTAGACTCTGGAATGAGGAGTCATAGGATGAAGGTGAAAAGGAGTAGGTTCATGAGTAATCTATGGAAGTACTTCTTCTCATTCATAACTTCCATCCCTGCCCACATATATTCTATCCCTGCCCTCACCTCTTCTTCCTTCCTCCTTCCCTCACTCTTTCTCCAGACTGTCCCACTGACAGAACTGCCTCACTGGGGGCCTGGTACTTCTAAATGCTGCTTCCTGCCACTAATGTCTTTCTCCCTATCTTTTCTGCTTGGTTCAAACAAGAGAGAGAAGCGACTGTGGCATGAAATAGCATTTAGAAGTGCCGAGCCCCAGCTCAGCATTCCTGTTGTTTGGGATGGTATCAGCTGCAGAACCACTTCAACCCTGTAGGCCATGGGGAAGGGGGCAACACTCAGCAGCAACTCCTCTTCACTTTTCAAGTATTGGAGAGAAGGGGCAGTGAGAGGCAAAGGCAACCCTTCATTGGCCCCAACAGCCATATTGGACACCAGCTCTTCTTTGACCCAGCAGCTACATCAGGAGGGGACATTGGTGCCCTCTAATGCTTGATGCCAGGTGGGACCACACAGGTCACACACCCAAAAAACTTGTCTTGAGTGGAGATGGTGGCGAAAAGTACATTAACTGATTTGAAGTTAGCATGGAACAAGCACAGGGGAGAGTTCTGAGGGAGGGGTAAGGATTGTAGAGATGAGCAGTTGGTATGGCTGCACAGACAATATAGGCTATAGTGTCTTTTTCTGCTGTCAAGCTTCCATATTTCTATTTTGTTTCAGAGATGGTACCTGTATCCTATGCAGTCCAATACCTCTGCTAAGTACTAAGCCTGTTTGAGAAGAATCATCAACCCACATCAGAAATGCAAATTTTATGTTTTCTTTGAGTTATGCCATTATAGATGGAACAAGTTATAGGTGACCAACATTACTGAAAACTGAATTCTATTGCTATTCCAGTCAGTTCATGTGTCAAGGAGATCAGACTAAATAATTAGCGATTAAATCTAAAACTATGCTGAGATTTACACATGTCTCCTATTAGAGAACACAAATAAAGGCACTTGTGATAGCCAATGTTTATGCTGCTAACTTTGAATTATTAATGTCTCATCATCTCATTGTGACATACCAGTATAGAAGACATTTTTTGCCAATATTTTCACCTCTGTGAATATACAGATAATTTGTTGGAACCATCAATCCTGTTGCCAGCCTGATGTAATTTCTATAAGAATGGATCCATCACAAGGACACGTAATACTGGGTTCCTTGCAGCTATGCCACATGTGTCCATAATTCAGAGGATGCCATCTACGAGGGATCTGGCCAACCTTCTCCAGTATAGATTTTTACAGAAATGGTCCACTATATCATCTGTTCAAACAAGATTGTAATCCAGGCAGAGGCTGGAACTTGCCTACCAAACAAGAGTTACACATTGTTTATATTTATTTAATAACCAATCCATAGTAGGTAGATTAATCTATTTCACTGAATAGTCAGTGTTCTGATTGCAGATGGTGGTTCAGAATTTTTCCTCTCACTAGATCTTTATTACTTTCTTTATTCCCAGACCCAGATAATGCTGGCTATTTGAAAAAGTACCGATTGTTGGAATCGTGGACCCTTGGGTCGGTCGGAACCAGAGGAGAAGTTGCTGTAGGTGGTGGCAGCAGTGGCCCCGACTGGGAGGCGGCAAAGACGGGCTCGGAACTGGCCGAAGGATGAACTCTGGAAGCCCTATGCGACCAAGGGCTTTGGCGAGGAGAGTGGAGACGACGGAGCTGGTCCAATGGTGGGAAGATCTTCGCCCTGGAAGCCGATCCTCCCCCGAGAGGAGCTCGTAGGAGTTCGGCCGCTGGGACTTAGGAGATTCACCCTGGAAGCCGGAGTCCCCCCAGGAGGAGCCCGTAGGGACCCGGCCGCTGGGACTTAGGAGGACCCGCGAGGGCCGAGGCTGTTGAAGTCCTAGTGCCGAAGAGTTGTCGCTCGCCAGTCCAGAGTCAGGAACCAAAGGATCACCGAAAGCCAGTCCGATGTCAAAAGCCGAAGAGTCAACGTAAGCCGGTCCGGGGTCAGAAGCCAGAGAGTCAACGTAAGCCGGTCCGGGGTCAGAAGCCAGAGAGTCGTCGTAAGCCAGTCCAGAGTCGAGAGCCAGGGAACGTCGTAAGCCAAACCGGGATCAGGAAGCACGAAGAACAAGAGGATGAGAGAACGCAGCAACTGGAAGCAGGAAATACCTGGGAACCTCGTTGCAAGGCGACGTTCAGGTCCAGCTGCAGGGCATAAGTACCCTGGAGGCGTCTGACGTCATCAGGGGGCGTCCCCAAGGTTTCCCGCGCTGGCCCCTTTAAATTATAGAGAGAGATGCGCGCGTGCGTCTAGGGGGCGGGGCTTAGCACCGCGAGGCGCCGGCTGCTCCGGCGAGGCAGGGAAGCGGCAGTAGAAGTGGCTGTAGGCCCGGGCGAGCTGGGGAGACGCCGGGCCAGCGGCCGCCGGCGTCCCTGGGGCCCTGGGGAGCGCGGAACCTGTGCCAACCCGCGAGCCGGTGAGTGGCGATTCCGGGGGCGACCCGGAATCGCAACACCGATATTCTTGTAGGTATACTTTTTTATCTAGTTTTTCCATATTGACCACTTATAGACTGTTTTTAGTTTCGTTTACCTTTGCATACCTTCACTCCTGGTTTATGGCACATCTTTCAAAAAGAAGCCAAATTCCCTTTTTGAAAAAAATGTTTTACATTCTATATACACTTTCTAATACCTTCTGTCTGTGGGGTCACCGTTTGGGGCACGTGTCTTTCTCTACACCCTTAGGTCTTGGTTCACTCACATTTTTTCTGAAGCGGCTCACATTGCCTATTTTGTAAAGTTTTGTATTAATTATTACCCACTTTGTGCCATATCTCTGTGTGAACTGTGTGTTCTGTTTCTGCACTTAGTTGTTTAAAAGCACGCTAAGCGGCTTACAAGCATGCATGTTTTTTTACCTTTTTGCAATCACTTCAGGTGTTTCATCATTGGTTAGCTTATGGGTTCCTGCCTATTGTTTCCATTTATATTTTCATTGTATTTTACAGACTTAATGCTGCATCATTGTTGAAAATCTTATTAATTTCTTGCGCTGTCCCTCCCGATACAGCCGGTGTGAAACACAGCCCGTGTCAGGGGACCTATAGTACTGTGATTATAAATTGGCTATCAACATTTTAACTTTTGCAAGACCAGCCTGCTGACAATTATATTGATATAATAAACTTTCATCATATTTGTTAAGACAGTTTCTATATGCGTAGATGCTCTTCATTTTGCCAAACACACCCTCTGCCTAGTGATCTTATTTCCAAATTCCTAGTGTGTTTTCTGTCCTCCACTTGGTTGATGATTGCAGATGTGACATATTTATACATTTTATTATTCTGTATCTATTCCCATTGTTGTTCTCTTTGTGAAGAATTGAAAATATTAAATACATACTCAAGGGCTGCTGTAATTATTCCACCTTACAAAACGTTTCAAGATTTCCTGCTTAAAGAAAGGTGACCTTTCTTAAAGAAAATGTTCTGGATTATAATAGGTGCTATTCATATGTGTTTTCTTCTTTCCAAAATAGGAACTTCACCAATTCATTTTCTTTCACCTACAAACTCTTGTGCATTATAGGAGGCATTCACATTGGTGATTTATTTCTATGTTCTACCTTATTGAACTAGAATGAAAGTAGACTATAGCTATAAACTATTGAAACTGGAAAGTAAACTTCATAGCTTGGAGGCACAAAATCTTAATATACCTTATTAATAGTAGTGCACCTATATAAATATACCAGAGTTCACAAATATGACTGCCTATTAAAAAGAAATTTGATTTATTGAACAGAAAATCAACAAAGAACTATCCAGGTATTATTTCTGACTGACAAAAGAAGTAGATTAATGGCATGATTTACTAGCAAGTAAACAGAAGGAAAATCTGTCTTGTAAATTGAAATGACTTATGGGCTATGCCTCTACTAATGCCAGGAAAAACAAATGGAAATTTAGCACCCACTCTGTGCCCCAAGCCTTGGATTTTACATGGAGGTGGGTAAGTCCATTCATACAGACGTCAAGAAGAATGTCAGATTTGACCTTTGATTGGGGTGGCTGTTCTTTACTTACACAGATAATTCAGGTCAGTGTCCTTGACTTGAACATGGTTGGTTTATTTAATTCATACAATATTGGCATTAATATGCGCTTTCTTATTTCAAGATCCCCATTCAAATGACTCTCACTGAAACTATTATCATCATCATCATTGTTTATTTGTGTCATGCTTTTCCAGTATAAGACTTCACAGTGTGCAACATCAAAATTATAAGGAACTGGGACATCAGTTCATCAGCAAATTACAGTTTGAACTCTATGGCAGTATTCGGCTGCCAGTAATTAAAATGGCGCCAATAGCCTTTGCCCTTACTATGTCACAGGGGCTACCGGTGCCATTGGTCAGCCCCTGTCACATGGTAGGAGCACAAGATGGTGCCAATGCCATGTGACAGGGGCTGATCAATGGCACCGGTAGCCCCTGTGACATAGTAGGTCAAAGGCTATCGGCGCCATTTTGAAACCGGCAGCCAAGGGTGTGAGTGCAGGGGATGGCTCCCAGACTCCCCGCTGGACCACCAGGGAGTTTTGGTAAGTCTTGGGGGGGGTCAGGAGGGTGGAGAGTTTGTTTAAATTGACTCCTTTAGGCGGCCAAATAATTCGGCGAAGATTTGTTGTATTCGTGGGGAACCGTTTCGCTTCCCCACAAATACAACGAATAGGGCCCTATACGTTGCGGATTCCCAATTCGTAGGGAACGAATGCACACCCTTAGTGAACGCACCCTGGAGCAGGATAGGCTGGAGCTTCACCTATACCAGCCGCCTCACCGGCAGATTGAGCCCATGGGTTCTGGAAGTCGGTAGGACTTAGGTAGGTCCCGAGAGTAACTGGTAAACAAGAGTCCAGGAACAGGCCAAGGCTAGGGCGGGCAGCAGTTAGGAGATAACAGGAGCAGGTCAAGGATCTATGATATGTCGCAGAACATCCAAGGCATCCTGTTTGTCAAAGGATTATGAGAAGTTATCGGCCTGTTGATCTTTCTCTGCAGGGCGGTATCGCAATTCAAAATCAAACTAGTTGAAGAACAACGTCCAATGGGCCTGCCACAGATTCAGTCACTGAGCTTGTGATCCATGTAAATTGTAACTTGATACCGACTCCATCTAAGAGATGCTGCCATTCTTCCAGTGCTAGCTTCACAACCAGCAATTTGTGATCCTTCATGGTATAGTTCCTCTTGGCAGGAATCAATTGTTTGGAGAAAAAGGAGCAAGTCACAAGGTCCTGATGGTAGAGGCATCTACTTCCAGTATGAATAGCTTGGAAGGTTCTGGATGATGAAGACCAGAATCTAGAGTGAACTCCTGTTTGAGACACTTGAAGACCTTAATGGCACTGTCAGTCCAATTCTTCTTGACGTCAGCATCCTGCTTGGTAAGGGTATGAGTAGAATGGCCAGAGAAGAGTAGCAATGTATGAACTGTCTGTAATAGTTCACAAACCCAAAGAAGTGCTGCAAAGCCTTGAGCCCTATGGGCCGGGTCCAGTCCAAAAAGGCTTTTAATTTCTTTGGGTCCATTTGGAGACCATTGTAGTTCCTCTTGCTCAAAGGTACATTTTTACATAGAGATGATATTTCCATGTTTCTATGTATCACAGATCACCCCTGGAACCCTTTTTAAAGATTGGGGTTACATTGGTCACTCTCCAGTCTTCAGACATGGTGGACAATCCCAATGATAGGTTACAAATTACCAGTAACAGATCTGCAATTTCATTTTTTTAGTTCTTTCAGAACACTGGGTTTTATACAATCTGGCCCAGGTGATTTGTTATTCTTTAATTTGTCAACCTGCCTTATTACATCTTCCAGCTTCACAGTGATTTGTATCAGTTCTTCTGACTTATCATCTTTGAAAATGGTTTCTGGTACAGGTATTTCCCCACTTCAAAAAATAGGTTTCACTGGTCCAATTAATTGTAGTTATAAATATAACCACTTATGTATTATCACATATATTTGTTTGTAGGACTTACAACTCAATGAGTTTGGCTTGCAAGGAAATGAAGCTTAACCTCTGAAGAGTCGTTCCCCTGAAGCAGGACCCGTTGTGGTCCGAAACACGATCGTGTTGGGACTCTTTTTGTAAGGGATCTTTGGTCTCAATTACACAGATGAGTATTGCCTTTTAATAATTGGTTACGGGACTTTTTCCTTCAATATTTGTTTATGAGACTCTTTTTCAAATTTGACAGAGGATTATTTTTCGTTCAAACATCTGCTCATGAGTTTGTTTATACATACTTTTAAAAAAACTCTTTGAAGTTATAAGTTGAAAAAATCTAAAAATTGAGTGATTATTAAATAAAGTAAATGGACCTTTCATCTGTGATTTGAGTTTGAACGCTAGCCAAACTCATTGAGTTGTAGGTCCTACAAACAAATATATGTGATAATGCATAAGTGGTTATATTTATAACTACAATTAATTGGACCAGTGAAAACTATTTTTTGAAGTGTGTTTACAGTTCTGAGGGTTTCTGCAATACGCTGAGTTGTAGGGCTTGTTTTGGTGACAGATACAGGTATTTCCCCAACATCCTCTTCGGTAAACACCAAAGAAAATAATTCATTCAATTTTTCCACAATGGCCTTGTCTTCCCTTACCCCATTAACCCTTTGATCTAATAGTCCAACAGACTCCCTCAGAGGCTTCATGCTTTGGATATATTTTTTAAAGTTTTTGTTATATGTTTTTGCTTTTAAGGCCAGCTTCTTTTTAAACTCTTTTGGTCCACCTTATCAATGTTTTACATTTAATTTGCTAATGCTTATGCTTTTTCTTATTTCCCTCAGATGGATCCTTTTTCCAATTTTTGAAAAATGTTCTTTTGATTAAAATAGCCTCTTTCACCTCATCTTTTAACCATGTTGGCAGTCTTTTGCCCTTCCTTCCATTTACATTTGGACTGAGATTTTAAGATGTTATTTTTAAACAATGCACAGCAGAAATGCGTAGTAAACAGCACACACATATAAATAATGCAGAGAAAAGATTTTCAGATAACAATTCACCTCTTGAACAGGGTTACCTGTTGCCCATAATTAAATAAAACTGGTGGTTTCATGTATTGAACAGTGCCTTTCAATTTTGTGTGCCACACATTCTTCTTCCTGCATTTTTAAACAATGACCATGCCTGATGTAAATTCTTAACCTTTGTAATTGTACCTTTCAGTTTTTCTGTTTTCCTCATTTTATTAACAACTCACTTTTGAAAGTTTAATGTTACAGTTGTATATTAACTTAATGTCCTCCAAGTCATTAAGTCAAATTTGATTGCACTATGATTACTGTTGCCAAGTGGCCCCACCACCGTTAACTCTTACACCAAATCCTGTGTTCCACTAAGAATTAGGTCTAAAATGGATCCCTCCTTTAGTCTGTTCCCAGACCAACTGTTCCATGTAGCAGTCATTTATTTCATCTAGAAACTTTACTTCCCTAGCATGTCCTGATGTTATATTTACCCAGTCAATATTGGGGTAATTGAAATCTCCCATTATTACTATACTACCAAGGGTTTTTTAACTTCCCTAATATCTGTTACTATTTTATCATCCATCTCTTCATTTTAGGCAGGTGGTTTGGTGGTATACCCTAACCACTACACTCTTCCCCATTACACATGGAATTTCCAGCCACAAGGATTCCACTGTGCATTTAGTTTCCAGCAGGATCTTTAGCAAGTTGGACTCTATGCCATCCCTAACATAAAACACCCCCCAACCCCTCATCAGGCTGATCCATGTCTACAGGATCCATGTCATCAGGGACTGGCTAAACCAGTCCAGGATTTATCCCTATTGCTTTCAATGAGGGATAACACCTGGATTGGCTCTGCCTGTTCCTGATGACATGGACCCTGCATGTAACCTTGTGCATAAACTATATATTAGCTATAAGGAAAGCAAGGCATGTGTGGATGATGAACTCATCATCTGAAGGCTGTACTGAGAAGGGGAAAGGAATGAGTGGCTTTCTGGGCATGGAGCCTCACATGGGGGGAGGAGTGGTTGCTGTGCAGCTGTAGGGTCCACTGATAGTTGTTGTGGTAATGGTGGTGGTTGCTGCTCCCCTGCAATGGGCACAGCCGCAGCAGCAGCAAGAAGGGCCAGGTGCTCTTCCTCCTCTGAGCTGATAGTGTTTATGAACAGAGCAAAATGTGTGGGTCAAGCCATCAGCTGGTATGCTCTAGGGTGTGATGTGCAGCATCATAGAAACATAGAAATGACGGCAGAAGACCAAATGGCCCATCCAGTCTGCCCAGCAAGCTTTCACTCTTATTTTTCGGGAGTAGCTTGCTTGTTGCGACGGCTGTTACTACCCCAAAGCAAATAAGCCTAATACTTCACTTTCAATGCATATTCAGCATAGCTCTCTGCTTCAACGGAGGGGGGAATGAAGATAAGAGGATTTACATTGACAACAACCAACAAGGACTGAATTGCATTATCTGGGTAAACAAATAGGAGTGGGAGTAGCTTGCTTGTTGCGGCGGTTACTACCCCGAATCAATTAAGCCTGATACTTCACTTGGAATACATATCCAATGCAGCTCACTGCTTCAACGGCAGGGGGGAATGAAGAAAAGAGGAATTATATTCAGACAACAACCAACAAGGACTGAATTGCACAGGCTAAGTAAACAAATAGGAGTGGGAGTAGCTTGCTTATTGCGGCGGTTACTACCCCTAACCAATTAAGCTGGATACTTTACTTTGATGCAGCTCCAGCACTGCTCGCTGCATCAATGGCAGGGGGGAAGGAAATTAGAACCAAAAGGTTACCAATAACAGCCAAGAGTAACAGATAAGTATGAGAAAAATAAGAGTGAAAGCTTGCTGGGCAAACTGTTAAAGGGTATTGCATTTCTGAGAGAGGTGGAGGGAATGGGAAGTGCTCCTAGCAGTGGGACACCTATGTGCTATAAAGAGTAGGTTTTTCAGAGATGCATAGACTTCTGTACAGCAGTCCTTTACAGTATTGTGCCTTGCTAGTGATAGGGTCTCACAGACAGCTTCAATGTTGGGGTATATCCTAGATTCCAAGCCATCAATGGCCATGATGCAGTCACAAATCTATGAGTCTTTGTTTAATGGATGGCCTTGACATTCCCTGGTAAGAGTTTTAGGAGAAGGTTCTAACATCCTCTTAAGTTCAACAATTGGCCTGTGAGTACATTACAAGTTATGCTTCCTGGCAGTACTGGCCATGAACCAGGAAATTATCAAGGACAAACGTATTGTGTCTGAGGGTTTCTTGAAGCTCTAGGCAGAGACCTGATCTTGTAGAGTGGGAGGGCAATAGTGGGTGCCTGTGCTAGAAGCAGGAAACAGACAGACCACATTGACATCTCCCTGATGGACATTTAATGAACTTATCTTCAGCCTCCTCCTTCCAGGTAAGAGGATGGTCTAGCCACTCTCCTTCTTTCCAGCATAACTCCCAGGCCTTCTTCTTGAGGTCCTCAATCTATACAGAGAAACAGGAATACAAAACTGGGAGATTGTAGCTCAGGCCAGGCTTTTGGACAACCTCATTCTGATACAGTATAGGCCCAGCAGCACTGATTTCAAAGGGAAACATCTGAGACTACAGATATTATGGAGCTTTGGTGTGTAAGTTTACTACCATGATTAGCCCAAATTTCTCCCTCCTGGAACTGGGACACTTGTCAGCTCTACAACAGGTCAGGAACCAAAACCAGGAACACATCCCTGAACATGTTCTTTCCTTTACTTGGACCTTTATTATACTTATCATTGTTTCCTACTTTACTCCCTTTTTTCCCTGCTCTTTTATATTAATCTTTCAGCATAGTATTTTACCAATACATTTATATTTGTCATACCAATAAAGTTATGATTCTGTTTCTCAATCCATTTTTGCCTGTTGGCTCTTGCTCTACCACAAGCTCACAATGCTACCCCCTTGTCAACCCAATCCAAACTATTCAAAGGTCTCCCTAACCTCCCCCACCCCTGAAATCCACCCAAAGCCCACCAAACACATCCCTAACCTCCCTACCCCACCAATCTTCCTTGTTCCCACAACATACTTAATTTGCAAGAGTATGAATTTCCATAATTGAATTTAGCCTGCAGACCCTTTCAGACCTACTGGATCTGTCTGTTGTTCTTCTTGATCCCAGGAATTGAGAAAAGTAGGACCCCATTCCTCACTAGCAGGGTTGCTAGCAAAGCGTAGATATACCCCTGGTGATGAAATTTTGCTGTCTTGCTGGTAGGGCATCTTGGAATGAACTCACCTTGGGAAAACAGGAAGTACACATGTATGCACATAAAAATATATGCATGTACAAGTTTCTGGGTATGCATGAACATTTTAAAGCACACACATATTTTTGGGGCAATTGATATGTATATTTTAGAAGCTGCACAGACCCATATATGCAGGTATATGAGGCCACATGTTGTTTAAAAGTTATCCTCCCTGTTAGTACTTAAGGCAATGGAGGGTAAAGTGACTTACCCAAGGTCACAAGGAGCAGCAGTGGAATTTGAACCCTGGCTTCCCTGGTTTTCAACCCATTGCTCTAACCACTAGGTTGCTACATAGACTGCAAACTTTACACTCAGAGGTTGATATTCAAAGGGCCGGAGATGAGAAAATTACCTCTTTATTTAAAAATTATTTCTATACTATACGCTCCCATGATCATGTCGGCTTACAAAATTTCAATATACATAAATAAAATTCATAAACAATACTTATACATAACATAAAAACATATAAACATAAAAATGTATTAATTTTACTCAGATATTCAGTGGAATATACCATGTTAAGTGATCTACTGAATATACTTAGTTAAAGATAGCTGTATAAAGTTACCAGATAAAAAATAATGAAGTGTCCTGAGATATCTGTCATTTTTTCAATAATAGAATATTTAGGATAAAAAAGTTTATTTTGAAGAGGTTTTGCTCTACAATATGTGGCAAGGATCATCATTTTTTAGTTAACTGCATTATGATGTAAATTTTCTCCATTTTAAATGTAATTTAATAACATTTTCTTCTCTGGATGCTACATCTACTTTACTGACAATAAACCATTAAACCTGCATGTTTCTAGAAATGATTATTTAAAGTATTTTGTACTTCTTTCTACATAATATGAAATTACAGGAGTACTCAACATGCCTCCTCCACTGGTGAATAGAACTACCATTTATTAGGATTTTTTACAAGAGATTTACTCAAACTATTCAAGTAAAAAATAAAGAGATATACAAATCAATAAACATATCATGTTGGACCATAATATATATTTAAAGCAGCCTCTTCTCATTTTAAAAACAAATGTTTTCGCTATAGCCATTGGCAACAATTTAGACAGATTATTTAAATTAGATTAGCAATGATTACAAACAGCATTTTTTTAATTTTTGCACTTTGAAAAAGGCTAAACCAAATTAATATAGCTTTGTCTAGAGACTACATCCTATAAAAAGTGAAATGTCATTCTCCTAGCTCTATAGTTTTGGGTTTCTTTTAGATATATGGTCAATAAAATGAATACAGCTAAAACCAACTTTACTACAATGCAACTACCATCATACAAGCCCTCTACTGATCATCAACAGACTTAAGAGTCTGATTCAGTTTTTTGCCAATAGACACAGAATAGGAGTAAAATAATTAGAGAATAACTCTAAAACAATTGTGCGCATGCCCATATTCATGTGCATATGGGCTAATGCACTCTTGCACATATATTTTATATCATATGAGTGTATTTGCATGCACAATATAAACTATGCAGATTTAATATACAAATTGTACATGTATGTGTCATATTTGCAGGAAAATATGCGCACAAACCGCCTTTGTACACTTCTGCGACAAGCAACTTCCAGACCTTCCAGGGTGAGATTATTCCTCGATGCCAGTGCCAGCTCAACAACCCAACTTCACTACAAGGACATCGCCTGCATGGTATCCCTGGTGGTGAAGTATGAGAGAAACCTGTTCCCCATCCCTGGGATATAGTGGAACCTGAACTGGAATAAGGAGGCCTAGAGCCTAGGGCCTCCTTAGATGGTTATTCAACTGCAAACCATCACACTTATATGGATAATTAGAATGAGGGTATTGGGGAAGTCGGTTGAACTGTTAGATAATCGAGGGGTTAAAGGGGCACTTAGGGAAGATAAGACCATTGTGGAAAGACTAAACAAATTCTTTGCTTTGGTGTTTACTGAAAAGGATGTTGGGGAGATACCTGTTCCAGAGACGGTTTTCAAGGGTGATGATTCAGATGAAATGAACCAAATTATGGTGAACCTAGAAGATGTAGTAGGCCAGATTGACAAACTAAAGAGTAGTAAATCACATGGACTAGATGGTATACTCAAAAATGAAATTTCAGACCTATTTGTAAAAATGTGTAATCTATCATTAAAATCATCCATTGTCCCTGAAGACTGGAGGGTGGCCAATGTAACCCCGATATTTAAAATGAGCTCTAGGGGAGATCCATGAAACTATAGACTGACTTAAGTGCCAGGAAAAATCATGGAAACTGTTATAAAGAATACAATTACAGAACATTTAGATAGATATGGTTTAATGGGACACAGCCAGCATGGATTTACCTAAGGGAAGTGTTGCCTCACAAATCTCCTACATTTTATGAAGGAGTAAATAAACATTTGAACAAAGGTGAACCAGTGAATGTGGTGCATTTGGATTTTCAGAAGGAGTTCAACATGAGAGGCTTTTATGAAAGCTAAAATGTCATAGGAGGCATTATCCTTTTGTGGATTGCAAACTGGTTAAAAGACTGGAAACAGAGAATAGGATTAAATGCTCTGTTTTCACAGTGGAAAAAGGTAAACAGTGGAGTGCTTCAGGGATCTATACCAGGAATGGTGCTTTTTAAATATATTTATAAATGATCTGGAAAGGGACATGACGAGTGAGGTACTTAAATTTGCGGATGACACAAAATTATGCAGAGTAGTTAAATCTCAAGCAGATTGTGAGACTAGAAGATTGGGCATCCAAATGGCAGATGAAATTTAATGTGGACAAGTGGAAGGTGATGCATATAGGGAAAAATAACCCTTGCTGTGGTTACACGATGTTAGATTCCACATTAGGAATTACTACCCAGGAAAGATATCTAAGCGTCACAGTGGATAACACATTGAAATTGTCAGCTCAGTGTGCTGTGGCGGTCAAAAAAGCAAACAGAATGTTAGTAATAATTATTAGAAAGAGAATGGAAAATAAAATGGTGAATGCCTTAATGCCTCTGTATCGCTCCAGGGTAAGACTGCACCTTAAATACTGTATGCAGTTCTGGTCACTGCACCTCAAAAAAGATATAGTTGCGCTGGAGAAAGTACAGAGAAGGGTGACCAAAATGCTGAAGTGGATGGAATGGCTCCACCATGAGGAAAGGCTAAAGAGATTAGCTTGGAGAAGAGACAGCTGAGGGAGGATATGATGGAGGTCTACAAAATCATGAAAGGACTTAAACAGGTAAATGTGAATTGGATATTTAGTCTTTTGGATAATACAAGGATTAAGGGGCAATCCATGAAGTTAGCAAGTAGCTCATTTAAAACAAATTGGAAAAAATTCTTTTTCATTCAATGCATAATTAAGCTCTGGAATTCATTGCCAAAGAATGTGGTTATGGAAGTTAGTGTAGCTTGGTTGAAAAAAGGTTTGGATAAGTTCATAGAGCAGTGGTCCATAAACTGCTATTAATCAATAAGGATTAGTAGCTTGGGATCTATTCATTTAATATTTGGATACTTGCCAGCTATTTGGGACACTTGGTTGGCCACTGTTGAACACAGCATACTGGGTTTGATGGACCCTTGGTCTCACCCAGTATGGCATATCTTATGTTCTTATGGGTGGTGGCAGCAGATTACTATGTACATGGCAGGTAACAAGAGGGGCCGCTAGGGGTGTGGGTTTGGGGTGATGGCATGTTTGGATATGCATGAGGGGTCACCAATATGGCTTACAAGTAGATCAAGTGTGAATAGGTATGTCTGGATACTGTAACAGATGTAATACTGTATCATCTGGATACTGTAACAGATGTAATACTGTATCATTCTATTAACAGCATGATGTATGTACATGTGTTGCCAATGTAAGATAATGCAAGAGTGAAATTGTTGGCAAGTTTGAGAAGGAATGACAAGGCAATAGTCACAAATAGAGTAAAAATGCAGTTATGAGCTAGATGTTCCTATGGACATGTCATAGATTTAATGGTGGCCCCAATAGGAAAGGAAACCTAAGGCCTCCTTTTACATAAAAACATAGAAACATAGAAATGACGGCAGAAGAAGACCAAACGGCCCATCCAGTCTGCCCAGCAAGTTTCGCACTTTTTTTTTTTTCATACTTATCTGTTTCTCTTGGCTCTTAGTAACCTTTTGGTTCTATTTCCCTTCCACCACCACCATTAATGTAGAGAGCAGTGTTGGAGCTGCATCTAAGTGAAATATCTAGCTTAATTAGTTAGGGGTTGTAACCGCCGCAATAAGCAAGCTACATCCATGCTTATTTGTTTACCCAGACTATGTAATTCAATCCTTGAGGGTTGTCTGTATATAGATCCACTTTTCTTCATTCCCCCTGCCGTTGAAGCAGAGAGTTATGCAGGATATGTGTGAAGTATCAGACTTTCTCCCCTGCCGTTGAAGCAGAGAGCTATGCTGGATATTTGTGAAGTATCAGACTTTCTCCCCTGCCTTTGAAGCAGAGAGCTATGCTGGATATGGTTGAAGTGTCAGACTTTCTCCCCTGCCGATGAAGCAGAGAGCTATGCTGGATATGTGTGAAGTGTCAGACTGTCTCCCCTGCCATTGAAGCAGAGAGCTAGAAAGGAAAGATTTGGCCTTTGTGCATGGTTTCTGTAACTGCGCATAGCTTTGTGCTCTATGGAAAGTGATATTCCCACAGGTTGGATTGCCCAGCATGCTCCTTATGAAAAGGATTACAATGGAAATTCATGGAGCGGTCCCTATTCTGGGGTACTTTTGCACCTGATGGTGGCACACCATTTCTAGGTACATAATGAAGTACAAAGACACATGCTACTTACTTCAGACGGCAGTAGAATACATTGTTATATAGCAGTATGGAGGTTACAGTTACAGCTACAGTGCACACTTAATTTTGTAATCCTATTTTTCTGGATAATTTGAGAATTTGAAGAAAAATGACCAGGAGCTGCACCAGAACTGATGGAGGTGGCTGAACCAGCTGAGAGCCAGACAGGATGGAACCAGAGATCAGTTCATGATATAGCCATCAGGGAGATTATCATAAGGTATCTATGTCTGGTTTCCATCACCAGCCACAATATAGGTTCAGCATGACTCTGTCTCTTCCTTGAGCTTAAATAAAACCTCATTCAAACATACTTACACCTTGGCAATTTTCTGGGTCATGGGCAGCACAGTCATGAAGTGTTACTTGAAAGTCACCCACAGGTTTAGTTGGAAACTCTTCAGAGTATTTACACCTACTCCTAAATTTATTCTGACTGAAAGTATATGCCCCCTATCCTATGCAACAATCTACTGCCTCATGGCCCTAGATGTCTTGTTATGTAGACCAAAACCCAATGTTTAAAACCCTGACACTAACTCTGACCCAAATCACAAACGAGGTACCATCTAGTAAAGTACCACTGAAATAAAACTTCTGTATGCCAAGGAATCATTCTATGGTCTTGCCAACAGCAATATGCATGGGTGTCTTATAACATGTCGCCCAGAAAAGGATTGTCCTCTAACAGCCTCTATGATCATGCACATCACACCCTGGAGCATGTGAGTACATGAAATGGCACACATTTGTTGTTTTCTTCATAGGTGAGAACTCATCTCTGTCAGAGGAAGAAAAGGAGAAAGACAGTGTTGAGATCCCAGCTTCTCCTGTAGCCATTGCTAATGCCATCACTGGGGAGGAGCAGGCTACTTGTCCCCTACCTCTTTCTCCATCAAAACCAGTGGGGCCCAGGTCCACAGAACAGTTTGTCCCTCTCCTTGTAGGGCCTCCTCCCTGTTTTGTCCCAGGATATAGAGAAACCAAGACTCATACTGACCAGTCCTTGTTGGCTGAGGGAGACCCGATTCCCCTCTACCTCTCCCACCATCATCTACTGCCCTGCCAGGGGTTCCTGAGCCAGACTGACTGTCTGCAGCACCCCCTTCAGACAATAAGCCAATATCTCAGTGAACTTTGGGAAGAATATGCAGATGATGGAGGAGACGATGAGAGGGATTCAATCAGATCTCAGGAGTCTGGATGGTATGGTAGACTACCTCATGATTTACAAAAGCGTCTCACTGTGATTGTGCAGCTTATGGCCATGAGGTTCCTACCACACTGACCGGACTCCTAAGACTGTGGAACCTGGCCTCCCTAGGCCTTTTCTCTAGGGCCTCTCAACCACTGTGCCTAGAGTTCCCCGCTGTGCCGGTATCTCGCCTCCTGACAGTGAGGACCTGTGGGGCTCCTCTCCACAGGCTGTAACAACTCGCACCTCAAGCCAAGGGTCCACATACCCACAAACCTTAACACACTAACTGCACTAACCCCATCCTCTGGCAACAAATTCCAGAGCTTAATTGTGAGTTGAGTGAAAAAGAATTTTCTCTTATTAGTCTTAAATGTGCTACTTGCTAAGTTCATGAAATGCCCCCTAGTCCTTCTATTATCCGAAAGTGTAAATAACTGATTCACATCTACTCATTCAAGACCTCTCATGATCTTAAAGACCTCTATCATATCCCCCCTCAGACGTCTGTTCTCCAAGCTGAACAGCCCTAACCTCTTCAGCCTTTCCTCATAGGGGAGCTGTTTCATCCCCTTTATCATTTTGGTTGCCCTTCTCTGTACCTTCTCCATTGCAACTATATCTTTTTTGAGATGCAGTGACTAGAATTGTACACAGTATTCAAGGTGCGGTCTCACCATGGAGCGATACAGAGGCATTATGACATTTCCGTTTTATTAACCATTCCCTTCCTAATAATTCCTAACATTCTGTTTGCTTTTTTGACTGATGCAGCACACTGAGCCAACAATTTTAAAGTATTATCCACTATGATGCCTAGATCTTTTTCCTTGGTGGTAGCTCCTAATATGGAACCTAACATCGTGTAACTACAAAAGGGTTATTTTTCCCTATGTGTAACACCTTGCACTTGTCCAATTAAACATCTATGGAAGAAGATCCACCACCATCTCTATGTGGCCTATTACAACAACTGTAGTATGAAAGAGCTGAGCCACAAGTGGCTGGACTTCTGACAGCTGGTGAAGAAGAAGGAGACCAGGCTGACAGCTGAGAGGTCTTACATCCATGTCCACTTCACAGCAGTGGAACAGTTGGTGCTGAGCATTATTTTGGATTCAGCTGTAGGAAGAGTTGATCGACTAGACACCTCCCAACCACAATACAAGCAGGGTGAACATTTTATATAGGAAAATCAGATAAAAGGGTAGATTTTAAAAGGTTGCGTGCAGGCATACATGTGCGCACGCTACCGGGCACGTACACATGTATGCCCGATTTTATAACATGCACACACAGGTGAGCACATGTTATAAAATCCAGGGTTGGCACGCACAAGGGGGTGCCTCTGGCCCCACCCCGCCCCGCCCCCAGACCGCCCCACCCCTTTAGTAAACCCCTGGGACTTACACTCGTCCCGGGGCTTTACATGCGTCGCCAGGCCTTTTTAAAATAGGCTTCTGGATTTACGCACGTAACCTTTTTAAAATCCGGCCCATAGTGTGTATATGGAATAATTTCTTATATGTATTGCATCATATTTTGATATGGCAATCTTATCCAGTGAAAGTCCTGGCCACTTGGACACACTAAGAGGTCCAACTAGCACCCTCCTGATGTCCTTGGGTTTTTGGGACAGGGTGAAAAGCTGAGAATTGTATTAGCCTTAATGCTGTTTGTATCCGCTGAGAATTTTCCAGCAAATTTGTCAAACTCTCTAATAAAACACTCTGTGAATCTTTAGTATGGAAGAAGAAATATAAATTTATGGCTTTGAAAGGCTCTTTTCCTTTACTTTGAAAAGGAACCTTTTCTGTATCTTTTAATCATAGACTATGTATACACATAAAAATGGAACCGTCATATCCACATCCACAGAAAAGTCTTTGGGACAAAATACCACTTCCACCCTGTTCCCCTTCAGTAGAATAAAGTAGGCTCTTAAGTTCTCTACACCTAGAGCCAGTAAGCAACCCTTTTCAAGCTGCTTGACAAATGTTTCCAGGGTATATCTCTGTCAAACAGCAATACTTTCTATACAGTTAATGGTGTAGAAGGAAGCACTATATAAGGATTATAGAGCAGTTCTCTTAGGCATAAAGGAGTGTGAAGAGAAATACCAATTTTGCATTTATATTTAAAGTACATACTCTTTTTAATGGTTCAGGGGATCAGCCTGGCAATGGGTCAGATGGACAGGCACCAAGCAGCTACCAAAAGGAAAAGTAGGGCTTATGGCAGAGCTTCCCAAACTGTCGGGCTGATACAGTAAAGTGCGCTCCGGTGGAGCACACTGTTAGCCGAGGTTTGGACGCGCGTTTTCGACGCGCTACCTTTACCCCTTATACAGTAAGGGATAATAGCACATTGAAAACGCATGGCCAACTCCACCCTCCCCCCCCCCCCCCCCCAAAACTAATAGTGCCCGCAACATGCAAATGCATGTTGATGGGCCTATTAGACATTCCTGCGCGATACAGAAAGCAAAATGTGCAGCAAAGCCCACATTTTACTTTAAAAAATTAACGCCTGCCCAAAGGCAGGTGCTAATTTCGGCCGGCACCGGGGAAGTGTACAGAAAAGCAGAAAAAACTGCTTTTCTGTACACCCTCCGACTTAATATCATAGTGATATTAAGTCGGAGGCCCCAAAAATAAAAAAATATTTTAAATTTAAAAAAAAAAAATGTTTAAATGCCTGCGGCCCGCAGGTCGGAAGACGGATGCTCAATTATGCCGGCATCCGTTTTCCGAACCCATGGCTGTCAGCGGGTTCGAGAACCGACGCCGGAAAAATTGAGCGTCGGCTGTCAAACCTGCTGACAGCCGCGACTACTATAAAAAAGGAGGTGCTAGGGACGCGCTAGTGTCCCTAGCAACTCCTTTTACCGCGGACCCTCATTTGAATATTTTTGTTTTACTAAATCGTGTGCCCAGAATAGTGGCCTGTGCACACGTCGGGAGAGCGGGCACTCGCCCGCTCTCCCTCGCTTCTTTCTGTATTGGCCTGTGTGTGTCGTGACACGTTAGTGTGTTGCCTGCAGTATGCAGGTGTGTCGCGCAAGCCCGGTAAACATAGCCGCTCCCCTTCAACGATTCACTTTTTTTTTTTTCAGTTCATGGGTTGCTTATTATTGGGCGATTTTTGCTGTCAATAGTGGTTTTTTTGGGCTTGGTGGGTGGGACTTGAGCCCAGCTCTCCCTGTCATTGGCTGCTGCTGCCAATGAGGCTTGGCCACAAGGAGTACTGACTGCAAGCAACAGTGTCTGGTGATCATGGATTGTGTTATGCACCACGGAAGGCTTGAGCCCTGAAGGGAGTGAAGTGTTGCGATTCTGCCCTGTTTGGGCAGCTTCTCCACCTTGGCAGCTTCTCCACCTTTTTCCCCTTTGAGCGTTTCCTTCGCGGCCCGGAGTCGCCAACGCACTTCTCACGCGGCAGGAGCTGCTCTACTGCAGCCCCTGCAGCCCCTGCAGCCCGGAGGCTGTCCCTGCTCTCGAACTTGTGGCAGGAGCCACATTGCCACTCCCTAAGTGGCCCAGAGGCCGCCAGCACTCCCTTCATGCAGCTGGAACCACGCTGTCGCACCCGGCTTGGTCCAGAGGCAGTCCCTGCCATCACCTCGCGGCAAGAGCCACGTTGCTAACTCCCTTGCAGCTGGGAAGCCGCCGATTGGCATCCTCGACTGGCCCGGAGGCACTACCTTACCTTGGGTCCTCTGGGGAAAGAGGGCCTGCATCCCCAGTCTCTCCTGTGGCATGGAGCTGCCAGCAGTCCATCTTTCAGCAGCAGGGAACTGTTCCTGACTCCGGGGTCTGTTGAGGCCTGGTTCCAGCTTCACTCCTTTCCTGCTGTCTTCAGCATCACAGCAGAGCTGCTGTCCAGAGTCCTGTACTGCTTCTTGCTTCCTGCTAGGCGGCGAGGCCGGCTCTTCCTTCCATATTTAAAGGAACAGTGAGGGAGGAGGTCCACCAGTGATGTCATCGAGGAAGTCACCTCTTCTGCTTATAAAAAGGTCTTGTCTTCATTCCTTCCTTGCCTTCGCAAGGAGCCAGTCCTCCTTAGGACTTCCCGTCATCTGCTTCTCAAGGCACTTCATTATATGTAGGATCCTGTGTCTTCGTGATGTCCTCTCGCTATGTCTTCGTCTTCATCGTCTCAAGGTCTCCAGATGTCCCATCTTGATGTCTTCCTTCTCTGGTTGATCTTCGTCCTGGCAGAGCAAGTCTCCAAAAGGTTCCAGTTTCTTATTTTAACCTTCGTTGTAGAGGCATCCCCTCGAATCTTCAACCTTGCCTGGATCCTTGGAGTCTGCACCCTGCCTCCACTTCACGAACGAACTCTATTATCCGATCCGTTCTGGTGTGGCCCTGCCTGGCCTTTATCAGCTGTGCAGGGTGCATTTTGGAACAAGCTTCATCAGAGTCTTCACTTCATCTTCTATCTTCCCTGTGTGGGGAACCACCAGCGTGGTCTGTGACCTGTCTTCATTGGCTGAGTGTATGGGCGCGTGATGTGCAGTACCGACTCAACTCTGCCTACTTGTGTGGGGAACCTCTAGCATGGTCAGCGACCGGCCTACCCCGGCTGTGTAGGGCGTGCTGCCTATGTGGTCCGAGACCAGTCCAGCTATGTTGTGTAGGGCACGTGATTTCCAGTACCGACCAAGTCCTCTTCAAGCAACTCATGGCCTTCCAGAGTTTCTTCATATACGTGATCACAGTTCCTCTTCACTCCACGTATCCAGATTGCATTTCTTTATGTCAAAGTCTCATCTTACTTCACGTATCTGGAGTGATGTCCCACTTCTTGTATTCTGAATCTTGTCTCACTTCAAGTCTTTGTCTTCGATGTCTGCTCCGAGCGGCAGGTCCGAAAGGGCTTGGAGTAGTCAGAGGACCACTAATGAGACCAACATTGCGTTGTTTGGGTCTCTTTCTGCTGTGTACAGGTGTGCCCGTGGTTAAGGTCATAATTTCCTTCTTCAGCCCATGCTGGGCACCTCTCACCTGCCTCGGTGCTTCCGGAGCTTCTCTGCGGCTGTAATGGGGCCCCAGGGGCACACGAAAACACAAGAGATGGAATCGCTACCCGCGTTTCCACAACATGAAGCACTTAACTGGCAACAATCAAAAAGAAGAAGTACATGAGTGTGGGGGCCAGACAAGTGCCTGGGGAGGGGGAGATATGAGTGTGTTTGGGGGCCAGACAAGTGCCTGGGGAGGGGGAGATATGAGTGTGTTTGGGGGCCAGACATGTGGTTGGGGGGGGAGAGAGATGCGTGTGGGGGACAGACATGTGCTTGGGCTTGTTTTTTTGGAAATTAGCACTTGCTTTTTTTATGAAACACTGGCAACAATCAAAAAGAAGAGGTAC
This sequence comes from Rhinatrema bivittatum, assembly GCF_901001135.1. Classification (NCBI taxonomy): domain Eukaryota; kingdom Metazoa; phylum Chordata; class Amphibia; order Gymnophiona; family Rhinatrematidae; genus Rhinatrema; species Rhinatrema bivittatum. Next base: position 119,249,792 of record NC_042623.1, read on the forward strand.
ATGAGTGTGGGAGACAGACATGTGTTTGGGGGAGAGAGAGATGAGTGTGTGGGGATACAGACATGTGCTTGGGGGGGAGAGTGATGAGTGTGGGGGACAGACAATTTGTTTTATTATTGTTACTCATAAATTATAACAATAACATTAATCTTGGAATATTATATATTTTTAATATAAATGAAAGGTTTTCATGAGATAGGTTGTGTCGTGAAACATTTTATTTATGTATATATTTAAGGAAACATACATAAAATACATTTCATTCGTTTAACCTTTAACATCTGGTTTGCTAGGAGACTGAATTACTGTGTCGTGAAATTATGTTTGTCTAAAAAGTGTGTCACCAACATGAAAAGTTTGGAAAGCTCTGGCTTATGGGTATTGCCTGCTATATATGAGGAGTACACAGATGAAGAAGACAGAGCAGCAGAGTACAAGTGACAGCCTGAGGAGGAGAAGAAGAAGATCCAGTGGGCCACTCCTCTTTCAAAGTCACCTGATCAAGGGGATCTTGCAGATGACCAGCAGGAGGGCAGCTCGGTGAGGAGAAGTTCATCTCTTCTTCAGAAAAAGAGGTGCAGACTACTCCTGCTGAGAGGCAGTTGATGAACATCAATGCCAAAGTGGTGGAGGAGATAATGGGATGCCATATAGAGATATATGACCACCAGGATGCTGCAAGGGTGATAATTCAGGGCTTCATGGATGTTGTGCATGAGGAGATGCAGGAGATTCATAAGGCAATAGACGTCCAGACAGCTATGTGAAGAGTGATACTGAAAAGGATGCCCCCCCCCCACCCCACCAGCTGCAGCCCCTACTGGTTCCATACATTTTTATTTCTCCCTGGATATAGCCGCCCATCAACCTTTCCAGCACCAGGCATTTGCATTTTTGATTGTTGCAGCATACTGAGCTGATGATTTCAATGTATTGTCCACTATGAAGAACAGGTCTTTTTCCTGTCTGGTAACTCTTAATATTGAACCTACAATCATGCAACTACGATGGTGGGTTACTTTTCCCTATGTGCTTCACTTTGCACTTGTCCACATTCAATTTCATCTGTCATTTGGATTCCAGTCTCACAAGATCCTCCTATAATTGATCACAATACATTTGTGATTTTATCTCCTCTAAATAATTTAGTGTTATCTGCAAATCTGAACATCTAACTCATCATTTCCCTTTCCAGATCATTTCTAAATATATTAAAAAGCACTGGTCCAAGTACAGAGCCCTGAGGCATGCCACTGTTTAACTTTCTCCATTGAGAAAACAGACCATTTAATCATACTTTATGTTTCTGATCTTTTAGCCAGTTTGCAATCCACAAAAGGACATTGCCTCTTAGCCCGTGATTTTTTAAAATTTTCTTAGAAGTCTTTCATAAGGAACTTTGTCAAATGCCTTTTGAATATCCAAATACACTTCATCTACCAGCTCACATTTATCTACATGTTTATTAACCCCTTCAAAAAAATGTAGCAGATTTGTAAGGCAAGATTTCCCTTGGGTAAATCCATGCTGTCTGTACCCCATTAAACCATGTCTATCGACAGTATATGTTCTGTGATTTTGTTCTTTAAAATCTCTGATTTTTCCCAGCACTGAGATCAGGCTCACTGGTCTATAGTTTCTTGGATTACCCCTGGAGCCCTTTTTAACTGTCAGGGATACATTGACCAATCTCTAGTCTTCAGGCACAATGGATGATTTTAATAGGTTACAAATTACTAGTAATAGATCTGAAATTTCATTTTTGAGTTCTTTCAAAACCCTGTAGTGTATAACATCTGGTCCAGGTGATTTGCTACTCTTCAGTTTGTCAATCCGGCCTACTACATTTTCCAGGTTCACCATGATTTGGTTCTATTCATCTGAATTATCACCTTTGAAGACTGTTTCCAGAATGGGTATCTCCCCAACAACCGAATTAGTAAACACCAAAGCAAAGAATTTGTTTAGTCTTTCTGTGATAGCCTTATCTAACCTAAGTGCCCCTTTAACCACATCAACATCATCATCTAACTATCCAATTGACTCCCTCATAGGCTTCCTGCTTTGGTTATATTTTTCAAAGTTTTTATTATGAGTTTTGCCTCCACAGACCATTTCTTTTCAAATTCTGTCTTAGCCTGTCTTATCAATGTTTTACATTTAACTTGCAAATGGTTATGGGGCGGATTTTAAAACGAGCGCGAATAGCCTACTTTTGTTTGCGCTCCAGGCGCAAACAAAAGTACGCTGGATTTTAGTAGATACGCTCGGAGCCGCGCGTATCCGCTAAAATCCTGGATCGGCGCGCGCAAGGCTATCGATTTCGTATAGCCGGCGCGCGCCGAGCCGCACAGCCTACCCCCGTTCCCTCCAAGGCCGCTCCGAAATCAGAGCGGCCTCGGAGGGAACTTTCCTTTGCCCTCCCCTCACCTTCCCCTCCCTTCCCCTACCTAACCCACCCGCCCGGCCCTGTCTAAACCCCCCCCTTACCTTTGTCGGGGGATTTACGCCTCCCAGAGGGAGGCGTAAATCCCCGCGCGTCAGCGGGCCTCCTGCGCGCTGGGACGCGACCTGGGGGTGGGTCCGGAGGGCGCGGCCACGCCCCCGGGCCGCCCCGGGCCGTAGCCACGCCCCCGGAACGCTCCCGACACGCCCCGAAAACGCCGCGCGGTTCGGGCCCGCCCCCCGACACGCCCCCTCCGAAAACCCCGGGACTTACGCGAGTCCCGGGGCTCTGCGCGCGCCGGTAGGCCTATGTAAAATAGGCTTACCGGCGCGCAGGGCCCTGCTCGCGTAAATCCGCCCGGTTTTGGGTGGATTTACGCGAGCAGGGCTCTGAAAATCCGCCCCTATGTTTTTATCCTTTTTTCTTCAGATGGATCCTTCTTCCAATTTTTGAAAGAGGTTATTTTGGCTAAAATATCCTCTTTCACTTCACCTTGTAACCATGCCGACAGTCATTTTGCCTTCCTTCCACCTATTTTAATGTGATGAATTCATCTGAACAGCGCTTCTAAAATGGTATGTTTAAACAATGTCCATGCCTGTTGTATACTCTCAAGCTTTGTAATTGCACCTTTCAATTTTTTCAATTTTCCTTATTTTATCAGTCTTCCATTTGAAAGTTTAGTGCTAAAACTGTAGATTTACTTATTGTCCCCTTTCCAGTTATTAAGTCATCACATAGAGCACAGCACGTAAATAAATTATGTTCACCTTCCAAAATGTCATTGCATCAGAGTGTTGCTTTCCAGTATATTCTGCCTTTGACTCGTGTGATGTATAGCATTATATCTTGATTCCGTTCAAATCTGCATTATTGCACATCAAGCTATTATTTAGGTAAAACTGAGATCATCATTCTCACTAATATGAGAAATTTGTCTGTTGATATGCATCATTCCATATCTCCAGTCTGAGAGTTCCAGTCAAGCACACTTAAGAAATCTTGGTGTAATCATTGATACCAATTTCTCTAAAAATAAAGATATTGATTCTATGGTTAAAAATGCTTTCTGTAGACTACGTCTTCTCAGATATTTAAAACCACTCCTTAACCCCCAAGATTTTCACTGTTATTGCAGGCATTGATTTTGACCGGCCTTAATTATTGTAATGCTCTTTACTTTGGTCTTCCTGTTAGGATTATGCATTCTTTGCAGATCGTTCAATACTCTGCTGCACACCTATTGACCAGTGAAAGGATGAGCAACCATATGACACTAGTTCTGGCATCCTTGTACTGGCTCCTTTTAAACTGCAAAGTACAATACAAGATTCTCACCTTAATACATAAATTATTTCATAATGATTCAATTCCATGGTTTAACGCCATATTATGGATTTATAAACTGGTTTGCACACTAAGGAGATGGCCTTTTCAATTGCAGGCCCAAATCTTCCAGATTCTCTTCACCATTATATATGATAGATCATTTTTAAAAGGCATTAAAGGCATATCTTTTTTCACAGGTATTTTGTAAAAAAGAATCCCACGGAGCTGGCATACTAAGATCCATTTTTAATTGGCATGGCTGCTAATATTTTATTGACTAGATGTTTGACTTCTACTATCTTTGGGCATTAGTTTTATCTGCATGTTTTATGTATGTTGAAATGAAATGAATTATGAGAAGTGAATGAGTGAGCATGTATGTGAGAGGGGTGGGCATGTTGTTGCGCTTCCCGGCCGTGCTGGTGCCGTGACCAGGTCTACTCACCTGGCGTGCCCATCTGCCAGCTCCTCTCTCAACCCCAGCACCACTCGTCCGCGGCATCCATGAGCGCCCCCAGGACCATCAGGACCTTCTACCTTGCAGCGCTCATGACTTTAAAGGGCCAAGCATGGGAAACTCACGGGCGGCGCCCGATTCTGAAGTCACCTGAGCCCTGTATATATAGCAGGGCTCAGCCACTAGCTCATTGCCTTGGCAATCGGGTCGTACACTCCAGTGTCTCTAGTTTGCCTGTTCCAGCGTCTCCTGTTTCTTCATCTCTCCATTCCTGGTAGTACCCTTCAGACTGATCTCACAGTACTGACCTTTGCTTGCTCCTGACCTCGTCTGACTGCTGTCTGGATCCAACCTCTGCCTGTTCACTGACCACGTCTGACTGTTGCCTGGAACCGACCTCTGCCTGTCCACTGACCATGTCTGACCACTGCCTAGAACTTGACCTTTGCCTGACCTGACTACTCCTGGACTGATTACAGGTACTGACCCCTGCTTTGGCTGGGGTCAGTATCTGTAATCAAGGCCTGATACTCTGGCCTCGATCCTCACTATCCACTCAGACACTCTATTCTGGACATCCTTGCTTGGACATCGACTGCGCACCCTTGTTCGTGGCGGGCACTCCCCTGTGCTTCCTCTCTAGGAGACCCTGTGAGGCCCACCTAAGACCAAATGCCCCGGGTACCCAAGGGCTCAACCTGCGGAAACCCTGGGTTGCTTTTGACGAAGCTCCAGCTAGCCTCTGTCTCCTCCTGTGCTCCGCCTCCTGGCAGCAGGCGCTCTCTGGGCCCGACCAGAGGGCTGTACCAATCCTGCACCAGGCCAAGGGTCCACCTCCAGCGCAACACATGTGAGAAAATGAGAGGAGTAAAGCTGTGAGCATGTGAGAATGTGTCAGAGAATGAGGAATGAGAATTAGTATATTGTAAGCCCTCTGGGGATAGGGAAATACCTACAATACCTGAATGTATTAAGTCTTTGAAGAGCTGAAAAAAGTGCAAAAAGCGGAATATAAATCTAAATAAATAAATGCGAAAAGCAGAATATAAATCTAAATAAATAAATAAAATGTAAGAATGAGCGTGTGTGTGGAATGTGATTGTGAACATGTGAGTGTTAATGTGTGTGTGTATGAGAGTAAGTTTGTGCACATCCTGTCCCTCCCCCCTGCTCCCTCCCCCCTGCATTCACGGTAACTCAGGGTGACTAGAAATCAAAAGTTCCCAGATATGGCAATGGGACCAGGCCTTGAGCCAGGCCCAGCCACTGAGACTAGATCTAGGCCCAGGCCCAAGCCTCAGTGACAAGACTTGGGTTTCAGCATCAGGCCTGGGACCTGCACTCAAGCTGAGCCCTAATTCAGTCCTGGACCAAGACCTGGGCCTTGGCAAAGGGACCCATCCTCAGGCTAGAACCCGGGTCTTGGTGATGCAACCCAGTATTGGATCTGGGACTTAGGCTAGGCCTAGACCTAAGCCTCAACAACCAGAGTTGACCTTGAGCCAGGCCCCAGCTTTAGGTCTGGGCCTAGATATGGGCATCAACATGGGTCTCAGCAATGGGACCCAGCCTTGAGCGTGGCCCCAGCATTTGACTTGGACCTAGGCCTTGGTTTGGTGATGGGACTCGGCATTAGTGATGGGACTCAGCCTCCGGCAGGTCCTTGCCGTCATGCCCAGGTCCATGCCTCAGCATTAGAACCTGGCCTTGGTCCAGGTCTCTGCAATGGGATCCTGCCTTCTGCCTAGGCCATAAGCCTGATCTTGATGGAGGCCCCCCCCCTTTTTTTTTTTTTTAAACTTAGCTGCATATGAAAATAAATAAAAATGTTGTGGTATTTTCATCAGAGGCTATTTTTAGTTCATTTTGTTTAAAATGAAACAAAAATGGCCTTATTTGATGTGTCTTACTTTTTTATTTAAAATAAAGGCACATTCTTATTGGGCACTGTTGGTGCTAAGGTGGCCATACCTGGGGTATAGGAGGCAATGGCCCTAATCTTGGACTCCTTCAAAGGGTAGTGTCCAACAAAAGTCATTTCAAACATGTGGCTTCTAATCAGGCAGAGTCTCTCTAAGGTACTTGGTTTTCCTAAACCTGCACCTAGCAGTGGAGTTTAATCCTCACTGATTTATTTGTACCTGTATCTAGACTGTGCGCGCCTATATTTGCATATGATCCTACCCTGTGTACCTAGATGTCTGTCAGTCCTACTATCTGAAGTGATTTGGCTTGGAATCTGACAGATATACAAGAATTTAAAAGCAGTTTAAAAATGCATTCTTATTTTTGTAATTCTTTCTGTTAAAGCCATTCATGTATACTTAGCTAGCAAGGCCTGAAGTTTCCTGCTTAAACAACTTGAAATAACAAGAATTCAAAGTAGAGAACACAGGCAGAATAGAATGAAATGTGAAACTAGAAAGGCACCCAAGGGTCTCACTTGCCACAGTTTTGTGAACTAATCACCAGGCTACACTGTCAGCTTTGATTAATGAGATCATTGACAACTGAAATACAATTATAATTAAATCAAGACAGATCATAAAATGTCACTTAAATCACACACTTCTCTCATTACATTGAAGTCCTCTATTTTCCCATTCCTTTCTTATCCTGTTTTCATATCTCTGTAATACGGTGCACACAAGTTTTAATTGTACAAAACAAGCAGTGAACAAATTGTGTTTACTAAGAACCACAGCATCTAACTGAATAAACTATGACAATCCTATATAGAAAGGCAATTTATTTTTCCTAAAGTTAAAATTCTAAACTGTTTTGTCTGATTCCTAATTACAAATACAAGGGTACGCAGACGTCCTTTACCAGGTTTGCATATGTTTCCAGAAGAAAAAAAGAGAGGCAAGTGGCCACAGTAAAAAGCAAAGTAACTACAGTGATACATGTATAAATGTAAATAGAAATTAAAGGGCACACTGAAACATAAATAATAAAAGCTACAAGATAAAAATATTTAAAATTACAGTCAAAATATTTATTATTATAAAAAACAATAAAGAATTAAAACAAACCAAATCATATATACATATTCAATAAAATACCATAACCTGACATGATTATGTTCAGGTGTAATGCCTTTCTAGAGGTATATACAATCAATTCAATGAATTCACAAGGATGCTGATTCACTTTGAGAGTTACTATAAAACATAGAGAGGTGAAAACCATCAAAAAATATCTTGATGTACTTCATTCATTATCCAAGATCAACTATAAACACCCATAGAATAAACCAAACAAAAAAAACAGGATGTGACAGCATAACTTCCTATGTGATATATCATCTAAACTAAAGGACATACATCAGAACACCCAGAAAAAATGCACAGGAAAAAAAGAGACCTAACAAATTTCAAGTGAATCATATCTTACATAGGTGAAGAGGAGAACTATCTTATCTTTATGAAAATGGAATAATGTGGTATTGTGCCATAACAAATAAAAATATGAATAATAAGCACTTAAAAAATATGAGGCTCATATCAGTAGGCTTGGTAGTGAACAAGTTATCCAGATAACTTGTCCCATATATTCAGTGGGGTAAATGTCCCACTGACTATACTAGTCGAAAGTTATCCAGTTACATGTAGCTGGATAACTTATAAACCTAACCAGCTATATTTGAATATACCCAGTTAGGTATTTAAGTTATTTGGCCTTATGTGGCTGGATAACTTGCTACTTAACCAGATATCTTTAAAAGACATCCGGCTAAGTAGCACTGTCAAATCCTTAAAACAAAAAAATGAAATAAAAACCCCAGCAGCTCGATCCCTTCCTTCTTTCCAAAAGTCACACATGGCCCAGTCTGGCCTTGCTTCCTGCACCCCAGCAAACCTGTCATAAATCTATAAAAGTGCCTGGGTTTGTTGCCGGACTCCCTGCTCTGTTTTTTTACGAGGAAAATTGACCTGCCCTCCTTCATCCCCACACACCCACAATGATGCAATGGTGTAGCAGCCTCCCCATTCCTCCCTGACCCTCCCAATCCCTCCTGATACCTTCAAATTCCCTGCTAAGAGTTAGGGACTCACTTTTCCGCTCCAGGCACCTCCAGTGCTGCTCTAATAGCTACTGGGAGTGAGGAAGTGGGTCTCTCACTCTGGGTGGGAAATTGAAGGTATCAGGGTTGGGGGAGGGTTGGGGGAATGGGGCGGCTGCCACAACATTTCAGCACTGCAGGTGGGTGGGGGCAGGCCAGTTTTCCTCATTGTAAAAAACTGGGGCGGTAGGGTCCAGACTACAAACACGGGCACTTTTACAGATTTATGACAAGGCCCGACAGGACCATGTGTGACTTTTTGGGGGAGGGAGGAGATTGGACTGCTGGCTCTTGTATTTCATTTTTGTTTTAAGGTTTTGACAGCACTACTTAGCCGGATATATTTTCAGCAATTTTCAAAGTGAAACTGCTGTGTAATTTCACTTTGAAAATTAGTGTAAAGTTCATGGGTTAGATACTTTGCACCAATGCAGGCAGTAAAAATATGCCCTTAAATATTTTAAACATCTTTCAACAGATACGGTGCAATATGTAATTATTAATATGTAAATCTAATAAGGAGAAATGCCTGTTCCTTATTTAATTAGACATATCCTAAATGAATTCAAGGAAATCAGATTGTATAACATAAATCAGAAGTTAGCAAGAACAAGAATTTTGCAACTCAGTGAACGGGGCAACCAAGAATAATCTCATTTGAGTGCTCAGCATCCAACATTCCATTAACATCGTGTGCCTGTGAGAGATAAACATTGGAAGTGAAGAAGCTGACTGCTTGCTATTATATCAAAGGAGTTAACCTGTTGAGCTCCTTTCCCCATTTAATTTAAAATTGTAAGCCTCTAGATCAGTTCAAGAATCCTTCACAGTGGTTATCCCTACCAATGTAGTGTACACGATACACATATACCGTATATAGAAATCTATACTGAGTAAGCCAGAGAGCGAGAAAGTTACCTAATTATGTTTACATGAGTAACTTTACCCAGAAATTCCGCTAAATATACCTGGGTAACTTTAGGACAGTAATTTTTCCAACTAGATTTAATCAGCTAAGTTTATCTGGCTGGCACTGAATATTAGTGCTAGATGAATAGAATTTTGCCATGCCTCCCACCCTGCCTCTTTTTATCCCAATAAATTATAGGTGGGTAATGACTTACTGGAGTAAACCTTTGCCAATGAGGCAGCGAGAAATTCAAACTTTGGGATTTGTCTAGGTTAAATTTATCCAGGCAAACCTTTTAAATTGTTTTTACTAAGAACCACAGCATCTAACTGAAAAAACTATGACAATTCTATTTATTGCATGCGATGGCTTCTGTTCTGCTCCCTCCATTCACAGAATGTTTGGTGAGGATTACAAGTCTATAAAATATAATAATAATACAATAAAATAAATGAAATACATATACTAAACATAAAAATAAACTATCTTTCAAAATCTTCACTAATCAGAATTGATTTTAGCTGTCTTTGAAAGTCTTTTACATCCATTAAAGACCTTAGTTAATCAGAAGAGAATTCCAAAATACAGTAGCCACAAAAAAGAAAGCCCTAGTTCTTGTTCTCTGTAATCGAGCCGTATTATTTGCTGGCATCTTTAACAATGCTCTGCTTGCTGACCACAAATTATGATTCGATTTATACCATTCCAATTTATCTTTTAAAATACTCCTATAATCTGATACCATAAGTTTATGTACCACAGTGACCAACTTGAATTTGGATCTCTGCTTCACTGGCAGCCAATGCAGGTCCCTTAATGTGAGCTAAATGTGATCACTCCAACGCAATCCCTTTAAAACACGTGTCACAGCATGCTGGATCAACTGTAGCACATGCAATAGCTTGTTGGGCAAGCCCACATAAAGGGAACTGCAGTAATCTAGCTGACCTAAAACTAATGCTTGTAAAGCAGTCCTAAACATTTCCTTGGGTAATATCTTTTTTAATGGTTTTTGAAAGAAAGACACAGGAAACCCATAAACTCTGTAACAGGGTATATAGAACTGCATGTCATCTGCATAGATGAAATATATGAGCCCCAACTCCTTTAACAACTTCCCCAAAGGGGCAAGATAAAGATTGAAAAGAGGGGATGACAAGCCAGAGCCTTGTGATAACCCCTGCTCAACATCATACCAACTAGAGCTAACCTCACCCATTTGTACTCTTTGGGGCAGATCTTAAAACTTGTGCATGGGCGTAGATTTGTTCGCGCAACCCGGCGCAAACAAATCAACACCCGATTTTATAACATGCGCGCACAGCCGCACGCATATTATAAAATCCAGGGTCGGTGCGTGCAAGGGGGTGAACAATTCTGCAACTTGTGCGTGCCGAGCCGCGCAGCTTTCCTCCGTTCCCTCCGCCTCCCCCCACCTTCCCCTCGCTTCCCCTCCCTTCCCCTACCTAACCCGCCCCCCAGCCCTACCTAAACCCCCTCTTACCTTTGTCGGAGAAGTTGCACCTGCCTTATGGCAGGCGTAGCTTTCGCGCACCGGCCAATGGCCAGCCCGCGATCCTGGGCACAGTGGCAAATTGCCACTGTGCCTGGAGGCTCCGGCCACACCCCCACCCCGCCCCTGCCCCACACCACCCATTTTTGCAAGCCCAGGGACATACGTGCGTCCTGGGGCTTGCACCCGCCACCAAGCCTATGCAAGATAGGCTCGGAGTGCGCAGGGGCAGGTTTTTGGGGTTACACACATATGTTACGCGTGTAACCCTTTGAAAATCTGCCCCTTTGCTTTCTCCCAAGCAAAAAGGAACTAAATCATAGCAAAACACTACCTGAGGTCCTGTATGACTCTAAAATAGACAATACAATGGTATGATTTACTGCACCAAAGGCAGCTGACACATAAAGTTGTGCCAGAATACCTGCCCTGCCTTGATCCAAATGACATAACAATATAGAAAGGCAATATATTTTTCCTACTGTTAAAATTCTAAACTGTTTTATCTGTATCCTAATTACAAATGTAGGGGTACGCACATGTCCTTTACCAGGTTAACATATGTTTCCAGAAGAAAAAATAGAGGCAAATGGCCACAGTAAAAAGCAAAGTACTACAGTGATACATGTATAAATGCAATATAGAATTCACAGGGCACATTGAAACATAAATAATAAAAACTACATGATAAAAATCTTTAAAACTACAGTCAAAATATTTATTCAGTATTATTAAAAAAATAAATAATTAAAGCAAACCAAATCACATATACATATTCAATAAAATACTGCACCCTGCAATAATGTGTGTGTGAGAGAGAGTGTGAGAGAGAGAGAAAACCTCTGGGAAAGGCCTCCCAGTGTGCAACGATTTATATCCCTATAGGTGGGCCATCGAGGTGAGGTGTTGGTGATGGTTTAGGGTTTAGGGGCCATTTTCGCATTTAGAGTGAGATGTATGAACAGTACAGTCACCTTGATGAAGATTTGACATCATTTGGAGTGAGGAAAGTCTCACAAAGATGAAATTTCTACTATGTTCTCTCAGCCTAGCTTGATGGACTGGGTCCATCAACACCTCACCTCGACCTATTAGATGGCCCTCCTATAGAGATATAAATAGTTGCACACTGTGAGGCCTTCCCCAGAGGTTCTCTCTCTCTCTCTCTCTCTCTCTCTCTCTCTCTCAATGGCCAAAAATGAAGTTCAAAAAATGTATCAAAAATTGCATTTTGACCATTTCGGGCATATCGCACAGCCCAACGCCAGGAAAAATGGTGTTGTTATATCCGGCATTAAAACCATATGATATTGCTCATCATAATACTAAATCCCAAACCCCTTCCTGATCCCGCCCATCCAAAAATTTGCATTGGCGCTGTGCTTTATTGTTCTTAACGCTTGAATTATGGCATTAACGCATGCTTTATTGTAGGATTCGTGGACCCTTGGGCCGATCGGAACCGAAGGATGAATTGCTGAAGGTGGTTGCAGCAGTGGCCCCGACCGGGAGGCGGCAAGGACAGTCTCGTGGATGGCCGAAGGAGGGACTCTGGAAGCCCTATGCGACCAAGAGCCTTGGCGAGGAAGAAGGAGACGATGGAGCTGGCGCAGCGGTGGGAAGATCTTCGCCCTGGAAGCCGATCCTCCCCCGAGAGGAGATCGTAGGAGTTCGGCCGCTGGGACTTAGGAGATTCACCCTGGAAGCCGGAGTTCCCCCAGGAGGAGCCCGTAGGAACCCGGCCGCTGGGACTTAGGAGGGCCCGCGGGGGCCGAGTCAGATGGAGTCCAAGGTTGAGTGCCGGAGGGACGTCGCTCGCCAGTCCAGAGTCAAGAACCAAAGGATCACCGTCAGCCAGTCCGAGGTCAGGAGCCAAAGAGTCAACGTAAGCCGGTCCGGGATCAGAAGCCAGAGAATCACCGTAAGCCAGTCCGGGGTCAGGAGCCAAAGAGTCAACGTAAGCCAGTCCGGGGTCAGAAGCCAAGCAGAGCCAAACGACACAGGAACGCAGCAACTGGAGACAGGAAAACCTGGGAACCTCATTGCAAGGCAGAGAAGAGGGGCAACTGCAGGGCTTAAGTAGCCCTGCAGCGTCTGACGTCATAGGAGGCAGTCCCCGACTTTTCCCGCGCTGGCCCCTTTAAATCTGAGGCAGAGGCGCGCGCGTGCGTCTAGGGGGCGGGGCCAGCCACCGCGGGACGCCGGCTGCTCCGGCGAGGTGGAAACGCGGCGGTAGGGAAGCCTGCAGGCCCGGGTGAGGTCGGCCGACGTCGGGGCTGCGGTGGCGGAGGTCCCTGGAGGCCCGAGGAACGCGGGCTGGTGCTGGGGCCGCGAGCGGGTAGGCGCCGATCCCGGGGCCGACCCGGGATCGCAACATTTATGGCATTAATGCACGCGTTAACACACCATAACACATTTTGATGAATAACCTGAAAGAGAGGTGCAAACTATCAAAAAACATATTGATGTACTTCATTCATTAACCTGGACCGACTACAAAACACCCATAGAATAACCAAATAAAAAACAGGAAGTGAGAGCATAACTACCTATGATATTTATCATCTAACACGAGGAAATATTTATTCACAGAAATATTTGGTTAATGCATGGAATAGCCTCCCAAGTGAGAAGGCTATTCTGTTACTGTTACAGTAATGGAATTCAGGAAACCATAGGCACAGAGAGACTCTAGATATGAAGAAGTGAAGGGAAAGCCAGAAAAACTGGGGTCTGTGGCTTTGCACCTGGAATGAAATAGAGCAGATTGGGTGGTCTCAATGGTCCCCATCTGCTGTCACAGTCTATTTCTCTGTTAAGCAACTCAGTGCCCTCAAACACTATATTATATCACTGGTTCATAAGTTAAAGGGAAGAATGAAATCTGTCTCATCCAAATACCGATCAAGTCCATAATTATTTAGCATTTGAGATCTCATGATAAGATCCCAAGGAAAATGACATGTAGTAATAAATAATAACCAAAGTATTATTGTACCATGACATCAATGAGATGTTGTTATCATTTGCAGATATAGGTGCATAAGAATTTACTTAAAATCAGGATTATATAAGTCATATCAGGTTACAAATCAGTATTTTAACATAGGCTACAATAATATATCAGGATAATAAAATGAAATGAAAAGAATAATCACTACCCAAACTGTTGTTTACCTTATTATACCATAGTCATGGTTATTTTAGACAATATAGTATCTCGATGTGCCTGTGAAACAGAAAGGAAAAGAGAAAACAAAATACAAGAAAGAAAAAGAAACCACATATATACCGGTATATACTATATATATAATATATATATATAGAGAGAGTATATAATATATATACATATATATATATATATATATACATATATATATATATATACCAATTAAGGAGTGGACTGGGAGGGAACTTCCCTACCCCCCTACCTAAACTTCCTCCCTCTTCCCCTCTCCTCCCTACCCCTAAACCTAACCTACCTTTCGCAAATTTTTTATTTTATTACTTACTGCTCCTTTGGAGAAGCAGCAATGGCCGCCATCCCAGCTGGCCTCCATGCCCCCCGGCCTGCCCCTTTTTCAGGGCTCGGCACTTGTGCACGTATCAGTGGCAATAGCAGGTCTAAATTTAGACAGATACAATTTACTTGGCTAAGTAGAAACTTTTACGCAGCTATTCAGCGGGCATTGTCATGCCGCTGAATATGCTCGAAACTTAGCCGGATAAGTGTTATCCAGCTAAGTTACTTAGCCATATAGGCTATGAATATCTACCCCAAGAACATTTTACAAGTTCATAAGTCTATCAATGAGCATGTCGAGAACTGCAGTCTGAAGATTAAAGTTACTATCTTGCCAGAAATGTTAGTTTTAATGCAAAGAAATCAAGATAACTAAACTTAAAGTAACACATTTGCATTAAAAATATTGCTGTGTCAGAAAGTTAAAATATGAACATCTACAGAGGCAGAAACATCACTGTGTGTCTATAAATTCCCTATAATAAAGGTAGAAAAGACTGCAGAATGCCAGAATAGCAGCCAGAAATGTTTGTTGTTAGAATCCATCTCTATTTTATGGTAAGAAATGTGCTCTTTTATCATCAGCTTTGTTAAGTTTGGCTCAAAATATAATATTCCCTTTGTAGACAGCTAACTAGTCCCTCACACAGTCATTGACTGGTGAAATGCTGACTACATCTTGGTTTCTATATATTGCTAAGATAAGTTTTTGAAACATTTTGGGCACTTTATAAAAGGAAGTTTTCAGACTAATGATTATTGCCAGCAGCTATTGAGAGTTGCTACTCCTTGTTGGCATTCTGAAATCTTTTCCTCCTTCTTTATAGAAGATTTATAGATAATGAAATATCTGCCTCCGACACTGTTCATTGTTTCAGTTCACTGGTTCCTTATAGTGGACACATATGTCATGTTACAAACAAAAGTCAAGAACTTCTGAGTTAATGCTGAAAACAAAGCCATAATCTACGCTATTTAGACCAAATATTCAAGATGTCATATATGAATCTTTATAGCACATAGAAAAATGCTGGAACATTACAAGAAAGAAAGTGAATTTTAAGTAGCAATGCACAATGAAAAATTCCCAGAAATTAACAGCAATCAACTATTAGCATATACCAACAAAGGGTATCCTAATTTAGGGAATCTGGAAACAAGCAAATTTTACTTTCTATAATCAAATAGGAAACAGTGTTTTTTATATTCTTTGGAGGGATAAATAATCAAAACTACACACCTAATAGGCAAAATTTCAAATTTTGCCTATTAGGCAAATACTGGGAGATACAAGAGTGGTTGGGCCCTGCCCACGCCAAGTGCATTTTAGAAACGGCCTGGCCACACACGTTTCTCCCAGTACCCGCAGAAGTGCCGGACCATTCAAAAGGGGTGGGCCAGGGTGTGGTGGGGCCAGACCTCCTTAGAGCAGGTAAGTTGTAAAACAAAAAAATTTAAAGGAGTTCGGGTGGGTTTAAGAGTTGGGGAGGAGAGGTGAAAAGGTAGGAAGGGTAGATAGGTGGATAGGGAACTGAGAAAGGCCTACTCGCGTCGCCGCACATTGTTTTTTAAAATCCCTCCCTTGCGCATGCGAGAGGCCACCCGCCTGCACATGCGCGTGCGGATATTAAAATCCAGCACGCATGTGTGCATGGGAATCATATTTTAATAACATGCATGTGGCGTTGCGCTCATGTTATAAAATCATCACATCCATGTCCGCTCACCAGGAACCACGCGCACAAGGATGTGTGTGCGGGCCTTTGAAAATCTAGCTTAATGTGTAAACCATACAGGTATATTTTACCCACAGGAATTGCACCATAATCACAACAAAAGTGCACAGGTATGTTTATGTTGATTATTGACCACTAAAAAATGACCCACACAGATTTTTGCCTGCTTTCTCTGGAGGTAAGTTTTAGCACAAAACAGTGCATAAAGGTTTGAGCAATCAAATCTAGGCACCTTGTTTCTCTCCACCCCAGGAAATACCTACAGAGTATGTTGCTAAAAGTATACATGTTGTTGAACAATGCACATACTTTTACCAGCAAACAGGTTGGGCAATATTCAAAGCCAGAGCAAGAAAAAACAAGGGAATACGCCCAAGTAAGATTTTACTAAATAATTCAATACAACAGAAAATTTACACCATACACAGCCAACTGAAAAAGGATTTAAAAAAAGAGTGAAAAGAAAGTGAAAATGGCATGTTCATACAATTAATAATATGGGGCCGATTTTAAATCCTACGCGCGTGGGGCACATTTGTGCGCGCTACCCGGCGCGCACAAATGTACACCCGATTTTATAACATGCGCAGGCTGCTGTACGCATGTTATAAAATCCAGGGTCGGCCCGCGCAAGGGTTGCGCGCGCTGAGCCCAAGGGGAGTTCCCTTGGAGGGAACTTTTTTTCGCTCCCCCCACCTTTCCCTCCCTTCCCCTATCTAACCCACTCCCAGCCCTACCTAAATCCCCCCTACCTTATTCCACGGAGCTACGCCTACCTCTGGCTGCCGGCACGCGAACCTCCAGCACGGCCGCTGTGCCGGAGGACTCAGGACCGCTCCCGGCCCACCGGCCCGCCCCTTTTGCAAAGCCCCGGGACATACGCACGTCCCGGGGCTTGCGCACACCGCCGAGGCTATGCAAAATAGGCTCGGCATGCACAGGGGGGGTTTTTAAAGGGTTACATGTGTAACCCTTTGAAAATCTACCCCTATATATCTTGTACTTAGCATGTAAGAGAAAATGTGATCATGACATGTGATAAAAAAAACACTCTAGTTATTTTATCTGACAATTTTTTTAAATTAATATTGCTAACTCCCATAGTAATTAATAAGAAAAGCCATACTGGGTCAGACCAAGGTTTCATCAAGCCCAACATCATGTCTCCAGCAGTGGCCAATGCAGGTCACAAGTATCCAGCAAAATCCCAAATAGATCCAACCTTTCTAGCTCATAACCAGGGATAAGCTGTGGCTTTCTCAAGTCTACATACCTAAATGTTTATGGACTTTTCCTCCAGGAACTTTTCCAAACCCTTTTTGAACCTTGTTATGCTAACTGCTTTCACCACATCCTCAGACAACAAATTCCACAGTTTAATTGTGTGCTGAGTGAAAAAATTAATTCTCCAATTTATTTTAAATATGCTGTTAGCTTCCCTAGTCCTAGTACTATCTGAAAAGGCAAATAACCATTCCCTGTTTGTCGATTCCACCCTACTCATGATTTTAGAAACCTCTCTCATATCTCCTCCAAGCAAAAGAGCCCTATCTTGTTTATCCTAAACTCATAAGGGAGCTATTGTATCTCTTTTATAATTCCAGTTGCCTTTCTCTGTACCTTTTCTAGCTATGCTATATCTTTTTTGAGATGGGTGACCAGAATTGCACACAATACTCAAGATGTAGTCGCACCATGGGTTGATACAAAGACATTATGATGCCATCTGTTTTATTTTTCCTAATAAAACCTAACATTATGTCTGCTTTATTTTACCTCTGTTGTGCACTGGGCCAAGGATTTCAAAAGATTGTCCACAATGATTCCAAGATGGTGATGCCTGAAACAGAACCCAGCATTGTGCAACTACAGTTTAGATTATCCTTCTATGTATATATGAATTTTCACTTGTCCACATTAAATTTTATTTTCCTAGCATGCACACATGGATGCGGCTGTTTTATAACAAGCGTGCAATGGCCGCTGTACCAGCCACCTCCAGCCCCACCCCTCCCCTTCCCCCAGAACACCCCTCCCCACCCCAGACCACCCCTTTAACTGGGCCCGGCACTTCGGCACATAACGGGGGTTACGCATGTGCTGGGCCCCTTTGAAGATGCACGCAGCACGTGCAAGGCCCGACCACATGTGTGAACCCCATTTTTTGAGCGCGGGGGGCGGGGGTGTTTAAAATTTGGATGATATTGAAAAGCACTGGTCCCAATACAGATCCCTGGAGCCCTCCACTATTTACCTTTAACCATTCAGAGAAATGACCATTCAGCCCTATTCTCTGTTTCCTATCCTTTAGCCAGTTATAAATCCACAACTGAATATTGCCTTCTATCCCATGACTCTTTATTTTCTTGATTAGTCTCACATGATGGTCTTTGTCAAATGCCTTCTGAAAATCCAGGTACACTATGTTAACTGGCTCACCCTTGTCCACGTCTGTTAATTCATTCAAAAAAAATCTAACAGGTTTGTAAGACAAGACTTCCCATTGCTAAATCCATGTTGGCTCTGTCCCATTATTGTGCATCTATCTAATCAGTAATTTTGTTTTTCAGGATAGCTTCTGTCATTTTACCCAGTGCCAGTATAAAGCTCACTAGTCTGTAGTATCCCAGCTCACACCTGGAACCCATTTATAAATAGGCATTATGTTGGCACCATAGCTGATTTGAATGAGTTGTTAGAAATTATTAATAAGTCTGTGATTTCATTTTTTTGTTTTTTCCAGAGCTCTGGGATGTGTACCATTTGGTCCCTGTGATTTGTTACTCTTTAATTTGTTGATTTGCTGTATTACTTCTTCCTGGTTCACTGTGATTTGATTCAGTTCTTCTGAATCATCACCCTCAAATAATGTTACCAGCATAGGTATCTCCCCAACTCCAAGCAGGAAAAATGTATTATATAAATACAAATCTGTAGACACTTCCCCATGTGTATTATGAATAAAACAACAGGCCCAATAGAAGCTAAGGATCCTATTTGAACAAAAGTTCTATTTCACCAAGGAATAACTTCCTCAAGATGGGTACTTGATAGTAAACTGGAACTTATATGTAGTCAACAGACACAGCTATATTAAGCAAGCATAATGATAGCATCAACATGCCAAACTGCCATTTATTTAGAAAGAGTGTTTGGCTGAAACATCAATTTCCATATATGGAGGAATTTGATATACTTTACATCACTTCAACTTCAAAGTCTCTGGAACTCCAAATATAATGCGCTCACTCTAAATCTTTGGACTCTGTGAATGAAAACATGCTTGAGATAACTTTTTATTTCACTATTAGGATATAAAATTACCTCCAAACTATTTGTCATATGGCTTTTTTCTGCCGTCATATTTCTATGTATGTTAATATATAGCATAACTTGTTTTCCCAATGCAATTTCTCCTTATAGGACTGCCAGGACCTGTTTGACAAAATTTGTAAATGTAGTTCAGCGTAGGTTGAATGTAAAATTCATTCACACTTGTTCTGCTTTCCTTGTTAACATTCATTTTAACAATACAATTACCCAGAAAAAACGGAGTTTAGTGGGCAAGTTTGCTGCCTTCTATATTATTTGGACAATATTTGTGGAGCAGCTTAGGATATTCTACCTTCCAGGTAGCCACCTTACAGCAGATGAGCAGCTTATGACTCACTAGTTCTTCAAACAGTATATGCCCAGTAAGCCTGACAAAAGTGGATTGAAGAGCGGTGGTGCTGTGATGCAATAATATTATCTCCTGAATAAGAAAACTACCAGGCTAGCAACCTCGAGTACTTTAACAACAGCTCCTATATATTCAGGTTGTAGAGTGACTTGTCCACCCAAAGAAGAAATCAGGATGGAATATAGTGGGTAGAGATGTGAATCGTGTGCCCGATCGTTTTAACGATCAGGTTCAGATGGTGGGAGAAAAAAATCGGATCGTTAGAGATGTGAATTGGAATCGGTTCCGATTCCAATTCACATTGTTAATTTTTTAGTGAGGCCTGAGCAGATAAAAAAAACCCCACCCCGACCCTTTACAAATGACCCCTTTGCTCTCCCACCCTCCCGAACCCCCCCCCCAAAAAATGTTAAATTACCTGGTGGTCCAGTGAGGGGGGGGGGGTCCTGGCGCAATCTCCCGCTCTCGGGCCATCGGCGCCATTTTGGCTACCACTGATAAAAATGGCGCCGATGGCCCGATAAAAAAAAAACCACCCCGACCCTTTACAAATTACCCCTTTGCTTCTCCCACCCTCCCAACCCCCCCAAAAACCTTTTACATGTACCTGCCCTGGTGGTCTAGCGGGGGGTCCGGGAGCCGTCCCTTCAATCATACCCTCGGTGCCGGTGCCGGTGCTGGAGTTTTCAAAATGGCGCCGATCGCCTTTGCCCTCACAATGTCACAGGGAGCGACGGTGAGGGCAAAGGTGATCGGCGCCAACTGGCAGACGATCGCCTTTGCCCTCACTTTGTCACAGGGAGCGACGGTCGCTCCCTGTGACATAGTGAGGGCAAAGGCGATCGGCGCCATTTTGAAACCTCCAGCATCGGCACCGGCACCGAGGGTATGATTGAAGGGATGGCTCCCGGACCCCTCGCTAGACCACCAGGTACATGTAAAAGGTTTTTGGGGGGGTCGGGAGGGTGGGAGAAGCAAAGGGGTAATTTGTAAAGGGTCGGGGTGGGGTTTTTTTTTATCGGGCCATCGGCGCCATTTTTATCAGTGGTAGCCAAAATGGCACCGATGGCCCGAGAGTGGGAGATCGCGCCGGGATACCCCCCCCCCCCCCCCACTGGACCACCAGGTAACTTAACATTTTGGGGGGGTTCGGGGGGGTGGGGAGGGTAAGGAATTGGTTTTAAAGGGTCGGGGTGGGTTTAGGGGTTGTTTTGGTGTGCCGGTTTTCCCGCCCTCCCCCAAATAATTCCCATGCCCTATTTAATGATACAATACAAATGTCCCTGACGATAAATCGGGGGCATTTGTATTGTATCGTGCACTCTAACGATTTAGAACGATTTTAAAATTATCTGATGATAATTTTAATCATTCATAAACAATTCACATCCCTAATAGTGGGTGTCAACTTATTGGAAACACAAACCAGAAAAAATAACTGCTAATGAAAGGCTTAATCTAGGTGGGTATTATCCAGAAAAGCAATATAGACATTCCTTAAGAAATGCAAGCATATTCCAGAGGAGAGCAAATTTCTTCAGCACAATATCCATGGCAGTGAGGAAGAAATAGATCAACTATTGGAAATCTGCTGGTTACTTGTGACCTGGACTGGCCGCTGTCACAGACAGGATGCTGGGCTTGATAGACCTTAGTCTGACCCAGTATGGCATTTCTTATGTTCTTATGTTGGTTTTGATGGGCATCTCATCTTGGTTTCCTAGGTTCCAAAGAGTTCCAGGACAATACTGTTGCTGTTCAACTTTGGTCAAACTGAGGTAGATGAAGAAACAGCATACAGATCCATCAGATTTTACATCCTTTTTATTTCTTGTAACACCTGTAGCGCCCTTTGCTGTAACTACTTTAGATCATGCCCCGTTTAGGACAGTCCATGCGTTCTGCTTTCTCCTTTCTTGCTGATGACATTTCAGTAATCAGAGATACATTCATTCTCATTTAGAATTGAAGCTTTCGTCCAACACATTTGCCCATCTCTGGTTTGTATATGGGTCTTCTGCATGCAAAACATTGTAACTGTACCAGAGTGGGTTCCTGAAGTAGATGGTAGTGGGACTATTCATCAATCTATCCAATACTATCCAGGTACTCCAAAACCAAGGTCAGTACAAGCACAGGGTGAATCTACTGTGTCATTGCATTGCACTCCAGCAAGAAAAATTTCCTGAACAGCAAAAAGAAAAAATGATCTGTGTGAGTTAAGCCATTACTCATTTTCCTCTGGCAAATCCAAGATGTTCAAGTGCACTTCTGCATGCTCCAAAATGGCAAGCATTTGGTTGGTCTGTGTATTGATGCAGTAACAATGGGTGCTGACATTTTGTCTTCTAGAAAGTTCTTACTTCTGTGCAAACCCTTCTTTCTGATCTTCAGTTTTCTTCATTAGTCTTCTCTGGTGAAAACTGTGGCATCTTAAAATCATTCATGCTGTACTGCATCATGATCTTGTTCACATAAATATACTCCTCAGAACCTACCTGGGATGTCATGTTGTAGCTGGGTTGCTACAATTCATAGACCATCTTCAGTCATGACAGACATTTCACCACTGTCCTTTCAGTGACAAACACTCCACAGGGTGTCACATAATGGGTCCTGAAGCTGCTGTCCTCTCTTTTGGTATAAATCAATAAAGCAATGTCCAAACCAATTAGTTTCTTTAAAACCAACTTGATTTATTTATTTATTTTAAATATCCTTATTCATTTTATATAAGGATACATCATAAACATATACATTTCTGTTACAATCTTTATAAATCAACAGAGAAAATTAACAATGGAACAATGAAAAAAATTGAAAAATCCCTTCTTTCCATACCCCCCGTCTCTCTTCCCCCTTGTTCCCAAGCAGGAGCCGCTCCACCAAGACTGAATATATTAATTAAGAACAAAAGAGCAGAACTTCATGCTTGTACATATCCATCCCTGATATCAAGCCTTTTAATAGCAACTGTTACAGAGGAAGGCAACGTTTCTATAAAAGTACCCCAAATCTTATAGAACACTAGATTTTTCTTCCCCCGGGGCCTAATACATCAATTTTTTAAGTCCATCATTAAGAGCTCTGGCATTTCTGAATGCCAGAAATTCAAAGAGGGAGCCTCCTGAGCAACCCACCTTGCCAATATACATCTCCTGGCGATACAGAATCCCTTTGTCAGAAAAGTAGCTTCCCAGTTGTTGCAATCTATTTCATCAGAAAACACTCCTAGAACACATACTATTGCCTATGCTGGAATCCAGACCTTCATTTTCTCAAACATAAATTTCTTTATCTCCTCCCAGAACCCCTGAATTGGTGGACAGTCCCACAAACTATGGCACAAGGTAGCTCTATTTGCAGAGCAGACATCCCAGATTATCTATTAACTTCATCTGATGTGCCCTTTGCGAAGAAATTATTAACTTGTGTATTACTCTCAGATGCTGTCCCCTTAATAATATTGAAGAGATACTTCTATTGAACGTAGCCAAGCTATCAGACAGATCATTATCCTCTAACTCTGAGCCTAGATCAGTATTCCACACTGCAGCTAAAGTTGATAGTGATTTATATGTAGTAACTGAGTTTAGATATTGGTTTAAACTAGCGAACAATTGTTTCCTCCCCTTATACACATTAAGCAATCTCAGAAATGGATCCAAAGAATGTGACATCATCTTAATATTAAGCTGTTTAGAGATAAAACCGGCAAGTTGAGGGTATTGCAAAAAATATTTTACCTGAAACTGAAAGTGTTCTTGAGAGTATTGAAAGGAGAACATCCTGTTGTTCTGATAGTCAATAAGATCATTAAATGTTTCTTGGCCAGTTTGAGATAATTGTGTGAAGAGCTTACTTGTCTTACCCGGCTGAAACCATAGATTTCCACAAATAAGCAGCCAAGGCGAAACTTTCCAAGAAAGCTTTAGTAGTTTTCTCACAAATTTCCAGCAAGGTAATCTGGTAAATCCTTGGCAGTGACATGGAGCAGAAAATGCAACTCAAATGGGTGAGCAAAACATTTCTCTGCCCCCACATCCGCAAAGCCATTGCTTCCTAATAACCAGCAACCCAGCGCTCGAAAAGAACTAGTTACACCCACCCTCCGAGGAAGGAAGCAAAAATTTTGCTAGACACTCTAGCCCTATGTTCCCACCATACTTGCTTAATTCTTACAGCAAAGCATGGCTTCCATAGTCATTGGTCTGCAGTGTAACAATTGTGTTTAGTATTTGCATATCATCCTCCAGAAATCTGATTTCTCTTGTGACAGAGTGTAGTCCATCGCAAACTATGGGGGTCATTTGCTAAACCATGATAAGCGATTAACATGCGAAAAACTGCATTTATTGTGTGATATTGGTGATATTGCGTAATATTTAGGCCAAAAACAGCGCTCTTTAACTGCTTTGCATGGATTTGAATGCATTAAATTTTCAAACGCATACCAGTCAACTAATGCATTGGTAATGCTATGTAAACGAAATAATGTGGCTGGTTGAAGTCACATTAATTCCCAAAAAATAGCTGCAACTCATGATTTGTAACTGACGTTCCATGGGGGAGTCAAGATATTAATGCATGTCCCGATGCTCTCAGCCTCTCAGAAAAAAATAACCTCTCCCAATGTGCAAAACTTCCTCCAGGGGTCTGGATAAACCCTTGTCCACTTCAACCCACGCTGCCTCTAGAAGCAGCCCAACAGGGCCAAAAGTGTATAAAATAGAAAGAATATTTGTGTGGCGATTAACCACCCCCTTCCCAAGGCTCTCCTTTTTTGTGCTAATTTGCTCTACCCAACCAACCCCCAATGATAACCCTTCCACCTCCTGTAGCTTCCCCCTCAGCTTTTGATCCACTCTTACAATCAACATATTCTGTGGTAGCTTAATGGTCTCCAAACTCCCTTAAATAGAATAAACACCTTGGTAGTCTAATGGCCTCTACACCCCACCCTCAGGCCACTCTCCCATCTCCCCTACTTCCCTTACCTAGAGAAATTCTCCCTGGTAATCTAGTAGTGGCTTGGAGTGCCCGTAGGCCCCAGGCCTGTCGATGCCTTGTTCTAGAATGGCATGGGCTGGCCTTTGCTCCATCATGTGATGGTACAACTACACTGGCAAATCAATATATCACAAAAATCCAAACCCAAAAAAACATATAGTGACATATATAATATATCATAATCTTTATTTATTGCACACAGAAAATATTTTTTCTTTTTTTTTAATTTCAAGACACGAACCAAGGTATACCCTCCTAAAACTCCCCACCTATACTCACACTCCATTCATTCTTCCTTTCACACACATTCTCTAAAAAACCTTATTAACCCAACATCTTTTCTTATATATTCAAATTTTTTAAACATCTTTTCTCATTCCAAAACAAATTTTTCAAAGAGCAGAAAAAAATTCTCATTTCAATAAATTTTCATAACTGCCAGAACAATCACATTCTTCACTTGATATCAACGGATATATTCTTCTTATATTCTCTTTCTCCTTCCGATCCTTCTACATCCTCTTCATCCTAAAGGATGTAGAAGGATCGGGAGGAGAAAGAGAATATAAGAAGAATATATCCGTTGATATCAAGTGAAGAATGTGATTGTTCTGGCAGTTATGAAAATTTATTGAAATGAGAATTTTTTTCTGCTCTTTGAAAAATTCGTTTCGGAATGAGAAAAGATGTTTAAAAAATGTTAGTATATAAGAAAAGATGTTGGGTTAATAAGGTTTTTTAGAGAATAATGTGTGTGAAAGGAAGAATGAATGGAGTGTGAGTATAGGTGGGGATTTTTAGGAGGGTATTCCTTGGGTTCGTGTCTTGAAATTTTAAAAAAAGAAAAAATATTTTCTGTGTGCAATAAATAAAGATTATGATATATTATATATGTCACTATATGGTTTTTTTGGGCCATCACGTGATGGGGCAAAAGCGGTCTGGCGCCAGTTTGGAAAATGGTGTCAACTGGCCTGGAACCTATGGGGTGCTCTGGGCTGCCACTGGACTACCATGATGTTTTCTTTTAGGTAAGGGGAGCCCACTAGACTATCAGGGAGTCTGCAGTATGAAAGGATGGGTGGGGCATTCACTGGACAATTAGGGAATGTTGTGTTTAAGGGTAGACTCGGTGGGAGGGCTGCTATTGGGGGTATGGGAAAAGTCTTTGGAGCAGAGGGTAGACTTTTCTGAAAAAGGGAGGTGTTTTGGTAAGGGGATGGGTGTCACAACTCGCATTTTGTTACATTTTTTAACTTTTTTTCATTTCAGCTGCCTTGACAGGCAGTGGGGGTCTACCCAGTCCCATGTGGGAGGATTTTTACCATTGAGATTGGGGTTTCTGGGCCCTGTGACTCTTTTAGAAGATGGTGGCCCTGGGTAAAAGGGCACAACAGCGTGCATTTTTTCAGCCTTTCCCCGCAATATTTTTTTTTCGTGGATTTTTTATGCAAGAAAAAATATTGTTGGGAAACCGCCACAATATTTTCCAAGGGAAAGGAAAATTATCATGGGAATCCCTCTCAACCACCCACAATCCCCATCAAGTTAGTTCTCCCCTCTTGCAGTAAGTCATTGAGACCCTATGCTGGCATAGTTTCTCTGGTCTTGCATTATTTCATCTGCCACACTTCTAGGTGATGGAACATTAGGCTCAGGTTTTTGTGTTAGTGGCCTTTCCTGGCTTTTGTGGGGCAGGTCCGCTCCTTCTCTTGTGGATGTTGTTGCAGCGTTGTCTGTGTACCCTGTAGAGTGCTTCAGCAAGGTTACTGTGATGGCTCTAGCAGCAGTGGGGACACATTCTAAGTCCATACCTCCACCTCAGCTGGCTCATCAAATATAAGACTGCGAATCTCAAAATCTTCCTTCTCCTCTCGTTTCCTCTAGCGCGCTCAGGATCTCCTCTGTATTCAATTCTCCAGGTGGCGATACTTGCTGGGTTAGGTCTATGGGTACATATTTAGGAGGTGTGGGCTGTGCAGTGCTGTTATCTGTGAAATAGAATAACCACACATCTAAATAACAGTTGAGACAAAAGAGATTCTTCCCCCTCCTCCAGCACTTTCTAAAATGGCCTCCACCTATTCCTTACCCTCCTCCAGCCATTTTGAAATCAGCATGGTATATTGTCATGCATGCATGACCCTCATAAAAATATTCCTTAACATACTTTCTGTATCCAATAAGACACTACCTGTGCAAAGTGTAACTTTCTCCTAGTATTCATACTTAATTTACAGTATGTTATTGCTGCACAATTTAATTTAGTTGCTGAAAGTGTTTGAAGATACAGAATGCTATTGTTTGTATCTAGAGGTTTCTTGAACGTAGTTGATTAGAAACAGACACAGAAAAACACAAAGGCAGAAAAACACCATGAGCTCTATATTCAGAAAAAAAGTTAGCCAGATAAGTTGGACTTATCCAGCTAACTGGCACTGCTGAATATCTGGCTATGGTCAGCAGGTGCCACTTAGCTAGATAAACTATCTGGCTAACTCTGGTCGAGCCACAGGGTTGTCCTAAAGTTATCAGGATACACTTATCCAGCTAACTTTAAGACAGCCAGTGCTGCACCACTGAATATCCTGGCTAAATTAGCCGGATAAGTGTATCCAGCTAACTTGCTGAGCTACACAGCAGTTCAATATGAAGCCCCCCATGGTCTATCGAATCTCCTCATCTGCCCAACTAATTTCAGTTTTAAAATTCCTATCACTACCTCAGAGATCCCCATACTTTATTGAATTCATACACTGTTTTTATTACCACAACCTCCACTGGGATGCTGTTCCACTAGCCTCCATCACCTCCACTGGGATGCTGTGTCACTACCCTTTCTGTTAATAAATATTTACAAAGATTATTCCTGAGTCTACCCACTTTCACTTTTGTCTCATGACCCCCTCATTCTACTGCCTCCTTTCCATTGAAAGAGGCTTGCCTCCTGTGCATGGAAACCTTGGAGGTATTTAAATGTCTCTATCATATCTCCCCTATCTCGTCTTTCCTCTAGGTTATAGATATTTAGATTTTTAAGTCTGCTCCCATATGCTTTAGAAGAAAGTCTGATGACCATTTTAGTGGCCACCCTCTGGACTGACTCCCATCAGATTGTATCCTTTTGAAGGTACAGTCTCCAGAATTGTACACAGTATTCCAAATGAGGTCTTACTATGGACTTATACAGAGGCAACATCACCTCCCTTATTCTGCTGACCATTTCTCTCCCTCTACAGTGAAGTATTTTTCTAGCTTTTGCCATCACTTTAGCCACCTATTTGACCACCTTAAGATCATCATATAAAATCACCCCCAGATCCTACTCTTATTTCATGCAAGAAAGAATTTCACCCCCTGTACTTCTTCTTTGGGTATTTGCAAACTAAATGCATAATTCTGCATTTTTTAGTATTAAATCTTTCCTAAAGCTTTGCCAAAACTCTCCTATTTTCCATATCTTCCTGGCTGTTTACCCAGTTGCAGATTTTGGTATCATCGTCAAAAAGACAAACCTTTCCCGACAATCCTGCCACAATGTCGTTCATGAAAAGAACCAGTTCAAGCACCAGTTCCTGAGATACACTGCTAGTAATGCCCCCCTTGTCAGAGTGAATTTCATTTACCACTGCACTTTGTCACCTCCCCTGCAACCTCTAACCCAGTCAGTCACTCTAAAGTCCATATTACGGGCATTCAATTTATTTATGTCACCTATGTGATTATATGTGTTGTGATAAAAATAAAAAAATTAGCCTGAGGACAATTGTGACAACATTAAATAGACAATGAGTTTGGAAAAAATGAAAGAAAAGTACATTATTGGTATGAGACTATTAGAGTGTATGTACTTGCTTTTACCTGCCTTGGGGATTGCTGTGCCCAGGTTTTCACGCAGCCCTTCAAACACCTCTGGGCCGATGGCATCACACAGCCTGTCCTCCAGATTGGTGAGATGGATTTGAGAAGGTGTCCCTCCACCTGTCTTGTAGCTTGACAAGCTATCTCTGCAATTTTGGCCTTGGGCTATTGCTTGAAGTCCCAGTATTGATGTTGACATTGATCCCTTTGGGAGGAGACCCCCAAATTTTTGTACTTTTTCACTTCTAGTTATACAAGATATTTTGGGTGAGGGAGACCCCAGGATTCTCATTGTTTAAAGTTTATCTAAAATGTTTCAGCTGTTTGAGTGTACAATACCCCTAAAAGACCACAGGATGGTATTTATGGTGAATAAGAGCTAGATGATATTCTATTGTTGGGAGTGTGGGGGTGATGTGGGGGTCCCCTTAAGAGTGTAGGTTTATGTGATTGGTGGAAAATGTGTCCCAAGGAGAAATAAATTCTGGGGCATTTGGTGGGAGTTTATCTTTTCTAGGATGGAACTGGTAGAGAGAGGGATCTCCAGGATATAGAGAGCCTGGAGTAGCCAGTCCGTGGGTTAGTTGGGCCGGGGACCCCTCCAATATGGTGAGGGCTCTTATGGGGATTTTCCTCTCAAGCAAAAAGCCCCAAGGCCGTGGTGAAGGAAAAATGTCCTCCTTCTGAGGAATCTGGAAAAGGAAAAATGGAGAACTGTGGTGTTCCTCAACCTGAAGGAG
The DNA here is from genome assembly GCF_901001135.1 of Rhinatrema bivittatum. Classification (NCBI taxonomy): domain Eukaryota; kingdom Metazoa; phylum Chordata; class Amphibia; order Gymnophiona; family Rhinatrematidae; genus Rhinatrema; species Rhinatrema bivittatum. The sequence continues at coordinate 119,279,065 of NC_042623.1, forward strand.
AAACTGGTGTGGTAAAGAGAAGGGGTTGATCCAAGATGAGGAGGAACCTAGTGAGTTCCAGACAGTGAATGTAACCAGGAAGCCCTGCAAGCTACTGGAAGGATGGAGAGGGGAGGACCAACGAGAAGGTTGAGAGGTCAAAGGAGATGTGAGGAATAGTATGGCATGTGGAATGAGAGGTCCCTGGGGTAAGGGATGTAATCCTAATGTCTCACATGGAAGTTGATGTTAAGAGGATCTGGAAATAATGTCTCTATTCTGTGTGTTTATGGTTGGTTGGGATGAGATGGGAAATGTATCTAACGTGCAGAGATTTTAAGGAACGAAATGGAAAGGGATGTAAGCCATACATTCCAGCACAGTATTGAAGTAGAGAACTGGAATATCTAATTGCTATTCAAGTAACAGCTGAGCAAATGGCACATTTATTCTTGGGGTACCAGAGAGTGTACTGTGGTAGATTTTACTCTGACTGTTGTTACCCATGAATTTTGAGTATTCACAGTTTTTATATGGCTACCCAGTCCTATTCTGGTACATAGAGACTAGCTGTAAAACCAGAAATAAAGTTGAGAGTTTTGGATTATCTGAGTGTGATTTGGCTCTATTTGACATTTTATGATGCCAGCACTAAGGAGATAGTATTTTGGGGCCAGGATTCATGGAGAAGAGGTGATGGTTGTTAACCCTGCCCAGTCTAGAGAATGTGAACTACCCCTGCTGTTTCTATCCAAGTCCACTTCACCATCTGCATGACCCCCTAATAATTGACCCAATAAATACATTTGAGAGTCTGACCTCTTTTACCTAATGTCAGTATCTCTCATCATTTTATAAGCCCTGGTATGCATTAGAGTAACACCAATAATATTCAAAAAACTGTCCTCTTGTCAATGAGAGCAAATATATATTTCAAAACAAATTTTAACTAATTAAAGTTCAGAGATGAAAAGAGTGAGTCCGTATTCAATAATTTCCTTCTTTTGGAATTTTTATGAAATGTTTTAAATTTTAGTAAAATAGAGGTACTTCCCCTTTATTAGAGTCCAGAGTCTGACATGATACCATGTTTCGCCTCCTGCTGCCTCAGGGACCCTCCAAGGATTTTGTTATCCAGAGAGAAATGTATTATTATCCAAGAAAGTCAAACCTATTCTTTTAGACTTTCCTCTGAAAAGCAAAAAGACTTAGAATAAAAGTTCAATCATGCACATTGGGAACAACATCGCAACAGACAAGAATCACTTACTACATGCTGCGACCATTTTGGCATTCATGATTCTTAGAGACAGAGCGTCTTTTTGTTTTTCAGAGGAAAGTCTAAAAGAATAAGTTTGACTTTCTTGGATAATAATACATTTCTCTCTGGATAACGAATTCCTTGGAGGGTCCCTGAGGCAGCAGGACACGAAACATGGTATCATGTCGGGCTCTGGACTAAAATTTTAAAAATTTCATAAAAATTCCAAAAGAAAGAAATTATTGAATACGGACCAATACATTAGAGCAACTCTAAGGTTGCAAACATCTGTAGTAATGCTTGGCAGCCTTGTCCTTCTGAGTTACTTCCTACCATACAGGTGTAACCCATCTTCAGGTCTTGATTTGGGAAGGCAGGCACCATCCAGGGTCCAAGGATTGTGTCTACTCAAAATTCCACAGCCCTGGAGTTGGAGTCTTCCAATGGGAGGTGGGGGGAAGGAGGATATACCTCCAAGTCCCCAAGGTGATGAGAATGTCCCTCTCTCCCTTCTGTAGGTGTTCTAATCCATGTAAATTATGGTGGATATGACTGCCAAATAAATAGGCAGGACACTCTGGTTGGGTGTTTCAAAACAAATTTTACTGCTGCAGATTTTCAGTAATCAATATTTGGCAACATACACACTTTTTCTTGAGACAACCAGTTATTATCTCAGTTCTCCAGACTTCTCTTTATCTATGAAAGATATTTGGACTCCAGAAATATCTTATCCTCCAGGGCATGGAAAAGCAAGAATCCCGGATGGGCAGGGATATCCTAGTAGTGAGTTACAGTTCTCAAGACAATTCAAATCTCCTAACTTCTATTTTCCCAGTGTGAAGACTCTGGTGGGGGTCTCCAGATGAACTTAAAATTCTTACTCATATTTCTCCTTTCCAGATGATAAACTCATTCTCTACTCAGTGGAGAAGACTCTTTTCTTCTTCATATCTGGGCAGGAAGAGTGGCAGAAAAACTTCTCCCCAAAAACAAAACACCAAATCTTCAAAAAGGCATAAAAACAGAACTCCCCTGAGGTAAGTGACCACTGGTCCAGCCATGAGTTGTACAGCACAGTCTTCTCTATTCCTGGCTTTTCCAGGACAAAGGATATCCTGAAATCCCCTACCCCAAGCCAAGAACCAGAGATTTCACAGGGAAACTTCCAAAAAGAACTCCAAAAATCCCTTACTGTAAACCTGGGACACCTTTATTAGACAAGTTGTATACCTCAAGGTAACTTTCCCCTTCCTATTCAGTGCAAAATGAAAGCCATGAAGCCTAGCACATCAAAAATAGGGGGAAATCCAACTCAAGCAAAACAGCTCCTTCTCTCTTGACTTAACTCAAAATGCCACATATGTATGATACAACCTGCCCTTGAGCAAGCTGGAGCCTACCACTCCAGCCAACACACTGAGATGCTATACCAAGTGGTTTGCACATCTCTCAGGTCTTTGATTAGGGCAATCTAGTGGAGATCTCAAAGAATCTCAACATAAGACACTGTAGTGTTATATGACCATTTCCAGGATGAAGTTACTCTCCTCCTGGGGTAAAGCAAAAGTCCCTGATATACTGCCTCAGTGGTAGAGATTGGCTGCTGGGAGCTGCCTGTTAAAAAGCGACCAGCTGTGGAGGTTCCCTCCATATCTATGTGCTCCTCCCTGTATCCGCTCTCCTCCCTGCCTACCTCCTACTCCTCCTGTCTTTCATGTTCCTCTTCCTGCTTTTGGGCCTTGCTGCATATTGTGGGGGCTCTATCCACTTCCCTTTGTGGCATATGCACATTCCTCCCCAGCTACTCCAGCTCCCTGTCCTCCCTCTACTCCAGCCCTGATTTGCTGCCCCTACTGACCAGATATCCTCCTCAATAGTCTCACACTGTACACACTCCTACCATGCCTACTCAGCCCCTGTTTAGCACTCTATTTTTATATACCAATCATGCTAGAATCTCCTCTCTTGCACAATGTAATGCAACAAAAAGGGATAAGCAGAAACTGATAGAAACAAGTTACAAACACTAGCACCCTAGCTTTCACACGAACAGAAAGATCTGATTCAAAAAGAAAAGTAAAAACAGGAAAGTCAAGGCACAGCAGTCAGAACTCACTCCTTACACTCTCCTCTCTCTTCTTTTTACTTTTGTCTCCCACCAGAGTCCAGAGCTCACCCACCGTCTTACAGCATTGACAAGAAGTGTCAGTGGGACAGGTTTTACATTACAGCTAAACTGGGCCATTCTAAGTGTAATCCCTTTTTTGGAGGATTGAATCTCCTAAGCACACACAACTAATTTATATTTTCACAGGCTGCTCTGTCTAACCATTCCATCCCACGCTGATTCTCATCCCTGGGGGGGGGGGGGGGGACTCTTTTTATGGGGGAAGTTCTCACTTATGGCCCAGATGATGAGAAAAGCTCTCAGTGTGTCTAAGAGCTATAGGTACATCTCAGGGGGTGAGACTGAGAGGGTGAAATGATTCAGACAAGACCAGGTATGAGTGTTAAATAAAAATATTTTACTGATTAATACTCATAAAATAAAGTCCATTATCCAGAAGTGTGAGTTTATATCTGACTGATGGTACATTACTATTACTCCTCTGTAGGTAGGTATCCTTAATCCAGACCTCTGGGTACAGCCCATGGAGATTTTAAATGTGCTAAACTCTCCCAGTGACTTTGTGGGAATCCTATTAGAGGTGTCCCCAACTTTACTGAAAAATCCTACCTTTATACAGCTTACTTACTCAGGCATCCAGTCTGTCCTAGTTCCTTGGGTGGAAATCCAGATGGGATCTCCTAATCTTGTTCTTCCTTCCTTTAGTTTAGTTGTTCTTTCATCCTTTAATCTCTGATGTTTCTGGGGGACCCCTCTTAAGGAAAAATCAGTGGGATCAGGCTCTTAACCCTGCGCTGAAATCTCAGTGGGGAGAGGAGATCTAAAAACATACTTCTTAAGTCAAAATTGGAAACACTTCTAGCCTTCACTATCTCTCTCAGCAGGATCTGTCACTCTAGGGTTTAGAGTGGACTTTCAGGTCTTCAATCCCCTGAATGAGAGCCTCTCGCACCAAGAGGGTATCTGTCAAAAATCAATCTCTACTTTAAATTAGAAGGACCCTCAGGCAGGGAGTGCACTGGGAGGTGTCACTTCTAAAAGAAATTCCCTTGGGTGAAGCTGGGAAGCCCCCACCAGAGTGTGAAAAAAATACATCTTTACTGCTTGACTCTTCTTCAAACTGAACCCATGGTGCATTAAAATGGCTGGGCTAAATAGTCTTCAAGCATCTGATCCAGTTGGGAGGAACTGAGGAGTATGGATGGCTTCTTACAAAGTGTGTTCTAATGACAGAGACAGTGATATCTGGTGGCCAGACCAGGAGGGTCTTATTTATCCAATCGATCACAACAAATTCACATTCTTAATCAATGCTCAGAAGAATACACACTTTCTACTGGCGCACCCCAGGGCTCTTCATTATCTCCCACTCTTTTCAATATCTATTTACTCCCGTTATGAAACATTCTTGCTGCTCTTAATATTCAATTCAGAATTTATCCAGATGATATCCAACTACTAGTTCCCTATAATTTCTCTTTGTCAGATACTCTGTCTACAATAACCTTATATTTAAACACAATTAATACTTGGCTTTCGCACAATCGGCTAAAATTGAATCTGGCAAAAACAGAGTTAACATATTTAACCTCTATTTCTAGTTCCACTATAGGTCCTCCCTCTCATCTTCATTTAAATGGTATTTCATCCCCATCGGCAATCACGCTACCAGCTTAGGTGTTACAATAAATTCTGATTTATCCATGGCCCAGCATATCTCGACCATTACTAAAAAATCATTCTATAAGCTACAGTTCTTAAAAAGACTTTGGCCTCTGCTGTTCTTCTGAGATTTCTGTACGGTCCTGCAAACTCTAGTATTTTCGGGACTAGATTACTCTAATTCACTTTACATGGGTTTACCTGATTCCACAATTCACCCTTTACAACTAATTCAAAACTTGGCTGCCTGTATTCTTTCAGGAACATCTCGTAGAAATCATATCACTCCAGTTTTATCTTCACTCCACTGGCTTCCTATTAAATTCAGAGTCCAATACAAGATTTTGTCAATTATTCATGCTCTTATTCATAATGCTTCCTCAATATGGCTCTGTTCCTCACTCCGTATATACAAACCAGCAAGACAGTTATGATCTTTTTCAAAAAACCTCTTAGACACACCATCTGTCAGATTCGCCAGATTAGACATAACGCGTAAAAGAGCCTTCTCCGTAGCAGGCCCTATTTTGTGGAATTCACTGCCAGATTTCCTCCATCTTATACCATCCAAACAACCATTCAAAAAATCATTAAAAACCCATCTATTTCAGAAAGCATTCAGCTCCCTCCCCAGTACTTGTTTATAATTATTCCTTGTTTTTTCCTTATCCTTTCCCTCCTACCTCCTCACCCTCAAGGCACTTTTTTGTACAAATTTTTGTTGCAAAGTTTTATTTTGTGATAAGTGTTTAGTCTTGCATATCTATGGTTTTTATTGGTTTTTATTCAGATTATGTAAGTTTTAAAATTATTAACCATTTTGATTAATTTCCAATTGTAAAAGCGGTATACAAACACTTATAAATAAATAAGTTAATTAATTAATTAACATATGTAAACATAATACGGCTGTGGTAACATAACGTGGCCCAAAGTAAACACTGTAGACTGCATTAACACAATTATGCATATTAATGAATTGCCATTAAGAACATAAGAACATAAGAAATTGCCATGCTGGGTCAGACCAAGGGTCCATCAAGCCCAGCATCCTGTTTCCAACAGAGGCCAAACCAGGCCACAAGAACCTGGCAATTACCCATTTTGCATTTTAATAATGTTATTTATTGTTCATGGTAAATAGCATTACTATTGTAGATTTGTGAATAGGCCCCTCAGCATATGTATAAAACAATTCATGTTTTATACATATGCCCTGATGATGAATGAATAAGGTGGTATGGTGGATAATGATGAGAATAATGATGCATTTTTATCATGAAATAGTGGTCAGTTTTCAGTCTAATGGTGGAAACTATGTAGAAGATTTACCAAGCTGTGATCTTTTAATCACAGGAGGAGCCAAATAGCAGGGGGGACATCTCTCAATATTGAGCTCCTCAATGACAATATAGTATGGCCATATTTTGGTGTGATTTTTTATCGCTGCACAATCGCACAACAAAACTTGCACTACAGTATGGGGCCTACATGTGTCATGATGACCCACCTCAGCCAGGGCCACCATTGCGGTAAAGAGCCAAATGGTCCAAATCTCCCACCAGCCTCACAATTTCCCCCCAGGGGTCTTTGGAGACTCTGACCAACCCCACCTCTCTGCCCCCCAAAAAATAATAAATAGTCTTTTTCAAACCATGCTGCAATAGTTCACCCCTTCCCAAACACTTCCCTCTTTATCAAAAAAAGTAGCCCCCATGCCTTCATACCCCCCTTCCAACTCCACCCTGGCTACCCCCACCACCTCCCCCTTCCTCCCACAGGTCCAAATAAGAGAAAATCCCTGGGGTCGAGTGGAAACATTGGGGAAGATTTTCAAAGAGTTACGCGCATAACATATGCGGGTAACCTCCGAAAAGTTGCCCCAAGCTGCCCCTGCACGCACTGAGCCTATCTTGCATAGGCTCGGCGGCGTGCGCAAGCCCCGGGATGTGCGTATGTCCCGGGGCTTTGAAAAAGGGTCAGGAAGGGGGCGGGTCTGGGGGCGTGGAGGCGGTCCGGGGGCATGGCAGCAGTCCGGGGCGGTCCCGAGTCCTCCAGCACAGCGGCCTGTACCGGGGATGGCACCCCGGCGCATGCAAGTTACACCTGCCTCGGACAAGCGTAACTTCTGAAATAAAGGTATGGGGGGGATCTACTTAGGGCTGTGGGGTGGGTTAGATAAGGGGAAGGGAGGGGAAGGTGGGGGAGCAGTAGAAAAGTTCCCTCCGAGGCTGCTCCAATTTCGGAGTGGCCTCGAAGGGAACGAAGGCAGCCTGTGTGGCTTGGCGCGCACAAGTTGCACAATTGTGCACCCCCTTGCGCGCACCGACCCTGGATTATATAACATGTGCGCGGTAGCACATGTTATAAAATCGGGCGTAGATTTGTTTGTGCCGGGTTGTGCGAACAAATCTGCACTCGCGCGCAGGTTTTAAAATCTGCCCCATTATTGGTATATAGTGGGGGCGCGGAACACCCCCTATCTCTGGACCTGGTCGATGCCATTTTTCAAAATGGCAAAGACCAGACTTTGCCCCTATCACATGACAGCGTCAAAGTCTGGGGACCAGCCTTAGGTGACATGGAAGAAGAACATCACCTTGATATGGTAGGACATGATCCTGTAGCTAGGACCTACCTCCCAGGTGATGCAATATCCTCTCACACCAAGGATGTTTATACAGGAACATGTGCTTTGGAAGGAAGGTTTAGGACATTGTAGTTGTTGATTCAATCATCAAGTATATAGATAGCTGGGTGGCTTTTGGGCGTGAGGATTGCTTGGTTAATTTGCCTACCTGATGTGAAGGTGACAGACCTAACACATCACTTAGATATGTTTTTAAACAGTTTCTGGGGAGGAGCTGGCTGTCCTGGGTCACGTGGGTACCAACAGCACAGGAAGGTGTGGGAAGAGCTTCAGGAAGCCACATTTAGGCTTATATTGCTAAGTAGAAAGTTGAAATCCAGAAACTCCAGAGTAGCAATGTCAGAAATACTCCCCACGCCACATGCAGGATACCACGTCATGACCAGTTTAACCAGTTTGTCCACCAGTTCGCCCAGTCCAGAGCTAGGTCCACCAAGCCCCCTTGGTTCTTTAGCCTGCACTCCCCCCAGTTATCCCAGATTCCTTAAACCCCTCAGGGATGCCTGTATTATTACTTTTTTTTATTTAAATCTCCACGATAACAGAAGTAAACTTATGTAGCACTGGCCCTGGGCACATGTCCAGTTGTGAAGGTACTTGCAAGCACATCTCCTGGCCCTACCCCAGAATGCCCAAGCTCTACCCACACTTCACTCCTTTTTTATTCGAAGTGAAATATTCACGCATAGGGAGATGTGCGTGCATATAGGCGGCTTTTAAAATCAGGTGGACACACGTATTTTAAAATTCACCTCACAGTTTATAAAATGCTAGCATAAATCTCCATGCCTCCATTTATACCTACTTGCCAAGACTACCATAATCACTGCAGTACTTGTCTTTTGAAAAATAACTTTGAAGCTCTGACCTATTTGATAAGCATCTCAACACACCTCACATGCACCCTCCTTTCAATTCCACCATTCCCCTCCTCCCCCCCACCAAACATTCATATCTCCTCTCCACATTCACTGTTATACACTACCAGGACTTGTCCTACATTCATGAGGATTTTTTTATTCATCAACTTTCTGAAAATCTATTATCCATGGTCTCCTTTCTGGCCTTAAATTGAGAGACTTGAAGTCATTTTTATTCAATTTTTTTATTTGTGCTACGGTATGAATAATTTTGCACATCTGGTAAGTAGTTCATGGACTCACATTGTCTACAGGTTATTAAATCCTGAAAATTCAGAATAATTAAAGGGCAGTGATTGAGTTTTCCATAATGTTACAAACACCCTAAGCAGCTGTGCCAGCAAAAAGGAAAATCAGCCTGATTGAACACTAACATGGTAGAAAGTCAATTCTCAGTGCTAATAGTGTCTCACAAAGGCCTCTTAGGCCAAATCCTCTTCTGAATAGAAGAGCAAAAAGATAGCCGCAACCACTAAGACTGTATGTGTGCGCAAGTGCACACATGCAAGAAATTTTAATTTGTCCAGGCAAGTGCGCACATACTATTTAAAATATACTTAGCACACGTATGTGTACTCCTAATTTTAAGTGGTCACACAAGCAAAATTTATTTACATATCTTCCTTTGGAATTTGTCAGCTTTATCGTGCACAGCTAAGCATATTTTAAAACATGAGCTTGTGAAGGAAATAGCCAGTTTGACCAATTAGTCCACCAGTTTACCCAGTCTATTTCTAGGTCATCCAGACCCCCCTCTGGTTTTTCAGCCTGCAACCCTCCCCCAGTTTACCCAGACTCCTCACCCAGTCATTTTAGGCCTAAAATGAGTTTACTTCATGCTTACACCTCATCATGAGCAGAAGTAAATAAACACAGGTAACAGCCCAAAGTACTCTGCAGACATGGGATTAAAAATCCGTATTTACGCACGTAAATGTTGGCCCCGCCCTGGAACACCACTGACATGCCCTAACCCTGCCCCTTTTTTCCACATGTTGGGCAGTTTTAAGATATGAGTTGCTTGTGCTCGGCCCATATATGGGCCTTTAATGTGAGCAATTTTTTAAAAATTCATTCTTAATTGAATAATCACCATTACTCTTAAAGGGACCAAAAAAGACATTATATTACTTTTCCTGTCATTGCTAAAGGAAAGAACTATGGTGGTGCTGAAACCTTACATCTTTCAACAATCATTAACCTTATGAATGTATCATCTTCATCCAATTATTTTGCTAGTTATCTTTTAATTAATATTACTTTTCCTTAGACAATGTGAACTTATAGAAAATATTTAATATCAGCTAGTGAATATTATATTTTTATTATTTCAGAAGAAAACAATAAAATATGTTCTCAATATGTGTTTCTGCATGGAAAAGATATAGAAATAAAGATTGACCTTACATATCTAACTAAACTAATACAGCGGCCAGATTACTCTAGATATATATGTATATGATAAATTATTGTGAAAAGCACAGAAAATAAATTAAGACCATCGATAAATCAAGCCCTTAGACTAGAGTGCTTCTGCATACCCCACTTGGTAAGTTAGGTATCTATAAGGGCAAAATGGCCATTTAATAAGCATTAAACAAGGGTCTACTCTGTCGAAGGCTGGTGCCCTGCTAGTAAGTCTACAGAATGACTTAAACCGAGGACATTTCAGATCTGCGTTATCCCAGAATGTAGCCACATCACTGAGGATCTGGACTGGTCCTCAAGGGGTTCAAATGGGGTTGCTGGGAGTTCAGGCAACCTGATAGTTAAGGTCTGCACAGTGCAACTGGAAAGTGAAGCTCTTTTGCTGAAGAATAGGCCTGGACAGCCCTGGATTTATCAGTAGGCACCCATTATGTTTATGCCTAGAGTGGCACATATTTAGGATCACAGGCTTGCTAAAATTTGCTGCCTTCCAGCTCTGTGTCATGGGTAGTGAGCCCTTGGGCTGTGGCATGGTTGATGCAGCCTGATAGGCGAACCTACTAGGCCCACGTCGACAGATGGCAGTCTACAGGGACTAAGCTGGGCTTCACCTTTATCAACCCCTTTCCCCATGGATTGAGTCTTTGGGTTCTGGGAGCCGACAGGACTTAGGAAAGAGTTCTTAATGGGTGGTTAGCAAGAGTCCAGTAATAGGTGGAGGTCAGGGTTGGCAGCAAAGAGGCAAGGTCCAGGTGCAGACAAGGGCTGGGGCAGGCAGCAAGTATAGTGGTCAGATTTGTAGCAGAGGTCAGGACCAGGCGGCAGGTAGAAGAGTAGAGCATATAGAAAGACATGATTTAATGGGACACAGTCAACATGGATTTACCCAAGGGAAGTCTTGCCTAACAAACCTGCTTCATTTTTTTGAAGGGGTTAATAAACATGTGGATAAAGGTGAACCGGTAGATGTAGTGTATTTGGATTTTCAGAAGGCGTTTGACAAAGTCCCTCATGAGAGGCTTCTACGAAAACTAAAAAGTCATGGGATAGGAGGCGATGTCCTTTCGTGGATTACAAACTGGTTAAAAGACAGGAAACAGAGAGTAGGACTAAATGGTCAATTTTCTCAGTGGAAAAGGGTAAACAGTGGAGTGCCTCAGGGATCTGTACTTGGACCGGTGCTTTTCAATATATATATCAATGATCTGGAAAGGAATACAATGAGTGACGTTATCAAATTTGCAGATGATACAAAATTATTCAGAGTAGTTAAATCACAAGCAGACTGTGATACATTACAGGAGGACCTTGCAAGACTGGAAGATTGGGCATCCAAATGGCAGATGAAATTTAATGTGGACAAGTGCAAGGTGTTGCATATAGGGAAAAATAACCCTAGCTGTAGTTACACGATGTTAGGTTCCATATTAGGAACTACCACCCAAGAAAGAGATCTAGGCGTCATAGTAGATAATACATTGAAATCGTCAGCTCAGTGTGCTGCAGCAGTCAAAAAAGCAAATAAAATGTTAGGAATTATTAGGAAGGGAATGGTTAATAAAACGGAAAATGTCATAATGCCTCTATATCGCTCCATGGTGAGACCACACCTTGAATACTGTGTACAATTCTGGTCGCCGTATCTCAAAAAAGATATAGTTGCAATGGAGAAGGTACAGAGAAGGGCAACCAAAATGATAAAGGGGATGGAACAGCTCCCCTATGAGGAAAGGCTGAAGAGGTTAGGGCTGTTCAGCTTGGAGAAGAGACGGCTGAGGGGGGATATCATAGAGGTCTTTAAGATCATGAGAGGTCTTGAACGAGTAGATGTGACTCGGTTATTTACACTTTCGAATAATAGAAGGACTAGGGGGCATTCCATGAAGTTAGCAAGTAGCACATTTAAGACTAATCGGAGAAAATTCTTTTTCACTCAACGCACAATAAATCTCTGGAATTTGTTGCCAGAGGATGTGGTTAGTGCAGTTAGTGTAGCTGGGTTCAAAAAAGGTTTGGATAAGTTCTTGGAAGAGAAGTCCATTAACTGCTATTAATCAAGTTTACTTAGGGAATAGTCACTGCTATTAATTGCATCAGTAGCATGGGATCTTCTAGGTGTTTGGGTAATTGCCAGGTTCTTGTGGCCTGGTTTGGCCTCTGTTGGAAACAGGATGCTGGGCTTGATGGACCCTTGGTTTGACCCAGCATGGCAATTTCTTATGTTCTTATGTTCTTACCAGAGGTCAAGGCAGGTAGCAACCCAAAGAGTAGTCAATGTGAATAGCAAGGGTCAGAACCAAGAGGTAGTATGAGATTGTCAAAGATGGATGGAAGGCACAAAGAATCAGGATACAGCAGGAACACACAGGGAATTGCAGACAAGGCACGAGGAACAAGGCAAGAAGACAAAAGACAAAGACAGGGAGAGCAGGGAAATAGGATTGCTACATGCACTGCAGGCTAGGCAGGAGAACCTAATGCTAAGGCAAGGGCTTGGAGCATGGCAGGAGTTTAAATTCCCAGCCTCACCAACATCATCAGAATGCACCTCCAGAGACTTTCCCACTGTGGATCCTTGATAGCTCGGGGAAGTGCATGCATGCATACCTGGGAGAAGGCATAGTGTGAATGTGAAGGCCTCTGATGGCAGTGTCCCAGCCACAAGGGAGTCCCAGCAGCATCTTTGGCAATGCAGTGGTTAGGTGTGGCTGGTTGCAGCCCTTCCCATGACTGGCCAAAACATTACACTCTACTGAATCTCATTCAGCAGAGAACAACCCTCAGTTACCCTATAAGAGAATCTTACAGGAGGTGGAGTGGTGAAAGCACAAAAGTGTCTAGAAGCGGCAAAATCCTAAATCCGTCCTTGGGCCTGGACTCTGAATTTGGAATATCAGCGAAGTAACCTGGTATGACCAGATCTAGACAAAACATCTGCTGATTTGCGTTTAGTGTTGCTGTAAGAAAAAACTGTGTCCTTAATTAAAACCCTGGTATCGGAATATAAAGGAGAACTATATGCTCAGGAGGGGCCCTAACCAGACAATATTTATTTATTTATTTGTTTGTTTATTTATTTATTTATTTATTTATGCTTTTTATATACCATCATTCCAACATAAGATCACAATGGTTCACATAAATTGCATTTGATTACATTGTATAATATTGTATTAACAGGTTATTTAAAGTAATTGTATCTATTTTAATACTATTGAATAATCAAAACATTCAAAGTTAACAATCTAATACTGATATTTACTGTTTCAGTTTTGAATATATTTTAATCAAATATTATTTGCTGTGCTGAGAAGAAGTAATATTTCTGGAAAAATAATGTTCATTAAGTGGCTTGTTTGATATTTCTTTACATTAGTTAGTAGGCTTTTCTGAAGAGCCAGGTTTTAAGTTCTTATTTGAATTTCTTTTATTCCATTAACAGTCTTATTAATCCGGGTAGATCGTTCCATAGTTTGGGTCCTGCTATTGTGAACTTTTGTTCTCTTATTTGGGTTAGATGAGTGTTCAATATCTGACAATAATATGTTGTAAAGGTGCTAAGAATATGGCAATTTATGCCAATTCTGTTTTTAGAGATGGTCTCATCTTGTTCAGGGGTACAGTACTATTAGTTTTGTTGATGCTGTTAGAATATGGTTTCCAAATAAAGAATGCACTCAACCAGGAGTTAGATGTGTTGTACTCTTTGTACATATTTAGTGGGATTTATACAATATGCACACACTGTCTAGGCCAGCAATTTAATTCTGCTCTAAATCTCTATGCAATTTTAATAGCATTCTATATTTCTGGCTCATTGTATCTGTCACTACAAACTTCCCACACACTGCTAATTGCAATAAATGCTACCTATTTTTCTAATTAAAAGAGTGCAGATACTGAACCCCTATCTGTCTGAACATTGCAAGGATCCAAAATTATTTCTCAGTGTATTTAAAATTACTTCTGATGTAATTTGTTTTTATTTGTTTTAATTGCTGACACATTTTCTAACCAGTACAACAAGGCACTATTCTCAGTTATAACTTTAAATGTTACAATCTGAATGCAGTAGATAAAGTCAGCATTCTACCAGATTTAAAACAACAATACCATTTACCAGTCTCAATGAAAATGAATAGTTTTCTTCTTTTGACCAGGTAGCTCTTCCTTTCTTCTTTTAACTCAGTAAGAACCATTGTTGAAATCTTGGTGCTATGTGCCATCATTTACAACTGACCATTTTGATAGACTGTCTACCCTCTCCCACTGTTATGTTTATTTTCAACTTTTTTTTTGGCACTTCAAAGCAGATTACATTCAGGTACTGGATGTATTTCCCTATCCCCAGAGGGCTTACAATCTAATTTGTACCTGTTCCTAGTCTGATTATTGCATAAATGGTCCTTCACTGGTGCTTCTTACAAAAAACCCTGTACCAGGGCTCTAAATCTGACAATCCGGTGTCTCCCTCCCAGACTTTGCAGCATCCCCAGCCTATCAGGAGTGCAGAAGACCTGGTGCAGAAATTGAAGCAGCGACCCTACGTACAGCAGCAAACAGCACTACCCCTGAGCTGGGGAATATTTTTAAGTTTGAGCAAATACATTTTCAAATTAAGTCCACCATGCAAATTATGCACCAGCATATGTAGCTGATTTCAACTGTGAAAACCTGAAAAATAGTCAGCTACCTCCATTTTGTTCAAACCTACAGTTGGAGAAGTGCTGCCTTATTACAATAGTTCTCACACCAAACATCTCAATCTATCACTGCATTTAACTAAACCTTTTCAATATAATAAAGATTCCTTTTGCAAAATGGATTTATGAATGTAATTGAAATGAAGAAAATAGGCAAGAGCATAGGTACCGGCCAGTTAGATATAATACAGTGGTAAAACAGGCTAAGAGAGAATTTGAGAAGAAACTAGAGATGTGAATCGGAACCGGAATCGGTTCGGATTCCGGTTCAGATTCACATATGGGTTTTTTTCCATCGGGCCCGATCGTGGTTTTGTTTATCGGCTGTGCCTGAGCCAATAAACAAAAAACCCACCCCGACCCTTTAAAACTAACCCCTTAGCTTCCCCCACCCTCCCAACCCCCCCCAAAAGCTTTTTACAGGTACCTGGTGGTCCAGTGGAGGTCCTGGGAGCGATCTCCCGCTATGGGCTGTTCTCCCACTCCTGGGCCGTCGGCTGCCACTAATCAAAATGGCGCCGAAGGCCCTTTGCCCTTACCATGTGACAGGGTATCCATGCCATTGGCCGGACCCTGTCACATGGTAGGAGCACTGGATGGCCGGTGCCATCTTGTGCTCCTACCATGTGACAGGGGCTGACCAATGGCACCGGTAGCCCCTGTAACATAGTAAGGGCAAAGGCTATCGGCGCCATTTTGAATACTGGCAGCCGACGGTCCGAGTGCAGGAGGTCGCTCCCGGACCCCCACTGGACTTTTGGCAAGTCTTGTGGGGGTCAGGAGGGTCCCCCAAGACTTGCCAAAAGCCCCTGGTGGTCCAGCGGGGGTCCGGGAGCGATCTCCTGCACTCGGTCCATTGGCTGCCAGTAATCAAAATGGCGCCGATAGCCTTTGCCCTTAGTATGTCACAGGGGCTACCGGTGCCATTGGTCAGCCCCTGTCACATGGTAGGAGCACAAGATGGCGCCGGCCATCCAGTGCTCCTACCATGTAACAGGGTCCGGCCAATGGCACGGATACCCTGTCAAATGGTAAGGGCAAAGGGCCATCGGCGCCATTTTGATTAGTGGCAGCCGACGGCCGGGAGCAGGAGATCACTCCTGGGACCCCAACTGGACCATCAGGTACCTGTAAAACGTTTTTGGGGGTGTCGGGAGGGTAGGGGAAGCTAAGGGGTTAGTTTTAAAGGGTCGGGGTGGGTTTAGGGGTTATTTTTGTGTGCCGTTTTTCCCGCCCTCCCCCAAAATGATAAGGCAACCCCCACGATCAATACCGTGGGGTTTTCCTATCATTTTGGGGGAGCCCCCGATTTCTGACGATTTTGAAAATATCGACGATATTTTCAATCATCCGAAGCCCGATTCACATCCCTAGAAAAAAACGTGTCACAGAAGCAAAAATTAATAATACAAACTTTTCAAAGTACATTTGAAACCAAAAGACTGTGAGGAAATCAGCTGGGCTGCTAGATGACTGAGGGAGCAAAAGTGCTGCTCAAGGAGAACAAAAACATAGGAGAAAAACTGACTGAATGATTTGCCTCAGTCTTTATTGAGGAGGATGCTGGGAACATACCCTCACTGGAAACATTCTTTGATGGTGATGATTCTAAGTAAATAAAACAAATCTCTGGGAAAATGGAGAACATAATAGATCAAATTGGTAAGCTATAGAGTAACAAATTACCAGTACCAGATGAATCTACACCAGAGTCCTGAAAGAACTCAAACATGAAATTGCAAGCTTATTACTAGATATATGCAACTTATCATATAAAACAGCAACAATACCTAAAGACTAGAGGATGGCTGATGTAATGTCAGTTTCTAGAAACGGCTCTGGGGTAATTCAGAAAACAATAGACCAGTGAGCCTGAACTTGGTGTGGCAACATTCCAAAAAGCAAATAGAATGTTAGGAATAATCTGAAAAAGAATAGAGAATAAAACAGAAAATATCATATTGCCTCTGTATCAATCAATTTTGTGACTGCGCCTTGCATATTGTGTGCAATTCTAGTTGCCCATCTCAGAAAAAGATACAGGTGAATTAGAAATGGTACAGAGAAAAGCAAAAAAAAAATGATAAAAGGGAATAATGGCTCTCCTATGAAGAGGTGCTACACAGGATAGGACTCCAGCTTGGAAAAGAGAGGGCGGAAAGGGGGCATGATAGAAGTTTATAAAAACATGAGTGGGTTGTAATGGGTAAATAAAGGATGGTTATTTACCCTTTCAAATAATACTAAAACAAGGGGATAGTCCATGACACTAACAACCATCAGATTTGAAAAAAATCATAAAATTACTTTTTAATCAATATTAAATCAAGCTGTGAAATCTGTGGGCAGAGAACGTAGTCAAGGCAACTAGCACAGCTGAAATTAAATTGGACAAGTTTCTGGAGGAAAAGCTCATAAATCATTATTAGCCAGGTAGACTAGGGAAAGTCACTGGTGAACAACAAGAAATAGATCTACTTTTGGGGATCTACCAAATGATGAATACCTGTGACCTGGACATGTGTATGTCCTGGGGCTTCGAAAAAGGGGCGGGAAGGAGGCAGGTCCGGGGGCGTGGCAGCGGTCCGGGGGTGGGTCTGGGGGCGGTCCGGGGGCGGTCTGGGGGGCGTGGCGGCGGTCCAGGGGCGGTCCTGAGGCCTCCTTCGTTGCGGCTATGCTGGAGGTTCGCACGCCAGCAGCTGGCCAGTGCGGGCAGGCATAAGAAATAAAATAAGGTGGAGGGGGGATTTAGGTAGGGCTGGGGGGTGGGTTAGATAGGGGAAGGGAGGGGAAGGGAGGGGAAGGTGGGGGGGGACCGAAAAAAAAGTTCCCTCAGAGGCCCCCTCCGATTTCGGAGCAGCATCAGAGGGAACAGGGAAAGCCATCGGGGCTCCCCTAGGGGTCAGTGCACGCAAGGTGCACAAGTGTGCACCCGCTTGCACGCGCCAACCCCGGATTTTACAACATGCGCGCTGCACATGTTATAAAATTGGGCGTAGATTTGTGCACGCCGGGTTGCGTGCACAAATCTACGCCCGCGCATAAGTTTTAAAATCTGGCCCTTTATGAATTTAGTTTATCAAGTGAATTATCTAAAACTCACTAGAAATGGTTTTTGAGAAACGCACATTTCTATTCAAATCAGACATCTGTTTTAATAATAGACCTAGATGTTTTCAAGTATGATTAAACTCAATGGTAATTTTCTAAGGAGTTACGCTTAGCAATTTTTAAAAGCCATTTACTCATTAAATTGAACTTATGCATGTAAAACCTATGGGCAATTTAATGAAATATATTGTAGCAATTTTCAGAAGCCCACTTACATGTGTAAAGTACATTTATATGTGTAAAACCCAGTTTTAAGTGTGTAAACCCTTTTGAAAATTACTCCCTAAATATGGTACAGTTTTCCATAACCTTACAGGATCAGCAGGAATTACCTGACACTAAGCTACCCCTTAGGATGGGCTTAATTAGAAAAACATTTAAAACAAAAGCCAACCAGTATGATAAGAAAAACAGTATTGAAAGATTTATATATGTGTGTATATTTATTAGAATTTCTTTGGTAGTTATGTGCTGGAGATGGCACATGGGAGTCTCTTGTTAAATAATTTTATGAAAACAGTGTATCTTTGAGTGGCTCAGAACTGCTGATAGACCCCTTAATAAAAATTGGTAGAACATCACTGTCTTTTAGGTCCTACTTAAAGGCAGATGCTTTGAAAAAGAAGGGGAAAGGAGTGTGAAGTTTTGTTTGTTTGTTTTTGATAAGCTGAGTAGTTTTAAATTCCAGAAGGAAAGATTTGAATCTCTAATTCATTTTTTGACCTTTCTGTGAGATTTTGATGGCCTTTGAACTGAAGGGCTTGTGAAGTTTATGAATTAATAGATATCTTTGATGTGTTTTTTTAAGGATAGCATTTATATCCTGCATTGTTGGATCATGTTTCTCATCTCTTCTGTCTGATAACAGGATTGTGATTTTTGTATTTAAAGGTGTTTAACAGTCTTGCAGATGGTTGTAATGTCTTGTGAAAGGGTTTTTCAGAATCTGTTATATTCTTGCTGTTAAGGATGGATGCCATTTTTGTCATTTTTTCTTGTCCTCTAATTGGGGCTTCACATTTACTGTAGGTGGGGGGATATTTATTGTGGTATAACTTTTTATGCCTGTCCTTTCATTGCAATGGTTGATGTCCCATCCCTTGTATTTTGTGATTTTATATTATTGTATTTTTAGGTTTGGGATTATAATGCTTTCATTAGTCTTTATTATAAATTTTTATTACTTTGGCCTGGATTCATCATTCTACACAGAATGATGAATCCTGCAAAAATGGGGGGCAGGGGGACGAAGGGGGGGGGGCAGGCTTGCGAAAGCCCGCAGCCTTCGCACCACGGTGGTGCGATTTCGCCAGCCGCAGTGTGCCGGCTGCCGGTTTTCGCACCGAATAGCGCCACCGTGAAAGGTGGTGCTATTTGGCGCGAGGCTGCCGACCATAATGTTAGTAACATTATCACTGGCAGCGAAGCCACCGCCGACTCCGCCACTTCCCGCCCTGACTCCTCCCCTCCCCCTAATTTGCATTATATCGCATGTGAAAAGGCCCTTTTCGCATGCGATATGGCCTTCTCGTGTGCATTAGGGCCCTAACGCACGCGATAAAGCTTTAGAAAATAACCCCATTTATGAGTCCATATTCAGTAACTGTCCAGATAGCAAAGTTAGCCGGATAAACATATCCGGCTGACTTTGGAAGTATATTCAGTAGTGTAACCGAACTATTGCATATAGCCAGTTATCTTAAAGTTATCTAGTTAACATTATCCAACTAACTTTAGTGCAGCTTCTTGGCCCGACCAGACTTAAGGCCTAGATTTTCTAAGCTACCGCGGCTTCCTGAATCGCACGGTAATGGGGGGCGGGGGGGCAAAGTGGGGGCGGGCCTGCAAAAGCCGCCAGCGATTGCACCTCTGCAGTGCTATCACTGCCGGCTTTCGTACCCAATAGCGCCATCATAAAAGGTGGTGCTATTGGGCGCGCTAGTGACAGCGAAAAGGGCCCTTACCTTTTCACTGTCAGCGAAGTTGTCACGGAGTCTGCCCCGACTACTCCCCTTCTGGTGCGGACTCCACCCCGACTCCGCCCTGATTTAGTGATCGCACGCGAAAAGTCCCTTTTTGTGTGCAATCGCTTTGGAAAATGACCCCCTTAGCCAGATAAATTATCCAGTTAACTGAACTCATCCTAGTTACACCCCTGGAACACCCTTAACTTATCCGGATAAATTCTAGCCAGATAAGTTCACAAATCTTGATTTAGCCAGATAACGTCTGAGTTATCCGGCTTAATGCTTTGGAATATGGACCTCTATATTGTGTTTTCATTTATGTCATGCATTTTATTACTTTATTACAGTATTTCTTTACATGTTGTACAGCACTTTGTTGGTTTTTGAAAAGTGATCTATAAATGTACAAATAAATAAATAAGTCATTATACCAAAAGTAATCATCTGCCCTTTTATAATTTTCTAGTCTCTAGAATTCTTGGTTGCTTTGCCTTCAATTTGATAGCAAAGGTATGATATTTAGGTTAGAATATTACGGTGCAATTTTATCCAATCAGCAAATTGTAAACAAATTCACTAACAGCAAGATTAAAAACTTTCAAAAAATAAAAATGGAGACGTTTAAAGCATTTATGAACATAACTTTTTTTCAGAGGAAAAATAGGTCCCCTGATATCAGTTATATATTTCAGATTCCTGGAATGTAACTTGCAAACTGATTTTCTATTGCAAGGCAATATGAAGATATAAAAGATATCAAACCAAAATGAAAGATATGTCATAACAGTTTCCATTAATTTCAAATCCCCTTAAAAATTAACAGGTGATGACATGATGCTACACAGAATTAAATAATTAAATTTGCATATCAAGCAAAGGAGACAGTAAGCATTGGAGAGCACAGAAGATACAAGCTGTTTTACTGCACAAATACAGAAAATGTTGAAATCTCAAAAGTAGATGGTTGTGGTAACTTGGGAAATAGTGGCTTGGAAATAACCAGAAAGAATAAAGAGGCAGACTCTGGCTGTTTCCTTTCTGTTCAATTTATTTACAGTGAAAAAATAAAGAGCACAGCAAAATAAACACATGATGCAGCTCACCTTAACTTCAGGTAAAAGAGTCCTCAAACACAGCAGATTTTCTCATACAGTGGGCACTAGAGATGTGAATCGGAACCGGTATCGGTTCGGATTCTGGTTCCGATTCATATGTGGGGTTTTTTCCATCGGGCCCGATCGTGTTTTGTTTATCAGCTGCGCCCCAGCCGATAAACAAAAAAACCCACCCCGACCCTTTAAAAGTAACCCCTTAGCTTCCCCCACCCTCCCGACCCCCCCAAAACATTTTTTACAGGTACCTGGTGGTCCAGTGGGGGTCCCGGGAGCGATCTCCCGCTCCGGGCCGTCCTCCTGCTCCCGGGCCGTCGGCTGCCACTAATCAAAATGGCGCTGATGGCCCTTTGCCCTTACCATGTGACAGGGAATCCGTGACATTGGCCGGATCCTGTCACATGGTAGGAGCACTGGATGGCCGGCGCTATCTTGTGCTCCTACCATGTGACACAGGCTGACCAATGGCACCAGTAGCCCCTGTGACATAGTAAGGGCAAAGGGCCATCGGCACCATTTTGATTAGTGGCAGTCGACGGCCCGGGAGCCAGAGGACGGCCCGGAGCGGGAGATCGCTCCCGGGACCCCCACTGGACCACCAGGTACCTGTAAAAAGGTTTTGGGGGGGTCGGGAGGGTGGGGGAAGCTAAGGGGTTACTTTTAAAGGGTCGGGGTGGGTTTAGGGATTATTTTTGTGTGCCGTTTTTCCCACCCTCCCCCAAAATGATAAGGGAACCCCCACGATCAATATCGTGGGGTTTTCCTATCGTTTTGGGGGAGCCCACGATTTCTGACGATTTTGAAAATATCAATGATATTTTCAATCGTCTGAAGCCCGATTCACATCCCTAGTGGGCACCTGCCTGCTGCTCGGGGCCTCTCTAAGCCTTCGAGGCCCTGAATTCTTGTATAGTGGTGAAGGGCTCTTCCAGGGTTGCCAGGATTTCATGAAAGAACAAGCGCTATTTTAAAAAAAACAAAAAAAATCCTCAAAACACATGAGATTGAAACTACTTTTACTAGAAGGTATTTATAGAAAGAAAACACTTACATTATTTTGTGAGTGTAATGGAGGAAATACAGTGGCTTGCAATAGTATTTAACCCCTAAAATGTCCATCAGATTTTTGTGGATTACATGACATTACACAGATTGTTCCAGACAGTATGTGCTAAAAGTAAATTTTTAAACTCACAATTCATTATTCAGTAATGGCTTCTATCTAGCCAACCTTTCATGCAGACCGGTTGTTTGGTTGACTGGTGCACCACCATTCCAATCTCAGCCACTGAACTCTGAAGCTCCTTCAAAGTGAAAAAAATAAACCCCACAACGGCCCCTCACACCCATTTCCCCCCCCCCCCAGCACATGTCTAGCCCCCAGACATCCCCCCCAGCACAAGTCTGGCCCTCACACACTCATTCTCCCCCACAAACACACAATTGACCGAAAAAAACACCCAATATTAAGCAACCCGTGAATTGAAAAAAAAAAGCGAATCATTAGAAAAAAAAAACCCAAACCCGAGGGAAATAAGTGAGGTTGACAATACTGGGATGTTCCTTTCACCTAGGATTCCTTGCCGGTCTGGATCTTAAGAAGACCAGGTAAGATAGCTGTGCCCAGTCCCTTAAGGTGGTCTCAGGGAGTTTCCTATAGACTCCCTCACATACCCTACCCCTCAGCTCACTTTTATTAGGGTGAGCACCTGTCTGTACCAAAGACACTTCTCTGGTCAGGAAATCTGCATTATTTTTTTTTCCTTTCCTGCCCTATGTTGTATTTTGTAGTTGAAGGGCTGTAGGGCCAGGAACCATCTCATCACCCTTGCATTGGACTCATTATTTCTATTTATCCAAAGGAGTGGTTGGTAATCTGCTATGAGTATGAACTGCAAATCCCAGTAGGTACTAGCACAAGGACTCTAAGACCCACTTGACTGCCAAGGCCTCCTTCATGACTGTTGAATAATGCCTTTCCCGTGGCATCAGATTCTGGCTAATGTATGCCTCAGGATGTTCTTAGCCATCCTTATCTTGGACTAAGACTGTTCCCTAGACTACTTCTGAGTCATCGGCTTGTACCGTGAAGGGTTCGGTGAAGTCTGCACTTATCTTATCAGGATTGGTTCAGAGCATATCACCTCTTTCAAAGTCTGGAAGGCCTTCTCTGCTTCACCTGACCACTGGATCTTCTCCAGTGCTTTCTTCACCAACAGCCTTGCGAGAAGCTCTGCCTTCTCTGAATAATTGGGGATAAATGTTCTATAATACCCGTGATTCCTAAGAATGCTCTCATTTTCGCTTTTGTTTGTGGGACTGGCACCAGGTGATCGCCTTGATCTTCCAAGTCTGCAGATGAACCTTGTTCTTCCCCAGGGTGCAGCCAAGATATTGGACTTCTTGCCCTCCTTGAAAACAGTTCTTAGGATTGGCCGACAGTCCTGCTTTCCTGAAACTGGTTAGCACATCCTGGAGTTAGCTTAGGTGTGTCCTCCAATATGAGCTGTACACCACAATGTCATCCAAAGAGGTGGCTGTGTAACCTTGATGTGGGCAGAGCAGGCAGTCAAACAAGCACTGAAACATTGTGGAGGCACCATGGAGTCCAAAAGGGAGGATGGTGAACTGGAAAAATCCCCCGGGCATCGAAAGCGCAGAATTCTCCTTCACCGCTGGTGTGAGAGGCACCTGACAATAGCATTTTGTAAGGTCCAGTCAGGGTAGAGATGAACTGGGCTGATGCCTGACACTCAATCAGCTCATCAAGGCCATCAGGTATGCATCAAGGTTTGAGACTTTGTTGACCTTTTAAAAGTCAAAACATGCTGCAATCTGGCGTCAGCAGCAACACTATGGGCAAGAACCAATTGCTATTAGACTCTCTATAACTCTGAGCTGGAGCATGTCCTTCACTTTGGTCGCAATGATGTGGCATCTGGCCTCGGGAATCCGATAGGATCATTGCAGCACAACAACTCCTGGTGTCATAATAATATCATGCTGCACCATATGTGCATAACTCGGTAAGTTCAAGAAGATCTCCTTCTTTTGCTTCATCAGCTGCTTTAATTCAGCTATCTGTGCAGTGGACTGCTGCTATCTGAAAGGAATCTTGGTTTGGTCCACTTCAGACTGATCTCTGGCCCAAACTCTTCTTATTTTACCATTCTACATAGCTTTCAGCTGGATCCCACTTCTTCAGAAGCTTTACGTGGAGGTCTTGAGTTTTCTTTTGTTAATAAGGCTGGGCTATTTTACAAGCCACAAGCCCTGTTTTCTCCAAAACTTCATAAGGTCCTTGCCAAGGGATTAATAGTTCACTTTCTGAAGAGGGTAGGAGAACAAGGACATGGTCCCCTGGCTGGAATACTCTTTGGATAATGGGGCAATTATAAGCTTGGGCTTTGGTAGCATGAGTCTTTTATAGTCACAGGTGGGCCACCTCTTTAGCTTAGTCCACAAGGTTCTGCCCATCTTCCCAAGTTTCCCAAACTATGTCCAAAATTCCACTCGGCCTTCTCCCATACAGTAGTTCAAAAGGAGAAAATCTAGCAAACTCCGGGGCACTTCACGGATTGTGAACAGTGTGTAGGGTAGCAAGGAGTTCCAGTTCTTGCCGTCTTTATCCACAAATTTCTTCAGCATTTGCTTGAGCTTCTGATTGATGGACTCTATAACAGGGTACTATCAAGCTAGGGTGAGAGAACATAATAGAAATCTCATCTTTATGAGACTTTCCTCACTCCAAATTCATCAAATCTTCACCGAGGTGTACTGTGCTGTTTGTACGTCTCACTCTGCATGTCAAACTGGCCCCTAAACTCTAAACCACCACCAACATGTCACCTCAAGCTATTAGCTGGCCCTCCTATAGAGATATATTTATTTATTTATTTATTTATTTTTAGTTTTTATATACCGATGTTCCTGTATAATATACATATCACACCGGTTTACAAGGAACTCAAACTGACGCCTCAGTGGGCAGTTTACATTGAAACACGATAACAAGATAACAGATAATATGGGGGGGGGCAGCGGAACTTGGCAAAGGATACAGAGATTAAGCATAAATAGCTAAATAGAGGTAACTAAGTATACAATATACTAGAGATGTGAATCGTGTCCTCGATCGTCTTAACGATCGATTTCGGCTGGGAGGGGGAGGGAATCGTATTGTTGCCGTTTGGGGGGGTAAAATATCGTGAAAAATCGTGAAAAATCATGAAAAATCGAAAAAACGTAAAATCGCAAAACCGGCACATTAAAACCCCCTAAAACCCACCCCCGACCCTTTAAATTAAATCCCCCCCCAAATGACTTAAATAACCTTCGGGTCCAGTGGCGGTCCGGAACGGCAGCGGTCCGGAACGGGCTCCTGCTACTGAATCTTGTTGTCTTCAGCCGGCGCCATTTTCCAAAATGGCGCCGAAAAATGGCGGCGGCCATAGACGAACACGATTGGACGGCAGGAGGTCCTTCCGGACCCCCGCTGGACTTTTGGCAAGTCTTGTGGGGGTCAGGAGGCCCCCCCCAAGCTGGCCAAAAGTTCCTGGAGGTCCAGCGGGGGTCAGGGAGCGATTTCCCGCCGCGAATCGTTTTCGTACGGAAAATGGCGCCGGCAGGAGATCGACTGCAGGAGGTCGTTCAGCGAGGGTTCCGGCGCCTCGCTGAACGACCTCTGCAGTCGATCTCCTGCCGGCGCCATTTTCCGTACGAAAACGATTCGCGGCGGGAAATCGCTCCCTGACCCCCGCTGGACCTCCAGGAACTTTTGGTCAGCTTGGGGGGGCCTCCTGACCCCCACAAGACTTGCCAAAAGTCCAGCGGGGGTCCGGAAGGACCTCCTGCCGTCCAATCGTGTTCGTCTATGGCCGCCGCCATTTCCAAAATGGCGCCGGCTGAAGACAACAAGATTCAGTAGCAGGAGCCCGTTCCGGACCGCTGCCGTTCCGGACCGCCGCTGGACCCGCAGGTTATTTAAGTCATTTGGGGGGGGGGGGGTTCGGGGGGGGGGGGGATTTAATTTAAAGGGTCGGGGGGGGGTTTTAGGGGGTTTTAGTGTGCCGGCTCACGATTCTAACGATTTATAACGATAAATCGTTAGAATCTCTATTGTATTGTGTTCCATAACGGTTTAAGACGATATTAAAATTATCGGACGATAATTTTAATCGTCCTAAAACGATTCACATCCCTACAATATACAGTAAACAATGTGCATAAGGTGAGATGGGTCAGAGACCCATCTCACCTTATGCATATAGCCTTATGCATATAGCCTTCTAACATTCAATCTCCCCCTATGACAATCTCTCCTGCTTCCAAACTACAGATGTCTCTTTTTATGTTTTGAACTCAGATATTTCAGTATACCTATCCTTTGGTATATCTTGTTTTGTTTATACTAATATTATATGCCAGTTCTCAGGTTGTTAAAATTTAAATTTTTAATTTTTAATGTAACAGGTTGTTATAAATGTAAACCGGAGTGAAGGCAACTCTGCTATACCTCGGTATATAAAAAATGCTAAATAAATAAATATAAATAGTTGAATACTGTGAAGGCCTCCCCAGAGTGTCTCTCTCTCTTTTTTTATCTCTTCCCCCCCCCTTCCCTCCTTCCCATCAAGCCCATAAATATGCAAATTGCAATATGGCCGTTTTGGGGATATTGCACTGCTTAACTCCAGGAAAAAAGGTGTAGCTATTTCTGGCGTTAAAAACATGAAGTATTGTCTCTCATTTTCATTAATCCCACTTAAACCCCTCCCCAATCCCATCCCTTCAAAAAATTTGCTTTCACACCATGTGATAACATAAATATCACATACGTTATGCCGGTTATTGTGTGCGTTATCACCATAATGCATTTTAATGAATGACTCTATAAATTAGCTATGGAGGGTGCTACAGAAAATCCCATAAAATTGCCATGATTCTAAATAAAAAATTCACCTTTAAATTTGAAAAAAAAAAAATTTGCAGAATGATGAATCCTGCGAAAATGGGGGCAAGGGGGGGGGTGGGCCTGCAAAAGCCCGTAGCCTTCACACCACAGCGGTACGATTTCACTGGCCATGGTGCGCCAGCTGCT
This sequence comes from Rhinatrema bivittatum, assembly GCF_901001135.1. NCBI lineage: Eukaryota > Metazoa > Chordata > Amphibia > Gymnophiona > Rhinatrematidae > Rhinatrema > Rhinatrema bivittatum. The sequence continues at coordinate 119,306,089 of NC_042623.1, forward strand.
GGCTTTCTCACCGAATAGCACCACCATGAAAGGTGGTGCTATTCGGTGAGAAATTTAAAGGTGAATTTTTTATTCAGAACTCCGCCCCTCGCCACCTGACTCCTCCACTCCCCTCCCCATGCGAAAAGGCCCTTTTCGCATGCGATAAGGTTTTAGAAAATAATTCCATAAATTGGCAATACTGAAAAGAAAATTTGAAGGAATCCGATGTTCTTTCTGTGATTCTAATAATAAGGTCTCAATGGCTTGAAAAGCAGTATCATGTGATACATTAGTATAAAGAGAAATTATGTCCATAGTTACAAGAATAGTATGTGTTGTAATTGTTGATACCAATTGTAATTCAACATTTGAGTCGTATCTTGAATGTATGATTTCATTTTCCTAATATGTGGTTGCAAAAATTTGTCTAAAAAAATAGCTAAAGGTTCCAATAATGAACCATTGTTCAAAATAACTGGATATGCTGGTGAATTTTCCAACAACTTATGTAACAATGGAACACCATATAGTAATGGTGTTCTTGGACTCTGTATACATAAAAATTATCATTCTCTAGATGTGAGGAAAGGAGCATTCTCAGTTGTGAGCAAATAATTAATAAGTATTTTTAAATCAAAAGTTGGATCTTTCTCATCTTGTTGATAGTACTTTACATCTAAAATTGGCTGGGATAATTCAAACACATATGCTGACCGGTTTTGTACTACTATATTACCTACCTTGTCTGCAGGTTTAATTATTATCCTATCATCAAGTACTAAACTCTTAAGTGCTTGAGTTGAGACAATTCTTATGACAAATTGAAATAAGTTTTAGTTGAACAATTTTCAATTGCTTCAATATCTTTTAATACTAGATCTGTTGCGCTCCACTGGCTGGGAGCGCTAGGGATGAGATGTGTGTCCCTTGTGGAAAGACGGACCTTGTCTAGGGTTGGAGGTGACCAGGCCCCTGCTGACCTGCATGCCTGAATGAGGCCAACCACACAAGGTTGGTCTCTGAGTGGTCCTCCGACTACTCCCAGCCCTTTCAGACCTGCTGCACGGAGCAGCACAGGTGGCAGGCCGGACAAGAGACGAGGGCGGACAAGGGCTGAAGCTTGAAGGCTGAGACGAAGGCTTCAGGACTCAGGAGAAGAACACAAGGCATCAACAACAGGAACGAAAGACCTCGGAAGGGCGAGCAGATGGAAGCTCTCCCATGGAAGGCATCTGGAACTAGAGTAGATGGAGTCTCAAGGTAACAGAACTGTCCGAGGCAAGGATGTCTCTTATGGACCTTGGGAAATCCAGACAAGACGGAAGGAACTGGGAAGACTTGGACGAAGACAGGTGGGCACTGTCCCTCAGGACGCCCTACACAGCCCACCAACACGGGCAGACCCAATGGGCTGGTCACGGACCACCCTGTCCCACTGCGCACCCTACACAACCTGGTGGCTGGTCACGGACCATGCGGGAGCGGGGCAGGCTCAGGAAAGGAATCCAACTGACCGAGGCTCCAATGTCCAAGAACAGGAACCAGAAAAAATGGATTTAACCTCGGGATGGACATCTGGAGGACTCGAGCTGGAACATCACAGGAACAGACATCAGGAAGATCAGGAACGTAAGGACCTCTAGCCATCGAGGACATCAGGCCTTCCGGAACATCAGGCGGGCAGAGACGGAGGACGTCAGGACCATCAGGAAGGCAGAGACGGAGGGCATCAGGCTCAGGAAAGGAATCCAACTGGCAGAGGCTCCAGTGACTGGAAACAGGAACCGACAGAATGGATTTACCCTCGGGGTGGCCATCTGGAGGACTCAAAGAGCTGGAACATTGCAGGAACAGACATCAGGAAGATCAGGTACATAAGGACCTCTAGCCATCGAGGATGTCAGACCTTCAGGAACATCAGGACATCAGAGACCGGGATCAGGAACAGCAGAGACGAAACGAAGAGGGATCCCTTGGAATACTGGAACACTAAGCAAGAGCAGGAACGTGGAGTCTGAGAGGAAGGAAAAGCTCCTCAGATGACTGGCTCATTGTGAAGGCAAAGCTGACTGGAAGTTGAAGTACTTTTATAGGGCTGAAGACAGGCAATTCCCTGGGAGGAGTTTGGATGGGCCACACCTAGCTGGCCCTATAACTGAGGAGAAGTGCTGCGGGCCGGCCCCTAGGGAGAAGGGCATTGTCCCAAACCAGGAAGTCCATGCAGACCCAAGCAAGCCTCAGGCAGACCCCAAGGTCATCGAAGGCCTCCCAGGCCCTGGAGAAAATCTTGGATAGTTTGTAGGCGAGACCCCGGCTTCGGAGCAGCCTCCAGGAAAGAGGTGAGAAGCCTCCCGTAGCACAGCTACAGGAGGATTCATAACAAGATCCTTAAATATGATTATATGTATTATGAACTGAAGTAGTTGTGAGCCCCTGGCCGAGGTGAGAGCTGACTCCGCCCCCAGGGAGGAGCCCTGTGGGCCTCACCGTAGGCAGGCTCAGTCTGATCACACAACACACCCTAGTGAAGAGACTTTATTATGGAGAAAAGGCAGAGCCCTCAGAGCTGGAAATAGAAAGACACAGTTCTGTGCAGTGAGGGAATACCCCAATGATGCTGTAGTAGATAGTATCCTAGTTGTTGCCACAGAGCGGGTATGCCAGGTGTTCCCATAGGCGATGGAAAGACCTCAGGGTGCAGCTCCAGTAGTGGCCCATGGAGCGGGGTACACCAAGGAGTCTGCACTGGTAGAAGACTGAGGTAGCAGCCCAAGGAAGCTGTAGTGAGATGAGGCAGGACCAGCTGCGCAGAGTGAAGAGACGGCTTGGCTGTAGAGGTGCGGTAGTGGCCCAAGGAATGGGGTATGTCGCAGAGGAATCCAGCAAGCATAGAAGTGGAAAGCGATGAAGTACTCACAGAGGAATCCAGGAAGCTCTGAGGTGATGGGTAGCTGGAGACGTGGACAGGAAGGCCCTCCGAAGAGCGGATAGCCTGATGTGCCGGTGAGCCCCCAAGAAGCGGGTACTCAGCGTCTAGACCCATGGAGAACAGGAAGTCCAAGTAGGGCAGAATTAGGCAGTAGGAAGTCCTTGCTAACTCGTCTTAGCCAAGGGCCTGTCGGGTTAAGTACTAAAGGTATCTGACGTCATCGGGAGGGGATGCCCCCGAGGTTCCCGCCATGACGTGTACTTAGGAGGCCCTTGCGCGCGCACGTCTAGGTAATCCCTGATTCAAGATGGTGGTCGATCGTGCCCACACTGCTCAGGAGATGCTGCGGAGGTCGGCGTTCACTAGCAGAGGCTGCCACTTGTCCCAACGAGATAGACCCAGGGAGAAAAGAGGTGAGCATCAAAGGTTGCAGCAGTCTGCGATCGACGGGCACAAAAATTTGGTCTGGATATCTTGTGGCATGGTACAGAATGATGAGGATATTCTTATTTCCTTGAGTAGATCTCTCTAGTGGCTCCATAAGATACATGCCTAACCTTTCAAAAGGGGTCTGGATTATGGGCATTGGTATGAGAGGCGCTGCCTGAACGTGACAGGCTTTCTGAGTTGGCAAGTAGGGCAGGACTGGCAATACAACTGAACCAGTTTTTGTAGATCCAAACAATAGAATTGTGCCAATATTTTCTCCTGGATCTTTTCCTCCTCTAAGTGACCTCTTAGAAGATAGCTGTGTTCTAGTTCCATGACCTTCTGATGATAAAGTTTGGGAACTAGGAGTTGTTCTATCAATTCCCTCTCTAAACTTCCCTGTCTGACTCGATAAAGCAGCTCTCCTTTCATCACAAAATAAGGAGGAATAGGATCTGCAAGCTGTGTTCCAGGGATTACTTTTCCATCCAACTTCTGTATATGATCTTGCGCCCACTTAAAGGATTCATCCTCCCTCTGGGCCCACCTGAAGCTCCCCGGTCACCCCCTTTTTCCCACTCAAAGGGGCCAGATAAGACATTCTGGGTGGTGTCTGTTCTTCCCCCGACTCTAATCCGTGGGCCACTACCAGACCTCCATCATCAGCGGCATCGTGGGGTATTTCCCCACTGCCTCTAAATTAGCAGCATAAGTGTTGTGATCTTCCTGCACTGAGCAGGGATACGACACTGCATGCAGGAAGATCACAACACTCCCGGTATCAGGGTTAGGGCACTGAGAGCAGGAAGATCACAATACTCCCGGTATCAGGGTTAGGGCACTGCGTGCAGGAAGATCACGACACTCCCGGTATCAGGGTTAGGGCACTGCGTGCAGGAAGATCACAACACTCCCAGTATCAGGGATATGGCACTTAGTGCAGGAAGATCACAACATTCCCAGTATCAGGGATAGGGCACTGTGTGCAGGAAGATCACAGCACTCCCGGTATCAGGAATATGGCACTGAGTGCAGGAAGATCACAACACTCCCTGTATCAGGGATAGGGCACTGTGTGCAGGAAGATCACAACACTCCTGGTATCAGGGATAGGACACTGTGTGCAGGAAGATCACAACACTCCCGGTATCAGGGATAGGACACTGTGTGCAGGAAGATCACAACACTCCTGGTATTAGGGATAGGGCACTGCATGCAGGAAGATCACAACACTCCCGGTATCAGGGTTAGGGCACTGCGTGCAGGAAGATCACAACACTCCCGGTATCAGGGTTAGGGCACTGTGTACAGGAAGATCACAACAGTCCCAGTATCAGGGATAGGGCACTGCATGCAGGAAGATCACAACACCCCTGGTATCAGGGATAGGGCACTGCGTGCAGGAAGATCACAACACTCCCAGTATCAGGGATACGGCACTGCATGCAGGAAGATCACAACACTCCCAGTATCAGGGCTAGGGCACAAGTTCTAGTCACATTGACTGATCGCATTACTTTTTTTGTCAAGCTACCAACTGTTTCCATTTCCCATCCCCCATATATTGTCAGTGGGAACCTTGGTAACATCAATAAATAAGAGGCCAGCCAATAGGAATACATATTCATTCCTAAACTGACCTTAACTGACCTGAAAAGTGTCAAATTGTATCATTTTCTGTTAGTGCGCACTAACTTCCAGTTAGTGCGCACTAATCAGAAAAACAGATTTTTTAACTAAAAAATCGTGCCAAACACGATTTTCTTCTCCTGCCAGACGATTTTGATCATTAAGACGATTGGGCACACGATTCACATCCCTAGTATTCATACACATTGAGAGTGAAGTTCCCAACAACTCCCTAAAGAGGTGGGTCAGGGAGCTGTGAGCATATATTCTTGGTCTCTGTGTGCTTCCTTGTTTTGCTCAGTTATTTTGATTGAGAGGTGACCCATACTGGGTCAGAAAAAAGATGATTTTTCTAGGTTGTGGAGCTACAACTAACTGTCCAGAAGCCTGAAAAAAAACTTACCACACTGATTCTAGAAAGAAGAAACCATATATAAAACTAGTGGAGCTATAAAACCAGCCCTGGAAAATGCTTTTTTGCTTAGAGACAACTGTAGCACAATGGCAGAGGTTGGTGTAGAAGTAGTGCATAACCATGTAGAAAATGAAAGTCACGTGTGAGGGAAACCCCCCTCCCTACCTAATGTGATGTTGTGTCTTTGGTCTCAACTAACATGCCAAGATTCACTTCTCAGGACATACGAATCAGGGATCTCTATTTGTGCGGTATCAGGTACTAGAGATGTGTTTCATTTAAAGGTTTTGGGTCAGGCTTTCCGCGGAAAATTTTGTTTTCCTATGGCTCTATTGGGTTTTTTTCCGCCCATTTTTGACAAAGTGTGTTAGTGCGCACTAACGGGCCTTACTGCGCACTAACAACCAGTTTGTGCGCAGTGTCTCAGCATTAGTGTGCAGTACACCGAACGAGACAGTGCACACTAGCTAGATGGTAATGCACATTAAGGCTCGTTAGTGCATACTTACAGGTTAGTTAGTGCGCCCTAATAGAATGTACAGCGCACTAAGGGGTAGATTTTCAAATAGCGCGAATTGGCCTACTTTTGCTGGCGCATCAGGCGCAAGCAAAAGTAAGCTGGATTTTAGTAGATACGCGCGGAGCCGCGCGTATCTGCTAAAAACCTGGATCGGCGCGCGCAAGGCTATTGATTTTGTATAGCCGGCGCGCGCCGAGCCGCGCAGCCTACCCCCGTTCCCTCCGAGGCCGCTCCGAAATCGGAGCGGCCTCGGCGGGAACTTCCTTTTGCCCTCCCCTCAGCTTCCCCTCCCCTCCCCTACCTAACCCACCCACCCGGCCCTGTCTAAGCCCCCCTTACCTTTGTCGGGGGATTTACGCCTCCCTCTGGGAGGCGTAAATCCCCGCGCGCCAGCGGGCCTCTGGGGCGCCGGGACGCGACCTGGGGGCGGGTATGGAGGGCGCGGCCACGCCCCCGGACCGCCCCGGGCCGTAGCCACGCCCCATACCCGCCCCCAAAACGCTGCCGACACTCCCCCTAAATGCCGCGACGACCGGGCCCGCCCCCGACACGCCCCCCTCGGAGAACCCCGGGACTTACGCGAGTCCCGGGGCTCTGCGCGCGCCGGTAGGCCTATGTAAAATAGGCTCACCGGTGCGCAGGGCCCTGCTCGCCTAAATCCGCCCGGATTTGGGCGGATTTAGGCGAGCAGGGTTCTGAAAATCCGCCCCATAGTAAGTAATTGTGCGCTGTAACTGTTAGTGCGCACTAAAAAAATTGCGACTTTAAAATTAAAAAGTATCAATTCAGAGGAGTCCGTTAGCTAGAAAGACAGTGTGCACTAAGTGGTATTGCTGCGCACTAAGAGATATGCAGTGCGCATTAAGTCCATTAGTGCGCACTAACACGAAATATGAATTTTGCCGAATTTTCGGCAAAATACGCTTCGTTTTTCAAGGCTACCAAACAATGATGAATTAGACAATATCGTTGACATTGTCTATTTCATGAAAAATGAATGCATATCCCTACTGCTGAGTAGAGTTACAGCGAATTTTCCTTCTATCGCGGCCTTCACAGCAGCAGTCATTTCTGTAATCATTGGGCCTGAAGTCTCTGACTCATGTTGGAATAAATCGTGTCAGCCATTTTAAAATCGCTGCTCTTCATTTTGTCCTTGTCCTTCCGAGTCGATTTAGCGCCCATTATCAGTGTTGTGCACCAATGAAATTTCCAAATGTCAAGACAAGAAGAAATCTTCTAATGTAATTTTGTCCAAAATGTAAGCAAAATTCCACTTTGAAATGAAAGAATCAAGGATATGGCCCTCAGAGAGATCAGGTGTTATGTCTGCTCTCCCTCACAGCATCACATGGTCCCCCTATACTTTGCGTCTATAATCTTTGCAAATGGAAGGCACGACAAAGGCATTTTCCATATCTTCAATTGCAATTCCTGCAAAGCTCCTGGAATAGGCACAGCTTTAACCTGTATAAATTGTAATTCACTAGGCAATTCCTCAGTAACTGAGTTATGTACTTCCAATTTAAATGGAACATTACTTGCAACCCTCTGTAATAAATTTAGAATAAGATGCATCCTCACTTGGATTTATAATCTTTTAGGGTGAATGAGGCATGTAACCAACACCTGCCTCTTTACCCCTGTCACCCTCAAATGTTTCATTGTCTGAATCTGACAAGCTATAAGCCAAATAAACAAAAGGAAAATTTCTAAATAATGCTGAGGTGACTGAAATTTATGCCCTTTGGGCCTGCTTTTTAAAAGCATTCACATGCTTATAGGTGAATTCTCAAAGGAGTTACTCACATAAATGTAACATACTATCATTGCAATTTTCAAAAGTCATTTATGCATGCAAAATGGACTTACATGAATAAATCCTATGGACAAGTCAATGGCATATATATCAGCAATGTTCAAAAGCCCACTTATTCAAGTAAAGTGCATTTACACACGTAAAACCCAGATTTATGCATGTAAATGTTTTTGAAACTTAAGCCCTAATAGTTGGATTTTACGTGTGTAAATGTACTTTATAGGTGGACTTTTGAACATTGCTACAATAATCACCATTGAATTGTCTATTAGATATTCATGTGTAAGTGCACTTTACACGCATAAATGGCTTTATAAAATTGCTACAATAGTATGTTACATTTACATATGTAACTCCTTTTAAAATTACCTCCATAGATGGTAACTTTCAAACAAGTGCACCTGCACCCACATATACATGTATATGAGCAGCGGCCACATACACTGAAATCTTATATCCTGAGCACAAGTACGCTCGCATGTTAAAAAAGAGAATTAGCATGTGTAAGTGTGCACATAATTTTAAGCATTTACACAAACAACAGGGATTTGCTGGCATTTACACACACAAGTGAGAACGTTTTAAAACGTGCATTATGGAAATGAGCAGTTTGTTCAGTCAATCCCTAAATCATCAAGACCCCTCTGTTTCTTCAGCTGCACTCTCCCAAGTTTGCCCAGACCCCTCCAGCATGTCATATGTGGCTATAAATACTTTTACATCAGCCAAGGGAGCAGCAGTGCTCCTTTTTGTTCTTTTGGATTATAAATACTTTTATTCAGACTTACATCTTATCAATAGCCAAAGTAAATTTGCACTGAAATAAACCAGAAGCACGCCAATTTCGCTTTGCTACAGATGCACATATCTCTTGGCCCCGACCTGAAACACCCATGACCCGCTCATTCCACCACTTTTTTTCTCAATGCGAAATACTCATGCATAAGTACTTGTGCATGTATATGGCAGGTTTATAAAGTTGGCCGGCTGCAAATAAGCAATACGAGTGTGTGCTTCTCCCGTTTTTGGCTTTTAAAATTCACCTTTTTCTGACACAGCTGAGAGCATATAAGGAAGACTCATATGAGACTTTAGAAGTCGAAGGATGAACCATATGTTTCTTAACAAATTCTTCCCACATTGTCTTCATGAAAGCATAGGGAATACAGGCACAGCTGGAAAAAGTTTCCCAGCTGATGCCTCTTCCGATATCAGAATTGGAGGGACATAATTTTGTTTTGACCTCACACCTGACTCTTGAAACTCCTTACAATCCCTCCTTATAATCCCTCCTTGTCAACATTAGGCTTTAAGAAAATAGCATTCCTTGATATTCAACCAGAAGCAGAAAGCTGCATCAGTAAGACAGGTCTCTGCTTTGAAAGCGTGACAAGTGAGCACTGCACTGCCTTTGGTGCTGAAGAGCAAACATTCAGCACAGAGGCACTGGCTGCTCTGCTCGGTGCCAACATAATTCCAAATGACAGTTGTTCCTTTTTAAAAGGCACTTGTGTTGATGCCGAAGAAACATTCACTTGGTTGAATGGCAGTTCTGACATTGTTTACCTCTTATTTTTCTTTTTCAATTTAGAATATTTGGATGCTGCTTTCCTTTTTTTTTTTTTTTAGAAGGCTCTGCATCCTGCCGTTACTCATGGTTTTCATCTGAACAATAATTATCAGGAATACTTGACTCACTCTACTGTGAATTGCTATCCTCTAAATTAGCCAACTGAAGTTTAATCATCATCCATGTTATTTTTTGGGATGGATGTGAACCCTGGGCCAAGATGAGAGATGTCTCCGCCCACAGGGAGGAGCCTCGTGGGTCTCATCATCAGTAGGCTTGGTCTAGTGCACAGGAAACACCTGGAGAGAAGCTTTATTATGGAGAAAAGAAGGCAAGCCTGCAGAGCGGGAGGAGAGAATAACACAGTTCTGAGCAATGGGGATGTCCCCAAGAAATGCTGCTGAAGGTGTAGATCTGGTAGTGGCCCACAGAGCGGGGTATGCCAGGAAATCCCTCAGACAGTAGGAATACCTCAGGTTACAGATCCGGTAGTGGTCCGCAGCGCGGGGTACGCCGAGGAGTCTGTGCAGATGTAGATAACTGAGGCTTAGGCAGCCGAGGGAATCTGTAGGTGCAGCGGTGGTCTTACAGCTCAAGATGTTCAGGAGAGCTTGCTGTAGAGAAGCGATAGTGGCCTGTGGCATGGGGTATGCTGCCGATGAAGCCAGCAAGCAGCGAGGTTGAAGGCAGAGTAGTAATCACGAATGGAAGTGCTAGAGTAGCTCCGAGGTAGTGGGTCGGCAGAGTCACCAACAGGAAGGCCCTCCGAGGAGCGGATAGCCAGGAACGAGTAGAGCCCCCGAGGAGCGGATACTCAGAGTGCTGTATACCCAAGAAGGAGCAGGAACAGGAAGTCCACGTATCGAGCGTATTCGTAACAAGGAAACTCCTTGCTAACTCGTCTTAGCACAGGGCCGGGTGGCTTAAGTACGGAGATGTGCTGACGTCATCAGGAGGGGACGCCCCCGAGGTTCCCGCCATGACGTGTACTTAGGAGGCCCTTGCGTGCACGCGCCTAAGTAATCCCGGATACAAGATGGTGGTCGGGAGCGCCCACACTGTCCCAGGGATGCTGGGAAGGTTGGCGCTGGCTGGCAGATGTCGCCACTTGTCCCAGAATTGACGGTGTAGGGAGGAAAGAGGTGAGCATGAGAGGTCGCAGCCATCTGCGACCGACGGGCGTAACAATCCATTTATGATTAAGTGCTTTAAGTGACATTTCTATTTATTTATTTATTTGTTTAAAAATTTTGTATACCATCATTCGCAAGAAACATCACAACGGTTCACATCATAGAATCATAAAATCATAAAAGCAATAATAAATTCTGGTAGTTAAAATACAATAAGATATTTAAACAAAATAAAATTATTAATAAAAGGACGGGTAAAAAAAACAACTTAAGAATAATCGTTTATTCGTTCTAACTACTTCTTTCCTCTAAATGGTCTGCGTAGGCCTGCTCGAAGAACCAAGTCTTCAGTGCTTTCTTAAACGCCTTAAACTCAGTTTCCAGACGTAGTTCAAGGGGCACTGAATTCCAAATACAGGGACCAGCAATAGAGATGGATCTGTCCAATACTAGTATGAGATGGGCTGAATTTACTGACGGGATTTGCAATAGTCCCTTATTGGCTGATCTTAATGATCTTTGTTGGGTGTGAAGCCGAATTAAAAAATTCATCCAATCTGTTTTTTGACCATGTATCGCTTTGTGTACAATGCAGCATGCCTTATACTGTATTCTCTGTAAGATCGGTAACCAGTATAAATTAATCAGAACAGGAGTAATATGATCTCGTTTTTTACAGTTTGTTAGCACTCTCGCAGCTGAGTTTTGAAGGACCTGTAAAGGGCACAATGTGGTTTGTGGAAGACCCAGAAGAAGCGAGTTACAATAGTCCAGTGATGAAAAAATTAGGGCCTGTAACACTAAACGAAAATCATTAACATCCAGCAATGGCTTCAATTTTCTCAGGACCAACAACTTATAATAACCTTCCCTTAATTTCACAGAAATATGTTTTTTGAAATTCAGTTGACAATCAATGGTTATTCCAAGGTCTTTAACTAAGTCCGAGAGTATTAATTTAATGATATTTGGTAAGGTAAGGGTATTATTGGTATTAATCATATTATTTTTAGGTTTTCGGTCAAGAAGAATAATTTCTTTTTTTTCCATATTTAAAGCTAATTTCATGTGACATAATAATTGATTAATGGCAGCAAGGTAGGCAGTTATTAATTTGAAAGTTTGTTCAAATGTATCAGATACAGGGATCAAGAGCTGGATATCATCAGCAAAAATATAAAAATTCAGGCCTAAGCCTGCTAGAAGGTGACAAACTGGCAGTAAATAAACATTAAACAGCGTTGCCAACAAGGCCGAACCCTGTGGAACCCCAGTTTGGAGCTCAATTTTGTCCGAGAGGGTATTACCTATTTTAACTTGAAAGGATCGTTGCTTTAAAAATGAAGAAATCCATCCAAGAGTCTTATTTATAAGACCAATCTCTTCCAATCTTGTAATCAAGACATCATGATCTATCGTGTCAAACGCTGCCGACAAATCAAGTAAGACAAGAATATATTTTTGACCCGAATCAAAACCTTTTAGTACTGTGTCAGTCAATGACAGTAATAATGTTTCAGTGTTTAAATGTTGGCAGAAGCCAAATTGATTTGGATACAAGATATTATTTGATTCAAAGTGTTCTACTAATTGTGGACAATTTTTTCAATTATTTTTGATAGGCAGGAAAGGTTCGATATCGGCCTATAATTACTCAGCATATCTGGGTTCAGAGTAGATTTTTTTTAAATAGGTTTAATAATAGCAGATTTCAAGTCTTCTGGGAGATAACCTTCATATGAGGAAAGATTAACAATTTTTGCAAAAATTGGAGCTATCATATGTGCAATTGGTTTCAAAGCAACTGATGTAATCAGATCTAGAGGGTGATTAGTTGGATTTAATTTTTTAATTACAGTTTCAAGTTCCAAAGAGGAAACCTCTTCAAATAATGGCCAATCAGGAATTTCTTTTTTTATCATTTTTATTTCTTGGACTTTTACGCTGGGAATTGATTTAATAAGGTTATCAACCTTATTCTTAAAGAAATATGCTATTTCATTACATCTAGCTTTTGACAATGGATTAGTTTCAGCATTAGTTGAGTTTGTTAAATTTTTGACTAAGGTAAAATAGGGTTCAGGCATTATAGCTAAAACAGTGAATTTTATGCTTAAAATAGTTCTTTTTAGTACTGTTAATAAGATTTTTGTATTTATTTAATTGAGATCTATATAGGCCTAAAGATTGTGGATTTTTGTTTTTCCTCCAATATTTTTCAAACTTCCTCAGTTGTGCTTTTGCCATTTTAATATCATTATTATTTATTTATTATTTTTATATACCGACATTCGATCTCAATCGAGATATCACACCGGTTTACATTCAGGTACTGTAGGTATTTCTCTATCCCCAGAGGGCTTACAAGCTAAGTTTGTACCTGAGGCAATGGGGGGTAAAGTGACTTGCCCAAGGTCACAAGGAGCGACAGCAGGACTCGAACCCTGGTCTCCTGGTTCATAGTCCACTGCTCTAACCATTAGGCTATCCCACCAAGGTTGGGATAATTTGTTATGTTTTAAAACTCTTGTTTTTATTGGTTTAATGGGGGGGGGGGGGTAATTTTCAAAAGGAGTTATAGGCCTGATTTTAAAAAGCATTTACACAGGTAAAACTTGGATTTACATGTGTAAATGTACTTTTCTCGTGTAAGTGGGCTTTTGAAAATTGCTACAATAATATGCTACATTTAAGTGCATAACTGCTTTGAAAATTACCTCCTATGCATGTAAATATAACTACTATTGTAGCAATTTTCAAAAGCCATTTTATAAAGCCCACTTACTTGAGTAAAGTGTGTGCATTCAAGTAAGTGGGCCTGATTTTAAAAAGCATTCACTCAAGTAGAGCTAGGTTTTACTTAAGTACATGCACTTTACTCAAGTAAGTGGACTTTTTGCTACAAAAGTAGTTACATTTACCTGCATAATTCCTTTTGAAAATTACCCCCTATGTGTTTTATGATCTCTGTCTCAGTAGCATAAGCTGTGATAGATGGCTTGGGTGAGAGCCCTTGTTGATGTAGCATAGTTGACACAGCCTTGTAGGCAAACCTTAGAGGCCTATGTCAACAGCTGGTGAACATACTCTGAAGCCGGATAGGGTGGAGCTTCACCTGTACCAGCCACCTCCCCTGTAGGTTAAGCCTGACAGGCAGCGGTTCCTTAGGGTGGTCAGATAAGCAAGAATCTGAGGGCACACTGGGGTCAGGGCAAGTAGCAGACTTGAGCAGTTAAAAGCAAGCCAAGGTCAGAGAAGGCTGTGAACAGACATGGTCAAGTACAAACAAGAGGTCAGGTCCAGGCAGTAGGCAATTGTGATCAAGTCCAAACTAGAGGTCAGATCCAGGCAGCAGGCAATTGTGGTCAGCTCCATGCAAGAAGTCAGAATCCAGAAGTCAGTCCAAGGGTGGATGAAAACACACAGAAGACAGTGTTCGAGATGGACAGGACTAGGCAAGGCTGGAAGAAGCAAGGTTAGATGAGACAAGATGGGATACAGCACAACAGAAACCAGAACAAGACAGGAAACAGGAACCAAGATGCAGGAGCAATACGCACTGCAGATGCAGGAGACCCATTGCCGCGGCAAGATAATGCAGCAAGTCTCTTGCTTAAATAGGCCAGTCGACCTGACATCATCGGAGGGCAGTGCTCAGCGTTTCCCACCACGGGGCCTACAGTATATAATATGCGCATATGCATGCCTAAGGGAAGGCAGTGGCCTGGAGCATGCAATGATGGCAGTGTTCAGCTATGATGTTCCTGGTCATTCAGCAGTGTTGGGGTGAGTGTAGCCGGTTGCGGCAGACTGCCACAAGTAGCAAATGTAACATAAGCATTACAGACATTCATCAAGACCATCCTGTGAGGACATTTTTTGATTGCAGATGATATATTTTTTTAAAAAGCATTCTACCTATGCTTTGAAGATCTGTCTGGCATTTGCTTCTACTCAACATAGTCTTGTCTGAAAGGAGGTTAAATACTAATAAAGAAAAAGCTGTCAGCAAATATATCATATAAATACAAATAAAAACGAAAGTGAAAATAATGACTTTCATGACTATGCTATTAATCAGATGGTATAAACTGGAAGGAGGTTGTGTAATAGTACAGAAGTGGTAGGGGACACATGCACTTAGAAGGTTCCTTTAGAATTTTCTGAACTAGGAAGAGCTATGCTTTGTCTATGACAGTACCATGGGATGATGTCTCCCAGTCATGTGGTTGTTCCATATGGCTTGTCCATGGACAAAGTAAAGTTTCTTACCTGTAAAGAAGGATCTCCATGGACAGCAATACGAACAGCCACACAATCAGTTGTGTGGCTGTTCCGTAAGGTTTATCTACGAAGAAAGTAAAGTTGCTTATCCAAAACATAGATTCTCTGTGCACAGCAGTACAAGCAGCCACATAATCCCACCCACCTCCTAGAAGTTGAAGTTCAGCCAAGGAAGGACCGAAAGGAGGTTGTGTGGTAGTAGAGAATTGGTAGGGACCGTGGATTCTCAGAAGGTTCCTTTAGAATTTTCTGAGCTACGAAGAGCTATGGTTTATCTAAAATTTGTTGACCTCATTTGTTGCTCCAAATGGCCCTGATTTTAAAAAACATTTACATACTTAAAATTGGGCTTTTCACATGTATATGCACTTTACTCAAGTAAGTGAGTTTTGAAAATTGCTACAATATATGGCATTGAATTTTCCATAAGATTTACTAGCATAAGTGCACTTTACTCATGTAATGACTTTTGAAAATTGCTACAATAGCATGTTACATTAATCCACATAACTCCTTTAAAATGACCTCCTTACTGAAGAATCATGAAGGACTTTGTTAAATGCCTTCTGAAAATCCAGATACATTATACTATATTGACCAGCTCATCTTATCCACGTTTATTAACACCTTCAGAAAAATCTAGTAGATTGGTAAGACAAGATTTCCTTTTTGCCAAATCCATGTTTGCTCATCCCGATTAGGCCATTTCAACCCACATGACAAATTATTTTATTTTAAAGAATTTCTTTTACCATTTTGCCCACAACCTACCCAGTCTATAGTTTCCCAATTCTTCCCAGAATCCTTTTTAAAAATTGATGTTGCATAGGCCACCCTCCAGTTTTCAGGTATTGCAGTTGATTTCAAAGATAGTTTACAGATAGTTAGCAACAAGTCTACAATTTCATATTAGAGGTCTTTCAGAAATCTGGGTTGAATTCCATCTAATCCTGGTGATTTTTTTTATTCTTTAGGTTGTCAATTTGCTCTATTACATCTTCTATTTTTTTAGTGACTTGCTTCATGTACTCGGAATCATACATTTTTGGTATGAATTATGAATTTTGCCCCAATATCCTCATCAGTAAAGACTAAAGCAAATAATTAATTTAGTTTTCCTGCTATGGCCTTATAATCCCTCTTACCCTTTTAGTCACTGAGTGGTTCAGCTGAGTCCCTTACAGACTTGTTGCCTCATATATACTTGAAAAAGATTTTCAACTGAATTTTCAAAGGAGTTACTCATGTAAATATAAAAATCCTATGGATAATTCAATTGCATATGTTGTAGCAATTTTCAAAAGCCCACTTACATGGGCAAAGTGCATTTACACTTGTAAAACCCATTTTTAAGTGTGTAAATGTTTTTGAAAATCAGGCTCTTTATTATTAGTTTTTGCCTCTTTGGCGAGTTTCTTTTCAAATTCTCTCTTGGCCTGCTTTATTAATGTTTTATATCTAACTTGCCAGTGCCAGTGCAGGTTCCCATCAATAAAAAAAAACCCCAATTAAAACAAAAAATAAAAACCTGCTCACCCCTAGCAATTAATGCAAATAAAATTCCTTTTACCCATATAAAATGCTTTGAAAATTGTCATCTATATTTTCATGAGAGATATTTTAAATAGATATCCTTATTTACAGGTACATGTTATATATATTTTTATTATAAATGGTTAATTTATTTAATCTAATTTGTAAATCATCTCATTCCCATGTTTAAAATAACTTGCTTATTAAAATTAAAGCTATTGCTTTAAGTTACTGTAAGTTACAGTATATTACATTCAGAATTGTATTCAAACTACAGTTTAAGGGATTTTTACATAGAATAAAAATAACAATATAACAGCAGTCAGCCTCATCAAACTAAGGCCTAGATTTTCTAAGCTACTGCGGTAACGAGGGGCAGAGGGGCGGAGCGGGGGGCGGGCCTTACCTTTTCGCCGTCAGCAAAGTCATTGCGGAGTCCACCCCGACTCCTCCCCTCCCGGTTCGGACTCTGCCCCGACTCCGCCCCGATTTAGTAATCGCACGCGATCGCTTTGGAAAATGACCCCCTTATTTACAAATGATGTAGTTTACCTGTAATGGTGGATCAGTTGTCCATTTTCCCATAAGGTTATAATGCAGTGTGAATTTTCTATAGATGTTATGCATGATAACAGGATTCACACATGGAAAATAAAATAATTATAACTATTTCTTGCTGCATGACAGAAAAGTAAAATTTATCATTTACTTTCTGTTAAAATTATGTTTTTCACTGTCATTTTCAAATTAGTCAAGTCAAAAAAAAAGTGAAGAAATTAAACCTCTTGTTTTTGGCATGTTGTACAGTTACTTCTCAGGTCCTACAAATGAAGCGCATATTAACAGAATTGAAACCTTAAAACCTGTGAGGTACTTTTTAAAAAGACTTATGAGCGGGTGCACAGTTGCACGAGTTTGTGGCATGCGCACATGGAAGCGGTGATTTTATAAAATACATGTGTGTATGCACAAATATGCGCATGTATTATAAAATCAGCTGTTCGCGCATATATATGCGCACAATTTTATAATGACATGCGCATATGTGTGCAAATGTCACCTCGTGCATGTAAGTGGGAGGAATTTTAGTAGCCACATGCACTGACACAATAGCCCTTTTCCCCAGTTCGCTCCCAGTTTGCCCCAGTAAAGGAGAGGACTTCCTAACCCACCTAGCTAACCTGCCTCCCTTAAACCCTATTTTCCTAAACCTTTAAAACCTCAGCAACTAGAGTATTTTTTGTTATTATTGTTTCATGACTTACATGTCATCCATAGCAGAAGTAAAATTATGCAGAAGGGGGCCCTGGCATGCACGTCCGAGTTTAAATACTTACACACTGGATTCATGTTACTGTCCCGGTTCACCCATGTCCCGCCCATGCACTGCCCAGACCATGCCCATTCCCTGCACCTTTTTGGCAAAAAGATTTTTATGCATGTAACAGGAGATACGTGAGCAGCCGTGGGCCTTTTAAAATCCATGCGGCACGTGCAGGTCCGAGACACGCGTGGATCTCTTGGATTTGGCACGTGCAAAGCTTTTAAAATCAACCAGTGGGGTTAGAATAAATACTCTTTAGTTATTGCAGTAAAAGGTCAATCTTTCATATCAATGAAGTATTTAATAGCTTATTCCTTGGTTTCAGATTGTGTATTGATAGAATTTCTTCCTTGCTTATTCTTAAGGAGAAAACTATGGAGCCCCAAAAGCTAATATACACTAACATTATATGAATTTTTTTTTATGTCCTTATCAATGATATGTAATGGAGAAAAAGAAAAAAAAAAGTCACAGTAATCAACACTAATACAAAATAGTGGCAGGAGAAAACCTATTTAATTTTCAATTCTTTTTATGCTGCCTCAGTTTTTTTTTAAATGCAATAAGAATTGTCTTTAAAGGTTCATTTCTCAAAGCACTAAGATTTATATCATAGTATTGAGATAATCTTAATATCATCATAGGCACATTTCCCAACACACTGTGCTGCTGAATATACATTTTTTCTTCTTATACACTTGCATGAGTATAAAATGAAGATATTATTGAAAATATTAAGATAAAAAAACACAAAAATATTATTTCTCAGATAACACAAAAAAATTAATCAAAAAAATACAACTCCTCAAATATGGGGAAAGATCCTGAATGTGAATAATTCCTTACTCAGTAAAGAGCTGCTGAACATAATTAACCATGTACCCAGTGTTTGTATTTATAATTCATTTGACATATTATTTAAAAAGATTTATTTTGCATTTGCTGTAAGAACTAATTTAAAATTAAAGAAGATCACAAAAATGTCAGAATAAAAGTTAAATCAGAAATTCTCTAAATATCTCTGCATAGAAATATTGATTTTGAAAAATGTATTTCACACGGTTCAGAAAAAGGAAAAAATGTTATTCATCCATAAGTAAACAAGTTCAATTCAGCTTAGGAAAAAAATAACAAAATATAATTCATCCAAAACAGTTCCAATATGAACTGCATTTCAGCAAATATGCCTGTGACAAAGGGAAAATTATAAATCAAAGACAGAAATCTAAAAATCATCCTTGTAATTTTTTTCCTGATCCAGCCAAGGCAAATAGAAGGTAAAGAAATGTTTGTTTCACTCTGTAGACCAGTCTGATGATAGCATCATTACTTTGGACCTGCAATCTGAAAACATAAAGAGGTTGATATTCAGTGCCACTTAGGGCTGGATTTTCTAAGATCACACCGGTTTGTGAATCGTGCGGTAATGGGGGGCGGGGGGGGGGGGGCGAAGCGGGGGGGCGGGCCTACAAAAGCCAGCAGCGATCGCTCCACGGTGGTGTTAACGCTGCCGACTTTCGCACCCAATAGTGTCACCGTGAAAGGTGGTACTATTGGGCGCGCTACTGGCGGCTATAGGGGTCTTACCTTTTCGCCACCAGTGAAATTTCCACGGCATCTGCCCCGATGCCACCCTGACTCCTCCTCTTCCAGTCCCAACGCCGCCCCGACTCCATCCCTATCTAGCTATCGCACGCAAAAAGGGACTTTTCGCATGCGAAAAGTCCCTTTTCATGTGAGATAGGGATAGAAAATGATCCCCTTAATTGGATAAGTAAGGACTTATCTAGCTAAGAGGTAGTATCTGAATATCTGGCAGCATTTATGTAGTGGCTGCCACTTATCTGGAAAAGTACTTAGCTGGATAAGTACTTTTTCTGCTAATTGGTGGGCAGGAAATTTGTGTTTAGGGGAGGAGCAACTTATCTGGTTAACATAGCTGGATAGATATTGATATTTAAACTTATCTACTTATCCTAAGTGGATAAGATAGGCCTGTTCAATAGCATGTCTAAAGTTAGCCAGATAAGACTTATCTGGATAACAAATGACTTATTTTGGGGGGGGGGGGGGGGAGCAGAAAGGTGTTGCTGAATATCCTTTGTAAGTTAGCCAGATAAATCTTATCTGGCTAACTTTCTTAAACGTTTACCTTTGAATATCTAAACCAACATATAATTATCATTTGATTAATAGTTTTCCTTGAACTTGGATTCCTAAATTTTGCTCTTTGCTGCACTCTCAAGGTTAGTTTACGTGGGATAATTTTCAAAGCAGATTAATGCGTGTAAGTCTGCCTTGAAAATTAGTGTAACTTATGCACATTTTTACTGCCTAATTTAGACAGGCTCTTCAAATATTACCCCAATGGATAATTTTCTAATAGCCTACATAAGAAAGATGGCAAATATAATTATAAGTTACATGAATTTTCAAAACAAACGTGTGCATATGCTGTTTACTTCGAAAATTATTCTACCAAAACTACTGACACATTATTACAATTGCTAATTTGTGCACAGGAAATTTTTTAGGAAAATTATACATAAAAAGGCCTGATTCACAAAAGCTTTAAACTCTGGAATTTGTTGCCAGAGAATGTGGTTAGTGCAGTTAGTATAGCTGTGTTTAAAAAAGGATTGGATAAGTTCTTGGAGGAGAAGTCCATTACCTGCTATTAAGTTCACTTAGAGAATAGCCACTGCCATTAGCAATGGTTACATGGAATAGACTTAGTTTTTGGGTACTTGCCAGGTTCTTATGGCCTGGATTGGCCACTGTTGGAAACAGGATGCTGGGCTTGATGGACCCTTGGTCTGACCCAGTATGGCATGTTCTTATGTTCTGTGTCTATAGGAAAAAAGCTTAAAGGTGAATTTTAAAAGAGATGTGCATGCCATAAAGTGCAGAAGTGCCCACATCTAGCACATGCATGTCTCCAATCGATTTTATAAACTTGCCACAAATGCACACAGGTACCAATATGTGAATATCTCACACTGAGAAAAAAGAGAGGTGGGATGGGGAAGGTCATAAGCATTCCAAGGCAGAGCCAAGAGATAGATACTTAAGTAGTGTGGCGAATGTGGCACGCGCTTCCAGTTCAATTCTGTGCAAATGTACTTCTGCTATTGATCAAGTGTAAGTCTGTGTATTTTTAGTCACCTATGAAGTTCTTGCGTGGTTTGGATAAATTGGGGGTGTGCAGGCTAAAGAATCAGGGTGCCTTGATGACCTAGATAGAGCCTGAGCAAACTGGTGGATGAACTGGTCATTTCCTTCATACAAGCATATTTTAAAATTTACTCACTTATATGTGTAAATGCTGACTATACCCAGCTGGGCGCTTCCATGCTTAAAATTAGCAGCACACATATACGTGCAAAGACTGTTTTATAGCATGTGCATGTGCTTGCGCATAGGATATAAGATTTCAGCAAATGTTGCCATGCACCCATATATATGTGGGTGTCCACATCTCATTTAAGGGTTGATTTTAAGACCCGCACGCATGCGCCCATATGCCTGCAGTTCCCAGTGTGTGCACATGGACACACATGCGCGTTGGTGCACGCATGTTATAAAATATGATATCCGCGCGCAGAGACATGGTGGATTTTATCATCCATACATGCACATGCAGGCGGATGGACTCATCTGTGCGCAGGGGGGAAATTTTAAAAAGCCATGTACAGCAACGAGAGTAGGGCTTCCCCAGTTCCCTATACCCCTACCTAACCTTCCTACCCTTTCCCCTCTCCTATCCTCTCCTCTCCTTCCTGACCCCAAACCCTTCCTAGCTACTTACTTTTTTTGTTAGATTACTCAGGAGCAATAAGTAATCTCCGGGTGTCAGCAGCTGGCTGGTGGCCCACCCCTTTTGAGAGTCCCGGCACTTCAGCACGTAACGGGGGTTATGCACGTGGCCAGGCCCTTCCAAATATGCGTGCAGGCTTCTGAAAATTAGCCCGTTAATGTTACCCTATTAAACAGTAACTTTGAAACAGCCATGCGGGCGTACATGTAAGTGTGCATGCCAGCTTGCGCCAATAGATGCGGCCATTTTATAACATATGCACATATATTTATTTTATTTATTTATTTATTTATTTATTTATTTTGTATACCGACATTCGATCGAGATATCACATCGGTTTCCAGAAAACAGGTTGAATAGAGCCGGAACTGCCCTATTTTACATTGTAACAAGAGAACAGTTGATTAAACAATAAATATAAGGAACATTGTAACATATGAATAAAATTAAAATTAAATATTAGATGTGGGTATATAGAAATGGCATATAGCCTATATACAATATGTACAATATGACTTGGTTATGAGTAGGGTGGGGGACAGGGAAAAGGGAGGTTACGAGAAGGGTGGGGGACAGGGAAAAGGGAGGATAGAGAAGGGGGGAGGGGTTATGCGTTCATGCAGAGTAGAAGTTATGTGGTAAGGCTTTCAAGAGCGTTTATTATAGGATGTTGGGGTTCAGGAGGGAATGCTTTCAAGAACAGCCATGTTTTGAGCTGTTTTTTAAAGACTTGCGGTGAGGGTTCGTTTCTGAGCTGTGGGGGGAGGGAGTTCCAGAGGGTAGGGCCAGCTATTGTAATGGCTCGTTTGCGTGTTGTATTGAGGTGAGCATTTTTAAGAGTTGGGATGGAGAGGAGACCTGAGTTGGTGGATCTGAGATTTCTTTGTGTGAAATATGGTTGGATGTTGTTGTTTAGCCAGACCATTCTGTTGTTGTTTATTTTTTTGTGAAGAAGGGTGAGGGTTTTATACTGGATTCTTTGTGTGATGTGCAGCCAGTGGAGGTCTTTGAGAGTGGGTGTGATGTGGGAGGATTTTCTGTGATTGGTGATAATTCTGGCGGCGGCGTTTTGTAGAACTTGGAGGGGCTTGATGTGGATTTCAGGAAGTCCAAGGAGGAGGGAGTTGCAGTAGTCGAGTTTTGAGAAAATAATTGATTGTAGTACTGTTCGGAAATCATGCGGTTGGAGGAGAGGTTTGAGTTTTTTAAGTGTTTGAAGTTTGAAAAATCCATCTTTGATTATATTGGAGATGTGTCGTTTAAAGTTGAGTTGGCTGTCGATGGTTACTCCTAGGTTTTTTGTGGATGGTGTGAGTGAGGTTCTTGATAAGTTTGGCATCCCAGTGTTGTTTGCGCTTCCTGTGTTGTTTGAGGGGGTGCTCTCGAGGGGGGAAGCGGGACGGTCGTCCTGGATGTGAATGATTTCTGTTTTGGCTTGGTTGAGGCAGAGAGATAGTTGTGATAGCAGTTGAGATAAATTTGAACTGAGTTTGTTCCATCTTTCCATGGTGAGTTCAATGGATTTGGTGATGGGGAGGAGAATTTGAATGTCGTCTGCATAAACGAAGTAGGTGAGGTTGGCATCAGAGAGGTATTTGCATAGTGGGAGGTTGGCATCAGAGAGGTATTTGCATAGTGGGAGGAGGTAGATGTTGAAGAGGGTCGAGGATAGTGAAGAACCTTGAGGGACGCCATGGGTGAGGGGCACTTGGGAGGATTCAGAAGAGTTTGTCTTGACAATGAAGGATCTGTTAGAGAGGTATGATTTGAACCAGTTGAGTGTAGTGTCTTGCAGACCGATCTCTTTAAGTCTGGTGAGGAGAGTTCTGTGGTTGATGGTGTCAAATGCGGCTGATATATCGAGGAGGATCAGTAGAAATGTCTTGCCACTGTCTCGGCCTCTGAGGATGGTGTCGGTGAGGGAGAGGAGGAGAGTTTCTGTGCTGTAGAGTTTTCTGAAGCCGTGCTGTGTTGGATGGAGAAGATTGTGGGCGTCGAGGTGGTCTGTGAGTTGATTGTTGACAGTTTTCTCGATGATTTTTGCTAGGAATGGGAGGTTGGAGACTGGTCTGTAGTTTGCAGGATCAGATTTGTCGAGTTGCGGTTTTTTTATGATTGGTTTGATGATGGTGTTTTTGAGTTTGTCTGGGAAGATTCCTTGTTCGAGGGATAGGTTGATGATTTGGGTTATAGGTTTGGCAATAATCTCTCTGATGAGTTTTAGGGTTTTGATGGGGATGGAGTCTACGGGGTGGGATGCTGGTTTGGTTTTTTTGATGAAGGGTTCAATTTCTGTAGATGCAACAGGAGTGAATTGGGTCCAAATGTGGATGGGAGGAGGGATATTTGTTGAGTCGTTGTGGGAATGGGGAATCTTGGCAATGATGTTGTCGACTTTGTCCTTGAAGAATTGAGCTAGTTTGTCACTGGAGATGTTGTTGGAGTTTGGCATTGTGTCATTCTGGATTGGGTTGGTGAGTTCTTTGACGTATGAGAAGAGGGTCCTCGGGTTGAATTGGTATTCATGAATTCTGGATGTGTAGAAATTGCGCTTTGCTGTGTTGAGGTCAGCTGTATATTTGTGTAGAAGTGTTCTATATTTGTCTTTCAGGTTTGGTGTAGGTGTTCGTCTCCATTGTTTTTCGGTTTGTCTGAGCGTTCGTTTGGATGTTTTCAGTTCGGGGGTGTACCAAGGAGCATTTTGTTTAGTAGATGATCTGATTTCCTTTTTTATTGTGGGGCATAATGTGTTGGCTATGTCAGCGTTGATGGAGATCCAGGAGTCTGTAGCTGAGTTGGCATCATGTAGGTTGATTGTTTATATATATGCGTGCATATATATATATATGCGTGCATGCTATAAAATAGGCTGTGCGCACACACATGTGCTCACAAGTTTATGTAGATGTGCACATGTGTGCACAAATGCAACCTCTACCGCGCAAGTGGGGGATTTTAGTAGACATGTGCGCCAACCTAATTACCAGTTTCCCCAGTTAGTTCCTAGTTTGCCCAGGTAAAGGATAGGACTTCCTAACTCCCTTAGTTAACTAGCCTTCCTTTTATCCTGTTATCCCCAACCCTTAAAACCCCACTGATTTCTTTAGTTTCTTTTGTTTCTGGACTTCACATGTCATTTATAGCAGAAATAAAGTTACGTGGTAGGAGACCCCTGCATGCGCTTGTGAGCATAAATACACGTAGATTTCATTGAGAAATTTAGGAATCCCATTCCCCGCCCCTTTTTTGCAAAAAAATCTTTTGTGCACATACTGGAAAATATGTGCATACTCGCACGCTTTTTAAAATCCAAGCAGAGTGTGCCAGCCCAATTTCAGCGTGTATCTCCCAGCTTTGGTGCCTGTAGCACTTTTAAAATTCACCTTTAAGTCAATCAGGTCCATATTTTGAAAAACAAAAGTATAAAGCATGTCTAAATGCTTGCCCTGATCCTCCCTCGGTAACACCTCCACTCAGTCCCAGTAAACTTATATTGCACAGCATACATACACACATAAGTTTTCTCACATAGCAGATGGGAAATTTTATTACAAGCCATTTCCTCAGGTAAAGCACTGTTTATAAGGATTTGAATTTGTTTCGTTTTCATTACTTTACATATACACAAAAAGATTTTTAAATCTAAAAAAAACACCACAAAAAAATTGAAAAAAAATTTTAAAAAAATGTTATCTGCAGAAATGCCTTTGAAAATTACCCTCTAAATGTTCCTCCTCTTCCCTTTTTTTGTGTCAGTAAAGCAAGCAGGCCAAACTCTGAGGCATCAATCTCTATACAGAAGGGTTTGTCAAAGTCAGGGCTGACTACTACAGTTTCAGAGAGTGCAGAGTGATTTCTGCCTCTTTAGCCCATGTGATTTTATAAAGACATTTCATTTTAAGCACCTTTCAGGAGTTCTGCTCTTGTTGCAAAGTCTGGGCTAAAGCTACAACAAAAGTCAATCAGTCCAAGAAATACTTTCATCTATTTCTTAGGTCAGGTTGGTGACAGTTATGTATCATATCTATGTCTTCCTGACTGAGGCTCCACTTTTATCCATCTTAACATACACCTATGGCTTCTGTTTTTAGTTTATTAATGATTTATAATTTTTTTTTCTTTTATTTTCCAGCTAATTAAGGGTTTTTTGAGACTATAAAATATCAGTGATTGGCAGTGTTTTCATGATGCAGCTATTAGTGTTGGGTACATTTTCCATTGTATTCAGATACTCAACTTGTAAAGTTATAACATGCAATATTCCCTATAATTTAATTAACTCTAACATAAAATATTTATGCATTGTTCGGTCCCTAAAAGATTAAAAATAAAAATAAAAAAATAGGCATACAGCAGCTTTGATTTGTGCAATTAAGCACAAACCTCCAACCATAGCCAGCAAGGGACCAGGTTGAGAAAGTATAGGGGGAGGTAGTATTTTTCCAGTATTTATCCAATATTGACTGATTTCATTATTTTCATAGGTATGTTTTATTGGTATTTATTGTTAAAAACCTAAAAACAGAAGCCCTAGGTATTCCCCAGGTATTGGATCTCCATATTACTCAAGGCATGTTTATTAAGATTTGCAATCTACTTTGTTTAATTATATGAAGGGTGATATGAGGATGTTTGATTAGGTGGTCAAATTTGGCTACATATGATGACACCAATTATAGAGAGTGCATTTATTTTGCATGAGAGTGTAAAAGCTAATTCATTATCATTTGTAAATTAGCTGGAGTCTCATGTAAGCAAAAAAAGAAGAGACAGTGTGTTATGGTTCTACCCGTGGTGAGCCACTGGCAGCCCCTCCACTCACTTGCTTTTCTTCACGGCAGTCTGCCACTGCTGCTGTCCCCCACGGCTCGGAGGCAGTTTCCTTTGTGACCAGAGCCATGGCTGGGATCCCCTTCCTCGCAGAGGGGAGGCCATGCACCTCAGTCCTCTTTCAAGGCCTAGTGCCACCACCGACCTGTCCCTCATGGCATAGAGCCGCCCTGGATCCTGCCTCGTGGCGGGGAGGGCCGCACACCTCACTCCTCTTCAAGGCCTAGTGCCGTCGCCGACCTGTCCCTCGTGGCATGGAGCCCCCCCCCGGATCCTCTTCGTGCGACAGGGAAACCACCTCCTCCCGTCGGGGCCTGCACAGAGGTCTGCTTCTTTGTTTTCTTCCTTTGTGGCAGGTTGCCACTGTCCACAGTGCTGCTTCTTCTCCAGGTCCTCCCTTAGGTGCCGACGCACGTCTCTTCTACATATTTAAAGGGCCAGTGACAGGAAGTGCTTGCGGCCCTGCCAGAAGCCAGCTCTACCCAGTTTCCTGTGTCAGCCCCATAAAAGGGTTCCTCTTCAGTCACTCCTGGCCTTCGAATTGGGTTCCACAATTGTCTGTGTCCTTCTCTTCGGTCCAGGTCCTCTGTGGTCTTCTCCTGCTTTGACGGCTTCATCTTCAAGTTCCTGCTGTCCTTCGTTCATGCCTCCAGATGTCATCTTGTTCCTGATGTCCTTCGTCTGTATCTCCAGATGCCTTCATGTTCCTGATGTCCTTTGTTCGTACCTCCTGATATCCGATGTCCAATGTCCTTCCTGACGCCTTTGCCTTCGCCTCTGCCTCCATGCCTTGGTTCCTTGATGTCCACTTTCCCGGCGTGCCGTTGTCATGATCGCGACCAGCCCATGGGCGGGCTGTGTAGGGTGCTTCACGGTACAAGGCCCTCTTCTCCTGCGCAGTGCAAGCCTCTGGAAGACTTCTGCTTGTCTCCTGAAGTTTTGAATCACGAGATGTCTGAAGAATCATGTATTTTGAATCCTGTGCTTGAATCTTGTCCCGGCCATTGGAGCCCCTTGTATTGGCATGCATCCATGCCAAAGACCCTGCTCGAACCTTCTCCATTCCAGCGTGGTCTGCGACCAGTCCTGTGGGTGGACTGTGTAGGGTGCGCCCCAGTGCAGGCCTCTTCAGTATCTTCGCCATGTTCTAGTATCAGCTTCCATTATCGCTCCTAGAGTCTGCTTCAAGCCCAGCGTGGTCTGCGACCAATCCCATGGGTGGACTGGGTAGGGCGCGCTGCGTCACAGTCTAGACCCAGCACTTTGATCCAATGCCTTGATCTTGCTTCTGTATATTCTTACTGCCATACCTTGCTTCTGAGTCTTCGTCTACAGTGTCCTCACCTGAGTCCTTGCCCATGTCTATGTCCAAGAGTCTTCCATGTTTCAAGGTCTCCATCTGCCCTCATCCTCTGTCTGGCCTGCCGCCCATGCCCTTACCCAGCGGAAGGTCCGAAAGGGCTTGGAACGGTCGAAGGACTGTTCATTGATCATCATTGGGTTGATGGTCATCCTGGGGCGTGCAGTTCCGGTAGAGGGTCAGACCTTCTGTCTCCTTGTCTTCATGCCAGCCTTGTCCTGCTCCTTGTTACCCATGCTCGCACCAGCTCACCTCCCACAGTGTGTCTTGGGGCTCCTCCCTGATTCATGCCATGGTCCAAGGGCTCATATCACCTGTTCCGGAAACGACCGCACCTCCGCGCTCGTATCAGTATCCGAAGGCCATGAGCTCGGTGAGCTATGCGTGTGACGGGCTCCAGTTTTTTGGACTTGCTTTTGCCCAGAAAATTTCTTCACCTTAGTTCCTGGGCATTCAATACCATGCCTTGACTAATTTTTTTGCTTTTGCTCCATGTCTTCCCTCTACAGCTGTCTGGTTCCCAAGACCTGCAGGAGATGCCTGCATCCAGATCATCTCAGAGCTCTATTCGTCCTGGAACTTCCATGACCAGCAGTAGGCGCCTGCCACTGTTCCAGAGTTCATCTCTGCTCTTCCCACTCTGATGTGGTCCAGCTCCCTGGGTTCCATATGACCTGCAGGAGGTGCCTGCACCCAGCTTCCACATCTAGTATCTAGTATCTTCAATGACCAGAGTTCTCAAACATCAAAGTACGTTTCAATAAAGCGTACTTCACATTACCCTCCAGATCTTTGGTTCTTATGACCAGCAGGAGGCACCTGCACCCTAGCCCTGTCTTCGTCTCCTTGCTTCTGACTTCGCTCCTGCTTGCATTGTCCGAGTGCTTGCCATGCAGCCATATTCAACCAGAGTTTCTCTCCACGTCCGCAAGTGATGAGTCCAGTCTTTCGCAGATGTTGCCTTCCTGCGTTTCATCATTTTTTACTTCATCTTAGCAAATCACCTTGAATCCATGATTTGGTCCAGCTTCATTCCATGCAAATGGATCTCACCAAGGAAGCCTTTTGTACAGCTCAATGAGGCCACTGAGCCTTTGCTAACTCCTGTGTCTTCTACTAGTGACTCACTTCTGCCAGGATGCTCTCCATTGGCCGCACTTGACCATCTATCAGGCCGATACAGTAAGGAGTGGTAGAAAGAGATGCGTTAGTGCCGGGCACACCCGCGTTTGCCGTACACACAGTCTGCATCACCTACCGCTCGATACTGTATTTAAATTGCATTCAAATGCAAGCCGCGTCCAATGCGCGTCCAACGCGCATCCATGAAGCGTAATCCATTTTACTGTATAGGCGCTATACAGTGCCTATACAGTATCCTGGGTGCGCTGGTACCTGTCATTTCAAATGACATTTGAAATGACAGGTACCAGGAAGTGGATGCCCGGCGGCGAAAGCGGCCCCGTCGGCGAAGATGGATGCCCGGCGGCAAAAGCAGCAAAAGCGGCCCCGCCGGCAAAGATGGATGCCCGGCGGCGAAAGCTGCGAAAGCGGCCCCCGCCGGCGAAGATGGATGCCCGTAGTGCACAGGCCCCCAAGCCAGCGAAAGCATATGAACGTACACCGTGACATCACGTACGCCCGTTCATATGCTTTCGCTGACTTGGGGGCCCATCAATTTGGACGCTCAAGCCAGCGAAGCGCATGATGTCACGGCGTATGTTCATATGCTTCGCTGGCTTGAGCTCCGAAACTGACGGGCCCCCAAGTCAGCGAAAGCATATGAACGGGCGTGCGTGACGTCACGCACACCCATTCATGTGCTTTCGCTGGCTTGAGCACCCGTGCACTACAGGTGAGCGTTCGTAAATCTTCGCCGGCGGGGGCCGCTGAAAGCCGCTTTCACCGCCGGCTGCCCCCGGGAGGCAGGGGGGCAGAGAGGGCAGAGAGGGCTGAAAGAAAGAAAAAGTAAGTTTACTTTGCTTACACTTATTCACAATACTTTATGTGTCGACTCACTTTTCGCCTGCCTTGCTTCGGGAGGAGAGGATTTTAGGTTTTTAGGTTTTCTTTTAGTTAAAGTTGCTTCGGGAGGAGGGGAGAGAGGACTGGAGCTGCCCTGGCCAGGGCAGGTGAGCGGGGGCTGGGGGAAAGTTTGTCGCCTACCCTTACCCCTGCCTCTAATGCAGGGGTAAGGGTAGGCGGTAAATTAGCAGGTTAAAAGCGCGGCAAAACTGCAGGTTTAAAAAGCGATAATCGGGGTGCGTTACTGTATGGGAGGGAATAGCTAATCCGATCGTTTACATCTCATATACATACTGCGGGCGGAAAGGGTTACCGGTTGATTTAAAGAAGCGGTAAGGATGAATTAAAAGGGATAGTGAATCGTGGGTTGGACTTACGCGGCCAAATTGTGAGTTAGAAGCGGGTTAGAAGCAGGGTAACCGCGGCCGTGCTTTACTGTATCGGCCTGTATGTTTGGAGATTCTCTGCGTATCCATGAAATTCTCTGCTGTCTTCGAGCCGGTCTCTTGAAGTTCCATCCATCATGAGTGGCTTCTTAACCAAGTTCTAAGGGAACTTCACCTTCATAGTCATCGAAGCAATCCTCTTCAGCAAACAATCTCTTGCATAGTGCCACGGCGACACCTACTGACCATCAAGTCTGAGAACAATTTCACCACTTTGTGAGTGCCTGAAGTGTTCATGGATTTCCCAAGATGCAACACCCTCGTACCAAACTATAAAGACTTTTCTCATCTAGCTATGCAAGCCTGGAAGCAACAATCCCGAGCTTCTTCAGTCTCTGCTGCCTGCCTAGCTTCTGACTTCCACATTTCACAGACCCCACCTAAGTCTAAGCGGCTCGGATCCTCAAGAGTTCCTCCCGGGGGGATCTCGGGCTTCCAATGGTGAAGATCCTGTGAGTTTCCCAGCTACGACCTTTGCTGAGGGCCTTCTCTCGGTATTGAATTCACCATCTTCTTTAGACAAAAGTTGCCTCCAGAATTAACTCTCCATTTTCTGAGCTATGTGCATCGGATTTTCATTCGAGTCCTCCTGACACCACTGCTATCCAAAAACAGCTGGCACTAGTAAGTTGTCTATTTACTCTCCTGGAGTTCCATCATCACAGCTATAAAGTCCAGCTTGAAGGCTGATTTGTTCTTTCTTGCTGCCATTATGAAGATGACACTTGTTTACTTGCCACACTTGCTCTGACTACCAAGAACTGGTCCTTGATCTATTGAACGAGATGCAAGCCTGCTGTCCAGCAATCCTGTCATTGCTCGTTTCATGTCGTCAGTGTCTCATCTATGTTTTGCCAGGATCTTTGACATTCTTCACCATGTCTTCAGCTACAGTATTACCATCACTACAGTTCCTTGCCAGGGATCTTCCAACTTCTATCCTTGGACACTTGATCACCCCCCTGTCGGTATGGATCAATACCTTCATCCCCGATTTCGGAGCGGCCTTGGAGGGAACGGAGGCAGGCTGCGCGGCTTGGCGGGCGCCGGCTGCACAAAATCGGCAGCCTTGCGTGCGCCGATCCTGGATTTTAGCGGCTACGCGCGTATCTACTAAAATCCAGCGTACTTTGTTTGCGACTGGTGCGCATTTTTTGTAAATCTACCCCACAGTGTTTTTAGTCAGAGAGAGAGAGATAAAGAACCTAGCTATAAGGCCCCTACACTAATACATACACCTCACCTCGAATAACTAGAAGGGCCACCTATAGAGGTATAGATATCTAAAATATCTAACTACTATGAGGGCCTTATAGCTAGGTTCTCTCTCTCTCTCCCTCTCTTTCCCTCTCTCTCTCTCAGAAACAAATATTTCAAGTCAGCCCAAATATTATTTTTGCAACATGAGAAAATATTGTGCAGCCTATTGACTATTTATATGTCTCAGAAAGTTTGGCAGAACAGAATGAGCATGATCAATTTAGTAGAAATTGTGATGAGTGCAAGTGCTAATAACTAGGGATGTGAATCGTTTTAGGACGATTAAAATTATCGTCCGATAATTTTAATATCGTCTTAAACCGTTATGGAACACAATACAATACAGATTCTAACGATTTATCGTTATAAATCGTTAGAATCGTGAGCCGGCACACTAAAACCCCCTAAAACCCACCCCCGACCCTTTAAATTAAATCCCCCACCCTCCCGAACCCCACCCCCAATAACTTAAATAACCTGCGGGTCCAGCGGCGGTCCGGAACGGCAGCGGTCCGGAACGGGCTCCTGCTCCTGAATCTTGTCGTCTTCAGCCGGCGCCATTTTCCAAAATGGCGCCGAAAAATGGCGGCAGCCATAGACGAAAAAGATTGGACGGCAGGAGGTCCTTCCGGACCCCCGCTGGACTTTTGGCAAGTCTCGTGGGGGTCAGGAGGCCCCCCACAAGCTGGCCAAAAGTTCCTGGAGGTCCAGCGGGGGTCAGGGAGCGATTTCCCGCCGCGAATCGTTTTCGTACGGAAAATGGCGCCGGCAGGAGATCGACTGCAGGAGGTCATTCAGCGAGGGTTCCGGCGCCTCGCTGAACGACCTCCTGCAGTCGATCTCCTGCCGGCGCCATTTTCCGTACGAAAACGATTCGCGGCGGGAAATCGCTCCCTGACCCCCGCTGGACCTCCAGGAACTTTTGGCCAGCTTGTGGGGGGCCTCCTGACCCCCACGAGACTTGCCAAAAGTCCAGCGGGGGTCCGGAAGGACCTCCTGCCGTCCAATCTTTTTCGTCTATGGCCGCCGCCATTTTTCGGCGCCATTTTGGAAAATGGCGCCGGCTGAAGACGACAAGATTCAGGAGCAGGAGCCCGTTCCGGACCGCTGCCGTTCCGGACCGCCGCTGGACCCGCAGGTTATTTAAGTTATTGGGGGGGGGGGTTCGGGAGGGTGGGGGATTTAATTTAAAGGGTCGGGGGTGGGTTTTAGGGGGTTTTAATGTGCCGGTTTTTCGATTTTTCGATTTTTCGATTTTTAACGATTTTTCACGATATTTTACCCCCCCAAACGGCAACAATACGATTCCCTCCCCCTCCCAGCCGAAATCGATCGTTAAGACGATCGAGGACACGATTCACATCCCTACTAATAACAGCTGTGTAGGCTAATGTACATTAAGGCTGTAGAACTGAGTTAGTGGTGTAGTGAAAACCAGACCAATACATTTGTGATCTACTGATTGAGAGTGGTCAATGGAAAAGACAGAATAAGATATGAAGTGATTCATCTGGGTCTTAATGTGGAGTAAAATTTATATAATAAAATGTGACATCACAAATACAATTTATGGGTGCATAATTTCAGATAGCAATTTCTGCGAGGCCAGTATTTTTTAAAAGTAGAAGAGAGAAATTATCCATCTAAATTTTGCTGGATAAGTTATGCTTGATTTTCAGTGGGATAAACGTCCTGCTGAATATCTCTGATTAAAGTTATCTAGTTATCTGTGTAACTGGATAATGTTAAACCTAACCAGCTATCTTTTGAATATTAATCTTGTGTGACCAGATAACTTTAAACTAACTGGCTAAATCCAAAGGAAGATAGCTGAATAAGTAACACATGTTGAAAAATAAAAACTATCACCACAGCCAAGGGCCCCCCCTCCTCCGCCCCGCCCTTTCTCCTCCAAGTGGCTAGAAGGCCCAAGGAAGCGGGCCAGCGCCCTCTCCCCCATGACTATATAATAGGATGGAAGAAGGTCCTACTCCCACCCCCATCTTACCTCCCATTCCACCTCCAGGAGTAGCTGTTATCCCAGTCACTCTGTACTTGCACAGGCCACCAGGCCATGGTACTTGTTTACAGCTCCTGGAGGCATCAACACTTGCATGAATAGCTAAACCAGTGTTATAAACTACTGGCATTGTTGTAGATGCTTTTGCTACCAACGTTGCTTCTTCTATAAGAAAACCAGTAGCTTATGCTACCAGCATAATTGTCCAGGCAACTGCTGATGCTGCTGGGAGAGGTTGACATGAACAACAGCCCAATGGCCTATGCAAGTTCAGGGTGACCAGGATATCAGGTACTCCTGGGGGCAGTTTGGTGGGAGAGGGGGGAATCCCTTCCACCCTATGATATTGTCATCGCCGGGGGGGGGGGGGGGGGTGAGATCTTGCCCGCCTCCTTGGGGGCTTGTGCCAGATACACAGCTCATTTAAATTTCTTTCCTTTATGCTAGGAAATGTCATTAAAAGGTAACACAAACACAATAAAACATTTTTAATATACATTTCCACACTTTTGTAAATAGGTCCCTAATAGTCTATTGCACTGGTGCATCTGAAAATGTTTGAAAATCTCTTTTAGTCAGTGCTGGCTTTGACTGACTGAATGCATGATGTGAATAAAATGTGCATCCTGTTTCAAATGTTGGAGAAAGGATGGTCTCATTAAAATGATTTGCCGATATGACTTACAATTTATTTAATCTTTACCTTTTTTATGTAAATATCCTTCAACTAAGGACTTAAAAAGTATAATTTAAAATAGATTTTGTAAAGTATAATTAGATGCTCTGTCAAAACGGGAAGACAAATTAAAAGTGCAATTCACACCGTAATAGCAGCATTGCCACCAAGGAGCTAGTAATCTTTGCACAATCCTCACAGCAGAATGTACTTCAGTCTCTGTGGGGCACATGATTATAGACTTACAGTGAAACCAAGATTTAAATTATTCATAAATGCAGGTTTCCTTCACTGGAAAAATTTGTGTACACTCAAACAGGAAAACTGTTAATTCTTGGCTTTTTTTCAATAAGTGCCTGGTAATAGCATAAGATACTGCTAATGTATTAGTTTTGCTAAACAGGAAGCAATACACTGTTCAGACTGGCTGCTTAAGGTTGAACCATGAGGTGACCTTGCAGATGAACGTTTTTACTTTAAATCCATGATGTGGTATGCCTTAAAATTGTAAATCACTGTGCATAAATCAGATGGGAATTGATGGACACAATTTTGACTTTATGTAAAAAATGCTAATTCCTTTTATCATTCATGTGCAAAAATCATAAAAATAATCATTATGTCACTGAAGTGATATGATGAGAAAAGATAATGGGAAAAAAGTGGGAATCTTGTATGTTCTTATACTTAAGAAGGTGGAGTACAAAGGAGGAAAACAACAAATACTGTCCTCCTGGATGAAGTGAGATTTTGCAGGCCGTCATATTCTAAGGCTGGCAACTAGAATATATTCTTTGTAGTGTGGAGAGAATTACTGGACAGACCAGATGGGCCAGTTGATTCTTTTCAGCCATCAACTACTATATTACCATGTCCTGCCAACATCAAATACTATATCAAAATCTTCCAAATCTAGATATCTTATCAAGACATACATACAGTATCTTATATGGGTATTAGAGTAATGGCTTTTATTCTCCATCTCACAAAACATTACATATTAGTGAACTTTAAACTGGCATGACAAAGAAAGGCTACAAATGTAAGTGGAGTGGAGGAGTAGCTTTATGATTAGAGCAGTGGACTGGAATCAGGGAAAAGAGGGTTCAAATCCTTCTGCGGCTCTTTGTGACCTTGAGTAAGTCACTTTACGCTCCATTGCCTCAGGTACAAACTTAAGTTTAGATGCATTAAGCTGCAATCTTTTTTCACAGGAGGGGGCCCCATTATCATAGGGGGTGTACCCAGGATAATGGGTTCCATCTCCTGAAAAAATATTGCACCTGAATCACTGAATTGCTTTGTCTCACCCTGGGCCCTTTTGCTGGCAGATTTTCGAGATTTTTAGGTAATGGGAGTGGAAGCAGGTCGGGGAGGTGCCCCACTAGACCCCCAACGATTGTTTTATGAACTTGTGGGGTCCGGGAAGGGAGAGAGTGCCACTATACTCAACCATTTTTTCATAATTTGGGTGTTGGAGGGGAGAAGGGGTAAGGCAGCCCTGGGGTGAGAAGGAGGGTCATGTTTGATCCCTGGATACCGTGTACTACTTTTGGCCACTTTATGTTTTGGTTTTTTTTTAGAGGTCGGCCCTTTAAATCTAATGCGAGAGTATCAGGACCCACATTAGGATCTCAGTGCTCCTGCATTAGATTACATTTTTCCAAAAGGTGTAGCTAAAATAAGATGGCTTTCAAATTTCTAAGTCAGCCGCATTATTTTACTTATATCTGATTACCTATGCATGAGCTGCTTTGCATGGATTTGCAAAATTCATGCATGCAAATTCCATGCAAAGCAGCTCATTTGAATAGGGGAGGGAATCTTGCCAAATTTATGCAAAATATTGTAAATATCTTTTAATATTATTGTGATATACTTAATTTAACACGCATTATAGCCCTACCAGAGCTTGTTGAATCTTCCAGTAAGATTGTAAGCCCTCTGGGGATAGGAAAATACCTAGAGAATCTGAATGTAATCTGCTTTGAAGTATTGAAAGGTGGAATATAAATCTAAATAATGCATTATTCCTTATATGATATTTATTTATTTATTTTATTTATTTATTATTTTTATTATACCGAGTTTCATGATAAGAATCACATCAACCCGGTTTACAATTAACATGTGTGTGGAGGCAGGGAGTAACATAGTGATAAACATTTCCCAATTCAACATTAAATATAGTGTGAAACTTAAAAAATATTAAAACAATAATTAGGACGTGAGAAAGTTACAAAAAACAGGGAATAATAACTAGGACCAGAAAGGGGGAGGGAATTAAAAAAGAGAATATTTACATATTTCTTTTTATCATTCATGTCTCAGTACTAATATCATGGGCATAGGGTCTCCCTCTGTTGCAGCCAAGTTCCAAAAGCTACTAGATAACTTTTCATCCATCAGAAGAGTTATAAAAAGAAGGAAGAACCAAAAGTTATGGAAGTGGAGCTAGAACCATTTCAGTGGGAAATGGAGGTGCTGGAGCAGGTGAAAGAGGTTCCTGAAAAACCTGCACTGCTGATCTATTTATTTATTTATAATTGTGTAGATACCGCTTTTTCAATAAAAAAAATATTGGTCAAAATGGTTTACATTAAAAATACATACATAAAATAAGTAGGATTTTAACAAATAAAATTAACTTAAAAGACTTGATTAACAAGCAACTTAGAAACATGACCATAAGAACTAACATCATACAGCTAGGCTTCTCCAAATCATCCCATCCTTTTTTTTTTTTTTTTTAAGTACACTACCAGTAGCTCCATAATCAGAATCAGCCCCATCAAGGTTCTTCCGGGAAAATAATGTTACAATGGGCCAGTTTCAGCTCTAAGAACCTATGACTTTCAGTTTTCATAGGGAAAGTAATTTTCAAAACAATTTCCATGAGTGGAAGAAATCTTTACCTGCAGAAATAGCCTGTAATAAAATTATCCATCTGATATGTGAGTGAACTTACTCGCCTTTAGCATGTATTTACCCATAGCGAACAGATGCCTTCTCTGGGACTGAATTGGTGAGAGAAGACCATTTATGGGCATAGTTTTCCATTTCCAGAACTTTGCACCTAAATTTTCTCAAAAACATCTTGTGCATAAATTAGCAGGTGAAATTGTGTGTGGGTAGCTTTTTGTAGGTCGATTTTCAAAGGGAAAGTGTGTGCATACATTCCCTTTGAAAATTGATGTAACTTATGCACATATTTGATTGAAAATTTAGACAGGCTGTTACAAAATTAATCCTCACAATGTCGAAATGGGTGAAATACCTTTGTAGGAACATTCACAAATTAAACTAAATTCAGATATAAAAAAAAAAACCCCAGACCATTAAACTGCAAAACTGCTAACTCCATATGAGATTCTGACAACATAGTGAAACAGGAAATCAAAGCAGTTAAACCACTGACTGATCCCCCCCACCTCCTTGCCAAATACATTTAGACATAAGCAACACCACTGAGCAGCTAAAGACCCTAGGGTACCAGAACCAGGGATGAGTAAATTCATTAACATGCCTTTGGCAGAAGAAGGCTCTATCCTTGACAAGTAGGGTGCATTCTTTTTCTCTCTGTATTAGTTGGCCAGAAATATTTTTTGAGTGCTCTCTGCAACCGAGGAATAAGTCCACATGTTGACATTTCCATCCATATTTCATTATGTGCCTTTATTTCTATATGAACTGATCCCTTTAAAACATCAGTTTATTTATTTAATATAGTTTTTTTTCAGATTGCAGCCTGACTTTCCATAAAATTCCCAAAGTGGGTTGCAACAACTGAAAAAATAAATACCTCTTAATCTGAAAAATATAAAATCTAAAAGCGGTATAACAATCAGTATTTTAAACCATTCCTAAAAGCAATATAAAAATAACAAATATTATAAAACTTATAAAACCAAGAAACTTCCTTAACCATCATAAGCCTATTTAAAAAGCAGGAAGGATAACTTTAAAAGACTTGCACACACACTCATATATGCATGTATGTGTCTGTATGCAGATCTACCCCATCCATAATATATCGGGCTTGGTAGCCTGTCCGTCAGTGCTTACGCATGTTCCCCAGCCCACAGATAGATGGTGCAGGTGGCTCCCTGGCCGCCTTGGAGGCTCAAACCCGCCTTACAGCGGCCATGTGACAACACCAACTACAACAGGTACGAAGGACAGCGGCCATCGCAGGACAGGCAGAATATAGCAGCGGAGACCCCGGCATGCCGCAAATGGAGCGCGTCCCGCAGCACACGCTCCGTTTGCAGTGAGGATGAAGGATCGGTGCACCATTCACGGCAAAAAGGGAAGGCCCCCGTGTGCCACGATCGGCAGGCCTGGGGCTTCATCTTCACTGCGAACGGAGCCTGTGCTGTGGGATGTGCTCTGTTCACGGCATGCCGGGGTCTCCGCTGCTATTTTCTGCTCAAGGCAAAAATGGAAGGCCCCCATGTGCCGTGAACGGCGCGCCAGGCCTTCATCTTCACCGCAAACGGCGCGCCAGGCCTTCATCTTCACTGCAAACGGCGCGCCAGGCCTTCATCTTCGCCGCGAACGGCATGGGTCCTGCGGCATACCGGTGAGAGAGAATGTGTGTCAGGGAGGGGAGGGTGAGAGAGAGCATGAGGGGGGGGGGGGATGCCGGTGAGAGAGAATGTGTGTCAGGGAGGGGAGGGTGAGAGAGAGCAGGAGGGTGTGAGAGAGAGCATGGGGGGGGGGGGGATGCCGGTGAGAGAGAATGTGTGTGTCAGAGAGGGGATTGATAGAGAGCATGGTTGGTGAGAGGGGGGTGGGGAGGGTGTGAGAGAGAGCATGGGAGGTAACAGAGGGTGGATGGGGGGATACTTGAGTGTGGGTTTCAGAGAGAGCGAGCCTATATGAGGAGAGGGGGATGCCGGTGAATGTGTGGGGGAGAGAGGAGAGGGGGTGTGGGGGAGTGCGAGAGACAGTTTGGTTGGTAAGAGGGGGAGTGTGCGGGATGCTTGAGTGTGAGTTTCATAGAGGGAGCCTATATGAGGGGATGTGTGTGTGTGCAAGAGAGTGAGGGAGCCTGTACTAGGGTGTGTGTATGTGAAAGGGACACTCTTACAGTGAATTTCTAGGGAAATTCTGCTCAAAACAAGAGCAGATATGCCAATAAAAAGGCTCACCGCCCGGGTGGCAGAAATTTTTTTTTAATGTAGCCAAATAAAGAGTTTGAGCGAGGGTCAGTGCTGACCCCCGTTTCAACTCAGGGCCACCTTGACCAGTGGCCCTGACTCCCCTAAAATAGAAAAATATGTTTAAATTATGTGCATAGTGGTGGCAGCAACCCCCTGAAGTCAAAGCCCCCCGAAGGGACTCAGTACCAACCCCCCAGGCCCCAGCTCCCCAACATCACACACACTACCAACCCCCACCTTCCTGCCCCCCCCCCCAAAGTGTCTCAGTACCACCTCAAACCCCATCCCCCCATCACTCACTAACACCCCT
The DNA here is from genome assembly GCF_901001135.1 of Rhinatrema bivittatum. Taxonomy (NCBI): domain Eukaryota; kingdom Metazoa; phylum Chordata; class Amphibia; order Gymnophiona; family Rhinatrematidae; genus Rhinatrema; species Rhinatrema bivittatum. The sequence continues at coordinate 119,345,565 of NC_042623.1, forward strand.
GGCCCCCCAGAAGCTACTTAATACCACTTCCACAGCCCCCCTGACATCATACACTACCACTCCATCCTCCAGTCCCCAAAGTGATTCAATTCAAATCCCCATCTCCCATGCCCCCCAAAGTGACTCACTATCACCCCCTATTCCCCCAGTCCCCTGACATCACTCACTACTAAGCCCCCCAAAAACAAATGTAAAAAATGTTCAGCACCCCACCACCACCCTCCTGCACCCTCCCCCAACTTCTGTCCCCTCCAGAACTGCCCTACCTTAAAATGGATCTCACATCAGGGCCAGATGCACCCTTGCACCCGACCCCGTCAGCATCATTTTCAAAAATAGCGCTGACCTGATTGTGCCCTAGCCATTTATTTATTTATTTATTTATTTATTTATTTATTTAGCGCTTTTCTATACCAACATTCAAGATAAACATCTCATCATGCTGGTTTACATTTAACAGGGGGGTGAAAAAAATAAATAAATTAATTAACAAACTGTAGCAAGTGAAAAGAAAAAAACTCTGAAGTTACAATAAAACAGGGGAGATTCGAAACTGGGAGGAGGAAAGTCTAAAGGAATTTAACATAGAGAGCAATTATTTACAATGTTCTAGGGGAGATATCCTCATGTGAGACAGATGGTGGCATCGCTGGTAATCTCAATGTAAGGGGACCCCCAAAGCTTTAGCAGAATGGCCGCACTGTGAGTCAGAGGTCTCCATCCAGACCCTGCCTTTATGTGTGAGCTCAGTGGACCGTAGGTGTGTAAGCGCAGTGCACCACTCCCCATTGGGAGGTATCTGTGTGTTAACAAAACTCCCGTGCCCTTGTGACACAGGGATCGTTGAGAATCAGCCTTAGCACAGAGCTGAGGGAGCAGGGGGTCTCTTCTCGTGAAGGACGCTTGGCGGGTCTGTCCCTCCATGTGTCTGGGGTAAGGTTAGGGATCAGACTCAGGGAGCTGAATCTTTTTTTATGTTGTTTTTGGGGGGGTTGGGGTGTTGGTAGTGAGAGATTGGATGGTAGAGGGGGTGGGGGTTGGTAGTGTGTGATGTCAGGGGGGCCAAGGGGGTAAGTCAGAATTTAAGCAGTGAGTTGGCACTGAACTGCTATACATGTATTATTTTATTTTTTATTTTATAAATATATGCATGGAGATTTTACACAAAAAATTTAAGTAGCACTTACCCTGGGTAAGTCACTTTTTATGTGTGTATGTCCACAAAATTTTCTAACATATGTGTGAGTGAAATCACCAGTTTTACCAATTAGTCCATCAGTTTTACCAGTTCTTCTTTAGGTCATCGAGACCCTCCTGGTTATTTAGCCTGAACTCCCACATTCACTCAGACCTCCCACCCAATCAGTACTTCACAATAAAGACATTTAATATCACTTACACCAGATGCATAGGTGAAAATATATGCAAGTAAGTTGACAAATCTATGGAGGTAGTTAGAAAAAAACTGAAAGGAGCAGCTACAAAGGTAAAAAGTGTGCAAGAGGCGTGGACATTGTTAAAAAATACCATCCTAGAAGCAGAGCCAGATGTATTCCACACATTAAGAAAGGTGGAAGAAAGGCAAAATGATTACCGGCATGATTAAAAGGTGAGGTAAAAGAAACTATTTTAGCCAAAAGATCTTCATTTAAAAATTGGAAGAAGGATCCAACAGAAGAAAATAGGATAATGCATAAGCGTTGGCAAGTTAAATATAAGACATTGATAAGACACACTAAGAGAGAATTTGAAAAGAAGTTGGCCGTAGAGGCAAACACTCACAGTAAAAACATTTTTAAATATATCTGAAGCAGAAAGCCTGTGAGGGAGTCAGTTGGACCGTTAGATGATCGAGGGGTTAAAGGGGCACTTAGAGAAGATAAGACCATCGTGGAAAGATTAAACGATGTCTTTGCTTCGGTGTTTACTGAAGAGGTTGTTGGGGAGATACCCGTCCCAGAGAAGATTTTCATGGTTAATGATTCAGATGGACTGAACCAAATCACGGTGAACCTAGATGAGGTAGGCCTGATTGACAAACTGAAGAGTAGTAAATCACCTGGACCGGATGGTATGCACCCCAGGGTTCTGAAGGATCTAAAAAATATAATTTCAGATCTATTAGTACAAATTTGTAACCTATCATTAAAATCATCCATTGTACCTGAAGACTGGAGGGTGGCTAATATAACCACAATATTTAAAAAGGGCTCCAGGAGCGATCCAGGAAACTAACTACAGACCAGTTAGCCTGACTTCAGTGCCAGGAAATATAGTGGAAAGTGTTCTAAATAGCAAAATCACAGAACATATAGAAAGACATGATTTAATGGAACAAAATCAGCATGGCTTTACCCAAGGCAAGTCTTGCCTCACAAATCTGCTTCACTTTTTTGAAGGAGTTAATAAACATGTAGATAAAGGTGAACCAGTAGATGTAGTGTATTTGGATTTTCAGAAGGTGTTTGACAAAGTTCCTCATGAGAGGCTTCTAGGTAAAGTAAAAAGTCATGGGATAGGTGGCAATGTCCTTTCATGGATTACAAACTGGCTAAAAGAAAGGAAACAGAGAGTAAGATTAAATGGTCAATTTTCTCAGTGGAGGGGAGTGGGCAGTGGAATGCCTCACGGATCTGTATTGGGACCCGTGCTTTCAATATATTTATAAATGATCTGGAAAGGAATACAAGTGAGGTAATCAAATTTGCAGATGATACAAAATTATTCAGAGTAGTTAAATCACAAGCGGATTTTGATAAATTGCAGGAAGACCTTGTGAGACTGGAAAATTGGGCATCCAAATGGCAGATGAAATTTAATGTGGATAAGTGCAAGGTGATGCATAGAGGGAAAAATAACCCATGCTATAGTTACACAATGTTAGGTTTCATATTAGAAGCTACCACCCAAGAAAGAGACCTAGACGTCATAGTGGATAACACATTGAAATCGTCGGTTCAGTGTGCTGTGGCAGTCAAAAAAGCAAACAGAATGCTGGGAATTATTAGAAAGGGAATGGTGAATAAAACGGAAAATGTCATAATGCCTCTGTATCGCTCCATGGTGAGACAGCACCTTGATTCTGTGTTCAATTCTGGTCACCGCATCTCAAAAAAGATATAGTTGCGATGGAGAAGGTACAAAGAAGGGTGACCAAAATAATAAAGGGGATGGAACAGCTCCCCTATGAGGAAAGACTAAAGAGGTTAGGATTGTTCAGCTTGGAGAAGAGACGGCTGAGGGGGGATATGATAGATGTGTTTAAAATTATGAGAGGTCTAGAAAGGGTAAATGTGAATTGGTTATTTACTCTTTTGGATAATAAAAGGACTAGGGGGCACTCCATGAAGTTAGCATGTGGCACCTTTAAAACTAATCGGGGAAAGTTCTTTTTCACTCAACACACATTTAAACTCTGGAATTTGTTGCCAGAGGATGTGGTTAGTGCAGTTAGTGTAGCTGGGTTTAAAAAAGGATTGGATAAGTTCTTGGAGAAGAAGTCCATTACCTGCTATTAATTAAGTTGACTTAGAAAATAGCCACTGCTATTACTAGCAACAGTAACTTGTGATAGACTAAGTTTTTGGGTAATTGCCAGGTTCTTATGACCTTGATTGGTTACTGTTGGAGACAGGATGCAGGGCTTGATGGACCCTTGGTCTGACCCAGTATGGCATGTTCTTATGTTCAAAGGAGTTACGTGCATAAATGAAGCATATTATCATAGCAATTTCAAAAGCCCATTTTTTTGAGTAAAGTGCATTTACACCTGTAAAACCCAATTTTAAGTGTAAATGCTTTTTAAAAGCAGGCCCTACACATGTAAGTCTCTTATAAAATAGCAATTTACATGCATAAATGTTGACCCTGCCCTGGAACACTCCTAGACTGCCCCCTTTTAAATGCATATATTTACACAAGAACCCTTAATTACACATGAATGTTTGAGGTTTATAAAATAGCATATACATGAGTACATGCTATTTATGTACTTACATACTAAAATTTGTATGTATCATTTAAAATTCACCTTTAGATCTGTGGGAGCACTATTTTTTTTATACCCTATCCTAAACTATGGAAGGGCAGGTAACACATTTTTTTAATAAATAGTATGCCAGATTGAAAATGGGTACTTAATCTGCTGTTCCTCCCTTCTTCCCTCCCTCACACATATATATTTTTTAAAAGGCTTGTTTTCAGAATTGTTTACTGCACTTAAATTTAGCAGAGTTGTAAAGAAATGTGGGCAATTGTGACACAATTGGAATTGTGATTGCAGCATTAATCGCATTGTCAGACTTGCACTCAGGAAAGGGCTTGTAACCAGTCTAACCTGCTTTCATACTTGATATGCATGGACCATGGCAAAGGGGTAAGAAAGCAGAACAAACCATCCTTGTTCATAGCCCTTCTATTTCCTGCTTAAGCAAAATATGTTATATGCAAGACTGTGATTTAAATTGATTTGCTTAAGTTTTCATTGGAGTGATTTTACCTGCAACAGTAGATATAGCAAAGGTCATGCTGATCTTGGAGAACCTGTGAGAGTGCATAAAGTATAACATGTGCAGCGTGGAAAGCCTTGATATGTTTAGATCTGATGGCAAGTTGGTACACTGAATTAAAGTTAGGAGCCGGCAGGGTTCTGATTTAGGAGGTATCTCACAACTTACCTGTGAACCACAAAGACTGTGCATTGAGATTAATAAGTACCAATTAATAGTGTGTAGTTAGGCTGAGGAGGAGAGCTTTGAGGTAAAACATTGATCAATTCTTGTAATTGTGCTGAGAGTCTCAGTGTACTATAAACTGCAGTAGAGAGAGGATGCCTTAACAAACTGCAGCCAGCAATTACTTGCAAAGTTAAATGGTGACAAAGTTAAATTATGTTGCAGTTCTTTCTAAGTTTAAATATCAACCAAAAGAACTTGTGAAAGATGAAGGTATGAAGCCTGTCTCCCTAGAGAATCCCCAGCGTATTGCAGATGCAACTATAATGGATATCCCAGTGACTAAATCAGACCTGGCTGCACTAATTAAAGAACTTCAATTGCTCAGATTGTGGGCCTGCAGAAAGGACCCTGAAAATCTAAAAGACAGAGTTGAGCTAAATGAGCTACACATAGGGAAGCAAATGGACAGTTTAGCTCATTTTTACCAAGAAATCATAGTTTTGGAATAGAAACTGCAGGTCTTTAAAGATAAACATGAGGATTTAAAAAAACAAGCAATGGAGATCACGTGCGAGAATCCTGGGAGCTCTAGAAAAGGGAGATGGGGAACATGTATTTGTGATTGTCACAGATATTTACCTGCTGGTAGTAAGCAATGAGTCAGGCTGTATTCTCAAACTGGACAGAGCTCATCATGCATTTGGAGGGCAGTCACACAAAGATTATCGATTAAGGCCCATTACGTCTGCTTTCATCATTTTCAGGATAAACTGGTTTTACTTAGCAAAGGATAAGAGAGTCATTTTTGTACAGAGGTAACATTTTTCCAGATCTGGGTCATTCCATCTTGCAAAAGAGAAGAAGTGTATCTCCTCTGATTACTTGGCTGAGATCCAAGAAGGTTAAATATAGCTGTAGATTTCCTTTTGCTCTGACTTTCAATTTGGGAAATAAAGAATACTGTCTGACCACTGTGATTGACTATTTGAATACATTCGATAAGCTATCAGGAGATAAAAAAGATGAGATGGATCTAGAGCTGGGTATGACTTGGAAGGAGTTAGAGCCAAGAGACAGAGACTTTCAACTAGAGAAGATATGACAAAAGAGAAGATCTGAGCATGGAATTCCTATTGGGGAATGAACCAGCCTAAAGGAACTCATTCTAGAAACTAATATATTAGCTTTATAACATGGTAAATAATGGCAGATAAAGACCAAAACGGTCCATCTATTCTGCATGGCAAGGTTTTTTTTAGGATAGTAGCTAGTTACATAGCATACTGAATAGAGATCAGTGCTACTTAATAGTTAGCCTTGGAGTGGGGGGAGGGGATTGCTATCTTAAATTACACTAAGTAAAAATGGTGTAAATGTGGAAGGAAATGTTTTACATAGTAAAAAGAGAAGGTCAGGAAACAACTTAGAGAATAGCCACTGCCATTAGCAATGGTAACATGGAATAGACTTAGTTTTTGGGTACTTGCCAGGTTCTTATGGCCTGGATTGGCCACTGTTGGAAACAGGATGCTGGGCTTGATGGACCCTTGGTCTGACCCAGTATGGCATTTTCTTATGTTCTTATGTTCTTAACTATGATAAGTATATGATCAATTTATTCAATATAAATAAAAAATTAAAAATTAAAAAAAATTATAGATAGAAGATGATACCTTTATTATTGGACTAAGTAATTTCTTGACTAGTTTTATTTATTTATTTATCGAGTTTTATATACCGTCGTTCGGTATCGCCATCACAATGGTTTACGAAGGATCGCTTTCCACAAAACATAAAGACATGCAGCAGAGTAATTTGACAATTTTATGCTAGTAAATATTCTTTCTAAGAGTCATTCGGGTATAATTATGTATAATTTGTAATAGTCATTTAAGGGTAGTGTCATTCGGAGTTTCGATAGGCTTTAGTGAACAACCATGTTTTTAGTTCTTTTTTGAAGGTTTTTAGGTTTTGTTGAGTTCTCAGTTCTGTTGGGAGGGAGTTCCAAAGTTCAGGGCTTCCTAGGGATATGGCTCTTTTCCAAGTAAAGATGAGTTTGTGACATGATGAAGGGACTTTTTGTAGGCCTTTGTTCGCTGATCGGAGATTTCTTTTTGGTGCGTGGAGTTTTATAGATGCACTGAGCCAGTTTGTTTGTTTTTCGTATATTATTTTGTGAATTATGGATAGAATCTTATAGTCAATCCTATATTTTATTGGAAGCCAGTGTAGTGAGATGAGGGTTGGAGTAATGTGATCGAATTTTCTTGTTCCTGTGAGTATTCTGGCAGCTGTATTTTGTAGGATTTGGAGAGGTCGGATGGTGGTGAGCGGTAAGTTGAAGAGCAGAGAGTTGGAGTAATCTAGGTTGGAGAAGATGAGTAGTTGGAGTACTGTTCTGAAATCATTGTATGATAGGAATGGTTTTAGGTGACGTAATGTTAGGAGTTTGTGATATCCGTCTTTGATTTTTAAAGTGATGTGGTTCTTGAATGAAAGTTCCTTGTCAATTATAACTCCAAGGTTGCATGCGTGTGTGACAGGGGAGATTGTTGAATTGTAATTCATTATGTTGAGAGGTGGCGTGTGTATGGGATTGTTTTTTTTGTCCAGTATGATTATTTCAGTTTTATCAATGTTTAGTATGAGTCTCATGTTATTTAGCAGTTGCTTTATTTTTGTGAGGTAGTTGGCTGTTTTTTTGTAGGTGTCTTCTAGTGAATTTTGTATTGGGATGAGTATTTGGATGTCGTCAGCGTATATGAAGTGATTGAGTTTCATCTTAGCGTGGAGGTGGCAGATCGGAAGAAGATAAATGTTGAAAAGCGTGGCAGTTTTAAGAGATAATACTCTCTTCTTCAAGTCAGAAATGTTTTTGTTTACTAGGGGTTCTATGGATGTTAAGTCATTAGTTGGTGGGTAAATAAAATGTATATAGTAACAAGAAAGGGAAGAATTTGAATTTGCTGAATAATATTGATTTTTAATGCCTATAATATCTGGACAGGGGAGGAAGGAAGGTGGTAGTGAGATAGTCTCTGGTAAGGTGGGAGTTGTGTTATCGGTTAATTTCTTGGATTATATTGTCACAGGTCACTGCTGAGACCCTGCATAATCATCTGACAGTTCTCAGCAATACACTGCAGGTACAACTTAAACAGGTAATACTCACACTTTGGGTAAACTTAATTCCAGTCAATATATCCATTCCATGTCAGTTGACAAGAGTTCCTCTCGGTCTCATGGCCATTTATAAGCTGGGAACACCTTCCAGGTATTCCAGAATTCCTTTGGAACCACTGAGGACCAATAAATCCCTAGGGTTGGGGTTCAGATCTGGGCTGAACTATACATTCAAAGCTTCTCAGCCTGCTTAGCTCTAAAACAACAACCTTTTCTGAGGCTCTTGAGCAGAGCACACATACTCCTGGCAGAGCAGACCTTCGTTCAAGTCCAGCCACAACATTTATTGCCCTAACAGATACATTGGTAATTCCCTGTAGGCCAGCAAAATTTCCCAGGACTGTGCAGAACCTACTTCCCAACCATACTCTTGCAAGTTAAAAAAAAAATCCCTAACCAATGGCTATGGGCATCTCTGTATCAGGATAATTTGGAAGTTTCCAGTAGGTCAGCCCAATTCCCTCGGGCAGTATAAAAACCATTTCCTAGCTGTACTTTTGCAAACTCAAAATCCCTAACAGATGGCTGCAGGCATCTTTGCTTCTGGGTCTCGGTGCATTCTCCCCTGACTCCCTACCTAGTTCTACTATAAGGCAGTGTTTTTTCCTTTAAAAGACACAATTGTTGTTTGTTCTGGAAAACCCAATAAAATTGTTTAAACATAAAAGACACACTGACTCCAAGCAACAGTTTTATAATTAGCTTCAGGTGTGTGTCCCAATTATTAACACACCTTTCTGTGGCTATTATCATCACCCTATTTGGTTCTCTGCCAAAGATTTCCAAACTATATTTCCCAGCAACCTATGCTTCCTGTTTGTTCTGAATTTATCATCCCTTAGTCAATTCTTGTTCACTTTTTCTTTCTGAATTAAGGCAATGTTCTCTTTGGGATGCCCTTTAGAACTTACTCTATCTTCTGAAGAACGTAACTGCCATGTATCTTCAAGCAGCTTCTGTCTGTATGAAACCCGTGTTTCATCACAATATATTGTAAGTTGCAAAGCTTTGGGGGAATGAAATGGGTTGATGGTTAAATGGTAAGTGGCGTTATTGGGTAAGGAGGTGATCCTTCTTGGGCTTGCCTATATTTATTAGGGGGATATTTGGGGTGGGGGGGGGTTGTTAAGGATTTACATGATTTTAGATACAATGTTGGCAGTATACCTCTGGAAATCAAAATTCTTTAGGAAGTGGACAGATCTTGGGTAACACAGAAACAGAAGCATGGCAGCAGAAAATGACCATATGGCCCATCCAGCCTGTCCATCTGTCCAATTAATTTAGCATTATAATTCTCATCACTTCCTTAGAGATCCCCTGTTTTTATCCCATGCTTTCTTGAATTGAGATCTCAGAAAAGAGATATAATTTGGTCTGATCATTCACCAGTGAAAATTGTAAACTGCTTCAATTTCAGTCTCTGAAGTAAAAAATGCTGGTCCCTAGACCTGTTTATCTGAAATAATCCAAACTGCAATGAAGCTGTCAGACAGGATATAATTGATTATTTTTTTTTATCAGAGCAAGTATCCAAGTATGACAAAGCATATAATTTGGAATGCAGCAAAAGCTGTGATTAATGAAAACTTAATTTTGCTTAAAACCTTGCTTTCCAGATCCAGTAAAAAGGAGGAATTACAGCTGAGAGATCTAAGGGCTCTGGAGAGCCTGAATGTGGTTCCCTTCTAGTAAAGTGAGAGGGAGACTTGTACAAGTGCAAGAGAAGCCACATCATATTCTGGGTAGGATAGTTGAGTATAACCTCAAAGAATTAAAACAAAGACTCTATTTGCAGGGTAATAAGGCTGATAAGTTCTTAGCTCATCAGCTGAAAAAAGAATTGGCAGAGAGGATAGTCAAGCAACATCTAAGTGAAAATGGCTCAATAGGGATGTGCATTCATTTTTAATGAATGCCACAAAAGTAACAAATGAGGCCATTTTTGATTTGTTCCAAATGGAATGAACTGAAAATAGCCTCCTATGAAAATACCTGAAAATGTGGGGGTATTTATGTATTGGTGGCATATTAAAAACAACAAATGGGCTTCTTTAGCTATGGTTTGGCCTTCTTGCCCAAAAGGTTACAGGGCATGACATCAGGGCTTAGCATCAAGACCTGACAGTGAAGCCTGGGCCACGCATGAACATATTACACCTGTGCTGGAATATCTGCATTGGCTCTCCATATCTTACCAAATTCAATATAAGTTAGCTACAATTTACATTTTGTTATCCATAATATTTACTCCCCTTGGATCACATCCATTCTTAAAATTCATACTCCTATTAGACCATTAAGATCCTATTCTCAATCACTTCTTCTAAAGCTATCTATTTAGAAGAAACCCAAGAATGTACATTTTTCATCTGCAGGTCCACTTCTATGGAATTCTCTCTCCAACGAGTTAAGAAACTTCAATGAAAAATATATTTTTCAAGAAAGCTTTAAAAACGTATTTGTTTAAGAAAGTCTTCCCGAATCAGGCAGACATAACATAATCACCACAAACCTTCTTTAACTATACATGCGGACAGGTTTTTGTTTCTTTACTATTTTTTACAATGTTATTTCATTTTAGATTTTATTTCATTTTATTTTATTATTATCTTAAATTCTTGGCAAGTCTTTTTCATGTTTTATTTATGTATTACCAATTATGTATTTATTGTACTCCTCCCTGAATGTAGAAAGAGCAGATAATAAATGTTTTAAATAAATAAATAAATAGGCTATGATGCCAGGGTCTAGGCCCAGTACTATGGCCAAGTTATAATGCCAGGGCTTGAACAGGCCTGGTACCAAGACCTAGACCTAGGCACCAGAGCCTGGCATGAAGGCCTGGACATGGCACAGAGGCCTAGGCATAAAGTGGGCCTGGCCTGGCACCATGGCCCTACACTGAGGCCGAGTCCCAACACCAAGTTCTAGGCCCAGTCCAGGTCCAGTACCAAGGCATAGGCCCAGCCTGGTCCCAGCACCATGGCTTAGGCCAGGCCCAGCACTAGGATCAGGAGCAAAGGCCCAGTCCTGGCACAGATGCTTAGGCCCAGTCCAGGTCTGGCCTTGAGCACTGGTCCCAGTGCCAGAGCCTAGTGCCAAGGTCTAAGCCCTGGCACCAGGGTCTGGAGTTGAAGTCTAGCCTAGTGCAGGGCCCCAACCTAGCATTGAGGTCTGGGCCTGGCTGAGGCCAGTCCTGATGCAGAAGCCTAAGTCCAGTCCAAGCCCAGTGCCTGGGCCCTGCATAGAGGCTTTGTCCCATTGCCAAGGCTTAGGGTCTGTCCAAACCTAGCACCAAAGCTTAGGATAGGCTCAGCACCAAGGCCTAGACTAGGTCCACTACGCTGGGCCCAGCATCAAGTCCTACTGTTGTGTCCATCGGTCGCAGATGGCTGAGACCGCTCTGCTTTACCTCTTTTCTTCCTTTTTCTCCCTCTTTGGGCAAGATGGCTTCCTCTGGTGCCGAGTGCTGAGGGCCTCAGCGTCTCCAATCTAGCATGGGCGTTCTATTCTCCCATGCTCATTCCCGTGGCCTCCTAGGGCGCGCGCGCGCCCATCTCCTACGCTCAAATACATGTCGTGGCAGGAACCTTGGGGACGTTCCTACCGCATGACATCAATACCTCCGGGTATATCAAGCCTACGCTTCGCTACCACCTTTGAGTTAGCAAGGACTTCGGTTTAGCTACTCTGACCACTCTAAGCTGCACGCTTAGACGCAGCTTTCACTCCAAGGGCCTCGCTCCTCTAGAACAGTGGTCCCCAACCCTGTCCTGGGGGCCTACCAGCCAGTCGGGTTTTCAGGATAACCACAATGAGTATGCATGAGAGAAAATTTGCATGTTATGGAGGCAGTGCATGCAAATTTTCTCTCATGCATATTCATTGTTGGTATCCTGAAAACCCGACTGGCTGGTGGGCCCCCAGGACAGGGTTGGGGACCACTGCTCTAGAAGCTCTAGAAACCCGCTCCTCTGGGGTCTCTCACTTCCATCTCCCTTCGGGGCCTCTACTAATTAGACAACCGCTCCTCGGGGGTCTTCTCTCTCTTCTCCATTTCAGGATCTCATACTATCAGGTACTCGCTCCTCAAGGGCTTACCGGTCTATGTATCCTGCACCACAGACCTTCAGTCCCACCATCTCATCATCAGGAAGACGCCTACACTCCTGTGAGTACCTCTGCGATCCGGTGCTCCAACTCTACCCATCAGCCGCGGCGTTACTCGCACTGTGGGCTCCTGCCTATCATGAACATCTGGGTGAGATTCTACGTCCAAGCCTGTTGAACGTATTGGCACCTCGTGGATCTCAGTGCCTTACCTTCCTGCTCTACACCATCTATCTACAGCAGTACAATAAAGCCTTCCATCCAGTTCTGTGTTTGCTATCTGAGTTCAGCCTATCGCTGTGGGTCCCCACGGGGCCCCTCCCCGTGGGCAGTGTCATCTCCACAGCAACCAAGGGTCCACAATGCCACAAACACAACACCTACGACAGACCCAGCACTGAGCCATGTTCCTGGAGCAAAGGCCTAGGCCTAGTAAGAGTCTGTCCTGGCAGAAAGGTTCTCCACTAAGGCCTCTTTCCAGCTTTGATGGGCCAGGTCTATGTCTGTGCCAGGTCTATGTCTGTGCCCATTGCCAAGACATAGACCTGGCCAGCACTAGGCCCTAGTAATGAAGACTAGTCTCAGTGTAAAGGCCTAGGCCCAGGCTAGAAAGGTACCTTGCTACAGGCTCAGCACCAAGGCCTGGGCCCAGCACAGAGACTTTGTCCCTGTACCAGGACCCAGTGCAAAGGCATTGACTCTGGTACTGAAGTCTGACATTGAGGTCTAGTCCTGGTGCCAGCACTGAGGCCACAGCCCAGTCCAGTCCTAGTACTGAGGCCTGAGCCTGGTCTGGGCCTGGTGCTAAACCAAGGCCCAATCCAGACAAGGTCACAAAGCCTGGCGCTGAGGCCTGATCCTGGTGCTGAATCCTTCACCAGAACTTGGGCCTGGTACAGAGGCCTGTACCCAGCACCATGGCCAAGGCCTAGGCCTGCTCTGCCCCAATGCCTATGCTTGGGCCAGGCTGGGCCCCAATAAATTGGCCTTGGCTGGGCCCAGCATCAAAATCTATGGACTAGGGACCACCATTTAAGCCTAGCCTCAGCATCGATATCTCAGCTCAGGAAGGCCTAGGCTGGGGTGTCCAATGCTCCTACCCATGTCATGATGCCTGAAAAATGATGCTGTCTGCCTGGAGAATGGTGTCAGAGTGACAACACTTCATTGCTTTCTCTGGAGCAGACCTCTCTTTTATTGTTTTGGCCATAGAAATGTATACTACAAAATGGCACTGGCTGCATTGGAGAAAGTCACCAAATTGACACTTTGCATCTTCCCCAGGCAGATGGTGCCATATTTCAAGTGCTGGAATGTGGGTGGGAGTGACTGGTCATCACTCTTGCCCTGAACACTAGAGCTGGAAAGGGAGCAAGAGGGTGAAAGGGTGGGAATTCCCTAGGCCCTATCCTTTTCAAGGCCCTATCCTGACTCATTCTGAACAGAATCCAAGGCTAGGCCCTTGCCCAGGCCTCAGTGCAGAGGCTAAACCATGGAACTGGAACTAGGCCTTAACTCAGGCTTAGATTAGTGCTATGCCTCAGCATTGGGTTTGGCCCAGGGCTAGGCCTTGGCACCAGGCCTGGCTAAGAGCTAGATCTTGGCAACAGAACTAGGCTTAAGTGTCGGGCCCTGTATGGGGCAGTTGTTTGCCCCAGGAAGGCCAACCAGGGCCCCTGGAGACCTGTTTTTTTTTTGGGGGGGGTGGGGGGGAGGGGAGGGTAAGCAGTTGGGCTTTTTTTGGTTTTTTGGGGGTGGGAGTGTTTAATGTTTTTTTTTTTCAGTTTAGCAAATGAACTGAACCAAAAAAACATTTAATAAACCAAATTTAAATGAAAAAAAAGCCAAAACTAGAAAACAAAACAAACCCAAAATTTTAGGGCTACATATCCATATGGCTCCGTACTTTTGAAGAATAAGGATATTTGTGAGGCTTTTGCTTCATATTATAAAAGCCTGTACACCTCAAATATATTTTAACAGAGACAGGCAATTTAAGTTTTCCTAGAAGATATGCTTCTTATAAAGCTAAATAGGTATGACGCGGAGTCCCTACTTCCTAGAGGAAAGGATTTCTTCTCTGAAGGTGAAGTGGGCAATATAGACTTCATGTAAGGAGAAAAGTCTGGATAAAGATGGGTTTGGTCATGCTCCAATATCATATTGCCAAAATTGGCACAAGTTTTTATTGAAGTATTGTTGGGGGTCCAACTTCTTAGCTCAAGTTAATAGTAAATGTCATATTTACTTCTAAGGAGAATATGGACTCAAGATTATAGTGAGCAATGATGGAAAAATTTTCGCTAAAATCTTAGCTAAGAGGATAAAATATATCATCCTCCAATTGATTCATTAGGATCAGACATATTTTGAAGTAGAGAGACAGGGTGAAGACAATGTGAGAAGAACCATCTTATTCACATGGCCAAGCAGGACAAATTGGATACACTCTTATTAACACCAGATGCTGAAAAAGCTTTGGGCCATGTAGAAAGGGGCCATGTAAAAAAGCTGGGGCTTGAGATAAATTTTCTGAAATGGGTTAAAGGTATGTACCAAGAACCAAAAGCACAGGTAAAGGTAAATGGTTGCTCCTCTACATCTTTTACCTTAGAGGAACTCGGCAGAGATGCCTGCTTTCCCTGTTGCCTTTTGCTATGATATTGGAGCCTTTAGCTGCCAATATTAGGACTGACAATAATATTGAGGGTATCACTTTTCATGAAGGGACTGAGCATAAGATCGGTCTGTTTGCAGATGATAATCTGCTTTATGTTAGGAATCCAGTAAGTTTGTGGCATGTCATCATGTGGACAAGAGGTGTATGGCAACTAAGGCTACAGAAGCAATGTTTCTAAAACAGAAGTACTAGAGATAAAGATAGGGACTGAAGATAAATTTGAAATATTGAAAAGTTTTCCCATTAAATGGGCTGGTACAGCCAGAAGATATCTAGGAGTCTACATTTCTTGTTACCCAAACAACCTATATTCCTTAGATTGCATATCTCTTCTGCAAAGGATTTGGTAGTCTGGGCTCCTTATTCAATCTCATGGATGGGAAGAATAGCTACAATAAAGATGAATATTATGTCAAGAATCCTGTATCTTTTCAATAAGTTATCATTTAAAATCCCGGAATCTTTTTTTTGCCAATATTGAAATTCGCACTCTCCAAGTTTATATAGACCAGCAAAAGGCATGGCATAATTTTTAATATTTTAACCTACCAGAGAGTTCTAGGAGGACTGTACCTGTCTAATTTTCAGGTCTGTAGAAAAGCAGTACTTTTAAAAAACATTATTACTGGTATGGAAGTCCAGAAGATAAAGAGTAAATCTTGAAAAGGAATGTGCTAAGGAAAATGGATTGTGCTTGTCTCTTTGGGTGTCAACAAAAGCTCATATTAGGATCTGTAATCAGGGATCAGATATTCAGCACCACTTAGCTGGATAAGTTTTGATTGAAGGGTCAGAGGCTAGCTCCTTTGTAATCTGAGACCTGCAAATTCAGATCTATTGTTCTTCTGAGAGAATACTAGTGGGGAGAGATGCCTTGATAAAGGAAATTTAGAGAGAAAAGAACTTTGCAAGGCAGCATCCTTTTCTGACTACAGAGATAACCAGTTATTTTTTGCTACCTCTGGGTTCCACAGGAGTTTCAAACCCCCCCCCCCCCCCCCCCCCCCCCCGCTTTAGGTTTATGCTGTGCACAATTAAAGGACAAAAATATATACCGTATTTGCCGGCGTATAGAACGCAGTGGCGTATAAGACACACCCTCTTTTTTATACACATTTTTAGGTAAAAAAATAATTTTCTATATTTTTTGAATTTCCATAATAATTTACTGAACTGAGGATTATAGCAAGGCTAGTGCTCAATATTTAGAGGGAAGAAATATTGATAGACTGTCTGAGAGTTATAGAAATACTGGACATCGATATGTAGATCAGAGAAATTTGACTCAAGACACCTGGGATAGTGAGACCAACGATCAATACATAAACCTTAGGGATTCTGATCATTTTCGGGTGGATTGTAGAAAAGTCAGGAGTCTTTGGGATAACAACAATGAAGTTTACACAAAGGCAGAAAAAGACTGTGATCAAGATTATGAGGATTACAAAAAAGTTAGGAGTCAATATATGGACTGTAGAGACTGGTACAGAGATTAAGAGAACTGTAAGAAAGCAGTAGATCAATGCTCAGACCAGTGTTCTAGGGACTGTAGGAAAGAAGAGATCTCTAGGAAAAACAGCGATTTGGAAAAAGACCAGGAGGATTATAGGACTATCAGGAGTCAGGATTATGGTCTCTGGATTTTAGATCGAGGTTATCAAAACCGTAGGGAAACTGAAAATCAATATATTAATGGCAGGAATGTAGATCAAGATTATGAAGATTGTATGAAAGTCAGAAGCCAGTTTATCTAGTGCAGGAATACAGATCACAATTATGAAGATTATAGGAAATTTGACAGTCAGCATGTGGACTACAAATACAAGGACCAAGAAGAGAGAAAATCAGAAGGGCAAGGCTTGACTACATCTAATTTTAAATACCGAATGATGTTCCTGAAACAACAGACGGAGACTTTCAGAAGTTGGATTTTCATTGGGGGGAGTGACGCAGTGGCGTTGGGATGTGCGAGGGCGCACCGGCCAATGGGGGAGTGAGGATGCAGGGAATCAAAATTTATAGCGTCCAGTAGGGGGGGAGTGACGCGGTGGCATCGGGGAGCGAGGGCACACCGGCCAATCGGGTGGTGCGCCCTCGCTCCCCGACACCACCGCGTCACTCCCCCCCCCCCCCCCACCCACACTGGATGCTGTAAATTTTGATTACCAACGCATAGGACACACTCCTTATTTTTCACCTTTCAGTGGGAAAATGTGCGTCCTATAAGCCAGCAAATACGGTAAATAAAAAATGCAGGGTTTTTTCCCAGGGCGCTCAGTATCTAAGTACAAGTTCAGAATTTATATCTTGAGATTTTTTCTTGTTGCAAGTTTATTTAATGCTTAACTATCTGCAATTACACTGTTCATTGTTATATTTATTGATGGGTTAGCTTCAGTGTTGATTACACTGCTGTTTATTTCTGTTAACCTGCACTCTAACGACCCAATTTTAAAAGGGCCATGTGCATAACCAACGTTACGCGCCGACATGCCGGGCCCTGCAAAAGGGGCAGTCCGAGGGCGTGGTCTGGGTGGGGAGAGGCATGGCGGGGGTGGGCCAGGACAGAGCAATTTGTTGCTGTCCATGGGAAGTGCATGCCAGCAGCCGGCCGGCAAACGGATATTACTTCTGCTCCCAGGGAGCAGTAAGTATTAAAATTAAAAATTTAGGGATAGGTAGGGTTAGGTTAGGGGCCAGGGAGGAGAGGGCAAGAGGTAGGAAGGGTAGGGTTAGGGATAGGAAAGTTTCCTTCCAGTCTGCTTCTTATTTGGAGTGGACTGAGAAGGAACTGGGGGAGGCCCGAGTGCATCGCCATACATATTTTTCTAATATAGGAAAAGCAGGCGCACTCAGACATGAAAATCTGAGGGGACACTACATTCAAGCCAGAACTTATGGCCTTGACAACTGCTTCAATTACTTCTGGATCCAAATAGCCCTTTCGCAACCTCATGTCCATCCATAAGACCACTGCAAATATTACAAAACTCTGCGGCTAGAGTTCTCACAGGCAAAACGAAAAGGGATCACATTACAGATACACTAGCGGAACTACATTGGCTACCAAACGAGCAAAGAGTTCAATTCAAAGCACTGTGCACCATACACAAACTGATCCATGACGAAAAAGCAGAATGGCTGAACACAGCACTACGAGTACATGTACCACATAGAAATTTAAGATCGGCAAACAAAGATCTCTTAACTATTCCGTCAGTAAAAACGGCAAGACTAACCCAGGTAAGGGAGCGAGCACTATCACTGGCTGGTCCCATGTTATGGAACACTATGCCTTTAGAACTAAGACTACAGAGAAATTTCAAACTGTTTAAAATAAATCTGAAAACCTGGCTTTTCAAACAAGCCTTTTACAAAGAGAACGGTGAAAATAAGTAAGATATAGCTGGCAGCATGCACCCAACACATAATCTCCAGGTGCCTACCTGGAAATTATTCTTATCACACTGATAATCGTAAAACAATTGAAAAGTTTAGAATGAATCATATGTGCTTCACCCATGAGACATGTACCAATAGGTAATATATATCATTAATCAATTAGTCTTTAAACAATTTTATGTTACCGGACATTACTGGCACCTTTTTTGTAAAGTACTAACCATTTACTATTATATGTCCCTCTTTGTAAACTGTTATGATAGGGAGGAGGACTAGCCTAGTAGTTCGAGCTGTGGACTACAAATCAAGAGACCAGGGTTTGAGTCCCGCTGTTGCTCCTTGTGACCTTGGGCAAGTCACTTTACCCTCCATTATCTCTGGTACAAACTTAGATTATAAGTCTTCTGGGGTTAGGGAAATATCTACAGTAGCTGAACATAAACTGATGTGATATGTCAGTATATAATAAATAACTTGATGATGGTATAGAAAAAATTTTAAATAAATAAATCTGATGCATCTAGTTGGTATATGACAATTTGTCTTTCTTTCTTCTTTCTCCTATTTACCCAGAAATCTTAGTCTTTCCTAATGGTCATTTCTGGTACCTTGCAATAATGTGATGTTGTGACCACTGACTTTTGTTCACATCTGGCCTAGATCACACTGGTTGATACTATTTATTTTACTAAGCAGTTTCATTTCTTCCTATAGTACTCTTTAGATTCCTGAAAAAAGCTTTTGCATTGAAAGGTAGTGACTGAACTTTAGCATTAAAAGGTTCCGACTGACTTTTTCTATCAGTCAGTCTTTTCCACTTTCAGCCTGGGCCTCCTCGGGGCCCTCATTCCCCAGGGCTATGATAAACTGGCTCATCATCTGGAGAAATAGACATGTACCTTTTTCTTTCTCCTCCATCTCACCTATCTCATCCAGCTCATTGTTTAATAATCCAATGAGGAAATAATGGGTTTTTGCTTTGCCAAATTCCTCTTCTGAGATTTTTGCAAATCTACATATTTTAGAAAGAGCTTCTTTGTTGCACTGAGTTAAGCACTTACTAAATTCATCTTGCAAACTTTCAATAACCATTTTTACTTTTTTTTTCAAGTACAAACTATACTTTGACTGGAAAAGCCCCTTTGAACTAATCAGTCTATCATGCATTTATTCCTGTAAGTTGCTACCACCAGTCAGTTTTTCTCCAAGTTTCTCTTGTGGGCCTGCACTGTTCTTCCATATCAGCTTGCATGCAGCCCTTCCTGTTGCCATGGATCACTGACCCTCCTGGAAGGGGGTTTATGAAACTGAGTTTGTTTAACAAGTGACCTTCCTTGGCTCTCACATTAATTACTTATTGGGTATGATTCTGGAATTTTTTCTTAGATCTTTATATAAGCATATAGACAATATTTTGGCTTCCTTTTTATGGAAGAATAAGCCTTCTAAAATTGCACTAGTCAGATTGAAAATGGTTAAGGAATGGGGTGGTGTGAACTTTCCACATGTTTATAATTATCATTGGGCTTTTTGTTTTGCAGCAGGTTCTGTATTGGTTCTCTGACCAGTTGTATATTAATTTCTCTCTTTCCTGGTTAGCTCTAGAAAAGGCGCTAATCAGTCCTTTCCCTTTTCTATTATTGCCAAAAGATTCTTTATTGTGTCTAGGTAAGTCCTCTCCCATCATTGTTTCTGCTGCACACATTTTGAATACTTTAGATGGTTTTCTTCCTACTGACCTCCTTGAGTGGTCAGGATCCAACCTTACTTCTTTGTGGTTCAATCCACACATACTTGTGGATAAACATCCTCTTAATTGGAAGATCTAGCAGTCCTGTGGGATTTGGTTTGTATCTCAAGTAATACAAGATGTTAAGTTCCTATCATTTAAAGATTTGAGTTCTGTGTTCTTACTTCCTCCCACACAAAGATTTTGGTGAGTTCAATTGTATAATGTTCTGTGTTCTAATGGTTTTATCTCCCCTGATATGACTGCTCTTTCCAGAGTTATTACTTGTTATCGCACCATGGCTGTTAATGGCCATTTAGTCTCTGCCATTTATAAATGGCTTGAAAATAATTTTTTCCCTCAATGCATTGGCACTGAGACACATTTGGGAATCTGATCTGCAAATTGCCCCATTAGCATCTCAATGGGAAATATATTGACGTTCAATGGTCAGAATGTCTCTAACATCTGCCATTACTCAATCTATGTATTTTGTATCTCATAAGACTCCATGGAAATTGTTCAAAGCGTGTCCCTTAAATTCTAATCACTGTTGGTCCTGTGCAGCAGATGATGCAGCTCTTTCTCATATGATATTTGACTGTCCTTTGGTTAAGAAGTATTGGGAAGCAGTTTGGGAGAGAATCTCTGACTCTCTTCCTATATCAATCCCTGTTTCATATAAATTAATAATTTAAAAGTCATCTGCTCTGGGTAATTTCCCTCCCTCTTTTTCATAAGAAATTGCTTGATTTCCTTCTTACTACAATGCTGCAACAGATCTTATCAAATTGGAAAAACTAGTCATTATTGAATATTCATTTTTGATGGAATACAGTCTGTTTATACTATTAATATGAGAAGGTACCCACTCTCAAATATTGTAGACTTGCTTCTTGGTTACATATATAGGGCCCTATTGAATGATTTTTATGTATTTCATAGTCACCTCTTACTTTTTCGGTTTTAATTGTGTTATCTGCAAATCAGCTCTGTGGCTTATGTGTATAATTGATTTTCTATAGTTCATCATACTGCTTTTGTTTGTTTCAAATGGCTCCCTTTATATAAGTTTTGGAAGTTGTATGGCTTCTCTTTCTTGTCCTCACGGTGATGTCATTTTGTTCTGGTTATGTTTAACATGTTCTTTCCTTAATAAGAAAATTAATACATATATTAAACTCAAAAACCAAGTGACCTTCCTCAGTATGCAAGTTCTAATCTACTCCATCCTCATTGCCAATTTTTGTTGTATTCCCAAAGGAATTACCCTCAGTGTGTCACAGGTTGTGAAAACACAATCGTTATTTTCTGTAACAAAAGTCACTAGGAAGACACTACCAGTACAGTGACAATTTCTGAGCCTTGTGGCATGTGCAAGCATATATTTACTTCACGGAGCTATGTAATAATAAACTACAAATCGATTCAATATACATTCCTTTAAGTGATCCTTTTTTACCTAATCACGTCCTTAACTGTGAAAACACAACTAGTTACCTGTAACAAAATACAAGAGGCAGGCATAACTCTTGCAGTTACAAGTTCTGGGCCCGGTGGTCTTTGCTGGCATCACATCTATTTTGCCCCACCAGAAACAAGGATTCTTCCAGTTGCTTCCCCCTGAGTTTAACCGGGTAGCCAGTAGTGGTATTTTGCTTTTTATTGCTGTACCAATTTGACCCAGATACTGTCCCTGGCTGCTGTCTGTTTGATTTTATTTTTATTTGTTATATTGGGTGGCAAACTCTCTTTCCAATTCCCCACACAATAGTTCATCTTACACACAATAGGTGGTTTTAGCTAAGACCTATGTAAACCTCGGACTAGTAAGACCAATAAAGACCAGCTTTAAGAGTCAAAACAGTGAGAAGTTTATTATGGAGAAAGGCGTGGGTTTCTCCAGGAGCAGCAAGCAATACAAAGCAAGTGATGCAAGGCTCAAATCTACTCAGTGATCTATCGGGCGTGCATAGCATTATAAAGGGTTACCTTCAGCCATTCAACAGGTGTCTGCATTTACCTGCCTCTTATCCCTTGTCCAATTAATAAATTTGTGCATGTGGGTACGTGCTGGTTACTGAGGGCAGATGCCCTTGCAGTTGTTTCCAAGATATGAGTCCAGTTAAGTATCGTTTTCTCAGGTCTGACATCACTTGAGCTGGCTATCAGTCCACTAGGTTTTGTTTTGTGCTGGCTATTCATACACCTAACAATTGTGCCACATATACACCAAACATTTTCACTGTCAGGATAATACCAGGGTGATGTATAGGAATGTGTGTATGTGTAGGCCTATTGCTGCATCACTCAGCATCCTGGGTATAAGAACATAAGATTTGCCATAATAGGTCAGACCAAAGGTCCATCAAGCCCAGTATTCTGTTTCCAGCAAGTACCTGGAAGGATTCCTGAAGGTCAATAAATTACATGCTGCTTATCCCAGGGATAAGCAGTGGATTTCCCCAAGTCCAGTTTAATAATGGTTTACGGATTTTTCTTCTAAATCTTTTTTAAACCCATCTTTTACCATATCCTCTGGCAATGAATTCCAGAGTTTAATTATGCATTGAGTAAAACAATATTTTCTCCTACTTGTCTTAAATGTATCACCTAGTATCTTCATTGAATGTCCCCTGGTCTTTGTACTTTTTGAAAGGGTAAACAACCAATTTGCACTAACCCGTTCCACTCTACTCATAATTTTATAGACTTCTACCATATCTCCCCTCAACTGTCTCTTCTCCAAGCTAAAGAGCTCCAGCCTCTTTAGCCTTTTCTCATAGGAACTTGTTCCATCCCCTTTATCATTTTGGTCACCATTCTCTGTACATTTTCTAACTCTGCTATATATTTTTTGAGATGCAATGACCAAAACTTCACACAATACTCAAGATGCAGTCATATTATAAAGAGATATAGAGAGGCATTATGATATTCTCTGTTTTATTCTCCATTCCTTTCCTAATAATTATTAGCATTCTATTTACTTTCTTAGCCACCACCACCACCACACACCGAGCAGAGGATTTGAACATATCTGCAATGATGCCTAGATCCTATTCCTAGGTGGTGACTCCCAATGTAGAACCTTGCATTGTGTAACTATAATTTTGGGTTGCTCTTCCCTACATACATCACTTTGCACTTGTCCACATTAAATGTCATCTGCCATTTATATGCCTAATCTCCCAGTCTCACAAGGTTCTCTTGCAATTTCTCACAATCCTCTTGTGACTTAACAATTTTGAATGATTTTAAATCATCAGTAAATTTGATCACCTCACTCATCATTCCCATCTCTAGGTCATTTATAAATATGTTAAATAGCAGTGATCCTAATACATATTCCTTCATTATTCACTTTTCTCCATTGAGAAAACTGACCATTTAGCCCTAATCTCTGTTTTATATCTTTTAACTAGTTCTCAATCCACAACAGATCACTGCTTTCTAATAACTTTATTATTTCCTCGTCTCTCATGAGAAACTTTGTCAAACTCTTTCTGAAAATCCAGATTCACTATATCAATTGGCTCAGCTTTCCCCACATGTTTATTCACACCTTCAAAAAAATGTAGCAAATTGGTGAGGTAAGACTCTTCTTCGCTAAATCCATGTTGGCTCTGTCACATTAAACTATGTCTATCTATATGTTCAGTAATTTTGTTCTTTAGAATAGTTTCAACCATTTTTCCCAGCATTGACATCAGGCTAACCAGTCTGTGGTTTCCAGGATCATCTCTGGAACCCTTTTTAAAAACCAGTATTACATTTGCCACCCTCCAATCTTCAGATACTGAAGCTGATTTTAAGGATAGTTTACAGATTACTGACAGTAGGTCTGCAATTTCTTTTTTCAGTTATTTCAGCACTCTGGGATGTATTCCATCTGGTTCGGGTGATTTGCTACTCTTTAATTTGTCAATTTGCCCTAGTATATCTTCTAGGTTCATTGAGATTGGAGGTTGGACCAGCTATGAGGCAAGGGTCAGCCATGGGGAGCAGCTCTCCCTCAGATGACATAGCCAGCCTGACAGGGATATTCCTCTGATGATGTGATTGCAGTCAAATGACTGTGTAAGAGATCAGGACAACTCCTGCCATTACACTAGAAGCATGGAATGCTGGCTTTCCATCCCCAATAAGGTGCATTGGTACCCCATAGGCCTAGCTGACCATTTCACATATAACTTCTGATAGCCTGTCTAGGTGTATCTGCTAAGCTCATTAATACTATAATAAACCAAAAATTTGAAGGCATGCAGTCTTAGTATTGACTTAGATTGTAAGCCCTCTGGGGATAGGGAAATACCTACAATACCTGAATGTAATCCGCTTTGATATGCTGAAAAAAAGTTCAAAAAGCGAAATATAGAAAAATCTAAATAAATAGTAGTAACTACAAACATGTATGATGCTACTGAATCCCTGTCACATGGCAAAGAAGCTTTATGGATACATAATATAATGATAGAAATGAAGTATACTCACCCACAGCCAGCTTTTTTCATATGTCCTCCTGAAATTGTTGAAAGAGGGTGGATTGTAGCAAAATAAAAGAATCATGGCAGCAGCCAAGGTTCCTGACTCCATATTCAGAATGTTTATGTGCACATCACAGACTATTTGAAAGTTTAGGGAATGAAACTGCTGTTGATTTTAAAACCCCATTTCTCTTTCACAAGGTAATGCCAACTTAACATGTGTGGAATCAATAGCATGTATTACATTCAGGGTTGGTTTTAGGCATAGGTAACAAAGGCATGTGCCTAAGGCACCAAGTTCTGCAGGCACCCCATAGTATGCTTTAATTTCTATAGGCAAAAGTCCCCAAACCCGTTCCTTTGCCTGTGGGCGCCATAATTTTAAATTCATCCCTGATCACATTAGATAGATCAGCTATGACATAAAAGTCGCTTTTAAAGTCCTGCCATGCTTTTTCTCATTAGCAAGAAATATATAATACCAAGTGTGACTTTGCAGAGTTGAAGTATTTGACTGAAATATCTCTAAAGGGTTGACCATTCCATTCCACCTACTAAAACAAAGTAAAAAAAGCCAGAGGCTAGAAAATGAAGCAAATTCAAAAGTATGACCTGGGCAGGTATGGCATAATACATGTCTGTCAGAGGATTCAGGTTTTGACTGATGATCTCGTATAAAGCCATGATAGCACTGGAGCTCAACCTATATCTGTAAATTACTCACTCCTCATGAAGTCCAAGCAGAATAGCCTTCAGGCTAAAAAGCTTTAGCCTACACTATCTGGGTCTCTTACTCTGTGAAGGTGGAACCTCTCCTCTTCTCTGTCTTGCTGTTCCTGCCCTCTCTCTCCCTCTCTCCTGCTGAAGCCAGAGCACAATAACCGGCTGTATGTTAGCCAAAATTGTGTGGCTCTTAGGTTTGCTCTTTTATAGCTAATGCAATTTGCCATGTTCACCTCCAAGTGTCAATAACGTTTCCAGATTGAATATTCACATTATTTATTAAATACTTTATTGTGCTTTAGGATGTACTGTCAGAATACTTAATTTCATGATAATTTTCATTTATATAAAATTTAACAAAAGGTTTACCATTTGCTGGCAGACATCATATCATACTGTACACACCACTTTACCACTTGCAAAGTGGCACTATAAGAGCATAGTAGATAACATGATCAACATATTACATTATAAGTCATTTTACTACATGATAATATTATTGCCTTATGTAGATGCCTTAGTAATTTATTTGCCCTTATAGGACAATGTGTGAAAATAAATTACTGAGTAATACTATAGGGCTCTTTGAGCTGCCTAGGACCTTGGATAATATGGCATACACATTTTTTTTAAATAAATAAATGGCTACTTCAAAGATTAAAGTAATCCCAAGTTCCTTAAGGTCCACTATATAAAATCTCTAAAAGGAGATTCACAACTTTTCTAGATATATTTTTTTCCAATCTTAGGTCATTTTTATTCATCTGGTTCACATCTAATCATTATTAGCAGTTTCTTTAAACATCATAGGCAAAGACAAACATGAGAAGCACAAGATTTAAGCCCTATATCAAAAAAAGATGTCTCCCTGCTTTTCAGTACATATTGCTACCTAGTAGACACTGTATGAGGTCTTACCTGGGGTGCGAACAGAGGATCTGTTCGATGAGGACCAGCATTCATTTTGGATCACTTGTGGCACACCCTGAGAAGAATTGCAGAGTTTTACTATATGAGTTATTATTTTCTTTTAACTCTGCAGTATTGAAAACACAATGTTTTTCTTTCAATTCCTCCTGCTTATATTGGTTATACAGAGAATGTAAGGATCCTCTTAATAATTATTAATATTATTCATAAATTGAGTTTATATAGTGAACTTTATCCAAACATGATTCCAATACACTTCAGAATTCAATACGTATGCAGTCATCTCTGGGCTGAATGAGCTAGCACCATATTTCTGCAGTCCAAAATGCACAAAACTTGCCATAGGAGTGACAGAAGAAGCAAAATGTTTTATACTATTACAGTTGGACATGCTGATACATAGGGCCTTATACAGTACAGATTTCTTACAAATTTTTGAATAAAAATTCCTAAAGAGAAATTCTCTTTCTTACCAAACTGCTGTAATTATTAAGCCGATCTCTCTCTTCATGTGCAGGCTTTTGATAATGTCTACATTAATATGTTACATTTATGCACGTGAGTTACGCACCTAAATGTAATATATTAATGTAGCAATTTTCAAAAGTCACTTACGCGAGTAAATCCTATGGACCATTCAATGTCATATATTGTAGCAATTTTCAAAGGCCCACTTACATGAGCAAAGTGTATTTACACATATAAAACAGCTTTATGCATGTAAATGCTTTTTCAAATCAGGTCCTAACTTATTATACATAAAAATGTTTCTATTTCAAATTTAACAGCGTTCATGTTATGCTTTTTTTATACCATGTGTGTAATCATCAGGGAAAAGTGCCAAATAGATACTAATAACAAGTTAGGTAGAATAGAAGCATATGGCCTCTTCTTTGAACAAGCTAAAAAAGCCTTAGCTTTATCTCTACCTTCTCCTTTCATCTATTTCTAACTCCAAGTTAAACTAAAGATTCAGAACAGTTTTTCTTTGACCTGTTTTTCTTGATAAATCATTCATGCCTCTAAATATGATTCAAATATGATTCGAGTTATGTCTATAGTAATAAGATGATAATAGTTTAAATTTAATACTATCTTTCATCCAAATAAGAGCTCAACATACTTTGTAATTATAGTTTTCAGAAATGTGTTTTATTTATATGCAAAGAGGCATGTAATATTGCCTGCAGCAACTTTATATAACAAATTATTTTGCACTAAAATCACAAAATTACTAACAGTGCCAACTGTATTGCATATTATTAACTCTTCAGTAATTCAAATTACTGTAATCAGTAACACAGCCACTACTATTTACTGTGCCTATTGGTTCTAATTATAGTTAAAAGTGAAATGAATAAAATATACCAATATATATATACCAATCTCCTATTTTCCACTCATTTTTAAGCTTTCTGACATATGGAATGTTGGAAAAAAACTGAATAAAAGTGATCAGTGTCTATCCATCCATCTGTCTATCTATATATATATGGGGACAAAAAAACTTCCAAAGAAGGACAGAACATCATCATATTTGATTCACTGGAAGAAAATGGGAATACCTTGGATGAGCTTAAAAACCAGAAACATCAGGTCAGAATTTTCAGAGAATGAATCCTGCCATAAATTCACCATTGTGTAAAATGTCAAGCAATTAGAGGCTGTGAAATGTTGACAGATTGGGGGGGGGGGGGGGACTCAAAGCTGCTGACAAAGCATCTTTGAAGCCATCTCACTGTCCTCCCTCCCATACACTTCCCAAGCTTACATACCCCCACACACTTACACACATCTCCCTACAGCTTTCCCCAAACAAGAGCCCCCAAACTTCCATATTGAAACTGCTCCCCACATACTTCCTGCACAAAACACACTAGATGCATCACACCTACATGCACATACACCCATATACAGTTCACAAAAGACAAACACACACCAACATATCCCTCCACACTCCCCCTGCTCACACTGCACATACACTCATACCTTTCATTCCACAAGACAACCCCACAAAAAAACACATACACACATACCACCTGCATCCTCTACTACCACACATAAAAACTATCCCATATACAAACACACTCCCACACACGTACACACACTCCCTTCTACCCATCCCTACACATACAAAACCTCCATACACACAAACACCCATATTTCTCCTACATGCACACCCACACACACATATATTACCACACAAAGATACATCTGAGATTTATCACTGTTCATGTGTATTTGTATGATGTATGTGTATATGTTTGTTTGTATTTGCAATCCTCATGTGTTCATGTGTATTTGTATGATGTATGTGTAAATGTTTTAGAGATATGAATCGTGTGATCAATCGTCTTAACGATCGATTTTGGCTGGGGGGGAGGGAATCGGATTGTCGCGGTTTTGTTTTTTGTTTTTTTTTAAATCGTGTAAATCGTAAATCGGGGAGGGCGGGAAAACCGGCACACTAAAACAACCCTAAAACCCACCCCGACCCTTTAAAATAAATCCCCCATCCTCCCGAACCCCCCCAAAATGTCTTAAATTACCTGGGGTCCAGTGGGGGGGTCCCGGTGTGATCTTCCACTCTCGGGCCATGGGTGCGTTAATAGAAATGGTGCCGGCACCATTTTGGTTCCTGTCCCCCGACGTCATGAGCGCAGGAGATCGCTCCCGGACCTGCGCTGCACCCCCAGGGACTTTTGGCCAGCTTGGGGGGCCTCCTGACCCCCACAAGACTTGCCAAAAGTCCAGCAGGGGTCCGGAAGCGACCTCCTGCACTCGAATCGTATTGCCGTATTGCAAAATGGCGCCGGCCGTATGGCCATTTTGCAATACGGCAATACGATTCGAGTGCAGGAGGTTGCTTCCGGACCCCCGCTGGACTTTTGGCAAGTCTTGTGGGGGTCAGGAGGCCCCCCCAAGCTGGCCAAAAGTCCCTGGGGGTGCAGCGCAGGTCCGGGAGCGATCTCCTGCGCTCATGACGTCGGGGGACAGGAACCAAAATGGCGCCGGCGCTACCTTTGCCCTGTCAGGGCAAAGGTAGCGCCGGCGCCATTTCTATTAACGCACCCGTGGCCCGAGAGTGGAAGATCACACCGGGACCCCCCCACTGGACCCCAGGTAATTTAAGACATTTTGGGGGGGTTCGGGAGGGTGGGGGATTTATTTTAAAGAGTCGGGGTGGGTTTTAGGGTTGTTTTAGTGTGCCGGTTTTCCCGCCCTCCCCCTTCCCCTCCCCCTTCCCCCGATTTACGATTTTTGACGATAAATTGGGGGAATTCCTATTGTATATCGCCTCTAATGATTTTTGACGATTTAAAATATATCGGACGATATTTTAAATCGTCAAAAAACGATTCACATCCCTAATATGTTTGTTTGTATTTACAATCCTCAAAGACCTACACTGGCTGCCGATTCATTATAGAATACTATATAAGTCCATCACCACAATATACAAAGCTATCCAACAAATAGCTCCGCTCAACCTACAAATCCCTTTCAAAAAACATACTTCCTCCAGACCCATAAGAGAGCACTATAAAGATTCTCTTCAGGTACCTCATTCCAAAACCTCCCTTCACATAACTCTCAGAGACAGGGCATTCTCCACAGCAGGACCTCCTCTTTGGAACTCCATCCCAACGGAGCTAAGGCAGGAACCCTGCCTCCCAACATTCAGGAAAAGACTCAAAACGTGGCTATTCAAAAAAGCCTTCCCAAACTCGGATTAAACTCATTACCCACCTACAACCAACTTCCAAGCACTACCTGTATGCAGAAAACCGTTACTTCTGATCTCTACCAGTATGCAGAAAACCATTACTTCTGATCACTACCCATAGGCAGAAAACCACTACTCCAAGCACTACCCATATGCAGAAAACCATTACTTCTGATCACTACCCATAGGCAGAAAACCACTACTCCAAGCACTACCCGTATGCAGAAAACCATTACTTCTGATCACTACCCTTATGTAAAAAACTGCAATTTGTTCAAATGAACAAGTCATTGTAAATCACATAATTCTTTGTAATGTACCCCATCATACTTCGGTTAATATACTATGTTAAAGTTCCTATCATTTTTCTTCTTGCTCCTAGTTGTACTTATCCTTGTTTTATTGTAACTGTAACTATTTTATGTTAGCACCTGTTATTTATTTTGTTTAGTGTTCCTGTTATCACCCCACTGTTTATTGTAAACCGGCATGATGTGATACTCTCACGAATGCCGGTATAGAAAAAACTAAACTAAAATAAATAAAATAAAATGAGGTTCACTCTTCCTCACTTGCTTTTTAAAATATGAATTTACATCTGAATATTTTATGTTAATAAAGTAAATTGGAATAATTCTTCAATTTTACTTTGGCACAAGCTGCTGGGGGAAAGGTGCTTTAGGATGGATCATTTGCCAACATTCTGCAGCTTCTAACTGCCTCCCATAGAGCATCACAATATTACTCAGCGTCCCTAGCATTAAGGGATTGTGCAGTCATGGGAGAAACCACATAATTAACTTATTGCCACATATTTTACAATGTGCCACATAATCAGCATTCCTGAAAGCTTCCACACCACTTAATTCAATCTTTTGATGGAAACTGCATGGTGCCTGCTTTCAGCTCTATCTCTGCTCCTACTGCAGCCCATCCCCTTACAAGCAGCCTGCAGGGAGTCCTCAACTACTGTTGTTACCCCCAGCCCCCTTCCTCCTGTCCTGAAGTGAAGGGTAGGGGAGGTAAAGTTAGCTAGGGCAGAGAAGGCAGTCAGAAAGTTTGATCCCTCAAAGATCTCTTAAATCCTTATTAAACCAAAAATAATTTTGACATGATCCCTGGATGGAGTGATGTCCCTATAGGAGAATTTCATCTTTATACAAAAGTTCTTGCACCTGCATATGTGGCCAATCATAGATCATTTACAAAGACCAGGATGTGTTTTGGAAGTCTACAACTACTGGTGTCCCACAGCTGGCAGAGAGCAAATTAATTTCAGTTGATAGAAACCTTAGGGGCGGATTTTAAAAGGAGCGCGAATAGCCTACTTTTGTTTGCGCTCCAGGCGCAAACAAAAGTACGCTGGATTTTAGTAGATACGCGCGGAGCCGCGCGTATCTGCTAAAAACCTGGATCGGCGCGCGCAAGGCTATGGATTTTGTATAGCCGGCGCGCGCTGAGCCGCGCAGCCTACCCCCGTTCCCTCCAAGGCCGCTCCGAAATCGGAGCGGCCTCGGAGGGAATCCTCTAATGCCCTCCCCTCACCTTCCCCTCCCTTCCTCTACCTAACCCACCCGCCCGGCCCTGTCTACACCCCCCCTTACCTTTGTTGGGGGATTTACGCCTCCCTCCGGGAGGCGTAAATCCCCGCGCACCAGCGGGCCTCCTGCGCGCCGGGACGCGACCTGGGGGCGGGTACGGAGGGCGCGGCCATGGCCCCGGACCGCCCTGGGCCGTAGCCACGCCCCCATACCCGCCCCCAAAACGCTGCCGACACACCCCGAAAACGCCGCGACAACCGGGACCGCCCCCGACACGCCCCCCTCGGAGAACCCCGGGACTTACGCGAGTCCCGGGGCTCTGCGCGCGCCGGTAGGCCTATGTAAAATAGGCTTCCCGGCGCGCAGGGCCCTGCTCGCCTAAATCCGCCCGGTTTTGGGCGGATTTAGGCGAGCAGGGCTCTTAAAATCCGCCCCTTAATGAATGACACTACTGATGAATATTTTCTGCTTGTTCTAATTCAACCTCTTTTTGTATCTGTTACTGTGTGTCCAATATGTGTGCATATATCATTCTGTGCAACTAACAGCATGACTCCCTGCTGATGCTGAGGGCATTTTTAGCACACAGAAGCTCATATACTTTGAAATATGACAAAGACTTACTCAAGAAAATATAAAAAGGATAGATGCACTATTTCAATTCAAAACAAAAGTGACATTTCACAATTATATTTGTAACACACTGTATGTCTTGATAAAATGTTAATTTTTGATCTTGATATATTTTTTATTTGTATATATAAATATTTTTAAAACAAACAATATTAATTGTTTTCAATTCAAACTGACTTTTTGCATAAGCAGAGGTATGAAACTTTATGCAATATTATGCAAATTTGTCACATAATTGCTGCAAAACTTTGGAAGATCTGTTAAAGAATTTGCTAACTTTTGCCACAGCATCTTGAAAAATCTGCTGCAGGAAACCAGGAGCTCTGATTTTACCTATGACCTCACATACACACCCAAGCATACATACACACATACCCAAAAGCAACTTCCAAGCTGCTCTCTCCCACCCTTACCCTCTTTCTTCGTTAGTGCAATATATGGAACATACTGCAAAAAGTGGAAAATCCATACTGAAGCACAGCATGTGCTCAATATGTAATATAAGAACCTTAGAATCTTGTCACCCTCTTCTACAAATCAATGTGAGAAAGTATTCCTGAAGCCATGCCTCTACATGCTTTCCCCACTTGTTGTCCAAGTCATTCTACTGTTTGTGAAATGTGCTGAATTCATAACACTGTAAACTGAAATGCTCAGTTTATCCATGGAACAGGTACAATCTAGACAGTGGCAAGTTGATTCATGCTGCCATGAAAATGTCCTTTCTGCAGGAATCACCTTTAAGGATATAATAGCAAGCCAGTCTTATTCCTCAGCTTGCCAGAGATGGCAATTGTAATAACAGTTTTAAGTGATATGTTAGATCTGTTTTTTTAAAACTGGACTAATCCCACAATCTCATTACACATAGGCCACCTAAAGCTTTTTAGGGAATAATAACGTTTAGGTACTACCAACCTTTGCTGGATTTAAGACTGAAATCTTGAGTTGAAAGATTATGTTTCCATGAGTTAATCCACTGAATTAGTATCCCCTCTCAATTCATTTTAATTGTAACACCTGTTTAGGGGCATAAAATATAATCAGCTGTAGATAAAGGGAGTGAGGAAACTCACCCAAAGATGAGATTTGTGCAATGTTCTCTCAACCTAGCTTGATGGACTCTCTACCTGGGTAACAACAAGCTAGGTGGAGATAACATTGCACAAATCTCATCTTGGAGTGAGTTTCCTCACTCCGTAGGTCATCAAATCTTCACAAGAGACCACTGTTCTGTTCGTACGTCTCACGTTGAATGTGAAAGTGGCCCCTAACCCCCTACACTAACACTTAAACCTCGCCTCGAGTTACTAGGTGGGCCTCCCATAGGGTAAAGAAGACACTATGGCTAGTCACTCACTCTCTCTCTCTCTCTCTCGATGATAGTATGATAGCAGGAGGCGAGCAGATCGCTCTCTCTATCTTGTCTATCTATCTCTCTCCTCTTCTACTCTCTTCTCTCCTCTCTCTCTCTCTCTCTCTCTCTCTCTCTCTCTCTCTCTCTCTCTCTCTCACATCCTCAAACAGGCCTGTCAGGAGACATTGTGAACCATGATAAACCTTTACCAGCCTGTAACGCAAATCCTCCCTACTTTACATTTGCTTCACCCCCTGAATACAAAATTTGCATTAGCAAATCGCGTTAACTGCTGTTAGCGCGGTTTGCGGAATTATCACACGTGGTAACTCCTTGGAAAATGAGGCCCTTAATGATGATTTTTAAACACAATAAATTTTTAACCAATGTCCCAACTTGGAGTGATTAAACCACGAACAAGAAATATTCAAGACTCGACAGCGGCTGGTGTTTCACTATAGGGCATAGCTTCCTCAGGGGTATTTGAAGAATTTAGATATCTCTCTTGAAGATGGACACAAGGGCTCGCAAAAGATATCCAAACCACCTTGTTCATGGTTTAAGCACTCCAAGTTGGGACATTGGTTAAAAATGTATTGTGTTTAAAAATCATCATTAAGCGCTTCAGCGTTCTATAATTTGGTATGTGCCACAAATGATTAGTAGACCGGATGGTTCTTCAGTGTATAGAACACGTCACCTGGCTTTCTGATGCAGCACATACCCATATTTAAATATTTTTCTAATATATCGCTCACTCCTTGATGGGACATTAATCATTAATAGCAGTGCCTTTTTCAACATTGGTCACTGAAATACAGGACCGCAAGAGTTCTCTTTGTTGTTTGTGCTATAGAATTATGAGACATGTTTGTGCAAAATGTGCTCATTTGAAGCTATTTTCATATAATAATTTGATTTAGAAAGGCTATGAGTATTTAATTTATTATCAGAAAAGGATATATTGCTTTTCCTTGTTTCAGAATTCCTAGGGGAGTTAATTACTGAGGAATTTAAAAATAATAATAATAATAATCTTGATTTAGCAAGAATGTTTAGTTTCATTTACAGTGAATAAAAATCTGTATATTATCAGTACAGAGAATACAGAATTGGATGAGCTCTTCCTTTTTGGAAAGAGTTTTGTTTGAAAAGAGTAATACTACTGTAAGTTTTTTTGAAGGTGAGCGTAAGTGAATCTAATGGAGTACATTATGACATGGTAATGTTAATTATAAAAAATGACTACTAAGAGAATTGAGGCTTTTTTGAAAGTCAGGTCCCTGGGACATTGAAAAAGTTACGAGCATTCCTTGGCATGGTATCACTGGTGGGGGTTGGTCTCAGCAGTCAGGGTTCTGGTTATTACCAAGCATCCAAAGATTTGGTCATCACACCAGCACACCTAAAGCACCCCCTATGCCCTTTCTTGCAAACCCAAATTGATTTTATCAAATTGACTTTATGTCAAAATTACAAGTACGCACTAAAAATGATTTGCTGTTTCTCAGGGTGGAGGAGGCTTTCCCAGTAGTAAAGGCAGATATATCTGTAGCTAAGATTCTGCTGAAAGAATTTATTCCAAGGTTAAAAACTAAAACTGGTATTATTCTACACCACAACTCGTTGTAGTGTCTCCTAGAGGCATAACAATAGAAACAAGAAAGTAGCTTCATGACTGCTATTTGCTGAATTAACTTGTTGTATGTTATGAGATTGTGTTTGTTTTACTATGTAAACCACCTAGATGGATAGACTACTACCCCATGGCGCGGTATATAAAAACTTTTAATAAATTAAATAAATAAATAAATAAATAAATAAATATCAGAATGTTTAGTTTCAATGGAACTATAATTTCACTGTAACCATTACCTTAATTTTGTTGTATGCTAGGCTTATATTTTTCTGTCAGACTGTGTTCCTATTGGCATCTGGGTCTCCGGGACTCTGCCTCATCCAGTACAGACTGATCACTACATTAGTTGCTACCTCTGGGCTGACCTCGATCCATCCAATGATGACCACTGGCGGAGGCCACCTAAGTTCAGCCAGCCCCAGCACCCAAAGGCTCAACCCGTGGGGAACGAGGGCTGGTATTGGTGAAGCACCAGCCAGCCTCCGTCCATCAGTCCTCTCTGCCTGCCGACAGTGGGGACCCATAGGATCCCTCCTATGGGTAGCGTGAACCCCACCTCGGCCCAAGGGTCCACCTCCGGCACAACACAGGGTCATTCATTAAAATGCAAAGGGCCATTATCACATGCATTAGGGCAATAATGCCCTAATACACATGATAACTACTGTCTTGTGATGGTAAGATTTAAATTAGAGAAAGGGGCAGGTAAGGGAGCGGTTAGGGTGGGGTTACAAAAATTTTGATTCCAGTACCTCTGCGGACAATAATGTTTTAGACATTATCATCAGCGCTAACATTGGAAATAACTTCACCTTTCCCATTGGCGGTACGGGGGCGATGGTGTGCGCAGCAACCACAACTGTGGTGGGTGAAAATGCACTGCCACGATGCGGCCGGGTGCACACTATCTCGACTCATCATTTCGCTATAATTATAGTGGAATGATGAATCCCGGGGTAAGTTGGATAAAGAGCAACCAAAATGATAAAGGGGATGGAACAGCTCCCCTATGAGGAAAGGCTGAAGAGCTTAGGGCTGTTCAACTTGGAGAAGAGACGACTGAGGGGGGATATGATAGAAGTCTTTAAGATCATGAGAGGTCTTGTACGAGTAGATGTGAATCGGTTATTTATACTTTCGAATAATAGAAGGACTAGGGGGCATTCCATGAAGTTATCATGTAGCATATTTAAGACTAATTGGAGAAAATTCGTTTTCACTCAACGCACAATAGAGCTCTGGAATTTGTTGCCAGAGGATGTGGTTAGTGCAGTTGGTGTAGCTGGGTTCGGGGAGGGTTTGGATAAGTTCTTGGAGGAGAAGTCCATTAACAGCTATTAATCAAGTTTACTTAGGGAATAGCCACTGCTATTAATTGCATCAGTAGCATGGGATCTTCTTGGTGTTTGGGTACTTGCCAGGTTCTTGTGGCCTGGTTTGGCCGCTGTTGGAAACAGGATGCTGGGCTTGATGGACCCTTGGTCTGACCCAGCATGACAATTTCTTATGTTAGCCAGATAGATCAGAACTTGTAAAGGTAAGTGCCAATTTCCAGATTTAGCCCAATAAATCTGAATTTATTCTCATAAAAAGCATGGATTTTGGCTTCTAATTTTAAAAGTATACGCATTGAGATTTTATCTGCATAATTTACATGCATTTGCCTCCTGTAAGTCAGTTTTTTTGCATGTAAATTAGAAGATTTTCTAACATGTGTGCAGCAATGAAATTACCAGTTTTACCAATGCTACTTGTTTTCTCAGTTCATCTGCAGGTCATTAACACCTTCCTGGCTCTTCAGCCTGATCTTCTCCCATTTCACCCAGATCCCCCACACAATCAATATTATATTTTCAAGACTTTTTTGAGCACTTACTCCGGATATAAAGCAGGAATAAATATACAAATAAGCTGCCACATTTGCATGTGTAAATTGCTTATGAAATAGCAACTTACTTGTATAAATGATGGCTCTTCCTTGGAACATCCCTGGCCTATCCCTTTTTACATGTGCAAATTTACTCACGAATCCTTACTTATATATGTATTTTGAGGTTCATAAAAATAAATATGCGAGTATATGCTGTTTACTGTCAGAATTTCTTTTACACAACATGCAAATATACTTGACATTTGTGAATGTATTATGCTTTTAGTCACAACCAGTATTGCATCAATTACTAGATTTAAAAATCTAAATTTTTGCTAGAATTTAAGCAATATATAATTTTTCTTTTACGCTCAAAATCTCAAAGTAGTAGGAAATAAATACTAGAATAGACAATTCAAATCTGCATGTTTGTTTCTGATATACCCAAACAATATAGCTTTATATGACAGTGATGCTTCACAGGATCAGACAATATGCGAAGAAGGTACTGCTCATCTCATCACTGATTAAATACTGTTCTACTGCATGCAATTATTCCACCAGTATTGTAGATTTAGCTTCTTTTTATGCCGTTGATTTTGTGATAGGTGGTCACAAAGAAATACCATTTTCCTCAGACTACTACACTGAAATGTGCTCAACTAATCCTCATCCTACTGCTGTTATCATTATAAAGGGTGGGGGTGGGGGTGGGGGTTGTATTGAAGAGCCCCCAATCTATAGAGAAGTCGATGAATCTTGCAACTATAAACTATGCAACTACATATACCATTAAATGTCAGGTTACTACCACTTTCAATAAACCAGAGCTTAAAAATGGATTTTAGAAATTCTATGGTATCATCTATGTAATTTTTCCAAAGATTAAATCAAACTACCCACATTATCTTTAAATTCTTAAGTGATCAGATGACAGGTAATTTTTGGTATGTGAAATCTATTAGGAATGTTTACATTAGTCTCAAAATGGGTGGTTTTCCAAAATACTAGAAGCCTTGGAAAGATTATTATTAGCATCATGTACAATTTAGGAAGCTCTTGAAAACCAAAGGATGCTATTTGATATGTATTTTACAAGATAAAGACAACAGTTGGTAAGATAACTTTGCATTTTTAACATCTGTGAATAGAAAGTTCAAATCACACACATTCTTTCAGCCACTAGAGGGCAAATAAAGGGATAAAACTCACATAAAATATTGAAAAAAAACAGATATTAAGGAGATGTTTGACAAAAAAATGTTTTGTCCCAGACTAAAAAGATATTCAGAGTACACAGGAGCAACCACAGATTCTCTGAAAATGCCCTTCTATCTGCACACAAACAATGATTCATATAAACGTACAATATATCTGCCTTTAATTCACCTCTGGAATCCAAATATATTTTACGATTATTTTCAAAAGAAAGTGATTATAACACATTTGGGGGTAATTCTGTAACTGACTGACCACATTGGTATAAAGTCTGCAGGTACTTCTTATACTCTTTGTACCAATTTTCAAAGAGAAAGTGCGCACATAACTTCTCTTTGAAAATTATCCTGCCAAAACTTTCCTCATACACTTATACCTGCTAATGGACGTGCATAGTTTTTCCTACCCCTGGAATGCCTCTGCTCAATGAAGGTAAATGTATGCAAAATAGAGGTTGTACTCATGCAAGCATACCCCCATATCAGGTAGGAAATTTTGTAAAAGGGCATTTCTGCAGGTAAAGTCCAGTTTTACACACAGAAATAGCTTTGAAAATTACCTTTTTAAAGCTTTACTATGTCTAGGAATAAATAGTAAATCTATCTAGAGTAAAACTTCTTTGATTATCAGATAGCATCCAATAATGGTACTAGCTTTTCTCTATTCTTAAAGATGGGCTAAAGTTTTCTATTTAAACACTGCTTTTACATGCTTAATGCTGCTTTTCTCTTAAGGATGACATCTCTCACCTTTTAAAAGCTGCTTTGGCATAACATCTTGCATATAATTACCCTCCACAATATGCACACCATTTCTCTTTTTTTAATCCCAGTCTGTTCATCCTGCATTCACAACTTTACATCCTCTCATTCTCTCTTCCACACTCACTTGTACTCTACATATATTCTACATGCTTGCACGTTCTCACATTTACACTTTTCATCTTCTCCATTACATACTACACAAACATCCACATTATAACAGAAGGCACTTTGTGAAGTAACACAAAGCCCTGCAGGAAAGAACTGAAATAGAAACCCCAAGAAGTCAAACTCTGCATGAAGTGCACTACGGGAGAAATAGGAACAAAAAGTCCTTTTCTCCCGTACTGAGCAAAATACAAAGATATAAGTGATGATGCATAATTCCTCAGTGCTGACAGAAAAACAAAAGACATCCCACATAAAAGGAGCAGAAAAAATGTCTATAATGCTCAGGGAAACAAGAGAAATAGCAGGTAAAGCAGCAACAATGTGTTGAATCAATGGGGCAATTTTTAAACTACCTACCTAGGTGCAAAGTCCACAGGTACAAAATATTTCTGGACTTTGTGCCACATTTTCAAAGAGAAAGTCCACTTATACCTTTATAACCAGGGTCAGTGCTTCCATTAGACAAACTAGGCAGTCACCTAGAGCACCAAAATTCTGGGGAGGTGGCAAAATACCGG
This sequence comes from Rhinatrema bivittatum, assembly GCF_901001135.1. Classification (NCBI taxonomy): domain Eukaryota; kingdom Metazoa; phylum Chordata; class Amphibia; order Gymnophiona; family Rhinatrematidae; genus Rhinatrema; species Rhinatrema bivittatum. The sequence goes on from NC_042623.1 coordinate 119,384,923, forward strand.
CAGTTTGTGGTCCAGAGTGGTGCTGTACTAGAGCCAATACTGACAAAGGAGGAAGTGCAGTCCTGGAGCCACTGCTGAGGGTAAGAGGGAGTACTGGGATGGAATTGCCACCAATGGTTAAGTTGTGGGGAGGGGTGTGAATAACCAAATGTTTGCCTAGGGTGTCAAATAGGCTTACATTAGCCCTGTTGATAACTCTCAGACTGCTTTAGAAATTATAATTAGCTGTAATAGTATTAGTAATATCCAGAATTTAAAATGTATGGCACAGTTTATTTGAAGTCAAGAGGAATTGAAGAACAACAGCATACAAATCTGCATTTCTCCATGCCCTTATTCAAACAATTAGGATTTTTTGTCTTTTTCTGAAACCTGATTGATTCTGTGAGAGCTGCCAACCTCACTTGCTTCTTCAGAGCATGACTTTTTACCCACTTCTCTGACCATGGGAAAAGCTTTAGTCTTTGCAATGCTTGGCTCTACAATTTTCTCAAATTCTTACATATGAATTCTCTAATTTAAAAAAATGTTTTTTAAATCAAACTCAAATTTGTTTATTTACAGTATTTAGACACCCTACATGAAGCACCTTAGAAATGCACAAATATATAATATAGACAGCCATTTTCAAAAGACTTTTACCCAGGAAAATGACTCACTTAAATATATGTGCATGGTTGCACTCTTATCCACAACGAGTCAGGGCATTCCCAGGGGCAGGAAAAGGATCAATGGACACAGTTTTGCATTTTCAAAACTCCATGCATTGTTTTGAAAGGAAAAAACAGATGCAAATTTCTGCATATAGTTTTTCCCTAGGCTGCAGGAAAAAGAGGATAGCAATGACTGCAATTGGAGTCATGTCCCCCTCTTCTGCTTCCCAGACCCAACTGCAGCTTTCAATCGCACTGAACACTCAGCCACATAGTTGAAAGCTGCATTTAGATCCATGTGGCAGAAAAGGTGGATGCAGCCAATCAATGCTGGAGTAAGGAGGAATACTAAGGAAGGGTATCTGGGAGGTTAAATAGAAAGGCTAGGGGTTGAATAGAGTAAGTAATTGGTTGAGGGTGAGGGAAAAAAATGAAGGGTGGGTTTGGGAAAGCAAGAGAGTGAGGGGTTGGGGCAGGGCTCATTCCCCCTATTCTACATTCCTCGTGTGTCTCTATCCTCCCTCCTCCCTCCTCCCTCCACCCTTTATCCTTCTACTCCTCTTCTCTGAGATCCCCTCTTTCTCCCCATCCTTGATTCCCCTTTTCTCTATCTTCCTGCTCCCTGTTGCGTTTTCGGCCGCTGTGTGGCTTCTCCTCCACCAGAGGACTCCAGCAAGCCTGGTTCCAAATTGTACTCTCCTACATGTCCCTTGTTTCTTGCCTTAGCCAGTCCTATAGCCTCTGCACCACCAGGGGACCTCCATGAGCTCATTCCTCTGGCTAGCCAAGCTTTTCTTGCCTGCCCCTGTCCTATTTAATACTGTCCAACCTCTGCCTCAATGCTATGGCATCAAGTGCTATTCTGTTCCTTGCTCTAGCCACATCTGCCTTGCAGCCATTCCAGACCTTTCCTTGTGGCCTCTGGGCCTTCTGATTCCCTTCTTTGTCTTGTGGCCTCCTGGCCTACAGCTCTGACTGGTCTAGCCCTGAGGCCTCCCTAGGTCTGTTCCTGATATTAGGCCTTCTTTGACCCCTGACTTCTGGCCTAGCCATGAGGCCTTCCTAGATCTCTTTCTGCCTTGCTCCTCAGGGTTTTCCTATTCTATGTTCTGTGGTGTCCTTGTCCTGTTCTGTCTTGTGCTGTCTTAGTCTGTCCATGCCCTAGCCTTTGTTCCAGGTCCATGCTTACCCGCAATCTGTTCCTGTGTTCCAGTTTACTCTTACCTCCATGCAACTCTAGTCTCTTCCTGCGTTCCAGTTTCACTCTTACCTCCACGCAGCTCTTGTGTTCCAGTACACGCTTATCTCCAAGCAGTTCTAGTCTATTCCTGAGTTTCACTCCAGACTGCACTCCATTTCTGAGTTCTAGTCCAGTCTGTTCACTGTTCCTGAATTTCATTCCAGCCTATATTCCGTTCCTGAGTTCCAATCCAGCCTGCACTCCATTCCTGATTTTCAGCCTATTCTGCACTACCTGTCGCTTCAGCCTCACCAAACCACCCAAGTATAGCCCTAGTCACGTTATCCATCCTGCGCTACTCTGGAGGTGGTGTCCACCATGCTCTTGTAGCAACAATGACACAACACTTCCTACCCAGTACTGTCACTAAGATCCCTTTACTCCCCCCCAAAAAAAAAAATATAAAATAAGTTAACTAGACATAGAGATGTAATAAAAAGTACATAAAAGTACAATAAAAATTGCATCAGTATGTAAATATGTGCAAAATACTAAAAAATATACACATTTGCCACATTATCAGCATTGACTTTTGACAAATCAACCACAGAATTTGCTAACTCTTCCACAGAATCTTGAACTATTTACTGCTGGAAACTGGGGGCACTGGTTATACATATTTAGATCAAAACTCATTTCATATGCCTTTTAGTAGAGACCCTACACCATTTTGATAAGCTTTCCCATGCCTATATCCATTCCCACAGCATCACCCTTCTATAAGGTTAAGTCGAGTTTTGAACAAAAAGAAGACCCACTAAGGTTTGAGACGTTAGTCCTTATTTAGAGTTTTGAAAAAAATGTTTTCAAGAGATTCTTTATGCCAATTTATCACATGCAGATTCATTATGGATATCCTGAAATTCCAACTGGCTGAGGGTCCTCCAGGGCAGGTTTGGGAACCACTGCTCTATGGAAATATTATTCTATTCTGTGTTACATTTTAGTAACCAAAATTTATTTGATCATACTGATTTCTTGATGTGTTCTTTATTTGCATCATTTATTTGCATGTGGTGTATATATAAATTGCATACATTTTCATTTGTTTACTCATTAAATATTTTCATTTATGTAGGGATTGCCTAGGTCCCCATTTTATGTTGTCATTAGGTTAGGCTTTAAGTTAGAATTTAGGAGAGGTGAGTTGGCAGACCATCCCTGACAAACACCTTCAAAAAGGTTGTTTGGATTAGTCAGCCACCCTGCATAATACAAACAGATCAGGGAAGAGGTGTGACCATTCTGTTTTGGATTTTGAAGTAGAAGGAGTGTGTTGGAGAAGCTCTCGAACTCAGGTCTTACAGCTTAATACTAGAGAGAGCAAGGTACCAAGGCAGATTCCTGGCCCAGCACCCAACCAGTCTGGCAGGATTTGTCTTGGTGGAGGAGCAGGCTGTGAGATTGTTTTCTACTTTTATGGTGTTGTGGAGGCACACCATTTCTTCTTCAGGAGGACTCTATCTCTCTGACCTGGAGGAAAACAGGGGAAAGAGAACCCTAAGGAAGTAGAGGGGTGTACAATTCATGGACCCTTGTGCTGAGGTGAGGTTGGCTCAACTTACAGAGAAGGCCCCATGGGTCCTCACAGACAGCTGGCGGATCTACACTGGGAAGAGATGGATCAGGATTTTCACCTATACCAACCCCTCTCCCCTCAGGTTGAGCCCTTGGGTTCTGGGGGTCTGTAGGTCTTAGGCAAGAGTCTATATGGAGAAGGTGTAAGCATAGGTTCAGTATCAGGCTAGGGTCAAAGGCAAGTGGCAAACTAGGAGAGTCAGTGTCCAGGCTAGGGTCAGTGATGGACAGCAATCAAGAATTGTCAATATCTGGACAAGAGTCAGAGGCAGGCTACAGGAAAGAGTGGTCATGTCTAGGCTAAGGTCAGATCCAGAAGTCAGTTCAAGAGTGGAGAGGACAAGGAGAAAGACTGACACAGAAGGGCAGGAAGAAGGCAAGGCTGGATAAAGACAAGACAGACTGGGCTAGGGAGACAAGGCAGGCTGGGCTGGAGAGATGAGGCAAGCAGAGGATTAGGAACACAGGAAGAAGCAGCAACTCACACACTACACTCAGGTGTAGCCAATCCATTGCTGAGGCATCTGCTCGTTGCACTACCCGTAGTGTACACTTCCAGTGCTAGAAGACAGAAGCAGCGCTGGACTGCTGGGAGCAGGTAAGTTGACACCTCATTCATGAGAGGATTTTTTTTCTATGAGGATGAGATGGGGGGCTGAAGAGATGGGTGGCTGTTTGCTGGACTACTCATACTGCAGGTGGGGAGGGATTGGGGGAAGGGAAGGACACCACTATCTGATGTATGTTACCAGGAATATGGTGGTAGGGGGTGCCCAGCGACCTGTATAAAGAGAGGTTTTGGATTAGGTGGTTTGTTTAATTTTAGTTTCTTTGCTGACAGCGCTACTTACCCATATTATCTTTTAAAGATATCCAGGTAAGTAGGGAGTTACCCGAACACACAAGGTGGATAATTTTAAAGCCTAACTGGCTATATTCAAACAAAGCCAGTTAGTTTTTAAAGTTAGCTGGATATCTTTAAACAAGTATATTCAGTCGGACATTTATCTGTTTGAATATATGGGACAAGTTATCCAGCTAATGTTAGCCGGATAACTTGTTCACTAAGTGGCCTACTAAATATTGGCTTCATAATGTGCATGTTGTAAGTAATCTTTTTGCCTCAGAAGATTGTATTTTTGAATGTTCCTTTTCATGTAAAATCTTTTAAAAATGTATAATTTAATAGTGTGTGTCTATAAAGGGTGGGGGGCTATATGTGCAAGACTGTAAGGTTTGCCTAGGAAATACTCTTCCCTTACCCATGATTTCTGTGGTGAGGAGGGCAGGTGTCAGTTTTTAAAAATATAGATTGCTGGAGGGAGCTGGACTTATTTTAACAGGCCCGGCACAGACATTGAATAAATCTGGGGGGGGGGGGGGGGAGCAGCACAGCAATTGTTTTCACAGAGCAACAAAAAAGATTTCACCAGCCCTGGCTGCCTTTTGCTGTGGAAAGCTATCTTTCTTGCCTGGGAAGGGTGGGCTGCAAGGCCCAGATACTCTTTATTTAGATTTTTTCTTTTTTTCCTTTTACCACAGCCTGAAAACAAGGGGGTCCCATGGCAACACATTGAGCATGCAGAGAAGACATGAGGCATGGAGCTGGTAGTGAGGTAGCTGCGGGAAGCCTCCTGACCACCTCCCATGGGGAGATGCAGCACTGGGGAAGAGAGGCGGCTGGATTATTACCTGCGCAGCTGAAGAGTAGAGGATCTAAGAACACCAAGAATAGGAATAGGGAAAAGCCACAGGTAAAAATCAATGAGTGATAAGCTCCGGCTAGGCAAGAATAACTGCTGGGGATCTGGTGTTGGCTGCAGCAACACCACAGGCATGGAGCTGCTGCAAACAACACCAAGCATGCAATTGGGTGGACTGGCCCATCAGAGCATGCTCAAAATTCTGATAGGCCAATCCACCCCTGACTGTATCTCTTTTCTTCTTTGGCTGCCAGCAGGTTAGTTGGACCTCTTCTGCCTTCAGCCCTGCAGGCACTTCATTTTGCCACATCACCACGGGGCTCTTCTTTTAGCCTGCAGGGGTTGGGAACTCCGCAGGCACGTCATTTTTCTGTGCCGCTGTGGGGTTCTTCTTATGGCCCATGGAGGACTGGAACCGAACGGGCACATCATTTCATTGCACCATCACAGGTATGTCATTAAATATGTGGTTGTGGGAAAGTACGGCGGCTGCTGGAGAAGCATTTTGGCGGCAGTTTTTGCCTCACCCTACCTCATTATAGAACCACCCTGATTGTGAACTCCTTCATTCCAAGCACCCACTGAAAAGGGTACCTATTTAATTTTTTTCTTTATATTTTTATCTTTGTTCACTAGGGGATAGAGACAGAGCCTGTGTGAAGGGGTGCCTGAGAGAGAGACATAGGTAGCCTGTGTGAGGATGTATGTGTGACAGAGAAAGGGAGCTTGTGTGGGTGATTATGCAAGAGAGAGGGCCCTGTATGAGGGGATATGTGTGTGTGTGTGACAGAGTGAGGGAGCCTGTATGAGGGTTTGTGTATGTGTACTAGAGAGAGGGAGCATGTGTGTGAGAGAGGGAGAAACAGAGGGAGTCTGTGTGAGGGGCATTACTGAGAACGGTGTCAAACTCTGGGACTGGCGATAGAGTGGAAGGGGTTGAGCCTAGAGGTGGAGGGGAGAGATACTGGCAGGTGGAGGAGTTGGGGCCTGAGAGGACAAAGTGGCCAGGGGAGTAGGGAGAGCGAGTGGAAGGGACACTCTTACAGTGAATTTCTAGGGAAATTCTGCTCAAAATATTTAAAATTCTGCATCTCTAAGGAATAACATTTTCTGTATTAATTTAAAATGTAATTACTTAAAGACTGTCATGTAAATTGTGTTATTTTGACCAATATAAAGTTTACAGAATTTTGCAGAAGTTTAAGTTTTTGCGCAGAATTCCCCCAGGAGTAATCTGGCCCCATCTCTCCAATTCGGTACTTTGGGTCCAAACAGCTCCAGTTTTCAGGTTATCCACAATTAATATTCATAAGATATATTTGCATGCGTCTGTAAAGGTCTGGTTTACCCTGAAAACCAGAACTATACAGAAGGCCCTTGAGGACTAGATTTAGGAGCCCCTGAATAAGTTGAAAGAATACATATATTTAAGAACATAAGAACATCAAAATCAATGTCACTCCTCAATGTCTACAATATCCATCCACGGACAGTAAAAAACTTAATTTTAGGCATGTTGCTCAGCTTTTTTTGTTTAAATAAAGAAGTAGATTTAAAACTGAATGCATTTCTGTTCACCAAAAGAAGGCAAATGGTCTGCAATGCTATTTATGGATTCTTTCAGCAACCATGACCTACTCCTGATTTATACAATGTCAAACATAGTTAACTGAAAGCAAACAGAGGCTGAAAGATAAAGGGAGTGCTAAAGTTACATTCTGTTATGCTTGCCTGATTATTCAAACCTTATCTTTCAGACAGTATCTGTATTAGAAAATTTCTCTTCTATTAATGCTGGAGCAGTATTAGAATGCAAATTGTTAACAAAATGTACTATGTCTGCACAAACTTTCCATATTTGTCTTTGCATTTCTATACCTTCATTTAAACAGAAAAGATGTAATTAGATTCATCTGATTTTAGATGCATCTGAAGAACAAAACTGTCTAGTTGCACAGCAACTTTCAAACCCATGTGAAGAGGAAAACAGCATTATTCTAACATAAGCCTCTACTTTGGTGTTTAAGGCCGAATTAGTTGCAGAGGCACACTCAGTCCCAGGGCTAAGTCCCAGTTCACAGGCACCAGTCCTTTTACCCTACAATGTGTATTCTTTGAGAGGTGGGGGGGGGGGGGAGGCTAAAACTCTATGGCACAAGGCATACAGGGGGAAATTTCTCTCACTTTCTTTCTCATACGAGTGTACTCTCTGTTAGATGACGTTGCTGTAATGATCACCTCCAGCCCCCAAATTATACTGGACTCTTGAATGATGTTTTCCAAACTCTAACTTTACTAAAATAAAATCTTCAAACTCATTCGGTTGGTATTCTACAGTTAATCTTCCAAACAATCCAGCTGCACTTTAGGTCTCAGTCCTGCTCATCTGAGTCCTTCAAAGTGGCAGGCACTAGGGAAACAAACCAGCTCTCCAGGTTGTGGAAGTTGAGCTCCTAGTGTGAATACTGGGGTTTCTTGTTCTCCCATAGTCATTGGATCTTTTGGTTAGAAAGCCCACATTATAGCAAAAATAAAATTCTTTCTCTTTCTCCCAGGCAGGAATGGTAATAAAATCTCCTCTCAATTAAAAAGGAACCATAATCATTTGGTGAAGAACCTATGCTGTCCTAACCACCACCCCCCACCCCGTTATGAAGAATAGTAGCACAGATCCTCATTTTCTGCCCTTCTTCAAGAAGAGGGAAAATTCCTCTCCAAAAGCAGGAAAAGGAATCCACAAAAACATTTTAAAATAAAAGTCTCAAAATGTCTCCAAACCCAGGACAGACCCACCAGCACTGGATGGGTACTGGAAAAGGGATTTATCACTGCATGTCTTCCTAGTATCAGGCTCTGGAGCCTGAAGTGAACATAAGAATTGCTATACTAGGTCAGATCGAGGGCCCATCAAGCCCAGTACCTTTGTTTCCAACAGTGGCCATGAGGCTTTTAATAATGAGATCTCAGATCATGTGAAGAAGTACCCACTCGCAAGCTCAAGTACTAATTATTACATCATTCTTACACTATAGGACAGGCATTACATCATATGTATCAGGGATGAGCATTTGTTTGAAATGAATGGGTAAAAATCAACAAATTAATCCATTTTGTTTTGTTCATGGACTCCCGAAACAAATGGAGGATGCTTATGAATTTAACCAAAACTTTTCTTCTAATACATTTATATTTCCCATTCAAGTGTATAGCCCATTCAAGTCTATGCCTGTGCTGAACAAACAAACCACAGGTGTAAGTTCTAACTTGTAACTATAGCAATCAACTCTTGTCTGTGTAACATCTTCTGAGAGCACAGGCAGGACAATTTGGCAAGGAGACGATGAAAGACAAATCATAATGAAACATCTTTTTTACTAGTGTAGAGATCCCAATATGTTTGTGGGAGGAAACATAATAATGTGAGTAGTTGACTTCCCCATGAGGGAGAAAGCAAATGGTGTTGTGATTCTGCCTGTTATACAACCTCCCAACCACCAGAGGTCGTCGGAAAGCTGATCCTACCCTCTTTCCAGTTATAGTTTCTGTGACCTCATAATTCAGCAGGACCCAGCCTATTTAACCCTGCCTCTGGTTATGCTCAGGGCCTTGTCATTGAGTCTCCTCAGCTCCCTGCTTGGCACCATGTCTCTGAATGCTTTGTGGCTTTCCTAAGCCTTCTACTCTAGTTTTGCTCTGTAGATTTCCCAGGCCTTCTGCTCTAGTTTTGCTCTGTGGCTTTCCTAAGCCTTCACACCAGTTTTGCTCTGTGGCTTTCCTAAGCCTTTTACTATAGTTTGGCTCTGTGGGTTTCCTAAGCCCTCTGTTGTAGTTTGGCTCTGTGGCTTCTCAAGCCTTCTGCTCTAGCCCTGTCCTGTGGCCTCTGTGTCTTTAGCCTAGCTCTGTGGCCTTCTCAGGCCTTTTGCTTAAGTAACCTTCAGGTCTTTTGTGTATGGCCTGTAGGCCTTTACTATTATCTGTTTGGCCTAGTCTCTGCCTTGTCTGTGTCTTGTCCTGTCTGGTCCTGTGCCTAGCCATTGTCTTAACTTCAGTCTTGTTGCAGCTTCCAGTCCTGCAGCCTGCATCTCCAGTCCTGTCCACCCTCAGTCTCCAGCTCTGTCTGGCCTCAGCTTCCAGTCCTGCAGCTTGCATCTCTGGTCCTGTTCAGCTTCACTGGCACCAGTTCCAGTCCAGTCTGGGTTTCAGTCCAGCACTGCCCTCAATAGCAACCCCTGTTTAAGTCATGCCAGCTGCCAGAACCAAGGGGTTCAACCTGTGGGGAAGGTGGCTGGTATAGGTTGAAAATTCCCTAGTTCAGTTGGGTCTTGCCCTTTAGCCCTGGACTGTTTCTGTGAGGATAGCCCAGCCTGGCTGGGTCCTCAACTACAACAAATGATGATTTCCTCTGATATAAAAACTCTGACCACCATTTTATGTTGTGGAAGGTTTTAATTTCCCTCTCAGGGGCAACATGCTCTTGGCCCCTGTTTTGGATTATGCTGAAGGGGAAAGGCCTTTGGGTTCTCAAAATGAGACCTGAGATTGATATGGAGTCAGAGAGCTTTTCTTTATTTTTGAAAGACCATTAAAGACCCTTTTATGTTGCTGATCTGGAAGTTGTTCCACCCTCCTGGACTCATGGCTTTTTCTGGGTTTTGTAAAGAGATTTTTATTCTATTTCCTTTTATTAGGGGCTCAGTTTTTATTTTGACAATTTCAGGGAGAGGTCTCTTCATTGTGAAGGAACCTGGGGGATCATCAGTATCCAAAGGAGGGATAACTTTCAGCCATCCAAAGGAGAAGAAAAGAAGGAGAGGAGATAGTTACCATGAGCCCCTTCAAGGGCTCATTATTTATCTTTTGGAGATTATAGGAGAGGAGAAGTAACAACAGTATCAATCTGATAGTTGGAGGAGAGCTTGGTTCCATAAAGAAAACTACCAGAGAGGTAGATGAGACTTTGTATTTAAATGGGACTAAACATTCTAATCGTCATCTTCATGGGAGGGAAGCTAACCACTGACCCTTATCAAGGAAGGGCAAGGAAATCTATACTTATTCATTTGGACAATAGGCTTTTATATTTGATAATGATAGCTATGGCTATTTAAGCCAAATTATTGTCAATGCAGAATTGTCTTTTTTTGGATATATGTCTATTTTATTATAATTTTTTTTCTATAAACCACATCAGGCAAATGTTTGTAGACTGCAGTATATAAAATTTCAAAATAAATAAATACATCTATTAATAAATTGAAATACTAAAGAAGTCACACATTTATTCCAACACCTTGATTATAAGATCTCTAAAGAAATGTATCAGTATAAATAACATTTCATCATTACTCATTAATTCAGTAAAAGTATTCTTGGAAACCAATTCAGTTTATAGTGTGCCATAGACAATAACTTCTAACTGGGATTTAAGTAACAGTAATGCACAGTTATCCAATTAGGTTTTCAGGATTTGAATATGCATAAGATAGATTGGCAAACTCAGGCTCTCGAATGTATGCAAATTTCTCTCATGCATATTCATTATAGATATCCTGAAAACCCAACTGTTAGGTGAGCTTCCAAGAGTGGTTTGGGAAACACTGCACTAGATTAGTACTGTGAGTGGTGATACAGTATCAATAATTTATTTTGTGATGTCAAACCCACTAATAAGCACTTCAGATTCCATCATGCCACTGTGAAGAAAGGGCAGAGGAGGAAATGGCAGAGGAAGAGGATTGGGTGTTGCTGCAGAGTCAGTCCATCCTGTCATAAGTACAAGAACCATTACTAGTAGCAATGAGAAAAAAGTCACTTCTGTCCCTAAGCTTAAAAAATTTTTTAAGCCGCAAAATGCCAGCAGTAGAAGCCAGCTCAAACCAGAAGAAACTGAAATTTGGAGAATGTGATACCACTGCTTGTTCTGCTCCTTTTGCTAGGCTTTCCAGAATTTCCATGTGAGTGGCAAGATGACTGAAAGCTCCTTGGGGGTCTTGCTACTGCTCTGCCTAGCTGCTGTTATGATGCTGCTTGCGAGCTAGGCCCACAAGCAGCCTCTCACCTTGCAGCGGAGCCTGGAGGCCACCACTGCCGCCGCTGCTGCCATCATCTCCTCGCGGCCTGGAGGCCATTGATATCACTGCTGCTGCTGCTGCCGTTTGCAGTGGGCCTGCCATTGCTGACACCATTGCCTCCACGTGGCACGAGCTGCTGCCGACTAGGGCTTCATGCGGCCTGGAGACCGCCCATGCCTTCCCCTACATGGCGGGCTGTGCTGCTCTGCTCCCATGCGGCCTGGTGGCCGCCGATGCCGACCATCTTCTCCATGTGGGTGGTGTGGGCTGCCACAGTTGTTCTCTATGTGGCCTGGAGGTCGCCTTTGACCCGGTGATCCTGCAGCCGGATGCCGCTGCTTCCAGCTTCCCTCCTGCTGCTGAGACCATTGCCGATGCTGGAGCCTGGCTTTGCAGCCTGTGCCGCTCCTGATTCTTCTTCGTGGCATGAAGCCGCTCTCCATGGTCCTGCCCCTAGGCACGCGGCCGCACCTCTCCTGCCTTCTTAAAGGGCCCATGGTGGCCAGTGCTCTTTGGCTCCTCCTGATGACGTTCCTGAGGCATCTCCTCTTCAGCCCTATAAAGAGGACCTTCCTTCAGTCTTTCTTTGCTTCGCAAGAAGCTGCCTGCTACTGGATCCTCTGCTGTACCAGCTCTTCGTCCAGGAAGCTCCGACGTCCATTCTCGCTTCTTCAAGGCACTCTGTTTCTTCATTGGAATCCCCTTGTCTTCATCTGTGGTTCCTGATCCTTCATCTTCATCTTCATTCCATGTCCTGGTCTCTCGATGGATCCTGCGTCCTCGTCTATCTTGTTCTCCCGATGTTCCTGTCTTCAGATGTTTAGTCTCCGGGTGTTCCTAGTCCTGTTGTCCCCAGTCAAGAAGTACCTGATGTTCCATGCTTTATGTTCCAGATGTTCCTGATGTCCTCATCTCCCGAGGTCCCTGATGTCCAGATGTCCTAGTGTCCAGGTACAAGTGCCCTGTTGTATCCAATACTCTTTCCTTGTCTTGTCCAAGTCCCAAGTTCCAAGAGTCCTCGTCTCGTCCAAGTTCCAAGTTCCAAGAGTCCTCGTCTCATCCAAGTTCCAAGTGTCCTCGTCTCGTCCGAGTTCCAGGTATCCTCATATTGTTCAAGTCTTCAAGCCTTGTCCAAGTCTCCAAGTTCCTGTCTTGTTCCAAGTTCCAGTACCATATCCTGTCCTAGACCACATTCTGTCCTGTTGCATCTGCTGTTCCCAAGCGGCAGGTCCAAAAGGGCTATCGAGTGGCCGGAGAGCTACTCCAAAGACCAGCATTGCATTAATGGGTCTCTCCCGATGCGTGCAGGTTTGGCAGAGGTCAGGGCTCCGGTGGTCAGCCTGTCCGCCCATGCTTGGACATGTCTTACCTGCCTCGGTGCTTCTACGGAGCTCTCTGCAGTCGCGCCATGGTCCAAGGGCACACCAATCTCCCCGGAATCGGGGCCACTCCCTAGCGGTCTCGCAGCAGCTGCTATGCCTCTGATGCCTCCCCTTGGGGATTTTGATGCCTTCTTTTATTTGCTGCTTGGATCACACCCTAGCTCACTTGCCCTTCTTCTTTCATAGTTATACTGGGTTGTTTTGTCTCTAAAATAAAATGGAAAAAATGGAAAATACAAGTTCCTATTCCCACACTAACTCTTTTCTGGTTCTCCACCCTATTCTTTTGTTGTATACCTCTTGGATCCCTGCTTCTTTCTCCCACCTTGGTTCTTTCATGTTTATACTGGGGTATTTTGTCCACAGTAAATTATGGCAAAAAAAGACCCAAAGCAAACAGAATTTTGGGAATTATTAGAAAGGGAATGGTGAATAAAATGGAAAATATCATAATGCCTCTGTATCGCTCCATGGTGAGACTGTACCTTGAATACTGTGTACAATTCTGGTCGCCACACCTCAAAAATGATATAATTGCAATGGAGAAGGTACATAAAAGGGCTACCAAAATGATAAGGGGAATGGAACAGCTCCTCTATGAGGAAAGACTAAAGAGGTTAGGACTTTTCAGCTTGGAGAAGAGATAGCTGAGGGGGGGGATATGATAGAGGTGTTTAAAATCATGAGAGGTCTAGAACGGGTAGATGTGAATCGGTTATTTACTCTTTCAGATAATAGAAAATTAACGTGTGGCACATTTAAAACTAATCAGAGAAAGTTCTTTTTCACTCAATGCACAATTAAACTCTGGAATTTGTTGCCAGAGGATGTGATTAGTGCAATTAGTATAGCTGTGTTTAAAAAAGAATTGGATAAGTTCTTAGAGGAGAAGTCCATTACCTGCTATTAATTGAGTTGACTTAGAAAATAGCCATTGCTATTACTAGCAACGGTAATATGGATGGAATAGACTTAGTTTTTGGGTACTTGCCAGGTTCTTATGGCCTGGATTGGCCACTGTTGGAAACAGGATGCTGGGCTTGATGGACCCTTGGTCTGACCCAGTATGGCATGTTCTTATGTTCTTAGTCTGCATAGCAAGTTTATTTTATTGCATTTTTATAGCATTTTCTTCTTTAGGGTAGTAATTGCCACACTACGAAGGTTACCCCAATTTATATGAATTACCCCTTTCTTTCATGTTCATCATTTTAGCCACTAGTGAGCCCCCCTCCCCTCCATGCCTATCTCATGCCACTCTCCAATCTTCAGAAAAAGATGATCCCAGAAACAGTAATACAGGGACACCTCACTGGGAGCTCAGTGAGAATCTGGAATGTTTTTTCATTTATGTGAATATTTTGTGTTTTTATTATGTATGTTATTCTCGTTTGAGCCTTTTATGTGTGTGTTGATTGTACCCTACTCTAAACTTTCGGAGGGTGTGGGTTATAAATATTTTAAAATATATAAATGTTACCAAAAAGACATGGAGAGGATACTTCTTCCTGTTCTGAATGAGGAAAAAAGTGCAGGATTTTATGTATCTAAGAAAAGCAGCAAAAAAAAAAAATACAGCTGAGAATTCTTCTGTATATGAGCAAAGTGGCAATAATATCACACCCACAGGGAAAGAGCAAATAAATCATACAAGAAAAGAAAGATGTATATCTGATATATGAGTTTTATTCCTCAAGGATCCTGTAACTTTGAAATCACAGCAGAAATCTGATACTGAAAACAGACAATATACATATACAGACTATAGCAAAATGCAGGCACAGCAGAAAACATGCACAGGAGAGACCTTTCACATGTTCTGAATGTGGGAAAGATTTCAATAGGAAGAGAGAACTAATGCTTCACCAGAAAATCAACAAAGGGAAGAGACTATGTTCAGCTATAGAATATAGAAAAAGCTTTTTCAAAAAAAGCAAAAACTCATAAATTACCAGGAAAGCCACACTGATGAAGAACCATTGTCATATTCTGATTGTGATAAAAACTTCAATTGGAAAGCAAATTTAACAAGAAACCCAAAATTCCAACCAGCAACAAGATCAATTTCAAGTAAGGAATGTAATAAAAGCTTATGCCACATAAATTATATTGATGATAAATCATTCTCTTGTGCGAAGTCTGACAAGTGCCTCAACATAAAGACAATTAAGGTACATACAACATAAGTGCAACACCTCTGAACATATCCCAACTATAATAATAAATAAATCAGAGGAAATAATACAATGTATAACATATCTATACATATTGCATAATGTCACATTATCTTTTTATTATATTTACTATAAAATACATTCAAAATTGTTTTCTTTAGTTATACAAAATTCACAAACAAATTGTGTTCACAAATATAATTTCACAAATATTTACCATGAACAGTGCACCAAGAAAACAATAATTATAGAACATGACAAAATCCCATTGCCTATGGACTCATATTCAAACATATTTTGGATCCATGTACATTACAACCCAAAACACTTAGGGGCCGATGCAATACAGTGCACTCAGCCAAGCGCATTGTATAACCCGCAGTTGGAAGCGGGTGGTATAGGTGCTAATTAATCCCCTTAGCACCTCTAGATCACACCTCCAATGCAGAGTGAATCTAATAGTGCTAATCACATGCAAATGCATGTGACTGAGGCTATTAGCATTCACTCCAGATGCAAAACAAAAATATATATGTGTGTCTAGGAGCAGGCGTTAATTGCTGAGCACTCCTTAAATCAGTACAGAAAAGCAGAAAAAACTGCCTTTCTGTACTGCCTCCTACTTAATATTATTGCGATATTAAGTAGGAGGAAAAAGTAAACAAATTTAACCCCCCCAAAAAAAGTTTAAAAAATCACCGGCAGTCGGATGCAGGAAACTGACGCTCAAGTGAGAAGCGCCCGTTTCCTGAACCCCCTGGCTGTGCGGTGTTTAGGAAACTGACGCCAATAATCTCGGCTTCAGTTCTCCTAACCGGCAGAGGGCTGACTCACTCGGGCTCTCCTTGCTAACATGACCCCCTAATTTAAATATTGCATGGCGCCCCCATAGGGGGTGCCTGGGAGCATGTTAAGAAAGCCGGGCAAACTGTTCAGCGCCCATTTTCTCCACCAAAATATTGCATCGGCCCCTTAGTTCTAAAACCTAAGGTTAAACCCTCCTCATGCTACTAAAATCACTCACCACACCCACACCTTACTTACCATTCATACCACCACACCCATTTATACATTACGATGCTTTACCCTTAAAACTTGTATATGTGTTAACCAAATATCAAATATCATCCACTATTACTATAATCTCAAAGGTTCAATACACTGCGGGCCAGATTTTAAAACTTACATGCGGGCGTAGATTTGTGCGCGCAACCCGCTGCGCACAAATCTACGCCTGATTTTATAACATGCGCGGGCAGCCGGCCATGTTATAAAATCCGGGGTCGGCGCACACAAGGGGGTGCACCTTGCACGCGCCGAGCCCTAGGGGAGCCCCGATGGCTTTCCCTCTGAAAGCGACCTCAGAGGGAACTTTCCTTTTGCCCCCCCCCCACCTTCCCCTCCCTTCCCCTACCTAACCTGCCCCCCAGCCCTTCCTAACCCCCCCAACCTTTGTTTTGTAAGTTGTGCCAGCCCACGATCCTGGGCACAGAGGCAAATGGCACGTAACCCTTTGAAAATCCGCCCCTGCATTTCTACTATACTTCCAATGTTCAATGTACTCTGTTGCTACTATACTCCTGATGAGGACCCTCGTTTCACCCAAAAAGGGCTTCTTCAGGGGATACAACACCAAGACCAAACTTCACTCAAATGCGTTGTTATCTATGCTGAACGGGAGCATCGGAGGAGGCCAAGTTGGAATGTTCGAATGAATGGGTGTGGTGAGTGATGTTTAGTAGTATGAGGAGAGATTAATATTAGGTTTTAGAACTTTGGGCCAAATTTTAAAAGGTGCATGAGGGCGTAGATTTGTTCGCACAACCCGGCATGAACAAATCTATGCCCGATTTTATAACATGCGAACGCTGCCGCACGCATGTTATAAAATCCAGGGTCCGCACGCGCAAGGGGGTGCACAATTGTGCAACTTGTGCGCGCCGAGCCACGCAGCCTTCCTCTATTCCCTCCAAGGCCACTCCGAAATCTGAGCAGCCTCGGAGGGAACTTTCCTTCTGCCTCCCCCCACATTCCCCTACCTAACCTGCCCCCCAGCCCTATCTAAAAAAAAAAACCCATACCTTTGTTGAAGAAGTTATGCATGCCTGCCAACGGCCGGCCCGCGATCCTGGGCACAGAGGCTCCGACCACACCCCCTCCCCGCCCCCAGACAGCCCACGCCCCACCCCTTTTTGCAAGCCCCGGGAAATACTTTGATGTCTTGCTATCATTCTGCCTTGCTGAAATACCCCATACCCTTGAGATGTTTTTGTCAATGTGGGGGGCTTCTGTGCACCTCTCATGGTGCCTTGGTGTGTTGATGCCACTTTTTGAGCTGCTTTGTCCCTTTATCAATGCCTTGAGGGTTTTCCTGCCACCTTTTCTGCTTCATTTCACCTTCTTGATACCTTAGGATGTTGATACCACTCTTGGTGCCACTTTACCTCATGTTCTACTTTTGAGGGTTCATGTCACTATTGTTGGTGCCCTCTTTTGAAGCCTTGGAGTGTTATTCCCACTCTCCCTACTTCTTTGCTCCTCTGATGGTTCCTTGGAGAACTCCTGCCACTACTGGTACCCCTTTAACCCTTTATGGCGCCTTAGGCTATTCATGCCTCTTTTGGTGCCACTTTACTACAAACAAGCTGCCTGGGAGTTATTTCTCCTTCTGATAATGTCTTCTCATAAGAGAAACCCCCAATTTTGGAGCCCAAAATAGTCTGCAGTGCTTCCTCCATTAACTTTAATAGTAAACAAATGAACAAAAATAGCAAATATTTAAATGAAAATTTTGTTAAATAAATAGAGGTGATCTATGAAATGAATTAACAAACCAAAATGAAAGTTTGGCCTTTTTACATGCCTAGTATAAACAAATTTTTGTAATATAATTCTGGGATAAAACTTTTTCCTATAAACACTAAATTGATTCAGGTAGGTGGCTGGGTTTAGAAGTTCAAGTTGTCTCAAGGGGAATATCAAGATGCACAAGAGATATACTGAGGAAACAATGGCAAAGTATACTAGTATAGTAGGATTTTGTGCAAAAGTGAAATGAATAGTTGGGGAACTTACAGTTCTACAACCTGATGCAACATTCTCACAGCTGGGCAAAAGAACAATGCAGAATTTTTGAACAGGTTGTTATACCACAAACCACAATCATGTATCATGCCCATATAATACGTATGCAGCACTCTATTTTAAAACTGTATACTCAGCAATAAATCCTGCAGGGATCTCTCACCAGATTGGATTCTACAGCTAGAATTACTTTTCATAGAAGGCTTTCCTCTCTGCATGATTTTGACAGATAAGCTTGAGCAGCTTTTCCCAATTGTCTCATGTCTGAATAAAAGATGAAAGAATTAGGTTAAAAAAAAGACATCATTGAAAACTATTTTTATGGATTATAGAAAGAAAGTAGATGTTCAGTCTAAAGAGATGTGAGCAAAAAAGGTGAAGGACATTCACATCCATTGTTACTGTACATACTCCTGCACCTTCACAGGTAAGTGTTTCAGGGCTGTATTTATTTCAATTTCTTATAAAAAAAGGTAAAGAAAGGTCACTTTTTAAATGCAAATTAAAATATTTGAAAGGACATTGTATAGACAAGGGCTATGATTATTAAAAGTGATATCTGATGAATAGAGCAGTTGAAAAAGATCTTGAAACAAATCACCAATATAAATGCTTTTGTCAAAATATTACAGACACTATGACGTTAATGTTCAAAGTGGCGTGTAGGCATACACGTGTGCGCATTGCTTGGCCTGCACCGAGGGATGCGGCCATTTTATAATATACACACATATATACATACATGTTATGAAATAGCCTGGCCATGTACACATGTGCACTCAAGTTTAAGTGGGCGCATGACTGTGCACACAAATGCTGCATCTACCGCGTAAGTGGGGGGGATTTTAAAAGGGACACATGCTGACGCCATTGTTATTTTAGCAATTCGTTCCTAGTTTGCCCAGGTTAAGGGATAGGACTTCCAAACCCCCTTAGTTAAACAGCCTTCCTTACCCCGTTAGCCACAACCTTTAAAACCCCCGTAATCTTCCTAAATGTTTTGTTTTATAACTTATAAGTTATTCATAGCAGAAGTAAACCTAAGCGGCCGGGGATCCTGGCACGCACCAGTGCGCATAAGTATTTACGGGCAAAATTCAGGTTAAAATCCTAAAACAACTCAGGTCCATGCCCTGACCCTTTCTGAAAACTTTTCATTTCTGCATTCAGTAGGGATGTGAATCGTTTTTTGACGATTTAAAATATCGTCCGATATATTTTAAATCGTCAAAAACCGTTAGGGCCACGATACAATACCAATTCCCCCGATTTATCGTCAAAAAATCGTAAATCGGGGGAAGGGGGAGGGCAGGAAAACCGGCACACTAAAACCCCCTAAAACCCACCCCCGACCCTTTAAATTAAATCCCCCACCCTCCCGAACCCCCCCCCCCAAATGCATTAAATTACCTGGGAGTCCTCCGTAGCGGCGGTCCATGGCTAAATCGGGGGAAGGGGGAGAGCACGAAAACCGGCACACTAGATCGTGAGGTCTTCAGCCGGCGCCATTTTTCAAAATGGCCGCCGCAAAATGGCGGCGGCCATAGACGAAAATGATTCGACGCAAGAGGTTGTTCCGGACCCCCGCTGGACTTTTGGCAAGTCTTGTGGGGGTCAGGAGGCCCCCCCAAGCTGGCCAAAAGTTCCTGGGGGTCCAGCGGGGGTCAAGGAGCGATTTCCTGCCGCGAATCATTTTACGTACGGAAAATGGCGCCGGCAGGAGATCGACTGCAGGAGGTCGTTCAGCGAGGTCCGGAAATCTCGCGAGGGTTCCGGACCTCGCTGAACGACCTCCTGCAGTCGATCTCCTGCCGGCGCCATTTTCCGTACGGAAAACGATTCGCGGCAGGAAATCGCTCCTTGACCCCCGCTGGACCCCCAGGAACTTTTGGCCAGCTTGGGGGGGCCTCCTGACCCCCACAAGACTTGCCAAAAGTCCAGCGGGGGTCCGGAACGACCTCTTGCGTCGAATCATTTTCGTCTATGGCCGCCGCCATTTTGCGGTGGCCATTTTGAAAAATGGCGCCGGCTGAAGACCTCACGATCTAGTGTGCCGGTTTTCGTGCTCTCCCCCTTCCCCCGATTTAGCCCCGGACCGCCGCTACGGAGGACTCCCAGGTAATTTAATGCATTCGGGAGGGTGGGGGATTTAATTTAAAGGGTCGGGGGTGGGTTTTAGGAGGTTTTAGTGTGCCGCTGGACCACCAGGTAATTTAAGGAATTTGGGGGGGGGTTCGGGAGGGGGGGGATTTAATTTAAAGGGTCGGGGTGGGTTTTAGGGGGTTTTAGTGTGCCGGCTCACGATTTTAACGATTATGACGATACTTTACACACACAAACGGCAACAATACGATTCCCTCCCCCTCCCAGCCGAAATCGATCGTTAAGACGATCGAGGACACGATTCACATCTCTAGCATTCAGTGACATTTATGCACGTATCTTGGCAGATTAAAAAATTTGCTTGGTGCTCCGCCGGCCAAACATATTCACACATCTCCTAATAGATGTGCGTATCAAGCTTTTAAAACTCACCTTTAAATGTGCACAAAATCTTTATTTTGAGATTGTTGGAATTCATGGTATCTATAATAGTATGAAAATAGCCCAACATTTATCTTAAATTATCATATGATTCTGTTCTTAACACTGAGTAATTATATTAACAGAGGAAGGCATTCAAAAAATGCTGAGCCCCTAAATATAGATACCTAAGGACTACATTCATCAAAATGTTGCATTCAATAGGGGTGTATTTTATGGTAATGGCCTATTTATTGTTTTGCATAGATATTACCTTTTCACACTTTGTGGTAATATCACAATTATTACATTTCCTACATGTATCCACTGAGAAAGAGAGAGAGAGAAAGAGAGAGGGAGAGAGTGCATTTTTAATATATTAGGTAAGGATATAGGAATTGGGTTGCAAACCTGTATTTCACTTTATTTAACACTGCACTACTTACTTAACTGGCTATTTTCTTTTCAATATAACTGTTTAAATCTAAAACTATTTGATTGCCTTTAGCCAAATTAATATAAATTTACAAGGAAACTTTAAAAAGAACAATGCTCCCAGTTGGAAAACCCTGGGTCTCATCAACAAAAACTGCTTACACTTCTTCTGAGTTTGGTTACATCTGGGAAAATCTTAGCCTTAAGATGGAGAAAAGTTTCCCTATGATGTCTAAAAAAAAGTTTTAGAAGCCAGTCCTATCTCTAATGCCAAAGTCACTATTAAAGTTGAAGATTTAACCATAACATTATCTGAAGTCTCCAACACTGTTGTAATATCTAAACTATTTTCAGAAATAGGAGATAATTCCTGTTGACTGCCCACAGTTTCTTCTTTTCTTTTAATACTAGTAGAATCAATCGCTCAGGCACTGCTTCTATTGTATGCAAATAGATTCTCATGCATATTCATTGTGGAAATCTTGAAAACCCAACTGGGTTCCGGCCCCCAAGTACCAAGTTTCTGCACCACTGAGTAAACCAAACATCACTTACTAAAGCCCAGATACACTTACATCTGAGATCTCCAAACCATACCATGAAAACAAAAATCTTGTCAAATTTTCAGGATTTTCACAATGAATGTGCATTCAATCTAGTTGCATACAATAGAGGCAGTGCATGCATACAGATATCATGCAAATTCATTATGGAAATCCTGACTGGGTTATGGCCCTCAAGAATCAAGTTTGAGGACCTCTGACTTAGATGTTCACAGTTCCCTCTGAATGTGAGTAGATCTAGTCTGTTGCATACACATTACACATTTAAGAGGTAACAACCACTCACTTGTGACCCAAGAAAAATCTAGTACTATATTATTTCCCATGCTTGCAGATTAAATATTATCTTTAGCAAAAATAAACATATTGACAGATGTTTATTTTCAATGTATCATAATCCCAGGTCACATTACAAAATTAAAAGAAATAGATGCTGGGTACTTCATACCATTACATCTTAACTTTTCAAATATGCGTTTTTCCCTCTACTCTCCTGTTTGCTTAATTGTTTCTTCTTTTGAACTCTCTTTCATATAGATGTAATCAATTACTCAGGAAACAGCCTGCATGATCTTAGGGTTCTCAGATAGGTAGGTCTATCAGATGTTATAGTAGACCTTGGATAAAAAAAACTTAAAGTAAAGGAAATATTGTTCTTGTGCCTACCAATACATATCTTGTTAGGAAGTTCCAAAGAACTGCAGATAAGCTTCACAGGAAAGGTTCCAAACTCATCAGACTATTTAGAAGCCAATGGATAAACAGGTTGTGTTCCACATAAAATTATGATATTATAATGAAGAAGACTCCTTTTGTAGTTCTCTTCCTACAGTAGTAGAACCATCAATTCTAAAAGGGATTTGCTTTTGTAAGAAAAGCAAAAGAAAATTTCAAACAAAATTTCCTGTTTTGTTTAATGTAAAATAAAATGGAAGAAAAACAATCTTTTTAAATTTATTTCATTTAAAAATAACAATGTTCTCCCCACAAAAACAAAAGCAAAAATGTCCCAGCATTCTCCTGAGCCCCAAAACCTCCCCTACCCCAGCCTTTTACCCCTTCATGGGGCAAAATCAATCCCCAGTAGCTCATGCCCCACCAATATAGGAGTAGACAATGCCACTGGTCAACCCAAGGTCAGTGTCAATTTGAAAATCCATTGTACAAGAAAGTGGTGCTGGCCTCAAGTCAGCTGGCACCATTGTCAACTCCTACACTGGCAGGGCATGAGGTAATTGGGGGTAGCACCTACTCTCTGAAGACCAAAGAATTGGAGTAACGGGTCTGGGGATTGGAAGAATGAGGGACACTTTGTTTTTACACATTGGGACTAGGCAAAACTAAACTCAACAAATAACAAATTATTTAAATGATTGTTTTTTGTTTCAAATAAAATTAAATAAAACAAACAACAAATGAAACAAAATGAAAAATAACAAAAATAAATTAAACCTCTCTCCCAGGAGGGGAAGAAAGAGCATGCTACAATTGAAAAGAACGACAATAGTGAAAAAGGCAATGGAGCAATGTAATATTAGCCACCAGCTTGGAATTCAGAGAAAGACGGAAAAGATTAACAGACCCCCTACTATGAAGATAGTTAAATAACTATTGAAGAGATGAGTCAGAGTTTTAGATTAGGAGATTTGCATGTGACATTATCTTGACTACTGCTACTGACTTACAGTGAAATACCACTTCACAAAAGTAAGATGGCAATGTCCTAAATTGTAGGATTTTGACTGGAAAATGTTCTAAATTGCAGAACTCTGCCTGAAAGAGGTATTTATGTGGAAAATGTACTAAAAAAAAATCAGTCCTATCATACAGAGACTACTTTCTCTCAGCCACTAGGCCAAGATCCAGGCAAGTTTATTGAAAGAGAATAATTTAGCTCTTCTATCCTGCCTGATAATTTTTTTTCTTTCTGCTCTGAGAACCATGTGCCTAAGGGTTGTGACCCTCATTATCAGAATACTGTGTACAATTCTGGTCGCCGCATCTCAAAAAAGATATAGTTGCTATAGAGAAGGTGCAAAGAAAGGTGACCAGACTCTCTAGGTAGAGTAAAAGTGAATAACTGCTTATGGGCTTAGCTGAGCTAGAATCCACATGAGATCCATAATCACTAAATAATAAGTAAGCAGGAGATTAGTTGAGCTATAAACCCAAGTAAAGGAAACCCTTCCCACTGAGGAAGAAAAACCTAAGGATATTGGCTAATCAGAGGTGATGTTAAATCCCCCAAGAGGACAGGGACCCCAACAGCAGATCAGAAGGCAACATCAGGGCCCCCAGTAGGACATGAACCCCAGCACAGATCAGGAGGTAGAACTGGGTTCCACAGGAGGGCACTGACCTATAAGAGTGGAGTGGAAGTCGAGCAAAGGAGGTGGCAGCATCAGTTGGGACTCAATTGATCCCCTCCCCCCAACCATGACCAGCAGTACCCAGTGCCCGGTTGCATTTGTTCACATCGGTGAGACTTGGAATAAAGGGGGAGGATAATAGTACTTGATCAAATAGGAATGCAATAGCTTCCTCCTATTCTATATGGTAGTATTCTGTGGCGGCAAACACTTCCAAATAGATAATGTGCTTGCTATCTTGTAGATATGTGTATAGCTGTGTATTCTGAGACTAATGTCCACAAGTAGATAAATGTGCTGTTGCTATCATGTAGCAATGTACACATTTTATTTATTTAAGAACATAAGAACATGCCATACTGGGTCAGACCAAGGGTCCATCAAGCCCAGCATCCTGTCTCCAAAAGTGGCCAATCCAGGCCATAAGAACCTGGCAAGTACCAAAAACCTGTCTATCCCATGTTACTGTTGCTAGTAATAGCAGTGACTATTTTCTAAGTCAACTTAATTAATAGCAGATAATGGACTTCTCCAAGAACTTATCCAATCCTTTTTTAAACCCAGCTACACTAACTGCACTAACCACATCCCCTGGCAACAATTCCAGAGTTTAATTGTGCATTGAGTGAAAAAGAACTTTCTCTGATTAGTTTTCAATGTACCACATGCTAACTTCATGGAGTGCCCCCTAGTCCTTCTATTATCCAAAAGCATAAATAACCAATTCACATTTACCTGTTCTAGACATCTCATGATTTTAAATACCTCTATCAAATCCCCCCTCAGCCGTCTCTTCTTCAAGCTGAACAGTCCTAACCTCTTTAGTCTTTCCTCATAGGGGAGCCGTTCCATCCCCTTTATCATTTTGGTCACCTTTCTTTGCACCTTCTCTATAGCAACTATATCTTTTTTGAGATGCAGCGACCAGAATTGTACACAGTATTCTGTTACGCCCATTGGTCGCAGACAGCTGCGACCACTTCTGCTCACCTCTCTCTTCTCTTCAGTGACTCCATTGGGGAAAGTGGCAACCTCCGCCAGCTACCACCAACCCACCTGGCATTCCCGGGACAGTGTGGGAGCTGCCGACCGCCATGTTGACTCCAGGATCATATAGGTGCGCGCATGCGCACACAGGTCAGGTTAAGCACAGTTTGGCGGGAACTTCAGGGGCGTCCCTGCTGATGATGACTTCACTCCCGGATACTTAAGCCACCCAAACCTGACCACTGAGACTTGGCAACGATTTCCCTCATTGCTGATTCTGCACCTCATGCTACGGACTTCCGTTCCAGCTCCTACTGTGGTGAGACACCCTCTGGGTACCCGCTCCTCGGGGGCCCTTCCTTGTCTCTGGCTATCCGCTCCTCAGAGGGCCTTCTGCCATGGGTTATTGCTTGACCCTGCATCCCAGGACTACTGCTGGAATGCACCTTTCTGTGAGTACTCTGACTCTTTGGATTACTTCCTATCTCCGGTGTACCCCGCGCTGTGGGCCACTACCGCATTCACCTGCATAGGACCCTCCTATGAGCACCTTATCCTGTGGATCTCCACATACCATCATCTGTGGGAATCCTCTGCATACCCCGCGCTGCTGGCCACTACCATTCCTGATCTACGTGAGGAACCCCGCTGGTGTACCCTGCGCTACAGGCTACTAGCAAGTCATCTCTACGAGAGAACCTTATCGGTGTATCCCGCTCTGCGGACCATTACCGGATTGCTACTAGGAGGTATTCCCTCTGGGTATACCCCATCTCACGACCATTGTGTTTGTCTCTGCACTGCCCGCTTCTCAGGCAGTGTCTCTCTCTCTCTCTCTCTCTCTAATAAAGACTCTAATCCACAGCTGTGCCTGAAGCCTGCCAAGACCTCGCCTCCCGACAGTGAGACTCACAGGGCTCCTTCCTGGCATCGCTCCTGTTGGCCCAGGGGCCCACAAACATACAAAACCCTAATATATTCAAGGTGCGGTCTCACCATGGAATGATACAGAAGCATTATGATATTTTCCGTTTTGTTCAACATTCCCTTTCTAATAATTACTAACATTCTGTTAGCCTCACTTCAGTGCCAGGAAAAATAGTGGAAAGTATTCTAAACATCAAAATCACAGAACATATAGAAAGACATGGTTTAATGGAACAAAATCAACATGGCTTTACCCAGGGCAAGTCTTGCCTCACAAATCTGCTTCACTTTTTTGAAGGAGTTAATAAACATGTGGATAAAGGCGAACCGGTAGATATAGTATACTTGGATTTTCAGAAGGCGTTTGACAAAGTTCCTCATGAGAGGCTTCTAGGAAAAGTAAAAAGTCATGGGATAGGTGGCGATGTCCTTTCGTGGCTTACAAACTGGCTAAAAGACAGGAAACAGAGAGTAGGATTAAATGGACAATTTTCTCAGTGGAAGGGAGTGGACAGTGGAGTGCCTCAGGGATCTGTATTGGGACCCTTACTTTTCAATATATTTATAAATGATCTGGAAAGAAATACGAGTGAGATAATCAAATTTGCAGATGACACAAAATTGTTCAGAGTAGTTAAATCACAAGCAGATTGTGATAAATTGCAGGAAGACCTTGTGAGACTGGAAAATTGGGAATCCAAATGGCAGATGAAATTTAATGTGGATAAGTGCAAGGTGATGCATGTAGGGAAAATAACCCATGCTATAATTACACAATGTTGGGTTCCATAATAGGTGCTACAACCCAAGAAAGAGATCTAGGCATCATAGTGGATAACACATTGAAATCGTCGGTCCAGTGTGCTGCGGCAGTCAAAAAAGCAAACAGAATGTTGGGAATTATTAGGAAGGGAATGGTGAATAAAACAGAAAATGTCATAATGCCTCTGTATTGCTCCATGGTGAGACCGCACCTTGAATACTGTGTACAATTCTGGTTGCCGCATCTCAAAAAAGATATAATTGCGATGGAGAAGGTACAGAGAAGGGCTACCAAAATGATAAGGGGAATGGAACAACTCCCCTATGAGGAAAGACTAAAGAGGTTAGGACTTTTCAGCTTGGAGAAGAGATGACTGAGGGGGGATATGATAGAGGTATTTAAAATCATGAGATGTCTAGAACGGGTAGATGTGAATCAGTTATTTACTCTTTCGGATAGTAGAAAGACTAGGGGGCACTCCATGAACTTAGCATGGGACACATTTAAAACTAATCGGAGAAAGTTCTTTTTTACTCAACGCACAATTAAACTCTGGAATTTGTTGCCAGAGGACGTGGTTAGTGCAGTTAGTATAGCTGTGTTTAAAAAAGGATTGGATAAGTTCTTGGAGGAGAAGTTGGATTAAGTTCTTGGAGGAGAAATCCGCCCCTAAGTTCACTTAGGGGCGGATTTTAAAACCCCTACGCGCGTAAATCCTTCCGGATTGCTGTTCCGGAGGCCGCGGCCTCCGGAACAGCCCCCGGGACTGGACCACGGAGCGGGGCTGCTGGCCGACGCTCGCAAAGTTACGCCTGCTAAAAGCAGGCGTAACTTTGCCGACAAAGGTAAGGTGGGGGGTTTAGATAGGGCCGGGGGGGTGGGTTAGGTAGGGGAAGGGAGGGGAAGGTGGAGGGAGGGCGAAGGAAAGTTCCCTCCGAGGCCGCTCCGAAATCGGAGCGGCCTCGGAGGGAACAGGCAGCGCACGCTGGGCTCAGCGCGCGCAGGTTGCACAAATGTGCACCCCCTTGCACGCGCCGACCCCGGATTTTATAGGCTACGCGCGTATCTTATAAAATCCAGCGTACTTTTGTTCGCGCCTGCTGCGCGAACAAAAGTACGAGCTCGCATATTCTTTGAAGATCTACCTCTTAGAGAATAGCCACTGCCATTAGCAATGGTAACATGGAATAGACTTAGTTTTTGGGTACTTGCGAGGTTCTTATGGCCTGGATTGGCCACTGTTGGAAGCAGGATGCTGGGCTTGATGGATCCTTGGTCTGACCCAGTATGGCATTTTCTTATGTTCTTATGTTCTTAAGCAGTTAACTCACCCACTAGAATTCTCATTATACTGGATAGAGTGTCCTAATGAAATACTGTCTTTTAGAACTTCAATCTTTGAAATTGTCAGAGTTCAACCACACTACATGCAATCTTGGGGTGAAAATTTCTATGTTTACAAAAAGGTTTCATGTCTCATATCCAGTGGTTGCAGGCAGATGGGAGGATAGAATGGAGTTTTGAAGTCACCAGCAGGCCAGAAGTACTGGCAGTGGAGTCAGTGATCAGAAGGAAAATCCAGGGGCCTGGAACCAAATGAAGCAATCCAGAGGTCAGAAACCAGGTAAGAAAATTCCAAAAAGTCAGGCAATCCAGCAGTCAGGAATCAGGTAATTGAGCCTTTGCTCCATAAAAAACACGTCTGTTGCTTTTCACCTCTTATCCTGTTCCTCATTAGGATTTCACCCTCTCTTGCTTCAAATGATACAAAGTCTACTGTAAATGCCCTTTGAGATGTGGGTGTAGGGCAAGTTTCAAACTGTCTGCTCTTTACTGATTAACCTTTCATCAAGTTTCTAGTGCAAACACTTTCCGTTTGAAACTTGCAGTGGGTATCAAATACCTGTCAACTTGTGCATCTGCTTTTTGTGTGGACAGACTTTGCAAGGAAAATAGTGCTCATATACTTAAATATAATCTCTGTCAAAATTGGAAGTGCCGATTCAGCACCCTACCCCCTGACCCAAGGCATCCCACAAGGTTCCTCCCTCTCCTCCACCTTATTCAACATCTATCTTACCCCCCTCTGTCACCTACTCACAGACCTCGGCCTCAAATTCTATCTCTATGCTGATGATGTGCAAATCCATCCCCATTCAGAATTCTCTATCTAATACCCTGGCGTACTGGAATACTTGTCTCTCCACCATAAATGATTTCCTCACACATATCCACCTCGCCCTCAATACATCAAAAACTGAACTACTCCTCATATCCCCGCACCAACCCCCCAACCCCTAATCTCTAATGACCCAGCCTTCAAAGTCATGTCATCTCAGCCATATGTAAGATACCTTGGAGTTATCTTGGCCCAGCAATTAAACCTAAAAAAATATATTAACTCCATCCTCAAAGAGGGATTTTTCAAGCTAAACATTCTAAAAAAAACTTAAACCCCTCCTCCACCACCAAGATTTCCGGACTGTCATTCAGGCCACACTCTCCTCAAAACTCGACTATTGTAATGCCCTCCTCCTCGGACTCCCCTCCTCCACCATCAAGCCTCTACAACTCCATAGCTAGGGTTATCACAAACACCAGGAAATCCGGACATATTACTCCCATACTCAAGGACCTTCATTGGCTCCCCATCACATCCTGCATCCTCTTCAAAACCCTATCCATTATCCACAAATCCCTTTACTGCCATAACTGACTGGCTTGATGAACCTTTCCTCCTCACTCGCTCCGATTGGCCTACCAGAACCGTCAATAAGGGGACCCTCACCGTACCCTCCCTTAAAAAAGCCCACCTCTCTTCCACAAGGGATAGAGCAATCTCTATCGCAGGCCCCAAGCATTGGAACTCCCTACCAACCCCCCTTAGACTCGAATCATGTTACACTAAGTTTAGAAAGAAACTAAAGACCTGGCTCTCCCGAATAGCCTACCCCGATTAGACCTTCTTTCTCTGCAGTTCCTACACCACTTGACACAAACTTGCACCCATGCCCCTAACTCCATGATGCACACGATTTGATCTTTGGCCCTTGTATATAAGTGTATATAATTTACTCCATATTGTAAAAAAGTTCACTGCCGTTACTTTTTCTGCACCCTCTGCATTATCTCCTTCTTCAGCTTTATGCTTTGTCCCCTCCCCATACCCCTGTTCATTGTACTTTCCTTCCTTTTTAGTTACAATGTAAACCGGTATGATGTTTGCACACTAATGTCGGTATATAAAAGCCTTAAATAAATAAATCCCTTAGGATGTATCTGAGATTTCTTCCAGTCAAGCCATGTAACCCCTGGGCTGAGGTCCTCATTGAGAAGTCCATAGGCACACTTCAATTTGAAACTCTTAAGATGTCCAAATTTCCTATATCTTCCATAAGCAGCCCACTACTTTCAAGGATTCACTGTCTTTTGGGGGGGGGGGAGATAAATCTCCAAGGCCATGAGCTTTGTTTTAACAGTTTTTAAGGCTTACAGTAATAATCATACTGGATGATCAATGTGGTTCCATCATAATTTTACTGAAAGTTGATTTTAAAGTGTAATGAAGGACAATATGTCACGGTTTCATCTGTCAAGCAGCCTTACTGTGCCCTGATTCTGCCTACTATACTTCCCTACAAGTAGAGGCCTCTAGGGAGCTCTGCTCCTAGTTACTCGAGTCATCTCTTCACTGGCCACCTAATTCAGCTTGTTTTATAGCCTCTGCTCCACTAGAGAACCTCAGTGAGCTTAACATCTAGCCTTGCCAAGCTTATCCTCACAGCTCGCACCACACCACTACTCACAACCTTGGCCCAGGCCTTGGACCTAGGCCTCGTCTGCAGATCCTCCCTAAATCAGGTAAGTGGGGGCCAGGGAGGATCCTGGCCCCATCATTTTTCTGGGTGGGAAGAAAGGATGGGGGGCACATGAGGCCCCATTTTTTCTATTTTTTTTGTTTTTGTTTTCCAATATTTATTCCATTTTTTTAAAAATAAAGAAACCAAATAAACATTACACAATATGAAATTCATGGAGGAAAAGCCCCTGAAAAATGAAATGAAACACAAACAAAATTTTCCCCCTTCCCATCCTTACTTGTCAGTACCTTGTCTTGCCTCAGCTAGTATCCAGTTCCAGTATCCTGCCTTGCCTGTTTCTCTCCCAGTCTGTGCTCAGTACCTTGGCTTGTCTCTGTCTGTATTCAGCCCCAGTCTTTGTTCTGTGTCCAGCTCCAGTACCCAGTCCAACCCTTCTCTATCCACAGTGCCAGCTTTGCCGTATCTAGTCTGTCCATGCCCTGCCTGATCCAACCTGTTCAAGCCTTGCCTCATCAAGCCATCCCAAGCTTGCCTCATCAAGCCATCCCAAGCTTGCCTCACTCATCACGATGTACTGCCACTGCAGCCAAGACCTACTGGCCCAAGAACCCAAGGGCTTAACCTTGGGGGAGAGGGCTGGCTAGGTGAAAGATTGGCCTACATCTTGCCTTGCAGTCCAGTACTACTCCTGAGGTGCTGTCCTCTTTGTCTAGCCCAGCAACCCATGAAAGAATAAAGAGGCCAACTATTGCCCACAGGAGTAGGCACAGGACCCTCGACCCAGCTGGTGAGTCTCATGGAAAGTTTTTTAGATATGACTTTTTTCCAGCTACAGCAAGCTCAATCCAGAGATCCAACTCCATTAAGTGAGTCTTCAATCAGGCAAACATCTTGTATTACTGGGAATGTCCAATATTCCACCATATGACCCCCACCTTTAGGACTAGTATGTAGAACCTGTTTACTCCTGAATCCAGAAACTCCCTTCTGGAGATGCAGTCAGTGCTACATAGAAAACAACTGTTCTGTAGAGTCCTGTTTCTTTCTGTGTAGTCCTTAAAACAGCTGCTAAGCAATTATCTCAAGTTCCTGATGATATGACTCCTGGCTCTCTGAAACCAATCCTAGACACAGTCAGAAAATAAACTGCTTCTGAGAAACTCACCTTAGCTTCAGTGAAATCATCAGCATCCTCCACCCTACTGACACCAGGCACTGTTATGGAGACAGGTAAAACATTTCAGGACGGTAACCTTCAGACTACAGAACCTCACGGTAATGGAGTTTAAAAAAAAAAACTTCTCAAGCCACGCTCACCAGAACCTGCCACCACCCAAGCTGCTAGTATTAATTTATTTATTTACTAATACTTATATCCTGCTTAATGCAAAGCAATTGTGCTAAGCACAACCAAGATTTTCTAAAATCCAGCACTACTTCCATGAATACCACAGATTATCAAGCAAATTTAAACTGCTCAACCTCACCAAATGAGTTACGTTCCTTACATAGAAAGGCAGAATCTCCTAATGAATCCAGACAAGAAAACTTGGAGCAAGTAAAAGCATTACATAATATAGCTCTGTCCCCAATGGTAGAAATCTTGACTTAGGGGAAGCTAATTAATTCTGCCTCCAGAGCTCTGAGTACTACAGTTGTTTGTAGCAAGCCAATAATGAAATCAGCTCTGACTGCAAGGGGGGGTAGCCTGCACCTTTCCTTTGTCTGCCATTTCAAAACCCTCTCTGAAAGAACCCAGCTAAACAGAATTTTTGCCAGATTGCTACTCCTGCTACAGTTATGTCTCAAGAAAAGTTCAGTGACTCTTTTTGCTAGTGATAGCTTTAAAAACAACATTAGTATCTTCTGCAGATCCTGCCTTGTCTCCCAAGCCTGAGGAAACTGCAAGCCCATTTGAAGCCCTCTCACTTCCAGAGGTACCACAACTCCAGGAGGAGTCCATGCCAGCTTTCCTAGCCAACCAGTGCCTGAGAGACTTGAGCACTGCAGTTCCTGATGCCCAGTGCCCAGAGGGAGGTGCTGCAGTTTCAGATATCCAGTGGCAATAGGGAGGCACTGCTGTTCTTGATGCCCAGCCTCAAGGAAATCCTGAGCTAGTCATTCTATGAAAAAGTGACACAATCTAGCATCAGGGAGATGCACACCCAGCTACCCAGCCCTCGAGTAATTTTGAGCCACCAATTTATCCCCTGAGACTCCTTGAACCTGAGGATCTGCCACTGAGAAACCCTAAGCCAGAGGTCCAACCATTCAGAGATCCTGAGCCAGTGGTCTCACCTCTGGGTTGCCCCAAATTAGAGGACCAGCTTTTCAGATGCCCTGAACCAGTGGTCTAGTTACTCAAACACACCGAGCACCCACACAGAGGCACTGTTCCAGAAGCCAAGTGCCAGGAGGGAGGCACCATTCCAGACACCCAACGTCCACAAAGGTGCTTTTATAGATGACCAGTATCTACAAGCATGCACCCTTCCAGAAGCATCTGGAATAGCACCAGGAGGGAGGTGCCATTCCAGGTGCCCTGAGCCAGGTGCCCTGAGCCAGATGCCCTGGAATGGTGCCCGGAGCAAGGCACCATTCCAGATGCCCTGAGCCAGAGGCCCAGTTCCAGCCAGATGCCCTGCACAAGGGGCTCAGTTCCAGCCAGACACCCTGTGCCCAGGGTGTTGCGTCCATCGGTGCTAGACAGCTTCGCCCCATTTGCACCAGGAGGGAGGTGCCATTCCAGTCATTCAGTGCCCAGAGCAAGGCACCATTCCAGATGCCCTGAGCCAGAGGCCCAGTTCCAGCCAGATGCCCTGCACAAGGGGCTCAGTTCCAGCCAGACACCCTGTGCCCAGGGTGTTGCGTCCATCGGTGCTAGACAGCTTCGCCCCGTTTGCCTCACCTTATTCACGGCTCCTCCCGCTTACCTAGGAAATAAGGCTACCGCCGCATCTACAAGCCGACCTCTCCAGCGTCCCCGGAACGGCTATGGTGCAGCCTCCCGCCAAGCTCCTCCCAGGTACCTACTAGGGTGTGTGCGCCACCCATGTCTTTATTCCAATCTTGGTGCGAACCTCGGGGGCGTTCCCCCTTGCTGACGTCACGCCATCCGGGTATATAATCTATTCTAATTTGCTAGCTCGTTGAGTTAGCAAGGACTCAAATCCGTTCCTGTCTACTCTACTCTGCCGCTTCCGTGCTGCCGCTGGAAGCTCTCTCTGCCCTTCGGGGTAACTACTAACCTGGGTACCCACTTCTCGGGGGCCCTCTGCTTTATTTCAGGTGCCTTACAGGGAAGGTACAGGCACCAAGGCAGTGCCTCCCTGCCTTGGTGCCTGTACCTTCTTCTACAACCTGGTGGAATTGCATACCTATAGCAAACACCTAGTGAGTACTTTAAATCTCAGTCTGTCTCAGCCACAGTACTTGCTGGGAGACCTGCTTCGGAACCTTCCAATACCAATGAGGTGAGAAGGGCTCCCTCTGCTGAGGTCCCTGAGACTGCAACTACCAGACTGCCTCATTACTGCCACCTCTGGTGGTACTCTTCAAACTGTATAATAAAGATCTAACTGTGTTTGTGCATCCTGAGTCTAGCCAAGTACAGGGGCTCCTCACAGGGCTCCTCCCTGTGGGTATGGTCATCTGCCACAGTACCCAAGGATCCACCCAAACACCGCTCAACCATAACACAGGGTTCAATTCTAGTGTGACATCCTGTGCCAGAGGTACAGACCCAGCAAGATTTCAAATCCTCAGACCAGCTTGGGAGAGGCTCCAAATCTGTCATCCAGCCTCATAGGAATCCTGGACCCACTATCCAGTCTCCTCATGACATAATCATGGCTTCACCATGGCTATCCAATGCCAAACAAAAAATGGCCTAACCCTTCAGTCATCCTGAACCTTTAAATCCCAGCACCAGCACCAGCATGAAGAAGGTCCTAGCCTATGCTTCTAGGCTCAAAAAACCTTGACTCAGCAACTTTGTGCCTCAAGAAATCTGGTTCCACACCTTCAGGCAACCAAGTACCTGCTAACTATAGCCCCCATGGAAAATGGGACCCAGGAGGAGGGGGTCTTAAAGGGGGACGGATTGTCATGGTTTCATCTGCCATGCAGCTCACCATGACCTGATTTTCCCTACTACACCTCACCACCAGCAGAGACCTCCAGTGAGCTCTGCTACTAGTTACCCAAGCCATCTCTTCACTGGCCACCTGATCCAGCCTGTTGTACAGTCTCTACTCTACTAGGGATCCTCAGTGAGCTTAAACTCGAGCCTTACCTTCTTTTCACTGCTCACACCATACCCAAGCTCCACATCCATTTAACCCTGCCTTGCCAAACCTAAGATGCCTCTTCATGGAGTCACCCCTTGGTTCTCTGACCTGGACACTCTACCTTTATATCTTGCCTTGTGGCCTATGTGCTTTCTGTTTTCTTGCTTATTGTCCTGTGGCCATCTAGGCCTTGCCTTGTCTTGTGGCTTCTGGGCCTTCTTGTTCCTTGCTCCTTGCCTTGTGGCCTACTCTAGGCCTTATCTTGTCTTGTGGCCTCTGGGCCTGCTCTCCTCTTGCATCCTGTCTTTTGGCCTATCTGGCCTCTCTATTTCTGGGGCCTTTGGGCCTATAGCCTAGTGGCCTACAGGCCTACAGCCTTGCTGCCTTCGGGCTTCCATGTTCTTTGTTCTGTGCTGTCTTGCCTAGTCATTGTCCGTTCCTGTCCTAGACTGTCTTGTCCAGTCCTGTCTCTATTTTGTCTTGCAGTGCCCAGCCAAGTCCTGTTCCTGGTATTCACTTCCTGTCTTGTCAGTACCTTTATCTTGCCTCAGCCAGTATCTAGTTTCAGTTGATGTCCACTATCCTGCCTTTTCTGTACCTTGCCTTGTCTCTGTCTTATCCATCCCCAGTTCTTGTTCTGTGTTCAGCTCCAGTATCCAGTCCAACCCTGCCCCAACCTGTCCAAGCCTTTCCTCGCCCAGCCTGCCCAAGCCTTGCCTCACCCAGCCTGTCCAAGCCTTGCCTCACCCAGCCTGTCCAAGCCTTGCCTCATCCAGCCTGTCCAAGCCTTGCCTCATCCAGCCTATCTAAACCTTGCCTTGTCCAGCATGTCCAAGCCTTGCCTCACTTACCATGATGTACTGCAACTGCAACCAAGACCTACTGGTATTGCGTCAGCCGGCCGCAGAACTTGCGACCGGCCTTCCTTACCCTGCTCGCCACCCTGCCAGGGGCAGGCCCCGGCTCTCTCGCCACATAGAGGGAGCGCTTCCAGCGCTGCTCTTCTCTTCCAGCCCTGCTTGCCTCCGACGGGCCTGAGACGTGGCTAAGACGCAGTCAGAGTCTTCTCCTCTCTCTTGGTTCCCCCAGGCACGCGCGCTTCTCTGATTTATTTAAAGGGCTCGAGGCACGCTAAGGCTGCCGGCCCTTCCCGATGACATCATCTACAAGGGCCTATATTTATTTAACAGTTTTTTTATACCAGTATTCATGGGTACATCATATCGGTTTACATGTAACTGAGAGAAAGTACAAAAAACAGGGACAGGGAGAGGGAGAGGGGAGCAGAGAGAAGGGTAGAGAGCAGATATACAAAGGAGGGGCAGAAAAAGGATAGGCAATTAACTATAAGGAACAATAACTTGCAAGATAATCAAATCTAACATTGAACAAAGTATTGCATTTATACAAGATCATGGAAGAATAGCATATTTACAGGTTGGGTGAGTACAAAAGAGAGTCTATTCAATGAATTCTTTTAGCGAGGTACCTGTACAGAAGAGTAAGATAAGTGGTACAAGTCATGGGGTTAAATAAGAGACTGAGAGGACTTTAATAGGAGAGAGGGGAGGTTAGAGGGAGAATATTTATAAAGGTGAGGGCGGAATAAGGGAAATCAAGGAATCATACATTCAGAAGTAACGGGAGCTTAGCGGAGCCCTGACAATCAGGGCTCCCACCTTGGCAACAGGTTTCCACGATTGTTCATTGCTTGTTCCTGGTTCCTGTTCCTGTCATCGTTCCTGTCGTTGTTCCTGTTCCTGTTTACCTTCGCCTGCTCCTCATTCCCTTGGTCTGATTCTCTGGTATTGACCTCTGCTTCGCCTGGACTACACTTGGACTAATTCTCTGGTTCTGACCCATGCTTCGCCTGGACTACGCTTGGACTGATTCTCTGGTTCTAACCCCTGCTTCACCTGGACTACGCTTGGACTGATTCTCTGGTTCTGACCCCTGCTTTGCCTGGACTACGCTTGATCTGATCTCCTGGTTCTGACATCCACCCTGCTCCTGGTACCTTGCATCCCTGCTGCCTGCCCAGACTCCAGCTTGCCTTGGACTCCTCTCCAGTATCCTATGGACCTGGCCTCTCAGGCTTCAGTCTGTCTTTATCTGGATGCCCCTACTCTTCTCTGTTCCTGATTAGCTTCCGAATCTCTGGAACCCGGCCTCATCCAGACCATCCTCGGCCTTCAGATACCTCCACTGGTTCCTGGCATACCCTAGTCTACATCAGCTGGGAGTTGTCACATGGAGGCCTGCCTAATTTCAGTCGGCCCTGGCACCCAAGGGCTCAACCTGCGGGGAATGTGGGCTGATATTGGCGAAGCTCCATTTGGCCTTTGTCTCCTAGCCTGCTCCACCTCCCGACAGTAAGGACCTGTAGGGCTTGCCCTGCGGGTAGCATCAACTCCACTTCGGGCCAAGGGTCCACCTCCACCGCAACAACTGGCTCCAGAACCCAAAGGCTCAGCCTGCAGGAGAGGGGGCTGGCTAGGTGGAAGGCTGGCCCATGTCTTGCCTTCTAGTCCAATACTATTCCTGGATGGTGTATCCCAAGTTCATCCCAGCAGCCCGTGATACAATATATAATACAAGTCCTTATTCAATATAGTCCATTACATACTTCAGTTCCAATAAATCTGTGACTCTTTACTGATGGAATTATCTGTTCTTTTTTTGTTTCCTCATCCCATACCAACTGCAGGGACAGTTTTAGAGCTCCTTCCTTAACTGGTTAATTTGGACATTTAAAACTAAATTTAGATGGCATAAGTTAAAGACCCATTTGTCATATCTTGATTCAAATTACATAACTA
Source organism: Rhinatrema bivittatum (assembly GCF_901001135.1). Lineage (NCBI taxonomy): Eukaryota > Metazoa > Chordata > Amphibia > Gymnophiona > Rhinatrematidae > Rhinatrema > Rhinatrema bivittatum. The sequence continues at coordinate 119,422,304 of NC_042623.1, forward strand.
TACTATGTACTATTTATCCAACTTCCTCCAGAATATCCTCATGAAATTTCAGTGGTTTACACTATATAGGTGCCATGATTCTCCTTTTTTTTTACATTTTTCTCTTCCTCTCAGGAACAAATGTGAATACTTTCCTTTGAAGGGTCCTTGGATTTTTCTGAATGAGAAACTCTTGAAACTTCTTTCCAACTGATAGTGCCTAAATTCCTTTGGCCCTGGGGAATTTAGTTGGTTGACCAAAGAGATAAAACCTAGGCTTTAGTAAACAACAAAAGTGAAGGAATGATGGATGAAACTTCCTTCAACATAAAGTCCAAAGGAAAGAAAAATAGGTTTTCCGAAAAGAAAAAGAAGTTACTCTTTCTTCCTTCTAGCCCAGACTTTAATCCTTAAGATCCAAAGGTACTCCTCTCCAAAATAAAAAGAAACAAGAGCAGGAAAAAACTCCATCTTGCCTCCTCAAAGGTAAACTAAAAAAGCCACACTACAAAATGGTATCTCTGGTTTTTATAAAGCCACAACATTCTCATTATAGCAAGCCACATGGGGAGCTGTTACAGAACTAGGGATACTTCTCTTCTACCTACACAGTTGAGATCCAGTAGAGATTTCTTTCTCTCTGTTGCTCTCTCTCTCTCTCTCTAGATAAATGTATTGGGGCTTCGGCTTCATTTGTGGTCCTGTGGCTCTATTCCTCATTCTCCTGCCTCCAAAATTAATGCTTTCTGGTTCAACGTTACTTCATTTTCCCATTCAATCAACAATAATAAGCAATGATATTTGCAATATCAGTCATCTATCTAGTTTAAAAACTAGAACTTCTTCTTTTTTCATGGCTCTACCTGAGGTCCCTCTATCCAATTTGATGAAATATGCACTTCAGGGTATAGTTTCTCTTCCTTGGTTGACTGAGGCTGCCTGAAGAAAGGTCTATATAATTCCAAAAAATGCCAAATATGTAGAATGCATCAGTTCATTAGCTGGGAAGTTAGACTTTTACCAGCAAAGAAACAAAAGTTTACAGCAAAGTTCTTTACATTTATGCCTCAGAATGTAGCACATAAATTCTATTCTCATCAACTTTAAAATGCATCGATAGAAGCAGAAAGCATCTTTATGTTCCCTTAATTCTTCAGGTACTATACTCTGTGTGTCTCCTGAATACCATTACAAGCCCAAACGATTAATATCGCAGCAGCACTGCTTGTATTCCTGTTGGAAGCCTGCTGGTGAGCACTTTGAAAATGGTGATATTCCTGTGAGAATACTATCTTAGCAGTTGTCATTATTTTCAGAGTTGTTAACACTTGTTTTATCATGTCAGCTCTGTCAGTGTGTTAATGCTTTTCAGAAAGAATTTTTGCAAGTACTGTAGGACACATCTCTTTAGGAGCCCTTCTCTTTCCCTCTTATCCAACTGTTACCAGAAGATTAGCAAATTGAGAAGCCTAGTTCTATCTCCAGGGAACTTGGCTATACATATGGTGAAAGCATAAATCAAGGATAGCAGACATCTCTTGTTCTTTTAATGAGAAATAAAGCACACTTTCTTGAAATTACAGTCACTTTTCAATTCTATTTTACCAGGTAAGTGTTAATCCATTTGAACATACTTCACACACAATAAAAACCTGAGCACAAAAACAATACAAAGCATTATTCAATCAAGTAACAATAATGGCAGAAACTACTGAGCAAGAGACATAGCCATAAAGTTCAATGTATTGTCAATTACAGGGCATTTATTACTCTAACAGGCGTAATCTTTGTATTTTCAGTTTCTTGAAGTTAAAGTGATTACTGTGCCTTTATTAAAAATAAAGTCGATTTGCCTGGTGACTGGACATCCAATTATAATATTTAATGAGGTGAAAGAATAGTAAAGAAATTTCAATTAGTTGTTGTGGGAGTCTCAGTTTAGTGGACCCTTGGGCCGACCTGCTGGAGACTAGGAAGAGATGGACAATGTCTCTGATGAACAGCAGGCCAGGAGGCAGATGTTCAGGTGGGACGTAGATGCTCTTCACCCTGGAAGCTGGTGCTCCCCTGGGAGGAGCCCGCAGGGGACCGGCCGCTGGGACTTAGGCGGGTTGTGGATCAGGACAGGTAACTGGAACCAGACTAGGACAGTAGTGATACTGTAACTGGGTTCGGGTTCTGGAACCAGGCAGGAACTGTAGCAAGACTCGGGTACAGGAACCAGGCAGGAACTGTAGCAGAACTCGGGTACAGGATCCAGGCAGGAACTGTAGCAAGACTCGGGTACTGGAACCAGGCAGGAACTAAGCAGGAACTGTAGCAGGCAGGCAGGAACCAAGCAGGTACTGTAGCAGGAACAGAGCGACGTAGCCATGCGGGTCACTCCGGGGCGCAACGCAACAGGAAACCAGAATGCTAACCCGATGCCTGGCAAAGGCTGGATGGCCGCGACCGGCTTATCAAGGCCGCGGCGTCTGATGTCAGAAATTGGGCGGAGTCGGCACTGGTGGGAAACAGGCTACAAAGGTGCCCAAGTGGCGCGTGTGCGCGCCTAGGAGCGGGGCGTCCACTGGCACCTTCACGGCGGCACTGCCCCAGCGGGGATGCCGCCAAACAGGCCGCAAGCCAGGACTCCGGAGGCAGGAGTAAGTCCGGGAATCAAGAGGTAAGGGCCTGGCCACGGTACTCGCGGCCAGGACCGCAACAATAGTATTAATTCACAAATATCTAACAAATCTCTCAAGTCACCATGTAACATTACTAGTCTACCATCAAGATTTATCTATTTCTTTAAAACAGTGGTATTCACTCTCAGCCCTCGAGGGCCACCAACAAGTCAGGTTTTCAGGATATACCTAACGAATATGCAAGAGAATATATGTATAAAAGGTCTTTTCCTGGGTGGTGACTCCTAACTTGAAACTCAGCATTGTGTACCTGTAGTTGGCATTATTTTTCCTTATATGTATTAATTTGCACTTGTCTACTTTAAATTGCATCTCTTGTTTAGATGCCCAGTCTCTTAGTCTCACAAGGTCCGTCTATAGTTCTTCACAATCTGCTGCTATTTTAATGACTCAAAACACTTTTGTGTCATCCGCAAACCTGGTCAGCTCACTTGTTTTCCCTTTCTCAGATTATTTATGAATATGCTAATCAGCACTGGTCCCAGTACAGACTTACAGTGCACTGTAACAAAAAATGTTCTCCATTTGGAAAACTGACCATTAAGTCCTGGCCACTGTTGGAAACAGGATGCTGGGCTTGATGGACCCTTGGTCTGAGCCAGTATGGCATGTTCTTATGTTCTTACCCTTTGTTTCCTGTCTAAAATTCAGTTATCAATCCAAAATAGGACACTGCCTCTGATCTCATGACTTCCCTATTTCCTGCGGTATCTCTCATGAAGGACTTTGTCACATGCCTTCTGAAAATCCAAATATACTTTATCAACCAGCTTACCTTTATCCATGTTTATTTACAATTTCAAAACAATCTAGTAAATTGGTAAGGTAAAACTTCTCTTTGCAAAAATGATGTTATGTTTCCACCATTAAACCATGTCTATCTATGTGGTCAGTAATTTTGTTTTTAAGAATAGTTTCTATCATTTTGCCCAGCACACACATTAGGCTCACTGGTCCTTAATTTCCCATATTACGCCTGGAGCACTTTTCACAAATTGGCATCAAATTGGCTACCCTCCAAACTTATTGTGACTGGACATCCAATTATAATATTCATTGACGTAAAAGAATAGTAAAGAAGGAGTTGACTCAACTAAGAAAGGATTTGTGTTTTAAAAATAACCTCCACTACAGAAAAAAACAGATACTTCTTGATCCGCAAAGAACATCGGTATAAAAAACAGGATCAAAAATATATGTAATGAACTGGTATCATAAAATAGTGTGAACAGCCTATGTATCTAGAGGCAGTGTCACCCAAGATTTAATCATATACCAGGCTGTATCTCACGTTCACTATATTTTTCTTTTTTTCTTTTGCTTTTTTATGCAATTAAAATATTAGTGTAATTCAGATCTTGTTTAAGAATTTCAAAAAGCGTCCCACAGTACTGCTGAGGCAATAAATGCCCGTAAAAGACTTTCTTAACAAACCTTGTTTCCCATATATGAAATTGCCAACTCCGCTGCATTATGCATTTCAGAGAACGTTAAGAAAGACCTTAATCAGAAAGAACTTAGTTTTCAAAACTTTGAGACTCAAACTCAGTCCAAGCCACTGACATCGTTGTATGAGCAGAGTAAAATACCGCCAATCCTGCAGTGTTTCAACAATGCACAATTGTTTGCCTCAGGGATCAATCAAAATTGCTCTAAATAAAAGAGAAAACTATTCGTTTTTTTCTGTTGGCTGAACTCTTGTGACAATAATCTGCAATTTACCTACTCTTGGGATACTCAGGCTGTCTCTTTTTTGGATATTGCCATCACCATATATGATGAAGGTTTCTCATTTTCTATTTACCTTAAACCAACTGATAAGAGCTTCTTGTTTCATTTTCTGAGTTGTCATCTACGGTCTAATTTACCAACTGGCCAGTTTTTGAGATTGAAACATCTGTGTTCTAATGGAGATGATTTCAATAAGCAAGCCTTAGATATGAGGATCAGATTTCTAGAACGGGGATATCCATCCAGGGTATATCCATCCATCATGCCAATAAAAGGGCATAGTGGGCTGAACATAGCTGGTTGCTAACACCATCCACCAAAACAGAAAAATCTAAAATTACATGCATTTTACCATACACTCCTCAGACTGGGCTAATCCAATGCATCATCAAGAAACATTGGCCAATACTGCGATTACATTCACAGTTTAAAGATTTTCCAATCTTTGCATTTAAGACAGTACACAATCTACGAGATTGTTTGGTCTATTTGGCTTTTTATTCACATGAAAAGGAACTGCCTCAAGATGATGTGTGCCACTTTCCCTGCAATACTTGCAATGTTTGTCCATTTTCTTTTCAGGGAGACACTTTACTTTTCCAGAATCATAAGCATTTTTTCCTTAAACATCACTCCACACGCAAATCAAAGGGAGTGATTTACATCATTTGGTGTCCTTGCCCTCTACTTTATATAGGAAAAATCATCCATTCGTTAAGTACTCAGATTCAAGAACACCTTAGTTGCATTTGACGAGAATGCCATTGGCTGTCCACTTCCCATATGCTAGAAGATTTGCAGATGGCAGTTCGATTTCAGCCTTCACCTAATCACAGAGGAGGAGATTTCAATAGAGCTCTATTACAATTAGAATGTTATATTTACAATTGGAATATAGTGCATCCTGCAGGACTCAAGATTTTGAAAGCTAAATTCTTTCTGATTAAGGTCTTTCTTAAAGTTTTCTGAAATGCATAACGCAGCAAAGTTGGCAATTTCATATATGGGAAACATGGTTTGTTGAGATAGTCTGTTACAGGCATTTATTGCCTCAGCGGTACTGTGGTATGCTTTTAGAAATTTTTAAACAAGATTTGAATTACAATAATAATTTAATTGCATTAAAAAAAAGCAAAAGAAAACCAAAACGAAAGTGAAATACAGCCTGGTATATGATTAAATCTCGGGTGACACTGCCTCTAGATACAAAAGCTGTTCACACCAGTTCATTACACATATTTTTGATCCTGAAGTGTTGTTATACCATTAAAAATAGCCTCTCCAACTGTGCAGCATCCAGATTATATATCGCCACTTCCACAGAGGATTTGGAAACCCATGAAAAAATAGTTTACAGTGGACTCTGGAAGGGTAAGACCTATTACAAAGAGACACCCACCTTCCCAAATGATACCCAACCAAAACACCTTTTCTACTCTGGAAAATAGAAATGCAAACTGAAGTGATATCTGAAAAGAGAGACATTCAAGACACACTGAAACCACATACCATAATTTCATCAAGTATTGAAATAGAATGCCCCCTCTGCCAGGAGAAAATATCAGTAACTACAAAATACTATCAGAAAGCTCCTCCTACTAGGAGACTTCCTTTCACGGAAAAGGAAGAGAAAGGTTAGGTCATATAGACAACTCTATTCATGACTCAAAACCTGTTGTAAAGAAGAATTTTGATACATTGGGGGTTAGGGCAGGGTATAGAATAATACGTCTGTCTGGCAGGAAAAAGGATCCTAAGTGAGAAACTCTCAACATATATCCTCGGGCATTTCAATTAAAGCATGAGAGTGGCAGAAAGAAGTTTAGGAAATTGAAATGTCACCCGCAAAACATACAAATATAGGAACAAATATACAAATATAGGAACAAAATTTTAGGTGAAAACTCCAAAAAGGTGTCTGGGAAGAGCAGCAAGTCAAGGGGGAAAAAGTTGGAAAGCTATGTGCACAAATACTTGCAGACTGAGCAACAAAGTTTGAGATTTGCAGGCCCTAATAGTGGAGGCAGACTTGGATATTGTAGTTTCACAGAGACATGGTTCAGTAAGTCTCATGAATGAGATAAGACCATCTTGAGCTATAACTTGTTGAGGAGAGATAGAGAGGGCCAAACAGAAGGAGGAGCTCTTTATGTCAAAAACAATATCTTAGTACTGAAATGCAGGGGATATGGGGAAAGGAAGAAGCACTGTGGGCTGATTAAAAAAAAAAATAGCACTTCCATTTACTCTGCTGTAGTCTACAGGCCTCCAAATCAGACAGAAGTGCTAGTCAGAAATTTGGCTGAGGACACGCAAAAGGTGGGAAAGAAGGGAGAAATGTTTCTTGTTGGAGACTTTAATCTGCCAGATGTGAATTGGAGTATCCCTGCTTTGAAATCTGTAAGGAATAGGGAGATTGTGGATGCCTTTCAAGAGGCTATGCTTAGACAAATGGTGATGAAACCTACAAGGGGAGGAGTGTTACTGAACCTGGTACTCACAAATGGAGAAAGTATCTCTAATGTCTGGATAGGTGACCATCTGAGCAGGAATGATTTGATATAGCAGCTAAGCCAGAGAGAAGTCAAACAAAGAGCAAAGTAATGGATTTCAGAAATAACAGATTTTGTTAAAATGGGGAAGTACCTTGAGAGGAGCTAGAAAGCTGGGAGAAGATATAAGTACAACATCAGTGAGCTCCATTAAAAAGAGATATAATAATGGCAGCAAATCTTTCTGTAAAAAAAAGTGAATAAAAGTAAGAGGAAAAGGAAACTGATATGGTTCTCTAAAGAGGTGGCTGGAAAAATAAAAGCAAAAAGATACATATTTCAAAATACAAAGGAATACAAGAAGAGTTTCACAGAGAAGAATATCTGGTGAAGCTGAAAGAGATGAAAAAAGAAATCAGGTTGGCAAAAGCCTGAGTGGAAGAAATGAATGCAAAGAGGTAAAGCAAGGAGACAATACTTTTTCAGATGTATCAGAGAAAGAACAAAGGCCAGAGGTGATGATATAAGACTGAAAGGCAGCAAGGGTCATGGTGTGGAGAAAGATGAGGAAAAAGCAGAAAAATTAAACAAATACTTCATTTTGGTGTTCCCCAAAGAAGAGCTTGGGAAAGGACTGATGCTGGTTAGTAAGAGCACAGATCAGAGTGGGGTCCATACCATTCCATTTATGGAAGAGAAAATGTGGAAGGTATTAGCGAAACTGGAAGTAGATAAGACCACAGGGCTAGGTGAGATACATAACAGGATCTTGAAGGAGCTCAGAGAAGTGCTGGTAAGACCTGAAAGATCTGTTTACTAGATCCTTAAAAATAGAAGTGGTACTGCCAGATTGGAGAAGGGCAGTGGTGGTTCCGCTTCACAAAAATGATAGTGGGGAGGAGCCTGGAATCTACAGTCCATTTAGCCTTACCTTAGTGGTGAGAAAACTAATGGAGACATAATGAAGGAAAGGATAGTGTACTATCTGCATTACAGTGGGTTGCATGATCTGAGGCAATATGGTTTTTACCAGAGGAAGATCATGTCAAATAAATCTGATTGACTTTTTTCTTTGGGTAACTAGAGAATTAGATCAAGAAAGAGCACTTGATGTGAATTATCTGGATTTCAGAAAAGCTTTTAATATAGTCCCACTTTGGAGGCTCATGAACAAATTGAAAAGCCTGGGAATGGATCCCAACATGGTGGACTGGATCAGAAATTGGTTGATTGAGAGATGACAGCGAGTAGTCGTAAATAGAACCTACTCTGAGGCAGGAAGAGTGATAAGTGGAGTGCCTTAGAGATTGGTTCTGTGACCGTTTCTGTTCAATATCTTTGTAAGTGATATTGTGAAAGAGTTAGAAGGAAAAGGTTGTCTTCTTGCAGAAGACACTAAGATCTGCAACAGAGCAGACACACCTGAAGGAGTAGAGATAATGAAAAACAATCTAAGAAAACTTGAAGAGTGGTCAAAAGTTTGGCAGTTGGGATTCCATGCCAAGAAGTGCAGAGTCATGCATTTGGAATGCAGATGTTCAAAGGAACTGTACGTGATGGGAGGCAGACTGAGAGAGAGACCTCTAGGTGATAGTGTCTGATGATTTGAAGGCAGCAAAACAGTGTGACAAGGCAATGGTTGAGGCTAGAGAGATGCTGAGCTGCATAGAGAGGGGCATACCCAGCAGGAAAAAAGATGTAATAATGCCCATCCAGAGTACCATGTTCAGTTCTGGAGACAGTATCTCAAAATGATAGAGACAGGATAGAAATGGTCCAGAAAAAAGCAACCAAAATGGTATGGGGTCTGCACCAAAAGAATTATAAGATTGAAGGACCTAAATATGTATACACAGGAGGAGAGGAAAGATAGGGGTGATATGATATAGACTTTTAAATACCCAAAATATATTAATAATGTACAGGAATCAAACCTTTTTCAATGGAAAGAAAATTGTAGAACAAGGGATCATGATATGAAGCTTCAAGGAGGTTGACTCAGGATCAATAGCAGGAAGTATTTCTTCAAGAAAAAGATGGTGGTTGCATGGAATGCTATCCCAGAGGAAGAAGTGAGGGCAAAGACAGTAATGGAATTCAAAAGATTATAACTCCTAGATGGGTGTTGTGCTGGAGGTGAATCCTTGGGCTGAGGTGGGGTTGACGCAACCCGTGGCAAGGGCCCACGGGTCCCCACCATCAGCAGGTGGAGTGCGCTGAAACTAGAGGCCACTGGAGCTTCACCTATACCAGCCCACATTCCCCTCGGGTTGAGCCTTTGGGTGCCGGGGCCGGCAGGACTTAGGCGGGCCTCGAGATAGGAAGATGAAGATAGCTGGTTCAGCCCAGAAACAGCAGGTGGCGTAAGTCTATCCCAGACGGGTTGCGGAACTGGAACCCAAGCACCAAGGAATAGGGAGTGGCTGAAGGTGCTTGAGCAAAGAAAGGCCAAACCTTGAAAGTCCACGTCCAGAGGATAGAGGCAGAGGCGTCTCTGTCACACTCAGATGGAGGCTGGAGGCTAGTGGAAGCTGTGGTGAGTAATGTAGAACTCTGGATAAGAAAGAGTCTATAGCAAGGTTATCCATAGCAATGGTCAGGGCACGGAGAAGGCAGGCGTGGTCAGGTGACGCAATGGTCAGGGCACGGAGAAGGCAGGCGTGGTCAGGCAAAGCAGAGGTCAGGCTTAGAGAAGGCAGGCGAGGTCGGACGTAGCAGAGGTCAGGCTTGGAGAAGGCAGGTAAGGTCAGATGTAACAGAGGTCAGGCTTGGAGAAGGCAGGCGAGGTCGGACGTAGCAGAGGTCAGGCTTGGAGAAAGTCACAAAGCAGAGTCAGGCAAAGCAAAGTCCAAATCCATCAAGTCAGTCTGAAGCAGGAAATGAGGAAGACGAATACACAGGAAACAGGAACAACGAGGAATCAGGAACACAAGACAGAGACGAATCTCTAGAAGCAATGAGCACTCAATCAACACGGTACCGAGGAGACCTGTCGCAAAGACAATGCTTAGGAGTGCTGCCCGAGCTTAAGTACGCTGAGAGTGATGATGTCAGCATCCGGGTCCGTGGCCAGGTTCCCTCCGAGTGCCCCTTAAAAGACTCAGAGTTGAGCGCACATGCACCTAGGAGGGGGTGTGGCACCGTCGGCGGCGTCTTTCCACGGAGCGAGCGGAGAGGCCTGCTTGGAGGAAGAATTGGCTGGAGGTCCCGGGCCGCATGGCAGGACCAGGGACACTGGCAGGGGCCCGAGGTCAGAGCCGGCGGCAGACTGACGCCAACGACGGAGAGTTAAGCGCTGAGGTCCGTCTCGGAAGGTGAGAAGGCCGTGCGGTGGGCCTCTCGCGGGCTGCAATCGTAACAGTGGGATGAATCCTTTAACTGGCATTCAGGAGCACATAGGATAAGAAAAGATTTTTTTAGATTTTTTTAATGCACCCTTCCTACCCACAGTTCTCTCAGTTATCCATGGATAGCAATTGTATCTAAATTCTAGGACTCCCTATGAGGAGGAACAATAGTTCCAAGGTCCTCTTGCAGTACTCCCAGTACAAGCCCCTTTCCATCTTGTCAACACCACTAATAATAATTACAGTCTTTTATATCCAAAAAGCACACTGAAATGCAATGTGGTTTCCAACTTCTTTTACTGATAAGTTGATTGGATGACTGAAGAATATTTACAGCTTCATTTCAAATTTCAAATAAAGTCAATAAAAAATAGGACAGCAGAAAGAACAATACACTTGTGACCTTACTCTTCTAGAAAAGTCTCTCAATTCCTTGGAAGCTCACTTTTTAACACTTGATCTCTTTCTCTTCCCAGTTATTCAGATTATTCAGATTGAAAATAGTTCAGTCCTCTTTTTAACTCCCCATTTGATATCTTTGCTCATTCCTCATTGTGGAGTGGTTAGAATAAATTACAGGAAAATTAGTTCTTACCTGTTAATTTTCGTTCCTGTAGTACCATGGATCAGTCCAGTGGGTTGAGCCTCCTTTCCAGCAGGTGGAGACAGACTAAAACTTGAAGGATGCCCTATATCAGGACAGAGCCTATCCTCTACCCCTTCAGTATAACGTATGTCAAAGCATAAAACAACAAACCCAAGAATAGGATCAAGCAAGTAACTGTAAAGCTCAACGGAGCAAATATAGAATAATATAGAAAACATGGTATACCTATACGCTCTTGCATCAACTTGGTATAAGAAAACAACCAAGGCTTCCGGTGTAATTGCTCAGTAATCTTGCACAAAGAAATATATGGAAATCTGCAGACCTGCAAGAAAACAAGCTTCGAGTGGACAGAAGACAGACAGGGAAGGGCGTCTGGACTGATCCGTGGTACTACAGGAACGAAAATTAACAGGTAAGAACTAATTTTCCTTTCCTGTACGTACCCGGATCAGTCCAGACAGTGGGATGTACCAAAGCTTCCCTAAACTGGGTGGGACCGAGACAGTCCCGCCCGAAGCACTTGCCGCCCAAAGGAACCGAACACCGGAGCGTGTACATCCAGACGGTAGTGCCGAGCAAAAGTGTGCAGAGACGTCCAAGTGGCGGCCCTGCAAATCTCCTGCGGGGAGACAGATTGACTCTCCGCCCACGAAGTAGCCTGAGAACGCAGAGAATGGGCCTTCAGACCCTCAGGAAGCAGACGACCTTGACAAAGATATGCCGAGGAAATGGCTTCCTTCAACCACCGCGCAATCGTGGTCTTAGAAGCCTGTTTACCGCAGTTGGGACCACTCCAAAGGACGAAGAGATGGTCCAATACTCGGAAGTCATTGGTGACCTGGAGATAGCAAAGCAAGACTCGTTTTACATCTAGCCAACGAAGGTCGCCACCCGCCGTACCCGCAATCTCTTCCGGAGAGAACGCTGAGAGTTCGACCGACTGGTTGACATGAAAAGCGGAGACAACCTTAAGCAAGAAGGAAGGAACCATCCTGAGAGAAACCCCGGAATCCGAGAAATGCAAGAAGGGCTCCCGACAGGACAGCGCCTGAAGCTTGGAAATACGGCGAGCAGAGGAAATAGAGACCAGAAAGACAGTCTTCAGAGTAAGATCCTTGAGCGTAGCGTGGCGAAGAGGCTCGAAGGAAGCCGCACAGAGGGCACGAAGGACTAGGTTGAGACTCCACGATGGACACGTGGCCCGAGAGGGGGGGCGGAGGTGTCTAACGCCCCTCAGGAAACGAATCACGTCAGGGTGAGCTGCTAAGGCATGACCGTCCACCCGACCCAGGAGAGAGCCGAGCGCAGAGACTTGAACGTGTAGAGAACTGAAAGAGAGGCCCTTAGTGAGACCCTTCTGAAGAAAAGAAAGAATCAAAGGAATCGAGGCAGAGCGCGCAGGGACACCGGCCTCCGTACACGCGGACTCAAGAACTTTCCAGATGCGCACATAGGCCAGAGAAGTCGACTGCTTCCGGGCTCGCAGCAGGGTGGAGATGACCTCCTCCCTATAACCTTTGCGCCTCAGGCGACGCCGTTCAAAAGCCAGGCCGCAAGACAGAAGCGATCGGCCTGGTCGAAAAATACAGGCCCCTGCCGGAGGAGACGAGGGAGATGACCGAGGCGCAGGAGCCCGTCCACCGCTAGATTGATGAGATCCGCGAACCATGGCCTTCGCGGCCACTCGGGAGCAACGAGAATCACCGGACCCCAGTGGAGCTCGATTCTCCTGAGAACTTTCCCCACCAGTGGCCACGGGGGAAACACGTACAGAAGGACGTCCGCTGGCCAAGGTAGAGCCAGAGCATCCATGCCCTCTGCGCCATGCTCCCTCCAGCAGCTGAAGAACCGATTGGCCTTGGCATAGCGCAGAGTCGCCATGAGGTCGAGGTGAGGAGGACCCCTCCTGTCCACTATCAGAGCCATGGCCGCGTCCGAGAGCTCCCACTCTCCCGGATCAAGCGACTGCCGGCTGAGGAAGTCGGCTTGAACATTGTCTTTTCCGGCGATGTGAGAAGCCGCAAGGCACTGTAGGTGACGCTCCGCCCAAGCGAGGAGACGGCTGGCTTCTAAGGCTACCAGGGGACTGCGAGTGCCCCCTTGGCGATTGATGTAGGCCACTGTGGTGGAGTTGTCGGACAGGACTTGTACCGCCTTGCGCGGATCAGGGTAAGGAACTCCTGAAGCGCCAGGCGGACCGCCAACGTTTCCAGTCGATTGATGTGCCAGCACGACTGAGTCTGCGACCATGTTCCCTGGGTGGACTGAGAAAGGCAGACCGCACCCCAGCCCAACAGGCTGGCATCCGTGGTCACTATCGTCCACTGTGGAGCTTGAAGAGGCATCCCTTGCAGAAGATGAGGAAGAGACAGCCACCACTGTAATTCGTTGGCAGTAGAATCCAAGAACGGAAGGACTACGTGGAACTGCTCCGACACTGCCAATGGGACAGCAAAGCTTTCTGTAACGGACGCATATGAGCAAAAGCCCAGGGGACAAGGTCGATGGTAGAAGCCATGAATCCCAGGACTTGGAGATAATCCCAGGCTGTCGGGGAGGGTAGGACAATCAAAGTCTGGACCTGATCGATCAGCTTGAGGGCTCGCACCCGAGGTAAGAAAACCTTGCCTACTCAGGTGTCGAAGTGGGCTCCCAGAAATTCCAACTCCTGGGAGGGCTGAAGCTTGCTCTTGGAAAAGTTCACTATCCACCCGAGAGAGGCAAGGAGCTCCAAGACGTGATCCACCGCCCGCCGGCAAGAGGTCTCCGACTTGGCCCTGATGAGCCAATCGTCCAGATAGGGATGGACGAGAATCCCCTCCCGGCGCAAGGCCGCCGCTACTACGACCATGATCTTCGTGAAGGTGTGAGGAGCGGTCGCGAGGCCGAAGGGGAGAGCTCGAAACTGGAAGTCCTGGTTGAGAATGTGGAATCGGAGATACTTCTGATAGTCGCGGTGAATGGGAATATGAAAATAAGCTTCTGCGAGATCGAGGGAAGCAAGGAACTCTCAGGGGCGGACCGCTGCAATGACCGCCCACAGGGTTTCCATGCGGGGGATCTTGAGAGCCCGATTGACCCTCTTGAGGTCCAATATTGGGCGGAAGGACCCATCCTTTTTGGGCACGGTGAAATAAATAGAATACTGGCCGGCGCCAATTTCCCTTTCTGGGACTGGGACCACCGCTCTCAGATCCAGAAGCTTGGAGAGAGTCTGGACCACCGCGTCCCTCTTGGCCCGGCCGCAAGGTGAGAAATGAAAGAGATCTGGAAGTTCCCTGATGAGGTCGAAAGCGTACCCGTCTCTGATAATGTCGAGGACCCACTGATCCGACGTGATCTTGACCCATTCCTCGAAGAACAGGGAGAGGTGTCTGCCGAGGTAAGGAACCAAGGAATGGGTGGGCTGAACTTCATTGCGTGGCAGGTTTAGCGGCGGCACGCATGGGCTGGCCCTCGCGAAAGGGCTGTCTGCCATGAAAGGACTGCGACCAGGACTGCGCACGAGAAGACCCCCTCACAGAACCGCCCCGCTCCCGAGAAGCGAAGCGACGCTGGCCCCTGAAGCGAGAGGCCGCGAAGGATCGGGAAGACTTAGGGCAGTCCTCTGGGAGCTTATGGACCTTGTTGTCAGCCAAGGAGTCCATAAGCTTCTCAAGATCCTCGCCAAAGAGCATCTTACCTTTGAGGGGCAGCGTGCCCAGCCGAGTCTTCGAGGACTGATCAGCCGACCAGTGGCGTAGCCAAAGGAGCCTCCGGGCTGCCACTGCCAAAACCATCGCCTTAACCTGGACACGGACCAGATCATGGAGGGCGTCCGATACGTAAGCAGTGACTGCCTCCAGACGTTCGGCTTGTTCTGCCTCACCTGGCGGAAGCTCCCGGGCGCAGAGTAACTGTTGGACCCACTGGAGGCCCGCTCGCATCATGAGACTGCTACAGCAAGACGCCCGGACCCCAAGGGCCAGAACGTCGAAGATGCGCTTCAGGTGAGCCTCCAGCTTACGATCTTGTGAATCCTTCAAGGCCGTGGAACCTTCCACCGGAATCGTGGTGTGCTTGGCCACTGCAGAAACATAAGAATCCACCGATGGATATCGCAACAGCTCCAAGCCCTCCTCCGGGAGGGGATAGAGCTTATCCATCGCACACCCCACCCGAAGTGCACCCTCAGGAGCCTCCCATTCCCGCAGGATAAGGAGCATAAGCATGGGGTGGAAGGGAAAGGCCGAGGCCGGAGCCCGGAGCCCTCCCAGAACCGGGTTCATATCCTTAGGGAGTGAGGCCATGAGCTTATCCACGGAGGGACTCTCCAGACCCAGCTCCTGCAAAACAAAAGGGAGGAGGGGCTCTAATTCCTCCATACGAAAAAGACGGAGGGCTCTAGGGTCATCCCCCTCTAGGGGGGGGGGCATCCGCCGAATCCGAGGAAGCAGCGGGGTCCGAGGACATGGGAGACACCGGGGGGGAGGGGGGGCACCCCCGGGACCATCCGCACCCGAACTGGTCCCTGGGGCTCCACGGCCAGTCCAGTGGTCAACGGCACTGAGCGAGGGATTTTTGGTGGGGGGGGGGCAAGGGGGGGGCTTTCGTCCAGCTCATGCAGGCTAGCTAGATAAGATTTGTGCATGAGGAGGACGAAATCCGCTGAAAAAAGGACCCTGGATTTGGCGGGGGGTGGGGGGGCGAGGGAAGGTCAGGACCCCCCTCCTGTGCACCCGTGGGAGCCAAATCGGGGGTTAAATCAAAAAACTCTGGCCCCCCAGCCCCAGGGAGCACTGAAATCGGCCACGATGAAAAATCTAAGATGGCAGTCGTTCCCGGGCTCTGCCGACCCGGGAAAGGCCTAGCCATGCCGGGAGGAGTGAAGCCCGGGCTAAATTTGCTTGTCCTGCCGAGGAGAGACCTTCCCCACCCGGCAGGCAAGCAGTGCAGAGACCCTGCCGCAAAAAACGCAAAGAGGGCATCCCACAAGAAAGGCAGGCTGCCAGCCGGGACAAAGCTAAGCCGCGGATGAAGGAAAAAAAGCTTGATTGACAGCCTGCACAGAAGGAGAGAGCAGGCGGGAAACTTGCTGCCTTCTGCTTCTCTGGCTGCCGGTTCTAGCCCTACGCTGATCAGAAAAAAATAAAAAAGCTGGTCAACTGCTGCAAATAAGTTAGAGGTAGGTGAGTACCTGCAACTTATTGAAAGTTTAACACCTTTTAACTCCTTTTTTTTTT
Organism: Rhinatrema bivittatum; assembly: GCF_901001135.1. Lineage (NCBI taxonomy): Eukaryota > Metazoa > Chordata > Amphibia > Gymnophiona > Rhinatrematidae > Rhinatrema > Rhinatrema bivittatum. The sequence goes on from NC_042623.1 coordinate 119,438,372, forward strand.
TTTTTTTTACTGAGCGCAGCAGCGGGTTCAAAACCCTCTCGGCAGCCAGAGGGGGAATGAGGCCCAGAGAGTGTCGGTCCCCACACCTGGAAGCATCCACGGACTCAGGACTATGCAGGGAACCCCCTCCTGCAAAAGGGGCAAAGCCCCCCTGAGCCAGGCAAGAGCTGGGAGACGGACGTCTCCCACACAAAACAGTAAAAGCACTAAAAGAAGGCAAAATTTCCTTCATAGATTTTTTTTCCTTTGTTTCTAAAACAAGCGGGAATCAAAGAACTTCTTGCTTGAGCCGAAAAAGAAAGAAGAAGAGGCTGACTAGCCTACAGCAGAGAACCGAAGGGGAGATGCTGCACCTGCTGGAGACAGATGAATACTGAAGGGGTAGAGGATAGGCTCTGTCCTGATATAGGGCATCCTTCAAGTTTTAGTCTGTCTCCACCTGCTGGAAAGGAGGCTCAACCCACTGTCTGGACTGATCCGGGTACGTACAGGAACAATAATTTATCAGAACATAAATCCCAGATTCTCATATCTTTCCTGAAGTCTTCTTACATACTTGACATCTCCTTATGAAGTCCAGAAGGGCACTTATTTTCTCAAGCAAGACCCCACTTGAGTCATAGCAACCATGTTTCAAAAAAAACCCTCAGAACTTTCCTTCAACTGTGAAAGACAAAGATTCAATCCTCCCTGATACTTCTCCAATCTTCAGTTTTCTTTAGTGTGAAAGACCCCTCTTTTCCAGTAGAATGGATCTGGTACCAAAGACTCTTAGTTCCAGATGGGAACAAACTTAGGGCCTCATTTTCTAAAGTATCGCAGGCCTGTGATACTTTAGGTAATGAGGGGCGGGGGGGCCAAAACGGGGGGTGGTCCTGCGCTAGCCGGCAGCGATCGCACCGCGGCGGTGAGATCGCTGCCGGTTTTGCACCCAATAGCACCATCGTAGAAGGTGTAGCTATTGGGCACGAAATAGGACGGCCCCGGTGACGCCCCGACTCCTCCTCTTCCGGGGCCCCCATCTTGGTATCGCACGCGATAAGGGACTTTTCGCTTGCGAAACATCCCTTATCGCATGCGATCCGTCTGGTAAATGACCCCCTTAACTTGTTACTCAAAAAGGGGCAAAACGAAAAGGAAACAGGAAGGGCGTAAAAACTTCCTTGCCTCAACTGAGGAGATAGTTTCTTATTTATTTAAACTAATTTTAGTCCACCAATCCGGGAATCATAACAAGGATGCTGGGCTTGATGGACCCTTGGTCTGACCCAGTATGGCATGTTCTTATGTTCTTAAGATAATAAATGTAACAGAAATTCATAAAATATACAATCAGCAATTTAAAACAATAAAGCAAATAAACATTACCAAAAATATGAGGTCATAGAGCAAGATTAAACAAATGTGTTTTAAGGAGTTTTCTAAAATGGAGAAGATCCTTCTAGGCTCTAATATCTATAGAGAGGTTGTTCCAGACTTCAACTTACATATTGACTCTTTCCTATTGGCTAGGGATGTGAATCGTTTTTTGACGATTTAAAATATCGTCCGATATATTTTAAATCGTCAAAAATCGTTAGGGCCACGATACAATACCAATTCCCCCGATTTATCGTTAAAAAATCGTAAATCGGGGGAAGGGGGAGGGCAGGAAAACCGGCACACTAAAACCTCCTAAAACCCACCCCCGACCCTTTAAATTAAATCCCCCACCCTCCCGAACCCCCCCCCCAAATGCTTTAAATGACCTGGGGATCCAGCGGTGGTCCAGAACGGCGGCGGTCCGGAACGGCCCCCTCAATTGAATCCTTTTGTCTTCAGCCGGCGCCATTTTGCAAAATGGCCGCCGCAAAATGGTGGCGGCCATAGACAAAAACGATTCGACGCAGGAGGTCGTTCCGGACCCCCGCTGGACTTTTGGCAAGTCTTGTGGGGGTCAGGAGGCCCCCCCAAGCTGGCCAAAAGTTTCTGGGAGTCCAGCGGGGTTCAGGAAGCGATTTCTTGCCGCGAATCGTTTTCCGTACGGAAAATGGCGCCGGCAGGAGATCGACTGCAGGAGGTCGTTCAGCGGGGGTTCTGGACCGCCGCTGAACGACCTCCTGGACTCCCAGAAACTTTTGGCCAGCTTGGGGGGGCCTCCTGACCCCCACAAGACTTGCCAAAAGTCCAGCGGGGGTCCGGAACGACCTCCTGCGTCGAATCGTTTTTGTCTATGGCCGCCGCCATTTTGCGGCGGCCATTTTGCAAAATGGCGCCGGCTGAAGACAAAAGGATTCAATTGAGGGGGCCGTTCCGGACCGCCGCCGTTCTGGACCACCGCTGGATCCCCAGGTCATTTAAAGCATTGGGGGGGGGGGTTCGGGAGGGTGGAGGATTTAATTTAAAGGGTCGGGGGTGGGTTTTAGGGGGTTGGCTCACGATTTTAACGATTTTTCACGATATTTTTAAAACCCAAACGGCAACAATACGATTCCCTCCCCCTCCCAGCCGAAATCGATCGTTAAGACGATCGAGGACACGATTCACATCTCTACTATTGGCTACTAGTTGCAAGTGTTTACTCGATTGTATGTCTGCTTTAGATTAGCACATAAATCTGGTCAAACATTTGGTCACACATATGGTATTTATTAATTCATCTATTCTATTCAGTCATTCTTTTAGTGCCAATGTTAAATCGGTGCCTTGGTCTGATTATATTTTAAGTAGTTTTCTGGTTCCTGTTGAAAATATATCAAATGAGTTATCTTTCCATAAACCCCACATGTCATGTCATGTCGATACTGAACAGCTTTGAGTAGCTTTATCTCAAGAGTTTGAAGGTTTTTCTCCATACAGTGCTGATTGTGCTGTCTCCTTGTGGCACTCTGCTTCCCCCTGTCTCCTTGTGGCACTCTGCTTCCCCCTGTGGAAATTTTCCACAATGTTGTTCAAGGTCCTTATAGTTTTCTCCTTCACTGCACTGAATCACCAGACAGATAGAGGTCTGCCAGAATGTTCCCTAACACTTGATCTAAGCTTATACAGGGACGCCCCAATCCTTTGTGAAGGGGTACTAAGGCTCGCCCAGGGAACAGTCTCCAAAAATAGATTTACCAAAGCAAAATAACACCAAACTGGGTCAAACTGACAGGCAGACCCTCCAGGGAAAACCAGACTCTTCTCCCTTCAATAATTAGGAAAAAATAAATAAAGGGCAGGAGACAGAGAGCTTCCATCCTCTGGAAAGGCTAAATAAAAACCTACAATTCATCTAAACAAAAGGCAAACTAAAATCCACAAGGATTGATGGTACTTGCAGGTGATAAACAGCAAGACCACACCATCTACAGTTCTCACATGGTGGAATAAATCCAAAGCCTCCCTTATTTTCTGAAGAACTCTGAACCTCCTCATGCTTGTTAGTACTTGCCTTTAGTAAAGGAAACCAGAGGTTCCCTACAAGAGCACAGGATAAACACAGAGAATTCCTAGCAGCTAAATGATGGAAACGAAGAAAAGGAAAACCTGTATTGACTGGGGTAATCTGCACAGAGCAACAATTACCCTAAGAATAAGATAAAATAAAATTTAAAATAAAAAAAGTTTGCTAGACTACTGGATTGATCACTTGGGTCTTTTTTCTGCCGATATTTATTATGCTACTATATTCTGGTACCATGGCTGTTTTAAATAATAGGTTGCAAATCACCAGAACTCTGGGGTGAAAACCATCTGGATCTGGTAATTTGTTATTCTTCATATTGCCAATATGATTTATTATATCCTCCAGTTTCATAGTGATTTAATTTAGTCATTCAGAATCATCACCATCAAAAAATGTTTCCAGTGTGGGTATGACCTACAATCTCCTTAGTAAAAAACCGAGGCAAAGAATTAATTTAGTTTTTCTGCTATTTCCTTGTCCTCCCTGATCACCCCTTTTACCCCTCGGTCTCTAGCAGCCAGCTGTCTCCCTCAAAGACTTTTTGCTTCAAATGTACTTGAAAACATTTTTATTACTTGGTGTTAGGCACCCGGGCCCTCGGGGAGTCAAGACGGGTCTCCTCATCTGCACGGGCAGGAAGCCCGCTCCAGCATCCCTCCACTGCTGCAGCATCCCGGCATAGTTCGCCGCCATTTCGGCCTGCTCGTGGTGCCCTGACGCTGCCGCATCCCCGGACTCCCTAGGCATGCACACGCACAGACTCAATTTAAAGGGCCAATGGCAGGAAAGTTCCCCACGGCCCGAGATGATGACATCAGGCAAGGCAGGTATAAATACCCTGCCTTGCCACTTCCTCCTTGCCTCGGCAACAGGTCCAGCTCCTGGTGAGTGCGTGTTGTCTGCATCCTGACCCCGCATTCCTGTGATTCTTCTGATTCTTGCTTTGGATCCTGCTCCTGCTCTTGCCCTAGTCCTGTTCCAACTCCTCATCATTCCTGCTCCCTCAGATTGATCTACTGGCTCTGACCTTGCTCGTCTCATTGTTCCTGCTTGTCCGCTGCCTGTCCTTATCTTCAGCCTGGTCCACCTTTTCTGCTTGTCCGCTGCTTGCCCTGATCTTCAGCCTGGTCCACCGTTCCTGCTTGTCCACTGCCTGCCCTGATCTTCAACATGGCCCATCGTTCCTGCTCATCTGCTGCCTGACCAGACCTCGGCCTGGCCTCTATCTCCGGTAGTCTGCTGTATGTCTTAACCCTTGGCACGTCTGACCTGTCTTCCGCCTGCCGTCTAAGAGACCCGCACCTAAGTCCTGCTGGCCCCAGCACCCAAGGGCTCAACCCTCGGGGAACGTGGGCTGGTATAGGTGAAGGTCCTGTTGGGTTCTCTCCCCGGAACCACCTCTCAATGATGAGGACCACCGAGGGCCTCTCCTTGGTGGTGGCAACAACCTCGACTTGGCTCAAGGGTCCACCTTCCTTACACTTGGTTTTATCTCTCTGGCACTTTAATCACCTCTAACAACTCACTATTAAACCACACAGGCAGTGTTTGGTTTTACTTTGACCTTTTTAAATGCATGGAAGAAAGAAGTCATGTTGTTTCCTGCCACAAGGCCAGCTTAAACATTAGATAGAGAAGACAACTGCCTAGGGTGCAGGATTCTGGGGAAGCCAAAGAGCAGCTACAGTGACAGAAAAGGAAAGCTCCTCACAGATATGCAAACTCAAAGAGCCATCAGAATTTTAAATCATGTTGCCTTCACATCTTTCATGGGCACAGAAAAAGAGCCATACCAAGTTATACCAAGCCAAACCATGTCTTTTTTTATTTTGGTGTGTTTGATCTTATGTTTTTTTAACTGGTTTGATTCACTTTGTGTCTACAGCTCTGACAGGACATGAGCTTTCAGTTCTCTTTCTGTGGTTTAGCTTGTGGTGCAGGGAATTGGAGGGGAAGAGAAAGGTGAAGCTGGAGTAAAGAGAGTAGAAAAGAATCACTCTGTCTCCTAAACCAGTCCCTTCTCTGGTATTGTTTCCCCCCTCTCCTACCCTCCCAGCCCATGCATCTGCAGGGAACAGGAGAGGAGGGGTATGGAAAAGAAAAGTACAGTTTTAGTCTGCAAACTTGTACTTCTCATTTGTTGACCATTACTTTGTATTTGGTGAGAGTCTGTATGTGTTCTGCACTTGTGACCAAGATGAGGTATTCTGCTAATGTGTAGTTTTCTGTATAGAACTCTATAGCAGTATGGCATGTTCTGTTTGCAAAGTGTATTGCATAAGTAAATGAGTGTGCTTCTTTGCAGGGCTTTGCGTTATTTTCTAAATTTCTAGTAATGAGATAAGATTGTCAGTTTTCAATTAAACTATACCTATTAACACAACTATGAGACTATAAATGTTTTTCCTCATTCTCCCCAGATGTTTATCTTGCTTGTCTTGACTGGATTGTAAGCTTCTTACAACTGTCTCTTATGTGTATCTGTACAACATTGCATTCACCTTGTAGTGCTATATAAATGTTTACCAGTAGTAGTAGTAGTAGTAGTACTGGTGTTCTAGGGCAGGCGACTCTGGCCCTGGAGTACCACAAACAGATCTAGTTTTCAGGATATCCAAAATGAATATGCACGATAAATAAATAAATAAATAAATAAATAAATGAATGAATAAATATATATGCATACAAAAAGGCAATGCATACAAATATACCTTGTATATATCCATTGTGAATATCCTGAAAATCAGATATGTTTATGGAACTCAGGACTTGAATTGCCTACCTCTTTTGTAGCGCATAATATTTATAGTGATGCTTTTTCATAGGTAGGATTGTTGCTGTTTCGATTCTGGGAATAAGTGGTACTTTAATCTGAAAGGTTTGCTGTACAAGTTTTGAGTGAGTTTCTTGCTGTGTTTTATACTTCACAAAGTGTCTGGTAATGGAAGTAATTTCTGTCATTGTTACTGAGGTGACAACAGAATTAGAATTTTTTCTTTTGTATAGCGAGAAGTAAGGGCATCTGAGTTTAGCCCAACCAGCCATTTTGGAGATTACCTTCAGCCAATGAAGTATGGATTTCTTTAAAGTCATACATTTTAAGTATTTCCTTTTTTTATTTTTATAGTTTCAGATATATAACAATATATCACAATACACAAGTAACAGAGATTATCAGTAAAATATCACTTATTGCAACCCGACTGCACCAAGTTGCATCGGTTCATCTCCACTGGCAGCAGGAATTACTGGAACCATCCGAGGTGCAGGTTTAGCACTAGCCTCCTTCTGACCTGGTCCTCGATTAGGCCGGAGTTCTTTCACCTTACCACGAAGCCAGTGATCGATCCTAGTAGCAAGAGCCACTAGTTCATCCAGCGAGTCAGGTGTTTCACGAGTGGCCAGCTCATCTTTCAAGCGAGTATCCAGGCCTCTGAGGAAGAGAGTTTTCAGGCATCTGGGGTCCCAGCAGAGTTCTGTAGCAAGAGTCTTAAATGCTATCTCAAAATCAGCCAGTGGTCAGTTGCCTTGCTTCAGGTCCACCAGAGCAGAACCGGCAACGGTCACTCGAGCAGGATCATTGAAAACGGATTTGAATAGGTCCAAAAATCCATCTATATCCTGCAAAATAGGATCCTTGCATTCCCACAGTGTAGAGACCCAAGACTAGGCCCTTCCATCAAGATAAGATAAAATGTAGGTAGTCTTGGCAAAAGCTGTGGGGAAGTGAGAAGGCTGTAATGCAAAATGCATGCAGCACTGGTTTAAAAAGCCCCTGGTCTTCTGAATCTCACCCAAGAAACGAACTGGAGCAGCCAGCGGTACAGCAGTCTTTAAAGTTACATCAGGTAACTGACCTTCATTACTGGAAGTAGCGCCTTGGGTCTTCTGTGCATGTAGCTGATGAAACGCTGAAGTGAGTTTCTCTAATGCGTCTTGCTGTTCGGAAATGCGCAAGGCCAGGCCCGGAATGGCCTGCAGGGCATTGAGCTGTGCCGGATCCATGGAGTTAGCAATCTATTATTGTTTGTAAGGTTTTGGGTGGACCCTTGGACACTGTGGCAGATGACCACGCCCCGTGAGGGGCCACAGGTCAGGCTCAGCTTAGGACACACAAAACAGAATTGTCTTTATTAAATTTTTATTTATTTATTTTATTTATTTGTTGATTTTTATATACCGACATTTGTCGGAACATCATGCCGGTTTTCATTGTAACAAAATAACAAGAGAGAGAAATACAATAAACAGGGAGGGGAAGGGGGGGAGCAGTAATGAAAGAGGAGAGATGACAGCAGTAGGAAGGATAGGGAAAGAGAGAAATTTGATAGGAACATTTGAAGAAAATAAAATTAACAATAGATACTATGTATAGGTGGGATGGTAGGTACCAGACCAGTGATGGCAGGGACAGGGAGAGGTGGGGGGGGGGGGGGGAGGGAATGGTAGGGTAGGCTTAAAGGAGGGTGAGGGAAAACTAATAACATAATTTAGGCGTCATTGCTTAGGGGGGAGAAACACTATATTTTGGAGTCTTTGCTTAAGGTGAAGAAAGGGGGAGAAAAGGAGAGGGGAAAGGGTGGGCTGCGGAGTTAGAGTGCAAGCTAAGTTTGGTCAACGTCTGGGTATGCTAATGTAAAGAGCCAGGTTTTGAGCCCTTTTTTAAATTTAGACAGGTTAGGTTCTAGACGGAGGGCCGTGGGCAGGGTGTTCCATAGGGAAGGACCGGCAATAGAGAAAGCCCTTTCTCTGGTTGAGGTGTGGTGAGCAGTTTTTAGGGAGGGGGTGTATAGGGTACCAGCAAGGTTGGATCTGGAGGGGCGGGTAGATGATCGGAAAAGAGGTGCATTCTTGAGCCAAGTGTGATTTTGATTCTACAATAAATTGTGGAGGATGGTGAGTGTTTTGTATTTTATGCGTGAGGCTATGGGTAACCAGTGGAGGTCTTTTAGGATAGGGGTAATGTGATCCGATTTATGTGCGTTTGTTAGGATTCTGGCCATGGCATTCTGTAAAAGTTGGAGGGGTTTGATAGTGGAGAGAGGGAGGCCCAGCAGTAAAGAATTGCAATAGTCCAGTTTAGTTAAAATAGTTGCCTGTAGGACTGTGCGGAGGTCTTGAGTATATAGCAGGGGTTTAAGTTTCTTTAGGATGTGCAATTTGAAGAAGCCTGTTTTTATGGTATTGTGGATGTGAGATTTGAGATTTGAAATTTAAATGTTGGTCAAGATAGACGCCGAGATCCCTCCATTGCAGGTGAATGTATCAGGTGGAGGGTTGGTGTTGCTTAAGGCAGGGACCGAGCGAGTTGGGGGATTGGTGATTGTGAGGAGCTCCGTTTTTGTTACATTTAAAGCGAGATGTAGGTTTGAGAGGAGGGTGTTAATTGAAGTAAGGCAGGAATCCCAAAACTGTAATGTTTGGGAGGGATTCTTGAAGCGGGATGAGGATTTGAATGTCGTCAGCATACATGAAGAACTTTAGGCCAAGATCAGAGAGGAGATAGCAGAGGGGGAGGAGATAGATATTGAAGAGCGTGGAAGAGAGGGAGGAGCCCTGCGGGACGCCCTGAGAGAGGGGAATGTGGGATGATTCGCAATTGGCTATTTTTATGGTGTAATTTCTGTTGTCGAGATAAGAAGAGAACCATTGCAGCGCAAAACCTGTGACACCGATTTCTGCTAGGCGGGTAAGGAGAATGGTATGATTGACAGTGTCAAAGGCAGCAGATATATCAAGTAGGACCAGTATGTATGATTGACCATGGTCCAATCCCTTGAGTATAGTGTCAGAAAGGGTAAGAAGGAGGCTTTCAGTGTTACGGGCTTTACGAAAGCCAGATTGAGCCGGGTGAAGGGTGTTGTGCTCTTCAAGGAATTCGGTAAGCTGGGTATTGACTATTTTCTCCATTATTTTTGCTATGAAAGGCAAGTTAGAAAGAGGGCTTTCTTCTTACAGCTGGTCTCCCCTGAGCTTCCTTGCATGCCTGAGAAGGTTATTGAGGCACTGACTGATTCTATGTCAATTGTTTTGTCTGCACTGATATTTGATTGTACTGAATGAATTTTTTATAAATGTTTTATTTTGTGAACTGCTCAGAGCTGTAGTTATCTGGCAGTATATAAATATTATAAAGAAATAAAAGAAATTTTGAATAAAATAAAGAAATTAATTTTAGTACATATATTTTTGCTAAAACATGCAAAAATATATGTGTAGTATGAAAGTTATATAGTCCCATGTAATTTATCTTTGTCTACTATATCCACCCATTATATCTGTATAGCACATATCTCATGATATACCTATCTAATTCTTTGCTTAAGGTTCTGATTATGATGCTTTGGCTAAATACCAGCATAAGATAATTAGATATATGCTGTATTTTATTTAGGAAGTTGTGTTTCATATAGAATACTGCTTGTCTTCTATTTAACTAGGATAGTAGTAATTTAAATTACTAATGGAAACATTTTTGGATGCATAAAATTAATAAAAACAAAATACAAAAAAACAAAGCAGCCTATAAACCAACCCTGCTTATCTATCACTTATGCTTATCTCATGAACCAGTGATCTTCATTTAATAAGATTCAATTCTCAGAAGAGAGATTATAACTTTAGGAAGTCAAGTGTGGCAGCTTATTAAATTATATTTACATGCTAAATATTTCCTTTAATAAACATCACCAGGAAACAAAAAGGTTTCTTGCGTTCTGTATAATGAATGTGCTTTGGGAATTAAATATATTTCATAAAATTCATTAAGCCTCGGTACTAGTTTGGGTATAAACAATTGAAATAATAAGTAGCGCCTACAGTCCTTTGAATACAGAATCTGAGCTATAACATCAAGTTAAAAAAATGCAAACAAACTAAAACAAAGCAGTTCAGAGAAATATATCATTAATGAAAACCTACAGAAAGCAATATAGCAAACTTGATTTTATAGAGCATTTACTATATAACAGTTTCCCTGAACACATTACTGTCAAAATGGCGAAGACAGAAAGATATTACAAAAAAATGCAAGGAGAGGGGAAAAGCACTAAAGGATACGCAGAGGTTTAAATGCCATACAAATAATATGAATCTGAATAGTAGAGGGTTTAGCTGCCCAATAGGAACTAACAAACTGCAATAATTAAAACTGTAATAGAAAGTTCCTCTTTTAGCAAAATTATTTCAGATGACACTAAACAAATCAAAGAGGCATATTTGATTGGAAACAATAGAGAATGGGAACATTTTATCAGGCCGATACAGTACTATGCATTGCAGCCAGCGCACAGGTCAACACGCGGTCGGATGCACATCCATAACCCCCGATGCAAAATGGGGATTAGTGCATCCAAAACGTGCATCCATTTGAGCTCATAGCTAATAGCACTCATCACATGTAAAATACATGTAGATGAGGTTATTAGCTAATCCCTGCAATGCGAAAAATTTCCTGTGCAGCCAATGCGCCTTTGTAATGCGGCAAATTTTACGCCAGCCCAGAGCTGGAATAAATGTTTGTCGCGTTCAAGGGCTCATTGTAAAAACCAGGGCTGGTGCAAGGGTATTAAGCACTCTAGGCAAACCTTTTGCCTTGTGCCTGCCCCCTCTTCCACCCCCGCTCCCCCGGTCCAAGCCCTGGCTCTGGCCCCAACCTCATTCACTCAGACTGGCCCCCCTCTCTTTCACACACTTAGGGTCATTTTCTCATTTACACATGCACCCTACCACAGGCTCACTCCCTCCTTCCGTCTCTCTCACTAACACCATTGCTCTCTAATACACACACAATCCCTCTCACTCACACACACACACCCACAGAGGCGCTGTTTTTGACCCACTGAGACTCTGCTTCTCTCAGCTGTGAGTGGGATGGGCTCCGTTCATGGCCCCACATGGCTGCTCTTTACTGCCCCCCCTAGTGGCTGGGGCCCTAGGTGATCGCCTAGTTCGCCTATTGGTCGCAACAGTCCTGCTCCCTCTTACGGGCCGATTCAGAAAAACCCATGGGAGAGCTGGCGAGCACCCGCTCTCCTAGCGCATGCCCTGGCCACTCTCCTGGGCGCGCGATTCAGAAAAAAAATATGTAAATGAAGGCCCGCGGTAAAAGGAGGTGCTAGGGACACTAGCATGTCCCTAGCGCCTCCTTTTGACAGAAGCGGCGGCTGTCAGCGGGTTTGACAGCCAACGCTCAATTTTACCGGCGTCAGTTCTCGAACCCGCTGACAGCCACGGGTTCGGAAAACAGACGCCGGCAAAATTGAGCGGCCGTCTTCCAACCCGCAGGTCGCTGGCAGATTTTTTTATTTTTATTTATTTAATCATTGTTGTAAAACATATGGGAACAGACTTAAAGATCTAAAAATGTATACCCTTGAAGAAAGGTGAGAGAAGAGAGATATGATAGAATGCATAGAATGTGGGTTCTTTCAATGGAAAGGAGAATCTGGAACAAGGGGTCATGTGATAAGGGTGAAAGAGGGTAGAATTAGAAATAATCTAAGAAGTATTTCTTTACACTGCTAAAGCTGTTTTAAAGGATAAATTTCATGTTTCTATCAGGGGACCACAGTGCTTGCCTGTAAAAGGCACTTCAATCTACCATAAAACCTGCATTATCTTGCACAACATTCATAGCATTTCTCATTACTGTTTAAGGCTTTTTCCTTTTAGTCTCAAGTCTATATTCTTTCTCTCACTCTTACAGTCATATGCTAATACCTTACTTGCCACTAGGGACTTTATAACAGGGTACCATAAAGCTAGGGTGAGATAACATAGTACAAAATGTCATCTTTGTGAGACTTTCCTTACTCCATATGACGCCAAATCTTCACCAATGTGTACTGTGCTGTGCGTACGTCTCACTCTACATGAGAAACTGGCCCCTAAATCCTAAACCAGGGGTCGGGAACCCATGGCTCGCGAGCCAGATATGGCTCTTTTGAGGGCTGCATCTGGCTCGCAGACAAGTGTCGCCACACTTTCCCGCTGACCCAGCTGCTCCCCGGTCCTCCTCCGCCCGGGCGGAACGCGGCAGGACAGCTGGAGTCAGCGGCACCGGCGTGCTCTCTTCTTCCCGCCCCCCCCCCCCCCGCGGCCCGGAAGAGGAAGTGGAGAGTATCGGGTGCCTGCGCGGCAAGAAGAGGCCACGCTGGTGCACTCGGCATCGGCCCGAAGAAAAGAAGACTGTGCAGCGCGACTCGGAGGAAAATGAAGAGGTTCAACCGCGGCCGATGGGACTCCGCCTCCGCGAGGGCTGAAAATGAAGAGGTTAGTGTTGGGAGGAGGCTGCTGCTGCCGCGAGTTCCCGGGGTGGGGGTGGGGGAGAGAGAGAGTGAATGAGCGAGCAAACACACATGCTTGCTCGCTCATTCACTCTCTCTCTCTCCCCCACCCCGGGAACTCGCGGCAGCAGCAGCAGCCTCCTCCCAACACTAACCTCTTCATTTTCAGCCCTCGCGGAGGCGGAGTCCCATCGGCTGCGGTTGAACCTCTTCATTTTCCTCCGAGTCGCGCTGCACAGTCTTCTTTTCTTCGGGCCGATGCCGAGCGCACCAGCGTGGCCTCTTCTTGCCGCGCAGGCACCCGATACTCTCCACTTCCTCTTCCGGGCCGCGGGGTGGGTGTGAGAGATTGCATGTATGTGAATGATTGAGAGCCTGTACATGTGAAAGAGAGTGTCTGTGATTGAGAGCCTGCCTGTGAGAGAGAGAGCATGAATGTAAGTTTACAATTGAGAACCTGTATGTGTAAGTTTGTGATTGAAAACCTGTTTGTGTGAAAGAGTATGTGTGTATGATTGAGACCCTTTGTGTGTGAGAGAAATCATGTGTATGTATGATTAAGAGCCTGTGTGTATAAGTAAGAGAGAGATCATGTGTGTCTGTGTGTGATTGAGAGCTGATTTAGGTGAGGGAGCATGTGAGTATGTGATTGAGAGCCTGTGTATAAATGAGAGAAAGAGAGGACATGTTTGTAAGCATGTGAATGAGAGTCTGTGTGTGAGAGAAAAAGACAGCATGTATGTGTGTGATTGAAAGCCTGTGTGTGTGTGTGTAAGCGTGAAAAGATAGACAGCATGTGTGTAAATGTGTCATTAAGAGCCTATATAAGTGAGAGAAAAAACGTGTATATGTGAGTACTGAGAGCATGTGTGTATAGGTGTGTCTTTGAGAGCCAGTGTGAGAGAGAGCGCTGGTATGTGACTGAGAGAGGAGAAAGTTCCAAGCAAACCACCCCGCCTCCTGCTAATTGAGAACAATCTCAGGACACCTGGATATCAAACGTTCCCAGGTATGCAGAGCAAAAAAAATTTTGTATCCTTATTTTTCATTACTGGGTCTTTGTGTCTGCTATTTTGAAATATTTTGTTGGTATCTGGAAATGTTTTATATGAGTTTTTAATTATTGGATATTCCACTCATCAGCTGTTTCGAAATATGTTCTTTTTGTTAGTACAGTTTTACTGCTGATGATTTTATATTTCTTGATTTGTTTTATAAGCATGGGTGATGTTTCTTTTTTCCTTTGTTACACTGCATACAGAGACTCTGGCTTGTTGCAGTTTCCAATTCATTTTTTTCTGCATGCTTCTTGTTATGTGTTTTGGTCTCTTTATTCTATGTTAGGTGAGGGACAGCACGTGATTCAGGTGAGGTTTTCTGCTGGCGTGTAGTTTCTGTGTAGGACTCTATAGCAGCCTGACCTGGTCCGTTTTCCTAATAGGAGATGTATTGGTGTCTTAAGGCCTGGTGTAATATTTTCAGAGACTTATTGTACTTTAAAAGTGTGATCTTACATAAAATGCACACATTTACTTGTATTTAGTTTTAAACATATTGTATGGCTCTCATGGAATTACATTTTAAAATATGTGGCGTTTATGGCTCTCTCAGCCAAAAAGGTTCCTGACCCCTGTCCTAAACCATCACCAACACCTCACCTCAACCTATTAGATGGTCCTCCTATAGAGATATACATAGGTGGACACAGTGAGGCCCTACTCAGAGGCTCTCTCTCTCTTCTTCACTCCACTCCCTCTCCTTTCTCCCCTCTCCCCCAAGCCCAGAAATGGCCAAAATGCAATTCAAAAAATGTATCACAAATTGCATTATAGCCATTTCAGGCATATTGCACAGCCTAACGCCAGAAAAAAAAAAGTATAGTTATTTCCAGCTTTAAATATTGCCCATCATTTAACTAAATTCCTCCCAACTCCTCCCTGATCCCACCCCTCCAAAAAACATTCCATTCGCACCATGTATTATGAACAATAACGCATTTTGATAAATGACCCAGTTAGTCGACACTTGCATAACACACACATTCAAGAAGCATGTAAACACTTTCATATTCAAAAGATTTCTTTTTAAATTGTGTAACTCTACTAAGGTAAAAAAAAAAAACCCAAACCTAACCTTCAGTCCATTTAAGAAAAAATGTTATTCCAAATAAATGATTTTCCTGTCCAGTCTCTAATAGGATCTAGGATGAACACAGTGGGCCAGATTTTCAAAGGGGTATGCGCGTAAGATACGCATGTACCCCCGAAAACCTGCCCGAAGTTCCCCCTGCGTGCGCCGAGCCTGTGTTGAGTAGACTCGGCGGCGCGCACAAGCCCCGGGACGCGCGTTAGTCCCGGGGCTTTCCTGGGGGGGGGGGGGTCGCGGCAGCGCGTCATTTAGGGGCAGGGCAGGGGGCATGGTTCCGGCCTGGGGGCATTTAGGGGGCATGGCCGAGGCCTCCGAAATGGCTCCCGGGCCTGGGAATCACGCGCCGGCAGCCGGCCCGGCGTAACTTGTGCAACAAAGGTAGGGGGGGTTTAGGTAGGGCGGGGGGTGGGTTAGGTAGGGGAAGGGAGGGGAAGGTGCGGGGGGGGTAAAAGGAAAGTTCCCTCCGAGGCCGCTCCAATTTCAGAGAATCCTCTGAGGAAACGGAGGCAGGCTGCCGATATTGCACAGCCTTGCGTGCGCCAATCCTGGATTTTAACAGATACACGCGACTACGCGCGTATCTATTAAAATCCCGCGTACTCTTATTTGCGCCTGGTGCGCGAACAAAAGTACGTGTGTGCGCAAATTTGTAAAATCTACCCCAGTAAGAAATGTAGAAGTTAGTAGTTATTTCTTCCTGAGATGTCTCCAAGGTGCTTGACAGTTCTAGACTAACTGTAGAAACCAGACTTTCATCAAGGCTGAGACAAACCTCTAGAAGCAATGAGCACTCGATCAACAGGGAACCGAGGAGACCTGTTGCAAAGGCAACGCTTAGGAGCACTGCCCGAGCTTAAGCACACTGATGATGTCAACATCCGGGTCCGCAGCCAGGTTCCCGCCGTGGGCCCTTTAAAAGACTTATGATTGCGCACACATGTGTCTAGGAGAGTGTTATTGACCTTGCTAGGGAGTTAGCAATATGTTACGCTCTCCTTCTCCAAAGGGGAGGAGCTAGCAATCTGCTGTCGCTCACTCTGCCAGGAGGGCAGAGTTGGCAAGCTGTTCTGCTGTGCTCCTGAAAGGGGAAGGAGTAGCGATATGACATGACCTGCTCCTCCAGAGGGGAGGAGTTAGCTATCTGTAATTCTGTTAGCGAACTGCTGTTAGATGCTCCTATAAGGAAAGGAAGTAGCAAGCTGTATCAATCTGCTAAGGAGTAGCAATCTGTTATGGATCAACTCTCCAAGGAAGAGGAGTTGGCAATAGGTATATAGTACTTCGCTATAGAGATAGCAATCTATCATGTCCCCCCCTACGGTGTAGCAATCTGTATATATATATATATAAGCTGCTGGCAAGTCTTAGAGAGGAGTAGCTGTCTATATAATACTTCCGTGTGCGGAGTCAGTGGTCGGTAGTGGTTGGCTTCCACAGGGTGACAATAGTGAATGTAATGACCACTAGGAGTATATGGTGAATCCCTGGGCCGATGGCAGATGACAGCGCCCCAGGAGGAGATCCTGAGAGGAACCACCGGCTAGGCTAGAATATGAGATAAACACATTAGATCTTTATTAGACTGGAAGCTGGACCACTAGAGGTGGCAGTAGTGAGTCACTGTGTCCGGCAAGGCTGAAGTCCTTCTGATACTGGAATATAATCTCTGGGTCGCTGAGCTGTAGAGAGAAACTAGAAGTAATTTAATTTAATTTAATTTAATTTAAAAACTCTTCTATACCGTCGTTAAGTTAGATAACCATCACAGTGTTACGATCCCCCCTGTTGCTGCGCTACAGGAGGTATCTCACCTTTCCACTGGAGGCCACTTTGAAGCCAGGGCCTCGCCTGTGTGCCATCCAGGATTTGCTCCAGGGCCTGGGAGGCCTAGCTGTTCCTGAGGCCTAGCTGTTCCTGAGGCCTGCCTGTGGCTTGCTGGCTGGACTATTGTGGGTGGGGAGGAGGCGGGGCAGGGCTTGCTGGCTGGGTTTGGACTTCCTGGTTCGGCCACACCCTTCTCCCTAGGGGCTGGCCCGCAGCTCTCCACCTCAGTTATAGGGCCCGCAAGGGGCGGTCCAAGTGAACTCCTCCCAGGGAGTTGCCCACATCAGCTGTATAAAAGGACTTTCATTCCACTTCCTGCGGCCTTCGGATTAGCCTTGCACATTGCTGTGTTCTGTCTGCTGATCCAGGTCCTCCGTGGTCGTCTTTGCTTTGATGGCTCCCTGTCCTGTCCATGAAGTTGCCTTGATGTCTGTTCCTGATGTTGCCTGATGTCTGTTCCTGATCCAGTGCCTGATCCAGTTCCCGATGTTCCTTCCTGCTTTAGGCTGCCAGGAGTGCAGTAACCCTCCGCTTCCTCTTCCCTGCACTTGTCCGCTCCCGCGTTTGTAGGACAGGGTGGTCCGTGACCAGTCCAGCCGTGCTGGCTGTGTAGGGCGCCCTGAGAGACAGTGCCTGTGTCTTGCTTCAGCCCTTGCCTTTGATGTCTTGCTTCAGCCCTTGCCTTTGATGTCTTGCTTCAGCCCCGTCTTGGATGTCTTGCTTCAGCCCCTGTCTGATGTCTTCAGTGTGCTAAGGACTCTGTCTGCCCTCGCCTCTGTCCGGCCTGCCGCCCTATGCCGTACCCAGCGGCAGGTCCGAAAGGGCTTGGAACAGTCGGAGGACCGTTCATCAATCAACATAGCGTTGTTGGTTGCCATGGGCGTGCAGGTCCGGCTGAGGGTCAGACTCCGTTCCTTACTCCTGCTTCCGTATCTGCCGGGCTCAACATGCCTGCATTGGCTCACCTCCCACGGTGTGGCTTGGGGCTCCTCCCTGAGTCTTGCCGTGGCCCAAGGGCTCACCACCTGCTTTAGAGGTGACCGCGCTCCGCGCGCTCGTAACAACACACAGCGGTTTACAGAAAGGCACGATAAAGAAAAATATGAGTGGTATAGATTACAAATTAAACATGTGCCATCATAGTACGGTAACATTTTAGTACTATGGGTATACTGGATACAAGATGGTACACTCACAATAGTAGATGTCTGCAATGATCTCTATGCCACAGAGAGTCTTCAGTACATTCAGGAACAGGAGCCGTAGGCGAGCACTGGTTCCCACAAACAGTTTGTAATAAGAATTCACAATTGCTGTATATGAAATGGCTTCTAGAGTAGAAAAGAGTCTGTACAAGATTCTAGGAACATGGGCCCTCGTGGAGCGCGTACCGGTTCCTATCTGTAATCTTGCCAATGTAACTCTTGATCTCTGTACCTGCGATAATGTCTTGGACGGAAGGGAGTCTTCAGAGCAAAAGGAATGTAGGCCCTCGTGGAGCGAGTACCGATTCCTATGTAATAGAACTCACTGTGTTCACATCCGCGATTGCTTCCAGGAATGAGGAGTCTTCCGAGTGTTCTGGCAACCTGAAATCAAGAAGAGAGAGCGGAGCCCCCGTGGAGCGGGTACTCCTGGAAAGTTTGAAAAGGCCGAGCAGTGGGGACGGGCTCCCCGGATGACTCAGATCATTGTTGCAAGTATCGTGGATTGCCGAAGCAAGTCCCGTTGGAGTAGCTTGCTAACTGGTTAGAGGTTAGCAAACAAAGACCTTTTAAAGTGCAAATGGATGATGTCACTACGGGGGAACGCACCAGCAAGGGCGAGGTTTGCTCCCTTGCTGGTACAAAGTATGGTGCGCGCGTGCACGCCCTTACGTCATCAGGAACATGGCGGATCCGTAGCGTCAGGCCAGCCCGTGGGAACCAGGACTATGGAGGCGTAGAGAAGCCGTGGCTGCACTCTCCATCAGAGATGAAGGGAGTCACATCCCAGGTAGAGAGGGTGGGGCGAGGGGCGAAAAGAGGCACGAACGCAACAGAGGGGGAGTGGCGCCATCGGCGGTGTCTCTCCATGGAGCGAGCAGAGAGGCCTGCTTGGAGAAGGAATCCTGGCTGGAGGTCCTGGGCAGCATGGCAAGACCAGGGGCACTGTCAGGGGCCCGAGGTCGGAGCTGGCAGCCGAGTGCCGCCAACGATGGAGAGTTGAGCGCTGTGATCCATCTGGGAAGGTGAGAAGGCCGCACCCCGGGCCTCCCGCAGGCGGCAATCATAACAGAAAGTCACATGTGTTGTTGCGAGCGGAGAGGTGGACCCTTAGGCTGGCCTGACGGAGTGAAGCGGTGGAAGAGGAAGTGCACTCCGGGGAGAACAGCAAGCCGGGAGGCGGGAGGCAGATACAGACAGGCTTTGAGCAGGAGTCTCCACCCTGGAAGCCCAGATCCCCCCGGGAGGAGCCCGTGAGGACCCGAGCCGCTGGGACTTAGGTGACTGAAGCAAAGAGAAGACTTCACCCTCCTCCTCCTTCACCCGGAGGAGCCCGTGAGGACCCAGGCCGCTGGGACTTAGGTGAGAAGAGGAAGCAATCCGAAGTCGAGGCAGGCAGCAAACCAGGAGGACCGGGAACAGGCAGGAGTCAGGAACCAGAGAATCAATACCGAGAACTGAAGCATATACGGAACTGGAACTGAAGTGGGAGCGGGTACAGAAGAAGATCCAGAACTGGGACTGAAGCAGAAACTGGAACAGAAGAAGATCCAGAACTGGAAATGAAGCAGGAACTGGAACAGAAGGAGATCCGGAACTGGAACTGAAGCAGGAACTGAAAGAAGCACAAGCAGGCCCAGGAACCAACAGGCAAAAGACAGCCAAGCACAGCAACTAACTTTCAGCAAGGAACCTCGTTGCAAGGCGTCTGACTGAAGCAGACGCCGGCTTTAAATACTTGCCGGCGTCTGATGTCACACTGAGGGGCGGTTCGTGGTCAGGCAGGAAAAGCCCTTTAAATTGGGCTTCTTCGCACGAGCACACGCATGCCTAGGAAGGGAGGGGCTGGATTCGGAGGGCTGGCGGCGTCTCCCTCGTAGGGACGCCGCCACCGCGAAACAGGCAGAACAGGCCCAAACGCCCGCAGGCCGTCTCCCCGGCCTGCCGACCCGGAGCGCGGCAGTCTGAGCCGCGGACCCCGCCAAAGAAGCCCCGTGGAAAGAGGTAAGGACCCGGTCGCAGAACCTGCGACCGGGACCGCAACAGTAACCCCCTCTTGCGTCCCCTCCTAGAAGGACCAGGTTTACCAGGGTGACTGAGATGAAACTGCTGGAGCAAAGACTTTTCCAATATGTTATGGGCAGGCATCCATGTGTTCTCTTCCGGGCCACACCCCTCCCAGGCCAGCAGAAACTCCCATTGCCCGCCACTGGTTGAAACGGACATCAAGCGCCTCCCGGACTTGATAGATAGGGTCATCTTGAACGGACGTGTCCGTGGGGTCTGGGGCTTGGTGATGGTACCTGGAGAGAATGAGAGGTTTCAATAAAGAGGCATGAAACACATTGTGAATGCGCATGGAAGAAGGCAAGCGTAAACGGTAAGACACCAATATTTTGGAGCTAATCTTCTGGACGGGATCCGAAGATGAATATTTTTGGTGCTGAGCCAGACTCGGTCGCCGGGGAGAAAGACAGGTGCCGGTTGGCGGTGATGATCTGCCCATCTTTTGGTAGCACAGGCTGCCTTAGAAAGTTTCCCTTGAATGGAGAGCCACAGAGCTTGCAACTGCAGAATGGAGTATTCAGCCGCAGGAGTGGCACTGGTCATAGGCAGGGGCGGGCGCAGCTGTTTGCCAAATACTGAAAGGAAAGGGGATACCCCGGTGACTGAATGAGTATGGTTATTGTAGGCGAATTCGGCCCACGGCAGGAGTCTTGTCCAGTTATCTTGTCTCTCATTGGCGAAGGTGCGGAGGAACATTTTCAATGAATGATTGGTACACTCTGTTTGCCGATTACTTTGTGGATGGAAGGTGGTAGAAAAGCTAAGTTGCACATTAAATTTTTTGCACAGTGCTTTCCAGTAGTGAGCAGTGAACTGAGGTCCACGATCTGATACAATATCTTGCGGAAGGCCGTGGATCCGAAAGATATGTAGAGCAAACAGCTGGGCCAGTTCAGGTCAGGTGCAGAGGGTAATTTGGGCAGTGGAACAAAATGGGCCATCTTGGAGAATCGGTCTATGGTAACCCAGATGACTGTATTTCCTTCGGAAGCAGGAAGGTCTACCATGAAATCTGTGACGATGTGTGTCCATGGCTCTACCAGTTATAGGCAGTGATTGCAGCAGCCCCCATGGTTTTCCAATTCGTGGCTTTTGTATAGCGCATGTGGGGCAAGAACTAACGTACGTGCGGATGTCCTGCCTAATGGTAGGCCACCAGTAAAATCGATTCAACAAGTCAAGTGTTCTTTCGCGACCAGCATGACCTCCAGTAAAGGAGTCATGAGCCCACTCCAAGACTCTCTTCCGAGAGCGCCGTGGGACCACTGTCCTCCCTTGAGAATGTACTATAGTACTGGACAAATTAATCTTTGCAGGATCCAAGATATACTGAGGCAGCTCCTCTTCCTCCTCCAAGTCTGTAGTACGAGACAGAGCATCCGCCCACACATTCTTAGACACCAGGCGATAGCGAAGTACAAAGTTGAAGCGGTTGAAGAAAAGTGACCAACGAGCCTGTCTGGGATTCAAGCGTTGAGTGTGGCATAAGAACTCCAAGTTCTTATGGTCGGTGTAGACTGTGATAACATGTGTGGCACCCTCCAGCCATTGTCTCCACTCTTCAAAGGCCAGCTTGATGGCCAAGAGTTCTTTATCTCCAATGCTGTAATTACACTCGGCCGCGGAGAATCTCTTGGAGAAGTACGAGCATGGTAGCAGCATCCCAGAATCAGTACTTTGGCTAAGCACAGCCCCTACTGCGATGTTAGAGACATCTACCTCCACTATAAATGGACGGAGCAGGTCGGGGTGACGTAGGCAGATATCTTGTAAAAAGGTCTTCTTGAGATCTTCAAAAGCCACACAAGCCGCCTCTGGCCATTCCACGGCGTCAACCCCCTTCCTAGTGAGAGCCGTGAGTGGCGCCACCTTGAGCGAATAGTGAGGGATGAAATGCCTGTAAAAGTTTGCAAACCCCAGGAAGCGCTGCAAAGCCTTTAATCCTCTCGGCTATGGCCAATCTTTAATGACGGCCACCTTCTCGGGGTCCATCTGGAATCCCATTGCTGACACAATATATCCCAAGAAGGGAAGGCTCTCCTTCTCAAACATGCATTTTTCTAGTTTGGTGTACAGGCAGTTCTCTCTGAGGATATGCAGAACTTGTTTTACATGTTGTCGATGTGATTCCAAATCACGGGAGTAAATTAGCATGTCGTCCAAGTATACAATGACTGACGTATTTAGTAAGTCTCGGAGTACTTCGTTCATCAGGTGCTGGAAGACTGCGGGGGCATTGCACAATCCAAATGGCATGACGAGGTACTCATAATGCCCATCCCTGGTGTTAAAGGCAGTCTTCCACTCGTCACCAGGCCAAATCCAGACCAAGTTGTAGGCACCCCGCAAGTCCAACTTTGTGAAAATCCTGGCCCCCTGTAATCTGTCCAGGAGTTCAGGGATCAGTGGTAGGGGATAACGGTTGCGTTTGGTGATAGTGTTAAGTCCGCGATAGTCAATGCATGGTCTTAGAGATCCATCTTTCTTACCCACAAAGAAAAACCCCGCCCCTGCAGGTGACTTAGAAGGTCGGATGAATCCTCTAGCAAGGTTCTCAGCTATGTACTCAGACATAGCTCGGGTCTCTGCCAAGGACAAGGGATACACTTTTCCCCGTGGCGGAGTAGTCCCGGGTAAAAGATCAATGGCGCAGTCGAATGGGCAGTGCTGGGGTAGAATCTCCGCCTTTTGCTTGGAGAATACATCAGCAAACTCCGCATAGGGCGCAGGTGGTGCAAGGGCAATCTGCAAGAGTGGTAAATATGGTGCCCTTGGAACTCTGAGGCAATTAGTGAAGCAGAAAGTACTCCATTTCGCAATCTGTAAGGTGTCCCAATGGATGACGGGCAAGTGTAACTGTAACCAGGGTAATCCTAGTACCACAGGGTGGATGACTTTCTCCAGGATCAGGAAGGAAATTTCTTCGGAATGCATCAATCCAGTACGTAAGTTGATAGGGACCGTGGAGGCTGAAATGCTTCCTGGAAGAAGTGTTCCACGGATGGAGGTAATCCGTAAAGGATGCTCCCGGGTCCGAGTGGGGATATGCAGTTGGCGAACCAGGTCTGCCAAGATAAAGTTGCCCCCGGCCTCCGAGTCTATAAAGGCGAGAGTCTCAAAAGACCCCCCGGGATACTCCAAAGTCACTGGTACCATACATTGAGGAGCAGTGTTAACACAACCTAGGAGCAGCTCCTCACAATCTCCTAGGTTCGGGAGTTGTCCAATTGCTCCTTACCTTGGGCCAAGAAATGGCCTTTGTTGCCACAGTAGAGACAGAGTCCCAAGGAGCGACGTCATCGCCTCTCCTCTGTAGAGAATGGAGAGCGGCCCAGCTGCATGGGCTCCTCCGTGGAACCCTCGGTGCGTGCGGCTCCTGGACTGGATGCTGAGGTCATAGGTCTGGAAAATGCAGGGGCTAGTGGCATGGAGCATGCAGGTTCATCAAAGACATATGCTACCTTTACGGAGTCCGGAGGGAACTGAGTGGGTAGTAGCGAGAATCGGATGTAGCATTGATTCAGGAACCCACGACAAGTCTCGGGGTCTCCGGAGTAGCAAGAGGGTGTTGGCAGCTGCGTGGGCGTACCGACGCTCACCACAGGAGTGGGCAGAGGAACCTGAGCAGGTTCTGGTGGCGTGGCATATAGTCGACCTGCCAACGTTCCACTGTGGCTGCAAGCACGTCAAGACAATGCTGTAAATGCTGAGCCATCCCGGGAATGGCCTGGAGGCCAGACAGATCCGCCGGGTCCATGGCCTTGCAAACTGTTACGAGTGGAGAGGTGGACCCTTAGGCGCGTGCCTAGGAAGGGAGGGGCTGGATTCGGAGGCCTGGCGGCATCTTCCTCGTGGGGACGCCGCCGCGAAACAGGCGGAACAGGCCCAAACGCCCGCAGGCCATCTCCCCGGCCTGCCATCCCAGAGCGCAGCGGTCCGAGCCACGGACCCCGCCAAAGAAGCCCCGTGGAGAGAGGTAAGGACCCGGTCGCAGAACCTGCGACTGGGACCACAACATGTGTTGGGCATAGCATGTCCAATACCAGTAACCAGGCCCTGACGTGGACCAATGGTAAGCCCAAATCCAAGGACGACTGACTAGGAAAGACTAAGCACATACTGTACATAAAGTTGCACCAATGAGTAAAGCAACATCCTGGACTGGTGCCTAAAAATTGATAGAAGAAACTTTGGGGCAAAAAGTAAATTTTCTGACTAATGCATAGACCAGAGGGACCTGCATTTGTGAGAGATGACAATTCCAGTCCCCAGACCAGAGAGGAATTCCTGGAAGAATTCACTTGTCGCCATAGTGTAAGAACACCAGCTAAAGGATGGAGACACAGTCAGTGGGTATGGTTAACATACTGGCAATAGTGCATTGTGATAAAACAGGGGCTTCATATACTCTGAAGCAGCCTGGAGAGACAGGATAGTTAGAGGCTCCAGAAGGCAGAGGGATCATTAAAGGGAGGTCCAGGGTGAACATTGCTTCAAAGAGCAAAGAAAAAGTAAACCAGAGTTGGCTAGGGCAGTGGTTCTCAACCAATGTGTCACCAAGCACACGCAGGTGTGTCGCCACACTTCCCGGTCCACTGCTGACCCAGCTGCTTCCCCTATCTGAGCAAGATAGGTCCTCCACCCGGGCTTAAAATTCTGAAAGCCCGGGCAGAACGCAACAGGAGAGCTGGAGTCAGCGGCACCGGCATGCTCTCTTCTTCCCTCCCCCCCCCCCCCCCCCCACCACGGCCCGGAAGAGAAAGTGGTGAGCAGCGGGTGCGTGCGCGGGAAGAAGAGACCCTGCTAGTACAGCCAACGTCGGCCTGAAGAAAAGCGAGGGCAGCCTGAGAAATGAGCAGTGCGGCTCGGAGAAAAACGAAGAACGTCGATAACCCCCGCGGTCGATGGGACTCTGTTCCGCGAGGGCTGAAAATGAAGTAGGTTGCTGCTGCCTTTAGGGTTAGAAGTGGAGGAGGTTGCTGCTGCTGCTAGTTCAGGGGAGGGGGGAGAGTGAGTGAATGAGCAAGCATGTGTTTTTGAGATCCTGTGTGTGTGTGTGTGTGAGTGAGATAGCATGTATGTAAATGATTGAGAGCCTGTACATGTGAAAGAGAGTATGTGTGTGATTGAGAGCTGGTTTAGGTGAGGGAGCATGTGAGTATGTGATTGAGAGCCTGTCTGTAAATGAGAGAAAGAGAGAGAGCATGTGTGTCTGTGTGTGATTGAAAGCTGGTTTAGGTGAGGGAGTATGTGATTGAGAGCATGTGTGAAAGTGAGAGAAAGACACCTTGTGTGTCTGTGTGTGATTGAGAGCTGGTTTAGGTGAGGGAGCATGTGAGTATGTGATTGAGAGCCTGTGTGTAAATGAGAGAAAGAGAGAGAACATGTTTGTAAGCATGTGAATGAAAGTCTGTGTGTGAGAGAAAAGGACAGCATGTATGTGTGGGATTGAAAGCCTGTGTGTGTAAGCCTGAAAAGATAGACAGCATGTGTGTAAATGTGTAACTAAGAGCCTATATAAGTGAGAGAGAAAAAGCATGTGTATATGTGAGCGATTGTGAGGCAGAGAGAGAGAGAGGAGAAAGTTCCAAGCAAACCACCCCTCCTGCTAATTCAAAACAATCTCAGGCAGTGGCGTAGCCACGGGTGGGCCTGGGTGGGCAGGTGCCCACCCAACTTAGACCCAGGCCCACCCAACTAGCACCGGAACTGCAAGGCTGTCGCGGGATCCCATCCCCGCGGCAGCGAACAAGAGAACCCACGCCTCGCGCGCCATCATGGCACACATGGGGAAGCGCTGCTGCGGCCGTATGGCCACCGGTCTTCCTGTTCGGGGGGGGGGAGCGGAAGCGCCGCACGCAGCTTCCACTTCCTCCCCCCAATGCAGGAAGATCAACTGCCTCTCCTGCTGCCACCCGTTCTCCTGCTATCTTTGGACCAAACGGCCCGCCGATCTTCCTACTTGGGGGGGGGGGGGGGAGGGAGGAAGCGGACGTTGTGCGCTGCGCTTCCGCTCCCCCCCCCCCCCGACAGGAAGTTCGGCGGGCAGTACGGCCCGACGCCCGAAGATAGCAGGAGGCCGGTGGCAGCAGGAGAGGCAGCTGATCTTCCTGCTCTGGGGGAGAAAGCGGAAGCTGTGCACATGCTTGAATGTGTATGTGTGGATGAGAATGGGAGTGTGTGTGGGTGAAAACTGGAGCCTGGGTGTGTATGTGGATGAGAATGGAAGCTTGAATATGTGGGTGAATGGGAGCTCGAATGTGTGTATATATGGGTGAGAATGAGAGCCTGGGTTTGTGTGGGTGGGTGAGAATGGAAGCTTGAATATGTGGATAGGAATGGGTGCTTGAATGTGTGTATGTGTGGGTAAGAATAGTACCTTAAATGTGTATATGTATGGATGAGAATGGGAGCTTGAATATGTGTGGGTGAGACTGGGAGCATGGGTTTGTGGATGAGAATGGGAGTCTGGGTTTATGTGTGTGGGTGAGAATGAGTGCCTGGATGTGCGTCTGTGTGTGCATAAGAATATAAGCCTGGGGAGGGGTGAGAAAGTGAGAACTTGAATGTGAGCTTGTGGGGTGGGGTGGGAGGGGGAGAGCATATGAGAGTGACAGCTTGAGTGTGTGAGAGGGAGTCTGTGAGAAAAAGCGGGTATGTGTGTGTGTGTGTGTGTGTGTGTGTGTGTGTGTGGAAGGGAAGAAGACAGTAATAGAAGAAAGACACTGAAAAGGAATTAGGAAATGAGCTATAAGGGAAAAAGAGACCAGGACCAACTGATTAGAAAAATACAAAGATCAGACAACAAAGGTAAAAATATATATCTATATTTTGAGATGTTAGCAATTTAAATATAAGCAACACAACCGCTCTCTCAAAATTTATGGACAGGTAGGAGCCGTGTATAAAATCGTAATAATAAGAAGGCTAAAGTACCACAAATCACCGTGAATTATGTTTGTATCATTAAGTAAACCTCATACTTAGGCGTAGATGTGAATGCTATGCTGCATAATTTGGCATTATTTATCAGTAAAAAAACAACTAGTAGACCTGCATGCCTACAGCCCACCCATGTTAACCTTGTGCCCACCCAAAAAATCAATTCTGGCTACGCCACTGATCTCAGGACACCTGGATATCAAGCATTCCCAGGTATGCAGAGCAAAACATTTTTTGTATCCTTATTATTTTTCATTACTGGGTCTTTGTGTCTGCTATTTTGAAATATTTTATTAGTATCTAGAAATTTTTTATATGAGTTTTTAATTATTGGATATTCCATTCATCCACTGTTTTGAAATACTGTTCTTTTTGTTAGTATGGTTTTACTGCTACTGATTTTATATTTCTTGATTTGTTTTATAAGAGTGGGTGATGTTTCTTTTTTTCCATTGTTGCACTACATACAGAGACTCTGGCTTGTTGCGGTTTCCAATTCAGTTTTTGTCTGCATGCATCTAGTTATGCATTTTGGTCTCTTTATTCTTTGTTAGGTGAGGGTCAGCACATGTGATTCAGGTGAGGTTTTCTGCTGGCATGTAGTTTCTGTGTAGGGCTCTATAGTAGCCTGACTTGGTCCGTTTTCCTAATAGGAGATGTATTGGTATCTTAAGGCCTGGTGTAATATTTTCAGTGTTGCCTTTTCTTAGGTGAGGTGGTTACTGTTAAGTGCTGGAAATTGGTGCTGTTTTGGTGTGAGATGTTTACCGTTTATGCAATTTCTGTTCAGACAGAATATGTATCTTTTCCTTGTGTCATTCTTAACAATAAAAATAACACTGGACCTTTATTTTTTATTTCTGCTGTAAATTGTAATGAGCAGTGTGTCACACATGTGAACGTGGTCTATCAGGTGTGTCACGATGGGAAAAAGGTTGAGAACCACTGGGCTAGGGGATTGTAAAGTCATAAAGAACAAGAAGCACAGAACTGCTAGGAAATGTAGATTTATTTATTTATTTATTTATTTTTAATTTTTATATACCGGAATTCCTGTATACAATACAAATCAGTCCGGTTTACAATAAACGAAAAGATTGCCCCAGTCTGGGAGGTCAGACCGGGGTTGTTTACATCGAACAATGAACATCGAACAATGAACATTGAAAAATAACATTGAAAAATAACAATTAACAATTAAACATTGAATGTTTAATTGTTTAAATGTAGATAGGAGACTCCTGGCAGAGAATGTTTAAATGTTTAAATGTTTAAATGTAGATAGGAGACTCCTGGCAGAGAACCAGTTAGGCTGAAGGCAACAGCCACAGAAAGGTGTGCTAATAATTGGGACATAGTTGAAGCAAATTATAAAGCTGCTAGCTTCAGTCAGAGTGGATTTAAAGAAGAGATGGGGAGAACCAGGTGAGGAGTCAGGAAAGAAAGCTAAACTGGCCCCAAAGCAGATAATGCCTGCAGCCTTTGGGTAAAGATTTGAATCTGCAATAGGTACAGATGAGAAATAGGTTAGATATTGTCCTGGGGAACTGGGCTAGTTTACGGCTAATTGCCATGCACCTTACTAGGGTGTTCCTGGTGCCTCAGGAAAGAAACTGAAAGTTACAACTATGGAATGAACACTGATGTCTGGAATAAAGTTGTTTTTCCTGCAAGTGACAGGCTCTCAGCTGTGTGTGTTCCTGAAATT
This sequence comes from Rhinatrema bivittatum, assembly GCF_901001135.1. Lineage (NCBI taxonomy): Eukaryota > Metazoa > Chordata > Amphibia > Gymnophiona > Rhinatrematidae > Rhinatrema > Rhinatrema bivittatum. Next base: position 119,466,980 of record NC_042623.1, read on the forward strand.
GTCAGTGGGTTCTGCAATGCTTGGGCAGTGATTTGTGATAGCATATATATATATGTTGTATTCATTTGGTCATTACACAAACAATGAATTTTTGTGTGAATATTATTATGTGAGCTGAAGCAGTTATATGATTCACATGCAGACCCAGATTTAGGCATAGGCAAAGCAAGCAATTGCCTAGGGCAACACATTTTAAGGCGCCAAATACCCAGGCCAAAGAGGAGTGCAGCTGTGCCAAGGAGTAGACATGTCCAGTCATCCATTTCAAAGTGGCACTGCTATGGAACTCTGGGACTCAGGAAGGGGATGGAGGTAGATGACCGTCACCCATGATCTGCACTCCTGGGCCATTGCTGTGTATATCACCTGTGATTCTCCTGATGCATGCATTGGAGGCAGCTGCTGGGTACAGGTAGGCTTCAAACAGCATGAGAAAATAAGAGGCTGGTTTGCAGCAGGCCATGCAGCATGCTCTTGTGATGTTAGAGGACTTGAGACTATTTCCTCTCCAGGTGCTGTAGCTGTCTTGGCTTTGGAGGTCACAGATTTAATAATGGAGGGGGGGGGGGGGGCAAAGAGTTTGTTCTACCCCTCAGAGGTATTTACAGCTATTTCCAGACTTACTATCTAAAAGGGCTCCTTTGATGAAACCTTCTATAGTTTCTTTGGATTCTAGATGGCAAGGGTGGCCAATTCCGGTTCTCGAGAGCCACAAACAGGTCAAGTTTTCAGGATATCCACAATGTATATGAATGAGATAGATCTGCATGTACTACTTCCATTGTATGCAAATCTATCTCATGCATATTCACTGTGGATATCCTGAAAACCTGGCCTATTTTGGCTCTCCAGGACTGGAGATGGCCACCCCTGCTATATGTAATGTGCTGACTTCTATGTCAATCTATGGCCTCATTAGCAGTTATTAGTTTGGATATTCACTCTAGATTGCAGCCTCAGGAGAAGAATTTAGCATCTTTAATGGGAAGGCTGGAGAAGTATGAACAGTCGAGAAAGTAACATGAGTACATGGGATAAGAATATAATACATTGGAGATTAGAAATTTTAGTTAAATTTTTAAATCTTAGAATCTTGAATTTTCAAGTCTGCTATACTGTCTTTAATGGAATTTGTTAAATATATGAAAGAGATTTTGCAGATTCCTGAAGATAAGTTACCACCAGTATTTTTTTTTTACCATCAAAAAAGAAATCTAGTACTGAAGAAGAAGTCGGTGCTAATGAGAGTGTTCCTGTAAATCTTTCCCTTCATAGTTTAAATTTGACAACATTTCTTGAGAAGTCCAAGGAGGAAAAATTGAATAGATCTACACTTGTAGTGATACTTGTTTTCTCCCAGGACCGTGATTCAATACTGAGACACAGAAGCGAAAGAATACAATTCTGGATATCCATCAGGAGGTTGTTTGTTTAGGTGCCACGTGCATCAATACATTTCCTTGTAAATGGTGCTAGATATTTTCTTTTAGCCCACACAACTAAAGTTTTTCCTAGATAATAAGAAGCTGGACTGTCCTGCTAAATCTGTACTTGTTTCATCTTAAGCAGCCCTGAGACTATTGGCAGTTCATTATAGTTTGGGGAATTTCTCTGTATTGATAGTTTCCCTGCTTTGTAGAGATGTGAATCAGAACCGGAATCTGATCGGTTCCAGTTCCGATTCAAAATCTTAAAATTTTTATCGTCCGGCTCGATTTTTTTTTTGTTATCAGCTGCGCCCGATCTGATAACAAAAAAACCCTCCCCCACCCTCCCGAACCCCCAAAAACCATTTTAAAATTACCTGGTGGACCAGTGGGGGCGTGGGAAGCGATCTCCCGCTCTCGGACCATCGGCTGCGTTAATAAAAATGGCGCCGATGGCCCTTTGCCCTTACCATGTGACAGGGAATCCGTGCCATTGGCCGGCCCCTGTCACATGGTAGGAGCACTGGATGGCCGGCGCCATCTTTACCATGTGACAGGGGCTGGCCAATGGCACGGATACCCTGTCACATGGTAAGGGAAAAGGGCCATCGGCGCCATTTTTATTAGTGGCAGCCGATGGCCCGAGAGTGGGAGATCGCTCCCCACGCCCCCACTGGACCACCAGATAATTTTAAAAAGTTTTGGGGGGGGGGTCGGGAGGGTGGGGGCTAAGGGGGTCAATTTAAAGGGTCGGGTGGGGGGTTTTTTATCTGGCCATTGGCGCCATTTTTTTAGTGGCAGCCAAAATGGCGCCAATGGCCCGAGAGCAGGAGATCACGCCGGGACCCCCCCACTGGACCACCAGGTAATTTAAAACATTTTGGGGGGTTCAGGATGATGGGGGATTCGTTTTAAAGGGTCAGGGTGGGTTTAGGGGTTGTTTTGGTGTGCCGGTTTTCCTGCCCTCCCCCCTCCCCCGATTTACGATTTTTCACGATAAATCGAGGGAATTTCTATTGTATCGCGACTCTAACGATTTTTGACGATTTAAAAAATATCTGACGATTTTTTTAAATCGTCAAAAAACAATTCACATCCCTACTGTTTTGTTTTCTTCAGTATATAGTATCTGTGTTAGGAGTGCGGAGGCACGGTTCTATTTCAAGGGAAGATGTGAGCCCTTGGATCACTGCACAGCTCAGGGAGGAGCCCCAAGACACACCACGAGAGGTGAGCAGGTACGAGCACGGGTGGAGCAGAAGCAAGGCTGGACTGAAGACAAGGCGAGGAATATCTGGAACAGGAACAAGACAGGCTCAGCCCTCCACTGGACCTACACGCACCAGTGAGACCCAACAACTCAATGCTGGTCTCAAGAGTAGCCCTCCGGCCACTCAATAGCCCTTCCAGACCCGCTGCTTGGGAACGACAAGTGTGTGAGGCCAGACAGAGGCTGAGGGCAGGAACAAGATGATTCAGACAACTCAGGATACTCGAAGGACTCACATAAGGACTCAGGATACTCGGAAGACTCAGACAAGGATTCAGGTTACTAGGAGGTCTCAGGCAAGGATTCAGGAGAAAGTAATGGGTGAGTGCTGCATCACAGTGTGCCCTACACAGCCGCCCATGGCTAGTCATGGACCATGTTGAAAGCGAAGCAGACTCCAGATGAGGTAATGGGACTTGAAGCCAGGACATGACGAAGATTCAGGAGAGGCCTGCACCGGGACGCGCCCTACACAGCCGCCTATGGCTGGTCACGGACCACGCTGAAGCGGAGCAGGTTCTGGCAGAGTCTTAGGCATAGACGGAAGCAGGCACAAGGAACTCCGAAGACCGGGACAGGGTTCAAGACTCAGGATTCAAGACTCAGGATTCTCAGAAGCAAGGCATTAAAAACAGGAGTCTTCTGGAGGCTTGCACTGCAGACGAGAAGAAGGCTATGTGCCACGAGGCACCCTACACAGTCCCCCATGGGCTAGTCCTGGACCACGATGATGTCAAACCAGGAAGGGTGAACAGACGAGGGACCTGTGAACTGGACGAAGAGCAGAAGATGAGATGGACGGAGTCAGGACAGGAACATCAGACATCAGGAATGTGGAACATGGTACCTCAGGACACGGAACATCAGGACATCTGGACATCAGGACATCAGGAAAACTGGACATCAGGAAAACTGGACATCTGGAACATCGGAACATGAAACAAGCGACAAGGGAGCTCTGACGAGGGATGAAACCAGGAACATCAAGGTGAAGAACTTAAGGAACACGAAGAATAAGGAACGAAGATCCATGAAGGCACAGGAAGACCACGGAGGACCTGGATCAGGAAGAAGACCACAGATGCTGTGAAGACCGAATCTGAAGGCTCTGAGGAACTGAGGCTGGGCTCTTTTGTAGGGCTGGTCCGGCAAAGACTGATGACATCACTGCTGAGGACTGTGAGGCTATTCCCGCCGCTGGCCCTTTAAATGTTGAGAAGAGGCGCGGCTGCGCAACTAGAGGGCCTGGGAGCAGGACAGAGGACAGCAGCATCCAGGCCACATGGAAGGCCCGACGAATCCCTGCCGTGAAGAAGATGGACAGGCAGCAGCTGAGGTGGCTTCCCTGCCACAGGGAAACAGGCAGCGGTTTAGGCAGCTTCCCTGCTGCTGGAAGAAAGGACCCCAGGTGACGGCTCCAGCCACAACGGAGCAGAAGCAGCAGCAGCGGCAAAGCTAGGCCGTGAAGGAAGGGATCCTACGATGTCAAGCCGGCGTCTAGGTGAGTGAGGAACCTGTCCATGGATGGGGTCCGCAGCAGGATCCTAACAGACTGTTCCATAGTTTTCTCTTGCTTCTTTCCATCCTTTTTGTGGATCTCTATGAGAAGTTAGAATTCTTGGTATTATTACTTATTAGCTAGTTAATTATTTATGTAAGCTTCTTTTTTTCTTTTTCAAGTTGTACTTGGCATAATTTTGAAATGTAAACTTAAAAAAGAGTCAATTTACATGGCGCTTTATTAAAGGAAAAGGGATCTTAATGCCTGGCACTGGAGGAGAAGCAGCAGGGATCTGGAGATGGGGAGTAATGGGACAAAAGGAATCTCAGAAGAGGGAAATGAAGAAGGGATCTCAGGCAAGAGAGCTGGAAGGATATGGAATGGAGGAGAAAAGACACCGATAGAGGAGAAGATGGAGGAATCAGGAAGGAGAGAGAAAAAAAATAGGAGGGGAAGGAAGGAAGGGTGAAGGAGAAAGAAAGGATCTGGGAAGTGGGATTTACGATCAGGAAAGAAAGGAACAAGTCACTCATACTACTCTCTCAAACATCGATCCTTTCTCTCACTCACACTCCTTCAGTCCCCTCACTTGCATTTCACTCTGCCTCCATTACTCTCATTCACTGTCTCCCCAAACATACCGCTCCTTTAATTCCCCCATTTATAGCACCTCCAATCCCCTCACACATTAATCCCCCTGCATCCCCTCAGATCGCCTCACTCCTCTTGCATCCCTCACTCTTGCTACCACTCTCTACAACCCCTCAAATCATCTCATTCACTCTTCCTTCATTCTCACCCACACCCCTCACCCACTCTTGCCCCAATACCTCTCACTCACTGTCTCCCCACAGTCCCTCAGATACCCTCCTTCACTCTTGCCTTCCTGCCACCTCACTCATGCCTCTACAATCTACCCAAATTCTTCACTCATGCTCCCTCTCCCCACAACCCTTCAGATTCTCTTACTCTCTTACTCTACTTCCATCTACATCCCTCGCTCACACTTCCTCCACACCAACCTGTACTCCTCACTCACTTTTGCCCTTTCTGTACCTCTTACTCTCTCTGTCTCAGCAATCCCATAGATACCCTCAATCAATACTTCTTCCACCCTCCCTCCACCCCTCACTCACTCTTGCCCCCATGCTCTCTACCTCAAAAAGCAGCAGTGAAATGCCACGGGCCATGTCCTTCTCTTCTACCCAGGACCACTGTTGCATTTCAACTGTGCAGGACAACATAGTACTGTGCAGTTTAAAGTGCAGCACTAGAATTTGGCAATAAAGGAAGATGCCACAGCCTGAAACGTTGAACTCCTTCTCCTCCTACAAGCTGAGATTAGGGTTACCAGCTGTCCAGATTTCTTCCACACTGTACGGATTTTTGCTTTCATGTCCAGAAGCCAAAAGGAAGGCTAAAATGTCCAAAAATCACCCAGATATTAGTCCTCTGATATTTATAAATTTTGTTATCTTCTATGGGTTTTTCCCCCAGTTGATGGAAGAGGTGGTAAAGGTGCTGTCTGGTCTTTCCCAGCTGTAGATGGAATTTCACATCAGGACTGGTGGGGGAGCAGGTGGCAGGGTAGTCCAGACCCACATTCTCTCTGCTTTCTGTGCCTGGGGTTTCTTTTTGCTGATGCAGGAATGTTCTGGCTAGTGGTGCATTCAACTTCCCACCATCAGCCAAATTAAAAGGAGAGGATCCCTCAGTGCTATCATAGTGAAGGGAAAAAAAAGAGGCTAGTATTGACAAGGCCATTGGCCCGAAGAAAAGAAGAAGTCCTACAGGTCCATCGGCGGACCCCATCCTGCCGGCGGCCCAAAGAAGAAAAGAGTCCTGCTGTCAGGCAGAAGAAAGAGAAAAGCTCCACAGAGTTGTTCGTGGACCCCAATCTTGCCAACAACCTGAAGAAAAGGAGAGGTTCCACAAGCCTGTCAGCCTGAAACAAAGGACAACCCCATTGGGTTGCCACAAAGAAGAGGCCTGCAGGTCTTTCTGCAGTTTCCATCCTGCCAGTGCCCTAAGAAGCAAAGCTGTCAGCCAGAAGAAAGAGAAAGGCCTTTCAGAGCCATTGGTGGACCCCCATCCTGCCAATGACCCAAAGAAGAGGAGGGGCCTGGACTGAGTTTGTCTAGGTGAGAGAGAGAGAGAGTTCATGGGTTTGTGTGTGAGAGAGAGAAAGAGGACATGGTTGGGCTTGTGTGTATGTGTTATGTTTTGAGGTGTGGGTCCTTGTTCACTGCAAGAGATGGCACCTCCCACAGGGCAGAACCCTGCAGGAACTTGCAGTAATAGGCTAGCTCCAAGCAGAGATGGACACAGAGAAAGGTAGTCTTTATTATACTGCAACGTAGATGGTAACCAGAGGAACGGGCAATGATCCCAGCCAGAAAAGGAGATCTCTGATGGCAATGTTCCGTCTGAAAGCTGCAGAGTGGCAAGGCAGTCACACAGTCTCACCGGGTCTCGAGAGGGAGATGGATCCGGTAGTGGTCCGTGAAGCGGGGTAAGCCGAGAACCCAGGCCTAGATGGAAGGCCAATGAGAGTAGATCCAGTAGTGGTCCACGGTGTGGGTAGGCCAAGGATCTAGGTAGAGAGAGATGAGGCAATGCAGAGACAGAACTGGAGCGGTAGTACTCACTCTGATGCTGGCAGTTGTAGTAGGAGAGAACCCCCGAGGAGCAGAGGTCCAGGATGAAATAAGACCCCCGAGGAGCGGGTACCTTAGGCATCCTTGAAGGTGGTAGGCAACCCCAGAGGGTAGACAGGAGTAAGGAAAGGCCCCCGAGGAGCGAGTACCTAGGCAACCTTGTTGGTAGCAGGTAACCCCAGAGGGTGTAGAGGAGTGAGGCAAGGCCCCCGAGGAGCGGGTACCTAAGTCGTCCTGGAGCGGGATTACACAGAGCGGCAGCATCTAGCAACATAAAGAGATCAGCATGGAGGATTCCTTGCTAACTCGTAATAGGAATCGTGAATGAAGTTTAAATACCAGAGCTCGTGACATCAAGCGGTGGGGACACCCCCGAGGTTCCCGCCATGACGCACGTAAAGGACGGGGCTGCGCGCGCATGCCCTAGGTGACTCCGGGAGAAAGATGGTGAACGCAATTGCCCATGCCAGACTGGGGATGCCGGAGGGGTCAGCATGGAGAAGCGGAGGCAGCCATCTTCCCAAAAGGAACCGAGTCAGACAGAAAAAAGGTGAGCAATAGAGGGCACAGCCGTCTGCGACTGACGGGCACAACAGTATGTGAGAAAGAGAGTGAGTGCATGGGTGGGTTTGTGAGTGTATGTGTATGTGTGTGCGCAAAACAGAGTAAGTGCATGAGTGAGTGTGTGTGTGTGTGTGAGAGAGTGAGTACATGACGTGTGTGAGAAAGAGAAAGTGTGTAGGTGTGAGACAGTGAGTGCATGGGTGGGTGGGTGCATGTGAGAAAGAGTGAGTACATGGGTGGGAGGGTAGGTGTGTATGAGAAAAAGAGTGAGGGCATGGGTGGGTTGGTGTATGTGAGAAAGAGAGTGAGCACATGGGTGGGTGGCCATATATGAGAAAGAGAGTGAGTGCATGGCTTGTGGATGGGTGTGTGTGAGAAAGAGATGAGTACATGGGTTGGTGTGAGAACAGAGTGAGTACGTGGGTGGGTGTGAGAAAGAAAATGAGTCATGGGTGTGTGTATGTAAGAGAGTGGGTGCATGGGTGGCTGAGTGAGTTTGAGAAAGAGTGAGTACATGGGTGCTTGTGTGTGTGAGAATGACCATGTGCTTATATGATAAAGAAGAAAGTTTGTGTGCTCTTTCCTCTCCTCACTAATCTATGACAATCTCAGGGTCAGTGGAAATCAAAAGCTAACAGATATGGAGAGTGGAGGAGTTTTAAAATTCTTATTAGTTTTAATTATTGGGTGCTGTTTAATGTGTCTGCTGGTTGGAAATATTTTATTGGTGTTTGGTTAATTTAAAAAAAAATGTATATGAGTTCTTAATTATTGGATGTTATTCTATTTGTCAGCTGTTTTGAAATATTCATTCTTTTGATTTATATGGTTCTATGATTGATGTTTTATATTTCTTTATTTTATTGATTGATGTTTTAGGAGGAAAGGTGATGTTTGTTTACTCTGCATACTGGGTTTGGCTTTTGGTTTCCAGTTCTGTTTTTGTCTGCACATTTCTACTTATGTTTTATAGTCTCTTTATTCTATATTTGATGAGGGTCTGACTGTATTCTGCTAGTATGTAGTTTCTATGTAGAAATCTATAGCAGCATGGTTTGTTCTGTTTTCCTGATACGAGATATATTAGTGTTTTAAGGACTGCTATCAGATGTGCAGTGTTGCCTTTTCATAGGTAAAGCTTGAGTTTGAGTACTGGCAGTTAATGCTGTTTTGTAATGGGAGGTTTATTATATTGTAATTGAAATTGTTTACTCATGGCTTTCAGGGCCAAGTTCATACCCAACACACATTACAAGAGACTTAAAACCATATGGGTTCCAACTAGTGTCTTTATTTATTTATTTTATTTTTTTAATTACAGGGTTTTCTGGTTGGCACCACAGCTGTATGCCCTTCCCCATAGAACAGGTAAGAATTAAAGGAAAGAACACAGAGGTCAATTAGCAGTTTCTCTCCTCAAGCTGCCATCTTTTACTTTGATCTGGCCCTGGGGTTAATGATTTTCTATTAATAAGGTAAAAGAAGTTATATATATTTAAATTGAAAATATATGCAAAATTATGCAAATTTCATACATAATTGCCAACCGAATTTTGAAAAATCTGCCACATAATTTGCTAACACTTGCAGTTGAATCTTGAAAAATCTGCCGTAGGAAACATGGAGCCCTGGTATAAGTGAGGGAATGTGTCAAATTTCCTGAAGTGGACTGCAGGCTGACTTTCCAGCTGGGAAGCAGCAACATTTTCTGTGTGGGATGAGGCTGAAAGTACACAGCCTATGGGCCCGTGTCCTGGATCTTTTAGTTATCTAGCAGTGCTTCTTCCCATGCCGCCTGGGGTTTTCCCTAAACGAGGGAAGGAATGAGTCAGTTTTTTAAGGCCCTTAGGGTTTTTCTCACCACCTATGAAGCTGCACACCTGTCAGTCAGAAAAAAAAATCACACTTCACATCATACATGTTATTCATAAATAAAGTTCTTTGCTGGTAATTTATAACAGGAAACAAATTCTACAAATGATACACCAAGGCTTAATGTTCCAAACAATACAGGAGAATACAATTCAGAAGAAAAAAGAAAAGATTTATGGTATTTTTTCAAATAATAAAATCATTTTAATCTAACACTAAATTTAAAGTAAGAACTGTGTGATAAAAATAACAAACATGTATTTATCATTTTATGACCTGGAGAACATAAAATAGATCAATGCTGAGATTTTAAGCCTGCTAGAGGGTTAGATATAATCATATTGGAGGTTCTTAAAAGTCTTAGTTTTTGGTCACATGTCAGTTTCAAATTTTCTGGTGCACCACCAACTTCAGTAATCACCCTATGCCTCTGGGTACAACATAATGATTATAAAAAATTAAAAACAATGAGAGAGTGAAGCTTATTCCTCCTTAAAACTTCATCTCAGTGAATCCAGGCACTTAAGGACAAACAGAAACTTGTTGACTCAAAAGAAAAGATTTTTTTTTATTCCTGGTTGAAAAAAAAAAGCACAGTAAGAAAGAAAACAAGTAGTGAGGTGAGAACTCAATGGAATTGCCAGGCTGGCACTTCAGAGAGGTGACTATTAAGCCTGTGAATTTAAAGCCAGCACCTGGGACAGGGTGGTGCCTTGCTACCCTATGTAAGGACTTTAGAATTAAAATATGGATTACCTCTTACAAAACTGACCGGTATTGAAACCTATGGGCCAGATTTTCAAAGGATTTACGTGCGTGGGGGGGGGGTTACGCACGCCGGGCCTATTTTAAAAAGGCTCGGCGACGCACATAAAGCCCTGGGATGCGTGTAAGTCCAGGGGCTTGCAAAAAGGGGCAGTCCAGGGCGGGGCAGGGGTGGGGGTGGGGCCAGAGGCCCCCGACATAGCGGCCATTTGCTGCTGTGTCAGAGGATCGCATGCCGGCAGGCTGCCGGCGCACGCAACTTCCCAGAGGCAGGCACAAAAGGTAAGACAAAGGTCAGGGGGGGTTATAGTAGAGCTGGGGGGGAAAGGTTAGGGGAGGGGGGGAGGGAACGAGGGAAGGCAGCATGGCTCGGCACGCGCAAGGTACACAATTGCATACCCCCTTGCACGCACCGACCCCCGATTTTATAACATGCGCACGTCTGCGTGCGCATGTTATAAAATCGGGTATAATTGAGTGTGCGCTGGGTAGCGTGCGCACCTTTTAAAATTTACCCCTATGTATTTATAGAGTTTCCCTTTGAAAATCCCAGTAGTACATATTGGGGCGGATTTTAAGAGCCCTGCTCGCCTAAATCCGCCCAAATCCGGGCGGATTTAGGCGAGCAGGGCCCTGCGCTCCGGTGAGCCTATTTTACATAGGCCTACCAGCGCGCGCAGAGCCCCGGGACTCGCGTAAGTCCCGGGGTTTTCTGAGGGGGGCGTGTCGGGGGCGGGCCTGAACCGCGCAGCGTTTTCGGGGCGTGTCGGGAGCGTTCCGAGGGCGGGCCCGGGGGTGTGGCTACGGCCCGGGGCGGTCCGGAGGCGTGGCCGTGCCCTCCGGACCCGCCCCCAGGTTGCGTCCCGGCGCGCTAGCGGCCCGCTGGCGCGCGGGGATTTACGTCTCCCTCCGGGAGGCGTAAATCCCCCGACAAAGGTAAGGGGGGGGTTTAGACAGGGCCGGGCGGGTGGGTTAGGTAGGGGAAGGGAGGGGAAGGTGAGGGGAGGGCAAAAGAAAGTTCCCTCCGAGGCCGCTCCGATTTCGGAGCGGCCTCAGAGGGAACGGGGGTAGGCTGGGCGGCTCGGTGCGCGCCAGCTATACGGAATTGATAGCCTTGCGCGCGCCGATCCAGGATTTTAGCGGATACGTGCGTATCCGCTAAAATCCCGCGTACTTTTGCTGGCGCCTGATGTGCCAGCAAAAGTACGCCAAATCGCGCAGTTTGAAAATCTACCCCATAATACGAGTATAAAGTTTCCATGCATTTTGTGTTTGTATCAAAGCATTGGAAAGTAAGCACAGAGATTAAAAAATGCAATCTCTGTGCACACTTCCCACTTTTTCGTGCTGGTAAAAGTATGCATGCTGTGGGTAGCACACATACATTTAGCCACATGGAGGAGAGGCAATAATCAAAATGCTATCTTATGCAGGTAAATTGCCCCCATATATAATATTAGGGGTATTAGTTCATTTCTTAATACATTGGATCATCCCACTTAGTGCTGAAGGAAAAAAAAATAAGTTGGAATCTATAATTACACAGAAGGAAATTCAGGAAACCATTAAATCTTTAATTCCTCATAAGTCACTAGGACTGGATAGATTTATGGGGTAATTTTATCAAGCCTTTAATAGCAAGGTGACTCCCCATCTTAAACAACTATCAATATTTCATTTCCCAGAGTACAGTTGAGGGTCTTTGCTGAGGCCATAAGAATAGTATTAGGGAAACCAGACAGGGACTTGCTGCTTACTCAGAATTACAGGACTTGCGCATTAATTAATGTGGATTATAAAATTTACCCTAACATATAAGGCGTAAGAGTAAGCAATGTCATAGGGGGATTAAGGCACATAGATCAGTAAAGTTTTTATGCCACAGATCATTCAAGCCTATTTTGTAAAAAAAAAAAAAAAAAAAAAAGCCTTCAGTCAAGTGGAGAGGCAGTATTTATTTCAGGTTTTAATTGAATTTGCTTTTGAAAAATCCTTTGTGCAAGGGACCTTTATGCTATCTGGAGCCCCTAGAATAAGGTTATTGGTGAACATTATTCTTTCACATTTCTTTGCCCTAGGAAGAGGTAATAGCAGGGATGTCCCTTATTCTCTTTCCCTTCCTACACATTTTTCTTAAACTTACCACTAGAACCTTTAGCAAATGCTGTCAGGCAAACTAAATAAATTAATAGGTTTGGTGTTAATTACATGGAATGTAAATTATCCAACAATGCGGATGATTGATTAATCTATTTAACTAGTTGGATGTTTCCATTCCAAAGCTCTTAGACACCAATGCCCTGTTTTTTATCAATTAGTTTACAAAATCAATTGGTCCAAATCAAAAAAGCTCCCCTTTAATATTTATTGCACAAAAGCTATTTTTGATCTTTTCTAAAAGAATAAAGTACTTGGGAGTGATATACTATAAAGTTTTAGAAAAAAAATATACTGTATTGATTAATATGGGAGATATGGAAGCTGTATTTCAAGAGATTATTTTAAAATACCCAATGTCATAATTATCATGGTGGAGTAGACCTGAGACGTTTAAAATATCTATTCTGCTGCATGTAAATGATATAATAATTATGTTGCTCATACTTTTTTTTTTATGACAGTGAACTGCATGCTTTTATATTTCATCTGAAAAAAGTAATATCTAGTATATTCCACAGGAATTTGAAAAGAGAAAGACAAGGTCCACTTCCCAAATTTTCCACTGTTATCACCACGCATATATCTTGCAACAGAGTTTTGTGGCTACATAATTTGAAGGGAAGAGAATAAATTCTCAGTGGATGGAGACAGAAAGAAAATTAAAGTCTTCTTCCCCTCTATTATATTCCTGAAAAATTGTTAAGGAAAATAGTAGTAGTAGTAGTATTAATGTCCAAGTGTAAAGCTTTTCAAAAACCGGAAGATTCATTGAAAATTAAATGGAAGGACACTAGCTAAATGATCCTATTGTATAAGCTAATGTTTAAAATTAACATATTGGCTCACATATAAGATGGTTTCAAGTATAAAATGACCTTATATTTGAGTCAATATAGTAGAAACACCTTGGTGCAGTCAAAAGCAGCCATCTACCCTGCAAATCCAATTAATAAATATACACATCCTCTTTACCTTCCCAATCCTTGAACTTCCCCTCCCAAAAATTCAATCCCCGAGTCCCAGCTCTCCCATAATACTTTACTGCCCCCTACCCCCATGGCCCAGCTAACCAAAAAACAGAGCTGGTAGCCACACAATTTTGTAACTTGCTTTTCCTACTGTTGGCACTTCTTTCTCCCATGCAGTTCACATAGCAGCTGTTTGAACCATATGGTCTCCATACATTTCTACAGACTCAAACAGCTGATCTGTAAACTGCACTTGAGGAAAAGGTGCCAATATGTAGAGGAGCAATTTAAAGCAATGGTTCCTAAACCTATCCTAATGGCAGAATCAATAATCAGACCCATGAAAAAAATGCCCCTTGTGGATATAGTTTTCCTCTGAATCACAGAGGCAAGATCTGGTGTTCCTATAATAGAAACAAAGTTAGTTAGTTGAAGAATCATGTGATGGAGTTCCCCATACAGGCATAGGTTTGCCCAACATTTTAGAAACAGGATCCAAGGCCCTAGGAATAGGATCTGATCATTAATCTGTTGCGTCCATCGGTGCTAGACGGCTTCGCCCTGTTTACCTCACCTTATTCACGGCTCCTCTCGCTTACTTAGGAAAGATGGCTACCGCAGAATCTACAAGCCGACCTCTCCGGCGTCCCCGGAATGGCTATGGTGCAGCCTCCCGCCATTGCTCCTCCCAGGTACCTACTAGGGTGCACGCACGCGTACAACCCACGTCTTTACACCACCCTTGGCGTGAACCTCGAGGGCTTTCCCTCATGCTGACGTCACGCCATCCGGGTATATTACCTTCACTAGTTTGCTAGCTCATTGAGTTAGCAAGGACTCAAATTTGTTCTTGTCTACGCTACTCTGCCGCTTCTGTGCTGCCGCTGGAAGCTCTCTCTCTGCCCTTCAGGGTAACTGCTAACCTGGGTACCCGCTCCTCGGGGGCCCTCTGCTTTATTTCAGGTGCCTTACAGGGAAAAGGTACTCACTCCTCGAGGGCCTGCTTTCCCTGCCTCGGTGCCTGTACCTTCTTCAACATACCTGGTGGAATCGCATACCAACAGCAAACACCTAGTGAGTACTCTAACTCTCCGTCTATCTCATCCACAGTATCTCCTAGCTGGGAAACCTGCTGCGGAACCTCCTATCATCATCAAGGTGAGAAGGGCTCCCTCTTCCGAGGTCCCTGAGACTGCTACTACCAGACTGCCTCACTACTGCCACCTCTGTTGGATCTCTTCAAGCTGTTTAATAAAGAACTAACTGTGTTTTGTGCATTACGAGTCTAGCCCAGTGCTGTGGCTCCTCACGGGGCTCCTCCCCGTGGGCGTGGTCATCTCCCACAGCACCCAAGGATCCACCAAAACACACTTAACCATAACAGAATCACTAAAGCAAAGGCACATTCTTTGCAGGGGTAGACAACAGTTAAAAGTATTGAAATCTTGCTATTGCTATGAGAGCATAAACCAAACCTTATTGTTGAATTCTAGAGTGACCATCATATAGCACTTCAGGCGTATTTTAAATGAACCCTGTTAGAGTGCTAGGGCTTCATAATCATCAGTCACTCTATAGTGTGTATGGATTCTTAGTATTAAAGCTATCCATTATTTATCTTTGGATAAAGTCCACTGTATAATAGAGCCGCTTGTTGTCCTTGTAATCCTGTCCTCCAACACTGCAATATTTCGGAGAATATTATCCTTCTTCAGGGATGTATAGATCTTTAAAGATTAAACTTCAGAATCCTTATATGTGGACTTGTGCAATTTATTTGGTCAGAAGTAGTACTACTGGTCAGTAGCGGCCATGACAAGTTACAACAGCGCATAGCTCACAGCATCGCGTTCCAACACATCGAAGATGTTCAAGACAGAGTAGTTAGCTTTTTTGAACTACTTCTAACCAAATAAATTGCACAAGGCTAGCCAGCAATGGGTTTGATCATTCAATTCCTGGAGAGGCCTCTGGGTATCATCAAACAACTCTGGATACTTTGACCAAGCACACAGTGAGGTTAAGCAAAGCATGCTTCTTTATTTTAAATTCTGCAGCTTTATTGTCAGGCCATAGTTAAGCCAGCTGACTGGTGCTATGTCTGGGGCACAGCTAATTGGTTCTTGAGATGCCCAGCCCTCCCCCTCAATAGCACAGGCCTAGCTTGACTGGGCTTTACTAGAGTCCGGTTACCGTTGTAACAGGACACTATACAGCAAACTTTAAAACTGGGCTATCTGGTTCAAAACCAGTCAGTTGGCCACCCTAGACTCATATAAGGTTTCAAATTTGGTCCACAAGAGTAGTCTCAAGAGCAAGATACAGACCATAATACAAAAGCAAGATACAGACCAGGACAATGACCAATATTTGGATCCCAAGCTCTGGCAATATACTGAACATGAGGCTAAAATATAAGTTGAATCCAGTCAGAACAAAATGGCCACTGCAGGACATGCAAGCCTTAGAGTTGGAGGCTTAACAGACTGTCTTTGAAGTGGATTGAAGGCTAGAAGCAATTTCACTTCTTCCTTGTCAACTTCTACATATTCCTCTCTTTCATCACTGAGTATCAGAATGCCATTTTTGTTCTTCCTTCCATCACTAACATATCTAAAAAAATGTCTTGTCCCCTTGTTCTACATGTTACCCCAATTCAGTATATTAGCTGAATTTGGATGGGGGGGGTCATAAAAAAACAAAATATAATACAATCCCTGGCTAACTCCAAATTGTTCACTGTCACCAGTCCTTGTTGCACTGAGGGAGGGTTTTTTCTAGTCGTGGGGAGGATATCCTTCAGGACCCAGGCATATAAGTAGAATCCCTTTCCCTTATGTGTTACTAAACCTCTTGCTGTGATGGTGATGCAGTGACAAGAAACACACAGATTTAGATGCTCCAAAATCAAAGTTTACTGAGAGTTCTTCAAATTAAATAAAGTTCCAGTAGTTTGAATAAAGCTGTTACAAATTGCATCTGTGTGAAAACTGGTTTCTTTACATTCTGTATTCCCTTTCTTTCTTTCTGTGTATGTGTTCTCAGTTCAGGCTCTTGGGACAGAGCTTACCTTTCTCGGATCAGGTAGGCTGGGATGGGATTTCCCCCACCAGGACTAGAACCAAACGTGGGAGCAGAGCCAAACTGGGTCTTCTGCCTATACCAGCCACTCCCCTGCAACTTGAAGCCTTGGTTTCTGGTGGCTGGCAGGACTTAGCTGGAATTGGATAGGCCAAGTCCAGGAGCATGGCTAGACTAGGAACATATCACACGCTGGGAGCTGAGACACAGCACTGGCTGGAATCTGGAACAAGGTATAGCCTGGGACTGAGGGTAATCATGAATGTATTCAGGCAGAGCTGAAGACCCGGACTGGAATCAAGGGCATGCTGGGACCAGGGGATAAGGGCAAAGCCTGAGACAAAGGAAAAGGGCAAGGCCTAGGAAACAGACAAAGTACTGAAGTGAACTGGGCAGGGCAGGACAAGGACTGGATTGGACTGGTAGGTCCAGACAGGATAAGAAAAGACAAGGACTAGACTAGAACAGGCAGCAATAAACAAGAAGGCAGAAATAGAGTTCAAGACTGGCTAGGTGAACCTAGAAGGTCCAAAGGTCGCAAGGCAGGACAGGGAGGTCCAAGAGGCCACTGAGCAAGGCAGAGAGTCCCAAGAGGCCACAGAACAAGGCAAGAAGGCCTGGAAGTCCACAAAGCAAGGCAGGAGGCTAATATAGGCCACAAGGAAAAGCAGGAAAGCATGGTAAGGATGGCTAGGTCAAGGCGCTGAGATGACTCGATGAAAAGGCAAGAAGGGAATGGACAGGCTGGGTTAAGTAGGGCTGGAACTTCCACATCATGTGATCACCAAGGAGGTGACTAGAGCAGTTGTAAGCGAAGCTCATTGATGATTTCTGCTGGCAGGGAGGCTGTGTAGCAGGCAGAATCATGTCATTACCCCTCTTGAAATGAATGGTTAAAGGTCCCAGTTGGGCAGGGAAATCGTAGGTGTGAGGGGGATCCCCTTAGTTCCAAAAAAGCATACCTGAGGTCCATGAGAGTCCAACCTGTGTCCTATGTCCCAAAAGAGGGAGATCCCCAGTGAGTAGTCTCCAAAGATCTTGGCTCTTCTCTCTTCTTCACACTCTGAACTCCTCCTGAGGACCTCTCATGGGGAAAGGTCTGATGCTGAAAGAAGCAGGGCTGTTACAACCCAGCTTAAGTGTGAAGAAGGGTAGTGGTAATATTTCCTCACAATCCAAAAAGGAGGAAAACACTTCTAAAGTCCATAAAACATCCCCTGAGATGATAATTCTCCACTGATCTTTCCCTGATAGTGAAAGGGAATACAGAGATATTCCTATCCCTGGCCACCGGATCTGGGAAAGTCTTTACTCCAGTACAGTCAGGTTCTCACCTCAGGTAAAAATCCCAGAAAACAAACCCCAACTTCTAACAAAAGTCTCCAAAAACTGGAGGCAGATCCTAATAGGGCAAGTGATCCTTTTCCTTAAACACCAAGCCCTAACTCAAATCAGAGGTAACAGAAACAGCTCAGCACCTTCTGGGAGGTGCTATTGAGAATGGTATGCCCCTTTATATTTCTCTAACTCAAGGGCTGGGAGCTAGGTCCATCTCGTGGAGACCTATGGGGTTTCTACATACATTATTTGCTATTTTTTCTTCAATTTGCATCATTGTGTTCCTGACTACTTTCCCAGCTTCTCTTACCTTTTCCAGATATTGTCACCTGTCTTCCTCTTTCTGTGATCTCTTGTAGTTTATGAACGCTAACTTTTTTCTCCTTACCTTTCAGCCACTTCTTTAGAAAACCATAGTGGCCTCTATTTTTTCTTTTCTTTATTTATTTTCCTATCAAAAAATATAGTTGCCCTTATAATACTGTAAACACTTGGGCTGGGAAAACTATCTGCTTGCACGGTCATGCTAGTAACCAAGGGCTTCAGGTTTTAGGGGTTTCCACTTTAAGTTGTTAGAATGAAAATAGTTTGCTAGATGTTGTACCTCAGGTATATTCATTGTTTAAAATAAATTTTAAAAAAAAAGGACATCCTAGTAGAATAAACAAGTTTTTTGAAGACCTAAACTGGCAATCCAGCAAGTATTTTTCTTTTTCTTATTATTCATTGCAAACAACTATATTAATAGCACACATTTAAATTACTTCACAATGTAATAAGGCAAATGCTGCAAACAATGCAAGATAGTTATTCAAAATGTTCAGATTATACTTTATATCAATAATCCAAAGGGTTTTTTTTATTTAATCTTTATTGAGGTTTTTTACATCATTCAAGAGAAACTTAAGAAATCAAAAGAAACAGACATATCAATATATGCAACAAAGGACGAAAAATTCCAATACTCATTCAAACCACATTATAGGGCGAGATATAATATTGATTAAGTCAACAAAGAAAGCCTAGCACCATTTCTAAATACAGCACGACCTGGATTTATTTTACAGTATTAATATCAGGAGGAGGATACTTATTTTGTAAGAAATTCTCTAATTGAATGGGATAAAAAATGTATAGCTGATTCTTTGAAGTTTAATAAGGTATTTGCAAGGGAATTTTAATAAAAATGAGGCACCCAGAGCTAAAGCTCTGGATTTTTTAACCAAAATAATCTTCTATAAACTTGCAACTCTTTAATCACATCCAGGAATACAACAATCTTGTGCAAATGGAATCTTAAAATAAAAAAAGTTTCAAAGTCCACTGTTTATCATATTCATGAACAAAAACTACCAACAAAGTAGTTTTATCTTTAATATCCAAATTAGATTCCTACAGAAACTGTGTTAAATCAAGGGAATCCTTTTTAGACTTATACAACAAAAACATGAGGTTGTTGGGGATATCAGCTTTACTTTCCAGAAGATAAGCTTTCTTTATTTCAGGAATAACCTTTAGAGATTTTTAGAAAATACAAATAAAATCTTCTAATCATCTCAACAGGAGAGTCAATACACACCAAAGAAAATTTAAAAATCTCAAATTAAATTCCTTTAAATAATTGCTCCTGCTTTCAACTTTCCTGTGTAAAAGCTGATTATCCTTAATCAGGGAAACAATAGCATCACGCATGCAAGAACATGTTTCCTTAACAGTAAACATCTGTCCCTCTAAATCTGAGATCTTCAGAGACTGATCATTTACTTGGACAGTTAGATTCCCTAATGATCCCAAAATTGAATCAATCCTTGCTGAAAGAGCCAGTTCCAACTTGGTAACTACTGTCCAGAGTGAATCCAATGTTAACAAAGCATCAGGGCAAAGAATAGGAGTACTACCAGGAGTACCGATGTCGCTGATGGAATGGAACCAGAGATCCCAATGGCTTCAATTTCATTGTGTCTCAAATCTTGCCTAGTAAAATTAGAGGATTCTAAAGTTGTCAGATTTTGTTGAGGGGTAGAATGAGACACATATGGGAATGATCTCAGATTACCTTTTTTCTTTTTACCTATGAGCTGAAGAATCCAACAAATAGCAAGAGGACATTTCCTCCAAAATGAGCCAACGCTGCATGCTGATGTCACCTGGGCATCTTATCCTGTTGCCCAGGTGACTTCAGCCAGCAGTGTCTGAGGCAGGTAGGTTCTCAGATGTGAAAGGACAAGACAGTCAGGAGGAACTCACTCACATTCTCCCACAGGTTTTCTGCAGGCCATGATCTTATCCTGGACCCGGGTGATGTCAGCCAGCAGTGTATGAGGCAGGCAAGTTTCCTGATTTTAGAGGGCAAGCCATTCAGGAGGGATTGTAGTCATGTTCTCCCCAATACAAATATTTTATCTTTCAGAGCTATTAATCTGGAACAGACTCCCTCAAGAAACTCCAGAATAACTTCACATAAGTAAAATTCTCTTTATCCCTTTTTTTTCTTTTCTTTTAACTATTGTCATGACGAATAAGGCTAATTTGATTCATTCGGGGGCCCTACCAAATGAAACAAACCTTATTCGTTTGTTTTGTTCTAAACAAATGCATAGGGCCTAGGTCTAGGCCTGAAGCCAGGGCTTCGCCTATGGCAAAGGCTGAGACCTAGGCCCTAGGCATGGCACTGGCTTAAGGCCTAGGCCAATGCGCCAGCATCATGCTCAGGCATAGGCCGAGGCCCAAAGCAAGGACCATGGCCTAGGCCTGAGCACAATGCTGGGGCCTCAGCTGAGACCCCCAAAAATTTAAAAACAAAACCTTAATTGATCCATCAAGTATCCATCGAAGGCTGAGTCCCAACGCCAGGGCCTCAGCCTGGACCCAGGCCTGATGCTGCGACCCAATCCAGAGGCTGGGTCCCAACGCTGGGACCTTGGCCCGGGCCCAGGCTGAAGCCACGAATGGACCCGGAGATCAGGTCCCAATGATGGGGCTTCAGCCTCGTCCCAGTGTCAGGCCTAGGCCTCGGAGCCCAGGCCTGGATGCTCCTCCCAGCAGACACAGTCATTTTCCTTCGGAAAGAGGAAAGAAGAAGATGCAAGGAGCTTCCAAGGCCTGGACTCTGAGGCCTGTGCCTGATCCTGGGATGAGGCCCAGGCATTGGGATCTGGCCGAGGCCCCGGCATTGGTCCTGGGTCCAAGCCTAGGCCCTAGCATTGGAACCCAACCTCTGGGTCAGGTTGCTGCATTAGGCATGGGCCCAGGCTGAGGTCCTGGCATCAGGACCCGGCCTCTGGGTCAGTTCACAGTGTTGGGCTGGGTCCAGCCAAGATTCTGGTGTTGGGACTCAGCCTTTGGGCCAGGCCACAGCATTGGTCCTGGGTCTGGCTGAAGTTCCAGAATTCGGGCCTGCCAGCATCAGGTCTGGATCTGGGCTCCAGCTGAGTCCCAGGTGTCAGGCCTAGGACTAGGCCAATGTCTCAGCTAAGCGTAAACTAGGGCCGTGATAATCTGATGCAGCTTTGGCCTATGCAAGTCCGAGGCTTCGGCCTGGTCCGAGCCAGCAGATCTCCATTGTACCGGGTAAGTGAGGGCTGCAGGGGATCCTAGCCCCAGCATTTTTCTGAGAGGGTAGGAGGGAGAGCTTGTTTTCATTTTTGGCCATTTTGGGGGTTTTTTTAAGTGCTTGATTCATTTTTTTTCAAACGAATGAAACAAATCAAGCAATCCACAAACCAAAATTCATGGGGAAAAAAACCTTCTGAAAACGAACCGAAAAACAAAAACAAAAATTTTTTTCTCTGCACATCCTTATCATTATATTCTTTTTTAATTTTTAAGAACTGATTCTTTGTGTATCTTATATTTCATATATTTAATGAAACTTTCAAGATACTCAAGATCTCAGAAGGTAAGTATTTTATGTACTTTACTACAATTATTGTGTGCATTTCTATTGTAGGTGAATATTCTCATTTCCCTATTCTATCTCTGTGTCTTTTCTAATAAACTGTACCTCTTTTTGCAGGTCATTGAATGTTTCTGCTGTTTGTGTGCACACATCTTAGATTCCCATACAGTAGTAGCTTATGAACAGAGTTTCTGAGTACTGCTGTAGAGTGACAAGCTTGTTACACAGGAGATGATAAGAAGCTGGTGAATTGAGAATGAAGCTAGCAAACACTGCTTCTTTAGCGTAGACAGGAGCTTTTTAACTCTTGATCATATTTTCCATCCAGATTCCTGGCAGGCTCTCTACCTACTACATGACTTTTAACCAAATTAAAAATGGAATCTATCTTCCTCCAACCAAAAGTCTTCTGCTATCTAAGTGTAACCCTCAGTGGAGGTCTCACAAGCTTATTGTACTGAGACATTAGCTAATTAAAATGAAAGGATAACTATAATTACCCTAGCTAATAGCATAGTGGAAAGGGGTTCAGAAGTATGAATTGAGACTTGAAACAATGAGATTGTAACTGTGGCTGTGAGATGTGACACAAGGGAGTGATATTAAACAAGGGATAATTGTGAACTTTAACGATGAAACTTGAGAGAATTGTCAGTCTGAGGTCCATATTCCAAAGCATTTAGAGGGTTATTTATCAAATTGCTTTATGGTGTTTTCGCATGCGTTAAGGTGTTTTTTGCATACAAAAAGCTGAATAATTGAACACAGGTCGAATCTGACACATACCCGTGAAAATGCTCCTCTGGTTGAACACTGGACTCAATCTTCTCACACAATATCAGATCTTTTCTTTTTTGTTTTGGAAGTAGTCTCTTTCCTGAGTAGAGGAGGTAATCATTCAGAGTATCTTATTCGCAAAGAACAAAAATGGATTTACACCCTGAATACTGTTGCCCCATTTGGTCTCAACAAAGAGATCGAATGGTTTTACTTCACCTAATTCTGATAGGGACTTGAGAACCAATTTCTGATTGGTTAGTTCTCCTGTTTAGCTGATTGGTCCGCAATTTTGGCACCTTTTTTGATACCTTTAAATATGTTTCAGTGTAACTGATGTACACGCTCCCTGCCATATCCTGTGTAAACTTCTGAAAGGTATGTTAAAACTATTATGTATATTATCTGTATTTTCGGCTTTGGGGTCTTAATCTAATATAGTCCTTTTGATGTTCTTTTGTAGAAACTGTGATCTTTAACTGCTTGTCCCTCCCGACGCAGCCTCGGCGAAACATGGGTCCGTGTCGGGGGACCCTATAAATGTTACTATGACTACAGTTACAGTGGAGTTGCCACGCAAAAAAACAATAAAGAAATTGTTTTGAAATTTATAACGGACTATATACGTTTTTTCTGCACTCCTTGGATTTCCACCACCACCATGACATCTCCACTACTCTTATCTTCAATCCACGGGGAGCCCTTACCGGGCAAGGTACCCAGCTCACCAAACCAGTGAGTTTACAGACCAGTGCTCTCCATTCAGAGACTATCTCCTTCTTTGTACTAGAAAAGGCCATGCACCCTGTAGTACTGGGGCTACCGTGACTGCAGCAACATATGCCTCAATTCAATTGGGCCACTCTGGAGCTTTCACGTTGGGGTCCAGATTGCCATGGTAAATGTCTGATGGAGGTCTCTCCTATACCCTGAATGCCAACTACCCCATTGATGCCTGGGTTGCCGCCTCAGTATGCATCTTTTCAAGATGTATTTTCCAAAGAAGCCGCAGACATACTACCTCCACACAGATCCTACGACTGCGCCATCAATTTGAAGCCTAACACTGAACCACCCAAAAGGAAGGGTTTACCCTCTCTTCGTGGTAGAAAATAAAGCTATGTCTGAATACATACAGGAGAACCTTCAGAAAGGCTTCATAAGACCCTCCACGTCTCCTGCCGGTATAGGCTTCTTCTTTGTGGGGAAGAAGGACGGAACATTGCATCCATGCATTGACTATAGAGGTCTAAACGAGATCACTGTGAAAGACTGCTATCCCTTACCACTCATCTTAGAGCTATTTGATAGACTACAGGGAGCCAAGATATTCTCCAAGCTTGATCTCAAGGGAGCCTATAACCTAGTTTGCATCCACTCTGGCGATGAATGGAAGACAGCCTTCAATACCCGGGATGGGCACTTTGAATATCTAGTGATGCCCTTCAGCCTGTGCAACGCCCCAGCTGTCTTCCAAAACATGATGAACGACATTCTGCATGATCTACTCTACAAATGTGTCATTGTGTACTTGGATGACATCTTGATATTTTCCCAGGACATGAACACTCATCTGGAAGATGTCAAAAGGGTGCTGCAAAGACTCCGCAAGTACTGCCTATACGCCAAGTTGTCAAAATGCAAGTTCCACAAGGAATCAGTGCCTTTCTTAGAGTACATTGTTTCCAACCAATGTTTCCAGATGGACCCACAGAAGCTGGAGAGCATTCAGAAATGGACACAACCCACAGGTCTAAAGGCTCTTAGACAATTTCTGGGATTTACCAACTACTACAGAACATTCATCAAGAACTACTCCTCACTAACTGTTCTGCTTACAACAGTGACTAGGAAAGGTGCCAACGTTGCCAATTGGTCTACGGAGGCAGTAACAGCATTCCAGAAACTGAAAGATGCCTTCTCGATCAAGCCATGCCTCCGATATCCGGATCCAACCCGGCCCTTCATCGTAGAGGTCGATGCCTCAGACGTAGGCGTGGGGGC
The DNA here is from genome assembly GCF_901001135.1 of Rhinatrema bivittatum. Lineage (NCBI taxonomy): Eukaryota > Metazoa > Chordata > Amphibia > Gymnophiona > Rhinatrematidae > Rhinatrema > Rhinatrema bivittatum. The sequence continues at coordinate 119,491,262 of NC_042623.1, forward strand.
CGTGCTAAGGCAGTCCGGTGACTCTAAGACCTTACACCCATGTTCTTTTTTTTCCTCAACGCTTCTCGCCAGCGGAGAAGAACTACGGCATAGGGGATAAAGAACTACTGGCAATAAAGATAGCATTTGAGGAGTGGCACCCCTGGCTTGAAGGTGCACAAAATCAGATCACAGTTTTCATGGATCACAAAAATCTAGAGTACCTCCGTCATGCTCAGCGCCTAAACCATAGGCAGGCGAGATGGTCCCTGTTTTTCAACAGATTTGACTTTGTGCTGAAATACCACCCTGGAGATAAGAACGTCAGAGCAGATGCCCTATCTCGCTCATTTCTCTCTGAGGACATACCTGATGAACCCCAACATATCATAGACCTGAAAAGAGTTATCTTATCAGCTACTCACCCAGTACCCGCGGGTAAGACCGTTGTACCCAAGAACCTAAGGAAAAAGCTGTTAGCATGGGCTCACAATTCTAAACTGGCTAGATACCCTGGTCAACGCAGAACTCTGGCTAAACTACAGAAGTACTACTGGTGGCCCACCATGAAGGAAGACACATTCTCCTATGTCGCTTCTTGTTCCAACAGTGCCAGACAGAAACCACCGCCAGACGTCCTTGGGGCCTTCTCCAACCATTGCCAATGCCAGATGAGCCCTGGACTCACATTGCTACAGACTTTGTGGTAAGCTTACCACTCTCGGGAGGTAACAACACCATCTGGGTTACAGTGGATTATTTCTCAAAGATGGCTCACTTCGTCACTCTCCCTGGCTTACCCTCAGCCATGGAACTTGCAAAGCTTTTCATCACTCACATCTTTCGCCTACATGGCATGCCAAAGCACATCATCTCTGACAGAGGAACCCAATTTACAGCTAAGTTCTGGAAAGCATTGTACAAGAAGTTTGATATCTCTCTCGCTTCACCTCTGCATACCATCCTCAGTCGAACGGGCAAACAGAGAGAATGAAAAGGACACTCAAGCAGTTTATTCGTGCCTACGTTGGTACACGTCAAAATGATTGGGCTGAACTGTTGGCTGAATTTGCCATCAACTCTCATCCAGCAACATCAACTGGATCAAAACCATTTGAAGTAGTCTACGGATGACTACCATTACCACCCTTGCCACTTCCACTTTCAGTGTCATCCCTGGCAGCTCAATCTACTGCCAAAGATATCCAACAACTATGGACTAAAACTAAAGAGATGCTTCGTAAAGCAGGACAAAGAGCAAAGAAAGGCTATGATGCTCACCACTGCAAGGCTCCAGAATTCCAGCCTGGTGACAAAGTCTGGCTATCTACAAAACTTCTAAGACTCAAATTACCATCAGCTCGTTTTGCTCCATGCTTCGTCAGACCCTTTCCCCTTTTCCGATACTAGGTACTCTTAAGTACAGTCTGCAACTTCCACCAGCAATGAAGATTCATACACAACTGTATTCCCTGCTATCGTTGCCTCCCATCTCCTTCCTGTCTGTTTATTTTGTTAATCCCTAAGTTATATGTAAAGCCTGTTGCTGAATCTAATGTTCTACTGTAAACCAATCGGATGTTCCAAACGATGATCGGTATATAAAAACTACAAATAAATAAATAAATAAATAATGTGTTCCATGTCTCACTACTGAAACCGAGTCCTTAGCGAGTTCTCCACCAAGACACCTGAACCTACACCTATAGATGCTGAAGAAGACATCAAATACAAGGTAGACGCTATCCTTGATGTGAGAAAGAGAGGCAGAGTATGGGAATACCTCCTGTCATGGGAGGGTTATGGACCTGAAGAAAACTCTTGGAAACCTTTGGCAAATATCATGGATAAAGAGATGTTTCAGCAATACCACAGAGCGCATCCTCAGAAACCAAGACCAGGTAGGAGGACTGGAGGGGTTCCTTTGAAGGGGGGTACTGTTGCGTCCGTCAGTCTCAGACGGTTTCAACCCTTGTACCTCACCTTTTTCTCTGCTCTCCCCACTAGCCTTGGAAAGATGGCTACCACCGCGCCTGCAAGCCGCATTCTCCGGCATCCCCAGAACGGCTATGGCAAAGCCTCACACCATGTTTCCCCTAAGGGTCTCCTAGGGTGCGTGCGCGCACACCACCCACGTCTCTATCCACGTCATGGCGGGAACCTCAGGGGCATCCCCCTCGAGTGACGTCACGCCATCTGGGTATTTAGCCTACGCTTGTTTGCTAGCTCATTGAGTTAGCAAGGATTGGATTTGTCCGTCGCTTCCATGCTGCCGCTGGAAGCTCTCTCTGCCCTTCGGGGTATTCTCTAACCTGTGTACCCGCTCCTTGGGGTCCCTTTGCTATATTTCAGGTGCCTTATTGGGATCAGGTACTCGCTCCTCGAGGGCCTGCTCTCCCTGCCTCGGTGCCAATAACCATCTACTTCTGCCTGGTGGAATCGTCAACCTTACAGCTACCATCTAGTGAGTAATCTAATTCTCAGTCTGTCTCATCTTCAGCTCTATACATACAGTAACCCAGAGCTTTTCACACGATGTCAATCTTTTACGACGCTGCACCACCAAAAATATTTAGGCAATGACCTTCATAATAGGCTTCCTCGTTAGGGCTTTCGCCTATTCAACTCGGCCTTATGCATAATCATAGGTCATGATGTTAAAGATATTTTTTTGAGAAAGTTTTCTTTTGCAAATTAAAATGAATAAAGTCAATGACTATTTCAAACTCTGACTGGCATTATTCCATGTGTATAGTCCATCATTTAAATGGTTAGACTTATCTGAATTGTAGCGCTTTTTCAGTCAAAAACCATGACAATGTTCACAGTGCTGACCCGACACGGAGCCGTGTTTCGGACTGCTTTCACCATCTCCCAGCCTGTATGTATACTGTATGTATATTGTTTGTTCCCAACACTTTTCTATAATAATATCAAGTCCCACTCTAGTTATCTTTAAGTCATCTTCAGCTCTGCCATGCTGGGAAACCTACACCTGGATCTCCCTATACCATCCTGGTGAGACGGGTTCCCTCTGCCGAGGGTCCCTGGACTGCTACCTCTGGATCACCTCACTACTGCCATCTCTGGTGGTAAACATCAGCTGTACAATAAAAGTCAAAACTGTGTTTGTGCGTCCTGAGTCTAGCCCAGTACTATGGCTCCCCACGGGGCTCCTCCCCGTGGGTGTGGTCATCTTCCACAGTACTCAAGAATCCACTCAAACACTTCAAAACCATAACATTGTGTGCTGCAACTGGTGCAGAATGAGCCCATTAAAGTAATTATGGGGGCTGGTTACTGTGAAAGGATGATGCCCCAAATCCCTCCCCTGGATGGAAGAGCTACTATTGAGCAAAAAATTACATTTAAGATTCTCACATTAGTTCATCAGGTTGGTTTTCGCAAAATGACACATTGTCTCTCTAGTTTAGTAGAATCATATTTGACAATCTGCTCCTCAGGGCAGAATTTGCTCTCCATCCTTCTGTTTAATAATTACAGATTGCAAAGAGACTAGGGCTAGATTGTTTTCATTTGTTGGTCCTTCATTGTGGAATGAATATGAGAGGCGAGATGGACTATTTGCAGTTTAGAAAAAAAGTGAAAGCAATGTTTTTTAATCAGGTTTATGGGTAATATCTAAGTTATTTTATTAATTTATGTATATTTTTATTTTAACATGCTTATCTTAATTTTATGATTGTTATAGTGTTGTCCATAATGATCAGGTTTTTGTTTTTTGGAATACTATAAAACATAAGAGTATGCAAAATAAGCTGAACCAAAAATGTTTTGCCGCCACATGCCTAGCAATTATGCATCATTTAATGAGCACCAAAATTAGAAGTGACCAAATAATTGTTCTATAAAGAAAATTTTAAATGGCATTTTCCCAGGTAAATAAGTATTTGCCCAAGTAAATAGGCTTGACTGAAAAATGCTCTTCTCCATTGTGGCTGGAACAACAGGTAGGTACCATTGCACATGTAACCCTATCCCTGATGCCTGGCTGCTTGCTGATGGGGCCATAAAAGTCTGGAACCTCTCGGGCTAGCTTTTTTACTGTCTCTTTTCCCCAGGGACAGAGTACTTTGTTGGTGGGGAGTGAGAGGGGAGTGAGAGGGGAAGAATTTCTCTTCATGGGCCCAGAGTGACAGGGAACTTATTCGCATAGTTTTATACCTGCTAATTATCTTGTGCAATTGATATCAATCTCATCTATTGTCTCCTATTGGTTAGGTGGGTGAACTGCGGGGAGTTCATAATCAAGAACCAGGAGGGTTTCCATGACCTGGAGAAGCCCGAGTGAACTGGTGGAGGTTTGGTAAACTGGTGATTTCAATTACATGCACGTATGTTAGGGGGTAAACATATACACATTTTATAATCTGTACTTACCTGATATGCTCAGGTTATAAAATACTGTAGTAGATCTCCACGCAGCCATATATGCACATATATGGAGCCGTGTGGAGTTGTTTGACAGTTATCTTCTCTGCATTTTCTAAATTTCAATGACAAACAACATAGGCAGTTTCTCTTTAAAATGTTGCCTATTATATGTGTATGAAAACATCCAGCATATACTGTAACTAAGCAGGCTATATGAAAATTTCCCCCTTTATGACATAAGTACATTCTGCTTTATTGAGCAGAGTATTGTCCTAAAAGTGTTATTTAATGTAATTTCAACTTTTTGCATGTAATCAAAACAAATGTTATATATGGTCACCCATACTTTTACTAGCATTACTGCTTATGTGCATGAAACAATTTAAGCAGAATATTCTTGAATTAAATATACCAAAGACCTCATGGATATATACTTATATAAATCTATCAGAAAGGAAAAAAAAGTCCTTTAAAAGAGTAAAAAAAAAATCAAGCAAATTTCCTTGAGATCCAGTTAATACTTTTAATTAGTAATTCTAATTAATACTGATAATGAGATTCACAGAAAATACAATGAAAAGACTGGATGTGTGGTGGTGGTTTGATAGAGTATACTCAGATTCTTCTTGACTAATTTCCCATCTGAGATGTTAACCATTTTTCACTGTCACAATTGTGCTCACCTTTAGTTTTCTTGGTATGTCAACACTGCCATCCAATGGACAAACTTATGAAATTTAAGGAACTTTCCATGATACTGAGCTGTAATATTCTTTCAAAAAGCTGGAATTCTTTACCAGTTCTGATACCCTTAATTAAGTTTTCAGAGAAATACCCACAAATGAAGATGTAAATTACATTTTCAGGGGGTCAAATCTGAATGAGGGATTTATATAGTCTTGAAAGCTCATCTACAAATCATCTATGGAAAATTCTTATATCAATCCAGTAAAAGGTATCTCAACCCTCAAAGAATCTTGGGAATGTTCCAAAAAATGTATTTTCATTTTTCTATTAGACTGAATTTTTCTTAGTATGAAAAATCAATCAATTAAAAGCACATGACTGACATCTCTTACCAATTCTCTGCTGAGTCTACATATATAACAAAATGAAATGTGTATATTTATTTATTTATTTTATTTATTTAAAAACTCTTCTATACCATCGTTGAGTTAGATAATTATCACAACGGTTTACAAAAAGGCACGTTAACGAAAAATATGAGTGGTATAGATTACAAATTAACCATGTGCCATCATAGAACGGTCACAATTTAGTGTCAAAAACTATATATTTCATCTATATGGTTCAGGATGGATTTCAACCTCCTTTAGGATGGTGTGAAAATCTCATAGCCACTCTAGCCTTTAGAGCTGGAGAATATTGCTTAATAATCTTCTGCAGTGTTTCTGTAAACTGGTGAATGCTACATCTGTTACCTTGGCATCAGAAGATTCATTCAGAAAGATTTCTCTAAGAGATGTGCAAATGGTAAGTTATTTATTATTCATACTGAATAATAAATTAGTCTGTACCAATATTCCATTCATACATTTATTACAGCAGGATATGAAGCAACTAATCTACATGTAGCAACAGCATTGGTTTAGTACAGTGAAAAGCCAGAGAAAAGTAAGCCTTCCAATCACTGTGATAGCACATCCTTCAGTCTCAAACACACAAATCAATCATAGAAACATAGAAATGATGGCAGAAAAGAACCAAATGATCCATCCAATCTGCCCAGTAAGCTCAAGGAGGTTTGTGCTGTGCCGTGTAGGATACTCCATGCTTATCTGTTTCCCAGACATTAAAAGTCAGGGCCCTTTTTGGTTGCTGTTTGAATCCAATTCATCATTACCCTGTGCTTCCCTGTTACCCCTGTGCTAATCAGTTTCCCACACTAGCCCTCACTGATTGCTGTTTAATCTATTTCCCTGTTATGCCTTGCCATTGAAGCACAGAGCAATGTTTGAGTTGCATCAAAGTATCAGTCTTTTTGGTTAAGAGTAATAACTGCCGCATCAGCAAGTTACCCCCATATTTGCTTCCCCAGACCGGGGCCCTCGGTTGCTGAATGAATCCAATTCCCCCTTTGCCCCTGCTGTTGAAGCAGAGAGCAATGATGGATTTGCATCAACAGTATCAAGGCTTATTGGTTAAGGGTAATAACTGCCGCACCATCAAGTTCTTCCATGCATTCTTTTCTTCATTTCCATCCTTTAGCCTTTAGGGTTCCACAGTATTTATCACATGCCCTTTTGAATTCTCCCACTGTTCCGGTTTTCACTACCTCCTCTGGCAGGGTGTTCCAGGCATCCACTACCCTCTCCCTGAAGAAATATTTTCTGACATTGGTTCTGAGGCGTCCTCCTTGGAGTTTCATTTCATGACCCCTAGTTCTACTGATTTCTTTCCAACGGAAAAGGTTTGACATTTGCACATCATTAAAACCTTTTAGTTATCTGAAAGTCTGTATCTGAGCTGAAACCTGGCCCCAAGAGCTCTAGTTTCCTGCCTTAATACCAGGAAACCCTTCCTACATTCTTACGTAGCTTTGGCCAGGTCCGGAAAGATCTGGACAAATTGCCCCATAAAATGGATGAAGTTTAGTCCAGGCACTGAGTTGTATCAATTGCAGAGAAGGTCTCACCAGAAGCTGGAAGTGAAGGGTCCGGTAGTGGTCTGCGGAGCGAGTAGGCCGAGAACCCAGTCACAGATAATGTACTCAGCGATGGTAGATCTGGTAGTGGTCCGCGGAGAGGAATATGCCGAGAATCTATTCTGTGGTGAGACAAGGCAGAGAGACTGAAGAGAGAAGGTACTCATGAAGGCTGGTAGCTGTAGGAGAGATGGCCTCCACAGATCAGAGGTAGAGATGATGCAAGGCCCGGAGCGCCGGAGCCAAGATATCCTCTGTAGATGCAAGTTAATCCAGGAGGAAGGCAGGCAAGTGCAAGGCCCCAGGGAGTGGGTACTTAGGATCCTGATGAGCTGAGAAACCTGAAAAGTAGATAGGAGCGAATAAGGCCCTCGAGGAGCGGGTACCTAGAATGCCCTGGTGTAGCCAGCGTAACCCCGGAGGGTTTGTAGGAGCGAGAACTCAGAGCAGGTGTCTCTGAAGGAAGTCAAAATTAGCTGGAGCGGAATCCTTGCTAACTCGTAGCTGGATTGGGGATCGGAGGCTAAGTACCCAGAGGTAGTGACGTCATGTGGTGGGGACGCCCCCGAGGTTCCCACCATGACATATTCAAAAGAGAGGGTGGCACGCACACATTCCCTAAGTGCCCTCAATGTAAGAATGGTGAATGCAATCGCCCATGCCGGTCCGGGGACGCCGGAGAGGTCGGCGAAGAGAGACGGAGGCAGCCATCTTGCCCAGAGGAGAGGAAAGAGAAAGAAAAGAGGTGAGACAGAGAGGGCACAGCCGTCTGCGACCGACTGGCGCAACAGTACCCCCCTTCATAGGGCCCCCTCCAGGCCCCCTTCCAGGGGGTTTGGGTTTCTGAGGTTGCATCTGGTGGAACTGACGAATCATGTCTTTGTCAATGATGTTGACAAATGGTTCCCATGACTTCTCCTCAGGACCGTATCCCCCCCAGGAGATAAGATACTCCCAAGTCTTGCCTCTCTTACGAACATTTAAGATGTCATTAACCTTGTATTCAATGTCCTCCTCAGCATCCGGAGTTGCAGGTTCAGGAGGCTTGTTGGAGAACTCAAGAGAACAAACTGTTTTAGCAGAGCCACATGAAAGGCGTTGTGTATCTTCATGGATGGAGGTAGTTTTAGGTTTTACGTCAAATTTCCCAGTCGACGGAGGATGGCAAAGGGTCTGATGTAGCATGGTGCAAAGTGTGCCGAAGGTAGCTTAAGGCAAAGAAATCTTGTATTCAGCCAGACCTTGTCTCCTGGTTGAAACTGAGGTGCCTTTCTATGATGGGCATCGTAAGTTCTCTTGGCTCTTTGGCCTGCCTTGAGTAGCAGTTCCTTAGTTTGTCTCCAGAGCTGTTGTAATTCTGCTGCCATGGATTGAACTGCAGGTGAAGCCACAGTCAGTGGTAATGGTAGAGGAGGTAGAGGTTGCCAACCATATATGACTTAAAAAGGAGAGGACCCTATAGCAGTGGCCAGATGTGAGTTTAAGGCAAACTCTGCCCAAGGTAGTAATTCTGCCCAGTCGCTTTGTCTTGTGTTCTCATAAGATCACAAAACTGTTTAAGTTCCTGTTCATCCTTTCAGTCTGCCCATTGGACTGAAGATGGTAGGCAGACATTAGGTCCAGTGAAATGTCAAACGTTTTGCAAAGCGCTCTCCAGAATTTAGCGGTAAATTGTACACCCCTGTCAGATAAGATGTGTTTGGGCATCCCATGGAGGCGAAAAATGTGTTTAACAAATAGCTTTGCTAGTTCAGCAGCAGATGGTAAACATGGCAGTGCCACAAAATGTGCCATTTTTGAAAAGCGATCAACAGTCACCCAAATTGTATTGTTTCCTCTGGAGGATAGTAGATCCACTACGAAGTCGGTTGTAATGTGTGTCCAGGGCTCCTCAGGAACCGGCAGAGGTTGTAGGAGATCCCAGGGGTGTCCGGCAGGGGATTTCTGTCTTGTACAGGAAGATATGTAGGCTTGTACATCTTCCTTCATTGTAGGCCACCAATAGAAGCGTTGGAACATGGCTAGTGTACAGCTTTGCTCAGGATGGCCAGCCAGATGGGAATCATGTGCCCATTTTAACAGCTTTTTCCTCATACTCCGAGCCACAACTGTTTTACCAACAGGAATTGTGTGCGTAGTTGCCAAAGCCAGTTTCTCGGGGCTGATAATGTGGCGAGGTTCATCAGGTACGTCACCTGGGGAAAAAAATGAGCATGAAAGGGAATCTGCCTGGACATTTTTTTCTGCTGGACGATATTTGAGAAGGAAATCAAATCTGTTGAAGAACAGTGGCCCCCGGGCCTGTCGGTGGTTAAGTCGTTGTGCATGTCGAAGATACTCCAAGTTTTTATGATCAGGATATACTACAATTTGATGCTGAGCACCCTCTAGCCATGGGTGCCACTCTTCAAAGGCCAATTTAATAGCGAGTAATTCTTTGTCTCCAATTCCATAGTTTTTTTTCAGCAGGTAAAAAGCGTCTTGAGAAGAATGAGCAAGGATGGAGAATATTGGAGTCGCTGTATTGGCTTAATACCACCCCTACGCCTACGTCCAAGATGTCATCCTCAATGATGAACAGACGATAGGGGTCAGAATGGCCAAGGCAAGGAATTTTTTTGGAAGACTTCTTTGAGGGTTTGAAAATCCGCCATGGCCTCAGGAGATCATTTGGAAGGATTAGCCCCCTTTTTAGTCATGGGCATGAGTGGCACCATCAAGGTGGAGTAATTCTTGATAAATGAACAGTAGTAGTTCATGAAGCCAAGGAAGCGGCGTAATGCCTTCAACCCCGTGGGTTGAAGGCATTACGCCGCTTTTCATCTTTTGGGGATCCATTTGAAAGCCCTTCTTAGAGACGATGTAGCCCAGGAAGGGTACGGATTCTTGAGTTCTCAAGCTTAGCATTCAAATGGTTCTCTTGCAACCTCCACAGTACTTTCTTCACGTCCTCCTGGTGTGTCTGCAGATCCTGTGAGAAGATCAGGATGTCATCTAAATACACCACAACAACTAACTGAGACAACTTACATAAGTTATCTTATGCTCTGGATCTCTGTTAAAAAAATATACTTTATTATGAATAATTTTTCAAAAATATTTTTTTAAATTAAGAGACAAAGACCTCAGAACTGGCAAAAAGGAGGTCTAATTGACCACGAATTTTGTGACCAGTAAGTTCAATCATAGGTCTTAATTTCATCTCTTTTTCTTTTTTTATAAAAACATTGTTGATTCTTATTGTAAGTGAGCAGCTATTCAATTCTTGTTGTGTAGGAACAACTGATATCACTTTTTTTATTGCGACAAACTCTGTCAATATCACAGCAAACTTAATAGCGCTGTCTATTGGCTAATGTCACGGCAAACTTGAAAAATTGTCTGCTGACCAATTCAAACGATATGTATGTTGTCGCCATTTGCTGCCACAATAACTTATGTTTGCTATAAGCCCATCAATTTGATGTCTCTTTCCTCTAAGATGGAGTTAAAATTTTTCAAGTTTCAATTATTCATGAAATTTGCCCGACATCATAGTAAAACTTGTTATAATTTTCCTTCATGTTGAACAAGTTTGTGCTACACATCGCCACCAACATTAATGTTTCGCCTAACACTTCCTCAGGGCGGGTTGTAACTCTCTTAGTCTTTCAGCATTCGGGCTCCATAATCATTAAATATCACACATGCCATGATGTGGTTTTGATCTTCAAGAGATGTTGTGTACTGTTCGGGTGAGCTATTTCTGTGATTCAATTGTGTGATATTTAATGAGGTATTTTTGTGAGTCTCATTAGATAAAGTTAGATTATAGAAGTATATTTAGTGAACAGCTGATATGAGCAGTGAAACCAGTGGTTTTTTTGGGTTCTGAGTTTGTGTGTGAGGTGATTCATTGTAATCTTTTGGTTTTAGGACAAGAGAATATTTTGCCAGCGGTGTAGAATAAAAATACTTTCCCCTGAAGAAGGCTATTTAGCCGAAACATGGCCCATGTCGAGTGAAATTATGAAATTTTTCAAGTCAGAATTTTGAGTGGTGAACGTCCGATTTGGCTAAGTATTCCATTTTAACAAAAGTCTTTTGGATTAAAAAGTAGATGCCTAATAAGATGGTGAAAAACTACAAGTAAAAAAAATGGTTTTGAATACATTTTGAGAAGATGGTTTTCTAGCAAGAGACAATAAATGATTATAAGAAAAGTGCTTATAAGGCTGAGACTGCCTGGGGCCCATTGCGGGCGAGAGACAGTAGATTAAAATCTTTAAGCATGTGCTTATGATATTGTCTCTTGGTTTAATTATAATGTGGTAATAAAATTTAATTCTGTTCCCTTCATTTGGTGTTCTTTGTGTGAGTGTTAGTATTTAGAGGAGGTTGCTTCTGTTTTTGTGATTCATATATTCTGACCAGGTCAAAGGATATTTGCCTTTGCCCTTCAAATATGATCTCCTAGTCATCATTATTTTTTTTTTGTTTTGCACACCCTGAATTTTCTTGAGTCAAGGTCCAAACAGAAGCAGCTTCTAGATTTACCACTATTATAAAAGAGGCACTTTTATCAAAACCATCAAGTTAAAGGAAGGAAAAATTAGAATTTTTCCTTTCCATGTCAAGCCCCTCCAAATAAATTCCAAAATTGTTTTAAAAATAAGAGTTTCTCTCTAATTAGACTAGAGTTCAGTTTATTCCTAGCTCCTAATCATACAATTGTAATGCAATATAACACTGTATACAAAATTCATGGAAGTCCATACAGTGAAATTATGTGCTGTGATAAGGAATCCTATTTCTGTGGGATGGTTGTATTCAGTGCAATGTGAAATGAAAAAGCAGACACTAATTAGTTCCCTCCTGTTTTATAGCTGGTGGAGTCAACTGTTCTCATTTGAACTCATGGATGGCATTCAATTTATGTGCATATCCTTATATATTTCATCACAATAATGGGAGTTTTGCACTACACGGTCTCTTAAACTTAAGTGTTTGGCTCTGTATGGCTGAATAAATACTCTTATGCAGGATAATAATACAGGCATCAGCTAAAATGTCTTCTCTCACTTGTCACCATGACTGAATTACTCATAATGTTTCAACAAAAGCTAAACTGCTATTTTATTTCTGAGAGAAATAAAATCAGGTCAGCTGTTCCAGTTATAAATTAAAATCACACTGCAATATCATCTACAAATATATACAGTACAAGCTTTGAATATGTGTATTTTGCACTTCTCATTTGTTATGTTTACGTGTAGATGCAGTACTGTTATTATTCAGTATATTGAGCATTTCAAATACTTATTCTACCTTTGTAAATAATCTGCTCTGACTAATGTATTCAGCATACCCAGAACTCCTGGTTTCCTGCAGCAGGAATGTCAATATTCTGTGGCAAAAACTGGAAAAGTCTGTAGCAGATTTTTCAAACTTCTGCAACAATAATGATGTAAATTTGCATGATTTTGCATATATTTGGAATTTAAATATATTTTTATCTTTATAGAAATAGTTGTTTTCTGACATGTGTGTGTCCAGTTAATTAATTTAGGACTTTATTAGAGGAAAAAAGGATTTTAGTGATTGGGGCTGGGAAAGAAGGAGGGGAAGAAATCTGCAAATGGGAAGAGAGTTAGTTATAGGCATTTATATTCCTCCTTTTATCAAAAGTTTGATTCAATTGGATTACAATCAGTTTAAATCAGCAATTGAAATTGAAATAAACTTACAGAGGTGACATTATAGAGGAGGGATATGAAGAAGGAATCTTAGGTCGCAGAGGTAGAGAGATAAGGGATGGAGGAGGACACAGGGAAAGAGAGGAGAAGATGGGAATTCAGAGAGGATAAGGAAAGTGAATAGAAGAGAGGAGGGAGAAGAGAGGTCAGAAGTGGGATGGAGGAGGATCAGGGATAGAAAGGTGGGAACCAAGAGTGTATTGGGAATGGGAATAGCCATCCGAGAGAAGGGTGGAAGATTGGGATGAAGAAGAGGAGGAGGAAAGTAGGAGGGCTAGGGATGGGGGTGGAGGAAAAAGGAAGTCACAGCCCTCCACCACACCTCCATCCCCTCTTTCCCTTAATCCCCCTTACAGAGCCCTTTTGATCCCTCACTCTATTTCATTTCTTACCCACACCCATTTCCATCACAAACCCTCGTTTACTCCTCTCCCCATAAACCCCTCACAAATCCTGATTAAGTCCATCCCCCCCCCACACACACACACACACACACACACACACATACACACACAAAATCTCGTTTACTCCCTTCTCTGTCCTTGTTCCCTGTTCAATCTGTCTCTCCCTTCCTCACATCCCAATATCTGAATTGTTCATTCTCTCCTCAGTTCATTCTGTCCCTCCCTCCCTTTGCACTGCCCATGTCACACCCTCCCTCCCTACCCTGCTCCCATCCCTAGTTCACTCTGTCCCTCCCTCCCTCCCTCCCTTTCCCCATCCCCAATTCATTCTGTTCCTCCTTCCTTCCAGCTGCTGGGTCTGTAGAACAGCAGGTACTGGAGAGAAAGCAGAGAGAGAGCGACACTGTCCGCTGAGCAGGGAGTATATCATGAAAGTCACACAGACACAGAGGTGTCACAGGGTCTATGGAGTGGGGTATACCCCAAAGAGGATTCCTCTTGTAGAGATGATACAGCAATGGTCCGCAGAGTGGGGTACACTGGTGAGGGTTCCTCAGTAGAGATGGTACAGTAATGGTCCGCAAGCAGAGTACTCACTGAAGAAGTAGCAATGGTTCCAAAGGAAGCCCCGGGGAACAGGGCAGGCAGCGGTCCTAGGCACAAGGCCCTCCAAGGACCGGATAGCCAGAGACAAGGAAAGGGCCTCTGAGGAGTGGGTACCCGGAACGTCTCACGCTGAGGAAGCAGGAGCTGGAACGGGAAGTCCGTAGTGATCGAAGCGGATTCAGCAATGAGGGAACTCGTTGCCAAGTCGTAGGCAGACAGGGCCAGCCGATTTAAGGGTCCATGTTGAATGACATCATCCGGGGGGACGCCCCTGAGGTTCCCGCCACGACGTGCATAAGACTGGCCCAAGAGCGTGCGTGCCTAAAGAACTCCGAGGGCAAGATGGCGGTCGACAGCGACCACACCATCCAAGAAAGCCCGGGAACAGGGGCAGGCAGGCTGGCGATAGCGGGCCGAGGCCACAAGTCTACCCGACGAAGTCAGTGCAGTGAGGTAAGCAACAGTGGTCGCAGCCATCTGCGACCGACGGACGTAACAATTTGGTGACAGGTTGGGTCTCATTTGGGGAACCTGGATATTAAACTTTTGCCTATTACTCCATTACATGCCAATGCTCATTTATCTCCTGTCACATTTTCTTGGGATATGGAGATATGGAATGAGGCAGGTCTTCGATTTTTGGGGAAGATCTGGAAGGGTGAGACATATTATTTATTTGATGAACTAAGAGATCAGTATAACCTGCCAGCACATATGCTCCACTTATATTTGCAAATTAAAGGGATAGCTATTGAGCGAGAAGAGCCCGTTATCTCTCTTCATAAGAGAAATCTTTAAGAAAGGTTGCTCAATCAGCTGCATTCAGCCTGAAAGGGCTTCACTCAGATTTATCATTTTCTGAGTTTTGGTAATACAGAATTTGAAACATGCCCCCAGTTAATCAAGCAATGAAATCAGGACCTTCAATTACACTTAGATGAGGATGACTAGTCACAAATATGGAAATCAATAGCAACAATTTCTATATGTAGTAAAAGTTGAGAACTTATTTATTTATTTATTTAAAAGTTTTTACTATACCGACATTCATTAGATACATCACATCGGTTTACATTAAAACATACCAATAGCAAGATATGCTTTACAGAGAAAACAAAGGAAATAAACAGTGAGTTGTAGCTATAGGGGGAGGAACAAGGGGTGAAACTATATACTTGACACATAAATAATAACAAAAGTTTACCAAATATTAGAAGCTTGCAGGTTTTGGATTGGCTATATATGTAACAGGAGTTGGGGTAAGCTATATACAAAAAAACATTTTAAAAAAATTGATAATTACATTGTATACGGATATTGGCAACTGGTTGGGGGGGGAGTTGGGGGGTTTAAAGAGCGGGTTAAGTGCTTGTAAGAAAAGCCAGGTTTTTAGTTTTTATTTGAATTTTTGTGGGCTTGTTTCTTGTTGAAGGTCAGGGGGTAGAGTATTCCATAGGGTGGGGCCTGCAATGGAGAAGGTTTGCTCTTTGGTGGAGTTATAGTGGGTAAGTTTGGGTGAGGGTGTGTTTAAGGTTGCTGAGTATTGGGGATGGGTTGGTCTATTGGTGTTGCGGAAGACTAAGGAGTTATTTAGCCATTTCATATTTTGGTTATGTAGAGTTTTGTGTATGATGTTGAGGGTTTTGTATGGGATGCGTTGTTGTATGGGTAGCCAGTGTAGATGTTTGAGGATCGGGGTGATGTGCTCATTCCTTCTAGTGTTGGTGAGAATACGAGCGACTGTGTTCTGGAGCATTTGGAGGGGGGCAATGTGGATTTTGGTGAGGCCAAGTAGGAGTGAGTTGCAGTAGTCGAGTTTTGAAAATATGGTTGCTTGGAGCTCTGTTCTGAAATCATTGAAGTGGAGGAGGGGCTTTAGTTTTTTCAGGGTTTGCAGCTTAAAGTAACAGTCTTTCATGGTAGTGGTGATGAATTTTTTAAGGCTGATTTGGTCATCAATGATGACGCCAGGATTTCTTACGTGATGTGTGATTGGGATTATTGGGGGGAAAAAGTGGATTTGGGTGGGGGAGTTGTGATTGTGTTGGGGTGAGATTATCATGAATTCCGTTTTTGAGGAGTTGAGTACAAGATTGAGGCTGGTGAGGAGGTTGTTTATAGCGGTGAGTGCAGTTTCCCAGGTTTTGATTGCATTGGGTATGGAGTCTGTTATAGGGATGATGATTTGTACATCATCTGCAAAGAAGAAGTGGGTGAGGCCAAGTTCAGAAAGGAGATGGTAGAGGGGCAGGAGGTATATAATTAAACAGAGTCGAGGAAAGTGAAGAGTCTTGGGGGACTCCTTGGGCAAGTTTAATTGCGTTGGAGTCATGATTCCCTATTCTGACTTTGTATTGGTGGCCTTTTAGGTATGAAGTGAACCATTGAAGTAGGGTACCTGATATGCCAATTTCAGAGAGGCGGTCCAGTAGGATTTTGACTTATGGTATCAAATGCCGCGGATATGTCTAGTAATGCAAGGATGTATGATTAGCCTTTGTCTAGTCCTTTGAGTAGGTGGTTGGTGAGGGAGAGGAGGAGGGTTTCTGTGTTGAAATATTTGTGGAAGCCAAATTGTGATTGTTGGAGGATGTTATTATTTTCTAAGTAGTCAGTAAGTTGTATGTTGACAACTTTTTCCAGGACTTTTGATATGAAGGGCATGTTGGAGAAAGGACAGTAGTTGGTCAGTTCAGTGGGGTTGAGCTTTGGTTTCTTTAAGATGGGTTTAACTATTGCTTGTTTTAGTGAGAAGAGGACATGTCCCAGGGTGATGGATCAGTTTATGATGTGTATAATGGTTGGGCTATAGCGTTGGGAACACAGAGTAGGCATTTTGTGGGGATGGTGTCAGATGGGTGAGATGACGCTTTCATTTTTTTTAGGATGGATTCTATTTCGGAGGGAGCTGTATTTTCGAATGAGGTTAAAGAGTCTTGAGGGGGTATCTTGAGTGCCTTGGGTTGGGATGAGGTGTTGGGGAAGCGAGTCATGATACTTTTTATTATATCATGGAAGAATAACTCCTGGCATTTCGTTGCTGCTTCTTCATCTGGCATGGGAGGAGGGGAAATTTTTGTAAGGTCCGAGACGTAGTTGCATAGGGCTTTGGGGTTGAAGTGAAAGTTATGTATGCGTTGAGCATGGAAATCTCATTTGGTTTTGAGGGTGTTCACTCGGTATAAGTGTAGGAGATGTTTGTATTTAGCGAGTTGGGTGGGAGAGGGGTCTTTGTGCCAAGTCCTTTCTTGTTTTCTGAGGCTGTGTTTTAGAGTTTTCAACTCTGGGGTGTACCAGGGTTTTTTGGTGTTAGTAGTGGGATTGAAATTTTTATGTTGCAGTGGGCAGAGGTTATTGGCAATATTGTTAGTGAGTTGCTTTCAGGATGAGAGTGCAGAGTCTGCATCAGTTAAGTCTAGTTTGTCGCTGTCATTGGTGAGGGCCGTGATGAGGTCGTCTCTAGAGCAGGGCTTTCGAAATGTGATTGTGTTGTGATTGTTTTTTGTAGTAGGGCTTGCAGTTTTGTTTATGTTGAAACTTGCTTTGATGAGAGAGTGGTCAGACCAGGGTACTGGGGTGCAAGAGTGCGAGTCTGGGAGTATGATATCATATAGATATCTGGTTTTATTCTCTAAATTTAGTGCCTCCAGTCCATTGTGGTAGCAGAGTTGTCTAGGAACCTATCGACATAGTATGTGGTAGGATTGTGTGGATGTGACATCCTTTTGGCAGGGGGTTGCTGAGAAACGTAAAGACATTATTTTTATTTATTTATTTAGCCATTTTATATACCGTTGTTCCAAATGAAGATCACAACGGTTTACAGCATAACATACATTTCTCTGTTCTCATGATGCAGACCATGAAGCATTTTCACAAAGATCTTTCCATATTAAGGAAAAACTGCCTTACCATTTTTAAACCCTACACCTTCTGGTCATGGTCCAAACATCTAACTTCTCTCTTCTTTTGCTATCTCTCCAACATAAGTGCATTCTTTAATCATTTCCTATCACTCTACATTTTCTCAAGCCCTCCTCCACATCACTAGCTGTTTAGATCTAGAATTAAAGTCACTTTTAGAGTCTAAGTGTTTTCTAACCTAGAACACCTAGCAACTAGCTACACACAAATTCCTTGGTCTGACCACCTCCTCATTCAATCTAACATTAAAATCCTCCATCCTCAGACCATACCATATCAGAATCCCATAGAATTTAAATATCGCCCACCCTACAATTATGATGAACTAAAGGACAAACGAAGAACTAACTGACATAACACTTGCAGACTGTTGCCTAGCTACAGAACGGTGGTTAGACTCAACAAAAAAAATAGCTAATGAGATAAACCCCATTAAAACAGTACATATCAAAGAAACAAAACAAAATAACCACTGGCATAACATAAAAATAAAAGATGCAAAAAGAAAACTCAGAAAATTCGAAAAAACCTGGAGAAAACATAAAACAATTGAAAATCTAACTAAATTCAGGAAACACCTGGCTCACTACAAACAACTAATCCTAAATACTAAAAAAGAATACTATAGTAACAAAACAGAAAAGTTTGCCAATAACCCAAGAACCCTATTCTCTATAGTAACAAATCTCACAACTGACAAGCAAGAATCACCTCAAAGCATACCTGAAACAAAATGTAATGAAATATCCCAATTTTTTAGAGACAAAATATTAAACTTAAGAAACAAACTCCCAAAAAACACCAAACAAGCAATCGTAATGCAAAAAAGAGATGTTAACCCATGGTCTGCATTTACAGAAATATCAGAACTAGAAGTAGAGTCAATGATAAAAAATGCAAACCCCGCCCCCCACATAATCAATACTATACCTACATCAGAGATAAAAAAGACCACCAAAGTAGTAGCCCCAACATTAATTAATATTATAAATCTATCCCCAACAGAAGGAATAATGCCAGATATTCTGAAAGGGGCAATCATAAAACCAATAATCAAAAAGAAAAACAGTGACCCTCTAATTCTCAATAACTACTGCCCAGTCTCAAACCTCCCATTAATAGCCAAATTAATAGAGAAAACAGTACAGAAACAGTTGGCCGAACACCTAGACAATAATAACATACTGTACCCTTCACAACATGGCTTCCGTAAACACTACAGCACTGAGACATTACTTCTCTCACTAACTGACAACATCTTAAGAGGTTTTGATAATAGCAAACACTACATCCTTATAATGCTAAACTTATCCGCAGCCTTTGATACGGTAAACCACCAAACATTACTAGAAAGACTGAAAGAAATTGGATTATGTGACACAACGATAAACTGGTTCAGATCATACCTCAGCAATAGATTCTTCCAAGTCCAGATAAAAAACACCATCAGAAAAACTTAAACTTGAAACCGGAGTACCTCAGGGTTCAGCTTTGTCTGCCACCCTCTTTAACATATATATGCTGCCTCTATGCCATCTGCTGGCAGGCCTAGGTATAATACACTACATCTACGCAGACGACATTCAGTTAATTCTACCAATAGACGACACAATTGAAAAAACACTAGGACTAGCAAACATGTACCTAGACATAATAAAACAACTACTTACCCAAATGGAACTGGTTATTAACATTGACAAAACTGAATTCCTACACCTTGAAAGAAAACATACTGAAATTATTAAAACCCCAATAACTCTAAGAAATAACCAGAAAATAGAACTTGCCGAAAAAGTAAGAAATCTGGGAGTAATAATGGATCCAGAAATTAATCTAAAGCAACACATATCATTAAAAGTAAGGGAAGGCTACGCGAAACTTATGATCCTAAAAAGATTGAAACCATTACTCACACATGCCCACTTCAGAACAGTTTTACAAACACTTGTTTTTTCCAGCACTGACTACTGTAATGCACTATTATTAGGACTCCCCAGCACAAAAATAAGACCACTCCAAATACTTCAAAATACTGCAGCCAGAATACTGACGGGAAAAAAAAGGAGGGACCATATAACTGAAACTTTAGCAGACTTACACTGGTTGCCAATCAAATACAGGATAAAATACAAGGCCTTATGCACCATACACAAACTAATATATGATAAAGAAGCAGACTGGCTAAACACAGCCCTACGAGTCCATGTCCCACAAAGAAACCTTCGCTCAGCTAACAAAGCACTACTAACAGTCCCTTCAGTAAAATCAGCAAAACTAACCCAAGTAAGAGAAAGGGCCCTATCACTGGCAGGGCCCAATCTATGGAACACTGCCCACTGAAATCAGATTGCAGACTGATATCAAATTTTTTAAGAAAACCTTAAAGACATGGCTCTTTAAACAAACCTTTCCTAAAGAAGCGGGAGGGTAGAGAGGAGGAGAAAAAACAAGTCAGAGAAGTGCAATTGAGAATGAAGAATTTAACAGTTTTTAAAAATGCATGTTAACATAACTATGAAGAGTAACTCAAAGTACACCTGGAATTGACCATCACTACTCAAACATTGATTTTATTAATGAGTTTGTAACCGTACTTAATTAGCACCTGCTAGAATGTAGGATAACCTACCTATACATACATTATTTTGTGCCTGTTTGTAAACCGTTGCGATGGTACCTAACTTAGTGACGGTTTAGAAAAGTTTTTAAATAAATTAAATAAACAATTGTCTTTTACCATCTACTTTTTTGACCTACAAACCCAAATCTCTTCTCTATTGTTAAATGGGAATGTGGGGAGATGTTTATTTAGGAAAATCCACTCAGTAGTTGGTATGGCAATATCTTTATGCTGCAAGAATCACTATAGCCTATTTTTGGAAATTCTCTCCACAAATATTGCATTGGCACACTATACTTGCTGAAATTGCACTTATGGAGAATCTTACTTATATGCTTAAGGATAAAACCAAGCTGTATGAAGGGATTTGGGGTACATTCTGGAACTAGAGGTAGTGTGACCCTTGACTATTTATGAATCTTAAACATTTATTTAATAGCCAGAAATGGTTATTCTATTTATAGTTTGTGATTTATACATTTTCTGACAGTTGTATTAAACATCTGATGAAGGGCTACTTGAGCTATGTATTATTTTGATGTTTGGATTTTATTTCTGCCCTCCAAGCTTATTGCATTGTAAGCTTAAAGGTGTGTTTTCTTAAACAGTTAAAGGCAAATAAAATATTAGGAATTATTTGAAAAGAAATAGAGAATAAAACAGAATATCATAATATCTTTGTATAGATCCATAGTGCCACCATACCTTCAGTATTGTGTGCAATTCTGGTCACCCCATCTCAAAAAAGACATAGTAAACATAGAAAAGGTACAGTGAAGGGAAACAAAGATGTTAAAGGGGGATGAAAAAGCTCCCTTATGGAGAAAGGCTAACCAGATTAGGGCTTTTTAGCTTGGAGAAGAATCGACTGAGAGGGGATATGATTGAGATTTATAAAATCTTGAGTGGGGTGGAATGGGTAAATAAGGAATGTTTATTTATCCATTCAAACACTAGGACTAGGGGGCACTGCATGAAACTAGAAAATGGCAGATTTAAAAGAAATCATAGGAGGTATTTTTTCACTCAGTGCACAATCAAGTTATGGAACCTATTGCTAGAAGATGTGGTTAAGGCACCAAACACAGTGGAGTTCAAAAGAGGGTTGGACAAGTTCCTGAAGGAGAAGTTCATAAACAGTTATTAGTCAGGTAGACTTGGAAAAACCAGCACTTATTCTTGGGAGTGAAATATAAGGACTGGATCAACTATTTTGGATGTGATGGATACTTGTGATCCAGACTGGTCACTGTCAGATACAGGATGCTGGGCTCGATAGAACTTGGTCTGACCCAGAATGGCACTTCTTATGCAACCTGCGTAAAAAAGGGAAATGGACAGAACTGTCATTAAAATAACTTCAAAGCTGAACCACTGGTGCAGAAAAGGTGGTTTTAGATATAATGGAACTAGGGATTCATCTGGAAGGATAAGGACCTGGGTTGCATCTATCCAAGGAAAGGTACTGCAGCCCTTAGTTATCAACCAACATTTAAACTAAACATAGGGGAGAAACAAACTGCTTTTCTATCCAAGCAAAAATATTTGAGCTCATAGGTAAGCCATTAAATGATAAAAGACCAAAATCATCCATGCAATAATAACTGAGAGATAGATAATCAAATGTGGAAGAGTTGCTCAGACTGATTCCATTTGGAAGGAATGTGGCAGCAGCAGAAGCAGAAACAGAAGCAGAAGAAACAAGCTTCTCTTGCTCAAGGATTGAAGCCCAGACAAGCTTATAGTCCCACCATGGCTGTCCTCTAGCTCTGCTGCTTGGGTTCCTATTAAAGGGAAAATATCAAATAAAAGCAGCAGTGCTTCAAATGATTCAAAAAAATATATATTTATGTACATTCCTGTGAGCCCAGTTTAAATTATATATTTTTTTTCTTCTCACTATTATAGAGGATATTGGCCCCAAAAATGTAAAACATTTGCCCATTAGCCGCTATCCCGGGGAAGAACACGTTGGC
This sequence comes from Rhinatrema bivittatum, assembly GCF_901001135.1. Taxonomy (NCBI): domain Eukaryota; kingdom Metazoa; phylum Chordata; class Amphibia; order Gymnophiona; family Rhinatrematidae; genus Rhinatrema; species Rhinatrema bivittatum. Next base: position 119,513,566 of record NC_042623.1, read on the forward strand.
AGCCGGCCAGCGCACAGAGATTTCTTCAACTGGAAAGTTGAAGTAAGTAGAAAAACAAAAAAAATTAATAGGTAGGGGGTATAACATGCCAGCGCATGCATGTTATAAAATCAGTGTATCCATGTGTGTGCCCCGGAAACCATATGCACATTTATATGCGCGCACGCCTTTTAACATCAACCCCTATGTGTATGTCCTTAAAATCGATCAGGAGAAGTGCTATCCTCTTGAGACAAAAAGCAAATGCATTTCACTGACTATAGCTCAGTGGCATGCTGACTACATCACTTCATTAGATGACCTATTACACAATATTCAGCTTTTTATGTCAATGAGAGGCACATTCTCAGTTGTTAATATTTGTTTCTGCAGAGCAAGGCCCCTAGCTCCTGCAGCCTGCCCGCTAGCTCCCTGCCTGTAGGTGTTTGCAGAGACAGGACAAGGGAGGAGAGGAGGGCCTGATTAGTGAACAGAAGAGAATTTCATGAAGAGACACAGAGAAACCTAAGAAGCCAAGAGAGAAAGCTCATAAAACTGAATGTATTCAGGAAAGTGACTGCATTGTTAGTTTATTGTGTATTTAGAGACACTTAGGAGCTGTCAGTATTAGTTAGAGACAGGAGAGCCTGTTTAAATACCTTGTTTTTTCTTGTTATATTGTTATTTACATAAGTTTTAATTTGTTATTTACATAAGTTTTAATTTTTCAATGTCTAACGCCCTGGTGTATGTTCTTGTTCTATGTACACCGACGCGATATCTTTGATGAGCGGTGGTATATAAAAACAAACAAATAAATAAATAAATGAAATAAGGTTGGCTGGAACTCTCTAGAGGAGAGGTCTCTATACCTGGATAGGGAAACCTGTGCTTGGGGCCGGGTAGAGACATCCTGGTGAAGAGGCTGGGAGGCCCAGACAGTAACAGGACCAGGAGGGTAGCTACACCCAGATAGTGCCCCTGCCTGAGCATTGCTAGAAGTCAACCAGTATGCTGTGGAGCAGTCACCAATATCTGGACTGGGCAGACTGGATGGACTAATTTATATAATATAGGGAGACAAGAGATTATATATGATTACAACTTTCAATGCATCATATGACTACAGTTTGAAGCCCATTGAGGGCAAGAGACTGCAGATTCCAGTTCGCATTGACATACTGATACTATCTCTTGTATAATTGTTTAAGTATGCCTGAGGCTTAAAGAGAATGCTGTGAATAAATTGAATTCAGGAATATATGTATGAATTTGTTTTTACCCATTATCTAATGATTTTAGAGAATGAGATATAATCATTAAATCATTAAAAAGGGCTCCAGGGGCGATTCGGGAAACTACAGACCGGTTAGCCTGACTTCAGTGCCAGGAAAAATAGTGGAAAGTGTTCTAAACATCAAAATCACAGAACATATAGAAAGACATGGTTTAATGGAACAAAGACAGCATGGCTTTACCCAGGGTAAGTCTTGCCTCCCAAATCTACTTCACTTTTTTGAAGGAGTTAATAAACATGTGGATAAAGCTGAACCAACCCAAGAAAGAGATCTAGGCGTCATAGTGGATAACACATTGAAATCGTCGGTTCAGTGTGCTGCGGCAGTCAAAAAAGCAAACAGAATGTTGGCAATTATTAGAATTATTAGAAAGGGAATGGTAAATAAAATGGAAAATGTCATAATGCCTTGGATTTTCAGAAGGCGTTTGACAAAGTTCCTCATCAGAGGCTTCTAGGAAAAGTAAAAAGTCATGGGATAGGTGGTGATGTCCTTTCGTGGATTGCTCAGCTAACACACCCTCAACCCACTGTACTCTGTACAAAGTTCTTAGGCATATATGTTATACAATTTGTTAAATTTCCATCGGCTCTCAACTTGTTCCCATGAGTAGCTGCACCTTCATGTACTTTTTTCTCACCTTTAATCTTGTAGTTCCTATCATTCCCCACCCCTTACCCTGTTCTATGTATTTTCTATTCTATGCGTTGTTGATGTAAATCGATATGATATCCCCACTAATACTGGTATAAAAAAAGTTAATAAATAAATAAATACATGGATAAATGAATAAATAAATAAATAAATAAATAAAAGACAGGATACAGAGAGTAGGATTAAATGGACAATTTTATCAGTGGAAGGGAGTGGGCAGTGGAGTGCCTCAGGGATCTGTATTGGGACCCTTACTTTTCAATATATTTATAAATGATCTGGAAAGAAATACGATGAGTGAGATAATCAAATTTGCAGATGATACAAAATTGTTCAGAGTAGTTAAATCACAAGCAGATTGTGATAAATTGAAGGAAGACCTTGTAAGACTGGAAAATTGGGCATCAAAATGGCAGATGAAATTTAATGTGGATAAGTGCAAGGTGATGCATATAGGGAAAAATAACTCATGCTATAGTTACACAATGTTAGGTTCCATATTAGGTGCTACAACCCAAGAAAGAGATCTAGGCGTCATAGTGGATAACACATTGAAATCGTCGGTTCAGTGTGCTGCGGCAGTCAAAAAAGCAAACAGAATGTTGGGAATTATTAGAAAGGGAATGGTAAATAAAACAGAAAATGTCATAATGCCTCTGTATCGCTCCATGGTGAGACCGTACCTCAAAAAAGATATAATTGCGATGGAGAAGGTACAGAGAAGGGCTACCAAAATGATAAAGGGAATGGAACAGCTCCCCTATGAGGAAAGGCTAAAGAGGTTAGGACTTTTCAGCTTGGAGAAGAGACGACTGAGGGGGGATATGATAGAGGTGTTTAAAATCATGAGAGGTCTAGAATGGGTAGATGTGAATCAGTTATTTACTCTTTCGGATAAAAGAAAGACTAGGGGGCACTCCATGAAGTTAGCATGAGGCACATTTAAAACTAATCGGAGAAAGTTCTTTTTTACTCATCGCACAATTAAACTCTGGAATTTGTTGCCAGAGGATGTGGTTAGTGCAGTTAGTATAGCTGTGTTTAAAAAAGGATTGGATAAGTTCTTGGAGGAGAAGTCCATTACCTGCTATTAATTAAGTTGACTTAGAAAATAGCCACTGCTATTACTAGCAACGGTAACATGGAATAGATTTAGTTTTTGGGTACTTGCCAGGTTCTTATGGCCTGGATTGACCACTATTGGAAACAGGATGCTGGGCCTGATGGACCCTTGGTCTTACCCAGTATGGCATGTTCTTATGTTCTTATTACAAAATCAAATTACATACAGTATAAATAAAAACAGTATACAGATACTTCATTTAGTGCTCATACTACAAAAAAATCAGAAAGACACACAATGATAAACAAATAATGAGGAACAGGACCTTTAGTGGAGTAGTCCAAGATGAAATTCAAAGAAGTATAATTAATCTTATATAAGTCAAATAAAAGGGCTATAGAATCTCTTAGAATTAATAGCTATGGACTGCCTGAAAACAAATAAGGGCAAATTAGCCCATACAGTCTGCCCAGTCCAGATAGTAGTAGCTGCTCCACAGCACACTCATTGACTTCAATCAATGCTCAGACAGATACCTACAGTACCTGAATGTAAACCGATGTGATATTTCAGATCAAATGTCTGTATAAAAAATAATATTCAATAAATAAATATATTCAGCAGCACTGCCATGCTGCTGAATATCCCAACTAAGTTAGCTATATAAGTTTATCCAGTTAATGCACCATACCACACAGCAGCTGAATATTGCCCTCTATGTTACAGCATCACTAACAGATCCCTGCTGCCACTACCTGAAAGATCTGACCTTTATTTAAAAAATAAAGAGGAAATAATACATATATTAGATTAACAATAGGCACCTGACATATAGGGAAGACTATAGTATGCATACAATTCTTATGCCTAACAGATTCAGTTAACATAGCTGCCTGATAAAAAAAAAAACAAAACCTTGTGAAACATAGGGACTGCCTGAAGTCAAAAAAAAGGAAACTAAACAACTTCTTTGTTTTCTCTCTAGAACAATGGTTGGCAACTATCCTGTTCACCTAACCTGTCAGATTTTCTGGGTATCTTTAACAATGAATATCCATGAGATATGTTTGCATGTATTAGAGACCCATTATATGCAAAACTCTCTCATGCATAGTCAGTGTAGCTAACTTGAAAATCATACTGGTTAAGTCTGCTTACAGGATGGTGTTGAGAATCACTGATTTAAAATATCAGTTACCAGTGTCTAAGGCTTACTGCAAGGTACAGCAGCTTATACAAGTCTGAACTATTCCAGCCCATACAATGTACAGCCCATACAATGTACAGTTTAAGGAGTAAGATTATCATTGTTACTGTATGAAAGCAGTGGGGCCTGGAGTACATACAGTATATGGTAATATCAAATGTGATGGCAGGTAAAGACTGAAAGACCTATCTTGTCTACCCAATTTACTTTTTGTTGTAATACAGTAGTGCCCCACTTGATCTCAAACTTTCATTTCTTTCTGTGCTTATCCCATGCTTTCTGGAATTCTGAAAATGTTTTAGCCTCCACTACATCTCCTGAGAGACTGTTTCATGTGTCCACCACCAGTGAAGAAATATATTCTCAGCAAAAAAAGAAAAAAAAAGTGTAACAGGTAGGACCTAGTAATATAAAGAAATGTCCCAAAAAGGTTGATCAATGCTACTGTTCTCCATAAAAAAAAGCAATTTCTCAAGTCTCCTGTAACAGAGTGAGCCTGTTTACCCCCTTTCTGTGGGTGCTGGACCAGGCTAGCTGCCTGGACCACCTTAACTCCCACAGAGGGAGAGGAGAGTCCAGAAGGCGGGACCAGATAGGGAGCATAAGAGGGTAAGCCCAGCTGTGTTCAGGAGGCCCCGAGTCTCCAAAAGGCAGCTCCTGTTAAACTATCCTGTCCAAGCCACAAGGGAGTAAGCTGAATTCTGCAAAGGTAGCATTGTGTTTGTTTGAATGTGAATAAAGTGAACATTACTTCAGAAAGGTTGGAGTTACTGTATTTTCTGACTCCAGGAGAGTGAAGCCGCTCGAGCACCCTCACACATCCCAGGTCAAAAATAAAATTCCACAAAAACAAGGTTTCACAAAACAGGAAAAATAATCCAAATCAATAATTTCTAAGAATTTATCTCCTAAAAAATATTTTCCTAACGTTACCCCTGAGTATACTCTCTTGGACCTAATGGCTTGACCTCTTATCTAGAACTTCCTTTCCACTGCTTGCTTCTTGTACATTAACGGTGTCATTTTCAAAAGCATTTACACTTGTAAATGTAGCTCCTGTTGTAGCAATTTTCAAAAGCTATTTACCCATGTAACGTGCACTTACCCAGGTAAATCCTATGGACAATTCAATGGCATATATTGTAGCAATTTTCAAAAGCCCACTTACATGGGTAAAGTGCATTTACATGTGTAAAACCCAATTTTAAGCGTGTAAATGCTTTTTAAAATTGGACCCTAATGCCTTTCAGGTACTGTATTTCAATACATCTTATTTCCCTTTTCTCTCTTCTAGGATGTACATGTATAGGTCATTAAGTCTCATTTCATTTCATAGGTCTGCATCATTTTGGTAGTCCTTGGCTGGAGTGTTTCTATTCTTTCTATATCTTGTAGCGGTAATAGCCTCCAAATTTGGACAATATGCAACCTTGAGATCATAAGATTTTATCACACAGAGATTTCTGTCTGGTTTGGTGCACATTGTTATCATATTCAGCACCCTTATTGGATTTCTTCACCCTAAATTCATGACTATATGCTTTGCATTGAATCTTAACTACTAATCTTGACTACTAAGGGGTGAAATTCTTCTAAGCATTAAAGTAGATTGGGATCTGGGAGTGATTTTAAGGTGGTCAAGATAAAGTGACAACAAAAGCCAGAAAGATGCTTGTCTGCATAGGGAGAGAAATGGTCAACAATAAAAAAGGAGGTGATATTACACCTGTATTAGTCTAAGACCCCATTTGGATTACTGTATACAATTCTGGAGAACACACCTTCAAAAGGATATAAACCAGTTGAAGTCAGCCCAAAGGGAGGTTAGTAAAATGGTCAGTTGTCTTAATTCTAAAGCATATGAGGATAGACTTAAAGATCTGTACATGTACATCCTAAAGGAAGGTGAGCTGGGAAGTTATGATAGATACATTTAAATATCGCAAAGGTTTTTATGTATAGGAGGAAAGTCTCTTTCAACAGAAAGGAGACTTTAGAGCAAGAGATCATGGGATGAGGGTGAAAGCGGTTAGGCTCAGGAGTAATCTTAGGAAATATTTCTTTACAGAGAGAGTAATGGATACATGGAGTGGCCTCCCAGTGCAGATGGTAGAGACAAAAATAGTATCTGAATTGAAGACAGCATGGGATAAATACAGGGGGATCTCTGAGGGAGTGAAGGGAATTGTAAAATTAAATTAGTTTTCCAGATGGGCAGACTACATAGGTTATACATTCTTTTTCTGCTGTCATGTTTCTATTTTTCTAGCTACTCCTCAAGCTTTTTTAGATTAGTCCTAATCTAGTCTATTCCACTCTGCTGCAAATTGTGCATCATCATATGGGGCTGATGCAATACAGTGCACTCACAGGAGTGCACTGTTTAACCCGCTGTCTGACGCAATAGGGGGATTAGCGCCTATTTTTAAACGAGTTATTGAACACTGACGCCGGTAAATTCGGCATCAGTTTTCATAATCAGCCATCTGCCAGTGATGAAAACAACCGCTGATAAACTCGGCATCTGTTTTTATTACTGGCAAATGGCCGGTTATGAAAACCGAAGCAGAGTTTACCGGCGTCGGTCTTCATAACCAGCAGCCACTGCGGGGTCGTGTTAGCAAGGAGGCACTAAGGTCACGCAAGCGACCCTAGCACCTCCTTGCTAGCGTGACCCCCTAATTTGCCTATTGCATGGTGCCCCCCTTGTGGGCGCCATGCGTGCATTAAGAAAGCGGGCACTGAAAAGTCAGCGCCCGCTTTCTGCGAAAATCATTGCATCGGCCCCTATGTATGAAAATATTGCACAAATTACCCCAGACTTGAACTCTTTCTTGAGGCATTCCATTGATGGCCTTGCGTTCCCTGGAATAAACTACTTTAGTCATTGGTTGATGGTATCCCAATGTAGGATGTACAAAGGAAAGGATTCCCTTTTGATGTTATTAGATCTGCATGCTGCATTTGGCACCATCAACCATGGTGGCTGAAGGATATAGGTTTAGATGGAGTTGTTTTGCAGTGATTGACTTCATTCTTTTCAACAGAGTACTAGGAGATCAATATACAAAAGCCATTTATATGGATAGCTCACAAGTTATCCATCTAAATGGCAAGTTTCCTATATTCAGCCACTTACCCAGCTAAATTATAGCTGGATAAGTCATTATATGGCTATAAGTTAGCTGGATAAAAAGGATACGTTTCTGGAGGGATTTAGTTATCTGGTTAACTTAGCCAATTTTTATCTGTATCTGGCTAAAGTATCAGCCTTGTGTCGCTGGATAATTTGTTACTTCTCCGGATCTCTTCAAAAGATATCTGAGTAAGAAGCGCTATTTAAAAAAAAACAACAGATGTAAAAGGGGCTGTGGCCCAATCCCCTCCTTTCTCCATCAAATTTCACATCTGGCCCCATTGGGCTGTGCATCCCTCATCCCCCAACCCTCCCGTAAATGATCAAATATCATCCTTGGCCTCAAAGCTCACCCCCCCCCCCCTTCCCCTCATCATCTTAAAATTCAAAATCAAGTCCCACATGGATCAAGCAGCCATCTACATTTACATCTGGGTTTTTTTTAAACAGCACTATTTATTTATTTATTTATTTATTTATTTAAAAACTTTTCTATACCGTCACTAAGTTAGGTACCATCATAACGGTTTACAATAAGGCACAAATATTAATACTTACTGGGAAACGTTAGTAGGATAACATATGCAATAGCCAGCCTATTGAATATGACCTCTTTGGTGTTCTATGGAATGATACAAGGTCCACCCCAGATCCTCTGGAATTTGGAGTACCACCAAGGGTCAATGCTTCAGTATTACCTTTTACCTTATACCATCTAAATGGCCCCTGTGGTATGGGTGATCCAGTGGTTTGGGATGGGCTGTCAGCTATCCTCTGATGGCATCCAGTTATTAGCTATTGTAAATAACTATCAAACAACAAAAAAGTTCAACCTTAATGCTTGCCTTCAAGCAGTGGCAGTTTAGTTAGAGCAGCACAAACTAAAACTTAATCCTGCAAAGACAGACCTGCTAAGGATTAGCAGGTGTAAAAGGGAACTTGAATTCTCTCCCACAAATTGTAGGGTTTAAATTAAAGCACAAAGAAATGGCTGTAAATCTAGAGCTATGCCTGTTAGCAATGAATGCACAATTGTCTCATGTGGTTAGGGCTCATTTGTGTCCTTTAGGTATTAATGACAAAAAACAAATGGAAGCGACCAAAAATGGGGGGGGGGGGGGGGGTGTCCAAGATGGTGGCTGAGTGAGAAGTGGGAGAAGGTTGCTCCTCTTGAAAATATATTCCTCAGTTAAATAAGTAAGAAATAATTACAAATGCCACATACCAAAAGGAAGGCACGGTTTCGTGAGAGGCTTGCCACAACCGAGACACCCAAACCGCGACAAAGCATCATTACAACCTTCTCTTCAACGCCAAATCAGCCAGGAGCGAGTGCCGCGTTGGAGGGAGAAGCGGAACAAGCGTCCCTCTCTATGGCAGAGGAAATCTCGCTTAGTCCCGGAGCACCTGAGACGCCGTCCCCACCCCAGCGAGATGGTAAGAAGCGGGAGATAAAATTAAAAAGTTCGCCAATAAGCCACAAGCTGGAGGGAGGCTTGAAAATGGCTGAAGCGGGAGGAACGGCTCAGCTGGGAGGCTTCTTACCCCCAATGCTGAGAGACAATGACCCCGATACACCAACGCTGGAAATTGAAAGGGACACTGTGACTGGTGCCGCAGAAAGGGGTGAGTCAGTACAAGCATTAAATCCCTTTCTTGTTAAGCCTGCGGTGATTACGATGGAAGCTTTGTGGGAAGCTATGGCTGCCATTGAAGCAGCCGTTGTGAATTTATCAAAAGTGTGTATTGCAGCAAACTCGCAAAGTATAGAGAATCAGAAAAGATTGGATGATCAGGATCAAACATTTCGTGAGATGGGAGAGAAAATTAAAGATGTTGAAAGAGAATATCATCATGTTATTCAACAAGAGACAGTGCTAAATAAAAAAGTTGAAAATATCGAGGACAATCTCCGCAGTTTAAATATAAGGGTTCTCAACTTCCCGGTCACTCCCCAAATGCCCGCGATTGATTTATTCAAGAAATATCTAATATATATATTAAATATGCTTTCTGAAGCTTTGCCTTTAATTCTAAAGGCTTATTACCTTCCTCAAAAGAAACGGGAAGAAGGCCAGGAGGAGGTGGAACCCCAAGCACAGATGAACATCACAGATTTGCTAGAATTATCAACTGAGGATACAGTCTCAACAAGGGAAACTCTATTCGTGTCCTTTGCTTTTATTACAGAGAAGAACACTGTGATGAGACTGTTTTTTCGTAAGAGAACTGAAAAATACTATGGTCACACTCTCAGGATGTTTCCTGACATCACCCGGTCGACACAGGAAAGGAGGAAAAGGTTTATTGAAATGAGGATGGAAACATTAGCTATTTGCTCTAAATTTGTACTTCGGTATCCTTGTAAATGTGTAGTAAGATATCTTGATTCTGTTTATGTTTTTTTGAACCGACTCAACTTTGCTTTTTTATTGATTCACACTCAAATGCGGCAATAACAGTACAGTAGGCTTAAAGTAGGCTTCACTCAGCCGCCGTTGTTTTCTTTTTCCCAATATTGCTGCTGCGCGTAAGTGCATATGTTTTCCCCCCCTTGTGCGCGCCGACCTAACATTTTATAATATGTGTGCACCAGCACGTGCATGTTTTAAAATCGCACGTCCGTGTGTGCGCGCCGGGTAGCACTCGCACATGGACGCGCGCGCACGTTTTAAAAACTACCCCTTAATGCGTAGATGAGACGACAGTGCAAAGCAGAGGATTTTAGATTTGTTAGAAACTGTGGAACATTCTGGGGAAGGGGGAGCCTATTCTGGTGGGATGAGCATCGTCATCACCAGGGTGGAACCAGGCTGCTGGCACTAACCATTAAAAAGGAGATAGAGCAGCTTTTAAACTAGAACATGGGGGAAAACTGGCAGTCGCTCAGCATGGTTCAGAAGAATGTATCTTCAAAGGATACTAGCATACCAAGAAAGTTAGAATGTTCCAATAGAGAGGAGCTTGTAAAAGCTGAAGAAAAAAGCAGATGTATTTAAATATAGAACACGGAGATAAAAATGACTAAACTGCCTATATCATCGCATAATAAGCATGTGGTGGGTACATATAAAAATAGAAATACAAATAAAACTACTTTAAATGTCTGCATGCAAATGCTAGAAGTCTGAACAATGTGGGGTAGATTTTCAAAAAACGCGAATAGGCGTACTTTTGCTGGCGCATCAGGCGCCAGCAAAAGTACGCTGGATTTTAGTAGATACGCGCGGAGCCGCGCGTATCCACTAAAATCCTGGATTGGCGCGCGCAAGGCTATGAATTCTGTATAGCCGGCGCGCGCCGAGCCGCGCAGCCTACCCCCGTTCCCTCCGAGGCCGCTCCGAAATCGGAGCGGCCTCGGAGGGAACTTCCTTTTGCCCTCCCCTCACCTTCCCCTCCCTTCCCCTACCTAACCCACCCACCCGGCCCTGTCTAAGCCCCCCCCTTACCTTTGTCGGGGGATTTACGCCTCCCAGAGGGAGGCGTAAATCCCCGCGCGCCAGCGGGCCGCTAGTGCGCCGGGACGCGACCTGGGGGCGGGTCCGGAGGGCGCGGCCACGCCCCCGGGCCCGCCCCCGGACCGCTCCCGACACGCCCCGAAAACGCCGCACGGTTCGGGCCCACCCCCCTCCGAAAACCCCGGGACTTACGCGAGTCCCGGGGCTCTGCGCGCGCCGGTAGGCCTATGTAAAATAGGATCACCGGCGAGCAGGGCTCTTAAAATCCGCCCCTAAGGCTGGAGATTTAGAATGTATGGCACTAAAGGAAGATTATAAACATAAAAAGCATCTCAGAGACTAGTGGAAGGAGGATAACCAATAGGACACTGTGCTATCGGGGTAAAATTTATATCAACAATTTTAGGGCAGATAAAATTGGTGGAGGGAGGCACCAAACTTTTATCCTGCATAGAATCAAGCAGGATAAAAGTTTTGCAGGAAACAAACTGCACTCTAGAATTCTTATGGATAGAAACTGCAAGGGGGAAAAGGGAAGACTATAGTAGTAGTGGAGGTATATTACTGCACTCCTGGACAGGATGAGGAAACAGACTGCAAAATGCTAACAGAGATTAGACTAGCTAGTAAAATGGGCAACACAATAATAATGAGAGACTTCAATTACCTGAGAGGTGATTGGGTAAATGTCAAATCAGGACATACAAAGAAAGTAAACTTCTAGATGTCCTCAATGACTACTTCATGCAGCAGTTGATCATGGAACCAATGAAGGGGAGAACTATATCTAGTTCTCAGTGGAACACAGAACCTGGTGCAAGAGATAAAGGTGATGGATCCTCTTGGCAACAGTGATCATAATATAATAAAATTTGACATAATCTCTGGAGGACGAATACTAAGGAACATTATTACAGTAGCATTTAATTATAAAAAGGGAGACTATGCTGAAATGAGGAAATTTGTTAGAAAAAACTGAAAGGAGCAAAATAAAAAACTTGCAGGAGGTATGGACACTACTTAAAATTACCATCCTTGAGGCCCAGACAAAATATATTCTGTGCACTAAAAAAGGTCAAAGGAGAACCAAATGATTGCCGGCATGGTTTAATAGTGATGTAAAAGAGGCAATTAAACCTAAAAAGGCATCATTCAATAAATGAAAAGCAGGTCCAAATGAGGAAAATAGGGAAGTGCATAATCTCTGGCAAGTTACATGTAAAAAATTAATTAAGCAGGCAAAGAGAGAATTTGAAAATAAGCTTGTCATAGAGGTAAGAACAAGTATAAAAACTTTTTAAAGTACATTTGAAGCAAAAGGCCTGTAAGAGAGTCATTTGTGCCACTCAGTGACCAATGGGTAAAAGGAGTGTCAGGGAGGACAAGGAAATAGCAGAAAATCTAAATTAATTATTGGACTCTATCTTTACTGAAGATGGTGTCTAGGTCATACCCACACCAGAAATATTTTTTGATGGTGATGACTCTGAGCAACTAAATGGCATCACTGTGAAACTTGAGACGTGATAACTCAGACAAACTAAAAAACAAATCACCAGGACTGGATAGTAATCACCCCAGAGTTCTAAAAAAAACTCAAAAATGAAATTGCTCACCTGTTTTTTGGTGATTTGTATTCTAGCATTTAAAACAACCATGGTATCAGAAGACTGGAGGATGGCCAATGTGATGCCAATTTTTAGAAAAGGCTCCAGGGTGTTAAGCATGCCGTCCACGGCAGATCCGTGGCACGGCGCCCTAACCTTCTTACACAGACTCTAGCTTCTGGTTCCTCGCTACTGCCTATCTCCAGACCCAGACCTCCGCTACGCCTGACTAAGCTATTGCCTATCTCCTCGCTAGTGGCGGTGGGCCACCAGCCCCGACCTCGTACCGCCCCCGGTGCCTCCGGCTCCAACACAGTCCCCAGTGTTTCAGGTCAAGATGCCATAGTTCATCGGGCCTCTCCGTGTGGTCCGCGGAGAGATGCCACTACCCGCGCCGCATCTCTGATCCTAATGAAGGGCCCGCAGCAGGAACTTGGCCGCGGCCCCGGATGATGACGTCAAACTCTTTAGTGTATTTAAGCTCAGGCCTCGCTCCATAGTGTTGCCTTTGCAACAGGTCTCCTCACTATTCGAGTACTCGTTGTTGCTCGAGATTCGTCTCTACTCTTCAGTCCTGACCCTTGTTGTTCCAGGTTCCTGTTCTCTTCGTTTCTGCCCTGCCTATGCTTGGATTGACTACATGGATTCAACTTCGCTTTGCCCGACTACACTTCTGCCTATCTCCAGACCCAGACCTCCGCTACGCCTGACTACACTTCTGCCTATCTCCAGACCCAGACCTCCACTACAATTGACCAACGCTATTGAATTCTCCGTGATCAGAACTCAGCATTGCTTGCCATGACTTCCTCTTTGCCGCTGGCCCTGATCCAAGTCTGTTATTGATGCTTCTCCTAGCCAACTCCCTGGACCTGGACTTATTAAGCTTCGGCCTACCTTTGCTCAAGCGCCCTTATCAGTCTCTGTTCCATTGGCACCCAAGTTCCAGTACCTTACCCAGTCCAGAGTAGGACTACCCCACCTATCGTCTGCTGTCTCTGGGCTGAACCAACCTTCTCTGATATCCAACCTCGAGGCCCACCTAAGTCCTGCCGGCCCAGGCACCCAAAGGCTCAACCCGCTGGGAACAAGGGCTGGTATAAGTGAAACTCCAGCAGCCTCTGCCTATCAGCCCACTCCACCTGCCGACAGTGGGGACCCATAGGTCCTTGCCTACGGGTTGCGTCAACCCCACCTCGGCCCAGGGGTCCACCTCCGACACAACAGGTTGCAAAGGCCATGGACTCAGTTGAGCCATGTGCCCTCCAGGCCATCCCAGGCCTGGCATCCAAGGTACAAGAACAGCAGCAATTTCTCAAGGCATTGGCCTCCTCCATGGATTGTCTCCAAGGCTGGCTTGATACCCTCACTAATAATCCAGTTTCTATTCCGGATCCTCCTCATCCACAGCCATCTCCATCAATGCCGCGAGCCTTGTTGGCCCTCCCAGCGCCCCCGTGCTTCAACAGTGACTCCAGACTCTGCAGAGGGTTCATTAAGCAATGTTATATGCAATTTGCTCTGCAGCCCTCCGTTTTCCAGGACGAATTGACTAAGGTCACCTTCATCTTATCCCACCTCGAGGGGAAGGTGCTGGCTTGGGCTTCCCCCCTGTGGGAACGCTCAGATTGTTGATGAAACTGACTCAGTTTGTGGCAGTGTTTTGATGGACTTTTGATGATCCTGGTTGACATGCCATGGCAAGCACTAACTTACTACATCTCCGTCAAGGTCAAAGAAGTCTCTTCGACTATACCATTGAGTTTTGGACTTTGGCTACTGAGCTCGCTTGGCAGGAAGACTGCCTCCAAGCTATTTACCTAGATGGACTCTCCCCACAGCTGAAGGATGAGTTGGATGCACAGGAGCTCCCTTCCTCTTCTGAAATGCTGTCACAGCCTCTGTAGACCAAGTGGCAATGTTTGCTTCCTTCTTAGTCTTCGCTGATAATGGAACAGTCAATGAAGAGTAATTTTTGATGAAGGTCCTGTAGTAGTTGGCAAATCCCAAAAATCGTCTTAGAGCTTTTAGGCCAGTGGGTTGAGTCCATTTTTGAATACTCTCAAGCTTCTGAGGATCCATTTGGAAACCTTTGTTTGAGACAATGTACCCTAAGAAGGGCACGGAGTCCTTGTGGAATTTGCATTTAGTCAACTTGGCATATAAGTGGTTCTCGTGAAGTCTCTGCAGAACTCTTTTGACATCTTCCTGATGGGTCTGCAGGTCCTGGTAGAGTAGATCATGCAGAATATAGTTCATCATGTTTTGGAAGACAGCCAGGGCGTTGCACAAGCTGAAGGGAATCACCAGGTATTCAAAGTGTCCATCCCGGGTATTAAAAGCTGTCTTCCATTCATCGCCAGAGTGGATGCGAACTAAATTATACGCTCCCTTGAGGTCAAGCTTGGAGAATATCTTGGCTCCCTGTAACCTTTCGAATAGCTCCGAGATGAGTGGTAAGGGATAGCGGTCCTTTATAGTGATCTCATTCAGACCTCTGTAGTCAATCATGGACGTAATGTTCCGTCCTTCTTCCCCACAAAGAAAAAGCCTGCACCGGCAGGAGACTTGGATGGTCTTATGAAGCCTTTCTGGAGATTCTCTCTGGATATACTCTGACATCGCTTTATTGGGTACTGCGGTGATGGACACACCCACAGGGAGGAGCCTCATGAGGAGCCGAAGTACTAGGCTAGACTCTATACATGCAAACACAGAAAATTTGTATTTATTATACAGCTCGGTGGTACTGCCCAGCAGGGGCAGCAGTGAAGTAACTTAGTAGAAGCAGTCCAGGGGTCCTCTGCAGAGGAGACTAGTCCCACACTCAAGTAGATGGTAGGCAGCGCAGGGTAGTAGAGGAAAGTCCCGGATGCAGACTCTGAGCGCTGAAGCTGGAGGTGAGACAGACTGATAAGTTTAGTTACTCACTGAAGTAGATAGCTGTATTGATGAAGATCTTGGCAGGCAGAAGTAGATCAGTAAGGCACCAGAGTAGGAAGAGCAGGCCCTCGAGGAACGAGTACCTGATATCCCAGATTGGTACCTGTAAGAGAGCATAAGGACCCCCGAGGAGCGGGTACCCAGGTTAGCAATGAATTACCCCGAAGGGCAGAGAGAAGGCTTCCTATGGCAGCTAGGAAGCGGCAGAGCAGCTTAGACCAGAGGCATTCCAATCCTTGCTAACTCAGTTTGTTAGCGAACGAAGAGCAGGCTAAATACCCAGATGTCGTGATGTCACTCAGAGGTGATGCCCCCGAGGTTCTCGCCATGACGTGGATAAAGATGTGGGTGGCGGGGGCGAGCGCACCCTAGGAGGCCCTCGGGAAATCCATGGCAAATACCGTTGCCGTTGCCATTCTGGGGATGCCGGAGACAGCGGCATGAAGATGCGGCAGCAGCCATCTTCCCAAGGCTTGAGGAGAGAGAAGGAAGAAAGGTGAGGCACAGAGGTCGAAGCCGTCTGAGACCGACGGACGCAATATCTACAGATTTCATCGTGGATTTGCCGCCTTCCAAGGGTCACACTGTAATATGGGTAACCATAGACCGATTTTCAAAAATGGCCCATTTCATCCCTCTACCGGGTCTACCATCTGCTCCAGAGTTAGCACGTTTATTCTTCCATCATATCTTTAGATTGCATGGCCTACCCAAGGACATTGTTTCAGACAGAGGTCCCCAGTTTGTTGCAAGATATTGGCGTGCTCTTTGCTGAAAATTCAGTATCAATATCAGTTTAACAACTGCCTATCATCCCCAAGCTAATGGACAAGCTGAGAAAATGAATCGCTCCTCGAAGGCCTTCCTGCGCGCTTACATCAATGACCGCCAAGACAATTGGTCCGAACGTCTATCCTGGGCAGCATTTTCTTATAACTCCCATATCACTACTGCTACTGGAACATCACCATTCTCTATTGTCTATGAGAAACAACCACGACCACCATTGCCCATACTTCTCAGTGCCATCCCCTGCAGCACAGGCTACTGCGGATGCCCTTAAGATGTTATGGGAGCAGACAAATCTCCGCTTACGTCAGGCCGCTTCCCGAGCCAAGAGAACTGCTGACAGTCGACATCGCTCAGCTCCTGAATTCCTCCTTGGCCAGAAAGTCTGGTTAAGTACTCGATATATCCGACTTTGAATACCATCCCAGGGATTTGCTCCTCGATATATTGGTCTTTTCTCAGTTACCCAAAGCATTGGACCTGTTACATACCAGCTTCAGCTGCCTCCTACACTGGGAATGCATAATACATGAAATGTATCGCTTTTAAAACCTGTGGTTCTAACCTGGCCTGCCCGGAAGGCACCTAGCCACCTCCATTGGTGGAAGAAACTGATACGACGTCAAGGTACATGAAGTCCTCTACGTCCGCCGTAGGGGCTGCCAGTGAGAATACCTCCTTTCCTGAGAGGGTTATGGACCCGAAGAAAATTCGTGGAAACCAGCTCAAAACATCCTGGACAAGACTCTCCTCCTGAATTACCATTGTGCCCATCCAGGCAAACCCTGACCTCCAAGAGAGAGGCTTAAAGGGAGGGTACTGTTATGCATGCTGTCCACAGCAGACCCGCGGAGCCATCCCCTCACCTTCTTACACAGACTCCAGCTTCTGGTTCCTCACTACTGCCTATCTCCAGACCCACACCTCTGCTACGATTGACCAATGCTATTGACTTCTCCGTGATCAGACCATTGCTTCGATTGACCAACGCTATTGACTTCTCCGTGATCAGATCTCAGCATTGCTTGCCATGACTTCCTCTTTGCCGCCGGCCCTGATCCAAGCCTGTTATTGATGCCTCTCCTAGCCTACTCCCTGGATGTGGACATTATGCTTCGGCCTACCTTTGCTCAGGCGCCCTCAGTCAGCCTCTGTTCCATTGGCACCCAAGTTCCAGTACCTTACCCAGTCCAGAGTAGGACTACGCCACCTATCATCTGCTGTCTCTGGGCTGAACCAACCTTCTCTGATATCCAACCTCAAAGCCCACCTAAGTCCTGCGGCCAAAGGCTCAATCCACGGGACCGAGGGCTGGTATAAGTGAAGCTCCAGCGGCCTCTGCCTATCAGCCCACTCCACCTGCCAATGGCAGGCAAGGACCTACGGGTTATGTCAACCCCACCTCAGCCCAGGGGTCCACCTCTGATGCAACACAGGGGTGATCCAGGAAACTATGGACTAGTACGCCTGACATCTGTGCCAGACAAAATGGTTGAAGCTATTCTTAAAAACAAAATTATTGACTACATGAATATACATGGTTTAATGGGGTATAGTCAACATGGTGTTTGCAAAGGGAAATCTTGCCTTACTAATTTACTAGATTTTTTCTGAGGGTGTAAATAAGCATGTGGACAATAGTGAGCTGACTGATATAATATATCTGGATTTTGAGAAAGCATTTAACAAAGTCCTTCATGACAGTCTCCTCAGGAAATTAGGAGGTCATTGGATTTGAGACAGTGGCCTATTGTGGATTGGTAACTAGATAAAAGACAGGAAGCAGAGGATAGGACTAAATGGTCAGTCTGCCAAATGGAGAAAGGTTGTTAGGGGTCTGTATTGGGACTTGTGCTATTTAGTATATTCGTAAATGATCTGGAGAAATAAACAAGAGAGGTGACCAGATTTGCAGATGTTACAAAATTGTTTTGTGTTGTTAAAATAGCAGAAGATTGTGAAAAACTGCAGAAGGACTTCATGAAACTAGGAGACTGGGTTTCTAAATGACAAAAGCAATTTCATGTGGACAAGCGCAAAGTAAAGCACATAGGTAAAAATAATCCCAATTACAAGTAAATGATGCTGGGTTCCGTGTTAGGAATCACCACCCAGGAAAAAGAACTCAGATCCCTGTGGTCAATACCTTAAAACTTTTGGCTCAGTGTGTGGTAGTGATAAAAAATGCAAATAGTATGTAAGGAATTATTTGGAAAAAAAATAGAGTATAAAACTGAGAATATCATAATGTCCTTGTATAGATTCATGATATGACCATACCTTGAGTATTGTGTGCAGTTCTGGTCATCTCATCTCAAAAAAGATATAGTATATAGTAAAGGTACAGAGAAGGGCAACGAAAATAACTGATGGAAAAGCTCCATTATGGAGAAAGGCTAAACAGGTTAGGGCTTTTTTGCTTGGAAAACAGACAATTGAGAGGGGATATGATTGAAGTTTATAAAATCATGAGTGGTTTGAAACAGGTAAATGGGGAATGGTTATTTACCCTTTCAAACAATACTAGGAGTAGGGGATACTCCATGAAACTAGCAACTGTTTTAAAACAAATTGTAGGACATATTGTTTCACTCAGCATACAAGCAAGCTATGGAACTTGTTGCTGGAAGATGCTGTTAAAGCAACTAACATAGAGGGGTTAAAAAGAGAATTGGACAAGTTTGTTAAGGAAAAGTCTATAAAGAGTTATTAGCCAGGTAATCTTGGGAAAGCCAGTGCTTATCCCAGGGAATGAGATGCAAGAAATAAATCAACTATTGGGGATTTGATGGGTACTTGTGACCCGGACTGTCCACTGTCAGAAACAGAATGCAGAGCTCGATGGACCTTAGTCTGACCCAGCATGTCACTTCTTGTGTTCTTAAACACTTCCTGATGTCTAATTTCCTTCTTTGGTAGCTATATTTGTCCATAATTATCTATGACAAAATTTGTGAATTTCTATCTAATAAGTATATCAATACACATTAGAGACAATTTTTCCATATAAGTAAGAAATGGAATTAGTTGACAACCTCACGAACTAACCAATGACAAGGGAGCTTCAAAAATGCTCAGTGGCATCACAATCTCCTTCAGATTTTATCTGAAATGGCTTGTTTCCCCTATAGGAAATAGAATGAAAATGATATTCTAAGTGTCAGGGGCATTAAAATCACATAAACAGTGAGACAGGGAATCACTAAGTACTCTACTGTCTGTGGCACAAAGCTGAATAAACCTAAATGAATGGTTCAAAGTTTGCTAGGAGGGAAGGTACATATACATAAAATGATCATACAAGGTCAGTTTCTCAATAGAAAATGGTTCATCAAGCATAGAACTCTATCTCTGACCATGGCCAATCCAAGTCACATGAAAATACCATGCTGATCCTAATAGAGAGATCTATTCTATGTTGCTCATGTCCAGATTAAAAGGTAGCAATCCCTATGACTACTGAGCTAATAATTGTTAAAGGACCTGTCCTCCAGAAACTTGTCCAAACTTTATTAAATTCCAGTTATATTACTAGACTCTATTGCATTCTTCACCATCCAAATCCAAGTGTATTTAAATTTTTCTCTGGTGTATTTTTAGATATGTTTAGTGGTGTGTAGCTTGATTGGTAGCTATGAGTAGAGCAGTATTGTTGCAAATAGACAATGTGTGTAAAGGTAATGTATGTATGTAAGAAAATGCAAAGATGAAGTATGAATGAAAGAGAGGAACTTGTAGTTAGTGAGAGTGATACAATGGTTGTCTAGTAGTTAGGTTCTGCCAAAATGCTTCAAAAAATCGAATGCCACAATATATCCAGCAGAGATAGAGTATTGTTTATTTAAAAGCAGTTGAAACTGTACCATTGAGATCTGTGCCCTGACACTTCAGTGACATTCCATGTAAATGGTACATAAAAGGCAGTATGGCCCAGCTCACATTCGTTTCTTTTTTTCCCATGAAAATTACTTCAACATATTTTCTCCAGTAGTCCATAAAATGGGAGCTGAAAAGTAAAAGAGAAATCCAGCAAGACTTATTTCTGCTTAATATATATTGAGTAGAGGGCTTTGACAGGCGAATAAACCCCATGTAAGTACATGGGTGAATAAACTCTTTTGGGCCATCTGAAGGACTGAATTGGGATGAAAATTAAATATCTACACTAACTCCCCAGGACAGAATGTCCAGTCTATTGGATACAAAGTTCAGATGGCTGACGTTTTAAAAGAAGAATGGGTATCCTTAAGTCATCCTTACTCTAAACACTGGACTCAGCAGGGGGGTAGCTAGAGCATTATGCATGAGTTTTCTTTATAGAGTGCTACATCTGGGTCAGTAGATTTTTGTAAAAAAAAAAAAAAAAAAAAAAAGTCATGTTAAGCTTCTCAATAATATCATTCTGTCCTTTCAGATGAGGCAGAACATGTTTCATGCCTACAGCAGTGTTAAGCATGGTGCTCTTAAGAAGCAACTCATCACCAAAGGTTAATGTTAAGAGGCCTGTTACTGCCTGGAGAAAGAAGACTAAAATGTTTATCATTAATAAGGTTAAAAGTAAAATATTACAGTAAGACAATCCATATGTGTTTGTAAAGTGAGAAAAGATTGTAAATTTTTTTCTCACATCTACTCTTTCATTAATCAAATAGCTAACTCTAGAAATCTATGCCAGAGAAGCACACCAAAAAGTATAGAAAAGAAAACAAAAACTATAGCTGAATGTACACAAAAATGGCATACACCAATATGAAATAATGATTTTGAATAGTATATAATGGAAAATCATTTATTCTCATTACTCATTTAAAAATGTAATTGCTTTGCATATACCTTTGAATCCTTACTTGCATTATTGTTGGGGGGGGGGGGGGGGGTTCAAATTGCAATTCTGAATGTCAATGTGTTTGACTTTGCTAGATCTTAATCAACATATTATCTATAGCTTTACCGAGACTTAACGTTTCCTTTTTTTCCACCAGTGGACCAGTAGCAGTGCCACATGCTGTCATACTGATCTGGGTTTGATTCCTAAGCCTGGTTTCTGCTCCTCAGACCAGGACTTGGGGTGCCAAGGAGGCAGTGCTCACAGTTTCTGAGAACTAGGAGTCCCAATCATTGCTAAACAGTGATACCTACTAGTCAGGTAGCATACACGTGTATTAAGTTCCAAAAAGATCCACAGTTTGTGGTCTCTGGTCAAGGATGATTTCTGCAGTGACTTGGCTACATGGTAAATGGTAGGAGGCTGCTTTAAAAATAAGCAAACTTCCAGATGGTTGCTCATGAAAGCTACTTCAGATTCAGCAAGAAGTCCAAAATAGCAGGAGGAAGTAGCAAGGCCAAAAATGGTTCCTTTTATAGATAATACTGTACTAATGCATATACTGATGCAATGGACTTTGTAAATGCTCTGTACTGATAATGGGTCAAAAATGTGGTGATTTCTTTTAAAATGACATAATGAAAAGTACAATCTAACTTACTGTATTTATCCAAAGTGACAGTGCTTCAGGGTTCAATAAGCTCTCTTTTGACTTTTATTCTTTTAATGAATAAACATCTGCACAGTATTATGATGCAATGAGAACTTACTAATAAAGCACCAAAGCAAAAACAATGAACTAGAACTATGCTTGCATTGACTTGTCTTCCTGTTCAAAACAAATGTGCAGTCAGATGTAATTTTTTTCACTAAATGGCAAATGGCATGATCTTCAGTAGCATCCACTGCATTGCCATCATTAATCATATTTCAGTATTTGTGGTGGGTAAAACATGTCACATAATTAGTGAAATGAATTATTTTACTCCCCTTTCATGTACCTTGCATATTCATTAATAGTGACAAGAATATAATTCAGACAAAAAAGATAAATACAAGTAGATTCACTCATGCTCAAAAATGGCCAGGGATTGGCTCTGCTTACTATAAAACAGTTTCCCAGTTTTGAAGAAAACAGTCTAGCAACTCAAATCTCTAATGGTTTTTAACATACAATAAATAACAAGAACAACAAGGAAAAGTACCCATCCCTGAAAACAGAACTATTATCCTAATAGCTGGGGCAATTAAATAAACCTTGGTGGTTATAAAGCCCAGTTACATAATCCCAAAGCAATAAACTGTGTTTACTTTAGCATAAACCTAAATGCAGTTTCCTGAGTTTTCACTGGTCCACTTGCCATATTGCAAACATACAGTACACATTGCTAATTCTCACCTCAGTTATATCATCAGCTTGAAAACACTTACATCCCCCTTTAGCTACACTGAAAACATTATACATTGCTGTAATGTTGGGATCACTCAGTTCTCATCAAGAGCCATATGGGACCAACATGTTATATTCTACATTAAAATATGTACTGATTTGTTTCACAAATTATTACTTTAAATGCAAACAATTCATCCCAAACTTTCAAATATTAGCTGAGCAATATATCTAAGTTACACTCCATTCTTCTGAATCAACCACACTGTGGAATTCTAATACATAGGATATGAGCTACATACTAAAACAGTCCAGGATAAAACCTAATTAAACAATTTATTCATATACCACATAATCCCATTTTCTTGGTGAGTGCACTTACATTCATCCACTGATTTACACAAAGTTATCCTAATACTATTTCCATTTTCTTCTAGCTGAACTCCTAACTTGCATAATCACTAAAAACATATTTCTGCTGGTTGTGTCTATAGTTTATGGTTAAACAATGATAAACATTAACATAACAACACTCAGTGTCATGAACGGTCTTTGGAAATCAGGTCAATGTTAAGCTGAAAAGTTGAAAAAAAATCAGGTAAAAGTAATTACCACCAATGCAACATCCAGTTTGTAAAATATTATATCAGCTCCTGACAATACTTTGCACAATACCAGTCACCATATAGTGAAAACAATGCATAAGGTTTCTATATATGAAGGAAAAAAATTGCAGACATTCTCAATTTTTATCTTTTGTGTACAATGGGAGCAGTGTATAATTCAAGATACTTAAGGTTCTCAGGTGCTTACATCATGGTCTCTCACAGTTCATGATAAATTTATTTAAGCACTACATATAAAAAATGTTGATTTATTGTCAATCAAACTTTACAAGTGCTGCTGAAAGGAGCATTTTAAAGAGTTAAAACTAATCAATCTAAATGTTAATGTCTAAAACAATCTAGTTGGCAAGAGAGGATCCAGATAACAATTACCATTTAGTCAATAATAATTTCAGTTCGTCTTGTGCTGTGAGGAAAGTCCATCAGCCTAGCTATTTTAAGGGACTTTCAGTGCAAAGGTTGATCTTGTTTTTTAAAATAATGGTTTTGCAAGAGTAAAAAAACAAAACCAAGATTCCTTAATTACACAGCCAGTATTTGCTGTTGGTTTTGGTTTGCATTCAACAGATTAATTTTTCAAATCATAAGGGCAAGAAACGACAACTGTAACTACACATTGCACAGTGTTGAAGAAAGAAGTCAACATGAGCATTATGTCAGGAATCAGGAAAGTATAAATGCAAAGCTTTTCCCATTTTTAAATGGTGTGTACGTGTTCCATGTAGTATCGCCCTCACTGTAATTCAAATATCGTTTGGAGCAAAATCAAACTTCCATTTGCAAAGGTGCACTGTCATAACAACAGAATCCCACCATACAATTTTGAAGTATTAAAATGCATTTAAATGTAGAAGCTTAATCTCATTTGTAACATTGAAAGAAAGCCTTACACAGGTAACAGCCACAAATTCTTCCATAATATAGACAAAAAGCAGCTAAGAGAGAGAAGTGATTGGGACCCATTGTTTAACCACTCTTAAATCATTTTTCATTTTAAAAAAATAGGTATCCCGTCTCCTTTCAAATGAAATGATCTCTCTCCGAACAAAATAAATCCTGGCGGCTTTATGAAAAGAGGCAGATAAATCAATAACAGCCACCCTCGTGTAGAAATGCAAGGGGGGGATTAAAGAACCAGCAATAGACAGAATGTGTGGTCTTAAAAGAAGAAACCTGACACATTGCATTGATCCGCTGTACTACTTATCAGAATTTCAATAGGGTTACACACCAGATTGACCTAGCAGGCTGATGAAATTAAAACACTCAAGTTCTTTGTAATCAACTTTCTCTCTTTAACCCTAGTGGAACTGAGAGGACCGAGGCTGACTCACAAATTTCCTCAATTTGTCCTTTCCCTCCAGTCCCACACATCCAAGAAATCCTATGCCTTCTCTTAAGGCTTCTGCTCCTACTCCAGCTGTTCTCACACCTGCTGCAGAAACACAGGCACTGCACCTGCAGACATTACCAATAACTCTATAAATTGTACACTAGCCCATTTACCAAAAAGGAATTTCTTCTTTATCCCACCACCTTCTAAACTAGGAACAGCACAACTATCCCTCAGACTTTATATTGAGCTATGACTTTATAGTAGTAACACTAGAAGAAAAAAATGAAAAGGGAGGAGACGATGAGAAAACAGGACTGCCGAAGCCCAATGCCATGTTATCAGCTTTCATTGTGAACTGTAGAGAATGACCTACCTGTAGCCCTGCTTCTTTTTGGAAACACCTGGCAGCCTCCTTAGGGTCCGGGCTGAGCACGCCACCAAGTCTTATCTCAGTTGCATTCTGAAAAGCTGAAATTTGTTAAGATCCACTTTCATGGAGTGGTTTGCTTTCTCTTCTCAGATTTCCATTACCCAGGAGAAAAACAGAAGCGCTAAGATCCCAAAATTGGAAAATATAAGGCAGTTTTGTTTTATATATATATGTGTGTAAGATAATAGAAGAACCTTGAGCAAAGAAAACAAAAAAAAAAAAAATTTAAAAAAGTCTGGCATAAGCTCTTTGTCCGGTTCCAACCCTTCCTCGGATGAGTGCACTTTAGGAAATTCTCCCAGAACTAAAGCACCTCGTACAGCAATTAACAATCTTATTCCATAGGTGAATTGTTTGATTTTAATACATTTCAGACTTTCCTTTGCCTCATCCTTTCTCTTGGGAAACGTAATTGGCCGGAGAGCCTCACCTTCAGAAAATGAGCCTCCAGTGCTGTAATTCGAGCTCTCTGGGCTGCCTGCTTGGCTGAGGGATCTCACTCCCTCTCTCCTTATTAGCGGAGGTGTGGGAAGCTGCTGCTGCCGCTGCCGCTGCTGCTGGGTTTTAAGAAAAATTCACAGCAACCACGCAGAGTGATGAGGGAAATAGTCCTTTCCTCCCCAATATTTTACTTCACATTGATGTCCTCAGTGATCCCGCTCATAAATGTATATGGTTGATCCTAGATTCTGACAATCCGATTCTGGAGTATAAAACTCTGGTCCCAATTAATAGATCCGACTGTACACTGTTGTAGTGATCTTTAGCCCTTTTCAGGATTCCTACTGTCAGAGTTTCATAAAGACTAACAACTAGCTTCCATGAACAACCGTGGGCTGAATTGTAAATCTGCGAGATAGCTATGAAGCAGTAAACAGCTTCAGCAGTCAAAACAGAAAAAAGGGGTGCTGGTGCAAACAGAAAAACATGTCATCGGCTTTGTGCTTCATTTGACAAGTGGCAGAGTGAGAATGGTATAAATTAACTCGACTGAATATTATCTAAATACAGTATGCATTTTCTTTAAAAACGAAATGCCCTACATGATATGCAAGTACTGAAGTGGTTCTCTCTCTCTCTTCCTCTTTTTTTCCCTACTTTTCTCCTTTCTTGATTCCCAGCGGTGAATGAATGAAATCCCTCCAGAATGCACAGGGAGGCCTGAGAAAGCCCACGCAGCTGGAATACAGCAGGACTCAGCTCTTGTTCTTGCGCTACTCTGGAGTCAGGAATCGTCCTCAAAGCTCAGACTAAATCCAGCTGTGTTCCAACCTCCCTGGAAGCTGAAGCTGCAGCTGCGAGGAAGAAACAGAAAAGGCAGCATAAAGAATTTAAAATTAAAATGAAATATACTTCAAACCAAAAGGTGTACTATGTCTCCCTCAAGAGGAAATACAGAGATAAAACATCTTATAAAAGCATTAGCAAATACTGTACTGGTTTCTTTCAGAGAAGTCCTTAGATGCCCTGGAAAAAAAATATCCACATGCCTTTCACATTCTTGTTTTGATGTTCCACCTTTTTAGAATCCCTTTACTATACAACAGCTACCAGTTGTATATGGAGTCCAGTTTGCAATGGAGTCCAGATTGGTATCATAGCCAGTGTAAGAAGTGTAGACATTGTGTAAGATTGAGTAAATGACATCTACTATAATTAACAAAATTAAAATTCACTGTGATAATAAGGAAATGCAGTCACATAGCTGATAATGTCACCATTTGGTTGTTTTCATAATACAGACAAACAAGGGTGTAGTGAGCTATGACACAATGCAATCCCTCTGGAAGAACTGGTGCTGTATATTTATTTATCAATTTTGTATTTTACTTCCTGAGGATGGATGTGTCTTGAAACTGACAGCGGATGAGATGGCTGTTTAACAGCTGTTAAACGATGCTAATTGAATGCCTCAGACCACAGTGCAGCACATTATGAACATGCAAGCAAAATACCTGTTCTTAAACTCTATAGAACTACCGCATACAGAGCAATGCAGAAATATGAAATGGGCATTTCAAAATGTTTACCTCATAGTGGAACAATAATGGTATTCATTATTCATAAAGCCCTATTAGAGTACACTGGACTGAACAGGATAGGGAGAACGATGGAAATGTACACACAAAAATAATGTGCAAATGTAGAGCAGACCAGAGGCAAAAAGGTATTTTTTTTTTCATCTCTGCTGGTTTGATAACATCGAACGCATTTTGTCCATAAAGAGAAATATTTTCAAGAAGTTAATGTTCATAAATCTAGAAGGAGAATGAGTAAGTGGATTCATACAATTCTTATTGGTGTTGCTCAATTATTTTTACTAAATTACTCTTTTTCATTGTTTACTATGTATTAAGAATAACTTATTTATTGATTGATTTATTGTAACCTTTGTCTCAATGTTTATTTATTATGTATGTTTTATTGCTGTACATTGCTTGGATAAATTCTTTTTAAAGGTGGTATATTAAATCTAAAATAAATTTATTTTGGATTTAGCTTACACCTTTTCATTGTTAGCTCAAGGTGAGTTACATTCAGGTATAGTAGGTATTTCCCTTTAAAAGAATTTACAATCTAAGGGACTTATTCACTAAGCTGTGGTATTTTTTCCCAAGGAAGTCACAAAGCCGCAGTAAATGACCCTGCCATTTTGTGACTCCTGCAGTATTTTTCCCAATGGGAAAATACCATGGTCCACAGGAAAATACCACAGGCCACCATATTTTCCCATGGATAAACAAACTGTGGCAACTAAACTTGCCAAACAATGCACAATGGCAGCCCTGGGACTTTGGGGTTATCATCACGTAAAGGGGATAACAGTCCTGAGAAAGCCCCCCCCCCCCAATAAAAATGTATTGCCAAACCCAGGGGTCAAAATTCCAAAGGCTGGGTGATGTCATTTTGGAAGATGACTGCCACTGGACCCACAGCCCAGAGGGTAGGTATGCTGGGTCCCCACTGGACTGCCAGGGATAGTTTCTAAAATAGGTCCGGGATCCAGGGATGGGGACTGGAGGGTCCACCTGGACCATCAGGGTTCTGTTGTCTGTAAGGAAGTGGTCTGTGGAGGGTGGTCTAGAGTAGGTGGGGGTTCTGGCCTCTGGGGACCAGTTTTTGGAGTGAGGGAGAAGAGGTGGGGGATGGGGAATGGGCTTCCATGAGCATTAGGCTTTTAGGTAGAAAACTGAAATCCAGAACCTCTAGGGTAGCATTCTCAGTAATGCTTCTCATTCCTCGTGCACACCCTTCTAAGATTTAATTTCTGGACATTGTTGTTTCCTATGACTCATGTGGTTTTTTGACTTCCATCTTTCGAAAGGCTACCGATCACAATACTCTTTTAGTTTTCAATAGTCATCATCCTTATAAGTTAATAATATTCCTGTAGGCCAGTTCCTATGGCTTAGACGCTTATGCTCTTCAAAAACTGACTTTGTTTCTCAAGCTAAGCAGATGCTGCTCCAGTTTAAAGAAAGAGGGTACTCACAAGGTGTCCTCAAAAGAGCGTTCAAATGAGCTCTTTACGTCAAGTGGGACCTCCTTTTTTTTTTTTTTTTTTTACCACAATCTCATTCATCAGATGATTGTGTGAATTGCATCTTACCTTTTTCCACCCATGCTCGTGATTTGATCATCATTATACACCATCACTGGCATGTTCTTTCCCTACATAAGATTTTTGATCATCCCCTGTGTTTTACATTTCATTGCGGCAAGAATCTTAGAGATTTTCTCATCCACTCTGAGTTAAATCTACCTTCTTCGTTTCCCTCAACACTTGTTGGCCACAACCCTTGTGGACATTGCTCTGTTTGCTCTTTTTCTTTATCTTTGTCGATTTTTGAACATCCGGTTTCTCATAAACAATATTGTTTGAATTTTTCCCCTACGTGCCAAACTGCTGGAGTAGTGTATGTTATACTATGTCCCTGTCAAAAGTTGTATGTTGGGAAAACCACACATCCAGTCAAAACTCGCATTATTGAACATCGGTCTAGCATTAGTAATGACTGGGACAGTGCTCCTCTGGTTCCCCATTAGAGTTTGCTGTCTCACTCTCTGGAAGATCTTAGATTCTTTGTGATGGACGTTTTACCTCCACCCTCCAGAGGAGGAAACATTTCTGAAATGCTTATACGTAAAGAGCAAAAGTGGATTTATGTTTTGAACAGTTTGTCCCCCCAGGGCTTGAACAATGAAACTGAGTGGGGCTATTTTACCTAAAGTTCTTTTGTGATGCTGATGTTATATTCACAATGTTTGCTTTTATTGGTCCGTTTTT
This sequence comes from Rhinatrema bivittatum, assembly GCF_901001135.1. Lineage (NCBI taxonomy): Eukaryota > Metazoa > Chordata > Amphibia > Gymnophiona > Rhinatrematidae > Rhinatrema > Rhinatrema bivittatum. Next base: position 119,542,595 of record NC_042623.1, read on the forward strand.
TATGAGGAGTTGCCATCTGATTGACCCTCTGTCTGTACTCTTTGCTCTCCCTGTATACTTCTATCAACGACGTCTGAGGTATGTTTATTTTATTTTATGCAGTAAAATGTTATACCCCTTTTCTGTCCTTGGTTCTGAAACTTTTTTGTTTTTGTTTTAGATTGTAAAGTGTTGTTCTCCGTCCCTCCCGACGCAGCCTTTCAGCGAAACACGGGGTCCATGTCGGGGGGCCTTTTTCAAAGTGTTATCTTTGTTATATCACAGTGGAGTTGCCGTTCTCAATAAAGGATTATATGACATATTGAAATGCAAGGACATAACTTTGATCTACATCTTTTTTGATTGATGTGTTGATTTTAAACTTGAACATGGGAAAAAGCCAACAGTCGCTCAGCAGCACATGTTTCGGAGGGAGGTATCTTTGAAGAATACTAACAAAATAGAGAAGTTAGGCATTCGAATAAAGAGGATTATAATAATAGCAAAAGCAAACCAGGTGTTATGGTAGCCGGCCGTGGCAAGCTGCGACCGGGGCCAACTGTCATGGCCGTCAGCTGCGGCGGTCCGCGGCTGGGACCAAATACTCACCCGCAGTGTCGGGTTGGTCCGGAGGCTCCTGCAGGAGCAGGGGGCCTCCTCCAGCATTCTCCCCATGGCCGTGGCCACTGCTAGGCCGGCCGCAGAGCCCAACAGGGCTGAGATGACTCCTCCCCCTTCCTGGCTGCCTTAGAGCCGCGCGCGCGGCTGAAGATAAGATTTAAAGGGGCCACCACAGGAAGTTGTCATGGCTCCCTCCTGAGACTCCTCCCTCATTTTAGATAAGAACATAAGAAAATGCCATACTGGGTCAGACCAAGGGTCCATCAAGCCCAGCATCCTGTTTCCAACAGTGGCCAATCCAGGCCATAAGAACCTGGCAAGTACTCAAAAACTAAGTCTATTCCATGTTACCATTACTAATGTCAGTGGCTATTCTCTAAGTGAACTTAACAGCAGGTAATGGACTTCTCCTCCAAGAACTTATCCAATCCTTTTTTAAACACAGCTATACTAACTGCACTGACCACATCCTCTGGTAACAAATTCCAGAGTTTAATTGTACGTTGAGTAAAAAAGAACTTTCTCCGATTAGTTTTAAATGTGCCCCATGCTAACTTCATGGAGTGCCCCCTAGTCTTTCTACTATCCGAAAGAGTAAATAACCGATTCACATCTACCCATTCTAGACCTCTCATGATTTTAAACACCTCTATCATATCCCCCCTCAGCCGTCTCTTCTCCAAGCTGAAAAGTCCCAACCTCCCTAGTCTTTCCTCGTAGGGAAGTTGTTCCATTCCCCTTATCATTTTGGTAGCCCTTCTCTGTACCTTCTCCATCGCAATTATATCTTTTTTGAGATGCGGCGACCAGAATTGTACACAGTATTCAAGGTGCGGTCTCACCATGGAGCGATACAGAGGCATTATGACATTTTCCGTTTTATTCACCATTCCCTTTCTAATAATTCCCAACATTCTGTTTGCTTTTTTGACTGCCGCAGCACCCTGAACTGATGATTTCAATGTTATTTAAGGCAATGTCTGCTCCTCAGACCTTGCCTTGGTATTGAGGCTTCTTGCTTGGTTTCCGGTGCCTGTTGTTCCTGGACTGCTTGGTTCTTCGTCCCGCTTCTGCTCCTCCTCTTCGTTGGATTGACTCTGTGGCTCCTGACCTTCAGACTGGCTGTGGTGAGTTCCTGGCATTGACTTCGGACTGGCTTTGGACCCTTCTCCTGTGTTGCTCCTGGACTGGCTTCAGACCTCTCTCCCATCTGTTCCTGGACTGGCTTTGGACCGCTCTCTGGACTTCAACCCTTGGACCGGCTTTGGACTATCCTTCGACTTCTCCTCCCTTGGACCGGCTTTGGACTATCCTTCGACTTCGCCTCCAGCTGTCTGGAATCCCAGAGCTGCAGGCACCTCCTGCAGCTCTGGGATTCCAGACAGCTGGAGGCGCCAGCTGTCTGGAATCCCAGAGCTGCAGGAGGTGCCTGCATCCAGACCTTCATTCATCTTCAGGGAGTTCCTTAAGTCCCAGCGGCCGGATCCCTACAGGCTCCTCCTGGGGGGATCACGAGCTTCCAGGGTGAAGTCTTCTATCAACACTCATCTCATCGAGCCTTGCCATCCGATGGTAGGGACCTAACAGGTTCTCTTTCCGTTTGGGTAGCACCAACTCTACCTCGGAACAGGGGTCCACCTCCGGAATTTGCAACACCAGGTGCCTTTAAGTAAAGAGCAGACTGAGTTTAAAAATTCTAAATCAACTGCTAATGCAAATGCAAACAAAAAACATACTTTGAAATATTTATATATAAAAGCCAGAAATCTAAAAAAATAAGATGGGAGAGTTAGAATATATAACACTGAATGAAGAGGTGGACATAACTGGCAACTCTGAGACAAAGTGGAAGGAGGATAACCAATGGGACAGTGTGATACCGGGATACAAATTATATCATAATGATAGGGTAGATCAAATTGGTGGAGGGGTGATATTATATGTTACGGATGGTATAGACTCAAACAGAATAAAGTTCCTGCAGGAGACTAAATGTACTATGGAATCTTTATGGATAGAAATTCCATGATGAAGGGAAAGAGTATAGCTGTTAGGGAATACTATCATTCACCTGGCCAGAATGAACAGACCGATGATGAAATGCTAACAAATCTGGCAACACAGTGATAATGGAAGATTTCAATTATCCCAATATTGACTGACTAAATGTCACATCAGGACATGCTAGGGAGGTAACATTTTTAAAAGAAATAAATAACTGCTTCAAGAAGCAGCTGGCCAAGTAACCAATGAGAGGGAGAGTTTTTTTAGAATGTATCCATAGTGGAATGGTAGCGGGGCCATTTGGCAATAGTGATCATAATGCGATCAAATTTGACTTAGTAACTGAAGGGAAGATATTAACAAAATCTATTGTTTTAGCATTTAACTCTCAAAAGGGAGACTATGATAAAATGAGGAAAATACTAAAGTAAGAAGTGCAGTTACAAAAGTGAAGAGTTAAGAAAAGGTGGAAGAAAGGCTAAATGACTACTGGCATGGTTAAAAGGTGAGGTGAGAGAGGCTATAATAGTTAAAATGATAACAGTCATGATCATATCTTGAAATGATGGTATAAAAATGCCTGTACATAAATAAATAAGGTTTTCAAGAAATGGAAAAGGGATCCAAATGAAGAAAACAAGAAACAGCATAAGAATTGACAAGTTAGATGCAAAGCATTGATAAGGCAGGCAAAAAGAGAATTTGAAAAGAAGCTTGATGTAGAAGCAAAAACTCAAAAACTTTTTCAGGTATATTTGAAGTAAAAAGCCTGCAAGGGAGTCAGTTGGACCACTAGATGATCAAAAGGGGCACTTAGGGTTGACAACGCCATAGTAGAGAGAATAAATGAATTATTTTCTTCGGTCTTTACTGAGGAAGATGTAAGAGAGACACCCATGTTATAAATTATATTCAAAGGTGATGATTCAAAGGAACTGAACAAATCTCAGTGTACTTGGAAGATGTAATATGGGAAATTGATAAACTAAAGAGTAGCAAATCACCTGGCCCAGATGGTACACATCCCAGAGTGTTGAAAAACTGAAAAATGAAATTGCAGACCTGCTATTAGTAATCTGTAAACTATCATTAAAATCATCTATGGTACCTGAAGACTGGAAAATTGCCAATGTAACACAAATTTTTAAAAAGGGATCAAGGGATGATCCAGGAAACTACAGGCCAGTGAGTCTGACATCTGTACCATGCAAAATGGTAGAAACTATCATAAAGAATAAAACTGCTGGACATTAAGATAGGCATAGTTTAATGGGACAAATTCAATGTGGATTTAGCCAAGTGAAGTTAACAATCTACTACATTGTTTTGAGGGTATAAATAAACATGTGGATATAGTGTATCTGGATTTCAGAAAGCATTTGACAAAGGTCCTCATGAGAGACATCTTAGGAAACTAAAAAGTCATGGAATAGGTCCTATTGTGGATTAAGAACTGGTTAAAAGATAGAAAACAGAGAGCAGAGCTAATGATAAATTTTCCAAAATGAGAAAGATGAATAGTGGAGTTCCCCAGGGATATGTTATGGGGCCACTGCTTTTTGATATATTTATAAATGACTCGGAAATGGGAACAATGAGTGAGATGATCAAATTTGCTGATGACACAAAATTATTTGTTAAATCATGAGAGGATTATGAGAAATTGCAAGAGCACCTTACAAAACTGGGAGACTGGGCCTGCAAATGATAAATAAAATTTAATGTGGACAAGTGTAACGTGATGCAGTAAGGAAAGAGTAACCCAAATTATAGCTACACAATGCAAGGCTGTGCATTAGGAGTCACCATTCAGGAAAAGGATCTAGAGATCATCGTTGATAATACATTGAAATCTGCTCAGTGTGCAGCAGCAGCCAAGAAAACAAGTAGAATGCTAGGAATTATTAGGAGGGAATGGAGACTATTATAAAGCTTCTGAATTCCACAGAGCAACCTCATTTTGAGTATTGTGTGCAGTTCTGGTCACCACATCTCAAAAAATATATAGCTGAATTAGAAAAGGTACAGAAAAAGGCAATAAAATGATAAAAGGGACGGAATTATTCCCATATGAGGAAAGGCTAAAGAGTTTAGGGCTCTTTAATCTGGAGTTGAGACAGCTGAGGGGAGATATGATAGAGGTCTAAAAAAGTAGAGTGGAACTGGTAAATACAAATCAGTTGTTTACTCAGTGACTAGGGGAAACACAATGAAGTTACAAGGCGATACATTTAAAACTAATAAGAGAAAACATTTTTTACTCAATGCATAATTAAGCACTAGAATTCATTGCCAGAGGACGTGATGAAAGCTATTAGTATAGCTGCATTTAAAAAAGTTAGGACAAGTTCCTTGAGGAAAAGTCCATAAAACATTATTAAGATGGAGTTGCAGAAATCCAGCTCTTATCCCTGGGATAAGCAGCATGGAATCTAACACTTGGATCCTGTCAGGTGCTTGTGACATGTATTGGCCACTGTTTGAAACAGGATACTGAGCTTGATGGACCTTTGGTCTGATCCAATATGGCAAATCTTCTGTACTTATGTACTAGGCATGGACATTTTTAAAAAATACCATCTTAGAAGCAAGACCAGATGTATTCCACACATTACAAAAGGCAGAAGGAAAGCCAACCAACTGCCAACTTGGTTAAAATGTGAAGTGAAAGAGGCTATTATAGCCAAAAGAACTTCTTTTGAAAAAAGGATACAAATGAAGACAACAGGAAAAAGTATAAATACTGCAAGCTGGATTAAAAAAAAACATTGATAAGGCAGGCAAAAAGATAATTTCAAAATAAGCTTGCCACTGGAACAAAACCTCATAAGAAAATGTTTTCAAATACATTCAAGTCAGGAAGCCTGAGATGGAGTTTGTTCAACTGTTAGAAAATCAAGAAATAAAAGAGGCATTTAGCAAAGATAAGGCCATAGCGAAAATACTAAATGAATTATTTGCTTCAGTTATTACTTAGGGGGATGCTGGGGAGATACCTATGCTGGAAATTATATTTAGTGGTGATGATTCAGAGCAACTGAAACAAATCATGGTGCACCTTGAAAATGTAGTAGGGCAAATTGACAAACTAAAGAGTAGCAAATCATTGGACCAGATGGTTTACACTCTAGAGTTCTGAAAGAAATAAAAAATGAAACTGCATCTCTATTACTACTCATTTGTAACCTATTTTTAATATCATCTATTGTAGCTGAAAATTGGAGGGTGGCCAAGGAAAAAACAATCTTTTAAAAGGGCTCCAGAGGTGATCCAGGAAACTATAGACCGGTGAGCCTGTCATGAGGACTGAGAAAAACTATAGAAACTATTCTAAAAAATAAAATTATAGAACATTTAGATAAACATGTTTCAAAGGGAAACAGTCAACATAGATTTACCCAAAGATAGTTTTGCCATACCTAACTGCTACATTTTTTTGAAGGGGTCAATAAATATATGGCTACTGGAGAAATGGTGGATATAGTCTGGATTTTCTGAAGGTATTTGACAAAGTCACTTATAAGAGACTCCTCAGGAAATTAAAAAGTCATGGGATAGAAGGCAATGTCCTATTGTGGATTCAGGGCCGGTGCTAGCTTTTTCACTGCCTTGTGCGAAAAATTACTGTGTCCCTGCTGCTCCCCCAGATTCATTCAGTGCCTGTCCTGGACCTATCAAATAAAGCCCAGCTCTGCCTGCAATCTATATTTTTAAAAACTTACAAGACCCCACGCCCAGAACCCATGGATAAGGAAGTATATTAAATATTCTGGGCAAATTTTACAGCTTTGCCCACACAACACTCCTCAACAGACACTCTCCTGCACTCTTTACAGACACAACAATTAAATTGTGCATTTAACAAATTTTACTTGGAAAAGAACATTCAAAAGTATAGTCTTCTGAGGCAAAAATATCACTTATAACTTACATATTATGGGCTGGATTTATGCGCGTAACCAATCATATGCATGCCGGGCCTATTTTCAAAAAGCACGGTGACGCGTAAAGCTCCAGGACTTGTGTTAAGTCCCGGGGCTTGCAAAAAGGGATAGTCCGGAGGCGGGGAGGGGCGGGGCCAGAGGCCTCCGCACGGCTGCTGTGCTGGGGATCGTGCGCCGGCAGGTGGCCAGCTGAAGTAAGTTTGGAAATAAAAAAAAAAAAAAAGGTAAGGGGGAAAGGGCGGGGAAGGTAGGGGAAGGGAAAGTGGGGTGGGGGGGGGGGGGGGGTAGGAAAGTTCCCTCCGAGGCCGCTCCTCACAGAGTGACCCTGGTCAAATACAGAATAAAGAGATCAGAAAGTATAAACATAAATGTGCTGAGAATAACTGAACTGGAATCCACAAACAGCCAGCCTCTATATGCAGAGCAACAAAGGAAAAACAGAAACATTACCATTCTTCATAAAACATTGAATAATAAAATAAAAAATATATAAAACAATCAAAATAGTAGTCATATTCATAAAAAGAATATTTCAAACCGGTTAATGAATAGAATACTGAAAATTTCCCAAACACCAATAAAATATTTCAAAAGTCTGATGAATAAAAAATCCAATTAAAAAAATCCTATCCCCCCCCCCCCCAAAAAAAAATATTTCAAAAGAGCAGAATCATCAAATTACACCTAATAATTAAAACTAATAAGAATTTAAAAATCTGTTCTCCATACCTGGGATCTGATTTCCAATCATCTTAAGACTGTTGTGGATTGAGGGAGGTAGGGCCGCACAAATTTTATCCTGACAAGGACTATACAAGTGAGAATAAGTATGACAGTGACAAGGCAGCCCAGGGTAGGACAGTGGACTGGCGTGCCTGTCCTAGAGGATAGGAAATCATCAAGTAAGTAGTAATTTCACCTTCCTCTTCATTCAAGCAGGCCAGTCCACACTAGTGGGATGTACCAAAGATACTCCCCTGCAAGGTGAGAGGCTGTCTCTGCTGCCAGTAGCACCATCCTAGCAAAAGACACATCCTTCCCCTCACAACATTCAGTCAATGCCTGGAGAACGTATGCAAGGAAGACCACGTTGTAACTCTACAAATCTCTGCTGGAGAAAGTAACAGCAACTCTACTCAGGACACCGCTTACACCTGGTTAGAATGTGCCTTAACCTGCTTCGACAAAGGATACTCCACATCCACATAAGCTGCTTTCACTACCTCTTTATTCCAACAACTCACTATAGCGCAAGAAGCCACTTCCCCTTCTTTATGCCTCCATGAAGAAGAGAGAATCTGTTTTGCGAAATTCATTAGTAACTTTAAGATACTGCAACAGATGCTGCTGCATATTAGTTTCTGGAATTCCTGCTTATCCAAATCCCTATCCAAGGATAGCAACAAAATAGACTGATTCAAGTAAAAATCCGAAAATACCTTCAGCAAAAAGAAGTCATAGTCCTAATCTGTACCCTCTCTAGAGTGATGACCAAGAAGGGCTCGCTACAAGACAGAGCTTTTGATCCAAAATCCACCTCTTAAGAATATAAGAGCATAAGAACATAGGAAATTGCCATACTGGGTCAGGCCAAGGGTCCATCAAGCCCAGCATCTTGTTTCCAACAGTGGCCAATCCAGGCTATAAGTACCTGGCAAGTACCCAAAAACTAAGTCTATTCCATGTTATTGATGCCAGTAATAGCAATGGCTATTCCCTAAGCCAACTTGATTGATAGCAGTTAATGGACTTCTCCTCCAAGAACTTATCCAAACCCTTTTTAAAGCCAGCTACACTAACTGCACTAACCACATGCTCTGGCAACAAATTCCAGATCTAATTATGCATTGAGTGAAAAAGAATTTTCTCTGATTAGCTTTAAATATGTTACTTGCTAACTTCATGGAGTGCCTCCTAATTCTTCTATTATCCGAAAGAGTAAATAACCGATTCACATTTGCCCATTCTAGACCTCTCATGATTTTAAAAACCTCCATCATATCCCCCCTCAGCAGTCTTTTCTCCAAGCTGAACAACCCTAAGCTCAAAGCCTTTCCTCATAGGGGAGCTGTTCCATCCCCTTCATCATTTTGGTCACTCTTCCCTTTACCTTTTTTAGTGCAACTATATCTTTTTTGAGATGCGGCAACCAGAATTGTATACAGTACTCAAGGTGCAGTCTCACCATGGAGCGATACAGAGGCATTATGACATTTTCCGTTTTATTCACCATTCCCTTCCTTATAATTCCTAAAATTCTGTTTGCTTTTTTGACTGCCACAGCACACTGAGCTGACAATTTCAATGCATTATCCATTATGATGCCTAGATCTTTTTCCTGAGTGGTAGCTCCTAATATGGAACCTAACATCGTGTAACTACAGCATGGGGTTTTTTTTCCCTATATGTAACACCTTGCACTTGTGAACATTAAAATAAATCCGCCATTTACATGCCCAATCTTCCAATCTTGCAAGATCCTCCTGCAATTTAGCACAAGCCTACTGTGATTTAACTACTCTGAATAATTTTATATCATCTGCAAATTTGATTACCTCACTCATCGTATTCCTTTCCGATTATTTATATATTAAAAAGTACCAGTCCAAGTACAGATCCCCCTAAGGCATACCATTGTTTACCCTTTTCCACTGAGAAAATTTACTATTTAATCCTACTCTCTCTTTCCTGTCTTTTAAGCAGTTTGTAATCCACAAAAGGACCTCGCCTCCTATTCCATCACTTTTTAGTTTTCTTAGAAGCATCTCATGAGTGTTGTGACCAGAGTGGTGAACCCTTGGGCCGGCCATGCGGAGAAGAGATGGAAGGTCAAGAGGACTCCGCTGTGAAGAGAGGGCCAAGAGGCAGCTCGGAGCCAGGAGACTAGCAGAAACTTCACCCTGGAAGCCCGAGGTCCCCCCGGGAGGAGCCTCTGAGGACCCGGACCGCTGGGATTTAGGTGGACTCACTCGGGAAGATGGTCAACAGCGTGAAGATGATCCAAGTACTGGGCAGGCGGCAAGCAAGGAGCACAAGAAGACGAACTGGAGTCAAGAACCAGGAAGACAGTCTGAAGATGAAGCAAGGCTGGAACCTGGAGCAGTGAACTGAAGCAGGAGCGGAAGCTGGAGCAGAAGTGGAACTGGAATCGGAGTGGAAACAGGGTCAGGAGCGGAACTGGAATCGGAGTGGAAGAAGGATCAGGAGCGGCAGCTGGAGCAGGAACAACAGCCAGGTCAGGAATAGGAGCTGGAGCAGAAGCATGAACGGAGGCAGGGTCCAGAAGAAGCAGGAACAGCAACTATCTACTCTCAAGGAGTGGACCTCGTTGCAAGGCAAAGATCTTCAGTCAGACGCTGGGTTTAAATCCCTGCCGGCATCTGATGTCATCTCCGGGGGCTGGCCGTGGTTTCGCGCCTATGGGAGGCGGAGCCAAGAATCGGAGCTCGGCGGCGTCTCCCTCGTGGAGATACCGCCACAGAGAGGCCCAAGTAGGCCCGACGGATACCGGAGCCTGTTGCCGGCTCCCCAGGGGAAGAGAAGGTAATGACTCGGTCGCGAACTTCACGATCGGGACCTCAAGAATGAGGGACTTTGTCAAATGCCTTCTGGAAATCCAAATATACTACATCTACCAGTTCACCTTTATCCTCATGTTTATTAACCCCTTCAAAACAATGAAGCAGATTTGTGAGGCAAGACTTTCCTTGGGTAAATCCATGCTGTGTTCCATTAAACCATGTCTTTCTATATGCTCTGGGATTTTGATCTTTAGAATAGTTTCCACTATTTTTCCCAGCAGTGAAGCCAGGCTCACTGGTGTACAGTTTCCTGAATTGCCCCTGTAACCCTTTTTAAATATTGGGGTTACATTGCCTCCCCCCCCCCCTCCAGTTTTCAGGTACAATGGATGATTTTAATGATAGATCTGAAATTTCATTTCTTAGTTCCTTCAGAACCCTGGGATACATACCATCCAGTCCAGGTGATTTCTTACTCTAAGTTTGTCAATCTGGCCTACTAGATATTCCAGGTTCACAGTGATTTGGTTCAGTTCTTCTGACTCATCACCCTTGAAAACCATCTCCATAACCAGTATCTCCCCAACATCCCCATTAGTAAACACAGAAGCAAAGAATTAATTTAGTCTTTCTGCAATTGTCTTATCTTCCATAATAGCCCCTTTAATCCCTCAGTCATCTAACAGTTCAACCGACTCCCTCAGAGGTTTCTTGCTTTGAATATATTTTTTAAAGTTTTTATTATGCGTTTATGCCTCAATGGCCAATTTCATTTCAATTTCTTACTTAGCCTGCTGTTATGATCACTATTGCCAAGTGGCCTCACCAAATCCTGTGTTCCACTAAGAATTAAATCTAAAATAGCTCCCTCTCTCGTTGGTTCCTGAACCATTTACTCCATCCAGGAAATTTATGTCTCTAGCATGTCCTGATGTTACATTTACCTAGTCAATATTGGGGTAATTGAAATTTCCCATTATTACTGCACTGCCAAATTGGTTAGCTTCCTTGATCTCTCTTAGCATTTCATCATCTGTCTGATCATTTTGGCCAGATAGATGATAGTATACTCCTATCACTATACTCTTATCCAACACACATGGGATTTCTACCCATCTAAATTCTACTGAGCATTTAGTCTCTTCTATGAACTTTCTCCTGTTGGACTCTGTACCCTCCCAGACATAAAGTGCTACACCCACACCAAGTTGATCCTCCATATCATTGAGGTATAATTTGTACCCTGATATAGCACTGTCCCATTGGTTATTCTCCTTCTTCCAGGTCTCTGAGATGCCAGTTATGTCTATCTCATCATCACTGCTATACATTCTAACTCTCCCATCTTCCTTCTGGGTAGGTGTTCACCTGGGCACCGATGATCATCAGATGGTATGGTTTGATATAACATTCAAGAGGGAGGAAAGTCACATGAAGATCAATGTCCTGGATTTCAAAACACTACCCTTGCTAAAATATTAATATACCTCGAACAACAATAGGCCAAATTAAAAGGAGCTATAACAAAGGCAACAAACCTTTATATTTAAAAAAGTAAATAAAAGTGAGAGAAAAAGAAATGCAATATGATTCTTCAAGGTGGTGGCTGAGAAAATAAAGGCAAAAAGATCAGCATTCACAAAGTACAAAAGAACTGAAAAAAAGAAACACAGGAAAGAAAATCTGGTGCTGAAGGAAACATGGAAAGAAATCAGGATTGTGAAAGCTCAAGTGAAAGAAAATATTGCCAAAGAGGTAAAACATGATGACAGAACATTTTTCAGATATATCAGGTAAAGGAGGAAAACCAGAGGTACCACTGTAAGACCTGAAAGGAGCAAAGGTGCAGAGAAAGATGAAGAAATAGCATTTCATCATCTGTCTGACCATTTTGGACAGGTAGACTGTAGTATACTCCTAGCACTATAATCTTACCCAACATACATGGGATTTCTACCCATATAGATTCTACTGAGCATTTAGTCTCTTGTATGATCATTATCCTGTTGGACTCTATACCCTCCCAGACATAAAGTGCCACACCCCCACCTCATCAAACAAACAGCAACTAGGAACATGCTGAACAAACTTAACAAAGGGTGTCAAAGTTGGTGAAAGGTAGGACCCACCAAAAAGGAAAGGACTAGATTCAAATTTCAAAAGGGCACCGGTATACGTAATAGAGGTCTAATGTGCTACACACTTGTCAAAAACCTAGACACATTTAGATGTGAAGACAGATGTGAAGACAGAGGTCTCCCCTGCACACTGCTCCTATAACACTTCAATGCTACCACTTGCACTTTCAGTGTATTCAGGGCCAATTCCTTACCCAGATCTTCCTGCAGAAATTCTAAGATTTTGAGGAAAGACAGGAACAATCCTGGCACTACTTCTCAAAATTTCACTAGACTCAAATGTAGGCCAGTGAAGTAGAAAACTTATGCGCTTGCAACAGCATACACTCTATTGCCAAGTTATAGCCGTGCTTCAAAAGTTGAGCCCTCTCAAAGGCTGAACCGTATGACAAACTGATCCGGATTGTCTTGGAGGATTGGACCCTGCTGCAGTAGATCCCTATGAGTTGGCACCTTCAATGATCCGTCCACCAGAAGACGCTGAATATCCATGTACCATGGCCTTCACGGCCAATCCAAGGTCACCAGCAGCATCAAGCCTGCATGCCATGCTATCTTCTGGAGCAACCTGCTGATCAAGGGTCATGAAGCAAACACTCATTCCTTGGCCAAGACTGAACCAGCACGTCTACCCCAAGTGCTCGAGGATCTCTTTTTCAACTATAAAAATGCTCCAACTTCGTATTCTTGTGATTCACCGTCAGATCCAGGAAAGGCCATCCCCACTGAGAAAAGATGAGGATAAAGGTCTCAGGTGCCAAACCTCATTTTCCTGGGTCCAACGTGTGGGCACTGAGATAATCCGCCTGAACCTTGTTGACCTGTACAATATGGAAGGCTGACAATGCCTGAAGATGCTGCTCTACCTATGGCAGGAGGATATCCATTTCCAGAGAGACTTATTGACTCTGAGTCCCCTCTTGATAATTTATGTAGGCTACTGCCATGGCATTATCTGACATCACTTGTACAGCTTTTCCAATTAGCTGGACCACAAACTACAAGAATGCCAGATGAATCGCCTGGGCTTCTAGACGGTTGATGGACCAAGACATCTCCTCAGAATACCACTGCCCCTGCACCACTAGCTCCTGGCAATGAGCTCCTCAGCCTTGGAAGTTCACATTTGTCATGACCAATATCTTGTCAGGAACTTTCAAGTCCATCCCCCTGCTATGATGATGCCTCTGTAGCCACCAAAGTAACTACCGTCTCACCTATGGCAGCAAAGCCAGCCATACCTCACACTCTGGGGACTGAGAATTCCACCTGACCAGCAATGACCTTTGAAGGGGCGCATGTGCACCCTCAGCCACGGAACTACCTCTAGCATTGCTGCCATCAAGCCCAGCATTTGTAGGTATGCCCCTACCATTGGACGGTCTGCTGCCCACAAGACCTGGACATGCTGCTCTGGAAGAAACACCTTGCACTGAGCTGTATCAAACCGCATGTGCAAATACTCCAGAATCTGGGATGGATGTAGTCTGCTCTTGGCTAAATTCACCGCCCATCCTAGGTGCTGCAGAAGCTGGACCACCCTTCTCGTCAAATGTGACTTTCTGCCTCTGACTTGGCCCTGATTAACCAATCATCCAAGTATAGATAGACTAAGATGCCTTCCCAGAAAAGCACAGTGGCCACCACCGCCATTACTTTGGAAAATATTCTGGGTGTTGTAGCCAAGTTGAAAAATAAGTCCTGACACTGATAATGGCGACCTAGTACTGCAAAACTCAAGATGCACTGATGCTGCTTGTGGATTGGAATATGTAAATAGACCTCTATGAGATTGTGAAGTGAGAAACCCCCTTCTGAACTGCCATGATCACCAACTGTAAGGTCTCCATCCTGAAGTGGGTCATCCGAAGAGACTGATTGACCCCTTTCAGATCCAGAATGGGGCAAAAGGATCCCTCATTTTTTGGGAGCCACAAAGTAAATGTAATAACAACCTGTAACTTCTTGATCCCTTGGAAATGGAACAATGGCTTTCAACTCAATCAACTGCTGCAAGGTGGATTGCATTGCCATTCTTTTATCTACCATAAAACTATAAAAGTGTCTGTAAATGGACGGAATCACCTCCAGAATCCATTGGAGGAAGTGATGTGGGTCCATTGGCAATAAAATTGAGACAGGTGGCTGCCTATCTCTGGCACTGGAGGATGGACCTCCAAAACTTCATTGGGAGGAACGAGAAGCTCCAGAACCAGACCTTCCTTCCTTATCAGGCTTCTTTGATCGAAAGGACCCTCCTGACAGATTGGGATCTTTGATTTCCTGAAACTCTGGACAGACAAAAACACAGAGAGTCGCAAAACTTCCCTCTCTAGTAGGAGAAATGGGGAGCCAACTTCTTGTCCTCTGGCAACCGCAGAATCTTGGAATTTCCCCACCGATTTGCCATTTTTTCCAATTCGTCCACAAACAATAGACGACTCTTGAAGGGTAACATTTGTGAGATTCGATTTTGAACCAAAGCAGGCATCTAAGAACATAAGAACATGCCATACTGGGTCAGACCAAGGGTCCATCAAGCCCAGCATCCTGTTTCCAACAGTGGCCAATCCAGGCCATAAGAACCTGGCAAGTACCCAAAAACTAAGACTATTCCATGTTACTGTTGCTAGTAATAGCAGTGGCTATTTTCTAAGTCAACTTAATTAATAGCAGGTAATGCACTTCTCCTCCAAGAACTTATCCAATCCTTTTTTAAACACAGCTACACTAACTGCACTAACCACATCCTCTGACAACAAATTCCAGAGTTTAATTGTGGTTGATTGAAAAAGAACTTTCTCCAATTAGTTTTAAATGTGCCACATGCTAACTTCATGAAGTGCTCCCTAGTCTTTTTATTATCCGAAAGAGTAAATAACCAATTCACATCTACCTGTCCTAGACCTCTCATGATTTTAAACACCTCTATCATATCCCCCCTCAGCCGCCTCTTCTCCAAGCTAAAAGTCCTAACCTCTTTAGTATTTCCACATAGGGGAGCTGTTCCATTCCCCTTATCATTTTGTTCTAGCCACAGTCACTGAAGCCACCCCATGAACTGCTGAATGCACTAAATCATAGCCTGGTTCCAAATAAGGGCCACTGTCTCCCAGTGCTTCCTGAGCCTCCTGGGACAAATGAAAACTGGCCTGAGCCACCATACAACAGCAAGCAGAGATCTGCAGATTCATGCCACTGTCTCATAGGCCTGTTTCAAAATCACTTCAGTCTTCCAATCCTGGGCATCCTTCAGGTCCACTCCACCTTCCATCGAGATGGTGGTCCTTTTTGTCACTGAACAGACTAGGGCATCCACCTTCGTGAAACAGAATTGCTCCCTAGCTTTAGGATCCATAGGGTAAAAAGCTGCCAAGTATCAACCTCCGTTAAAATTAGCCTCTGAGGCACTTCTTTCCAAATCAATCAGTTCTAGCATTACTTTGTGGAGAGGGAAAAAACAGGATGTCTTTTGCAAGCTGACCATAATAGGATCCTTCTTCTGATCCCAAGTTATAGCTGGAATTGCCTCCTCATCCCAATGGCCTTCAGGTTCAGAGATATTAGACCAGACACTCGTCCCTATGAAAGAGCCACAGCATAGTTCTTCGTAGTTCCACATCGGGGGGAATCTCACCATCCCTCAATAATTCCTCTTCGGCATTCCCCACAGAGGAACCAGACTTTTCCCAGGATTCTTCTGAAAACCCCTGCCCTCTTCTTCCTCTGCTCAATCCTCCCTCTGCCCCTTCGCTGCTTCGCTCATATGTGTGGGGAAGAGGGAGGAGCCAAGCATTTCCGGATCCCCAAGAAGGGAGACTTTAGGCAAAGGCATCCCCGAGAATCTGACCTTGACCTCTCTTGCCCTTGTCAAAAGGACTGAAACTCCACCTACAAGATAGCCAAAACGTCCATGTCTTGGGCGGGCAACATGACCTGAGCCCAATCCAGTAGGCACCGAAGGAATAGGAAGTAGCAGAAGTGGCGTGAGCTCCTCTCCTATCCTGGGAGAAGCAGCTGAATCCTCCCCCTGCCAGGGGATAGCCCCTACCAGTATCTTCATTAATTCACCAGAGCCCTCCACAGGAGAAAATTCCCCTGGCGGCACCTCACCCTGTGCCTCCAAACATCTCTGACACAGGCTGAGAGACCTTCTGGGGCTGATTACAAATTTGGAATCTCTTCCCATGCTTACCTCCCAATGCCATGTTAGGCTGTTCAGCGCAGTCAGTCTCACCAGAAAATGGCGCCTGCCTCATGTCCTGCCAAACGGTTAATTGTACCGTGCAGTGCCTGCAGCCTAAAATGGCACCTGCGTCATGTCTCCCCATTTGGCTCTGCAGAAATGCTGCTCACCTGACCGACTCTAATTTTCCAGTGCCTCACTCCTTGCTGCAAATCACTGCCTAACATTGACTTCCCAATAGCCCAATGGCCCACACTGCCACTGTTCACCACCCGACTGCAGTTGTTCTTTTTTTTTTTTTTTTAAACAACACTTTCTCATCAGTCACGGTGCAGCAGTGCTTTCCTGCCTTTGACTCAAGGGCATTCCGGGGAGAGAAGAAGACAGATGGTGCACTGGGGGGGGGGGGGGGGGGGGGGAGCAGCACACAGACAGTGAAGGAGGCAAGAAAGAAAAGAGGCTGAGCCCAAAACTTACTTACTCTACTGGGACTACCATCACTATAAGAGGAAAGAGACGGCTACCAGCCTTCACCTCACTACTGTCCTCAAACTACTTTCCTCACAGGATGCTTAGCTGAGGGAGGGAACCCTTGCATTCACCTGAGAAGGTCCATCCATCCACCTGCCCTATGTGGCCTTCATCTACAGGTAAGTATGCATGACCACCATCTGCTGGAGATGGAGAATACTAGAAGGCTGATGATGTCTGTGCAGGTCTATATGAGAGTGACATCAGCAAGTCAGTGATCTCTATCTTCATCTACTGGTTGGAGTGCATAACCCACTAGTGTGGACTGACTTGCCTGAATGAAGAGAAAATGCCAGATGAAATTTAATGTGGACAAGTGCAAAGTGATGCACATAGGGAAAAATAATTCATACTGTAGTTACATGATATTAGGCCCTATATTAGAAGTCCCCATCTTGGAAACGGATCTAGTACAATCATGGACAATACATTGAAATTCTCAGCTCAATGTGCAGTGACGGACAAAAAAGCAAACATTGTTAAGAATTATTAGGAAAAGAATAGAGAATAAAACAGAAAATTTCATAATACCCCTATTCCACTCCAAGATACGACCACATCTATAACACTTTGTACAATTCTGATCACCTCATCTCAAAAAAAGTTTAGCAGAGCCAGAAAAGGTACAGAGAAGGATGACCAAAATGATAAAAAGGATGGAAAGGCTCCCCTTTGAAGAAAGGGTAAAGAGGTTAGAGCTCTTCAGGTAGAGAACAGATAGCTGAAGGGAGATATGAAAGAGGTCTATAAAATCATGAGTAAAGTGTAATGGGTAAATCAAATTGGCTGTTTATTCTTTCAAAAAATAAAAGTCTAGGAGATGCTACATTAACGGGCAGATTTTAAATGCCCTGCTCGCGTAAATCCGGCCGGATTTACGCGAGCAGGGCCCTCGCTCGCCGGCGCACCTATTTTGCATAGGCCGCCGGCGCGCGCAAGTCCCGGGGCTTTTTTAAGGGGGCGTGTCGGGGGCGTTGCCAAATGACGCGGCGTTTGGGGGCGGGCATGGGGGTGTGGTTTCAGCACGGGGGCGTTCCGGGGGCGTTGCCGCGCCCTCCGGAACAGCCCCCGGGTCGGGTCTTGGCGTGCGCGGATTTACGTCTGCCTCCGACAGGTGTAAATCCATGGATAAAGGTAGGGGGGGGTTTAGATAGGGCCGGGGGGTGGGTTAGGTAGGGGAAGGTGAGGGGAGGGTGAAAGAAAGTTCCCTCCGAGGCCGCTCCGATTTCGGAGCGGCCTCGGAGGGAACGGAGGCAGGCTGTGCGGCTCAGCGCGCGCAGGCTGCCCAAAATCGGCAGCCTTGCGCGCACCGATCCCGGATTTTATAAGATGCGTGTGGCTACGCGCGTATCTTATAAAATCCAGCGTACTTTTGTTTGCGCCTGGTGCACGAACAAAAGTACGCGATCGCGCTATTTTTTAAAATCTACCCCTAAGTTACTAAGTAGAACATTTAAAACAAATCAGGGAAATATTTTTCACACATTGCACAATTAAGTTCTGGAATTCATTGCTGGGTGATGCGCTAAAGGCAGTTAGTGTAGCTGGGTTTAAAAAAGATTTGGATATGTTTCTGGAAGAAAAGACCATAAACTGTTATTAACAAGAAGACTTGGGGAAAGCCATTGTTTATCCCTGGGCATAAGCTATGTGGAATCTGCCTACTATTCGAGATCCTGCCAAGTACTTGTGACCTGGATTGGTCAGTTTTGGAAACAGGACACTTGGTCTGACCCATTTCTTATGTAGGGATTCAGTGCTCTTCATAATCAAAAATACAAAGTAGACATAATTAGCCAGTTTTAGAAGAAGAGCTTTGAATCCATGGCTCCCAATGTTATAATTGTTTAGTCATGGATTTTAAAACTTATTGTCTGCATGACTGGTTGCAAGCTGGGTTTATTTACTTATACACATATTTCTACTGTGAAAGAAAGATTTAATATGGTTGTTTATTCTTACCTCTCTGAACCTGAACCAAGTGCTGCAGGGAAAGAAGAACCAGAAAGATGGCCTGCCAATAGGATAGTGAGCACCATTGCTCTTTTCCAGTTCTTGTAATATATGCTGCCTGTTTCTTCACCAGCATCACAGCACCAGGTGCAGTACTGCTAGGGAGCACCCAACACTGGATCCAGGAGATGGAAAGATGGCCAGACAACACAGGAGACTCCCATTCTTACATTGCTAAGTTCCACTGAATACCTGAATAAAGTTACCAAGATAAATTTCCTGCTTACCAGCTCACTAAATATGGACCTCCTGGACCCTAACAAATCATTCTTCATGTTTGAAAGAGGTATTCAGACAATACTTTACTTAAAACTCAACTTCTTCAATGGTTATAGTCTAACACAAACTGCATTTACATGGAGATGAATCTACTTCTTCCATTTATACATGCATAAGACACATTCACAGGCTCACCTTACTTTTTTTCTATTTCAGGATTTCCTAATTAACAGGGTCGGGAATCTTCTATACCTTCTAAGAAACCCCTTACTAGCTGAAATCCATTAGCTGCATTGCTCTTTAGAAGGAAAATTGCCTCTTCTCACTTCTCCTCAGGTTGGGTACCAGAAGGGTAGAAACTCCTTTCTCTGGGAGCAGTGTAGTAACATGTTTAGTTTCTATTCATACTCAGTGGACAAATCAGCTTGAAAAACTCCTTCATCCTGAATTATTAAAAGCAGGCAGCTATGTGATTTCCAGATCCCTCTCTGGCACACCAAAAATAAAACTCTCTTGAGCTCAAAGATAGGACTCTTTTCTCTCCTGACAAAAAAAAGATCCTAAGCGCAAGAGCTTATTTCCACCTTTGGGAAACTCTTACTTCTTTTTCTTCATTTGCAATAAAACAAAAATCTTCTGGCTGCTATTTAGGTTCCAATTAATGCTGTATTCATGGGACTTTCAAATACTGAATTCTAACAAAAACACATAGTAACATAGCAGATGGCATCATATAAAGATCAAACTAGTACATCCAATCTGATCAATAATTTGTTTAGGATTGTAACTGCTGCTCCATATAGGTTACCTGCATGAAGAAATTTTGCAGGTATAGTGCTCCATAATCTAGATGTCAACTACTCTTTTTGTCTTGCCAATATATAAAAGTTCCATGGACATAAAATATGAACCAGAAATATAGAAATACAAACATACTACAGCATCCACACTTATGATGCCCAAAGGAATCACAATAACTTTCTTTTGTAATGGCCCAACTGGGAAGAAACCAAGTGATGTCTAAGATTTTGAGCTCTTTGAAAGGCAAAGTAAGGGGTTCATGAAAAGCCTTATGGTACTTTAAAATTGCCAATGATGCTGCTAACTTGTCTCACTTGTACAGAAAAAGGAAGAACATAAGTATTCAGTTTCTTCTTTTCTTTTTGTCAAGAGGCAGCAGTTTTTGATTAGCATATATTGTTCCTTAAAAAATATGTTTAACTGATTTACTAAGATAATCTCTTTTCCATAAATGACTATCCATCTCTTCTGACTGTCCCTTAAATTCAAATATTGTATTACATAGTCTCCTACCCTTGGGTGACAACTAACTAAGAAAATTACTATGGTAAATCAGTTTCCTGAGAATAGAGGTGAAAAGCGTACTTGCATTGTAACTAATATAAACATCCAAAAAAGATATCTGAAAGACATCAATCTGATATACAAAATGCTAATATGAATCACATAAATTTAAGTACTTAAAAAATAAATACAAATCCTCTTATGCTCCTTTCCACACAATCAGAATATCATCAATATAGTGTTTCCATAAAACTACCAATGGCCAAAAAGATGATGTATAGACCCACTTGCATTTAAATTAAGCCACATAGAGACAAGCAATATTAGGAGGAATGGATACAATAATCGCTGTCCCCCTAATCTGCTGAAAAAACGCATTATCTAAAATGAAATTATTACAGGTCACTGCCAAAATGGCCGACTCCAAGACAAACTCAGGAAATTGCAGAATTTAGAAAATGGGCTCAGACATCTGGTAAGAAACATAACATTTTAATAAGCATTGCCTCTTTATGGTAAGGGACTTGGATGTATTGTTATCTTTAATAAGTCGTTCAAAGTCTGGTGCAAGGAAGCATGTTTTAGATAATAATGGGTCCATATATGGAATAATAAAAGACTTTACTGTCATAATGGCCTGCATATTTCTGATAAAGGAAAAAAGATCCTAAGTGAAAAGTAAGTATAATATGTCAATGGTTGTTTAGAGAATGGGGTGGAGAGGAAAGATGATGGATTTGGGCTTTAATCCCCAACAAACAAATGAAGATTGTGGAGAAAATCTCAAATGTGAGATACTTATTACTTAGTCTACTCTACAGCAATAGGTAAGGTAAGGGGGGAAGGTATGAGGCACTGCAGAGTATAGACAAGCAAAACAGAAATAAATGGAAGGCCATAAACACAAATGCTCATAGTCCAAGCAATAAATTCCTGATCTGCAAGCCCTCAAGGTGGAGGAAGATGTGGATATTGTTGCTACCTTGAAAGCATGAGTTAATGAGTCCATGAATGGGATATAGTCACACTGGGCTATAACCTGTCTAGGAAGGATATGGTTGACAGAAGAGGGGGTGGAGTAGCACTTTATGTAAAAAAATATCAAACCAAATGAAATACAGGGAGCTCAGGAAAAAGGGAAGGCACGATGATCTCTACTGGAAAGAGGCGATGGCTCTTCCATTTATACTGGAGTGGTCTACAGACCAACTCTAGTTGAAAAACTGGACAGAGATCTGTCTGAAGACATCCAAAAGTGGAAAAAAATGGGGAGATGGTGTTGATAGGAAATTTTAATTTGCCAGATGTGAACTGGAATGTCCTTTTTGTCAGATTTGGTTAGAAATAGAGAGATCCTGGACTCCCTTCAAGGTGCTCTCTTCTGGCAAATGGTGATGAAACCTATAAGGGAAGAAGCAATACTAGACATGGTACTTATGAATGGAAACAATGTTTCTAATTTCCAGATTGGTGTCCACTTTAGCAACAGTGACCATACGCATATGGTTTGATATAATAGCCAAGGCATTCAGGAGTCATACAAATCTAAAAGTCCTGAATTTCAAAAATGTCAGCTTTAGTACAATAGGGAAGTACCATAATGAGGATACTCCAAGGAGGAGTAAGTGGGTGAAGTGGAAGAACAGTGGGCTAAACTAAAAGTTAGGGATGTGCATTTATTTGGAATGAATGGATAATCTGAAATGAAAATGATCATTTTAGGTTTATTTCATTCCAAACAAAATGAATGAATGGGGCTCCAAAAATACGGGTACTTTTCATGTCCATTCGTTTTCAAATTCAGTAAAGTCTAGGGGGCAAGCAAAACCACAGCTATTTTTTCCTACTCAAGCCAGAAAGAGTGGAGCTTCATTAAGAAGGGACAAAGAAGTAGCAGACCCAATCAAGGTGAAGTACTTTTTCAACCAACTAATCCCAGTTGGCAGCTATATGGATTAACAATGATTTCCTAATATTTTTATCCTGAAACTGAAAGGAAAAACTAGACCTTGTTTGCAGTTGCCATTTGAATCATCTCTCTCTTGGTTTTTCAGAGAGAAAGGAGTTCATTTCTATAGCTCTGTGTGTTTTAGCATGGAAGAAAAAGTAAAAAAAAAAAAAAAGATAGAGGAAAGTAGGCTACTAGGCTTAGGTTGTTGCTGCCTTTAATCAGTGTAATAGAAGTCACTGATCTTTCTCTTTCAGTTAAGGTTACAGTATCAACAGGAGTTAGGTGGCTGTAGAGAGACTCAGTGTTTCACTGTCTCCAAAAGATAGGACAGATGTGTGTTTTATCACTCTTACTGGAACTAGGTATACAGCACTATAGGTTTTCCTCTCTCAGTATTTGTGTATGTGTATGTTTGTATGTTAGTAGAAGCACACAGTACAGCAGTCTTTGTTTCACAAGAAAAGTGACTGTCTGCTATATGTGTGTGTGCATGTCTGACAAAATTGGGTGTATTGTAACACAAGAGACCCCAGCCATTGCCATTAGTCATCTGTATAAAATTGCATCATGCCTTTGCCAATGTCTGTGGCATCAAAAGGAAGATTTGGCAAGAATGGTGGAGAATGTGGTCTAAAAGTCTGTTCCTGTACAGGGAATCAGTGCCAGATTAAGCAGCATAAATACTAGTGAACATACTAGAAGACCTCCAACCCAGATTAAGAAAGCTTATTTTAGCAGGGGTAAAGAAGTTGCAGAGTAAGGTTCAGGTAAAAAGCTGGAAGAGCACTTGCCTGCTCTCATCCCCTCCTCCATCATGGTGCATCAAAGGTAGAAGAAGGCAGAGTCACTTGAGTGGGATCATCAGTTGGGGGTGGTCAGTGCCACTAGGAGTGGAGGAATCAAAAACAGTACAGTGCTACCATTCTTCTCTGTTTCCTCCTGAGGACTGTCAGCTGAATGTCTTTAAAGAAAGCATTAATTCAGATGAACATTTTCTGGGAACACCAGAGTCAGAAGATACTGAACATTTAGTAGCTGAGGACTATTCGGGGAGTCTATGTATTGGCATGAAATCCAACAAACAGCTGCAGGAGGCAACAAGTGATACTGTTGGGGCAAAGAATACCCCTGGTCTTTTTCCCCCTGGTCTTCCCTCAACCACAGCCCCAGCATCAGCTGCCAATTGTAAACCCCACCTTCCCCCATTTATAAAAGGATCAGATTTTAGGGACTGCTGAGCATTGTCCAACCTGTTGCAGCATCTGGTACCACAGATTCTGTGATGGAGACAGGTTTAGCCAGTATATCCTTAAATGGGCTCACTCTTAAAATAAAACAGTCCTTACACCAAGTCTTGTGTTCCAAATAAAAAAGTGAAGTTTATTAAATAAAAAAATTAAGGAAGTTCAGCATATACAATAATAAAAACATTCTGTAGTACACAAGATAGAAAAATAGTAATCATCAATAGGAAGGAAAGTGTGGGATCAATGTAATGGTGATCAAATAACAGAGTCAAATCTTCAGCATGTGTATAGCATTTACTGTAGCAACTAGCTCCTATAGTTCAACTGGTTGACTACAGAAAACCTTCAAGTCCCCCAATATGGTCCTGTGTTTCACCCAAAGGCTGCATAGGGAGGGACAAGATACAAAAAATACAATAAATACAATCTGAAGCAAAAATATGCAGAGTGATGTAGAGGGAATATGTGTCCCATCTGAGGATGTGCGAAAGACATAATGGAAAGTGATGAAGGACATGCCCTGCAATTCCCGCAGGGATAATGTCCAGGCGAGATGGAGGGAGTGATAGAAACTGGTTGTAATTCAGAACGGACCAACCGGTCTCGTAGATTCTTGCCTTGGTGAAAGCTGGAATTTGTTGCCAGAGGATGTGGTTAGTGCAGTCAGTGTAGCTGGGTTCAAAAAAGGTTTGGATAAGTTCTTGGAAGAGAAGTCCATTATCTGCTATTAATCAAGTTTACTTAGGGAATAGCCACTGCTATTAATTGCATCAGTTCACCAACTTGAACGTGTTCAAGGGAAACCTTGTCTGGTGGGTTTTTGTACGGAGGTTTCTAGTAAGGGTAACCGATTTGCAGTTATCCTTTTCTTCTCCTCCGTCTATTATTCTTTTATTATTTTTGAAGATATTTCTAAAGATGTTCACTTTTTTATTTTTTGTTTTTCTTATTTATTCTTAAAATTCCCTTCTCCCCTGCTGCTTTTCCGACCCACTACAATTTTTATTTCATACTTATCAAGGTCGCTGCCTTTGTTGATGTTCATGGGTACGGAGCTGCTTGTCCGACATTGGCCATGTTTCGGCACTGTGTGCCTGCTTCAGGGACTGCGGGAGAATTGACTGTGTCCTATATCGGGTTCACAGTATCCATATTACCTTCAACATATAACAGTGTTTACTTATGCATTATACTATAAAAACATAATTTCAAATTATTTTCAATTTTAAGTCTATTCCCACCTTTTCAATGAACAATAACTTACTCTTCAATATGTTGTGTGTCAAACTTGCGACGCCTTCCGTGCTTGTCTGGGCGTCATGTCTATTCTGTCTCTTTTTATACCTGCCTTGGGTACACACCTCCCAATCTCTGTCAGATTGAGGCTACCTCACGTGTGTGCAATCAGAAATAATTGTCCTTTCTGTGTTCTCCCTCTAAAGGCTATTATTTGCTTTTCGGGCGACCCAATGTATCTGTTATTATAAGCAACTAAGCCCTTATGTTATGTATTATTCTATTTCTGTGACCAACTGTACTGTCTCATTGTTGCTATTTTAATTTTTGTTTTCCGGGTCTAGCAGACCTGATGGAAGCCTATGTCTTATTTGCATTATACATATCGGGCGGACCTGGTAGAGGACTAGTCCCTACCACGTCCGCTGAATGTTCCTGCTTCTTGTTCGACGTCACTGATTGACACTGGGGGCGTTTCCGGGCGGGGACTAAGAACCGCGCCCGTCTGTGAATTTTCTGTCTAAACGAATCTTTCAATTAGGTTTGCCCTAGATAGGGCTAATAATCTCTTCTACTTCAATATTGTATTTCCATTCTTATTTTGTGTTGTACCTGCATTCAATTAGGTTCTTTTACTTATATGGTCATAATCATTAAAAACTGTCCTTCTTAGCGCTTTTTATATATCTGGCGGACCTGGTGGAGAACATGTCCCCACTGCGTCCACTTATGTCAAAACTGAATACCTCAAGTTGACACTGGGGGTGTTTCCGGGCGGTGGTAAAGGACCACGCCCGTCTATTACCTGAATAACTACTACTGAAGCTTTCAATTGGGTTTATCCATATCGATCTAATATTTTTTGAACTTGTGTTGTACCAGTGTTTGAAAATCTGTATTGGGATCGTTGTCATTGAAATCTTGTGGGTTTTTTTTGTTTTTGCAGTCCTCATGAAATCTTGCGATCTTGAATCTCTGTCTGTTTTATGTGGGATAATTCCTTTAGTGAATGAATTCTTCTTTATACTACTTTATTTTATTCATTATTCATTAATTATGAGCTTCGCCAATACCAGCCCATGTTGCCCGCAGTTTGAGTCCGGGGCCGGCTGGTCTTAGGCAGGCTTCTGTCAGACGACTCCCAGTAGATGAGGTGGCAATCAGCCAGGGACCAGCAGAGGTAATAGGAAGGCTGAAGCAGATCCGGACAAGGCAGAGATCCAGAGACCTGAGCGCCAAAAGGAACCAGAGACGAAGACAGGTGGCGCCCAAGTAATAGTAGGCCAGAGCCTGAAAGGCCAAGTCCAGGGAGATACCAGAAGACGTAGTAGCGAGCAGGCTGGCGTCAAACGAGCGAGAGTCCAAGCCAGAAGTCAGTCCAAGTGTGGTCAAAGCGTAGCGAGGGTCAAAGCTAGAAGTCAGTCCAACAAGGCAAGGAAGGGACCAGGTACGGATCAGTTACAGGAACCAGGAACGTAGACAGGATCAGGAGCCAGAAACGAGCAAACGACATGCATGGAGACCGGTTGCCAAGGCAAGGAACAAGGGGTTGGGCCCTGCCTTATATACCAGGGCCCAGTTTCATCATCATCCGGGACTGCAGCTTGGATTCCCACATGGGCCCTTTAAAACCCGGCAAGGTGCGAACGCGCCTAGAGGGTGGCATGGCACTGGATGGCGGCGGCATCTCCCTGCAGCACACGTGGGGAGACCTGCTGGAAGACAGAGGGGTCCGCGATGGAGCAGGGGACAGCAGAAGAGGCTCGGGAGCGTAGGGGGCTGCCCACAGCTGTGAGGGAGGACGAACCAGGACTGGAAGCTGGCGCCGAGGGTAAGTGGGCTCAGTCGCAGGCTTGCCGCGGACGGGACACACAACACTTTCTAGTCTGCCCTGGGGGATAGAGGAAAAACAGCAGCTGTAGCAGCAAAATATGTGGTATCTTGTCACCAGGCCAGAAATGAAATCTGACCAGGGATAATATGGACCAGCACCAAAACCTAAGAATTATCCCTGATGCTGTATTTTCTATTAACTTATATATCTTTACTTGACTTATTAAAATTGTCCCACCCTTTTATTTTAATCATTCTGTATAGTATTTTGGCAACACTTATAAAATTATCATGCCAATAAAATTATCTGAGGCCACTGCAGACACTCTCCTTCCTCCTCTGTCTCCCCACTATCTGCAAACTAAACTTCTTTCCCCATTCACTGCACTTTTTTTTTTTTTTACCAAGAAGGTTTATTGAAAAATCACAATCAAGACAAAATGTGAAGAAACAGCAGTGGTTCCAGTTTAGACATTTGTCTTTTTTCAAAGATCATTTTGACACAGCATCCTCTCAATATTTTTATCTATGCAAGGTGTTGCAAGATGAATACAGCTGTTTTATGAACAGAGGTGCTTTATCCGCTGCTTTGGCCAAAGCTGCTTCTCGTTTCATAACCAAATACTTACCGCAACCTCAAGCAAAACTTCAAGAACCATAATGCACTGACATGCAATTTTATAAACCAAAAATTCCCTTCAGTATATGGGTTGTTTTGTTTTCTGGACATTCTGGTAGCCTATGTAAGATTTGTTTGGGAGCATCTGTTTTCGCCTTGCTGTAAGTACGGCTAGTTTACGGACGGCTTTACTGTAGCCTTTGTAAAGCCCGCCAAGCCGACTCGTGCTTTGCCTCCAGGCTCGGTAGGTGGCACCTAGCACTCTGACGCGCTCCTCTCCCACCTTTCCGGGTTCGTTCTTGCTCGGTGTCAGGGACGTGCGTCCGGCAGGCTCAGCGGCGTGACGTCACTCCCAGAATGCAGCAGATTGCTGCCAGTCAGGGGAAGATGGCGGAAGGAGGAGCGGCGGATTTGGAGACTCAGCGAGTAGATGTAGCGGTGCTCTTGAAAACTACGCTCCGTAAAGGGGACACTTGGTAAGCGGATGCCGAGGAAAGAATGAGAGGAGCGGAGAGTGACGGGAGGGAGTGGATAGCTGGTGGAGAGGGATGGGAACCGAAACCGGTGGGGAAGAATGACGTTTGGTGGGTGATGGGAGCCGGGAAGCTGACTGTACTGAGCGAGAGAGCTCATGAACCGGCGGCGTCCGTAGCAGAATCACTTCTATTCCTCCTTTACTCAGGGTCCCTGTTCATGCCCGGAGGGAAACCCGTGGGCTATGGATGTCGAAGCTGCGTGCCAACCCCTGCAGCTTTCGGGCATACTTATTTTTATTTCATCGGTTAGGGAAGGTTCGAATTAGACAAGGCTTGCGCTCTCAGAAGGCGGAAGTGAGTTTGAAGGGGATATATTTGACTTTAGTAACTTTCGTTGTGTTGCTTGGGGGTGTCATTATTACTTCTGCTGAACCTGTTGCTTGTGTTTAGTGAGGGGACAGGAAAGAAAATTAAAGAGAAAACTAACCACTTATGTTCATAAAATATAGCATTTTCACTGTGGATATTAAGTGTTCGTCATATGTCATTATTTTTGGGTATGTCATTTTATGACGTATAAAAATCACTTGCTAAATTCCTTATCAATCAGATGTTTAAAGAGAGAAAGTTAAACTTTGAAGTACAAACTAAATAATACAACATGAAAACAATAGAATCTATTTAAGAATTATTTTGGTTTATATTCCTTGTAGCAATTTAGTTGATTTGATACTTTGTTTTTTAATTTGAATTGTATATTTATAAGAAAGCAACATTAGTAGCAACACATTACTGTGAATCCATATTTGAGTCTTTGTACTATATGTATGTCATACATTTATTTTTTTGTAGTAAACTCATTTGCTAGTATGCAAGATAATGTACTCTTCAGAATAGAGTGCTTGTATCAACTGACACTCCAAAATCCTTGATGAATAATTTGCTAAAGTAAATATGTGGTGGGTGCACTTCCAGTATGGCTTCTGGCCCTGTTTGTTTTTAGACTTTAAAGATTTACACATTTTATATAGCTAGCATTATTTGTTTTAATGTTGCATATATATATTTTTATGTTGTAAATATTGTAGAAAGACTGCATAGTTAGTATGTGTGGATATTAAATTGCATTTATGTTGATCCTTTGATCCATACACAAATAAAAGTCATACTATTACAGAAAAGAGCAAGAAACCACATGTTGCTTAATGTCATAGTAACTTTTTCACTGAGAGAAGAGATTTGGACTTGGTGGGTGAAACAATTGTCCTGGTCTCCAAGAATATCTTGATGGGGTGTCACCTATTTGGGTTGCAAAGTTTCAGTCCAAAAATTAACTCCTCTCTATGCTTAACAGGGTGTAGTATTCCGTTCTAGGCTCTGGAATATGAAATTCAAATTGTAGGTTTCATTGTCAGTATTCATAACTTTTTTACTTGAATACTTTGGGACTTTTTATATCTTAAATAATGATCAACAGGTAAGTTTAAAGTTAGCGTTTTTAGGTTCCCATTTGATTTTGCCGCTGAGATCCCTTCAAAAGTTTTTGTCTCGATTGCATTTGTGTGGCAGAAAATATAAGGAGTACTTTAAGAGTATTCTATATTGACAGATGATTTAACTGCCTTGGAATATAGGAGGATATTATTATGCATAATTGAAAGTTAATGTTAACAGAATCGCTTTCTTCCTTATCGTGCTATACCTGTCCAAACTAGTGGGTTATCCCTGTCTACTATTAGATGGAGTCAGCACATCCTCACTTGGTGTACTGTATACGCTGGTGCTGCACCCGCAATAAGTCAGTATTTGTGTCTCCAGCAGATGGTGGACCCATGCTGGATGATGCTGTAGGATTTCTTGGCTCCCAGGACAATGTTTTCACCCACCAAGTCCAAATCTCTTCTCTCAGTGAAAAAGTTACTATGACATTTGTATGTGTATGGATCAAAAGAACTTCCAGAAAACTGGTGGAGTTTGCTCCCAAGGTAACAGCTTGCATGCCGTTTTTCTTGGTGGAACAGGATCTCGGCTCCTAGAACAACAATTTTTGTGATTGTTCCCTTAGTGGAGCAGGCCTGGATCATAGTTCCCAGTGTTCCTTTTGGGCCTGCTTAAGCAGGGCCTGCATCATGGCTCCCAGGAATCCCTTCAAGGCCTGGTTGAGCAAAGGATTGCATCATTACTCCCACGTTCCCTTCAGAGCCTGGTTGAACAGCATCTGGTACGTGATTCCCAGGTTCCCGTTAGGGCCTGTTTGCGCAGCATTCGGTAAGCGACTCCCAGGTTCTCTTTAGGGCCTGGTTGGGTAGAGGTCTGGCAGGTGGCTCAGGACCCAGTGGATGGCTCTCAGCCCTGCAGCCTAGCCAGGTTGAGACTGGAGAAACCTTTGGCAGGTCCCCTTCTATCTCAGGCTTGTGGGTGTGGTACCCCCTCCTTCAAGCCCTGATCTGTCTCCCCTCTCCCCCAGCTTCGGTTTAATTTCCTTCTCGACTGACTGGGCTAGGCAGCAGCAGTAAATTTGCTTTTATCAAAATGAAAAAATAGAATAACCAGCTGCAGTCCTTTAGCAGCTACTGCGGCAGAGAGTTTACAGAGCCACAAGCAGGGAAGAGCCCTCTCCTTTCTGGAGACTCTCCAAGCAAGTGTAAGTATTCATTGTTGTGGCCTGATGTGTAGCTTTTGGGGAACTCAGGTTACCCTTCTAAAGTCAAAACCACTGTCTTTTTTTTTTTTTTCCCTCCCAGTGGTATGCATGGACAGGAGCCATTAGAATTGTGGAGACAACCAGGCTTAAGGGGGCATCTCCGCAGCCTGATGGAAGCATTTTTTTGATGCCAGGCTCTGCGACTATTCAGAGAGAGCCAAAACTTTCCATTTTTTTGTCTCACACAAGGGAAAAGCTACAAGGCAGAGGGAAGTAAACAGCCTTGTTACCTTGGAAGTTTGCAGTGGCAGTGCCAGACACCAGTTTGCGGTATACTGGGCAGCCATATATTCACCACTCAGATTGATTCTGGTTAGAGGCCCTTGGGGCCGAGCCGTCGACTGAGCAAATAATCCTTTTTTTTTAAAATATATTTACATGTGCTCAGGCAATATGAACCCAGCAAGGTCATGCGTTCAGCACATTTTCAGAGAGCATCATGAAGGCCTGCAGTTTAAACCATGTACGGAGGGCCTGTTTTACTCTCGTGTTAAGAGTGTGCTTGTGGGAAAATTACCGGGCCCCAAGTGAAAAGTACCATTTGCTCCTTCCTCAGACTCCTTGAGTCCCAGTCCTTCAAACATTTTGAGCGGGCAAAAAAAAAGAGCTGGTTCCTGTGTATTGGAGTCCAGGAGCCTTAGCTAGACTTTTCTTCCCTTTCCCTAGGGACCTTCTTCCATGCAGAAGTGTTGTACACCTTTGCCCTAGGCTGGCCAGTGAACCTCTTGGCTCCTAGGCAGCCTCCTCCACTGTATTCCCTTGTAGTTAGCAGAAGAGCTGATCATGGTGGAGGGTAGTACCTTTAAAACTGGGAATAAGAAGAATTTGCCTCTGAAAGGGGCTCTTCTATCCTTTGATTATTCCGGAAAGAGGAGCTTGTTCTTGCTTCTACTTTGGGTTGATACTATAATATTGGCCATGGACCATAAGACGGGGCAGTAGGTCAAAGTTTGAGGCTCGTCTTAGTAAGTATTTTCTTTTAGGGTTACTGGGGTTTTTTTTTTTTTTTTTTTTTTTAATGTTTATTATTTTAATCTTTACAACAAGTTACAAACTTACAGGAAATGAAAATGCAATATATATACAGTAAATAAGCAAAAGATTAACACACTTTATACTTAAGCTAAATCAACCATATTGCATTCCCCTTTAAAGAAACTTATAGAAGAGGGGCAGAAAATGTAAGGAATAATATTAAAGGAAAGAAAAATGCAAGTATCTGGCTTAACGCAGAATAAAGACATTCATTTATAATATGATCCTATCTCTAAGGCTTTACACCGGAGGTAACAATTACCCTCCTAGCATTTAGGAAAGATTTTAACTGCTCGGGGTAGTAAAAAATAAAGCATTCCTTTGGAGATTTTACGACACATTTGCAAGGATATTTTAACACATAGGAAAACCCTAATGCAAGCACCTGTGATCTCATTGCAAGAAATTCTCGTCTCCTGTCTTGAGTGACAGGAGCGAAATCTGGAAACGCATGTATCTGCGATCCCCGAAATTGGAGATCTATATTTCTGAAATATCTTTTCATAATTTCGGTAAGGTCTCTTTCAGTTATAAAGGAAACCATTAGTGTGGCACATTCATAGTATTCAGCGACTGAATCCTCCAGAAACTTGGTCAAGTTCCCTTTATTCACGTTTAATTGTAACATATCTCTGAAATTTCAAAACTTCAATAAAACTTTTCAAAATTTCAAAACTTCAATAAAATACTTCTTAAGCGTGATGTAAGGAAGCTCACCAACAATTTTGGGGAAATTTAAAAATCTCAAATTTAGAGTGATTCTCTAAATGCTCCAACCTTCTTGATATCACATTGTCTTTTATAATTTTAACGTTGCATTCTCGGGATTTCAACATATCAGCCTCTACTGTTTCCAGCCTTGGCTTAATTTCCTGCAACTAAGTGTCGAATACTTCCAACTTTTGCTCCACACCTTCTAAATTATCCTGAAACTCCCCAATCGATTTCACTAATGCTACCATTAGGTCCCAGATAGCTTCCAAAGTTATTTTTTCTGGCTTACAAGGCATCTGAAAGGTGGGGTCTTGAAAATGACTCACCCGCTTTCACCACCGGGGATATTCCAGCCAGTAGAACTTATCCACCTGAAGCAGCCGTTGCTCCTTTGAGCTCCTTGGTCTCCCTCTCCTGGGTCAGAGTAGACGCGAGAGGCGCAGAATTCAAAAATTCGGCTCCCGAAAATTCCAGGCATTCTGAGGGTTGCACCGGGGTTTCGGCGTCTTCTGCCCTCTGACCTCCTCCTGCTAGTGTCACACTTATCACATCATGGGTCTGCGACCCAGCTGCCTGAGAGCAGCCGGGAAGTGAAGCAATTTCGGGCTTGCGAGGATCCGGGGAACTCAGTTTAACTTCTCCTGGTGAGGCCAGCGCTTCCTCCCTGTCCCCACAACAGAGCGCTCTCCTCCCATCTTGAATGTCTTTCGCTGAGTGGCCATAAGCTCCGAATCCGAAGGAAAAACTTGGAGTTGACCTTTCCTTTTTGCAGGCATTTCTCACGAAAAGTTTTGCAAGTATCAGAGCTCAGCATATTCGTGCCTGGCTATACCACCATCTTGCCCCCTAGGGTTACTATTTTGACAAGGTCTGGGAGGGCCGAGTCCCAGTAATTCACAGACTCCCAGAGGATAATGTCCATCAGCCTCAGGGCTGTTTTGAAGCCACGGTGGCCTTGAGGATGTCAGAAGAGTCAGCCTGGGGAGGTGATACTGTGTCCAGATATTGAACAGCCAATTCATAGTGTGATAAAGACAACGATTGTCGACACAGGGGCTTCTTCAGATACTCCTCTGGCTCATGGAGGATTAGGTGCCCCTGCTCTCCCCCCAAACCCAAAACAATTCTGGTAAGTAGCCAGTTACAATTGCTCTACTGTGAGTGATTTCTTGTCCCATCAGTCCACTGATTTTGATCCCATAGTATGGGAAAGGTGGTCCTTTGTTACCTTGATTGTTTCCTTTGCATGTCAACCTTTAAGGGTGAGTGGTAAAGGTTGCTCTGGGGAAACTTCAGAATTTGATAGCTGTATTCTAGTACTGTTCATAATTTAGGTGGGTGCTTCTATTTGAGATTCAGAAAGAAAAAGGCTGGTGGTCTCTGGTGCTCCCTCAATCAGGGGCTCAGGTTCTCAGAGTCTTGGACTGACTGGTAAGATGTGCAGGAAGTTTGGTGCCCTCCCAGTCTCTGGATTTGCTGGGGGAGAGTGGCCTTGACTTGAAACCAGGATTGGCAGAGGCTTTCTGATTCAGATGAGTCTGTAAATGGTTAGCTCAGGTGTGAGATTTATCCCACGGAGGTTCCCTAGGGTGCAGGAGTATCACCAGCTCCTGGTTTTTTGATGGCCTCACTAGATCAGATTTCCTGGAATCAGGGCTCACCTGTGGCTTCACATGTCTCTGTTGTTCTGCTAACCTCTACAGTCAAAGCTTTGCAGGGTATGTCGTCTTCATCCATTTAGTTAGGGCCAGCCTGACTTGAATGGCAGGTACCACAGCACATATTGTTGTGGACACATCAGATGTAAGTTTGAGTGCTGGGGGGTGCATTTTGTGACCTTGCATAGCTCATGGGATCAGGTCCAAAGAAAAAGAGGCATGTTGTCTATAAAGAGACTGGAAACCAAGGCTATTGGGCCGGCCTTGTTGCAGTTTCTGCCCTTAATGATTGCTTATGTGAACAGGCATGGGGTCGCTCGGAGACCAGTGATAGACCAGAAAGCAGACAGGTGGTTCTTGTGCAGAGCAGAACTTACTATGAATTTTAGCAGTTCATGTTGCAAGGGTAGCACATTTTAAATTGATTTCCTTAACAGGAATAAGTTGGGCCTCTCAGAGTATGTGAGCTCAGATTGGAAGCTTTCCTAAACAGAATAGATTTTGGAGATTCCCCACAATTGAACCTAATGGCGATTCACAAGTTTCCAAGGCCAACAGCTGCCAAAAAGAGTTCAGCAATTGCTCACAGTCTGGTACATCAGGAATTGGCTTTGTTTTTTGTCTTATCAGCCTAACCCTTAAGGAGTGTGTTAGCTCAGAATGGAATATTCTTCTGCAGTTTTTATTTCTAATGAAGTCTCATGAAACTTCTTTCAAATCTCTGCAATTTTACTCTGGCAGGTGGAGATCCTGTTGATGCTGACTTTTCTGCAAAAGGTTTTATGACAATGATTGAGCTCTTAATTCCCTGGGGTTCCCAATTGCAGCTATTTCATGGTACAGATTCAGAAAGTTCCATGTTAAGCATATTTGCCCTCTCCTTGTGGCTCTGTTGTCCCAATGGAATCTGGATCTGGTTCTTACAACTCTTCTCTCCTTTTGAAATGCTTAGTCATGCATTCTTGAAGGATATTTATTAAAGGTGGCATATGCCCAGAATTATGGGCATTAATTGGCAGTGATCCCTCCTAGTCTTTCTACAAAGTTGGTCACTTTTAACTAAAGTCCAAGGTCGATTTTGCCTTCAGTGTCCCATAAAGGAAAATGTGATAGTAAGGGTAGTCTCTCACCTTATTAAAGGTTCTTTAAACCTTTAAAAGATTGCTAATCCTTTTCAGCTAACTAATAGGTCTTTATTCAGTGGACCTCATGGGGAGAAGCAGCTTCAGAATCCTCTCTGTCCATGTAAATCGAGCAGATTATCACCTCAGCCTTTGTTGAAGTGTCAGTAGGTTCTGAAAGTGCTTTATGCTCATTCTATGACGGCTCAGGCTTCTTCTTGAGCAGAGTCTACAGCACCTGCTCTGGAGAACATGTTGTAATGCAGCCACTTGGTCTTTACATTCTCTCATAGATGCTACGGATGAGACTTCAAGCAAAGGGGCAGGCATTCTCAGGACAGAACTGTCTTCTTCCCATCCTTGTTGAAATGGGCTTGGGTATGTCCTGTTAGTCTGAACTGGTATAGCAGGATAAGGAAGGTGAAATGTAGTTTTACCTGTTAATTTCCTTTCTTTGAGTCCTGCTACACCATTCTAGGACCTTCCAGGAAGACAGGGCCTGCATTGTTATCCTTGGTGGCAGACCTTGGGTTTAGCAGAAAATTTTGATTTCATCTTCAAGATATGCCCAGTGCTGCTGCTTTTATATTTATCTCTCTGAAGCACTGCTTAGTATGTACAGTGCTGGTACAGAGATATGTGGAATACATTCCCTGCTGAGCAGAATTTGCTTTTTAAGCAGGACAAATAGACAAGAGTTTCCTCTGTCCCTCCTGTATAAGAAGTCTCTATTTATTGTTCCTAAAGTTAATTGTGTTTCAGGGGCAGTTGGTATTTTCTATTGCTATGACATAATATTGGCTATTTGCTGGTGTTGCACCAGCTTATATACCAAATGATGTCACTGAAAAAGGGTGTGTCTTCTGTCTCCATCTGCTAGTAGGTGGAGATGGTCCACTAGTCTGGACTGATATAGCAGGAAGTTAACAGGTAAGACTAAATTTAACATTTTTTTATATTAAGTTTACAAAATACAATTCAAGAAACTATTACTCAAAATTGAAATAAAGACTGCAAGGAGAATTTAGAGAATTGTTAAGCATACGGAAAATCATTGAGTGCCCTGATAATTCACTGCACACTTGCAAGGAAATTAAAAAAAAAACAAATTGCGCCTTAAATGGTAAAACTCTAAGTTTAACTCATAAATAGCTATTCCATCTCTTCTCTGTAATTTGTGCAACCTCAGGAATCTCTCACGTTTGCATATTAAGAGAAGAACTGTGTATACGACAAATGCATTTTCAAAACTCAATCTGTATCTGGCTAAAACAAATTGAATTGACTGCTCTCAACCTTCTTAGATGAAGGTAAATAATACACTTTCCTAGCGTGCAGCCAGATGTACTTGGGACCAATGGTTACATGCTCCCCTGCTAACGGATGGAGACAGGTTTCAAAGCTGACGTCACCTTAGATATACCCCTGCAGTGACCTCAGCCCTTCAGTATTTATCAATCTCCTAGCAGATGTGGATGTGCTCTCCCTTTGGGATTGCAGTACTCATTAGAAGAGGATATTTTTACCTTTAAATTGGAGAAATATTGCGCCCCGCTCTCCTGCAGTGATATCTAAAGGTCCCTCCCCCAGTCGAGAATTCCTGAGGCGATTTCCGAGATCCCTTAGAGGTGTGCTTTGGTCTGGTAGCCGGTTCCCAGTATGGACCTTGTTGCCGAAGCAGCTAAAAGGCAGCAGGTGAGGAAGCCGAGCGAGGCAGTGACAGCCAAAGCCCTCTTCTCCCCACAGCCAGAGACTGTCTCTGTACTCAGCTGGTAAGCACTGAGCTCAGGTAAGTAAAGAGAGAAGAGGATTCCTCCCGCTTCAGAAAGTCTTTCCTCTGTTCTCCTTGCTCGGCGCACCATACCAATGACATTCCCAATCTGTCCTGCCCCTATCTGGACCGAACTCCAGCCGGAAAAGCCTCGGTCTCCCAGCCCTATCAGCAGATCTCGAGACATGCCTCGTCTCACCAAGGGTATCCCTGACAGGGACCCAGACACCACAGATGAAGGGGATGCAGATTCGTTAGAGGATGAGGAAATCCCTCCAGGCTTGGAGTCATATCAGACCATGAATTGCCGGCCCTGGTTTCCCAGACCCTGAAGACTCTGGGAGTTCCTGGCATGGACCCTATGACGGAACCAAAGAAGAATCCCATCCTGGTGTCTCTACGGAAGGCCTCTTGCTATTTTCCGATGTTGGAAGCCATCCAGTTGATTGATCTGGAATGGGACGCCCCGGAAATCAGTTTTAAAGGTTGTTGAGCATTGGAAGCACTGTACCCACTGGATCCAGCGGCCAGAGAACACCTGTGTTTCCCCAAAGTGGACGCCCTGGTCTGCACCGTTTCGAAGTGAACAACTATCCCAGTGGAGGGAAGAGTGGCCTTAAAGAATGCACATGATAGATGGTTGGAGTCCATCCTTAAACAAGCTTTTGACGCAACAGCAAAGACACTACAGATTGCTTCCTGTTGTGCCCTTGTGGCTTGCTTGTGCCGCCTCCTCTCAAGAGAGGCAAATAACTTAGGGGCGCATTCCAAAGAGGCTATAGAGCGCACTGCTGCCTTTTTAGCGGTTGCGGGCTCTGACCTTTTCCGTACCTCAGCCAGAGGAGTGGCCTTAGTCGTGGCGGCCAGAAGATAGCTATGGCTGCCAAATTGGTCAGCGGACGCGACCTCTAAGGCAAACCTCAAAAGATGCCCTTTAAAGGATCCCTCCTATTCGGGAGCGAATTGGAAAAACTGGCCAGTAAGTGATTGAATCTTCAGTGCCTTGGCTACTGGAAGATAAATGAAAGAGGTTGCAGCGTTTGCCATCTGTCAACCTTCTTAGATGAGGGTAGATAATACACTTTAGCTGTAAGGGTGAGGGGCCTCAGATGGCATCTGCAACACTTCTAGAAGATATTGTTAATGCATGCCTTTTGGGGTTACTATGGACATTTTGGAAAGTTAAAAATAAATAAATAAAACTGTAAGTTCTTCTTTTATAAGACATTTTCCATCATTTCCATTTTATTATACAAGTATAAATTGTACTTAAGAAAAATTGTAAATTCTGAGATTCTTTCACCTTCTCTAAACTAACCAACTTAATATCCTCATGAGGTTTCAAATCTTGTTCCAGGAGCTTTAGACTGTGTTGGGAAGACACATAATGGCCCACCATTTATCATCCAGCTCAACTTCAAGTGGATAGCTCATTTATTCTGAAAAAGTTAGGAGGCAAGTATTCGGCAGGCAGAAAACATAACTTATTTAACAGCCTCCAAGTCCTTACTTTCCTTCTTTAATGTCGCCACCACAATAACACTGGTAGTTGTAGTAGGAAGGACTCCTTGTGGTACCAAGCTCATCCATACTTCTCCTTGGACTGCAGTTCCTTCTCCAGTCATTGTTCTCACAAGTATGGTGTGTCCCCTTCAGTGGCTATATATATGCTTTAAAGCGCCCAGTGACCTTTCTGCTCCCATGGTAGTCTTATCTATCATGACCCAGGACCTAACAGTGTTTCATCTGGGGAAGAGTTGACTTATCCAGGTCCAACAGTGCTCCCATAGAAACATAGAAATGACGGCAGAAAAAGACCAATCGGCCCATCCAGTCTGCCCAGCAAGCTCTCACACTTATTTTCCCATCCTTATCTGTTTCATCAACCACCAAGTTCAGGGCCCTTGTTGGTAACTGTTTGATTCAAATTTCCTGTCCTCCCCTGTCATTGATGCAGAGAGTAATGTTGGAGTTGCATCAAAGGTGAGCATAAGGCTTAATGGTTAAGTTCCTCCCAAGGACTTCACCGGGAGGAACTCTTCCATTTCTCAGTGTGCTTATTACAAAGTTGTCCATAGGCCTTTGGATAGCTAGAACACTTGGGGCAGGGAGAGAACGCCTGGGTCTTGCCATAGATAAGGAAGAAATGATTGAAGGAAAAAGTTTTACAGGAGTATGAGATCTGAAGCGCATGTCTAATTGCAGGCAGCTATTTGGAAATCCTTCAGAATTCTCTTCTGTACAATTAAGACCAGTTTGACCTCCAATATTGCAATATTAGAGCAATGATATTGGGATGATAAGCAGAAAGAAGCTTGCTTTTATTAGAAGTGATGGTATTGTATTTGTTTCATAAGCTTTTTCTTGAATGAATGTTGCAACAACAAGATTTCCAATATACTGTGGTATGTTAGTGAATAAGCGCCAATAGCGAAATAAGTATTCATCTTCTGAAGTAATCCTGGAAAGAATGGTGGTGTCAGAGTATTAGTTGTGATATAAACAGATGTTATGGCTGTGTGGGGTTCAAGATTGTATAGTTGCCCAAACTTTCTTTCAGAAGACTTACGTTTTTTTTTTGTTTTTTTGTTTTTTTTTACTCAGTATTCAGTAGTCTGCTCTGTGGCAGTTACAACCCTGAACAAAGCGGCAAGGGGGCAGCAGTTACAACCCTGTTCCAAAAAACCTTCTTGATTGATTATTTCTTCCTTAATGGACTGAGTAAATCTTTAAAGCAGCAGTCTTGTTCACTATATATATATTTTTTTCATGTAGTACAAATTCTACATTTCTTTAATGTCGCTGGTTAGCACTTCATGTTCTATTTTGGGAAGACAAGTACCACAAAGTAGTTTCATTTTCTAAATTTGCTTACTTCCTAGGTTTAGAATTTAATTTTTTTTCAGTCCGTACTGCTATTGCATAATATACATGCATCATGTCAGCTAGATGAGAAATGTTAGGGTGAACAGTTGCTGTAAATTTTGTAAAACTTCAATCTAAGAGCTTTCCAGAGGAGATTTTGAGTAGAACACTAGAATTAGTGTGGTGTATGTTTTGGCATAAATCCTTTTTAGATGTAGTTTAAACCTTTAGGACCCTATTAAGGCAGGAATTTACTCTAGGTATAAGCTATTGTGCACGTCCCATTCTGTATAGGGCCCTTTGTTATCAATTAAGTATGAAAACAAATAATAAAAGTAATCTGAGCCTGCATTACCTCAGATAAATGTTGCTATACCAGTAATGTTATTGATTCCTGATTTACAGTAAACCATAGCTACAGAATGCTTTCTTCATGGACTTTGCTTTAGTTCATTTAATTCCCCTTTCTACTGTATCTCAAATTGAGGCTGATGCTGTTAAACCTCCAAACAGTTTAGAAGCCATAATTTCAATTATGAAAACATTTTACTGTTGAACGTTACTTTATTTTTCTTAATTTAGTACCTAAAGTCTTTAAGAAACAGAGCACTTTCTTAGGAGTCTTTTTGGAAATCTTTTTACATTTTTGTATTTATTGAAATAGGCAGGGAAAAGTAGTCATTCTCAGTTTTGAATTGCATTTATTTTATATTTGT
Source organism: Rhinatrema bivittatum (assembly GCF_901001135.1). NCBI lineage: Eukaryota > Metazoa > Chordata > Amphibia > Gymnophiona > Rhinatrematidae > Rhinatrema > Rhinatrema bivittatum. The sequence goes on from NC_042623.1 coordinate 119,583,002, forward strand.
ATAGGGTAGTGATGATGATAAAGCATCCTTTAAAGGTGATCTAATTGTACGCACACAAGATTCCATTTACATCTCTGAAATAGGACCTATTAAGAGGCTATGATGAGTGTGCAGAAACATGTGTTTGATTTCTGGTTCAGGTCTTCCACTCCTTGGGTTAGCTAGAAATGCTGTGGAAACAAGATTCACAGCCCCTGGTGGGGAGGAAAGTCATAGTTATTGCACAATGGTGACCGTTATTGACCAGATTCAGGGCCCATAATTGAGGGTTTCAGAAGGAGCCTTGATACATGGATTAAAAGTAATTTGGGAGGGGATTAAAATGTGCTAAAAAAATAAAAATCCCAAATAGCTATGAATGAAGGCTAATGGCTGTAGATCCCAGCTCTGGTTCCGATTGAGCTGGAAATTGAAAGGAGCAGGAAGAAACTGATAGATCCAAAAATAAACAAGTCTAGAACTGCATGGCTTCTTCAAAAATCCATGATCTGCATGCATATGTCTTACAGTTGCAACTAGATGGATGTGTGAAGAGGAGATTTTGGAAAGGGGGATGGGGGTGTGCATGCATGAGGCATGATAGGATGTTTCACACTCTCTTGCACCCTCCCCACTTCCACATGCTTCCACTTGCTCTTCTCCTCCCCCCCGCCCCTTCATGATATCGCCAGCAGAATTTAAGTGGAAGTCTGCCATTTGTTGTTGCTGCGGGAGGAAAGAGGCATTTTTCATCTATTTCCCAGATATTATCCTGCATGCATGCCCTGCCTGATGCCTTTTCAGACCTGGACCTTGCTAGTGCCTCTGCTCCCTTCATGATGTCATCTGCAGTAGACTTTAAACAGAGATCTACTGCTGGGGGTGGGTCATCCCTTTGGGGTGCTCCTTTGGAAATGATCTGGGGGAACAAGGATTGCTACTCGAGATATGATAGGATATGCATTCTCTTTGTAGAGTGAGGGGTTATGTCTGCTGGGTTTTGGTAGTTTAGTATATTGTACTTTGACATTTAGATGGTTGTGTGTGGAATGGGGGTTTTGTGGGTTTATTTAGAATGACTATTTTTTAGTTTTGTACTATAGGATTAGCCTGTCCTCCAGTGAAATTGGGGTATAGTTATACTGTACATGAAGAATTATTCTGTATTTATTGTAACTTTTTCTGTGATTTTAATTGCTTTGGGTTCATATTTATAAAGTAAAGTGTTATAACATATACTGTAATGTTGCTGACCGCACTGCAGACAGTGCAATTGGAGGAAGTTTTTAGAGTAGACCATGATGGTGGCTGCTGTGGGCTGTACAACTTGGGAAGCTGCGCTTCTTCAGGTTTTTGATTGGTGGGGTCTGGGATCTACACCAGCACTTTTCTCCTACCCTGTGGGCTTTGGCGGGTCTTCAGCTGACAGAGTCTGAAATCTCCACCAGCACTTTTTGGTGCTTACTTTGGATCTTCTGTGAATCTTCAGCTGGCAGAGCCTGGGATTACCCACTGGCTAACTTTTTTTTTTTCTCTCTGTCTCTTCAGGGCTCATCTTCTCTTTTCTTCAGCCGGTGGGGCTCCAGCAGCTCTGATACTTCAGCATTTCTGCTCAGCTTTGTCTGCTGCTACTGTCCATCTGTAATGTCCATGTCACAGATATACGGGGGGGGGGGATTGAGACCCATTCTGGATTTGAAAAAACTGAACAAACATCTTTGAGAGAAATTCAAAATGAATTTCCTCAGCACAATACTCCTTTACATACAGGAGGAGGCATGGATGTGTGCTCTTGCCCTGAAGGATGCATATTTATTTTAAATTATTTAAGAATCATCCTTTCCAGATTTAAAAAAAATCACTCCAGAGCGATTTACAGAAATAACATATAATACAATAAACATATAACACTAAAATTGAAAAATAGAACAATACATAAAACAAAATTAAAACATACGCTAATATACCGATACATCCCTCTTACTGGTGCTGCCTTTGATTCCAGGTGGATTTCTCCCATTACCAATACAGGTTACATGTCCTCGGCCTGTCGGTGGTTCTGAGAATCTTCACCAAATGCTTCATGGTAGTAGTAGCACACCTGTGATGTCAGGGAGTTTGAGTTCCCGTATCTGGATGGTTGGCTTGTCATAGCCAACTCCTGTGAAGTGGTGTTAATCTCACTGCAATTTCAAGAAGTCGAATCTAGTACCCGCCCGGTGAAGAAAGTTTATTGGTGCATGGATAGATACATTACAAGAAAGAGAGCCTTTCTACCATCGGAATAAGTGAGCATTATGAGATCGATCATTCTCAAACTACTGTCCTTGCAACACTTGATGACCAGAGGAGTGCTGGCTGTTTTAGATCATATGGTGGAAGCCATTCATGTAGTTCATCTTACCCTTCTCCACATCTGCCATCTACAGTGAGGTCTGTGCTCTCAGTGGGACCAATTGACTCAGCCCTTGACAATTGTGGTGCAACTTTCCAAAGAAATGAAACAGGAATTATGCTAGTGGTTGAAACCTTGCAAACTTCAGCAGGGAGCTCCACTTTGTACTCTCCCTCATCAAATGACCTTGGTGATAGATGCATCCTCAAAGGAATGGAGTGTGCGCACAAGATCTTTTCGAACCCAAGGCGCTTGGTCTCTCAAAGAAACTCGTATTCAAATCAGTCTACTAGAACTGAAAGCGATCAGATGTGCTCTGATGATTTTCACACATCTTCTCAGAGAGAAAAGCATCCTAATCCAAACCAACAACCAAATCACCATGTTCTGTGTCAATAAACAGGGCAGCACAGGGACAGGGTCTCTGCTGGGAGGCACTGATGATCTGGCAGGAATCAAGCTATCTTACAAGCCACTTATTGTCCTGGAATTTCCAACATGAGTGTATCATCTCAGCAGAGTTTTCCATACCTATGAGTGGTTACAAAGACCACTCATAGCTAACTCGCTGTTTGATTTATGGGATCTGCCAATGGTCGACCTATTCGCAATTGGAGCAGAACAGAAAGCTAGAGAACTTTTGCTCAATTCTTCTCAGCAGGCTCAGGCTAACCCAAGATACCTTCCTGCTAAACAGAACACAGGTCTCATGTATACTTTTCCATTGATAGTGTTGATCACCAGAACAGTACAAAAAATGTTGCAGGATTGAATCAACTAGTCCTCTGTGCTCCAGTGTGGCCCAGGCAGATATGGTTTGCATATCTTGTACAGCTTTCTAGCAGTCCTCCCATCCATCTAGATGCAGACCCTGCCTTGCTAACTCAGGACAAAGATACCTTATTCCATCCAAAACGTCTGTCTCTCAACCTGATGGCTTGGATGTTGAATGCACAGTAATCGCAAATCTCTCTACCTAGAGAGATACAAGACCTAATAATCTCAGACAGGAAATAAACTAGAAAGATCTATGACTTTAAGTTGAAAAGATATTCCAAATAATATTGACAAAATGCCTTGGACCCATTTTCTTGCGAGCCCAAGCATTCGCTAAAATACTTGTTCCTTTCTGAATCAGGACTTGGTACATCTCAGCACCGTAGTAACTTATGTAACAGTGGACCATAGACCATCTCAACTCATCTGTTGGTGTTGAAATTTATGAAAGATTTGTGTTGTGTGAAACCTCCAGTACCACGGGACCTGAGTGTTGTCATTTTGCAGTTGATGAAGCTGCCTTTTGAACTATTAGAATTGGCTTCTCTTACACTATTTTTCATGACAAGAATTTATCTTGTAGCAGTAACATCAGCACTGGTTCAGTATCCACCATACATGCAATTTTCCACAAAAGAGTAGTACTTCATACTCAGCCGAACTTTCTCCCAAAAGTCATCTCAGCTTTCCATATTAATCAATCCATAGTATTGTCTTTTTCTTCTTTTCAAGACCACTTACGCATGAAGAAGAGAAAGATCTTCATACTACAAAGAGAGGATTCTGCTGCATTTCCAAGCTTCACAGCGCTTCATTTCTTACAATTCTTGGCATAGCAATCAAGCATACTTTATCTACTTGGATAGCAGACAGCATTCAGCACTGCTACACGGTTGCAGACTTGTAAATCACAGGCAATATCAAAGCTCATCAACTTAAAGCTATGGCATATTCCATCATTCACCTCAGAGTTGCCTCTTGAAGACAACTGCAAAGTGGTAACGTGGTCATCAGTACACACTTTTAGACCCTACTGTCTAGAAACTCTCTCAAAAACTGACAGTAAATTCAAACTTTATGTATAATATGTTGAAGGTGTAAATTGCACCACTGGTTACATGAACAGATATACACAATTAGTGATGATGTCTTTTAATCCAAGAGTTCATAAATCATTGTGCAAAACATTACACAACATAAAAGGTCATGAGACCTGGAACATTTATATGAAACACTGCATTTAAGTGAAAAGGAATTGCCACTCTTTTATGGTGACCTTTAGCTAATTATTATGTTCCATGACACATACTCATCCTATTTATTCAAAATTATCAATTACATTTCATGCATCCATCACCCTTTCTATGTAGAAATACTTGCCAATGTTGCTCTTGAGCTACCACCCCCCCCCGATCCTCATACTGTGAACTCTTGTTTTGCAGCACTTTTTCCACTGAAAGAGGTTTGCTTCTTGTGCCTGATTTATACCTCGGGGTTCTGATTTTAGGTGTTTATTTTCAGCTAATTAAGGTTCTTTGGGAGTATAAAAAAATTGGTATTTAATGATGATTTTACAGCACATATACTATTGTTGGCTACCTTTTATGGTTGAATCAAATTTTTTATATTTGTGCAGCTGAAGACACTAGTATAGAAAAGACATAAAAACAAAGCAGATAATCTAGAATAGGCAAGCAGGGGTGAGAGTATTAGGGTAAGTAGTGTTTTTCTAGTATTTTATATCAACACCTTTATTTTTCCATCAATAAGCAGGGCTAAATTAGACATGATCTGGGGATAACATCATCCAATGGCACTGAATGGATTTATCTCTCCAAACTAGGAGAGCTTTGAGCTCTACTGAGCATGTGTAGGAGTTCTTGCATGACCGTTGCCTCGAGAGCCTCCTCAATCTGGTTTTTTTTGTCCCTGCACAGCCCATATGTATACTTAGTCTCTCCATATTTTTTTTCCAGATTCCTTTAAAATTTTTCTTTTCTTCAGTTTTCTTCATTGTAGTTGCCTTGCTGCCCTGAAGCACGCGGTAAAAAAATAAAAGAGAAAATCCCTTCTCGACATGGCTGAAGAATGACATTTGTGGTATGATGAAGTCCCTCATGGTATGATAGCTCTGCTTGCTCCGGATAAGTTGGTAGACCTGTCCATGTTGTCTTCACTCCATGGTGCGAAATCACAAGTCTCTCAGAAGCGGTAGTGGATCTGATCTCCCACAATGCAGCATTGTTTGCCTCCCAGGAAATAAGTTGAGCAGGCGCTCCTCATTGTCTCCTCTGTAGGTCTCAACCAAAGCCAAGGGTTCAAGCATCATAATTGCCCTGCATCAAGCCAAAACTCAGGTTGAAAAAATATATCAGCATCACATGGTGTGCTGATGGATTCGATTGATGCAAGGCACATTGCTGAATGAAAAGAGCGCCTTGAAGGATGCGCTCAACACATGGCTTCTCGAGGGATGTGCTTGACGCACAGTGTACCGATGCATGCAGCACTTGAAGCACCAAGGTACTTGAGACACTGAGGTACTCTGAATAGGGCTCCTAGACATTCTTGGCAGAGTATTCTTCTGAAGCATCATATTTCAAGCCCGTATCTCTATGCACCGTTCCTGTCTGGGTTATTCTCCTAGTGACTTTAGTGAAAATCTGAAGGTTTATTCATGCAATCTGATGCAATCTTACATTCATCACCACCTCAGTTCGGTATATGAAACTTTTTAACTCTTTTTTTCATGCATCAGCTTCCACTGGAGCTCAGCTTATAATGGTGTTCAGGGCATATACATCAAAGATCATTTCCTTGAGCAGTCACTGGGTGTGCCTGGTCACTGTGATTAAGTTAGGGAATGGAATGTAGCAGTCCAGTCCTATTGTGGGTCCTCAAGCACCGTCTAACCTTACCAATCCCCACTTGTAGGAGTCAATTCCAGATTTTTCAGCAGTACCACCTACTCCCTCTTCCAATCAGGCCTGTTTTGTTTTTTTTTTTATCCCTCTAGCTCTGTTGCAAAGCAAGACAGGATCCTAATATTCTTTTAAATGTGGTATCGGATTGCAAAGGACTTCTGGGTCCCCCAAGTTGTGGAGTCTGGATTGGGTGCCATTCCTACCGTGCTGCCTGAATTTTGAACCATATCTGTAACTTTACAGTCTCACCTGAAAGCACAATCATGTTTTCATCAATCAATGATAAAACCAGTCTCTGTGTCCCTGCTTAGACAAGGTTTCAACTCCCCTTATTCCTAATCCCCAAGAACTCATGAGGATTGGGGCCCATTTCTGGAGCTGAAGTCCTTGAATGAACATCTGCTTCATTAGGAATTGTAAATGTATTCCCTCCATTTGCTTTTCCCTTACATACAATATTGAGAATGCATATGTGCTCTTGGGCGGAAGGATTTAGATACTTATTTACCCGTCCTTCCTTCACATTGCTGCTACCTTTGCTTCAAGATGGATTCTTACCACTACCAGCATAGGGTACTCCCATTTGCTTCATCGGAGTCTTTACCTATTGCCGTACAGTGGTAGCTACACACCTTTGTCATCAGGGGGATGCATGTTCTTCCCTGTATCTGAAAGATTGGCTAATAACAGCAAATAGGCAAAGTAGCCCATTTCTCTGAAATTTGGATTTTCTGATCAGTTTCTGAACGTCTGAAATCTCAAAGCAAGACAGCCGAAGCAATTCTTGTTATATGAGGACACATGGCAGTGACCATGTGGTCCCACTGACTCACCTTTATCTCCGTTATCTACACAAGGATCTATGCTCTCAGTGGGGTCAGCTTGCCCAATGATTATCCTTCACAGTCCAGGGTTCCATGGTGAGAGTTTTTTCTAGTGATAAAAACCCCTCGGAATTCAGAATGGGATGCTGCCTCATGCTCTTGCTTATCAGTTCTTGTTGGCGATGGACAGCACCTTGATAGTAGGGAGACGCTCACATGGAATCATTTCAATCCCAGCGCGCCGGGTGTCACAAATGGAGCTACTGTGAGATCAGGTCTCCTAAATTCAAGGTGATCACATACACTCAAAGTTCATGCATCTTCTTCGAGAGAAGAGCATTTTAATTCAAAATTCATATCAGGCTGCTCTGTTTTATGTCAAGAAACAGAAGTGCAGAATCATAGACTCTCTACAAGGAAGCATTCAAGACTGAGAAGTGTGCAATCAGACATTCACCTCTCCTACAGACTTCCTATCTTCCAGGAATATCCAATATGCTGGTTGATCACTTCAAAAGAGTGTTCTGACCACAGAAGTAGTCTTTTTGACAATCAACCGACAAACTATTCATTTCAGAGGTTTGGATGCCATTTGACCTGTTGGTATCGAGAGAATTGGAAACTAGATTGCTTTATTCTTTCTACACAATGATTTCAGACTGATTTAAGGTGTTTTTCTTTTCCATTGACAGGATAAGCCTCAACTTTTTTCCACCATTTCTGCTGATTGTCCGGTCACTGCTACTATGGCTGCATGACCATACTTCCTTCTTATGACCTGAACAACTATAGTGGCATATCTCATTCATATTTCCAGCTCTTTCCTTATATACCTGGGAACATGCCCTATTTTGTTAACTCTAAATAAAAGCGCTCTGTCATGCAATTATTATTTTCTATTCCTTAGTACGAGAGTTGGATGTTAAACAGTATGTACTCATCTCTCCTTGCCTAGAGTGATTGATAACATTTTGATCCCATCTGGAAAGCAACCCACCAGAGAAGGTTATCCCTTTCCGTGGTTCGAATATTCTAAATGAGACCAACAGGAAACCTTCAGCTCATTTTCTTGTGCACCCAAGTACTTGCTAAATTATTTGGGCCTTCCATATTGCCGATGAAATTATACTTGCCACGTTCCAATACACACAAAATTCCTCTCTACTCATCCACTGATATCTGTCTGGCTTTGTGGTCGGCTTGTGCCGCTTTTACCCTCTGCACAACTATCTCCCCTGCCAGGTAACTTGAATGTTGTCTATTTGTTCAACCCATGTTGCTCCTTTCATTTTACTGTGAAGGGTTTTTTTCAGTTTTGCCAGGGGAAGTGGCACTCTTCACAGTTGGTCTCACCTCAAAGAATCTACAATTTTCAAGCTAATGTCCACATAGGCCATGCAGGCCATTCTTTCTGTGATCGGATGGTCCTTCCTGCTCAACCAAAACTTTTCAGCCACAGGTTATCTCGACTTTCCATTTCAATCAATTAATAGTGGTGTTTGTCCTTTCTTCTGAGACCTTGTGTTCGAGAGAGAGGAAGAATCCTGCATATCTTAGATTATAGTAATGTCTTCATCTAGTGTAAGAAAAGACCTCCCTCGCGTCACCAGGCTTATCTATTGATCACATGCAACACTTACTGACTTGGCATCAGAGTTGTCCACCAGCCTAGCAGACTGTTTCAGCTCTGCTCCCTCTTAGCCGGACTGCAAATTACAGCTTTAGTCAAATATTAGCTGTAGTGGCTCATCTTAGCATGGTAGATCGATTATATTCGTAAAGCTGCACCTTGATTGTCAGTTTGCACCTTTATATGTTCCATTACTGTCTGGACAGCTTCCTAAGAACTGGCAGCACCTGCAGACAAGCAGTTTTGCGTGACTTTTTCTTGTGGCAGTATACTCTCTGGGGTAGATTTTATAAAAGTACGCCGGATTTTAATAGATATGCGCGTATCTTTTAAAATCTGGGGTCGGTGTGCGCAAGGCTGCGCAAACTCGGCAGCCTGTGTGTGCCGAGCCGCGCAGCCTACCTCCGTTCCCTCTGAGGCCGCTCCGAAATCGGAGTGGTCTCGGAGGGAACTTTCCTTCCACCCCCCCCCCACCCCCCCACCTTTATCGCGAAAGTTACGCCTGCCCAAGGCAGGCGTAACTTGCGTGCGCCAGGCCAGCTGCCGGCGCGCCATGGTCCGGTGTGGGGGCTGGTCCGGAGGCCGCGGCCACACCCCAGATGACGTGCCAGCTGCGGCCACGCCCCCAGGAAAACCCCCGGGTCTTTGCGTGCGCAGGCAGCCTATGCAACATAGGCTCGACGCGCGTAGTGGGAGCTTGGGACAGGTTTTCGGGGGGTACACGCATATACCCCTTTGAAAATCTGCTCCTCTATGCAGGAGTTCAGATTGCTTCCTATGTAAACGCTCTGCTGCAACCCTCAGCTTGGGATTCCCCACAGATCATGTCTAATTCAGCCCTGCTTATTGACAGAAAAAAGCAAGTTTGTTTATCGTAAACTGTGTTTTCCATAGGATGAATGAGACATGAGATGCCCGCCTCCCTGGAGAGTTGACTACCTAGAGATATAGATAAAACATATTTTAATATTAGCTTTATAATATAGACTGAGAAGATTCTTGAGCTAAGTGTCATGCAGGAACTCCTGCACATGCTCAGAAGAGCTCAAAGCTAACTTAGCTTGGAAGGCAAGACTGTTCGGTGCCACTGGATAACGTCACTAACAGATCATGTCTCATTCATCCTGCTATCTACAGTAAGCACACTTGCTTTTATTTATTTTTGCATCTGGGTATTTTATTGAGATTTACTAGTTAAAACCTAAAATCAGGAGCCTTGTTTAAAGCTCCCTTACTCTCCTTCTTATCATCGTTTGTCTTAGGAGAACCCAGGTAGTAGTACCTTGCTCGGTACATAGAATACTGGATCCTGCAGTGGTATGGTTGCATTGTTAACATTTTATTTTTTTTATCTAAGGACTAACAAACAGGTTCTCAGTAATACCTTTTTATTGGACTAATAAGTGATTAGCTTTTGAGAACTCTGCTCCTTCCTTCAAGTTTGTGCCAAATCAAAAGCTAGTTATAAAGATATCACTGACAACTTGACTTTGGCGGTTACAACACTAAAAAGAAGGCGAGGCTGTAACCTACATGAAGTGGCAGTTACAACTCTAAAATCCTTTGGCAGACTGGATGGGTCATTTGGTCTTTATGGGCCATCGTTTACTATGTATGTTATATTCCAGTGGCTGCTGCAGGAAATGTATGCTGATAGATTTAGATAATGCTTTTCTTAGCTATTGGTCAAAAATGGTCAAGTGCTTTCTGTCTAGAAGTGATTTATTAAAATGAGGTCTATTGGTTCTGAGAAAATGTCATCCCAAGGCACCTTACAGCATAAAAGTGTTAGATATGATCTCCTTGTAATGTTTTCATGTGATGAAATCTTCACCTCTTCTGCTGCCCTACTGACGTGGCTGAAAACATGACTACATTCAGTTCACTTCCCCACTTAGCGTAAAAGAGGTTCCTGTATATTTGCATAGCCATCATACATCTTTTTCCCAGTATTAGAAATTTTTTTTAATGGAGTACAGAATATTAGAAAAGGCTTGTTATATTTGCCAGATAAAGATGTATTTAAGAAATCATGACTTGATTATTTGCTTGCAGAGTATATGTCTTGGCCAGAAGAAATATTAGTTCCTTAGAATATGTTACAGGGGAACCATTACTGTCCCTGCAACAAGATTTTGGAAAACCTTGTTTTGTTTTGTTTGTATGCCTTTCAGTTCAAAATCACAAAGACTGATGTATTAACCCACAATATTTTCTGCAGATTAGCAGCCTGTTTTTTCATAAGTATGCTACATATGCAAATGATACTCCTGTGGAAATTAGCACATAATTTATGGTTTTTGCACAGAATTTGGGAGAAAGACCCTGTGGGCCACGAGTGGAGCCTGTTCCGCTTGCAGCGAAGATTAGTGGGCTGTGAGTGGAGCCCATCCCACTCTCGGCGAAGATTAGTAGGTCTGAAGAAGACCAGCGGGCCAAAAGTGGAGCTTGCGCAAAGGTCAGCAGGCTGCGAGCGGCACTCATCCCTCTTGCAGTGCAGATCAGCAAGCCCGGCAGCTGCAGGCGGAGCCCATCTCACCCGCAACCAAAGAAGGCCCAGAGTGAAAGGCAAGAAAGCTTGTGAGCCTGTGTGAGACAGAGAAGTGTGCATATGTGTGTGAGGAGAGATTGTGAGGGTGTTTATAGGTGAGTGAAAGATGGGGAGTCTGTGTGTTGAGTGAGGGTGCTTGTTTGTGTGTGAGAGAGAGAGCCTGTGTGAGGGGGGTGTATTTTTTTAACTTTATTTTTATTATTATGCATACAAATTATACAAGAATATCTTGTAGTGTAACATGAGGAACACTACGGAAAAGATTTAAACAAAATACAGAGAATAATAAAAAGAAAAAAAAAACAAGCATCCTCAATTTATAATTAGAAAAAGGGGAGAGACAAAGAAACTTAAGTGGATATAATTAGTTGAAATTGAAAAAAAAAAGCAAAAACATTAGAGTGATTAGTGCCAGTATCACAATTATAAATTGGACTGTGAGAATAGCTATTAAGGATGCGAACCAAAACTGACCACAGCTGGGAAGGTTCGTAAAAAATGTAATTAACATCAAGATGTCTTACAGAACATTTACATGGGTATCTCAGAAAAAATTGACCTCCTGTAGATAATGCTTCAGAACACATAAAGATAATTTTTTTCTATGAAGCTGAGTGACTGGTTAAATCAGGAAATATCCATAACTTCTGCCCATAAAATTAAAGGGATGGTTGCAAAGAAAAACCCCTGAGAACATTGTTGTGGCCAGATAAAGCAAAAGATACTAGTAATGTTCCTCCATGCGAAATTTCAGTGGAATTAGATTTTTCAAGAATGTCTGTTAAAGCCAGAAGATTGTCCTGTGGTAAATTCCCTTCAGATGTTTGTTCACTTTGAGACAAATAGAATGCCATAGTAAACACAGGCATCGCTGCACTAGGAATTTTCAAAATTTGAGAAATATAATTTTTAAATAAATCTACAGAAGAAATAAGCTTAATGACAGGAAAATGTAATACCCTCAAATTAAGGGCATGCAGAGAATTTTCAAGATTCTCAATCTTCTTAGAATGTATTTGATCTGAAAGAACCAAGTTTTGCAGAACTTTTTCCAAAGAGTAAACATGAGTATCCAGTGAAGCCAATTTAGTCTCATGAGAAGAAACCAAATTCGAATTGAGAACTCGTTTATTAGTGTCCAAAGTAGCTTTAGTGAGAGCTGAAATAGAAGTTTCCAAAGTCACTAAGGCTTGCCAAGAGCTTCTAGTGTAATCACAGGGGATTTGGAGAGACCAGACTTACCAGGTGGGACATTGACTTCATCGCTTCCACTCACAGAAACGCCCTCCTCCAGCCCAACTAAAGGAGTCTATATCAAGGCATAAGACAGAGAATCAGCAGCTCCAATAACCCTGACATAGGGAGAAATCTCTTCAGCAATATGTGAAACTCCTCTGATGAGAGAAGAAACAAAACTTACAGCCTTCTCCGTAGCCATACACAATGCACTCAAAGCTCCCCCATTAAATTCTGGGGAGACAGGAAATGTATCTGACGGCAGCAATGCTCCGTAAAAAGGAGGAGAAGGTGTTGCCAGTGCATCCGGGCTGAGGGAGATCTCATCGGCCAGTGGGGGCGACTTTCGCTCACAATCAGCCCCCGCAACGGTCATTGCAACTGGGACTCTAACTGACATCGCAGCAAAGAACCCTTCTATCCTGAGTTGGTGCAAGTCAAGTGAGGGAGAACTGGTATTGTTCTCCCTCAATTTGACTTTCCGCTTAGTATGAGGCATTAGGAAAAAGGTAATTCAGAGAGCAGCAAAATAGAGAGAGAGAGGCTTTGAGCGTGTTGCTCACTCGGCAGCTATCCAAGGGGGGTGTATTTTTTGTAAGAGAGAGGGGAGTCTGTGTGAGGGGGTGTGCACGTGCAAGAGAAAGAGGGAATCTGAGAGGAGGTATGTGTTTGCGAAAGGGACCAAGCCTGTGTGAGGTGCTGTATGAGAGAGGGGTTAAACACTGGAAGTGGAGGGCTGAGGAGTAGAAATAGAGTGGAAAGGGTTACTCCTTGAGGAGGAGGGAAGAGAAAATGGAGAGCGGAGGAGTTTGGGCTTGAGAGGGCAGAGTGAAAGAGGTCTGGCTAGGGGAGTAGGGAGAGAGATGGAAGGGACATTCTTATAGTGTACTTCTAGGATAATTCTGCTCAAAATATTCAAAACTCTGCATCTTCGAGTTATAACTTCTGTATTATATTTTAGAATATTATAAGACTGGGATGTATATTGTATTATATTGACCAATATAAAGTATATAGAATTTTGCAGAATTTTACATTTTTGTGCATAGAATTTCCCCAGGAGTAAAAAAAACTTGGAGCTCATTTGAATCTGTATTAAATTTTCACAAGAAATATTTTTCATATTACCACAGGCAGGAACTTCACACATTCCTGGCTGTGGAATGCACGATGGTAGACCAGAATCCTTGTAGTTGCCATGATAAAGTGGCCTCCCAGTCCACCTGAAATACTTTCCCTTCTGTTTCCAAAAATTCGTGGTGATCCATATGGACTCCCCTTTGATTCTACCCCTACTTTGCAGACCATAAATGTGGAAAAAAGTGTCCTTTATTAAGTCCTGTTCCTTGCTTACAAGAATGAGTGAAAACTTCAATTCGGGATTCAGCCAATCCCCCTGTGCCTCCCCCCCCCCCCCCCCCCCAAAAAAAAAAAGCTTATCCTATAAATGGAGTGATGATCTTGGGGCTGGAACAATCCCACTCGCTCTTACCCAGCCTACATCATCTTGGAAGATGATGCCAGGTAGCCCCTTGAGTTCATGGGGGCAGCTGGTGCCATCTTGAAAAATGGCATCTATGGGAAAAGCTTAGGGGGAGAACAGGAGGGTGGGGCCCCAAATTGGAGCTGTGGATCTTTTTTTGGGGAGGTGTGGGGGTGTGTGTGCTTAATAAAGGACACTTTTTCTTGTATTTATGGCTCGCAGGGGGCTTGGGAGTTGGAGGGTGGCATGGTATCTACATTGACACAAGGAATTTTTGGATGTATGGGTCTGGAGGCCTCAAGTTTGTGTGGTCCCTTCAACACCACACATTGCTGTGCACATACTACCATGCCCCTGCACCAGTTGCAAAGATAACTACACATCTTTCGCACATTAATGACCTACTTTGCATGATTTTGCTCTGAAGCAACCCATTAACTTGGGATGTAAATAAACCTTTGTGGATAGCAAACTATGCGCAAAAGTTGACTTTCGCAAAACTCACATCTGCAAAGTTTGTATTCGCAAAAAGGGACTTTTCATGAAAATTAGTGTAAAACACCAAAATTTTAGTGTGTTTGTGTTTCTAGACATTTTCCTCCATTTTTCATACAAAACCTCATTTTGTGAAAAAACTTCACAGCTTAGTATTTTCAGCCTCAAAGTGACTTGCCATACTGGCAATACAAACATTCAAATAACTTTATATATTACACATTCGGGTAGATTTTCAAAGGGTTACGCGCGTAACCCTCAAACCTACCCCTGTGCGCGCCCCAGGGCGTGTGTATGTCCCGGGGCTTTAAATGGGCGGTCTGGGGGCGTGGCGGCAGTCCTGGGGCGGTCCAGAGTCCTTCGGCACAGCGGCCTGTGCCAGGGGATGGTGCGCCAGCAGCCGGCCGGCGCGCGCAAGTTACACCTGCCTCACAGTCCAGTCTACAATGTGTTGTAGAATCTCCCTAGAAAGGAGGGAGGATGTGGGAATATTGTGCCTTTAGTTGGAAAATTGTATAATCATATTTGGTTAGCCTTATTTTTCTAATTTTTGGTTGCATTTAAATATTTAAACTGTATCTTGGTCTTTGTCAGTAATTTTCTTTGTTTTACTCCCTCAGGTATTTGGTTGATAGTCGTTGGTTCAAACAGTGGAAAAAGTATGTTGGCTTTGACAGCTGGGACAAATACCAGATGGGAGACCAAAATGTGTACCCTGGTCCCATTGATAACACCGGACTTCTTAAAGGTAATTCATTATTGCAGTAATTGTTGTGATATAATGTGTCAACTTTATCATTTCTGTTTAGCCCACATTTTTAATTTGCCACGCATTTTTGTACATTTTAACACCTGTTATTGAAAATTTATTAAACAAATGTGTATACTTTGCATTTGCTCGGCCTTTTAGCTACGATTAAGAATAGTGTGTAGTATAGATAAGCAGGAATCTGTCATCTCCCAAGCAAATTTTAAGAGAGGAATGAATTGCCTTGTGAAGAATGTACTTAAAAATATTTGACATCCCAGACTGCTGTCTGTTGACACTTGAGGACTCCCTGTACTGAGGATATTAATTTGATGATCTCGTTACTGGAGAGATAGCTCTAGCAGAGCCCTGATGGATTCTAGTTATAGTACCAGGCTTATGTTGGATTTGAGATAGTTTATGATGAACCCTATTAATGCCAACAATTGCATCTGTTTCACGGGATAGCTCAGACTGACAAATTACACAGATGGTAGATACCACCAGTCTAGGTTGTGGGGCTCATACTCAAGGTCTTCACATCCAGGGCTCTTGTTCTGTTTAAGAAAGACAATATCAGATTAACTTTCTTGACTTGAGGGCAGTGATAAACTCTGGGTGGCCAAAAACACTTTCTGATATCAATAATCAGGACCTGTCCGTGAGTGCACCGGTTCTGCTGGGGACTGCTCCCAGCCTCCTATCACAGAACCAGGGCACCCTGTGCCACCCGAACCTCCGGGCACTGACCCTCACGGCGTGGATGTTGAGCGCATGATCCTCCAGCCCTTGCAGCTCTCAGATGGGGTGTTCAGGCTCTTGATTGAATCCCGGAAACCTTCCACTCACAGATCCTACAGCTCAAAATGGAAGCGTTTCTCCACCGGGTGCGGGTGCCATGGACTGGACCCTTTCTCTTGCCTGCTCCCCCGCCTGCTGGATTATCTGTGGCACCTGTCCGAGTCTGGCCTACAGACCAGCTCAGTCCGAGTACACCTCTGTGCCCTCAGTGCCTACCATCAGGGTGTTGCTGGGGCGCCCATCTCTGTCCAGCCATTGGTCGGGCGTTTTATGCGGGGCCTAGTCCAGTTAAAGCCCCCACTTCACCTGCAGCCCACCTAGTCTCCGGGGCCATCGGAGGTGCAGGACAGACTTGTGGACTTCCCCTGCACAGGAGAGAACCTGTTTGGGGACAAGGTGAAAGAGGTCATGGCACAACTGAAGGATCAGCATGATACCCTTCTGCAACTCTCCACCAGACCCTCTGAGGCCCCTGTCACCAGGAAGTCTTCCATGCCATGCTCTCGCAAACCCTTCTACCGGCCAAAGAAGTACTTCCCTCCAGCTGCCTGCACCTGTCCATCCCAGCCCAGTCCCAGAGGCTTCGGACGGCAGCTTTTGACTGGCAGCGAGGGGGCACAAGCCAAATGCTGGTTCCCTTGGCTGCCGATCCCCCAGTCGATTTCAGGCTCCTTCACTTCACCAGCCGCTGGGAAATGATCACTTCGGACTGGTGGGTCCTCTCCATTGTCTGCCAGGGCTACCACTTGAACCTCTCCTCAGCAGGCTCCCAGAGACCGTTCCCCCATGTCCATTGTGGGATTCGGCCAACCATCAGGTCAATCTCCAATCATAACTTTCCGCCCTTCTAGTGGTGGGCGTGGTAGAGCCGGCTCCCCGCGAGCAGTGAGGGCATGGCTTCTACTCGAAGTACTTCCTCATTCCAAAAAGGAAAGGTGGCTTGCGCCCCATTTTCGACCTCAGGGTGTTGAACCACTTTCTCTTAAGAGAAACATTCAAGATGGTTTCTCTGGGCACTCTGATTCCACTCCTCTGAGGAGGAGACTGGCTCTGTTCTTTCGACTTGAAGGTGGCTTATGCCCACATAGCAATTGTCCCCTGTCACAGGAAGTACCTCCGCTTCCAGGTGGGGATGGCACATTTTCAGTACAAAGTGCTGCCCTTTGGGCTGGCATCAGCCCCACGCGCCTTCATGAAATGCTTGGTGGTGGTGGCTGCCTACTTCAGGCATTGCTCGGTCCACGTCTTTTATACCTGGACGACTGGCTGATCCGGAGCGACTCACACTCTGGAGCCACAAACTCTTTAGCCTTGATGGTCAACACCTTACAGACTCTAGGATTTGTTATCAACTTTCCTAGCTTGTAGCAGATGGACTCAGGACCAGTGGGTATAGTGTACTCCTGATAGCAGTTGGAGACGGATCAGATTTCAATCTGATGTCAGTCCTAGTACATATACCCCTGCAGGAAGTGCAGCTCTTCAGTATTTTCCATCTCCATAGCAGTTCGGGACTCTATGCAAGCTAGCACAGCGTTAGAGTAATTTACCAAAGAAATCCAAAACAAGAAGAAATTTTACCTCTACAGGCGAGTCCCGCTCTCCTGCGATGACACCCCTTGGGTCCCTCCCCCAGTTAAGAATTCCTGAGGTGATTTCTGCGATCCCTCGGATGTTGGCCTCTGTCCAGCAGCCAACCCTGGCGTGGACTTAGCCCCTGGCAACGGGTGAGGCTGAAAGGCAGCGGGTGCAACTTCGAGCGCGGCGGTGAAGGTATTTTCCCTCTCCCCCCGCAGCCGGAGACTGCCCGGAACAAGACCGGGAAGCGCTGAGACAAGGTAAGGTAATCTATTTAAAAGTCTCCGGTCTCCGAAGCTCGAAGAGTCGCACAGGTCGCCAGCCGGTACCAGTGCCACCGGGTTGATCAGTCCTAGCAGGTCTAGATCCCAATCAGATTCGAGGGTTCTCCCACTTGGAGACCCTCCGAGGTGGTCGCCATATTGTCCGCGTGGTCGCCGTCACCATCTTGACCTGTTCGCCGCTCTGTCCGCCACCCCGACCTGTGCGCACAGAGGCGAGCTGTGCGCACAGATGTCTTGTGCGCACAAGCGACGCCCATAGCCACACACTTTCTGTGCCGGGCACATAACTTCAGTCTGTGCGCACAGCAGCGCGCACATCTCTCTGAGCGTGTACCAAGCCTACGCTCACAACTTCGACACGCCGGAGTGCATAACTAAGCCACCCGGGCCCTGCATTTTACACGCACAAGCCATGGCATCACCAGAGAAGAAGCTCAAATCTCAGGGCCTTTGCCCAGCATGCCACATCAGAGCTGCGCAGCATGAGGAGGCCACGGCCCTGTGTATACAGTGCGAGGAGGCCCTGGGGGATCCAGCCCATGGTCCTCCCCAGCCGGTACTGGGTTCCAGCTTCTCGAACAGTACGCCGGACCTATCATCCCCCAGCGGGAGCCTCCCTCAAATGGGGCTCCCCAGGTACACAGTGCCTCTTAAGTTAGACCCAGCATCTATCTCCTGGGTGGAATTCTTCAAAGGTCCACATGCAGCCGGGGCCTCCGATAATACAGCCACAGGCTCCGCCAGAGGACCTCAAAATCCCAGGACCCTCTATGCCCAGAGAAGTGCCGCCTCCACCCAGAAACTCCACCTTCGGGGACACAGACAACTCAGATGAGGATTCAGAACCCCTGGAGGAAGGGGAACTTCCCCAGGGACCGAACCCCACCAAACCATGAGACGCTTCTTCACCAAGGACGAGCTTCTCTGCAGATAGCGGCCTGCTGTGCCGTGGTGACACGCACCTGCTTATCACAGACCAGGAACAACACTCCCGGGGAAGCCCTGGAACCAGCAGTGTCATTCCTCACGGATGCTGCTTCGGATCTGGTGCACACCACAGCTAGAGGCGTGTCATCCGCCGTGGCGGCCAGAAGACAACTCTGGCTCCGAAGCTGGACGGCCGATGCATCGTCCAAAACGAGACTCACAAGGATGCTCTTCAAGGGAACCGTCCTGTTTGGAAGCAAACTAGAGAAGCTAGTCAACAAATGGGGTGAATCCCCACTACCGCGACTACCGGAGGACAGGAATAAGAGCCACCAAAACAGATTGGTGGACCACCTCAGCCGGTCCTTCCAACCACACGCGTGGTCCTTGAACCCAGCAGTAGCAGCCAGCCTATTCCCTTCCTGGGGCACACCAGACATGGATTTGTTCGCCTCTCCCCACAATCACAAGGTGAGCATGTTCTGCTCCCTGATCCCGGGGAAGGACCATCCGGCCTGCGACGTGTTTTCCCTTCACTGGGGACAAGGTCTCATGTACGCATACTCCTCAATCCCGCTTCTCTCTGAGGACTCTGACGAAGCTGCAAGAAGATGGGATGACCATGATCCTGGTGGGCACCCTCCTGGCCAAGGCAGGTGTGGTTCCCTCTTCTCCAGGACCTGTCTGTGAGCATGATCCTGGTGGGCACCCTCCTGGCCAAGGCAGGTGTGGTTCCCTCTTCTCCAGGACCCATCTGTGAGATTGGGAGCTGTCCACTGGGGACAGCTCCCAATCTCCTATCGCAGAACCAGGGCACCCTGTGCCACCCGAACCTCTGGGCACTGGCCCTCGTGGCGTGGATGTTGAGCGCATGATCCTCCAGCCCTTGCAGCTCTCCGATGGGGGTGTCCAGGGTCTTGATTGAACCCCAGAAACCTTCCACTCGCAGATCCTACAGCTCAAAGTGGACGGACTGGACCCTTTTTCCTGCTCACTCCCCCTGCCTGCTGATTTATCTGTGGCACCTGTCCGAGTCCGGCCTACAGACCAGCTCAGTCAGAGTACACCTCGCTGCCTACCACCAGGGTGTCACTGAGGCGCCCATCTTAGTCCAGCCACTGGTCAGGCGTTTTATGCAGGGCCTAGTCCAGCTAAAGCCCCCACTTCCCATGCTGGTGACTCCATGGGATCTCAACAGCGCTTTTGGCCAGTCCGTCCTCCACAACCTATTCCAGTCCTGAACCCAACTGTTCTTATCGTGCTCTCGGTGGGACCAGGCTGCCCCTCCTTCCCACAACGCTGCAGTTGTGTTGTGCCCATTGGCACGTTGTTCGGCTACTGTGGGTCCCTCTGTTCCCAGGAGGCAATCTGGAGCTCTGTAATCACCCACATGTGAGGACTACCATTCTGCTTGTCCTTGGAGAAATCAGAGTTGCTTACCTTTTACAGGTGTTCTCCTAGGACAGCAGGATGGTAGTCCTCAGGAATCCTGCCTGCCTCCCCACGATGTTGGGTTCATCTTCGTTTTGTTTTATTTTTTCGCTCCTATTTTGCTATCTTACGAGACTGAAGGGGGGGACCTTGCGTGAACATGCGGATAGCGGCAGGCTGGGCATGCTCAGTCTGCCAGTCAAAGTTTCTAGAAAGTTTCTAGAAACTTTGACAAACATTTTCCGTGTCGGGCTCCATCTGATGATGTCACCCACATGTGAGGACTAACATCCTGCTGTCCTAGGAGAACACCTGTTACATGTAAGCAACTCTGCTTTCCTTTAATGTGGACAGATGAACTCAGCTTCCTGCCCTTGGCTGCCACATGGTTGTGTCAATGGTCCTCCTGTGGGGCTTCGTGATCCAGGGGATTACTGGTAAGTGTTCATCCAGTCCCTAGATTGGGGTACATACATTCCTTGCTTGAGTTCATTGTTTCTTGTTGGTTGAGTACAGTAATGGTTGACTGTTTTTAATCAAGTTTTTTGCTAGTCTGTCTTCAGTTGCTTTTGAAGAGAATACTGGCAGGCTGGTGTCATTGCAGGATTGTATATACTGTGACATCAGCTTGCTCCGTCTCCATCTGCTGAGTCCACACTAAGTAAAAAGAAAGTATCAGGTAAGTAGTAATTTCTCCTTTTGTGAATTTTACAGTTTTCATAGTTTTGTTACTAAATAAGAAAACATTTTCTTTAGTGTTCTTTCATTATTTGTTTTTTATCTATATATAACTATACATGTAGCTGGATGGTGTGGTAGAAGGGTCACTATCTTTTCATCTCATTGTTGGCAGTTTCTATACCGCCCACATATTCATGCCCATCTTCTTTTTTTTTTTTGTTCTCGCTTTATTTTAATGAATTTGATTTTCTGTTTCACATGCTTCAGATTGTTTCTTAGACTGGTTATGTATATTTTCTTAATCTCATTTGTCATTTTTTAGGCATCTTTGCATATATAATACTTGAATAGCCTGATGACTAGGTTGCTACCCTTAATTGCATTTGTTTGTGGGTTCCAATGTCTCTACATTTATTCTTATTTTTATATTGTTTCACTTTATTTTCACTTGCTAGACCAGTCCATTACATTTGGAATTCTCCCTGTTCCACAGCTATCTGAGACTTCATTCTTATAAAGGGGTGTAGCTGCACGGCTCTTGCCAGTAGTATCTGTCTGACAAGCTGCAGGAAAATGTATGTGGATTTCTCCCAAAGGAACCCTGCCCTATTAGAGTGCGAAGCCCCAGGGTCACTGGTTCTGAGCAGCTGCTTTCTGCTTGGGACTGCCTCCCAGGTAATCCCTGGTTGAAGCCCCTGTGGATCTCTGCTCCCAAGGAGTGGAAGATTCCCCCCCCCCCCCCTTAGAAGGGTCTACAGTCCCATGGAAGTAAGGAACCAGACAGGACCTAACCTTTCAGGAAGTAGGAAGGGAACACGAGGTCTGTCCTCCAATTCTTTTCTTCCCCCTACCATCTGTGGGTGCCTGCTTTTGTCTTTTAAGGAGTAAAGTTTAAAAAAAGAAAAAAGGGGAGGGGGGGTAGCCAAAGTGAAGAGGCACGTCGATGTTAGCTGGGAGTGTGGCAGGCAGCACAAGTTGTCGTGTTTCAGCACACCAACATTACCTGGAGGTGGTAAGTGCAAGCAGCGGGGGAGAGCCCCAAGTGGTGGCACATTGTGGGAGTTTCAATTAGTGGTAACAAGGCCAGTGAATTTTAGGGGGAGAGCGGACACAATGCTCAGAGTGATGCTGTATAGCTCATGCGGGGCAAAAATGTCCCCAGTGTGGCCAGCTTGTTCTGTCTGGCATGCGAGGGATCCAGAGGGACAACTGCCAAGTCCAGGAGAGGGCCCATGAGAATTAATGGGACCTGCAGCTGCTTCTCCTCCACCACAAAGGGAGGAAAAACCTCTTTCCCCAGGGCAGATAGGTCCAGCCTTACCTTATATGTAGGAGGACCCTGGGGAAGAAGCGTCAAGCAGGTTTGTCCTGTTGATAGGCCCTGGGAATAGAACAGGCTTTTCTCCAGACTTTGTATTAGTTATGCACCAGACTTACTGCACTATGAAGAAGCGTGGCCCCTTGGGAGGAGGTAAGAGCATCAAACTTAGAGCAGGCAACCTCTAAGCAGTCTCGAGAAGAAGGCTTCCCTAAGGACTTTACACCCACACCAGACCCCAAGGAAGAGTCCTGGTGGAGACATATCGGAGCCTAGTGTACCCCCCAAGCTCTCAGGAGGAGGGACAGTGCTCCTCCTCTGAGGAGATGCTGGGGTTAGTAAGGCTATTTCACAAGGAGGAGCTATCTGCTCTCATTGTGAGCATGCAGTCAGCCTTGAGGATCTTGGGCTCCAGGGCGGAACACCCATCAGAAGGTAACTCCATATTATAGGGGATGAGAGAGCCCTAAAGTTCTTGCATGAAGCTTTGAGGACAATGTTTCTGGTGGAATGGGAATGCCCACAGTAGGGACTTGGAGGGGAGGTAGAGTAATGGGGAAGTTATACCTTGTCCCTGTAGAAGATAAAAATAAATTATTGCAGCTGCCAAATGTGGATGCCTCTGGTATTGGCAGTAATTCTCAGAACTACCATCCCAATGGAATGGGGTATATCCTTAAAGGATCCCCAAGACAGAAGGACAGAAACAATCTTGAAGCATACTTTTATTACTGTGACTGGCAATTCAGGCCTCCATATATGAGGGTTACATTACAAGTTTGGCTTTATTCTGGATGCAACGGTTACCTGAGAACCAAGATGTGGCTCATCTGGAATCGGTGATGGCATTTGTGGCTGATGCTATGTATGATTTGATAAGATTGTCATCTAGGTTGGCGGCTTCCAGCATCGTGACCAGCAGGCTGCTGTGACTGCAAAGTTAGGCAACAAATTCAGCATCCTAGACACAGTTCTGAAAGCTTCTTTTCAAGGGAGCATTACTGTCTGGAGAGAAGTTAGAAAAACTGGTTAAAGATCTAGGGGGAATTTAAGCCCTAAAAGCACCGAGAAGACACAGGTAGGTCAGGCGCATTGGGGCTGCGCCAACAGCATTTTACATACAGGAGGTCGGCGGCTAGGACCATCGTGCAATTGGGCTGTGGAAAGAATCATTCCTTTTGAGGGGTCAAACGATCAAGGGGGGATCCATCTGCAGGAGGTGATAGTTTCTCACAATGATGTCCAGCAGGTCTCCTTGCCCAGGTGAGTGCATGGCCAAGGTATTGCTCAGAGTGGACCCAGATCACTACAGACCAGTTGTTCCTGGGTATTATTTCAAGGGGGTATGCACCCGAGTGCACACTTCCAAATATATTTAGACAAGCCGTAAAGCCCGTTAAAACGGGCTACATCCCTCTGTCTCTCACCTCCCCCTCATTCTCTCTCCCCTCACTCTTCACCACCCCCCTCCCCCACCCACTCCTCTCCACCCTCCCTCTCCTCTCACTCAGTCCCCCCTCTCCCTCACTCCCTCCCACTCAGTCCCCCCTCTCCCTCCCTCCCACTCACTCAGTCCCCCTCTCCCTCCCTCCCTCCCACTCACTCAGTCCCCCTCTCCCTCCCACTCACTCAGTCCCCCTCTCCCTCCCTTCACCCACCTCCATTTCCTCCCGGCGCCGTAAGCGCGACTTCCCGCAACCCTCACCCGGCTCCATTAACTCCTCCCGCTCCTGCCGGCAGATCTCGGGGGGGGGTCACTCCCGTGCGCGCGGCAGTGACCCCCCCGAGATCTGCCGGCAGATCTGGGGAGGAGAAGTAGCGGCACCGCGCACGCGCGGTGCCGCTACTTCTCCTCCCGCTCCTGCCGGCAGATCTCGGGGGGGGGGGGGGGGGCGCGGGAGTGACACCCCCCCCCGAGATCTGCCGGCAGATCTCGGTGGGGGGGGCGCGGGAGTGACACCCCCCCCCCCCGAGATCTGCCGGCAGATCTGGGGAGGAGAAGCAGCGGCGCCGCGCGCGCGGCGCCGCTGCTTCTCCTCCCGCTCCTGCGGCCCCACCGCCATTTTTTTTTTCTGATCGACATCCTTGCCCGCACATGCGCAGTAGAGCTGCGCTCTACTGCGCATTTGCGGGCCGTCGGTCACAGGCCATTTATAAGGTAGATTCCCCCCTGCACTGTGTGAGCTAAAAGAAGTGTGGTAGATGTTACATTGCAGAGGTTATAGGGCTTGGAAGTCTCAATTCCCCTTCAAGAAAGGTGAAGGGGACATATTCACTTTATTTTGTGGTCCCAAAAAAAGATGGCTTTTTGCCCTGTGTTGGATTTAAAGGGGGTCAGCAAATGTTTAGTGATTCCCCTCTTCAGAATGGGACCATTATGGTCACTAATGGCAGCAGTAAGAAGGGGAGAATACATGTCTTCACTGGATCTATCAGAGGCCTATTTTCACATACCAATGAGAGCCTCGTTCCAGAAACATTTGTTTTTGTGTCCTAGTTCACGCCCCTACTGTTTGGACTTCCAACCGCCCCATGACCTTTATCAAGGTCATGGTCATTGTGGGAACTGCCCTGTGACAAGAATACACGAATATCCCCTGTTATCTAGATGACTGACTCATCAGGGCAAAGACTACCCAAGAGAACTGTCAGGCATCAGCCATGGGTGTCAAGCTTCTGGAAAAGCTGGGCTGGATGATAAATTATGGGAAGAGTAGCCTAGAATCTTTAGTTATTCTAGTTCTTAGGCACCATACTAGACCCAAAGACAGCAAGGGTGTTCCTCACGCACTAAAGGATCATCAGAATAGTAGTCAGTACGTTCCTTATTATGGGGCATCCCAAGGTTTAGGATTACTTGCAGATACTGGGACTGATGATAGCAGCCATAGAGGTAGTACCAATGGCCATGGCACATATGAGTCCGCTACAACAGGCACTCCTAACCCAATGGCCTTCTGCCTCTCAAGACTGTGAGCAATGGCTAAGATTTCAGCGACTAACACTCTAGAGTCTGGAATAGTGGCTGAACCCCGCCAGTCTCTTGAGAGTAGATTTAGAATCATGTGACTGACTAATGCTGACTATGAATGCCAGTCTGAGTAGTTGGGGGGGGGGGGGGGAAAGGTGCATTGCCAGGGCCATGTGGTCCAAGGAAGCTGGACAGAGAAGGAAGCCTTTTTTCCCTTAAACAGGCTAGAATTGAGAGCCATCAATTTCGCTCTGCAGGCCCTCCTGCCAAGCCTGAAGGAGAAGGCAGTCAGGGTCTTGTCGGACAGTACAACAGCAGTGGCCTATGAGGAAACATAGGAACATGATGGCAGAAAAAGACCATATTACCCATCTAGTGCGCCCATCCATCCAATTTGTCTAACCCTTACAATTCCCATTACTCCCTCAAAGACCCCTTTTATTTCTTCCATGCTTTCTTGAATTCAGATACCATTTTTACCTTCACTATCTCCACTAGAAGGCTGATGCATGCATCCACTATCCTCTCTGTAAAGAAAAATTTCTTAAGATTACTCTGTCTACCCCCTTTCACCTTCAGCCCATGACCCCTTGTTCTAGAGCTTCCTATGCATGGAAATCTTTGAGATATTTAAATGTCTCTATCATATCTTCCCTATCTCATCTTTCTTTTAGGGCATACATGTTTAGATCTTTAAGTTTATTCTCATGTGCTTTAGAATAAAGACCACTGATCATTTTAGTAGCCACCCTCTGGACCAATTCCAACCGGTTTATTTCCTTTTGAAGGTTATGGTCTCCTGAGTTGTACACAGTATCCCAAATGAGGTCTCACCAGGGACCTATACAAGGGCAATATTTCCTCCCTTTTCCTGCTGATCATTTTTTCCCTATGCAGCCAGGCATATTTTTGGCTTTTTCAGTTGCTTTAGCTACTTATTTGGCTACCTTAAGATCATAAGATACAATCTCCCCCAGATCCTGCTCTTTTGTGCTTAGAACAATTTCGCCTCCAATACTGTACCTCTCCCTTGCATTTTTGCATCCTAAATGCATTACACTGCATTTTCAGCATTACATTTTTTCAGACCATTCCTCGAGCTTTTCTAGATCCCTCCTCATTTTCTACACCTTCCTGGCTTTTTACCTTGTTACAGATTTTGATGATATCAACAAAAAGATAAATCTTTCCCGACAATCCTGCTATGTCACGGACAAAACTGTGAAAAGAATCGGTCCCAGGACTTATCTCTGAGTCACACCATAGTAACACTCTTCTCCTCAGAATAAACTCCATTTACCACTACACATTGTGTCCCTCCCACTCAGCCAGTTTCTAACTCAGTCACTCTAGGTTCTGTACTACGGAAGCTCAATTTATAAGTTTTCTGTGCGGAATTGTGTCAAGGGCCTTACTAAAATCCAAGTACACCCCATTTAGCGTTCTCACTTGTTCCAACTCTCTATTACCCATTCAAAAAAATTGATCAGATTTGTTTCACAAGATTTACTAGTAATAAAACCATGCTGTCTCTGGTAATGCAATCCATTGGATTCCAAAAGCTGTCCTTAGTTTTAACAGCATATCCATTAATTTGCTCACCACAGAAGCCAGATTAACTGATGTATGGTTCCTAGCCTCCTCATTACTTCCACAAATATAAACACAAAAAGATCAGCATTCAGGCAGTATAAAAGATCCTAAAAAGAGAAACACAGGGAAGAATTCCTGGTTAAACTGATGGAGACAAAGAAATAAATCAGAAGAGCAAAAGGTCAAGTGAAAGAAATGATTGCCAAAGAGAGAGAGAGGTGACAAAACATTTTCTCTGATAATATAAGAGAAGGAAAGAAAGCCCAAAGTGGTACAGTGAAAATGAAAGATGATGAGGAACAATGTGTCAAGGCAGACAAGGAAATGGCAGAAATAGTGAACCCTGAAGTATTTAATAAGGAACATAAGAAATTGCCATGCTGGATCAGACCAAGGGTCCATCAAGCCCAGCATCCTGCTTCCAACAGAGGCCAAACCAGGCCACGAGAACCTGGCAAGTACCCAAACACCAAGAAAATCCCATGCTACTGATGCCAGTAATAGCAGAGGCCATTCCCCAAGTCAACTTGATTAATAGCAGTTAATGGACTTCTCCAAGAACTTATCCAAACCTTTTTTGAACCCAGCTACATTAACTGCACTAACCACATCCTCTGGCAACAAATTCCAGAGCTTAATTGTGCGTTGAGTGAAAGAATTTTCTCAGATTAGTCTTAAATGTGATGCTTGCTAACTTCATGGAGTGCCCCCTAGTCCTTCTATTATCTGAAAGTGTAAATAACCTATTCACATCTACTCAGTCAAGACCTCTCATGATTTTAAAGACCTCTATCATATCCCCCCTCAGCCGTCTCTTCTCCAAGCTGAACAGCCCTAACCTCTTCAGCTTTTCCTCATAGGGGAGCTGTTCCATTCCCTTTATCATTTTGGTTGCCCTTCTCTGAAGACCTTGGAGAAGGACAGTTGCTGGCTGACAAGACTGTAGACAGGAATGGGGTAGACTCAACTCCTTTTACAGAAGAGTATGTATGGGAAGAGCTAGGAAAATTGAAAGTGGACAAGTCCATGGAGCCAGATAAGGTACATCCCAGGATACTATGAGATGTCCTGGCAGGTCTGCTAAATGACCTGTTCAATAAATCCCTGGAAATGGGAGTGGTGCCGTGAGATTGGAGAAGAGCGGTTGTGATCCCACTTCATAAGAGTGTAGCAGCGAAGAGGCTGGAAATTACAGGCTGGTTAGCCTCACCTCCGTGGTAAGAAAATTAATGGAGTTGCTGCTGAAAGAAAGGATACTGAACTATCTACAAATCCGGTAAGTTGCTGGACCTGAGGCAGCATGAATTCACCATGGGAAGGACCTGTCATACAAATCTGATTTTTTTTTGATTGGGTGAGTAGAGATTTAGATCAAGGAAGAGCGCTCGATGTTATCTACTTGGATTTTAGCAAAGCTTTTAATACTGTCCCGCACAGGAAGCTTGGGAGTGAGCGCCAAGGTGGTGATATGGATTACAAACTGGTTAACTGATAGGAGACAGTGAGTAATGGTAAATGGAACCTACTCTGAAGAAAGAGCCGTGGAAGTGGAATGCCACAGGACCGGTTCTGTTCAATATCTTTGAGCGACATTATGGAAAAGGATAGAAGGTAAATCTTTTCTGTTTGTGGTTGATACATGCCTGAAGGAGTAGTGAGAATGAAAAGTGATTTATGAAAGCTTGTAGAGTGGTCAAAGATTTGGTAGCTGGGATTCAGTGCCAAGAAGTGCAGAGTTATGCATCTGGGATGCAGTAATTCAAAAGAGCTGTATGTGATGGGGTGAAAGACTGATGTGCATGGACTAAGAGCAGGATTTTGGCGTGATAGTGTCTGGCGATTTGAAGATGGTAAAGCAATGTGACAAGGCGATAGCTAAAAGCAAAAGAATGCTGGGCTGCATAGAGAGAGGAATAACCATAAGAAAAAGGAGGTGGCAATGCCCTTGTGCTTTGGTACAAGGGCATCACCCTTGGTGAGGCCTCACCCTGAGTACTGTGTTCCGTTCTGGAGCCCTTATCGCAAAAGGGATAGAGATGGTCCAAAGAAGGGCTACCAAAATAGTGTGTGGTCAGTATCATAAAACCTATGAGGACAGACTGATGGATCTGAATATGTATACTCTGGAAGAGGGGAGATATGATACAGACTATCAGATACCTGAAAGGTTTTAATGCTGTACAAACGTCAAACCTTTTCCTTTGTAAAGAAATCAGTAGAACTAGGGGTCACGAAATGAAACTCCAGGGAGGACATCTCAGAACCATCAGGAAATATTTCTTCACGGAGAGGGTGGTGGATGCCTGGAATGCCCTTCCAGAGGAGGTTGTAAAGTCCAAAACAGTGAAAGAATTCAAAGGGGCATGGGATAAATACTGTGGATCGCTAAAGGATGGAAATGAAGAAAAGGGTGGACGAGGGTCTTAGTGGCGCACATCAGTTAAGGACCTGACCTTAAAAACTACCTTCTTAGTAGCGATCTGTTCTGCCAGGTACATCTGGGTTACAGGCCCTCTCTGGCAGAGAGCCATACTTGCTGATCTCTCAACATTCAGTAACCCTTAGTCTAGAGGGCTCATTCCTGCCAAGGTAGTGTCCTCATTTCATATTACTTAGACAGTAATATTGTCAGCCTTTCCAAGGAAGAAAAATAAAGGTAAGAATCGAGGACTGTACTTGCTAGACATGCGATGCATTTTGATTAGGTACCTGAAGGCAGTAGTTGTCTTCAGGAAGATGGATAAACTGTTCATCTTGTTTGGGGTCCACAGAAAGGAGAAATGGCATCCAGTACCACAATGTCGATCAGAGGTGTAGCAGAGAGAGTACAGCAAACATGCTTAGAAATTGCTGAAACAGCATTTTTTTTAAAGGCTAACATAATACTGGCAGCCACGACTAGCACACCATCCCACACAGGCAGCAAATTAATGAACACAGGAGTAGTTGATTGGATATAAAAGGCTGCATCTTTATTACTGTCATAAACAGAAATATTTATTTTGCTTAATTATTTTTAATACCACATGCTCTTGCAATTGCAGTAGTTTACAATAAGTGTATACATAAACAGCACATCATGACAAACTATACAATAATTAAAATAGAATAAAAATAACAAGTTGTTTAGTCTTCTTTTCAGTGTACTGCATTAAAGCCAAGATCTTAACATTTAAAGATCTAAATAGAATTTTCTCTCCTCTATGCCTGATATAACTACATTACTGTTATATTTTCAGGCATTAAATTCCATATTACTAGTCCAGCTACTGAGAACAAGCTCAAGTGAGCTTGGTGTTCTGAGGGGATCTCAAGCTGTCCTTTGTTCTGTGAGGATAGGGATTGTGTTGGAACATAAATCTTTAAGGCTGAATCTTGCCATGGACTACTGACTTTACAGATCAATTTATGGATTAACATTAGTATCTTAATCCTTGCCTGAATAGGAAACCAATGAAGAGATGTTATAGACATAAGAACATAAGAAATTGCCATGCTGGGACAGACCAAGGGTCCATCAAGCCCAGCATCCTATTTCCAACAGAGGCCAAAAACCAGGCCACAAGAACCTGGCAATTACCCAAACACTAAGAAGAACCCATGCTACTGATGCAATTAATAGCAGTGGCTATTCCCTAAGTATAATTGATTAATAGCCATTAATGGACTTCTCCTCCAAGAACTTATCCAAACCTTTTTTGAACCCAGCTACACTAACTGCACTAACTACCTTCTCTGGCAACAAATTCCAGAGCTTTATTGTGCGTTGAGTGAAAAAGAATTTTCTCCGATTAGTCTTAATTGTGCTACTTGCTAACTTCATGGAATGCCCCCTAGTCCTTCTATTATTCGAAAGTGTAAATAACCGAGTCACATCTACTCGTTCAAGACCTCTCATGATCTTAAAGACCTCTATCATATCCCCCCTCAGCCGTCTCTTCTCCAAGCTGAACAGCCCTAACCTCTTCAGCCTTTCCTCATAGGGGAGCTGTTCCATCCCCTTTATCATTTTGGTTGCCCTTCTCTGTACCTTCTCCATCGCAACTATATCTTTTTTGAGATGCGGCGACCAGAATTGTACACAGTATTCAAGGTGCGGTCTCACCATGGAGCGATACAGAGGCATTATGACATTTTCCGTTCTATTAACCATTCCCTTCCTAATAATTCCCAACATTCTATTTGCTTTTTTGACTGCTGCAGCACACTGAGCTGACGATTTTAAAGTATTATCCACTATGATGCCTAGATCTTTTTCCTGGGTGGTAGCTCCTAACATGGAACCTAACATCGTGTAACTACAGCAAGGGTTATTTTTCCCTATGTGCAACACCTTGCACTTGTCCACATTAAATTTCATCTGCCATTTGGATGCCCAATCTTCCAGTCTTGCAAGGTCCTCCTGTAATGTATCACAGTCTGCCTGTGATTTAACTACTCTGAATACTTTTGTATCATCCGCAAATTTGATAACCTCACTCGTCGTATTCCTTTCCAGATCATTTATATATATATTGAAAAGCACCGGTCCCAATACAGATCCCTGAGGTACTCCACTGTTTACCCTTTTCCACTGAGAATATTGACCATTTAATCCTACTCTCTGTTTCCTGTCTTTTAACCAGTTTCTAATCCACGAAAGGACATCGCCTCCTATCCCATGACTTTTTAGTTTTCGTAGAAGCTTCTCATGAGGGACTTTGTCAAACGCCTTCTGAAAATCCAAATACACTACATCTACCGGTTCACCTTTATCCACATGTTTATTAACCCCTTCAAAAAAATGAAGCAGATTTGTTAGGCAAGACTTCCCTTGGGTAAATCCATGTTGACTGTGTCCCATTAAATCATGTCTTTCTATATGCTCTACAATTTTGATCTTGAGAATATTTTCCACTATTTTTCCCAGCACTGAAGTCAGGCTCACTGGTCTATAATTACCCGGATCGCCCCTGGAGCCTTTTTTAAATATTGGGGTTACATTGGCCACCCTCCAGTCTTCAGGTACAATGGATGATTTTAATGAAAGGTTACAAATTTTAACTAATAGATCAGAAATTTCATTTTTGAGTTCCTTCAGAACCCTAGGATGCATACCATCCGGTCCAGGTGATTTGCTACTCTTTAGTTTGTCAATCTGGCCTACTACATCTTCCAGGTTCACAGTGATTTCGTTCAGTTCGTCTGAGTCATCACCCCTGAAAACCATCTCCGGAACTGGTATCTCCCCAACATCCTCATTAGTAAACACGGAGGCAAAGAATTCATTTAGTCTTTCTGCAATGGCCTTATCTTCCCTAAGAGCCCCTTTAACCCCTCTGTCATCTAATGGTCCAACCGACTCCCTCACAGGTTTCTTGCTTTGGATATATTTAAAAAAGTTTTTATTATGAGTTTTTGCCTCTATGGCCAACTTCATTTCAAATTCTCTCTTCGCCTGTCTTATCAATGTTTTACACTTATCTTGACAATGCTTATGTTTTATCCTATTTTCTTCAGATGGATCCTTCTTCCAATTTTTGAAGGATGTTTTTTTGGCTAAAATAGCCTCTTTCACCTCACCTTTTAACCATGACGGTAATCGTTTTGCCTTCCTTCCACCTTTCTTAATGCGCGGAATACATATGGACTGCGCCTCTAGGATTGTATTTTTAAACAATGTCCAAGCCTGTTGAACACTTTTAACCTTTGCAGCTGCACCTTTCAGTTTTTTTCTAACTATTTTCCTCATTTTATCAAAGTTTCCCTTTTTAAAATTGTGTTAGAGCTGCAGATTTACTTATTGTCCCCCTTCCAGTTATTAGTTTAAATTTGATCATGTTATGATCACTGTTGCCAAGTGGCCCCACCACCGTTACTTCTTTCACCAAATCTTGCGTTCCACTAAGAATTAAATCTAAAATAGCTCCCTCTCTTGTAGGTTCCTGAACCAATTGCTCCATGAAGCAGTCATTTATTACATCCAGGAACTTTGTCTCTAGCATAAATATTCGGACCAGTAAGTACTCGGACAGCGGAGTTCTGGAGTAGTTGTAGTGTTCTGGAAGTCTCAGGAATCAAGAATTACAATAGTCACGTCCTATGAATATTAAAGTTTATAGTACAATTGGAATATCTTCTTGATTCAAGAAGAGGTTCTAAGCATATGGAGTTTAAAATAACCGTTTTTTAATGCACTCTGTATATGTATTTTCATAGAAAGTTGGGGGTAGCACTCCAAGGTCACAGACATACATGGATAACATTTATTGTCCACAAAATGTAAATTGAGGAAAGATTTCTATATATGTTTTTCTAGATAAAAATGTGATTTTGTTTTTGAAATGCTGAGTGATAATCTATTGTACAATAGCCATTTCTGAATGGCAGTCATGTATATTTCCAATTGTTTAAATGTAAAGGAAATACAATTGAATGCAGGAATGAAAACCTGTATATCAGCGTAAATTCGGAAATTAATTCTGCTGGTAACTTGCAAAGTGGTGCCAGATATATGCTGAATAACATAGCGAAAATTGCAGAGTCTTGAGGAACATCGGTTTTGTCTTCAGTCCTATACGTGAGCTGGAATTGTAATTAACAACCACGATCAAAGGAGAGTCTGCTCAATCACACTATCTAAAGGTCTGATGATGACATTGCCCTGTGATCAAGCTCTCCAATTCCCCCCACCCCACCTCTGGCACCCCTCTCTCCCTGATGTCATAGAGGGATGAGAGATGGGAAGTATGCACACTGAGGACCAGGTTTGCTGTCGGCAGGATAGAAAGGTGGGAGCTCGGTGCACAGAGCTTGGTTATCTGTGGGCTCCAGGCACTAGGCACAGCCCAACACTTAAAAGGGTAAAATCCTTCTAGTAATGATAAAATGATGGGGAATTTTGGATTGAGGAAGGTTATATTCTTAACAGCATAGGCTTTAGCCTTTTACTAACTTATGATAAAATGCATCTCATGTAATGCTATTTAGATTTAATTCTTAGTGGGATGAGGATTCGATAAGAGAGGTAATGGTGGTGGGTCCATTTAGTAATAGTGATCATAATATGATCAAATTTGAACTAATGACTGGAAGGGGGCAGTATGTAAATCTACAGCTCTAACACTACATTTTCAAAAGGGAAACTTTGATAAAATAAGGAAAATAGTTAGAAAAAAACTTAAAGGTGCAGCTGCAAAGTTTAAAAGTGTACAACAGACGTGGACATTGTTTAAAAATATATCTGGACTGTGCTTCTAAGATTGTATTCCACGTATTAAGAAAGGTGGAAAGAAGGCAAAACGATTACTGGCATGGTTAAAAGGTGAGGTGAACGAGGCTATTTTATCCCAAAAAAATCTGTCAAAAATTTGAAGAAGAATCCATTTGAAGAAAATAGGAAAAAGCATAAGCATTGTCAAGTTAAGTGTAAAACATTAATAAGGCAGGCAAAGAGAGAATTTAAAATGAAGTTTGCCATAGAGGCAAAAACTCATAATAACTTTTTAAAATATATCCGAAGCAAGAAACGTGTGAGGGAGTCGGTTGGACCATTAGAAGACTGAGTGGTTAAAAGGGCTCTTAGGGAAGATAAAGCCGTTGCAGAAAGACTAAATGAATTATTTGCTTCCGTGTTTACTAATGAGGATTTTGGGGAGATACCAGTTCCGGAGATGGTTTTCAAGGATGATGAGTCAGATGAACTGAACCAAATCACTGTGATCCTGGAAGATGTAGTAGGCCATATTGACAAACTAAAGAGTAGCAAATCATCTGGACTGGATGGTATGCATCCCAGGGTTCTGAAGGAACTAAAAAAATTAAATTTCAGATCAGTTAGTTATAATTTGTAACCTATCAATAAAATCATCCATATTACCTGAAAACTGGAGGGTGGCCAGTGTAACCCCAATATTTTAAAAGGGTTCCAGGGGAAACTATAGACCAGTGAGCCTGACTTCAGTGCCGGGAAAAATAGTGGAAACTATTCTAAAGATCAAAATCACAGAGCATTTAGAAAGATATGGTTTAATGGAACACAACATGGATTTACCCAAGGGAAGCCTTGCCTCACAAATCTGCTTCATTTTTTTTGAAGGGTTTAATAAACATGTGGATAAAGGTGAACCGGTAGATGTAGTGTATTTGGATTTTCAGAAGGCATTTGACAAAGTTCCTCATGAGAGGCTTCTAAGAAAACTAAAAAGTCATGGGATAGGAGGTGATGTCCTTTTGTGGATTACAAACTGGTTAAAAGACAGGAAACAGATGAAGATTAAATGGTCAATTTTCTTAGTGGAAAAGGGTAGAGTGGAGTGCCTCAGGGATCTGTACTTCGACCAGTACTTTTCAATATATTTATAAATGATTTGGAAAGGAATACGACGAGTGAGGTAATCAAATTTTCAGATGATACAAAATTATTCAGAGTTGTTAAATCACAAAGGGATTGTTATAAATTACAGGATGACCTTGCGAGACTTGAAGATTGGGCAGCCAGATGGCAGATGAAATTTAATGTGGACAAGTACAAGGTGTTGCATATAGGGAAAAATAACCCATTCTGTAGTTACATGATATTAGGTTCCATATTAGGAGTTACCACCTAGGAAAACTATCTAGGCGTCATAGTGGATAGCACATTGAAATTGTTGGTTCAGTGTGCTGCGGCAGTCAAAAAAGCAAACAATGTTAGGAATTATTAGGAAGGGACTGGTGACTAAAACGGAAAATGTCATAATGCCTCTGTATCGCTCCATGGTGAGACCACTTTTTGAGTAACATGTACAGTTCTGGTCACCGCATCTCAAAAAATATATAGTTGCACTGGAGAAGGTACAGAGAAGGGCGTTCAAAATGATAAAGGGATGGAACAGCTCCCCCATGAGGAAAGGCTAAAGAGGTTAGGGCTGTTCAGTTTAGAGAAGAGACCGCTGAGAGGGGATATGTTAGAGGTCTTTAAAATTATGAGAGGTCTAGGATGAGTAGATGTGAATTGGTTATTTACTCTTTCAGATAATAGAAGGGCTAGGAGGCACTCCATGAAGTTAGCAAGTAGAACATTTAAAACTAATCTGAGAAAACTCTTTTTCACTCGGCGTACAGTTAAGCTCTGGAATTTGTTGCCAGGGGATGTGGTTAGTGTAGCTGGGTTTAAAAAAGGTTTGGATAGGTTCTTGGAGGCGAGAGCCATTGACTGCTATTCATCAAGTTGTCTTAGAGAATAGCCACTGCTATTACTAGCATCAGTAGCATGGGATCTACTTAGTGTTTGGGTACTTGTCAGGTACTTGTAGCCTGGATTGGCCACTGTTGGAAACAGGATGCTGGGCTTGATGGGCCCTTGTCTGACCCAGTATAGCAATTTATGTTCTTAATGTTTCCACAAAAGTTAAACTTCAGGTTTAATTTCATTATGTTTTATAGTCTCCTTTTAAACACTAAGAAAACAAAACATACTTCTTAGAGAACAAATTATAAAACTTTAGGTAAAATCTTTATTGAAAAATGGTAGACATTCTATTTTAAGTAGCAGAAGTGTTTTTCAGGGTTCCGTTTT
Organism: Rhinatrema bivittatum; assembly: GCF_901001135.1. Lineage (NCBI taxonomy): Eukaryota > Metazoa > Chordata > Amphibia > Gymnophiona > Rhinatrematidae > Rhinatrema > Rhinatrema bivittatum. Next base: position 119,619,166 of record NC_042623.1, read on the forward strand.
TTTTTTTTTGTAAGATGCTGTAGATTTGTATTATAAAATAAATTGATCTTTTCTTATAGATGGCGACTCGATGTCCCTTAAAGAGCATCTTATTGATGAGCTTGACTATATCCTGTTGCCTACAGAGGGCTGGAATAAATTAGTCAGCTGGTACACCTTAATGGAAAGTCAAGAGCCAATAGCACGCAAGGTACGCTTTAAGTTAATTAGCAGTTTTTAAATTTTTTTTGTCCCACTTCTTAACCTGCTGCTGTTCTCTGACAAGCAGGACTGAGTAGGTGGTGAAATCCTATGGTACCTAACAGACCCATCTCTAGCTCAGTAAAGTTTTACTGCTGAGCGTGCATGAGAGTTTCCGCATGCCTCTTGAGCACCTCAGCCTTTTTCTTTCTTTCTCTGAGATTCCATGCGGACAAGTACCCGCTTTCTCTCCTCAATACTTTTTTATTCTGCTTTTGCAGTCCTTTTTCAGTTTTCTTTGGAATTGGTTATTCCGAGATAACATTATCTGAACTGTGTATGGCAGGTAAATTGTTCTTTTGCTTTATTGAATGTTCTTGCTCCAATGCCCTATGTCTCAATTTGTAGTCAAGGTTCTTTCTTAACTAGAAAAATATATACTGGGGAGGGGGAAATTAGCAAGTAAAGTGGAATAGAGAATGAACAAGTAGTGCAACATATACACTCCTTCTGACTGCTAACAAATTGCCTATAAACATGTAAAGCAGTCAGATGTTAGAATCAAGGTCTGTTGCTTAAACAGCACCCTTCATGTAACTTTGTGACCTACTACTTAGTGCTATGCAATTTTCTCTAGTTACTTCAAAGCGTAATAAATATATAATTATTTTTTAGCTGGAGCCAACATATCTTTGTAGTTTCAAATTCAAAACTTTTCCGTTTGAAATAATCACATTTGTACAGAAGGAACAGAAGGTGGTGGTGTTTAAGTGGCTTTCTAGTAACATTCACATAGATGCTCCCTTTTTCCAAGTATGTTCTTGGTGTCACATGTCAGGCAAATTCTATTTTAAGGACAGTCTGCATGACATGACTCAAGCACTCCAGTTAGTTTGGAAGATCCTGTTTTAAAGGTGATCCTAAATGGTTTTTATTACTTTATTTACTTGCATGCTTGTTTAAACTAAAAATGTTGATTGTATTCTGATTTGTAGTAGAAAATGTAAAACTGAATGTCTTCCTCCGATAGTTGTAAAAGCTCAGCTAAATCTTTGGGATGGCAGTTCTTGTTGTGTTTTCAATATTTATTTTAAAAATATGCTCACATAATATCCAATTTTCCTGTAAATATACTAGGTGATTGGAGTTCTTGTTTAACTTAGTCTATTAGTTACAAACAAAAAATACAAATTACTTTTTGAGTTTGAGATACTAATTAAATGGTATGAGCCTGCATTTAAAACTATCTAAAATGAACTTTTCTCTAGTATACTTTGTATATGTGCACTTTTATATCTTTATATATCTTGTGAACTTAACTCTTACAAAGGTTATTTATGTATCTGATATAGTAAACAAACAAGCATACACAGTATGTATGTGTTATACAGTTGTTTTAATGTATAGATGACTACTTTAAAAAATAATAGTGGGAAGTATTGAGAGTTTCCAAAACTCATTGACATTTTGATATGGTTTCTGGCGGCATTTTTCTTTTCAGGTGCCTTGAAAATGATAGGGCAGTAATGAACTTCTGCTCCATGGGAAAAACAATTCATCTAATTTGCTAAATGTTTATTACTTTTCTCCAAGATGAGCCAGATGGCAATCCTCACATGTGGATCCGATGGATCCTGACCCAGAATTTTTATGTCAAAAGTTTTAGAACTTTGTGTCCTACTGGGCATGTGCAGTCTGGTATAATTCACATACTCCAACATACATCCCCACTTCCAATATTTGCTGACGCTGGTGATAAGTCAAACCAATTTGATGCTTAATAATGAGTGACCATCATAATATGCTTCATCGATATAGCATGACGCTTTTAGACTCTGCCTTGTGTATAATCATGAGTCACTGGTGGTTAGTTATTATATACCAACACAATTTTTTTTTAGCTTTTTTTTTATATGCAGCATTTAAAAGCCCAGCTATGGATTACTTAACTTAAATTAATGAGCCAATCGTTCCATTGCAACTACTGTATTTCTCAACGGTCGATCAGAAGGAAAAGAACGCCAGTCTGCCATATTATTTCCCTTGATAAAAGGACTAGTATGTCTGAAACACGGTCCCGTGTCGGGAGACACCTGAGTACAGCAGTGCTAACAGCCGGTACTAAGAATTTTCAGAAGACCATTCTACGAAGTATTTGAGGAGATGATCGACCGTCGAGAAAAACAGTAGTTGCAATGGAACGATTGGCTCATTAAGTTAAGTAATCTATAGCTGACAACAGAATCTATAATGGACAGTTGGACCACAAGTTACACATTCCAGGGTGCAGTACTGATGTAGATTCCCCAAACTGATGCTTATGTTAACGGGCCCACCCACGCCGTAGATCTTGTACGTATTCCACCGGGACCTGTAGACCCGGCGATTGCAACTTTCATGGCTATAGAAGTCTTGGCTTAAGTAATTTGGTAGTATGCAGGGATTAATGGTTTCCAATTTAAAGGTAAATCACAAGATCTCATTATATTCAGACAACGTCTTATTGTTCATAGCTAATTCTAAAATGTCTGCACCCAGATTGCTAGAAGTCTTGGCAGAATACAGTAGGGTATTGGGCTATAGGATAAATTACCAAAAATCTAAGCTGTTTGTTACAGAGGGAGGGAAAGACACTTCCATACCCAACTGTATATCCCATTAAACAGGCCAAAGAAGGGTTTACGTATCTAGGGGTTTTCCTGCCTAGAGTATCGTTAGATATCTTCAAGACCAATTATGTGCCTGTGGTCCGTGGTATTCTGGAGTACTTGAAAAACTGAGATGACCTGTGTCTGTTTCTCGGAGGGAAGGATAGCAGTTCTCATGAATGTGTCGCCCAGGCTAATTTACCTATTCCAACATATCTCTTATTTTCTTATCTTAATGGGACCTTATCTCGGTTCATATGGCAGGGAAAGGCACAGAGGTTGAAGCTTAGTCTGCTCTGGCAGACTAAGCTGGGTGGGGAGATAACCTGGAGGCTTAATAACCAAATAAATTAGAAATAGTTAACATGTCTAAAAGCATGATTGGGCACAGATTATACACAACATTGGTTCTCTTTGGAGTCTGGCATGGCTGTGGGAGTAGAGCTGTCATTATTATTGCTGTTGCCTTCCTCCTTTCCTCAGGCTCAAAGGGCACTTAGTTCTATAATTGCCTACACAGCTAAGACATGGTGAGCGCTATATAAAAGGTTAAATGTATCTGTGGGGTCCTTCTCACCATTCTCATTGTTAAAGGATAATCCCAATATATCAATTTCCACATTTTACCCAGAAGAAGAGAACTAGTGGGAGGCTGGACTATGATTTTTGGGACATTTGTTGGATGAGGAGGGTTGGTTCTCATTTAAGCTCTTAAAAAGCAAGCTTGGATTGAGGTTGGGGTCCAGAGAGGTCTGACAGTTTCAGCGTGACTTGTCCAAATCTGAGGAGATAGTGTGAGAGGGGAGAGAAGAATGCTATCTAGACTGCAAAAGGTGGAGAAGAATGATGCGAGATATCACTTTTATTCAGAGTCATTATCTCAACTTACAAAGACAGGGAGCCGTCGATAGCATTGATGACTCTATGGAATGGATTTAATCCTGACCGGAGGAGGTGGGGGGGAATGGAAGTGGTACACAAAATATCAATCTGTAGTCGGTGTGGAGGAGGTCTTTGCAAAGGTGACTCAAATATAGAGAGAGGTCCATTGGTCATCTCAGATCATGCTCTGGTGTGGTTTGATATAGAAGGTTTTCTGCCTATGGGTACTGCTAAGTTTTATAGGTTCCCTTACTTATACATTGACCAAGGTTTTAAAGAATTTTTGTATAAACAGTGGGAATCCTTTTCTGAATTCAATGTGCCCATCAAGATATACCTCACTTGTTTTGGGAAATCCCTTACATTGCTGAAAAAAGGAAGGCTGTCCTGAGGGAGATCCTGGCTTTGAAGCATCAATTGCAAATTTATAAAACTAATTATGAGAAATACCTAACCTCTCGGAATAAGACCAGATTTGTAGCATCTCATTGTATGTTTTTTGTGAATTTGATTATTTCATGTTCTGTTACTGCTTATTATGAATATTGTATTGTTCCCTTCTGAGATTTGTAGATCAGCAGGCTACAAATTAGAAAAAAAAATAAATGTATAAACTTGTACACAGGACGAATAAATATCCTTTTTTTTTCCCCACAAAATTCTGTCCATCATTGCTCAGACGCTGTTGGCGGGATTGTGGCGAGAAGAGCTCTTATATTCATGCTTGGTTGTTCTGTGCTCTAATATAAGCATTCTGGGGTAAGATTGAGACTAATGCTAGTGATGATATTGGGCTGAGGATGAGACTTTTGCCAGCATTATGCTTATTGAGACTTATGAACGATGTGACATTGAACAGTTAGTGCAAACTATGTTGCCATCTAATCCATATGGTGCGATTTACAGTTATTTATTGGAAGCCCACATTGCTAGTGTTGTATTGGCATAGACAGGTACATGAGATTGCATTAATTAAGAAATTAACTTTTACTCTGCGGAAAAATCTTGCTATGTACGATAAAATATGTAGTAGCTATTAACTATATATTATTATGTAGCTACAGGGTTCTCCTTATTGTTTCTTTTTTTCTTTTTTACAGTTAGGCAGGTGATAATCTAGATACCTTTGTAAGAATGAAGGCGTTGGTATTTGCTTTAAGGATCTAAGTTTTTAGTTCCCTCCCTCCCCCCCCCCCCCCCCCCAAGTTGTTAATTTTGATCTAGTATGGTGTTTTGAATGATGTCTGCTGTTTCAATAAAAATGTTTTAATAAAAGAAAATATCTCAGATTTGTATTAGGGGACAGTTATGTCCAGTACTTCCTTTTGCCCTGGCATCAGTCCCACAAGTTTTTATAAAGTGTCTTGTGTTCCCTACGAATGATTGGTTTGTCAAGAACACATCTTAGGTGGGTGGCACAGAATTGATGTGCAGAATCAACCCACTTGTGCCCAACATTTCAGTTAGTTTATAGGAGCTCTTTTAGACACAGGCAAAAGCCTTCCTTCCACTCCAGAAGACTATCACATTGATATCTTCAGTGAAAAGGATTCAAGTGAGTCAGCAGGTATCAGCATGGGGCACATTGAGGATGTTGGGTCTTATGGCCTCAACAATGCATATTATTCTCTTGGCCCATCTCTATATGAGGGGTTAAAGGGGCACTTAGAGAAGATAAGGCCATCGCGGAAAGATTAAATGATTTCTTTGCTTCGGTGTTTACTGAAGAGGATGTTGGGGAGGTACCCGTAATGGAGAAGGTTTTCATGGGTAATGATTCAGATGGACTGAATCAAATCACGGTGAACCTAGAAGATGTGGTAGGCCTGATTGACAAACTGAAGAATAGTAAATCACCCGGACCGGATGGTATACAACCCAGAGTTCTGAAGGAACTAAAAAATGAAATTTCAGACCTATTAGTAAAAATTTGTAACTTATCATTAAAATCATCCATTGTACCTGAAGACTGGAGGATAGCAAATGTAACCCCAATATTTAAAAAGGGCTCCAGGGGTGATCTGGGAAACTACAGACCGGTTAGCCTGACTTCAGTGCCAGGAAAAATAGTGGAAAGTGTTCTAAACATCAAAATCACAGAACATATAGAAAGACATGGTTTAATGGAACAAAGTCAGCATGGCTTTACCCAGGGCAAGTCTTGCCTCACAAATCTGCTTCACTTTTTTGAAGGAGTTAATAAACATGTAGATAAAGGTGAACCGGTAGATATAGTATACTTGGATTTTCAAAAGGCGTTTGACAAAGTTCCTCATGAGAGGCTTCTAGGAAAAGTAAAAAGTCATGGGATAGGTGGCGATGTCCTTTCATGGATCGCAAACTGGCTAAAAGACAGGAAACAGAGAGTAGGATTAAATGGACAATTTTTTCAGTGGAAGGGAGTGGACAGTGGAGTGCCTCAGGGATCTGTATTGGGACCCTTACTTTTCAATATATTTATAAATGATCTGGAAAGAAATACGACGAGTGAGATAATCAAATTTGCAGATGACACAAAATTGTTCAGAGTAGTTAAATCACAAGCAGATTGTGATAAATTGCAGGAAGACCTTGTGAGACTGGAAAATTGGGCATCCAAATGGCAGATGAAATTTAATGTGGATAAGTGCAAGGTGATGCATATAGGGAAAAATAACCCATGCTATAATTACACAATGTTGGGTTCCATATTAGGTGCTATAACCCAAGAAAGAGATCTAGGTGTCATAGTGGATAACACATTGAAATCGTCGGTTCAGTGTGCTGTGACAGTCAAAAAAGCAAACAATGTTGGGAATTATTAGAAAGGGAATGGTGAATAAAACGGAAAATGTCATAATGCCTCTGTATCGCTCCATGGTGAGACCGCACCTTGAATACTGTGTACAATTCTGGTCGCCGCATCTCAAAAAAGATATAATTGCGATGGAGAAGGTACAGAGAAGGGCTACCAAAATGATAAGGGGAATGGAACAACTTCCCTATGAGGAAAGACTAAAGAGGTTAGGACTTTTCAGCTTGGAGAAGAGACGACTGAGGGGGGATATGATAGAGGTGTTTAAAATCATGAGAGGTCTAGAACGGGTAGATGTGAATTGGTTATTTACTCTTTCGGATAGTAGAAAGACTAGGGAGCACTCCATGAAGTTAGCATGGGGCACATTTAAAACTAATCGGAGAAAGTTCTTTTTTACTCAACGCACAATTAAACTCTGGAATTTTTACCAGAGGATGTGGTCAGTGCAGTTAGTATAGCTGTGTTTAAAAAAGGATTGGATAAGTTCTTGGAGGAGAAGTCCATTACCTGCTATTAAGTTCACTTAGAGAATAGCCACTGACATTAGCAATGGTAACATGGAATAGACTTAGTTTTTGGGTACTTGCCAGGTTCTTATGTCCTGGATTGTCCACTGTTGGAAACAGGATGCTGGGCTTCATGGACCCTTGGTCTGACCCAGTATGGCATTTTCTTATGTTCTTATGTTAAGTGCTCAATGGACCCTTGGATTTCAGTGGATTCAAGCCACTCGGGATCTTCAGGACATCATCTGCATCAACTAATCACTCACAGACTTCCTTTCTTGATAGCAGATTCATTCCACTTTGACCGGAAGTGCACCTTTCGAAATTCCTCCAGTCTAAATTGCTCTGACTGTCCAATCTGAAGTGGGAAGCCCATGTAGAGGGGCTCTGCATTCAAGACTTTTGTTCTGCTTAGGAAAAGCTTCATCAGATAAACGTCCTAGAGCTAAGAGCAGTTCAGTGCACTCTGAAGGCTTTCAGAGATTAGCCAAAAAAGTGATCTTAGTCCAGACGATTAGTTAAGTAGCAATGTATTACATCAACAAGCTGGATCATACCACCTGTGTCAAATATGGGACTGGGCTCTCTCTTAGGGCATGGTCGTCAGAGCCACATGTCTGGCAGGAGAGGAAAATTTCCTTGCGGACAGATTGAGTCAGGTCCTGGAATCCTATAAATGGTCCCTGGATTGGAGTGTAGCAAACCGGATATTCTGTGATAGATCTGTTTTGCTTCTCCCCAGAAAAGAAAGGGGATAGAAGACAAACTAGCCTTGGACATCTTTTCCCTCAATTGGAGCCAGGGCTTACTGTATGCATATCCTCAGATTCCTCTCATTGCAAAGATTTTGTTGAAGTTGAGAGAAGACCAGTGGACCATGATTGTCATAGCCACCGTTTGGTTAAGATAGATTTGGTTCCCACTCCTGAGTGAGATTTCCATCAGGGAACTGGTCAGACTGGGAAATTCCACAGATCTTATCACTCAGGATAAAGGGTGGTTGTGCCTTCCCAAGCTCTCATTGGCTGTAGGTTGAGATGAACCAGCCCTGGATCTGTCAGTGGATGAGTCTTACGTTCTGTTAGTTTCGAGAGAGAAATCCACAGGAAAGTCCTATGGACTGAAATGGAGGATATTTGCCTTAGACTTTTTCTCCTGCTCCATACAAAAATTATATTATTACCTTCTACATTTGCCTGCCTAAGGTCTCAAGTTCAACTCTGTAAGAGTTCAACTCTGTTCAGTTGGCACCTATCACCAAAATGTAGAAGGTAAAACCATCTCTGTACAGCCTTTGGTTGTCTAATTCAGTGGTTCTCAACCTTTTTTCTGTCGGGACACACCTGACAGATGGTTCTCACATGCGTGACACACTGACCCATGATCGTCACGGGGCTAGATGTAAAAGTACAGTTTGCATCCACGGGAACCCCCCTGACCCACAATAATGGATGTAAAGCAAAATTATGACATTCCCCATACAACTCACCCTACAAAAAAGATATTCTGGTTCTGGTGTCATCGCAGTAACAGCAACTCAAACTCCTTTTACTTCCAGGCTCAATAGCCCTACTTATGAAAAGACAGCAGTTTACCACCAATGCATGTCCTCTTGAGAAAACACAACAAATAAGACTGATAAAACGCTTACATGCTAGTAAAATATCTCATCTCGGTAACAGACACAGAACCGACCTAACATACTCCCAGGATCTGTAGTAATGCACATAAACTAATGCTCAATAGCCCTACTTATGAAAAGACAGCAGTTTACCACCAATGCATGTCCTCTTGAGAAAACACAACAAATAAGACTGATAAAACGCTTACATGCTAGTAAAATATCTCATCTCGGTAACAGACACAGAACCGACCTAACATACTCCCAGGATCTGTAGTAATGCACATAAACTAATCCGCACACAGTTACACCTGTATTATGGAATACACTCAAACAGGAGCAACCCTATCTATGAAAAGGCAACACTACAAATATTAAATCAGGCCCTAAAAACCAATACACCTCTTATTAGGAAAACAGAACTAGCAAGCAGCTATAGATCCCCACACAGAAATAATTGTAAAACTATACTAATAAGCAGAATAAATGTTTCAAAACAGCTATGAACAGAATAACATCCAACAATTAAAAACTCATAAAAACTATTAAGAATTCTCCAAACACCAATAAAATATTTCAAAAAAAGCAGACACATCACATAATATTAAATAATTAAAATGGCAGTCAATCAAGAAAAATAAACTTAAAAAGCCACCTTTACTTACCCCCTCCAGCAGCTCTCTTACTCCCCTTCCATGCAGGCCATAGCACACAGCAGAAGCAGCAGTAGAGGCTAAGCTCTATACTCATGGTCCTCTTCCTTAGTCCCATGTCTCTCACACACACACCATACCAGTCATGCCCCCATGACCAGTTTCTGTCTCTCACACACCAATCATCTCCCAAACAGTCTTTGACACACACACCAGTCACGTTCTTGAACAGTTTCTCTCATGCCATACACACACAGGCTTCCCCCTCCTGTGTTCTACTTACATATACGGGCTTCTCACTCTCATAATCACTTTCTCTGTCTCTCTCACACACACACACACACACACTCACCAGTCTCTCACTCCCATGCTTGTTCTCTCCACATGCACAGGCTTCTCATTCCCATAATCACTTTCTTTCTCTCACAAACACACACCAGTCACCTGATCTCTCTCATGCATACACACACACAGGCTTCCCACTCCCATGTTCTCTTTCAGATATACAGGCTTCTCACTCCCATGCTCACTCTTCACATGCACAGGCTTCTCATTCCCATAATCACTTTCTTTCTCTCTCACTCACACACACACACACACACCAGTCACCTGATCTCTCTCATGCATACACACACACAGGCTTCCCATTTCCATGTTCTGTCTTACATATACAGGCTTCTCCCTCCCATGCTGTGTCTCACACACACCCAGGTTTCTCACTCCCATGCTCACTCTCTTCACATACACAGGCTTCTCATTCCCATAATCACTTTCTCTCTGTTACATACACACACACACACACCAGTCTCTCTCTCATTTCCAGGCTCGTTCTCCACTGCACAGGCTTCTCATTCCCTGAATCACATTCTTTCTCTCACATTCACACACACCAGTCTCTTTCTCTCACACACACCGTCACCTTACCAACCAGTCTCTCGCTCATGCATGCACACCCACACAGGCTTCCCACTCCCATGCTCTCTCTCACATAATCAGGCTTCTCACTCCCATGCTTTTTCACACACACCCCCACAACACCAGGCTTCTTACTCCCATGCTTTCTCACATACCCAGATTTCTCACTTCCATGCTTTTTCTCTCACACACACACAAACACACATCAGTCACATCCCTGACTATCTCACACTCTCACATACACATCAGTCATCTCCTTGAGCAGTCACTTTCATTGTCTCTCACATATACACACACATCAGCTCTCTGACCAGTTTCTCTCAATTACACACATGCTCTCAAATACATTCTCTCACTTACACACAGGCTGGCTGGCTGCTTCTCTCTCTTTCATTCACTTCCTCATCCTCCCCCACCCCCCCCCCCCAAATGGTAGCTGCAAGAGCCTCCTCCTCCAGCCCCCGCAGGCCAAGAAAGAAGAATCCCATCGGCCGCGGGAGGCTCATGCTGCTGTCTCCTTTCTCGATTACCGGCTGCTTCAATTGCTCGGGGCCGATGCTGCAGCCGCCGCTGCTACTTTATCACGCGGCACAACTTCGTGTTCCGGGGGGGGGGGGCGCGGGAAGAAGAAAAGGCCAGCCATAGGTACCACTGCTTCTTCTACCATCGCTGCTGTTCCCACTGGGCTTGAACGTTCTGATAGCCCGGCGGCAACGGCAGCAGGGAAGAAAAGAGCAGCGGGAGAGACCGGGAGCACGCAACACACCAGCCGGTGCTTGGCGACACACCGGTTGAGAATCGCTGGTCTAATTAATGAATGGCCTGCTTCATTTGAAGCTTCCCATCAGGCCCTCCTACTGTGTCTTGGGACCTCAGCATGGTACTGATAGATTAGTTCTTAATTTATTGCATGTCTTGCAATCTTAAATCAAAGTGATGCACAATCAAATTATTAAAAAAACTAACATTCAGACAAAAACATCTAAAATGAAATACATTTAAAAAGTACAAACTGTGATGATAAACTCAAAGATAAAATGAAGATTTATAAGTCCAAATAGAACAGTGCCATAATAATGTTAAAACAAATAAAATAGCTCTTTTTGAACCATTTCATTCCTGTGGCCTGAAGTGCCTGGCCTGGAAGGTTATATTTTTGGTGGTGGCAGCTTCATTATGCAGTCAGTGAGCTTCAGGCTCTAGTAACTTATCCACCTTAATTTTATGTTCTGTGTACTTGTCCTAAGTTTTTCCCTAAGTTGGTGTTGGAATTCCATCTAACCAATAAGTCATCCTTCCAACATTTTTTCCCAAACCACATGTTCACCCAGGTGAACAAGCACTGCATAGTTTGGCTGCTAAAGAGCCTTGACAACCTATCTGGAGTGGACTGAAGCTCATAGAAAGACCACCCAGTTTTTTGCGTCTTCTGACACCAACAAATTGGGCATTATTGTAGCCAAACACTCTTTAATTGCAATCTCCTTCTGTTATGCCAAGGTAGGCCTGAATCTGGTGGATTGTGTCAGAGCTCATAGTGTCTGTAACCCACCTAAGATCAGTCTCCATGGAGAATATCTACAGGCTATGATGGAGAGTTTTCTCCACACATTCACATTGTTATACTGTTTGGACATGGACTCCCGATGCAACAGTAGGTTCGATCAGTTTGTCCTGTGCTGTCTCTTGTGAAGAAAAATTTAAAGAAAAGTCTGTGGCCAACAAAAACAGTCATTGTGCCTGTTGGCATAGTTATTTCCCTTTTTTCATTCGTAACAGTCTGTAGTTAAGGATTCTCCATGTGTGAGAACAGCAGGATGTCAATCCTCACAATACCCACCCACCCCTCCTTACAGTTGGCTTCTCCAAGTCTAAGCTAAAAAATAGACTGAGGGGCCCCTGCATGGGCACATGGTATGCCAGCCTACACATACCAATAGAGTATAGTCAAAGCTCTAGAAACTTTGGCATAAAAGTACTGTGCCAGGCTCCATCGGATGATGTTACCCACTTTTGAGAACTGACATCCTACTGTCCTTGGAGAACATCTGTTATAGGTAAGCAGCTCTGCTATGCATAGCTTTCTGCTAATAGAAAGTAGATGTTTCCTTAGAGAGCATCATGACCCTTTAAGTCAATTTTGACATCTTTAAATGACAGTGTACAACTGTTCAACTTGTTGAAGCTTACTTTTCTGTTATGGCTTGTGATAGGTAAAGATTGTATATTGAGAGTCATGAATTTTTTTATCCTTCTGTCATGAATAGTGCGAATACTATCCTATAGTCCTATGTTTTATAACAGGAATCCCCAAACTTTTCAAGAGAAGGGCCAAATAGGACATCTCATATCACCAAGAGAGCTGGTGAGGAGAAGGCCCTTCTCAGAGTTTGCTGAGTGAGGGGGGGGGGGGGGGGGAAGAGGGAGATAACCCTCCAGAATTATTTGCTGAAAATGGTTTGAGGAGAAGGATCATGTCTGGCCCTTTTGGCCATTTGAAATGCTGGGAGAGGTAGATGTAGGGTTCTCGAGGTGTAGCAGATGGTGTTGGTAATAATATTTTTCCAAAGTTGGCAACCCTGCTACACTCCTAGCAAACTTGACCCATGCCTTTCCCCAATATCTGCTTGCTGAGGGAAATATGGGAGGGTGGATGGATGGCAGGGATGTGTTTGTGTGTGTATGTGGTGCTCTCCCTCTCTCTCTCTCTCACACACTCACCTAACCTCCCACATGCTCCAACTCTACTTCCTTGTTCTTTCTCATACCATTTCCCAATCCCTTCTCCCCTCCTGTCACTCCTCTCTCTTGTAGCATGCCAGATTTATGATATGAGCAAAATAACCCCCTTTGGAGACCCTAATCCAGAGAGAGACACTTGGACTTGGTATCTGGGTATAATAATGAGAATTTCTGCACTTTGTGCCTTCAGAGCTTGCATCCTTAGAGAATGTGATCAGTGCCTCTCTCCACAGTTCTGAAGAGATGTTAGTGCATTTGGAAGTTCCAGGTACCATCATCTTTGCATAGCTTTCTCAAGCAACTCCACAGAACACATAACTCAGTAACACCAGTGCCTTCCTCCCTGTGGCCCGCACCACACTCCAATGTGTTCCCTTTCTCTAGCATTTCAAATGGCCCAAAGGGCCAAACATGATCCCCTTCTCAAACCATTCTCAGCAAACAAACACAATTTTCAGCAAACACAGAACGTTAATCTTTCTGCAATTTTTAATGCAAAATAACTGTTTGCTGATTTTAACAGATTGACAATAATATCATAGTGAATATGGCATGTGAAAAAGTTTTTGGATACCCATTATAGCTGATTCATTTAAAAAGTTGTTAAAGGCCCAAAAAGGCTTAAAACTCCTTACAGCTGTGCTGCAGCCTCTCCTGGTCCTTGACCCAAGTGATTCCATCTACAAAAGGATACACTAGCGCCAACAATGCATAATGCAGCTAATCGGTGGTGGCCTTTGTTAAGCGCCATGCCATTTTTTATTACGCTTATGGCTAGGGAGACAACACTTTAGATTTTTATTGAAAGCATAATTTTTTATTGAACAATATAAGTATTCTTGGGAGATGCTGATGCCATGCCTCTGACAAACTGACTACCAGCATCTCCTCATGTACAGGAAGTGATCCTTCTTTTATAGATAACATACAATATTGTGGAAAATTCTAGTGTGCGTGACTGCCTTAGAGAATTAATTTGCATTGGTTGTCATGTCAACTGCATGATAAGATTATCCCTAGCTACCCCTGAGTATTGCTCCAGGGTGGGGCCCATTTACCATCACTCTTTGGATAGTCTTTTGTTCTGTTGGAATCTTGCTGGTCAGGTTAATTAACACATCTGTGGCTGTGTTTTATAGAAACCCCTGAGAAAGATTGCCTCTGTAGTATCCGTATAGCCTGAAGTTCCCGCTATTGGTTTCTGCTTTTCTGTGACCCTATGATTAGTCATCACCGTATAGAGCCAGCTTGACGGCCTGTCCAGATATCCTGGGAATATTCTGCAAGTCATTCTCAATAATTCACTTAGAGTTCATACAGCTAAGGCAGGCTAAGAAAACCGAGGATTCTGGGTCATTTTCTTTTCTCCATGTTGGTTTTCTGTTCAGGCACACTCATCACGTTGCACTGGCATGCCCTACCCATGCCATTCTGATGTGCTGTTACTTGCACTTCTGACCTCAAGTATCTGAGCTGATGGTAGTGGCGGAGTGAGCTTCTGCCACTGCAGGCCAGATCAAGCTGCTTCTGCTGTTGCTGTTGCAGGCTAAATGAAATTCAGCCAAGGCCTCGGGTCATAGTTTGGGGGCCCCTGTTTCATAATGATCAGCCCATGAGTGAACCTTGTAATGATAGTTTGTGTATTTACAATTACTGAACGTAGCAAAATTGTCAGGTAATCCAGTTAGATATGTGAAATCCTCTCAAGTAATTGAGAGGATTTCATGTTAAAGTTTTATATAATACTGTTGTGATGCAATTGTCTGCATTTCATAATGTTTTTTTTACTAAGTGATTGTTTTAATTGCACTCTATGTGAAACATTATGCAGATGAGAAATTTCATCTCTTGTTGAATGCGTACTTAAAACTTTCCATGCTATGTTTGATCTGAGGTAGACCAGTATCCTGTTTTCAACAGTGGCAAATAGCCAATTATAAAGATTTAGGTATAAGCTGAAAACTCTGAAAATATATTGTACCTGTTTGAGAAAAAAGATAATTTATATAGCTATGACTGGAAAGAAATGTCAGTGGAACTGCTGCTGCTGTTCAGGGAACAGTGTTATGTTAGTTTACTTTAGGTTAGATCATGCTAAAACATGTAAGTTCTAGGGAGTGGTTTTAATTTCTGCTCTGGGTGGAAGTTGGAGTTGTCCTGCAAAAACAAATGTTGTGCAATTAAATGTATTTGAGTGATAAGGGGTCATTTTAAGTTAGATATGTAACTATTTCCTGCCGTATTTGTACTGTGGATTGGGCTCCCCTCTTTCTCGCTCCATCTTGGAGCTTGGCTACAGATCCCAATGATAACTTTTCAGCACTCATATTACAGGTGCAGTGCAGCTTCCAGGATCAGCCATCCTCTTGCAGCAGCTGGAATTGCTCATTTCTGTGTTTGTCTGCTATTGCTCATCTCTTTTTGCAAAGGTGTCCACTTATATTTTTAACTGTCCTCATCTTAACCTGATTCTGGCCACAGCTGGCCTTAAAAATAAAAAAAGCAACTGTTTATTTCTCTCAAAGACCGGACTACCCGATTTTTATATGGCTGCTTCAGTCTGGCTGCATGCAGTTTGTAGTTTTAAATTTTGTTTTAAAAACCAGAATTGGTTCATAGGGAAAAAGATCAAAGCCAGTAGCGGTTCTTTCTGCCCTTTCTTCTTTTGGAATCTCTTCAGCAACTCCTCATACATTGTATCTTCTCTTTACTATTCTATCCCCATAAGGACTACAGCAATTAATATTGCTTTCCCCCCGTTTTCTTCACACTGGAAAATTTATTTATTTATTTTATTTATCCAGTTTATATCCCACACTATCCAAGATCAAGGCAGGTTTACAAGTTAAAACATTCACAGAAAAACACGCAAAATCACTATAAATTTTGAAATAAAACTCAGTCAAAAATTGAGAGCGCTTCACAGAGGAGAAGTGTCTCTGTCCTTTTTAAAATTGTTTCAAGTCAGTGAGGGCTCTTAGCCAATATTCAGGGAGAGAATTCCACAGGGATGGGCCAACTACTAAGAAAGCTCTGTCCCTTGTCTCAATCAAGTAGGCAAGTTTTAGAGAAGGCATTTCTAGTAAGCCCTTATTGGCTGGGTGAAAGGAGTGGGATGGACAATAGATTATCAACATGGCGTTACACCTCAGAATCTCTGGGTAATTGACTATCTTGTATAATAGTGTGAAAATGTTGAATTTAATTCTGTAAGCTATTGGCAAAGAATATAGGGAAGCCAAAACTGGGGAGATGTGTTCAAATCATTGTTAAAAAAAAAAACCAAAAAAAAAACCCATCCTAGAAGCACAGTCCAGATGTATTCCACACATTAAGAAAGGTGGAAGGAAAACAAAACGATTACCGGCATGGTTAAAAGGTGAGGTGAAAGAGGCTATTTCTTGGAAGAAGGATCCAACAGAAGAAAATAGGATAAAGCATAAGCATTGGCAAGTTAAATATAAGACATTGATGAGACAGGCTAAGAGAGAATTTGAAAAGAAGTTGGCCATAGAGGCAAAAACTCAAAATAAAAACTTTTTAAAATATATCTGAAACAGCCTGGACTTCTCCTCCAAGAACTTATCCAAACCTTTTTTAAACCCAGCTATACTAACTGCACTAACCACATCCTCTGGCAATAAATTCCAGAGTTTAATTGTGCATTGAGTGAGAGAGAATTTTCTCCGATTAGTTTTAAATATGCTACTTGCTAACTTCATGGAGTGCCCCCTAGTCCTTCTATTATCCGAAAGAGTAAATAACCGATTCACATTTACCTGTTCTAGACCTCTCATGATTTTAAAGACCTCAATTATAACCCCCCCCCCCTCAGCCATGTCTTCTCCAGGGTGAACAGCCCTAACCTCTTTAGTCTTTCCTCATAGGGGAGCTGTTCCATCCCCTTTATCATTTTGGTCGCCCTTCTCTATTGCAGCTATATCTTTTTTGAAATGCGGTGACCAGAATTGCACACAGTACTCAAGCTGCGGTCTCACCATGGTGTGATACAGAGGCATTATGACATTTTCCGTTTTATTCACCATTCTCTTCCTAATAATTCCTACCATTCTTTATTGACTGCCGCAGCACACTGAGCCGACTATTTCAGTGTATTATCCACTATGACGCTTAGATCTTTTTCCCATCTCCACTATAATTTGTGGATATCTGTTCTGCCCATTAAGACAGAGCACTGGCCACTCATATAGAAAAGCTCACCCTTCTCATGCAAAGCCCTTTCCGCGCCTGCGGTGCTTTCATGACCTGGCAGCTTCTAACAGTTAATACAATAAAATATTACAGCAAGGTAATAGCAATGGAGCCTCTTCTTAGAGTATTCTTAGAGCGCTCAATACAGTGTATCACCTGCATCATATCCACATGGAGAGGACTCAGCCTTCATATATATATTTATTTATTCTTGTGAAGATTTATAAACCTCTATATTTATACTTTTATGCTGTGTAAAAGGAAAACACTCATAAAATGGTAACATACAATAAATACTAGTCAATGATGTGAAACACAGCAACAGAAAGCACATAGCCACCTAGCTATCAAAAATTTAGATGAAAACATTAAATGTCAATGATAGATGTTATAGTTAGATATCTTTATGCATACATGCACACACATACCACTCTTGGCAACACTCTGGCACTTGTTTACCATACCTATCACTCACACTGCCATAGTGATCTATATAACAGGAAATAATTCTGTATGTACTGCCACCTTCCTTGCTTTGCGCTTCCTGGATTCTGTCGTGTCTCTGGAGCATCCTTTCTGATTAGCCTTTTTTTTGTCTGTCTCTCAGGCCTATCATGAATAACAAAGCACTTACCTTAGGCATCCTATGTGCAAACTCCAAAATAACTTAAATGAATATTCAAACTTATCTTGACACAGACTGTATTTTTATGACAAATGTTTAAACAATCTTGCAGTTGCTCATTCACTTCACTTCAGTAGAAGAGATGTGATCTTCCTATAGCTCATTCAGTTATAGTTTCGCTTTCCTTTGTACTCTTGTGGCAAACTTATGCTCCATTATGCTAACTGCAAAATAAATTGTTTAACTTTGTAGAGACTGGAACTGCTTCTGTTCCGTTACAGATTCATTGAAATATGCATTTTGACAACTGGTGCTGAAACTTTTGCATACAATTGTATATCTGAACCGTAATGACAGAACAAATATTTGCAACTTCTGCTAGAGCCCTGTATGTATAGCCTGAAGCCTATGACTGGTCAAGTTAGAATTCTCAAACCACTTTTTGTTCTCTTATCTTTCCATATCTAGAACCTGGTTCATGCTATACTCTTCTATATTTTCGTCTATCCCATTTCTGTCTGTTGCCCTACATTTTCTATCCTGTTTCTCTTCTTGTTTTTGATAGTTAACAATTCATTCACAAATTAAACTTACTTTACTTTGACTGTCAAGAGGAGGATGAATTAGCCATGACATGTGTATCATCTGGCACCAAACGGACCCTTCTTTCTAAGTTCATAGAGCTTTTGCTGTACTGAGCATTGTCCTGTGAGCCCCTCAATTTTTTTTTTATTGTCTGAGCATCTGCATGGTTGTGTGCCCTATCCCTCTATAAAATTATTCTTTAATACTTTGTAAACTTTTCAATTGTTAGTTTGCTTCGCTGCCTTGGCAGCCACCCAGATAGCGCTTTTCAGTGCTATTTAAAAAAAAAAAAAAAAGGTTTTTCTTCACAGGATGTCAGACTCCATGAAGTCCATAGTAAGCGGTTTCAAGGATTATACATGTAGTTAGAGAGATGTCTATTACGGATGGACATGACTTCTGTTTTCACGGTTTTGGACCGGACCACAACTAGGCATATTGCTACCATTGTGACTGATTGTCTTTGTAATCCCAAAAGTCCAGGACCTGGAAAATAGAGTAGCTGTGTCAGACTCTGAGAAACCCCAGTTGATTATCCAGCCAGGGTGAGCCTCTTCATACTCCCCAGGTGTGGAGTTGAGCAGAAGTTACTCGAAGAAATCTTTCTTCAGCAGAACAAGCAGAGTCCTTTGGGTCAACAAACAAAAATACTGAAGAAGAAAAAATGCCATTCTGTGAATCTGGCAGTGCATCCGGTGCCGAAGAAGCATCAATCCTCTGTGCAGTTAATGCAGCTGATGCACCATTTTATGTTGCATTGAGCCCCAGCATTGTTGATGCATATGGCTCTGGTGCAGTTGACCATGATGCACTGAGGAGAGGTTCACCTTGCTGTCACATGATGCACTGAAGAGAGGATCACCTTGCTGGTGGCTGAAAGGAATCAGTAAGTTTGTGCTTGGGACATTGCCTTTTTTAAAAGTATTGGGGCAAAGTTAACTATTTGGTAATATTATTTAGTATGTTTGTGCTTTTAATAGTAAGGCAGCAAATAAACAGAAGTTAGACTGTTAGTATTTTTTAAAGTTTGTAAGGCAACTAGTAAGCAGAAGTTAGAGTGTTTGTATATTAAAAAAAAAAAAAAAAAGTAGCCAGAAGCTAGAAATAAGCTAGGAGCAGTGCATACCTAAGTAAAAAGGTTGAAAAGTTCAGTTACTCACCTTGGAAAGGTGTTGAGGTAGTGTGATTTGGTTTGATTAGGTACCAACATTTGTTAATCAAGAGAGCAGTGAGTCACTCTGGCTGACTAACTGAAGTTAGACTGTTTGTATTTCCCCACCCACCCCTAGCTCATCCTTTAATTTATAGGCAGGTGCCCCTTTAAAAAAATTTAGGCTCTTAGGTAGAAAGCTTAAATCCAGAACCTCCAGGGTAGCATTCTCTGAAATGCTCCCTGTTCCACGCGCAGCTCACCAGAGGCAGGTAGAGCTCCGGAGTCTCAATGCGTGGATGAGACGATGGTGCAAGGAAGAGCGATTCAGTTTTGTTAGGAACTGGGGAACCTTTTGGGGAAGGGGGGGAGTCTCTTCCGAAGGGATAGGCTCCACCTTAACCAGGGTGGAACCAGACTGCTAGCACTAACCTTTAAAAAGGAGATAGAGCAGCTTTTAAACTAGAACAAAGGGGAAAGCCGACAGTCGCTCAGCAGTGCATGGTTCGGAGAGAGTTATCTTCAAAGGATACTAATGACGCATTAGAATTAGGGCATCCCGACAGTGAGGTTCCAATAGTAAGAAAAGTAGTCCAAGTGCCTGAAACTAAAAACTCACCTGAGCTAAAAAATTCTAACTTATCCCCATCAATTAAAATGCAGAATGAAAATACAAACAAAAAACAAACCTTGAAATGTTTGTATGCTAATGCTAGAAGTCTAAGAAGTAAGATGGGAGAATTAGAATGTATAGCAGTGAATGATGACATAGACTTAATTGGCATCTCAGAGACATGGTGGAAGGAGGACAACCAATGGGACAGTGCTGTACCGGGGTACAAATTGTATCGCAATGACAGAGAGGAGCACTTGGGAGGCAGTGTGGCGCTTTATGTCCGGGATGGCATAGAGTCCAACAGGATAAACATACTGCATAAGACTAAATGCAAAATTGAATCTTTATGAGTAGAAATCCCTTGTGTGTTGGGGAAGACTATAGTGATAGGAGTATACTACCGTCTACCTGGTCAAGATGGTGAGACGGACAGTGAAATGCTAAGAGAAATTAGGGAAGCTAACCAAATTGGTAGTGTGGTAATAATGGGAGACTTCAATTACCCACAAAACGCTGGTGCAGGATGAATGTTAAATCACCATTCAGTGGTGTACTTTAATAGATTCCAAAAAGACAAAGTCTAAGGTTTCATAACGGCAACTCCATAGATTCAAAGGCAACCATGTAATAGGAGGTCCCCCACCATGTAATAGGAGGTCCCCCGACACGGACCCGTGTTTCGCCAGGCTGCGTCGGGGGGGACCAAGGTACAGTCAAATCTAAAAGTGTAAACAAAAGTATATATTAAAATGGTGAAAAAGGAGTGGCTACAAAGTACAACCGTAACAAACATGTACATACCTTTAAATGAGTACCCGGAGCGCGCAGGCTCGCACAGGTGACAAGTATTTAAACGTATAAAAATGGCGCGAACGCGACAACTCACGCGAGAGCTGTCAAACTGACAAGTATAAGCGGATCCCTCCCGTCCCCAAAACAGGCTAGTAGAACAGATGCCATTCAATCTCTCTATTAAGGCCTTGGGGAACCACAGTCTTAAGGGTAAAAATCCACTTCTGCTCACGACGCCCGAGGAACATTGAGAAGTCACCACCCCGAACAGGGCGGGGAACCACTTCAATGACCGTAAAGCTGAAGTCAGAAATGGAGTGGCCACAGTCTGTCCAATGAGAAACCAGCGGTTCATCTACTCTGTGCAGGCGGATATTTGAACAATGTTCAATCATGCGCGTTTTTAGCATGCGTGTTGTTTTACCTACATAGAGTAGAGGACACGGGCATCTCACTATATAGATCACACCTTTAGTAAGACAGTCAGAGAGAGAACGTAGTTTAAACAATTGCCCGGTGGTTGGGTGTGTAAACCCGGTCATTTGCTCAGTGTGGCTACACATAGTGCAGTGTCCACATGGGCCATGTCCCCCCGGGCTGTCAGATGATAAAGAGAAAGAGGCAGAGTGTACTAGTCGATCCCTTAAGTTTTTACCACGCTTATATGTAAAACGGAGAGGACTATGAAGAAGATCTGTCAATGCAAGAGCAGACCAATGCCGTCTGATCATAGCTACAATGGCACTCCCCATAATTGAGAAAGGAAGTATACAGTTATTAGACTCATCTTGAGAGCTGGCCCCCGGACTAAATAGCCAATCACGGTCAGCATACAGAGCCCGTTTGTAAGCTCTCTTGATCACCCTATACGGGTAGCCACGCTCCAAAAAGCGGCTGAGCATGGTGCGGGCTTGTGTCATGTATTCAAACCGAGTGGAACACAAACGGCGGAGCCGTAAAAACTGTCCCGTCGGGATGTTATCACGCAGGGGACGGGGATGACAACTCTGATATTGTAAGAGTGTATTGCGATCGGTGTCCTTGCGGTACAATGTAGTCACAAATCCTTGTGCCTCCGCAGTAATCATGACATCCAAAAACGCAATAGACCTCGGGTGTATATTGAAGTTAAACTGAATGTGTGAACTTAAAGAATTTAACCAATCAAAAAAGACAAAAAACTGGACATCAGTACCCCTCCAAATCAGTAAGACATCGTCTATGTATCGACGCCACATAAAAATGAAAGGAGACCATTGTGAAGGGTAAACATGCTGGCATTCAAACTGGTCCATATAGAGACAAGCCAAACTAGGGGCCATGGTGGCCCCCATGGCTGTCCCTTTTATCTGTTGAAAAAACAGGTCCTGAAACTGAAAAAAGTTTTTCGTGAGGGCCAGTTCAGATAGCTTGACTAAAAACTGAGTAGAAATGCGGTGAGGACGTGGCCGTTTTTCCAAGGTATCAAAGACCACTTGGAGGGCCTCCTGTTGCGGGATATTCGAATACAGGGATACCACGTCTAAGGTGACCAAGAAAAAAGATTCTGTAGGGGGGACCAGCTCTGATAAGATGGTGATTAAATGCATCGAATCCCTTACATATGATTGAATTAGGGCAACAAAAGGTTTAAGGAAAAGGTCGACAAACTGTGAAAGCGGTTCAAGGAGCGAGCCAATACCTGCAACAATAGGCCGGCCTGGAGGATGCTCTAAGGTCTTATGAATCTTTGGTAAAGTATAAAACTGAGGCATTATAGGGTATGGTGTAGTGAGAAATTTTACTTCTTTTAGAGTGATCATGTGTCTGTCAGCTGCCTCCTGAACCACTTGTCGAATCATGTCCTTCAACTGATCCGTGGGGTCATCGGATAAAGGTGTGTAAAATTCCCGGTCATGTAGTTGTCGAAATGATTCATGATTATACGCAGTACGGTCCTGAACAACAATACCACCCCCCTTGTCAGCCGGTTTTATAATGATTGATGAATCCCTTGCTAACCCAGACAATGCCAATGATTCCACTCTAGACAAATTGAACCGCACAAATTGTTTACGGGAAAAGATCTCTAATACATCCTTACACACTAAGCGTTCAAACGCCCCCAGGGATGCATCAATAGGGCCGGGAGGGATCCACCGCGACCTGGGACGGACCACAGACATATCAACAGCAGGGGGAGAGTCTCTAAAGAACAGTTTCAATCGAAGTATTCTAAAGAACCGGTGAAGGTGTGTGAATACATCAAACACATCACCTTTAACCGTGGGAACAAACGATAACCCCCTGCGTAAAAGCTTAAGTTCATTCTCAGAGAGTGTACGAGAAGATAAATTGAAGACTGTTTCATAATTCATGTCTGTAAGACCCCTGTTAAACAGAGGATTTATTGCCACGGATCCGCTTGCGGTAATGTTGCGCGCGTCTGTCTCAGCGCCCGTTGTGGGATCGGGGCGCCCCTCGGGCGCGTACTGCGAGTGTTCCGTTGATTGTGACCCGAGTCTAAAAAAGACGCGGCAATGGATGAATAGCGTGAGGATGCAGACTGTCCAGAAGAAGCTGTATCCGGGGGTACAGTGGAGCCTTGATCGTGGGGTACCGGAGCTGGGATATTCTCGTGAGCTTGTGGACCCCGCATACGACGAGAAGGTCCCCGATGTGATTGGGTCCTTGATTCTTCCGCAGAAGAGTCTCCAGAGGAAGTGTCCTCGGCAAATGTCACCTTCTTGGAGGGCTTCTGGTTCATCCATTTGTAAACGTATCCCGTGTGGTAGTCGGTAGCGTCTCGTTGAAATTTGCTAAACTTAACCGCCTTAAGGTCGGTACGAAATTTGGACAGATTCTCTTGGAACTCCTGTAATTGCTGGTCAAATGTTTCCACTGCTGTTGAATGTTTAATGCTGTCCAATTTTAATGACACTTCTTCCTTCAGCTGCTCAATCAGCTCCTTGTTGGTTTCTATAATAAGGACCATGAGGTCCAAGGAGCACTTGTTTAGGATTTTATTCCAGCATGCTAAAAAGCTGGAGTTGTCCATGTGAAGTCGTGGTGCTTTTTGCATACGAAGTCCCCGAGGGATCCTCCGAGTACGGCAGTACTCGATAAGCGTGGAAGAGTGAAGTTCCGCTCTAGTCAGGCGCTTCTGCGCGTTAATAAGTTCCGTCCAAGAGACGGGGGCGGCGGAGTCCGAAGGCGCGTCTTCAAAGAATAGACTCGTAGTGAGAACCGCGTTCACTGCCGCTTCAGAGTAACTAAACGTGTAGTCGTCGGTAGCCATTAATTGCTTCAATATTATGGCACAAATCCAAATACAGAAGAAGCAGAACCATGCACATAAGCAAGACACACAAAACGCTGGTGCAGGATGAATGTTAAATCACCATTCAGTGGTGTACTTTAATAGATTCCAAAAAGACAAAGTCTAAGGTTTCATAACGGCAACTCCATAGATTCAAAGGCAACCATGTAATAGGAGGTCCCCCACCATGTAATAGGAGGTCCCCCGACACGGACCCGTGTTTCGCCAGGCTGCGTCGGGGGGGACCAAGGTACAGTCAAATCTAAAAGTGTAAACAAAAGTATATATTAAAATGGTGAAAAAGGAGTGGCTACAAAGTACAACCGTAACAAACATGTACATACCTTTAAATGAGTACCCGGAGCGCGCAGGCTCGCACAGGTGACAAGTATTTAAACGTATAAAAATGGCGCGAACGCGACAACTCACGCGAGAGCTGTCAAACTGACAAGTATAAGCGGATCCCTCCCGTCCCCAAAACAGGCTAGTAGAACAGATGCCATTCAATCTCTCTATTAAGGCCTTGGGGAACCACAGTCTTAAGGGTAAAAATCCACTTCTGCTCACGACGCCCGAGGAACATTGAGAAGTCACCACCCCGAACAGGGCGGGGAACCACTTCAATGACCGTAAAGCTGAAGTCAGAAATGGAGTGGCCACAGTCTGTCCAATGAGAAACCAGCGGTTCATCTACTCTGTGCAGGCGGATATTTGAACAATGTTCAATCATGCGCGTTTTTAGCATGCGTGTTGTTTTACCTACATAGAGTAGAGGACACGGGCATCTCACTATATAGATCACACCTTTAGTAAGACAGTCAGAGAGAGACTTGCATTGACAGATCTTCTTCATAGTCCTCTCCGTTTTACATATAAGCGTGGTAAAAACTTAAGGGATCGACTAGTACACTCTGCCTCTTTCTCTTTATCATCTGACAGCCCGGGGGGACATGGCCCATGTGGACACTGCACTATGTGTAGCCACACTGAGCAAATGACCGGGTTTACACACCCAACCACCGGGCAATTGTTTAAACTACGTTCTCTCTCTGACTGTCTTACTAAAGGTGTGATCTATATAGTGAGATGCCCGTGTCCTCTACTCTATGTAGGTAAAACAACACGCATGCTAAAAACGCGCATGATTGAACATTGTTCAAATATCCGCCTGCACAGAGTAGATGAACCGCTGGTTTCTCATTGGACAGACTGTGGCCACTCCATTTCTGACTTCAGCTTTACGGTCATTGAAGTGGTTCCCCGCCCTGTTCGGGGTGGTGACTTCTCAATGTTCCTCGGGCGTCGTGAGCAGAAGTGGATTTTTACCCTTAAGACTGTGGTTCCCCAAGGCCTTAATAGAGAGATTGAATGGCATCTGTTCTACTAGCCTGTTTTGGGGACGGGAGGGATCCGCTTATACTTGTCAGTTTGACAGCTCTCGCGTGAGTTGTCGCGTTCGCGCCATTTTTATACGTTTAAATACTTGTCACCTGTGCGAGCCTGCGCGCTCCGGGTACTCATTTAAAGGTATGTACATGTTTGTTACGGTTGTACTTTGTAGCCACTCCTTTTTCACCATTTTAATATATACTTTTGTTTACACTTTTAGATTTGACTGTACCTTGGTCCCCCCCGACGCAGCCTGGCGAAACACGGGTCCGTGTCGGGGGACCTCCTATTACATGGTGGGGGACCTCCTATTACATGGTTGCCTTTGAATCTATGGAGTTGCCGTTATGAAACCTTAGACTTTGTCTTTTTGGAATCTATTAAAGTACACCACTGAATGGTGATTTAACATTCATCCTGCACCAGCGTTTTGTGTGTCTTGCTTATGTGCATGGTTCTGCTTCTTCTGTATTTAGACTTCAATTACCCCAATATTGACTGGGTAAATGTATCATCGGGGCACGCTAGAGAGATAACGTTCCTGGATGGAATAAATGATAGCTTTATGGAGCAATTGGTTCAGGAACCGATGAGAGAAGGAGCAATTTTAGATCTAATTCACAGTGGAGCACAGGATTTGGTGAGAGAGGTAATGGTGGTAGGGCCGCTTGGCAATAGTGATCATAATATGATCAAATTTGAATTAATGACTGGAAGAGGAACAGTATGCAAATCCACGGCTCTCGTGCTAAACTTTCAAAAGGGAAACTTTGATAAAATGAGAAAAATTGTTAGAAAAAAACTAAAAGCAGCTACAAAAGGGAAAAAAGTGCAAGAGGGCGGGGTCATTGTTAAAAAATACCATCCTAGAAGCACAGTCCAGATGTATTCCACACATTAAGAAAGATGGAAAGAAGGCAAAATAATCACCGGCATGGTTAAAAGGGGAGGTGAAAGAAGCTATTTTAGCCAAAAGATCTTCATTCAAAATTTGGAAGAAGAATCCAACAGAAGAAAATAGGATAAAGCATAAACGTTGGCAAGTTAAATGTAAGACATTGATAAGACATGCTAAGAGAGAATTTGAAATGAAGTTGGCCGTAGAGGCAAAAACTCACAGTAAAAACATTTTTAAATATATCCGAAGCAGAAAGACTGTGAGGGAGTCAGTTGGACCTTTAGATGATCGAGGGGTTAAAGGGACACTTAGAGAAGATAAGGCCATCGCAGAAAGATTAAATGATTTCTTTGCTTCGGTGTTTACTGAAGAGGTACCCGTACTGGAAAAGGTACCCGTACTGGAGAAGGTTTTCATGGGTAATGATTCAGATGGACTGAATCAAATCACGGTGAACCTAGAAGATGTGGTAGACCTGATTGACAAACTGACGAGTAGTAAATTACCTGGACCGGATGGTATACACCCCAGAGTTCTGAAGGAACTAAAAATGAAATTTCAGACCTAATTGTAAAAATTTGTAACCTATCATTAAAATCATCCATTGTACCTGAAGACTGGAGGATAGCTAATGTAACCCCAATATTTAAAAAGGGCTCCAGGGGCAATCCGGGAAACTACAGCCCAGTTAGCCAGACGTCAGGGCCTGGAAAAATAGTGGAAAGTGTTCTAAACATCAAAATCACAGAACATATAGAAAGACATGGTTTAAGAGAAGATACAGAGAAGGGCAACCAAAATAAGGGGAATGGAACAACTTCCCTACGAGGAAAGACTAAAGAGGTTAGGACTTTTCAGCTTGGAGAAGAGACGACTGAGGGGGGATATGATAGAGGTGTTTAAAATCATGAGAGGTCTAGACCGGGTAGATGTGAATCGGTTATTTACTCTTTCGGATAGTAGAAAGACTAGGGGGCACTCCATGAAGTTAGCATGGGGCACATTTAAAACTAATCAGAGAAAGCTCTTTTTTACTCAACGCACAATTAAACTCTGGAATTTGTTGCCAGAGGATGTGGTCAGTGCAGTTAGTATAGCAGTGTTTAAAAAAGGATTGGATAAGTTCTTGGAGGAGAAGTCCATTACCTGCTATTAAGTTCACTTAGAGAATAGCCACTGACATTAGCAATGGAAACAGGATGCTGGGCTTGATGGACCCTTGGTCTGACCCAGTATGGCATTTTCTTATGTTCTTATGTAATGGAACAAAGTCAACATGGCTTTACCCAAGGCAAGTCTTGCCTCACAAATCTGCTTCACTTTTTTTAAGGAGTTAATAAACATGTGGATAAAGGTGAACCGGTAGACGTAGTATACTTGGATTTTCAGAAGGCATTGGACAAAGTCCTGGGATATGTGATGATGTCCTTTCGTGGATTGCAAACTGGCTAAAAGACAGGAAACAGAGAGTAGGATTAAATGGACAATTTTCTCAGTGGAAGGGAGTGGGCAGTGGAGTGCCTCAGGGATCTGTATTGGGACCCTTAATTTTCAATATATTTATAAATGATCTGGAAAGAAATACGATGAGTGAGATAATCAAATTTGTAGATCATACAAAATTGTTCAGAGTAGTTAAATCACAAGCAGGTTGTGATAAATTGCAGGAAGACCTTGTGAGACTGGAAAATTGGGCAAAATGGCAGATGAAATTTAATGTGGATAAGTGCAAGGTGATGCATATAGGGAAAAATAACCCATGCTATAGTTACACAATGTTAGGTTCCATATTAGGAGCTACAACCCAAGAAAGAGATCTAGGCGTCATAGTGGATAACACATTGAAATCGTCGGTTCAGTGTGCTGCGACAGTCAAAAAAGCAAACAGAATGTTGGGAATTATTAGAAAGGGAATGGTGAATAAAACGGAACATGTCATAATGCCTCTGTATCGCTCCATGGTGAGACCGCACCTTGAATACTGTGTACAATTCTGGTCGCCACATTTCAAAAAAGATATAATTGTGATGGAAAAGGTACAGCGAAGGGCAACCAAAATAAGGGGAATGGAACAGCTCCCCTATGAGGAAAGACTAAAGAATTTAGGACTTTTCAACTTGGAGAAGAGACTGCTGAGGGGGGATATGATAGAGGTGTTTAAAATCATGAAAGGTCTAGAACGGGTAGATGTGAATCGGTTATTTACTCTTTTAGATAATAGACTAGGGGGCACTCCATGAAGTTAGCATGAGGCACATTTAAAACTAATCAGAGAGAGTTCTTTTTTACTCAACGCACAATTAAACTCTGGAATTTGTTGCCAGAGGATGTGGTTAGTGCAGTTAGTATAGCTGTGTTTAAAAAAGGATTGGATAAGTTCTTGGAGGAGAAGTCTATTACCTGCTATTAATTAAGTTGACTTAGCCACTGCTATTATTAGCAACGGTAACAAGGAATAGACTTAGTTTTTGGGTACTTGCCAGGTTCTTATGGCCTGGATTGGCCAGTGTTGAAACAGGATGCTGGGCTTGATGGACCCTTGGTCTGACCCAGAATGGCATGTTCTTATCAGATAACAGTAAGGATATTCTAGTTGTTCTGGACAAATGGCAGCAGTTCCTGTAGTTTCACTAAATTGTCTTCATGTTTGGACTCCTATAGTGGGTCCTTTGAGCCCAATTGGTTGGACCAATTAACTTGACCGTTGACGATCTCATTAGATGTCTCACAGGACATGAAACATGAGCTTCACTGGTGACTACAATCTTTCAGAAAGGGGGGCACCATTTTGTTTCCTCCCTAAGTAGCATTGGCAAAGAATGTCTCACAAAAGAATAGGGAGTCCACATAGGTTCCTTCCAAACTCAAGAGACTTTTTCATTACTAGACAAATTCAGATCAATCTCCGAGAACTCCAAGCAATCAGATATGCTGGTATGACTTTTATGCATCTCCTCGTTCAAACCGACAACCAAGTAACCATATGTTACGTGAGCAAACATGGTGGAACAGGTTCATGGATCATCTGCGATAAACGATAAATATATAGGAATGGGCAATCAAATATCAAGCTGTCCTGCAAGCAACCTACCTTCCAGAGATTTCCAACATGTTAGTGAATCACCTCAGCAGAGTATTTCATCTATGTGAAGGATCCGGGCAGCAATCCTGCTAACAGACTGTTCATTCTATGTGGATTTCCAGTAATCAACACATTTCTGTTGGCAAAAAAAACAGAAAACTGGAAAGATTTTGATCCATTTTTCCCAGCAAATTCAGATCCACTCAGGACAGTTTTCTGCTCATCTGGACTTTAGATCTCATGTACCCTTTTCCAGCAATTTCACTGATAGCCAGGACAGTGCAAAAAGTACTCAAGGATTTGGCCTGTCTGTTATTGATCCAGCATGGCCCAGGCAAGTATCTGGTACAGTTATCCAGCCAGCCCTCTAATCCATCTCAGGGCAGATCTATCCTTATTAACTCGGAGGGATGTCTGTATTATCTGTACCTTCCCTCCCTAAATCTGACAGCATGGATGTTGAATGCTCACTGATCGCTCAGTTTTCCTTATCCAAAGATGCTGAGGGATTAATAGTGTCTGTCAGGAAGTCATGCATTTTAAG
Organism: Rhinatrema bivittatum; assembly: GCF_901001135.1. NCBI lineage: Eukaryota > Metazoa > Chordata > Amphibia > Gymnophiona > Rhinatrematidae > Rhinatrema > Rhinatrema bivittatum. Next base: position 119,649,301 of record NC_042623.1, read on the forward strand.
AGCTTTTCAATTTAAATGTTCTCATCATAGTATGAACAGACTTCCTATGACCCATTTACATGCGAACCAGAAGAGTTACATAGAAACTTGTTCTCTCTTTTACAGGGCTCAATACTTCATTAGTTAAGAGTACATCTCAGTGCCATAGTAGCCTACTATTTTCATATTAAGGGTATACCAATCTCTACTCATGCATTGATATCCAAGTTAATTAAGGCTTATGGCAAAATAAACCTCCAGTTGTCAAACCTCCTGTAACTTGGGACCTAAATGTAGTTCTGACACAAATGAGGCTTCTATCTGAACTATTGGAGTTGGCGTCTCTCAAATTTCTTACATAGAAAGTTTTATTTCTAGTAGCAATCACATCAGCGAGAAGAGTCATTGAGCTCCAGGCTTTAGTTAATTACTGTCCTTAGTGTAATTTTTCCACAATAGGGTGGTACACCACATGCATTCAAAGTATCTACCAAAAGTGGTATCAACTTTCTATATTAATGAAGCCATCATCTTACCTACATTTTTTTCCAAGGCCAAATGCACTTGAAGGTGAAAAAGCTCTTCATTCCTTAGACTGTAAAGGAGCCTTGGCTTATTACAGGAAAAAAACTCAGCCACATTGTCAGGGCTCATGGCTATTTGTCTCTTACAATCTTAACTGATTGGATGTAGCAGTAGCCAAACGAACATTGTCCAGTTGTCTAGCAGACTGTATTGCATATTGTTATGCCCTAGCAGACAATCCAGATCACTACTTTATTAATGCTCAACAAATGAGAGCCATGACTACATTAGTGGCTCATTTAAGAGCAATACCAATTGGAGACATCTGCAAAGTTGCAGTTTGATCTTCTGTGCATAACTTCACATCTCATTACTGCTTGGACAATCTTTAAAAGAGTGACAGTAAATTTGGACAAACAGTTTTCCGTACCCTGTTCACCCAATAGTCTATTCTCCATGATAGGATCCAGGTTGCTTATTCAATAAATACTCCGCTGCAACCCTCGACTTGGGAATTCCCAAATGTCAGGCTAATTCATCCCTGCTTGTCAATGGAGAAAGTAAATTTGGTGTTTTCCGTAGATAGGATGAATTAGCCGTGCTAAATACCTGCTCACATCCCTGGAGAGTCAACTACTTGGCTAGATTTAGCTCTAAAATGGACTGAGGAGGCCTATAAGGCAACATTTGAGTGGGAGTTTCCGCACATGATCAGTAGAACAAAAGCTCTAGGAGCTTAGAGAGAAGTCCATTCAGTGCCATTGGATGATGTCACATGTGTCATGGCTAATTCAGCCTCCTGTCTACAAAGAATACCATATATGGTAAGTAAACTTGCTATATTTTAAAATACAGGTGCAAAGATAAACAAGTACAGTTAGAGTAAACTGGAAATTCAGTTGGAACATCTTGGACACTGATTTGCACTTTACAAAATACAAATAGCAATAAAATAATTATTATGCATGTTTGTTTTAAAATCTAGTTATATTGAAAACATTAAAAGAATAAAGTTTGAATTTGTAATGCATCTTGGATTGTAGTACAGTATATATCTATAGCTGACACTAATTTGTTATTTTTCAGGTGGTTGAACAGGGTATGTTTGTAAAGCACTGCAAAGTAGAAGTATATCTTACAGAATTAAAACTCTGTGAAAATGGAAATATGAACAATGTTGTTACACGAAGATTTAGCAAAGCTGATACAATAGGTATGAATAAAAGGATACGTTTTCTTATACAATGTGAATGACCAAGTTTGAAATTTGATGGAACTCTGTATCTTCCTTTCTTTACTTCATTATGGACTGTAATCTTTGTTTTTTATTATACCTTTCAAAAGATTAACAAAAAAGATGATGATGTGCATGAGCTTTCAAGGGTGAATAGGTTCCTTCTGATGTCATCCTAGTGCTTTTCATTCTAAACCCAAAATAAAAACACTAAAAAGGGATTAAGGCAATATTTTTAAGTTCTTAATGATTATAAGGTTGATATTCAGTGTCACTTATTGGGTTAAGTTCCAACTTAGCTGGCTAAGTAGCCACTACCTGAAATTCGACTGCAATGATTGGCTACTACTTAGCCAGCTAACTGTTTATCTAAAACATTTAGCCAGATAAAGGAGGGGATGGGGCACTGCATTCTGAGAGGAGCTACTTCTCTGGCTAACTTAGACCTGGATTTTCTAAAATCGTAGGCCTTTGAGAATCGCGCGGTATCGGGGGGCGGGGGGGGGGGCAGGCATGTGAAAGCCGGCAGTGATCGCACCACCGCGATGTTATCGCTGCTGGCTTTCGCAAACCAATAGCGCCACCGTGAAAGGTGGTGCTATTGGGTGCGTTACTGGCGGCGATAAAGGTTCTTACCTTTTCGCCAACAGCGATGTCTCCGCCGTGTCCGCCCCGGTGCCGCCCCCACTCCTCCCCTTCCGGTGCTGACGCCGCCCCAACTCCACCCCGATCTAGGTATCCCTTTTCGCATGCGATCCCATTAGAAAATGACCCCCTTAGCCGGATAAGTGTCAATTTTCAGCCTTTAGTTAGCTGGATAAACCTATGATAGCTGTCCTATCATTAGTTGGATAAAGTTATCTGGCTAACTGAAAGATTGCTGAGTATATTCAGTGATCTGGTCACACTACTGAGTATCTCGGCCAGATAAGTTTATCCGGCTAATTTTCTTAGTAGGATAGAAGCTGGATATTGTCCTGGATATAGCGGACAAGAAAGAGAACTCCGGCACACTGTTAAAAGTCAACAAATAGCAGTTATCCCTCCTTTATTATTTATTATTTTTTCTCATACCTAAAGATTAATTTGAGTACAGTATTCTCATATGGATATCCTATTATTCATATAAATGGAATTTCCAATTCACAATCCAAATAACGTATATTATTTGATTCATGTAACCGAAACTTTATTGGCACCTACTAGCTAATTTATAATCCTAACCAGACTTATTTATGTGCCTATCTGTAAACCGTTGTGATGGTATACTACTAAACGACGGTATAGAAAAGTTTTTAAATAAATAAAAATAAAATAAATTATATCATTATATTCCAGTGGGAAAAAGGACACGTCTTTTATAGCTTTTATGTGAAATTCAGTGGTACATGAAAAGGTTAAATTTCTTTGGCACAGAGCCCAAAATTTCATGAGCCAATCTGAATGAAATTTTTTTTTTTATTTGTGCAAAGGTAAAGTGTTTGGTTCATTTGTTTACAGCATAAGGAAAAAACACTAGTGGCACAATATTTTCAGATAGTCTATCCTTTGAAGAATGAAGGCCTATATGAAAAACAGCTGGTTAGATATGATTGAGAAAATGTATTTAATTTTTGTGACCTGGTGAATTGTTACATTAAAATAATTTATTGCTTTTTAAAACATAATTTACATTTGGTCTTTCTACAGAGTTTAGAATGCATGTGTGTAGGCATAATTATATGATCTATCTATACATAGATATGCACATATTTAAACACTTCTGGATATATGCTTTATATCTGGTAATATAAATAGATGTCTGGATATACACTCAAGTAGAATTATCAAGTGGCAATAGATTATTCAGGATATTTGTTATATAGCTTTTGATTTAATTTCTGTGATACAATAATGTATTTAACTTTTGAAATATATTTTATTGCCAAACTAAATTGCCACTGATTTTTCAGCAACATATATGTATGTGCATATATAAGAGAAAATAAATATTTATATAAATACGTTTCCTTTGATTGGTATATAGAAATAATTATTTTACATGTGTATTTTTTCTTCTAAATCTAGATACCATTGAGAAAGAAATGAGAAAAATCTTCATTATTCCTGATGAAAAAGAGACCAGATTATGGAACAAATATATGAGTAATACATTTGAACCCCTAAATAAACCGGACAGTACCATACAAGATGCTGGTTTATACCAGGGACAGGTACTTAAGATTAAAATTGAATTTCCAAGGTTACTGAATCTTTATTTTTTTTTTTTCAGATACAGAAGATTTGATTCACTGTATCTTCTGAGTAAATTAGTTTAAAAGTGATTTTTTGGTTATAAGTATACTATTTCTTAGAACATTAAATATTCCTACTATCCAGTCAGTAGTTTTAATTGAATATCTGACAGAATGTTTAACATTGCTGTCTGGAAGTTCCGTGGCTATCCTTAGCTTGGCAAATGTAGAACTTCTTGTTTCCCCCTCCGAAATCTGCTTCCTTTCTTCCCTTTTTTTCTGCCTCTATAGATGACTTTCATTCTCCCAGTTCCTTCTTCCTGTAACCTTGGGCTCCTCTTGGATATCTCCTACTCCTTCTCTACACACGTCCAAAACGCTGCTAAAATGTCGTTTCTTCCTCCTTAATATTGCTAAAATCTGTCCCTTCATGAGCATGCTACTATAACGCTCATTATTTATTTAAAACATATATATGCTTTTATCTTAAATTCTAAGCAGTTTACATAAAAACATTCATAAAATACAAAGGATACACATTCTGAATTAACACCTTACCACAAGAGAATAATCATAATGAGGCCCATATCTCTTTTCACCTCCTGCTTAGACTACTGCAACTTCGTCTTCACAGACCTCTCACTAAATCATCTTTCTCTGCAATCTTTTCAAAATTTGGCTACATGACTTATCTTCCATCAGCATCAATATGACCATATAAACCCTGTTCTAAAGTCACTGCATTGGCGCTCCCTCTGATTCTATATGCAGTTTCAGTTTGAGAACTTTCCTGCAATATAGATCAACGCTAGCTCAAAATATACAGAGGGGTTTAGTCAAAATAGCAGCCTGGATGAGGTCACGTGATGTGAACGCGTCAAGACGTGCTTAGGAGGGCTCCGGGCACCGCGCTCCGTCTTTCTCAACCTAGCCCTCGTATTTATTGATCATACTTTCTAAAAACGATCAGAGACGAACGGGTACATGTTCATAACCTCGTACATGCAGCGTTCTCCCACCGGAATGCCAATTCGCTCTGGGAAAAAGGAAAAAGAAAAACGAAAGACAGTTGAAGCCAAGATGGCGGCGACGCCAACCACCAGCACAGGGCCGGCGCTCTCCCCCGCTGTATCTGAACAGCTAAAGGCGATCCTGATGGAAGCCCTAGATGTGAAGCTAACTACGATCTCTACCCAGCTTACCGATATGCGCTCCACTTTGTCGGACCTGAACCCGAGATTTGAACAGATTGAGGAGAGAGTAGGGACTTTAGATGATTACCAGACCCTAACCACAAAAATGCAGAGTCTTGAAAAACAAGTACAAGCCCAAGCGTTTAAAATTGAAGACCTTGAAAATCGGAGCCAACGATCTAATATCCGCCTCTTGGGTCTCCCTGAATCATTGTCCGAGAAAAATAGGACCTTTTTAGAAAGCTGGTTACCAGACGCTCTGTCCCTCCCGGAATTGCTCACCACCCTCCAGATTGAGAGAACACACCGGCTTGGGCAAAGAAAGGAAGGGGAGACCAGGCCAAGACTTGTAATCGCAAAGGTCTTGAATTATGCGCACAAGCAGTCTCTTGCAAGCATATCGTAATGTGCCGGATCTTGCGTATGAAATGCATTGGGTTCGCCTATTCCAGGATTACTTAGCAAAGGTTTCCGGGTAAGGAGGGGCTTTTCCACAGTCTTCTCCTCTCTCTTTTTGAAAAGCAAGTGCGCTTTGCCCTGCAGTACCCTGCCCGCCTTAAAATTTGGCACGGCAACAAAACTCACTTTTTTGACTAGCCGGAGGATGCGCAACAGTTCGTGGCCCAGACACTCACTGAGGTGGAGGATATACAGCAGCCATCTTGGCAACGTTTTCCCTTTTATTCCTAACGCGCACCATTGCCTGCTCAGCTGGGGAACCAGCTGGTTCCCAAGAAGGATGCTCGTCTCTCTCTGTTTTTATGGGTGTTTGTATCACTTTTCAATCTTCTAACCTGCAAGATTGATAAGCGGCGAGGTGTTGCAGTACGACGCCCGAAGCGGGCTCTGCACAAAGGTTTGGTTAACTCTTAGTTGCTGATCCCAGACAGTTTGTTTTGTTGCGCTGGTTTTTGCGGTTATCAATGGGCAGGGTGTTTTGTTCCTGCATGGGGTATGGGGGTGTCTGGCAAGACTGAGGCCCATTTTGGTTAGCGCCATCCATTTCCCCACTCTCAACCCGTCCCAGATGATCAATCTGTGCTTCAGCTGCGGTTAAATGGGCCCAAACAGCTTACAAGAGGAGACCGTATTGTCTAGGGATTATTCTGCTCCCACTATCTGCGCTGGATGACAAGACGGCATATCTTTCTTTTAGGCCAGCTATGGATGTTTATGGGCTGAACATAATCCAATGGAACTACCCTTTTAATGGCGGAGGGGGCACGGTGCCCGCCCGCATTCAGATGTGACTTCCACCCCATTTAAGGGGCTACAGGAGTTGTATGGTTTTTTGGGGTGGGAGGGGGGAGAAGCAGGTGGGGGGGAGGGGGGGAAGTCATGTGTCTATCCTTCATTTGTCTGTCTGGATACATCTTTGTGGCATTGGAAGGGGTTTTAGCTAGCCGGGGTGGGTCTTTACCAGATCTTCTTTGGCTCTCCTGGGTTCATGTAGGCTGTTCCATGGAATGAGGAAGAACGGTCCCGGGTATTATTGGAGGGAGCTGTGAATTTTCCTATGCGGATATCCAGGGGGGAGCCCGGTTAAAGTTCGAATGTGTGATTGTACAAGTCCCATGCGGATTTTTCCATGGGGGATGTTAGTAGAATTGTGTCTTGGAATGTGAATGGCCTGGGGTCTCCCAGTAAGAGGTACCAAATACTGCAGCAGCTGAAAGAATGTAATCCCACTGTCGCTTGAATCCAAGAGACCCATTTAACTGCTAATGAAAGCCAAAAACTAAAGAGAAACTGGGTGAGGGCCTGCTACTTTACACCTGCCAAGGGGAAGAAAAGAGGGGTGGCAATATTGGTTCACAAATTGGCCTCATTCCTCTTATCTGACACAGTTCAAGATACAGATGGCAGACTGGTGATTGGCAAACTTAATTGGAGACTGGTCACGATATGTTGTCTTTATGCTCCGAATGCATATTCCCACGCTTTCCATACTTCTGTTTTAATGCAACTGGTGACCTATGCTCAAAGCTATGTTGTAGCTGGGGATTTTAACTTTACTCATGACCCCCAAATAGACAGATCGCCACCGGGCCAATACTCACAGGGCAATGCGGGGAAGGGAGCGGCATTTCTCTGCAAGGAATTTTCCCTTATCGATTCATGGCGCACGCTACACCCCACCGAGAGAGATTACACCCACATTTCACGTGCTCTCCCGAATAGATTATATACTAACCCCCCGGGATGGATTCCAGGCTCTCACAAGGGCGGTCATTGGCTCACATGCTGTCTCAGACCCATGCACTCATATGGGTTGAGTTGCAATTTCAGGACAAAGAGCCCAATGAACGGCTCTGGAGGTTCCCCGGTTTCTTGGGGGCAGACCCAGACTTTAAGGACTTTCTCCAAACCTGCTGGAAGAATTTTGATCTCCATAATCATGTCTACCTTGAGCAACCTCATCTCTACTGGGAAACAGCCAAGGCTGTAATAAGGGGAGAGATCATTTCGTATATGGCCACTCAGAAGCGGAGGATGAACAATAAAATTCTACAGTTAGAGTCCCAGTTACACGTCCTTAAAAGGAGTATGACCACACATCCCACCCAATCTAATCAGAGGGCTTATTTTAGCGTGCTGCGGGACATTAATAATTTGCTACATTGGAGGACCCAACAGGCATTTCAGACTGCAGAGAAGAATTTTTTCAAATATGGTAATAAGGCTGGCAAGCATTTGGCCAACTTGGTGAGAGCATATCGAGGGGAAAACTTTCATCTCCAACATTAAAACCCCTTTGGGCCAGGTCGTTACTTCTCGTAAAGACATAAGTGAGGTCTTCCATATCTTCTATGAAACATTATACACGGATGATGTCAAGGTGGGGGGGCCAGAGAGGAAGACACATTTTTTGCCCGTCTGCCCCTGCCCACGCTCTCGAACGCACAGATAGCCTTTTTGAATAGACCAGTTATCCCCCTAGAAGTGGCCAATGCTATCTATACCAGTAAAAGGGGAAAGGCCCCAGGCCCAGATGGCTTTTTCTTCGACTTTTATAAACTTTTACAATTTCCTGTGGTCTCCCCGCTCACACTCTTTTTTTCAATGATGCGGTGTAGGGGGATTCCCTGCTGGTTCATTTCAATACAGCATATATTACCGTTTTGTCCAAGCCAGGGAAAGACCCTCAGTCCCCAGCATCTTACCACCCTATCTCATTGCTTAATTGCGATCTTAAAATCCTCACCAAGATTTTGGCGGATAGGCTTAGCCATCTGCTGCCCCATCTCATATCGGATTATCAGGTGGGCTTTGTCAAAAATAGGCCTGCTTACACTCACACATACTGCTGTTAACGGCCATGGCCACCTCCATGCACTGCAAGACTCCGGCATTGGCATTTGGCTTTGATTCTGAAAAAGCCTTTGACTGGGTGTCATGGCCTTAAGTTTTCTTGCTTACAGAGATATGGGTTACAGGGTCATTTCTTGACGTTTCTCTCATTGCTCTACCGGAATCCCAAATCCCACATAGTAGCTAATGGATACAAGTCGGAGGCAGTCCATGTTGGAAGGGGAGTGAGGCAAGGGTGTCCACTCTCCCCCATTTTGTATATTCTAGCTATAGACCCTCTGCTTAGGAAGATTGCCTCAAACCTGGATATCAAAGGTGTAGGGCACGGGGAACATGAATTTGATAGCTGCATTTGCAGATGACATCTTAATATACCTATCCCCACCCTCAAGATTCTCTGCACTTGCTTTTGTCCCTACAAGCAGCCTATGGTAAATTTGCGGGTTTGTGGGTGAATCAAGATAAGTCAGAAGCGTTGGATGTGGGAGGCCGAGTTAGAGGTTCTTGGCCGGGTCACTTTCCCCTGAAATGGGTCAAAGACACAATGAAATATCTTGGTATACGGATTCCCAGTGCCCTGCCAGATTTATTCCCTGTCCCCTGCTTCTATCTATGGGACAGGCATTAAAAAGATGGCAGGACCTACCGCTATCTCTTACGGGCAGGATTCAGTTGTTTAAAATGATGATTTTGCCAAAATGGCTCTATATACTGCAAATGCTGCTGGTGTGGCTCACCAATAGAGACTATAAGGAGCTGAGTACCCTGATGCGCAGATTCCTCTGGAATGGGAAGAGGGCATGTGTGACTCTGCGAATCTTAATGCAACCGCTTAATAAGGGGGTCTGAATTGCCCCAACATGCGCGCATATAATTTGGCATCTATAATGAGACATTTACGGGATATGATTATGGGTACCACCTTTTATACCCCCTTGCTGGCCTTGCAGGCCTGGTTGGGGGTTAGATCCTTAAATCCGGTGGTTCAAGTGCCTAGAGAGTGTATGTCACCCTTTGTGGCCTCACAGCCCCTAATCCAGGCCTGTAGGAAGGCGTGGGCCTATCTGTGCTTGCAGATGCAGCTATTCTCAAAGTTGACTGCGTTCTTGGCTATCTGTGATCATTTGCTTTTCCCCCTTGCCTGCTCTGGTTCCATATTCCACAAATTGAGGAACAAGGGCTTGGTCTGGACTTATCAGTGTTTTTCTAGAGATACTGGCAGCTGCTCACATTCCCTGAGCTTCAAGAGGCGTTTTCTCTTCCCAGCTCCGATAACTATAAGTATTTGCAATTGAGGCATTTCTTAAACACTAAGGGAAAATTGATACAGCTCTTGCCACACTTTTGGTCTCTCCATCACATAGTATTAACCCAACTGGCTCAGAGACCCACAATTGTGGCTTTTCGAAAGGTCTTACAAGATATACCTGAGGCAGATACCCTGTCCGATCTATACACGCCCAGATCCTAGACAGAGTTCACGCTGACTACACAGACCTTTATGTATTGTTTTAGGGACCTATCGGAATGGTTGGAGAGCGTGCTTTACAGGGAGATGCAATACAAATTTCTGAGGCAATTTTATTTCACCCCTGCTCAGGCTTTTCTGGCAAAGGTTATTCCTTACCCCTTATGCCCTAAATATGGTCTGTAGGAGGGCACCTATCATCATTCCTTTTGGACTTGCCCTCAGGTCCAGGCATTTTGGTCGCAGATAGTTTCCTTCTGCAGTCAATTACTGCAGATTACCCTCCCCATGGATCCAATGGGATGGCTTTTTGGGGTACTTCCCGTCTCAACTCTGGGGATAACTGAGCATGGGCGTAACTTTATCAGACAAACAGGCATGGTGGGGGAAGAGAGTGATACTTACTGGTTTGATCTCTGAGGCGCCTCCAAAGTATGAGCATTGGTTTATAATGTTAATTATAAACGTGGCTCGGGTACTGTAGGGTATAGACACGGGGACGGGGGGACGGGGGGGAATCAGTGGCAAAAGATATTGCTGTTCCTTGGGTAGTCATTGCAGGGCAGGACACGGTTGTTTGTATGTGGGTTCGTTTCTGGCTTGCACCTGAGCGGATACCATACATAAATATTTTGCTGTTTGCTTGTTTTTCGATGTTCACTTTAATGTGTTACGATGTACCTCTTGGTGCGATGGATATACTACTGTGGTTGTTGCCAATATGTATATTTCAAGTGTACTCCATACTGCACCATTATGTTTGTTACTTTTGCACTATGAAAATGAATAAACAAAAGTTACAAAAAAAAAAAATAAATAGCAGCCTGCCTTTCATTTCCACAAGGTAGAACTGTACAGTATAAGGATGATGCAAACACAGGTTGGTTAATCCAGTTAGATTGATTTTATACATACTTGACACAGTTAAACAAATTTCACAATATTTTAACAAGACTTCATAAGAACATACCATACTGGGTCAGACCAAGGGTCCATCAAGCCAAGCATCCTGTTTCCAACAGTGGCCAATCCAGGCCATAAGAACCTGGCAAGTAACCAAAAAGTAAGTCTATTCCATGTTACTGTTGCTAGTAATAGCAGTGGCTATTTTCTAAGTCAACTTAATAGCAGGTAATGGACTTCTCCTCCAAGAACTTATCCAATCCTTTTTTAAACACAGCTATACTAACTGCACTAACCACAACCTCTGGCAACAAATTCCAGAGTTTAATTGTGCATTGAGTGAAAAAGAACTTTTTCCGATTAGTTTTAAATGTGCCACATGCTAACTTCATGGAGTGCCCCCTAGTCTTTCTATTATCTGAAAGAGTAAATAACCGATTCACATCTACCCGTTCTAAACCTCTCATGATTTTAAACACCTCTATCATATCCCCCTTCAGCCGTCTCTTCTCCAAGCTGAAAAGTCCTAACTTCTTTAGTCTTTCCTGATAGGGGAGCTGTTCCATTCCCCTTACATTTTGGTTGCCCTTCTCTGTACCTTCTCCATCGCAATTATATCTTTTTTGAGATTCGGCAATCAGAATTGTACACAGTATTCAAGATGCGGTCTCACCATGAAGCGATACAGAGGCATTATGACATTTTCCGTTTTATTCACCATTCCCTTTCTAATAATTCCCAACATTGTTTGCTTTTTTGACTGCTGCAGCAGACTGAACAGATGATTTCAATGTGTTATCCATTATGACGCCTAGATCTTTCTTGGGTGGTAGCACCTTATATGGAACCTAACCTAACCTATATGCATCACCTTGCACTTATCCACATTAAATTTCATCTGCCATTTCGATGCCCAATTTTCCAGTCTCACAAGGTCTTCCTGCAATTTATCACAATCTGCTTGTGAGTTAACTACTCTGAACAATTTTGTATCATCTGCAAATTTGATTACCTCACTCGTCGTATTTCTTTCCAGATCATTTATAAATATATTGAAAAGTAAGGGTCACAATACAGATCCCTGAGGCACTCAACTGCCCACTCCCTTCCACTGAGAAAATTGTCCATTTAATCCTACTCTCTGTTTCCTGTCCTTTAGCCAGTTTGTAATCCACGAAAGGACATCGCCACCTACCCCATGACTTTTTACTTTTCCTAGAAGCCTCTCATGAGGAACTTTGTCAAACACCTTCTGAAAATCCAAGTACATTTCTAGTTACAGGGACAGATACATGCTCCAAGCTATGGTAGTATCAGGCTTCGGTTACTGGAATTCAATATATTTAGGACTTTACTACCACTTTGTGAGCCTTGCAAATAATCCGAAATTCAGCCATGTGTGTTACAAGTTTAACATGCTACAATCACATAATTCCTATTTTATTTTCACTCCATTGGTTTCTAATCAAATGGAGAATTCAGTACAAAATTTTGACACTACGTCACAAATCCTTGAGCAGTGATGCACCACAGTGAATCAGTTCATTGTTACAAATCTATAGACCAGAGAGTAATTTAAGATCCGTAGGAAGGTGTCTGCTTAATGTTCCCACAGTTTGTGTTGTAAGACTGGCAGAGTCACACAAATGGCTTTTTGCAATAGCAGGACCTGTTCTATGGAACCAAATACCAAAAAGCCTTGTTTCTTAGCATCCATACAGATGAATTCAGAACCAATGGATTATGCACCTCTACCAGCAGATGGAGATGGAGCAAAGCTGATATCCCAGTATATCGGTTTACAGTTCCTTGTAAACTGATATGATGTGACATGGTTCATGAATGTCGGTATAGAAAAGATTTAAATAATAATATATATTCCTGCAATGACAGCCTGACACTATTTCTCCATCTCCAGCAGGAGGTGGACGTGCATCTCCCTGGGATTTACTTCAAATTTTAAAAGGAGAAAGAAAAAAGGAAATTTAATTTGCCCCACTCTCCTGTGGTGATACCAAATGGTCCCTCCCCCAGTTGAGAATTCCTGACGTGATTTCCATGTTCCCTCAGATGAGTGCCTTAGTCCGGTAGCTGGGGTTTTGTTTTTTTTTCTTCAGCCTAGGTGGGTTTAGCTGTTGAAACAGCTGAAAGGCAGCGAGTGCAGGAAGCTGAGCACAGTGGTGATAGTATAGATGGTATATCCCCACCCCCCCACCCCCGCAGCCGGAGGAAGTCTCTGTATTCAGCCGGGATGGTCTGAACTCAGGTAAAGTTTAAAAAAAAAAAAAAAAAAGAGCAGAGGAGAGAGGAGGAGTGTGTTTTTGTAGGGCTTCCCTCTTCCTCCAATCTTTGTACTCAGTGTGCCGATCTGACGTTTGTTCCCGCTCCTGAGGGAGGTTAACGGATGCGGCCAGACTGGCGGGTTGAGCAGCCCTTTTGGGCTGGGCCCCGCTTTTAGGGTTTTCTCTGTGCACTGTGTGGTAGGCCGCAATGACTTTTTCATGTGTTTTCCTGTGTTAGGCTGCCCTCTTCAAGACAGTCAGTTTGTGCAAGTGCATCTGGCTGTGTGTCCAGATTATGCTTGGGTATCCAGGTGGTTGCGGTGTCTGTGTTTAGGCGTGTGCTTGCCTGTATGCACGATTTGGGCTGCATTGACATCAAGCACAGGGTCTTGCGTTTTAAATTTTGGATACCTAAATTTGGGACGCATATATTTTAAGGCATGAATTCAGCTGGATGCACACATTTCAGTCGCCTCTTAAGCATACTGACAGACTGTTGGTACCTGAGGTTAAGAAAGCTAGGCACCTTTCCCTCTGTGCTACCTGTCATATTCGGACTTCTCAGCCTGGTGTTCCCACTAACTTGTGCCAGTGCTGTTTAGAGGCTCAGGGAGAATTACCTTCATCTGATTTTACTAAGCCCGGTTCTTCCAGGCCTGATGAGGGCCTGGTAAAGATATGTCAGAAGGGGCACCTGACCTTGGAACTCCCTTAACTGGTTCATCAGCGAGGGAAGGTAGCTCAATGGGCACAGGACAGGTGCCTTCTGGTTTTGGCATGAATCCTTCTGCCTTTTCTTGGGTAGAAATTTTTCAAGGATTGCAATCCTTTCTTCAGGTGCAGTCCTAGGCCCCGACTAATCTTGCCAGGTCAGAAACACAGGTGGTGTCCTCCCACATGCCTGGTACTGCTGTTAAGCACTGAAGTAAACCTAGATTGGCAGCCGGTCTTCCTGATAGGGATTCTGATGGCACGGATGATGAGGCCGATCCTTACTCTCTGTAGGATGGGGAAATTCCTCCAGGATTGTAATTGTATAGGACTATGTTTTGGTTCTTTCATAGAGATGAGTTACCGGCTCTGATTTCCCAGACATTAAAGATGCTGGGAGTACCTGGGGCTGATTCCATGTCTAATGCAAAGAAAAATCTAATTTTGGTTTCTTTTTTTTTTTTTTTTTTTAATTTTCTTTATTGAATTTTTTAAATTTATAACAAGCATTGAATACATGCCATTAAATTTCAGATAGTACATTGCAATAAAGCGAATAAGGATATTCACTAGTAACAAAAAAGAAAATACAAAGACCAGCAAAATTCTGGATTATCCATAAGCTTCCTGAACATATATATTCACATGCAAATCTCCATCTACTATCTGATTTAACCATGCAATTAGGGAGAACAAAATAAAGTAAACAGAGCAGAATTTACCAAATATATATTAATCAGATTATGAACAGAGAGTGGTAGGTTACCTAATTTATTCCGGTACTACTCGATGGAACTGGGAGAGATTCACTTTTCGAATCTAGGAAAATTCCTAATTGGTCAGGCTCCATAAACACATATCTATTATTTTCAAAACTCAGGATACATTTGCAAGGAAATTTTATCATCATTTTAGCTCCTATTTGCCGGGCTCTCGGACAAAGACAGAGAAATTTCTTCCTACAAATTTGTGTGGTTTTTATTATATCTGGAAAAACCCAGATCTTCCCTCCAAGATATAACTTGTTTCTATTTCTATAATAAGCTTTTAATATCATATCTCTGTCCTCAGGGTAAGCAAATTTTGCTAACAATATCCCTCTTTCCTCAATTTGTTCTTCCTGAGTTGTCTCAAGAAAACCCGTCAGGTCTTCTAATGGCGAGGAAGTCTCTGGACGCCTGTTCTGATGTTCATTGTCCCCTTTCTTTCCGCCATTTTCCTTTTTTTGAGGCCTTGTTACGAAATAAGCTTTTTGAATCTTTGGTGTTTCTCCACTAGAGATAGATAGTGAATCTTGAAAGAAATTTTTTAATTGCTCTTTGGGTGAAATTAGCTTACATTTTGGAAAGTTAATTAATCTCAGATTGTTATATCTGAGATTATTCTCCAGGAATTCCATTCTTTTCTCCAGTCTGGAATCCCCTTGAATTAATTCAGTTTGTACCTGTTTAATTTGGTGCATTTGTAGATCCATTTCTTGTATTTTAGTTGTATTTGACAAGACAATTGGATTCACTACATTTAATTGTTCCTGAAATCCTTTTACCATTGTTGTAAGTGAAATAATTGCTTTTTCTAAAGTAGCTAATCCAGTCCATAACGAATCTAAAGTTACATTTTCAGGTTTATTTACGAGCTTAGACTCAATTGAGATTACCGGTATATCCAAATGCTGTCTCGTTCCCTCAGAGTCCATCTGCTTCCTTCCAGCGGCGGTATTCAACGGCAGAGAACTGCCCAAACCGCTCGCCGCGCCGATGTTCAATTCTCTCAGAGCGGCTAAGGTCATCTCGCTCTGAGATTGCCCGATCGCGTCTGCTGGAAACTCCACCTCAATCGATTTCTCCACTTGCTGCTCGTCTGGCTGCGGTGGGTTCATCGGGTCCAGCGTGTCTCCACGGGCGGGGTGGGAAGGAGTATCCGGTGCGCCAGGGCTTAACGATGTTTCGTCGATAGACACTGAAGCCTGCTCCAGCTCCTGTGCCACAGCCGACTCTCCTGGCGTTGCGCCTACCGCGCCAAAGAATTCCTGGATCCTCGTCTGAACAAGGGTATGTCCAAGGGGAGTTGAGGTTCCCTCTCTTAGTTTCCCCTTTCTTTTCGTATGGGGCATTTCAGAGGCAATTATTTCTCATGAGGCAGAAGCTAAATTCGACGCGTCCTCTCTCCACGACGCCATTTTGTTCTCACCTAATTTTGCTTTCTTTGCAGAAAGCCTCTTGTTTTTTTCCCTGTTATGGAAGCCATTCATAAGAACATAAGACATTGCCTTGCTGGGTCAGACCAAGGGTCCATCAAGCCCAGCATCCTGTTTCCAACAGAGGCCAAACCAGGCCACAAGAACCTGGCAATTACCCAAACACTAAGAAGATCCCATGCTATTGATGCAATTAATAGCAGTGGCTATTCCCTAAGTAAACTTGATTAATAGCTGTTAATGGACTTCTCCTCCAAGAACTTATCCAAACCTTTTTTGAACCCAGCTATACTAACTGCTCTAACCACATCCTCTGGCAACAAATTCCAGAGCTTTATTGTGCGTTGCGTGAAAAAGAATTTTCTCCTATTAGTCTTAAATGTGCTACTTGCTGGGCTTGATGGATCCTTGGTCTGACCCAGCATGGCAATTTCTTATGTTCTTATGAATGGCCTCCATAACCATTACAAGGTGAGGATCAACAACAAAGAATCACACCCAGTCAGAGCTAACATGAGAGTTCCCCAAGGATCATCTCTCTCACCCACTCTATTCAACATTTACCTCCTCCCGCTTTGCCATTTACTCACTAACCTAAAATTAACTCACTTCCTTTATGCAGACGACATCCAGATCCTCATCCCTATCACTGAGTCTCTTCACAAAACCTGGTCCCATTGGAATAGCTGCCTTCAAGCAGTCAACAGACTTCTCACTAGCCTCAATCTCATCCTCAATATTAACAAGACTGAGATTCTTCTAATAGCTCAGGACAACAACACTCTTCTCAACTCCTCAAGTTTCTCACAACTAGCCAAAACAATTAATCATTCAGCACATGTGAGAGACCTGGGGGTTCTGCTCGACAATCAACTTAACCTAAAAAAATTCATAAACACCACTAAAGAATGCTTCTTCAAATTGCAGGTACTAAGAAAACTAAAACCACTATTACTCCTCTGAGACTTCCGTCTGGTGCTACAATCTATCATCTTATCCAAAGTGGATTACTGCAACTCCCTCCTTCTGGGTCTACCCGCCAACTCAATCAAACCACTACAGATGGTCCAGAACGCTACAGCCAGGATCCTCACAAACGCCAACAAAAGAGAACTCATCTCTCCCATCCTACAGAACCTTCACTGGTTACCAATCAAATTCAGGATTCTCTTTAAAGCCCTCATGATGATCCACAAGGCTTTGCACAATATCTCCCCCCTTAATCTAACCTTCGAACTAAGGCCACACATATCAAACAGACCCATTAGAAGAGCATACAAAGACATGCTATATACCCCACCTGCTAAAACCTCTTTAAGGAAGCGCGCCCTTTCCACAGCCGGGCCTCCACTTTGGAACTCGCTCCCGCCAGACCTCCGCCAAGAACCCTGCCCTTCGGTCTTCAAAAAGAAACTGAAAACCTGGCTCTTCAACCAGGCTTTTTCAGACAGATAATCTCCTCGCCCTTGCACTTACTCCCTCTATGAATCCTTCCAAGTTAAACGTCCTAATGCACTTTGTCGATTTCTTCCCTCTTAACTCTCCCACTGGCTAAGTCAGTTCTTTCTTGTTACCCATCAATTACTCCCCCCTTCCCCGTCTCGATATCTCACCTGCCATAGGCCTTCGTTCCCTTCTCATTATTAAAGTTATTATTCTTTTTAATATTATGTTATTACCTTATCATTTTATCATTATTTTCATTTCAACATTATATGATAGTGTATTTCTAATGTTTCACATGTGTTATTGTTTTCGCATGTTCTTTATATCCATGTTTCATTGTATCCGCCATCCGGCGACAATTCAGTTTCATGTAAACCGGTGCGATATGTATCCTATACAGAAACATCGGTATATAAAAGTTACAAATAAATAAATACCCCCCTAGTCCTTCTTTTATTTGAAAGTGTAAATAACCGATTCACATCTACTCGTTCAAGACCTCTCATGATCTTAAAGTCCTCTATCATATCCCCCCTCAGCCGTCTCTTCTCCAAGATGAACAGCCCTAACCTCTTCAGCCTTTCCTCATAGGGGAGCTGTTCCATCCCCTTTATCATTTTGGTTGCCCTTCTCTGTACCTTCTCCATTGCAACTATATCTTTTTTGAGATGCGGCTACCAGAATTGTACACAGTATTCAAGGTGTGGTCTCACCATGGAGTGATACGGAGGCATTATGATATTTTCCATTTTATTAACCATTCCCTTCCTAATAATTTCTAACATTCTGTTTGCTTTTTTGACTGCTGCAGCACACTGAGCCGACAATTTTAAAGTATTATCCACTATGATGCCTAGATCTTTTTCCTGGGTGGTAGCTCCTAATATGGAACCTAACATCGTGTAACTACAACAAGGGTTATTTTTCCCTATATGTAACACCTTGCACTTGTCCACATTAAATTTCATCTGCCATTTGGATGCCCAATCTTCCAGTCTTGCAAGGTTCTCCTGTAATGTAATCACAATCCGCTTGTGTTTTAACTACTCTGAATAATTTTCTATCATCCGCAAATTTGATAACCTCACTCGTCGTATTCCTTTCTGGATCACATATATATATATATAGATATATATATATATATATATATATATATATATATATATATATAAAAGCACTGGTCCAAGTACAGATCCCTGAGGCACTCCACTGTTTACCCTTTTCCACTGAGAAAATTGACCATTTAATCCTACTCTTTTTCCTGTCTTTTAGCCAGTTTGTAATCCACGAAAGGACATCGCCTCCTATCCCATGACTTTTTAGTTTTCTTAGAAGCCTCTCATGAGGGACTTTGTCAAACGCCTTCTGAAAATCCAAATACACTACATCTACCGGTTCACCTTTATCCACCTTTAACCCCTTCAAAAAAAATAAGGCAGATTTTGTTAGGCAAGACTTCCCTTGGTTAAATCCATGTTGACTGTGTTCCATTAAACTATGTCTTTCTATATGCTCTACGATTTTGATCTTGAGAATAGTTTCCACTATTTTTCCCGGCACTGAAGTCAGGCTCACTGGTCTATAGTTACCCGGATTGCCCCGGAGCCTTTTTTGAATATTGGGGTTACATTGGCCACCCTCAAGTCTTCAGGTACAATGGATGATTTTAATGATGGTTTACAAATTTTAACTAATAGATCAGAAATTTCATTTTTTAGTTCCTTCAGTACCCTAGGATGCATACCATCCGGTTCAGGTGATTTGCCACTCTTTAGTTTGTCAATCTGGCCTACTACATCTTCCAGGTTCACAGTGATTTCGTTCAGTTCATCTGACTCATCACCCCTGAAAACCATCTCCGGAACTGGTATCTCCCCAACATCCTCGTTAGTAAACACGGAAGCAAAGAATTAATTTAGTCTTTCTGCATTGGTCTTATCTTCCCTAAGAGCCCCTTTAACCCCTCGGTCATCTAATGATCCAACTGACGCCCTCACAGGTTTCTTGCTTCGGATATATTTAAAAACGTTTTTATTATGAGTTTTTGCCTCTATGGCCAGCTTCATTTCAAATTCTCTCTTTGCCTGTCTTATCAATATGTTATACTTAACTTGACAATGCTTATGTTTTATCCTATTTTCTTCCGATGGCTCCTTCTTCCAATTTTTGAAGGATGTTTTTTTGGCTAAAATAGCCTCGTTCACCTCACCTTTTAACCATGACGGCAAGATATTATTCTAGTAAATTAATTTGCTGTTTGGTTACTCTGCTATAAAGTTAAGATTTAAAAAAAAAAAAAAAAACACTCCAGCTTTTAATCTGATAAAATCTATTTCTCATTTGGAGTTAGCTGGCACAAATAATCTGTTTAAATCTTAATATTGGGGCATAAAGACTGTTTTTAAAAAATTTACAAAACAGGACAGACAAACTTCTAGAAGTGACCTGATCCAACTGGATTGGGTGTGTCTCAGAACTTGGGGGAGGTAAACTTAGAGAAGCAGGAGAACCATTGTGGCCAGTGCACAGGGTGGAGCCAGGGAGCACTAAATATTCTTGTGTCTAGCTAAGTAAAGGTTTAACTTAGTTAAACTTACTAAGCCAATCAGGAGGGAGGGTCTTATTAAAATCCATTGCAGATACAGAGTCCTGAGAACAGCCGTGACCAAGGTATGGTTTAATATCACAAAAAGGATATGGAAAAGAAACACAAGAACCCGAGTTTTGCAGTTCAAAAACACGGACTTTGATGAAATAGGGAAGTACCTGGAGGGAGAACGAGGGAGATGTGGAACAGTGGACCAAACTAAAAGGAGCAATTACCAAGGCAACTAATCTATATGTTAGAAAAGTAAAGAAAAGCAAGAGAAAAATGAAACCTATCTGGTTCTCCAAGGAGGTGGCTGACAAAATAAAGGCTAAAAGAACAGCATTCAAGAAATATAAAGGATCCCAAAAGGAGGAGCACAAAGAAGAATATCTGGTAGCACTGAGGGAGACAAAGAAAGTAATCAAGACGGCAAAAAGTCAAGCAGAAGAAAGGATTGCCAAAGAGATTAAGAGAGGTGACAAAACATTTTTCAGGTACATCAGTGAAAAGAGAAAAGTTCAAAGTGGTATAGTGAAACTGAAAGGTGAAAAGGATCAATGTGTGGATAGAGACGAAGAAATGGCAGAAATATTAAACAAATACTTCAGTTCTGTGTTCACTAAAGAAGACCCTGGAGAAGGACCATTGCTAGTTAACAAACTAGAGGGGAATGGAGTAGTTGTAACTCCATTTACTGTAGAGAATGTATGGGAAGAGCTGAGGAAACTGAAAGTGGACAAAGCCATGGGGGCCTGATGAGGTTCATCCCAGGGTACTGAGGGAGCTCAGAGATGTGCTGGTGGGTCCGCTTTGTGATCTGTTCAAAAAATCCCTAAAAACGGGAGTGGTGCCGAGTGACTGGAGAAGAGCGGTGGTGATCCCGCCTCACAAGAGCGGAAACAGAGAAGAGGCTGGTAATTACAGATCGGTTAGCCTCACCTCAGTGGTGGGAAAAGTAATGGAGTCGCTGTTAAAAGAAGGAATAGTTAGCTATCTATAGTCGGAAGAATTGCTGGACCAGAGGCAGCATGGATTCACCAGGGGAAGATCCTGTCAGACAAATCTGATAGAATTTTTTGACTGGGTAACCAAGGAATTGGCTCAAGGAAGAGCGCTCTATGTCATCTTCTTGGACTTCAGCAAAGCTTTTGATACGGTTCCACACAGGAGACTGGTGAATAAAATAAGAAGCTTAGGAGTGAGTGCCAAGGTGGTGACCTGGATTGCAAACTGGTTGACGGACAGAAGACAGTGTGTGATGGTAAATGGAACTTACTCTGAAGAGAGAGCGGTGTTGAGTGGAGTGCCGCAAGGGTTGGTGTTGGGACCTGTCCTGTTCAGTATCTTTGTGAGCGACATTGCGGACGGGATAGAAGGTAAGGTTTGTCTTTTTGCGAATGAGACAAAGATCTGCAACAGAGTGGACACGCCAGAAGGAGTGGAGAGAATGAGACGGGATTTAAGGAAACTGGAAGAGTGGTCGAAGATATGGCAGCTGAGATTCAATGCCAAGAAGTGCAGAGTCATGCATATGGGATGTGGAAATCCGGAAGAGCTGTATTCGATGGGGGGAGAAGGGCTGATGTGCACGGGGCAGGAGAGAGACCTTGGGGTGATAGTGTCTAATGATCTGAAGTCGGCAAAACAATGTGATAAGGCGATAGCTAAAGCCAGAAGAATGCCGGGCTGCATAGAGAGAGGAATATCGAGTAAGAAAAGGGAAGTGATTATCCCATTGTACAGGTCCTTGGTGAGGCCTCACCTGGAGTACTGTGTTCAGTTCTGGAGACCGTATCTCCGAAGGGACAGAGACAGGATGGAGGCGGTCCAGAGAAGGGCGACCAAAAAGGTGGAGGGTCTTCATCGAATGACTTATGAGGAGAGATTGAAGAATCTAAATATGTACACCCTGGAGGAAAGGAGGAGTAGGGGTGATATGATACAAACTTTCAGATACTTGAAAGGTTTTAATGATCCAAAGACAACGTCAAACCTTTTCCATTGCAAAAAAATCAGAAGAACTAGGGGTCATGATTTAAAACTCCAGGGGGAAGACTCAGAACCAATGTTGGGAAGTATTTCTTCACGGAGAGGGTGGTAGATGCCTGGAACACCCTTCCGGAGGAAGTGGTGAAGACCAAAACTGTGAAGGATTTCAAAGGGGCATGGGATAAATACTGTGGATCCATAAAGTCCTAGAGGATGTGAATGAAGAGAAGAGGCATGGGGGTGGCTTGAGGGAATGATGGCTACTACCTGGAGATGAATATCCTTATTCAGTAATGCGACTCCAACATTGATCTATGCTCCAACGGCAAGAGGAAATGTGGAAAAAAAAAGAATTTGCAACCACATAAAAGCAGGGGAGTAGCTGGCTTGTTACGGCGGTTACTACCCCAAACCAAAGAATACCTGATACTTCACTTTCAATGCAAATCCAGCATAACTCTCTGCTTCAACGGCAGGGGAGGAAATTTTGATAATTCACGCATATCCAGCATAGCCCTCTGCTTCAACGGCAGGGCAGCAAGTCTGATATTTCACTTTCAATACATAGCCAGCATGGCGCTCTGCTTCAACGACAGGGGAGAATGAAGAAAGGTTGATCTATATTCAGGCAACAATCAACAAGGACTGAATTACACAGTCTGAATAAACAGATAAGAATGGGTGTAGCTTGCTTATTGCGGTGGTTAATACCCCTAACTAAATTAAGCTATTTCACTTAGATGCAGTTCCAACACTGCTCTCTACATTAATGGTGGGGGTGGAAGGGAAATAGAATAAAAAAAGGTTACTAAGAGCCAAGAGAAACAGATAAGTATGTGAGAGAAAAAAAAAGTGCGAAAGCTTGCTGGGCAGATTGGATGGGCCATTTGGTCTTCTTCTGCCGTCATTTCTATGTTTCCTTCCACCTTTCTTAATGTGTGGAATACATATGGACTGTGCCTCTAGGATTGTATTTTTAAACAATGTCCATGACTGTTGAACACTTTTAACCTTTGCAGCTGCACCTTTCAGTTTTTTCCTCATTTTATCAGAGTTTCCCTTTTGAAAGTTTAGTGTTAGAGCTGCAGATTTACTTATTGTCCCCCTTCCAGTTAGTTATTAGTTTAAATTTGATCATGCTATGATCACTGTTGCCAAGTGGCCCCACCACCGTTACCTCTCTCACCAAATCCTGCGTTCCACTAAGAATTAAATCTAAAATAACTCCCTCTCTTGTTGGTTCCTGAACCAATTGCTCCATGAAGCAGTCATTTATTACATCCAGGAACTTTGTCTCTAGCAACTCCTGATCTTACATTTACCCAGTCGGTATTGGGGTAATTGAAATCTCCCATTATTATTGCACTGCCAAATTGGTTAGCTTCCCTGATTTCTCTTAGCATTTCATCATCTGTCTGACCATTTTGTCCAGGTGGACGGTAGTATACTCCTATCACTATACTTTTACCCAACACACATGGCATTTCTACGCTTATAGATTCTACTGAGCATTTAGTCTCTTGTATGGTCTTTATCCTGTTGGACTCTATACCCTCCCGGACATAAAGCGCCACACCCCCACCAAGCTGATCCTCCCTGTCATTGCGATATAATTTGTACCCTGATAAAGCACTGTCCCATTGGTTATCCTCTTTCCACCAAGTCTCTGTGATGCCAATTATGTTAATCTCATAATTTGCTGCTATACCCTCTAATCTCCCATCTTACTTCTTAGACTTCTGGCATTGGCATACAGACATTTCAAAGTGTGTTTTTTGTTTGTATTAACAACCTGCTTTTCAGTTGTTAGGGATAATTCGGAAATCATTAGCTTTGGTGATTTTTTACATATAGGCACACGGACTATGTTTGCTTTTAATGGAACCTCTCTGTTGGGATGCCTTAACTCTCCTGTTTCATTAGTATTCTTCAAGGATACATTTCTCCGAACCATGCACTGCTGAGTGACTGTCTGCTTTCCCCCTTGTTCTAGTTTAAAAGCTGCTCTATCTCCTTTTTAAAAGTTAGTGCCAGCAGCTTGGTTCCACTCTGGTAAAGGTGGAGCCCATCCTTTCGGAAAAGTCTCCCCTTTCCCCAAAGGTTTCCCCAGTTCCTTACAAAGCTGAATCCCTCTTCCCTGCACCATCGTCTCATCCACGCATTGAAACTCTGGAGCTCTGCCTGCCTCTGGGGACCTGCATGTGGAACAGGAAGCATTTCAGAGAATGCCACCCTGGAGGTTCTGGATTTCAGCTTCCTACCTAAAATCCTAAATTTGGCTTCCAGAACCTCTCTGCCACATTTTCCTATGTTGTTGTTGCCCACATGTACTACGACAGCCGGCTCCTCCCCAGCACTGTCTATAATCCTATCTAGGTGACGCGTGAGGTCTGCCACCTTCGCACCAGGCAGGCAAGTTACCAGGTGGTCCTCACGTCCACCAGCCACCCTGCTATCTACATTTCTAATAATCGAATCACCAACTATGATGGCTGGCCTAACCCTTCCCTCCTGGGCAGTAACCCTGGGAGACGTCCTCAGTGCGAGAGGACATTACATCATCTGGAGAGCAGGTCCTTACTACAGGATCACTTCCTGCTACACCAGGGTGATGTTCTCCTACTGGGAGACTTTTCTGATCCAAGGCAGCACTGGGGCTGCCAGACTGGATATGGGGCTTGGCTACTATGTCCCTGAAGGTCTCATCCATGTACTTCTCTGTCTGCCTCAGCTCCTCCAAGTCTGCTTCTCTAGCCTCAAGAGATTGGACTCGTTCCCTGAGAGCCAGGAGCTCTTTGTACCGACTGCACACATACAATCTCTCACCGGTGGGTAAAAAAATCATACATGTGACACTCAATGCAAAAGACTGGAAAGCTCCCCTCTTGCTGCTGGACTGCTGCCTTTATCTTAGTTTTATTGAGTTCCTAGTTAAGTTTAGGATAACTAAGGGAGTTGGAATGAGAGTACTTTAAATATACAGGTGAATAAACTAAATAATCAGCTAGTGTCCTACAAGGGGATGATTAAACTTTCAATAAGGGCTGGTACAATAGTACGATTTAGATAAGACCCTGATTGATTTTTAATGAGAAAGTGTCTCGTGACTAAAAATCAAGGGTTGAGTGGGTGGGAAAGACAGACACTAGAATTAACTATCTCTGGCTTGCTTATTACCTCAGACACACACAAACTCTAAAGAATATATCCCTTAATTTCACCTTTCACCAAGCTTTTATAAGCCCAAAAATTTCTGTAAGCTATACTAACCAATCCTCTTTAACCACCGTTAAATTAATCTTCACTCAGTTAATGGAAGGGTTTGATAACTCCGCGCGTTTCCGGTCCTCCTCTACTGCAAAAGGTGCAGGGCCTCTGGAACCTGGGGCTGTGGAAGTCAATCCCTGGATCGCTTGCAGTAACCTCTGGACTCCTCTCCCGGGGGATGCTGGGAGCAGTATGCAGATGAGCCGTCTGGTCCTCCTTAAGAATTGATTAGCCCCTAGGCTAATTTTGAAGGAGGTCGAGTATTGGAAGGCATATACCCCCTGGATCCAGTGGCAAGAGAGCAGTTGTGTTTTCTGAAACTGGACGTACTTGTTTGTGCCATCTCCAAGCGGATGACTATCCTTGTGGAGGGAGGAGCGGCCTTGAAGGATGCCCACAATAGAAGGATTGAGGCCATCCTTAAGCATTTGAAGCAGTGGCAGTGACCTTGCAGATAGCTTCTTGTTGTTCCCTGGTGGCTCACTCCTGTTTACTTTTCTCTCAGGAGGTCGATGAATCTGGAGTGAATTCCAGGGCAGTTATGGAGTCAGCAGCCGCCTTTTTGGCAGATGTGGGCTGTGATTTAGTCTGCACCTCAGCCAGAGGAGTGGCTTCGGTAATAGCGGCCAGGTGCCAGTTATGGCTGAGAAATTGGTTGGCTGATGCGTCCTCCAAGGCTAACCTTACAAAATTGCCATTTAAAGGCTCTCTCTTGATTGGGAGCGAGTTGGAGAAAATGGCCAATAAGTGGGGCAAGTCCCTGGTTCTTCAGTTGCTAGAGGATAAGAAGCAGATGCTGTGCTCCTTTGGCATGAGGGGTTGTGCTAGAGGATCCAAACGTTTTCTACCCTACAAAGGAGCGACATTTCAGAAGACTCGACCTTTCGGTAGGTCTCAGTCCTTTCGTCCCAGACAGCCCAGATGGGGCTCGAGTACCGGAACCTCCTGAGCTTCCCAATAAAGGTGGTGCTGACCCACCCCCAGGAACAGAAGATGGGGGGGGGGGGCGCCTCATTCTCCTTTATCAGAGATGTGTCAAAATCACATTGGACCACTGGGTCTTGGAGGCGATACGAGATGGATATGTGCTGGAGTTTGTGTTCCTTGGGAAATGTTCATGGTGTCTCCTTGCCACTACCTGCAGAAGAGGCAACCAGTGGAGTGTACATTGTCAAGGCTCCTCAGTCTAAGGGCTGTGGTTCTAGTGCCCACATCTCAAGAAAATACGGGCCGATGTTCCAATTATTTTGTTGTGCCCAAGAAGGAGGACTCTCTTTGTCCCATTCTGGATCTCAAAAGGGTCAACGGTCATTTGCGGGTGACTCATTTTCACATGGACACATTGCACTCAGTGATAATGGCCATGCAGTTGGGGGAATTTCTGACCTCCTTGGATCTGTCTGAGGTGTACCTGCATATTCCCATCCAGCTAGAGCACCAACGTTTTCTGCGATTTGCAGTTTTGGGTCATTATCAGTTTTAAAGCATTGCCTTTTGGCCTAGCTTCCACGTCCAGAACTTTTTCCATGGTTATGATGGTGGTGGCAGCAGAGATGAGAGAGGATGGAATCATGGTACACCCATACTTGGATGACTGGCTGATTCGGGCCAGGTCTCTGGAAGAGAGCCTCCTGGTGATGCGCAAGGTGATCTCCTTGTTGCAGGAACTCGGTTAGATGGTGAATCTGGCCAAGAGTAGTCTTTAGCCATCCCAGTCGCTTGAGCATCTCTGTGTTTGGTTCGACACGAAATTGGGCAGGGATTTTCTGCCGGATGGTCATATTCAAAAATTGTTGGCGCAGGTGAGTCTGATGAACACAATACGCCCTACAGATGCTTGGTTTGATGGCGGCGACCCTGAGAGTGATGCCATGGGAAGGGCACATATGTGTCCTCTTCAGCGCTCCCTGCTGTCTCGTTTGAGCCCACAGTCTCGGGTCTATTCGATTAGACTCCACCTGCCATTGGAGTGGTGGTTACAAGCAGATCTGACAGTGCAAGGGTGCTGGAGTGCAGAAGAGTCTCTCTGGAACATCAGTCAGCTGGGTGGTCCGGTTGGCATGCTTACAGTTCAGAGACAGGTTGTAGGATGGAGCTGTCCGGATAATATCAACGACAGTGGCTTATATCGGCAGGGGAGGAACCAAGAGTCAGCAAGTGTCACAGGAAATAGATCAATTTATGGAATGGCCGGAAGTGCATCTTCAGGAGATTTCAAAGAGCAGACTTTCTCAGCAGTCTGGATCCAAGAGAATGGGTATTGCCAGATGAGGCATTTCAGCTATTAATGGATCGCTGGGGCCTTCTGTTTCTGGACCTGACCATGACTTCTCACAGTGCGAAGGTTCCTCGATTCTTCAGTTGCAGGAGAGATCCGAAGTCATTGGGCATCGATGCTCTCGTGCAGGAATGGCCAGAGGACAAGTTGCTGTATGCCTTCTTCCTGTGGCTCATGTTGGGCAGAATGGTACGGAGGGTCGAGAGTCACAGACGGATGGTGCTTTTATTAGCACCAGATTGGCCCAGGAAATCATAGTATGCAGATCTGCAGAGGCTCCTGGTAGAATCCCACCTCCGGTTTCCAGCACACAGGGATCTGTTGCAGCAGGGGCCTGTTCTTTATGATGATCCAATTCAATTTTGTCTTACAGTATGGCCTTTGAGAGGGCTTGCTTGCTGAAGTGTGTATATTCTTCTGCAGTAATTGCCACCTTGCTGCGAGCAAGAAAGCTCTCCACTTCCTTTAGCCTATGTGCGGGTTTGGCGAGTGTTTTGAGGCTTGGTGTAAAGATCGAGGGGTGCATGCTCATTTTGGAATTTTTGCAGGGTAGATTAAATAAAAGTTTGGCCCTTAATTCCTTGAAGGTACAAGTAGTGGCTCTTGCTTGTTTCAGGGGTCGGCTCATCCACATGTGGCCCATTTCTTGAAAGGAGTGAAACATCTTCATCCTCCCTTGTGGTTACCAGTGCTCTTGTAGAGTCTTAATCTACTTTTGGATTTCTTAGCGGGCCCTAAGTTTCGACCAATGCGTAATCTTTCCTTGTGGTTGCTGACATTGAAAACTGTGTTTTGTGCATAGACTATCCAAGCTTCAGGCCTCGTCTTGCCGGGAGCATTGTACTGTTTCGTCCTTTTTGTCAAACGTGGTCTCTGATTTTCACTTGAATCAGTCCATTTCCCTGTCATCTCTGGATAGGGATAGAGATGTGGAGGAATATCACCTGTTGCAATCCTTGGATGTCAAGGGACATATCATGAGGTATCTGGAGGTTTCTAAAGCTTTCCGGAAGACAGATCACCTGTTTGTTCTCCACAGTGGAGGTAAACAGGGTGAGCTGTCTTCATGGGCTACAATAGGTCGCTGGATTAAGGAGCTAGTCACAGCCACATATGTGGATGTTGAAAAGCCATTACCTAGTCAGGTTAGGGCTCATTCCTTTAGGGCTCAGGCAGTGTCATGGGCGGAAGTTATATTGTTGTCTCCTATCTACATTTGCCGAGCTGTAACATGGTTCTCCTTACAAACCTTTTCCAGGTATTATCGTCTAGATGTGCAGGCCCGGGAGGATGCAGCCTTTGCAC
Organism: Rhinatrema bivittatum; assembly: GCF_901001135.1. Taxonomy (NCBI): domain Eukaryota; kingdom Metazoa; phylum Chordata; class Amphibia; order Gymnophiona; family Rhinatrematidae; genus Rhinatrema; species Rhinatrema bivittatum. The sequence continues at coordinate 119,678,214 of NC_042623.1, forward strand.
GTGTGGTTTTGACTGGACCATGGGCATCCTCCCACCCTATTCGTGGGTAGCTTGGGTACATCCCACTGGTTCTGAATTTATTTGTCTGGACACTAAGAAATGAGAAATTACTGCTTATCTGATGATTTCCTTTTCTTTAGACCAGATAGATGAATTAAGCTTCCTGCCCTTGGTTGCCGAATGATTGTGCGCTGGTTCTCCTGCGTGGCTACGTGTTCCAGGGGTTACTGGTAAGTGTTAATCCAAGCCCTATACTAGTGTTGGTACATTCTTTGTCTGAGCTCAGTGATTTCTGTTGGCCAAGTACTTAAATGGTTATCTGTTATTAATTAAGTTTTTGCTAGTCTGTCCACAGTTGGCTTTTGAAGAGAATACTGGCAGGCTGATGTCACTGCAGGGGGTATTTATATACTGTGATGTCAGCTTTGCTCCATCTCCACCTGCTGGTAGAGGTGCATAACCCACTGGTTCTGAATTCAGCTGTTTGTTCTAAAGAAAAGGAAATTATCAAATAAGTAGTAAATTTCTCATTTTAAAACATTTTTAAAAACTGCTAAAAAATCACTTGTTCAGCAAAGCTTGTAATCAAGTTTAGTTGCATGTGTACTGGTTTTCAGTCTGACAGGCTATTGACATCTTTCCTGTAAACTCATAATTTAGAAGATGGATCATCTTTGTTGTCTTAATATGTGTGGTTTTTAATGTGAAAATTATATGAATGTTTGATATAAGCCACTTAAAATATAGGGTAATATGGCATACACATTTTTAAATAAATGAGCACTCATGGGGCTCTGCAGGTCCAATAGCTCAACTTGTCTCATCTTTTCATCCTCATGTTGCAAGAATACTGTGGTGTTTCCAGCAATCCCTTTTGAACTGCTAAGGCCTAAGCCAGGTCCTCAGGGTCAGGGCCACACACCAGGCTATCAGTATTCTGATCCTAGATTCCTCAGAGCAATTCTCTGTCTCTGTATGCCATGAAACTAGTCTCAGATCAGGCAGACCCTGGGTCTAGGCCCATCAACCCTTTTTGCCTTGACACAGTTCAAGCTTCTCTTACTTGCCTACAAATGTAATCAGTTTGCAGCTACACATTACCTATCTTTTCTTCTCTCTCCCTAATCCTATTTTGTGAACTCTGTTCATCGGACATATCACTCTTATCTATGCCAGTCTCCTCCACTGCAAACTCCTGATTCCACACTTTCCACCTTGCTGCACTGTATGCATGATCTAGATTTTGAATGTGTGTCATGCTCCCTCTCTGGCCATTTTCAAGTTCAATTAAAAGCTTTTTTGAGGTTGCTTTTAAATCCTAACCACTTCTGAGCAACAAATGCATTTCCCATAGACTCATTTTTGTTTGTCTTGAATAGATTGTAATTTCCATGGAGAAGACACTCTCTGTAGAGCAGTGTGTATGTCATATTGTGCTTTAAAAATGATAAAAAAATAGTAGTAGAAATCAGCCAATAAAATTGTCCTAGTTCAGACAATCAATTGATCATGTTGTACCTGAATAAGAGGAGAGGAACAAGCTGTAACTTCCTGTAATTGGTTAAGGTGGGCCATCTTTCATGGACTATCCCCAGCTACATACCTGGAAGTAAGGCAATATTTTTTAAGACAAATTCAGTCAACCCCTATGAATGATCCCTAGATCAAGATGTGGCAAAACGTATCTTCCTTGTGTAGGCCATGCCGAGGTGGACCTGCTTGCAACAGCCCAGAAATGGAAGGTACCAGTCTTCTACTCCGGAGAAGACCAGCAGGCAGACACGTTACTCCTTTCACTTGAGAACAGGAATCTATATGCATATCCTCCTATACCTCAGGTGGCCAAAAACTTGAAAAAAAACTCAGAACTATTTGGTGAACTATGATCGTTAAGTTCCTTTTTGTTTTAAGATTTATTTTAAACTCTTAAAAGGATTTGTACCTCAGGAAACCAAATTACAAACTTTCTCAACTTCTTATCACACAGCCAAGGACTTTTGCTCCATCCCATTATCCAGTTTCTGGCCTTATAGTCTGGATATTTTGATGGCGGGGGTGTTAAATACTATCTCTTTTTTAAAAAGGTGTCTACAATCTTTCTGTATTCTGGAAAGGAATTACCCCAGGAAGTCTTATAGCTTTAAATGGAGGAGGTTGCCATGTGGTTTGAGGGTAAATCCCTAGATTCCTTCTCTAGCCCCATACAAAATCAGCTTGATTGACTTGTTACCTCTTTTAGATTGTGTCCTTTAAAAAGCATCTCTATAAGGGTTCACTTCTGTGCAATTTGTGCTTGTCACCAGCATGAAGAAAGAAATCCCATTTTGCTATAGCCATTGTCAACTGAAACCTATTAAGTCTCTTGCAGTGTCATGTGGTTCTCACCAGCTGATGAAAGCCCCCTTTGAGCCTCTAAACTCTTGTGAGGTGAAGCAATTGCCTTGGAAGGTTACTTTTTTGGTTGTGGTCTTTTCGATCCACAAAATTAGTAGTTCCAGTCCTTAGTGGCTTATCCCCCTTATAGCAGATATCATCTTAATAGGGTAGTGTTTGCATATGTTCCAAGTTCTTCCTATAGTAGTGTTTGATTTCCATCTCTTTTACTCATATCTTTCTGCCAACATTTTTCCCTAGCTGGGGATTGGTAGAAAGCAATTACCTACTATCTGGATTGGACTTAAACCCATAGAAAATCTATCATCTTTTTCTTTCTTTTGACCCTAATAGGTCTGGGAGTTTGATGAAAAAGCATATCATTTTTTTAAACTTATTTTATTGAAACAACAATAGTACATGAAAAAGAGTACATAATAGTCCATGACTTATTGCTGGGAAACATTTAGCTCGATTTCATAAGCAAGGTTAAAATCAGTAGCTAATTATTCTTAGCAGGACTATAGCAACTTAACAATTACACTTTTTCTGTTGTCTTCTATCAAATGTATATTCTTTCTCTCCATTATACTATAATTCTCCACTATGGGGGTAACCTCTAGCATAACCAATTGTATTCACGCCAACCTCCTGATATTTCTTAACATACTGGGATGTAAAACTTCTGTGCAAAAAACAATCTAATAGTCAAAAACAAAACATTTTTAAAAATAATTATAGAGAGAGAGTATGGTAGTTTCACATTTTGACCCCTTAGTAATATACCAAATTAATGGTGCTACTACTGGTCTAGTTTTTCATAATCATTAACATACCACCTTCCTCCCTTATAAAAAGCCAGAAAATCCCACTAGTGACAACTTGAATATATATATATATATATATATATATAGTGATGCATTCTTCTTGTGCAAAAATCAATTCTTTTCAATTCTTTTAACTTTCAATCTATTACTCCATCTTAAACATGTTAGAAAATCTTCCCGTGCTTAGCTTGAATAATCTTTCATCTCGCAAGAAGGACCTCCTGACACGGCCATGTTTCGAAATCTTTGATTCCTTCATTAGGGGAAACTGTAATCTCCTACTTCCTTCCAGGTGACTGGCTTAGTTCCCGTCTATGTATATGTGTGTATATATATATATATGTAAAAATATAAGTAAAAAAGTATTCAAGTTGTCACTAGTGGGATTTTCTGGGTTTTTATAAGGGAGGAAGGTGGTATGTTAATGATTATGAAAAACTAGACCAGTAGTAGCACCATTAATTTGGTATATTACTAAGGGGTCAAAATGTGAAACTACCATACTCTCTCTAATGTTTTAAAAAAGTGTTTTGTTTTTGACTGTTGGACTGTTTTTTGCACAGAAGTTTTACATCCCGGTATGTTAAGAAATATCAGGGGGTTGGTGTGAATACAGTTGGTTATTCTTTCTCTCCAGCAAGCATTAGCTGGATTATTCATAAGCAATTCTTTGAATCCTCAAAGTAAATTATGGTTAGAATATGTGCCTTCTGTATGAGAGACAGATACCAGAAAATGTCAAGTGTATGGTCAAAATTTTTAAAAGTTGTGGGGTGTAAAAAAACCTCTTAGGTGTGCAAAATAATAGTGCCAGTCTTGGGGTGACTGGCAGCCATTGTGCAATGATGGTGCAGCAGAGTAGAAGAGTCTGGGGATCACTCCTATCACTGGAAGACCTGGGTCTGTGAAGGGGTAAGGGTTGGGATGGGGGAATTCTGGGGGACCTTTGCTTAAGCGGGCTTGGTAGGAGGGTGAGAAACAGGACTTGATGTTTGGGAGTTTCCTGGAGGCCAAAAGTCCTTTGTTTAAGTGGGGGTGAGGGGGATGAAGGACCAGAACTGGGACTCAGCACTCGGAGAGGGGCAGGGATCTGGGACTCATTTGTTTAAGTGGGTTTGGTTAGGGGGAGAGATCAGAATGGGGCCTCGAAACTTTTATTCAGCGAAAAATTGGTGGTTAGAAGCTGCATGTTACAGCCCAGTCTGTTGGGGACTGGTAGGATGTGCATACACAGCCCACCAGCCACACATTGCACTCTGCCATGCACGTTCTGGCCAAGCCTATTTAGAAGTGTGGAGCGCATACGCATCCCAGCAATAGATGGTATCCAGCCAGCTGAGCTCAAGCATATTATTATATAGATACAGCTTTCCAACAAAAGAATAGGTTTGGATAGTCTGATCTTCATGGCCTCATTGAAGGGTCAAGCCCTACTCCATTCCTCCTAGGACCTGCTTTATTATTTTGGGTTGTCTTCCCTGTTCTATGAAAAGAATATTTTCCCAAACAGAAATATTTTGTGCTTGTTGACAGATTATTTTATTGATCCTCACCCATTTTTCTAGGGAAGACACCATTAGTTGGGAAGTGGTAAGTGTGATTTAGTAAACCTATCTGGATTCAGAGAAAGCAAAATTGCTTACCTGTAAAAAGTGTTCTCTCAAGATAGCAGTTCAAAACTTATACAATCCCTCATTTTTCTCCTTTGGAGTTGTTCTTCCCTTAGTCAAAGCAAATATTCAGAATTGAAGGGAGCCGCAGAGCCCCAGCAGCACAGGAGCTACTGCACTTGGGTCTTGAAAAACCCTTGGGTCTTTTCCAGAAAGCTCTGGAAGAATATGTTCGGCATCAAGCACAGTCACATGATCCATGTATATGACTGGTGAACTTCTTTCTTAAGAGAGCACCTGTTGCAGGTAAGCAACTTTGCTTTATCTAACAGTAAAGTCCGCTATTTTGACACTATTACTCAATTTTTATTCTTCTCTCTATATGGACTTCTCTGTTTTTGTAATATAAGAGGAAAACTAGAGCCCAAAAACACTTTGAATAGATATTTTAGGTTTCTAGTTGCATGAACTTCTTATTACCTCTCAAACTCCTGCTGGGAAAATTAAACAATGATGCACTGAGTATTCCTCAGATATTACTACTACCAAACCAGTCCTTCAGTATTGTTCACCTGCATGGAAAGGTATTGATGTTATCTAATCATGAACCAGGTAATGTTTCATGTGTCTAGCAAAAATTGTCAGCTTTGGTTATTGTTACTGACTTTTTTCATTTGGGTATAATAAAACTAAAGCTTTCAAGGTAATGCAGATTGAGCATACACAATAGTAAATGAAAAGGAAATAAAATTGAAATATTGCTTTCCTGGTTATATTGGAAAGTTTTGCCACAGTTTTGTTAAGAGCTGCGGTTAGGCAATTAAGTCTAAAAGAAAATAAATTTGTTTCTTCTGATATGAATCTTACAGGTATTGGTGATAGAACAGAAAAATGAAGATGGTACTTGGCCTAGAGGTCTTCCAACAAACAAGTAAGTCTGTGTTCTAGTTCTACATTTAAGCTGGCAGCTTTAATTTAATTTAAAATAATTTATAACTTGTCAAATACAAAGCAACACACAGCAATAATAACATTTACAAACAATACAGTAAACACATTTTCATTTTCCTGCATAAGCTGGTTCGGTTTCGTGTTTATATTAGAATATACAGTAGTAAGTCGTAGTTGTTTATATTCAAAGGTTGCTGAGTGAACACACACAAATGTATCATCAGTACTTGTAGTATTTTTTTATGCTGATTCTTCAGCTGAGCAGATGAATACACAATTTGACCATTATACATTTGTGGGAAATTCAAATACATATTTAATATATATAAACAACACTTTTCCATGGATTTTATCCTTTCCATGTAAAAAATTAGAGAAAATTTGTTTACTAGCTGGTAAGTAAGATATGCTCCCTCTTCTTTGTAGAACGTTGATTTTGTTCTCAACCAAGCAGGGCTGAATTAGCTATGACATGGGTAATGTTATCCTATGGTGTTGACAAGGATTGCTCTCTCAAAGCTCAAAGTTTTAATAAGCATGTGTACTAGTTCCCACATGCAAGTGTTGCCTCATAAGCCCCTTGGTCTTTTTTGTCGGAGCTATTGCATAGATGTGTACCCATTCTCTCTCCTAAAATGTTATAAAAGTTACTTGAGGCCTAGCGCCTCCTATTTTCTCACCTTATTGCTTAAAACTGTTTTCACTATTGGCTCAGCAACCCCCTCAACAGAATTAAGCTCTACCCAAAATTAAAAAAAAGGAAAAATGTCCGCATGGCAAGCTGGTTTAAGGCCTGTATCTGTGAATGCTGAATGTCTAACATGAATACTCACTTCATATGTTATCGATACTTGGGCCCATATTACAATGCCTCAGATTGTTACATCTGTGATCACATGTACCCCAGAGCGCAGTAATATCTTGCCTGGAAGATTGAGGCCCTTCAGAAGGTGCCAAAGTGTAAGAGTGCCAAGCTTCAGCATAAGGCTGAGAATCTGAGCCACCTCTGTTCGTGGAATAAAGTGTCTTCAGGTTCCCAGCGCATGGAGTAAAGGAAGGACAGTTCCCCTTGTCCCTGCAAGCATGGAAAGGCTCTCAAGACTTCCTCCTCCCACTCCCCATGGCATCTGAAACAGGATCTGTCGCAGGTTGGGATGAGCAGGGTGCTAAAGCTATCAGCACCGGATGAGGCACAGAAAGAAGGCTCTTGTGCAAGGGGACCACCTTCGGGGCCATCTCAGTCAGAGATGGAAAAGAGCTCGGTGCCACCAGAACAGGGCTCCACAGATGCGGGCCCTTCTTTGACACCAAAACAACCTTTGTTGGCATAGATGATATTTTTGTGTATTGTATGGAAGATCCCCTTTGTGCTGAGTCACTTCTGCGCGAATCCGAGTAGTACTAGAATGCCGTCTGCCTTGTCGGTGCAAAGCGTGCACTCTAAAGCACCATTGTTGCACTTGATGCGGATAATTGCAGCACTGTCTGTGGTACTGGATCAGAATGTTTCAACACAGATATTCATTAGTCCAGCAGTAGATGTCATGGCATGGAAGGAATTACCAGTGCTTTAAGTGTAATGGAGTGTGATTCTTCCCCCAGTCAGGTGGTAGCCCAGTTATTGGGGTTAGTGAAGAATTTATTTGCTACCTGAAGACAGAAGAGCAGGGTTAGAGCATTTTTCTGCATAATGGAGAAGCTCCAAGTCCTAGGCTGGTGCATATTTTGCCACAAGAATTACCAGCTTTGAACATAAAACCTCACCAGGAATTACTAGATTCTTCTTTGGGGGAATCCTTTCACAGATCAGAGAGTAAAGAAGTAGGCTCAAATCCAGTCTGAGGTTCTTCTGGATATCTCCCCTCCAGGTCAACAGAGGTCTCTGCCTCAGTTGCCCTCTTTATCATCGGGGTCATTTCTTGGCATTCCCTCGTGGTCAAGAAATAAGGAAGATTCTATGGGGATTCCTTCTGACTCCCTGCCAGACTTACCACAGCACCTCTCCTACAGAGGATCTGTGTTTCAAATTCTTGGATAAGTTAGCGAAGATTCATGGCTTCAGTGTCAGAAAGGAAATGGACCAAGAACAGACATCTTTGGGCTCCTTCAATTCTTGCAACCTCCAGTGGATTCTGCAGCTTTCCCAGTTCATAAGCTTCTCCAGGTCCTCTGGATAAGGATGTGGCAAAGGCCCATATTGTGCTTTCTGGTTGCCTGGAAACTGGGCTTAAATTATAAATTATAGAGTGCAAACTGATCCTGGGTTTTGGATTATTAGTCCAAGTCCTTCACCACTCTGTGATGGTTGAATCAGCATTGAAGCTTGTTAAACACATCTGTGACTATTCCAACATACTCCCAGGAAAAGATCCAAAGGTATTGCACACATTCAGCAAGAGTGTCTTCCAGAGTTCTGAGTTGCATGCCCGGATTGTGGTTTACCAGCTCTAAAAGCTGTAATATCTACATGATTGTGTGCAGAAGTTGAAGCCCTTAAGAGTCATCAGACCTGGAGCAGGCACATGTTTGTTCGGCAGCGGAAGTCGCAGAAGAATGCAAAAATCTTCTTAACCATTTCATCCATTAAGCTTTTGATACCGCCAGAACTTTGGGGGCAGCCAAAGCAAGAATTGGTTTCCATATGTCATCTATTAGTTCAGTCTCCAATCCCATGGGAGTATCGTAGAGATTTATAAACACAAGCTGCAGTCTGGACTCTGCGCCCTACCCCCTCCATAAGAGAACTAGCACTACACAGAATGTATCTTACCTTTTACATGCGATCTTAAGCTAGAAGCTCATGTTCACTTGTTTCAGAATAGAGATTTATTCTAAGGCATTAGGTTACCAGAACAAACACTAACAATTTAGCAATCCTAGAAGCTTATAATCAATCCTTAACAAATAATGCACTTATGGTGAATAGCTTAATAGGTAAGAACAAATTAGCAGCAGCATAATACATCCTCCTAGCTAGAACTTGCTTATAATATACAGTGTAAACAGTTCTAACTGACTAGACCCCAGACACGAATCAGGATCTAAACCCCAGTCTCACCATTTTGAAGATTCTTCTTGTCTGAATTGTGAGAGAAGCTGAAGGTCCTGAACTCTGTTTCTGTCAATGTGAAGCAGACTGTGAGTTTTTGCACCTGGATGAAGGGCAGAGAATTCCCCTAGTTCCTTGAGAAGAACCAGGCACACTTATCCCTGGCTAAAGTAGCGGGGCTTGAGACACACAAGCAATGCTCCAAGACACTGGACTTCATCTAGCAGCTTAATTGAAGGGTGGGCAAAGAGTGATGACTCAGATGGCTTCTTGCTGGTATGAATGGAATCTTTTTAGTCAAATCCATGAGCTCCTCTTCCTAGCTGCTTTTAGGAGATAGCATATGAATATTCAGTAGCTTCATGTATATGAAAACAGAGACAGGTGTCACATTGTGATTGTTTCTTTCATCACTTCACCCCCCCCCCCCCCCCCCCCGACATCTTAGCTTTCATCCCCTCCCTCCCGGAGGGCCAACCTTCTGCTGCATGGCAGCTGACCTGTGATTTGGTTTGGATATGATGTCTCCTTTCTTGATTGGAAGCTGGGTTGCCAGGTACTTCTGAGCCTTGCTGAAGCTTAAAGTCTGTCTGTCTCTTACATACCACAGCAGGCCAGAATTATGTTGGCCCTTCTCTAATTGCTGAGAGAAGATTTTGTTCTTTAACAGAGGCTTAAACAGTGTGCTTTTGGCACAGGAGATAAGTCAGTCATGTATAGCAGCTTTATCAGAAGTTCAGCATCTCTATTTCTGAAATGCAGACCAGGGTCCAAAATGTGAAGTAAAAATCCATTATGCTGTATGGACAGTAGTTTAACTTATAGTTTATTCCTACAACATCTCTAACCCTCATCATACAGGAGAAAGGTAGGCTTTGCTATCTCAATCTGACAGCCCTGGCATGAATGTTCAATGCCCAGTCTCCTCTTTGCTCTTTCCGAAGGAAGTGAAGGGCCATGCTGATTTCTGCCAGAAAGCCTTGCACTAGGAGGTCCTACCAATTCAAGTGGAAGAGGTTCTCAACTGGTGTAAGACAGCTATCTAAACCCCTTCTTCTATGGCCCAAGTCTTTACTTCTGTATTTATTCTTACTTTTGGCTTCCAGCCTTAGCACTTTTGGTGAAAGTTTGTCTCAGTGCCGTTGCAGTATATCATCAACAGATGGAAGATGCTCTAATCTCTCTTCACACTTTGGTATTCAAATTCATGAAAGGATTGTGGCATTCCAGGTCTCGAGTCAGTAACCCTCCAGTGCCTTGGGACATCAATATAGCACTGGCTTAACTTATGAAACCTCTTTTAGAACCTTTTGAGTTAATAGGCTTAAACTATTTTTCTTGGAAAGAAGTGTCCCTTTTACTTATTTCTGTTCAAAGAATAACAGTCTCTGGTCTCCTATTCATCATACCAACATATCCTGGATGGGCAGTAACTTTGGGCACACAGTTCTGTACATCCTGTTCTCCCAGTAGTTCACTCTCTACTTGAGGGACTGGATTGTCTTTAAGTGTTTCTGCTGTATATCCCTCAGCTTGTGACTCCCTACTTGTTATGGTTAATTCACCCCTGCTTGTCAATGTCAAAAGTAGGTTTGCTTACCTATATATAGGCTTCTCCATAGATGGCAGGATGACTTAGCCATGCTCATTACCCATTTGCCACTCTGGAGATTTGACTACCTTACTAAAGTTTTAGTTCTGTAAGAGACCGAGGGGCTCTCGATCGAGGCATATGCATGTGAACAACCATGTATGCTTAGTAAAATTTACTGAGCTTTGAGAGATGGGTCCATGTTGGTGCCATTGGATGATGTCACCCATGTGTCCTGGCTAATTCATCCTGCTCTTTATGGAGAAACCTGTTTACAGGTAAGCAAACCCGTTTGTTCTGTTTTATAGACTGCATACAGTGAAATTCACAGTAATAAACGCATAAATATTGCAAAACTGTAAAGCTCAAAAGTCTCAATATTATAGTAAAAATGAAACAACTATATAACAATTGGCAGTGATCCCAGATAGCAGTTGGCTTGTAGAAACGCAGATTATTTTTGTGTTTTCTAAGTACCCTGTAGTCAGGATCAGAAAGGGGAAACTAACAAATAACTATCCACGCTTGGTTTGATAGATACATTTGTTTTGAGGACCCTTCTACTGAGTTGTCTGCTGAACTTCTGAAGACAACTTCCTGCACATTTCTACTCATAGGTAGTTTGGACACTCAGCCCTGTACTTTTCTACTTGACAAAGATTGTGAGGCTATCTGGCGACCTTTCTTCTTTTGATTCTGCTGTAGAGCTTTGCAGATCTTCAGTGAATAGGACGCTGAATGAGCAGGCACTGACAAACACTCTGGAGGCATAGAGGGCTTCCCTAGGAATGAATTGTGGTTTAGGGGAGATTCCTGCATTGGAACTATTGGATATTTTAAAGCAACAATGCAAAGAACACAAAAGGTGAAAGAATATGCTTTTATACAATATATAAAAGATCTCACTTTGAAAAAAAACAATTAGGGATGCTGACTAAAATTAAAATTAGAGTAATTTAGTGAATCACTGTCATATATAGGCACAGACTACAAATAGCTTGTGTTTTAATGCCTTAAATGTGCACAAAGGTATAACCATCAGTCAAAAGGTGCTTGTTAACATATCAGGACATTTTTTTTAGTATGGTTTTCTTTTACATATAAAATCTTTTATAGTTTCATCATTACTTTAGTATCATATTGTACATTTAACCTTGTACCTTAGATGCTCATTGTATTGCTTTTCCTTCCGGGATATCAGAGATGTTGAAATCCTTGAGTACAAATGCGATTTAACAAATGTCCAACCTGACACTACAATGTTTCGAAAGAAACTTTCTTCTTCGGGGGAGGTCTTAATCACATTGCTCATATTCCAAAGTCAGTCTTACCTTCTTTTACCTTTGAGAAAAATAATTTTATCTGACGTCCTGTCTTGGGTTGACTGTAGACTCTTCCTAAAAAAATTGGAATTTGATAAATTATGTTCATCTCAATTTAGAGCTATCATCAGAGTCACTTCATGAATCATCAGATAAGGCAAAGGTGACTTTTTAGATCTTTGTGTGGACTCCAATTGTGATGTACAGTTCAACCATGGATATTATTTAGATAGTGAGTAATCCTGTTGATCTCAATAAAACTGGGTAGTTTTGCCTCCTTAATTTCCAATATGAATGTGTCTATAGTTTGTTGTTATTCCTTTAATGATGTAAAAAGTTCTAATGATATTTTGTTTGTAATCTTCTTATACAGCCTCAATCTCCGCTTTAATTTCCTCATAAACTTGTGTAATCTATAATAAAAGAACATTAGATCTAAAGTGCATTTATTAAGGATTGCTGCCCACTTAGGGGGTCATTTATCAAAGTGCTATATGGTGTTTTCGCATGCGTTAAGGCATTTTCGCATGCAAAAGCACCATAACGTTTGGTGTGATGCAAATGAGAAAAAGGGGAGGATATTGGGGCGGGAATTTTGTCCACGTGGGATGGGCTCACAGTTTTGCGAAGCCGTATCGTACGGCTTTAACGCAAATTTTAAGTACACCTTTTTCATTTGCGTAAAGCCGTACGAAAGGGCTTTATTGTAGTTGCGATGTGTTTTGCACATGCTGTTTTGAGTGGTTTTATGCTCCTGGAGAACCAGCCAAGCTATCAGGGCCCTCCTGGGGGGAGGGGGGGGGAGAGACACTGCCTAGCCTTAATTCCCTCACGCTAGATAGGTATTTATATCTCTATGAGAGGCCCACCTAGTAACTCGAGGAGAGGTTTAAGTATTAGTGTAGGGATTAGGGGCCACTTTGACATTCAAAGTGAGACGTACAAACAGAACAGTGCTCTCTTGTGAAGATTTGATGACCTTCGGCATGAGGAAACTCACCCAGAGATGAGATTTGTGCAATGTTCTCTCAACCTAGCTTGATGGACTACACCTAAACCTCACCCTGAGTTACTAGGTGGGCCTCCCATACAGATATAAATACCTATCTAGCGTGAGGGCATTATGACTAGTCTCTCTCTCTCTCTCTCTCTCTCTCTCTCTCTCTCTCTCTCTCTCTGTCTCAGCTTAAACCTACTAAACATGGTCCCCCCAGTGGTTGTATGTAGGAAATACAACAATTTTGGCACGTATCGCAAAGTGCGAAAAAGTTATCGCAATTTGCACTAAGGTAGCGCTTTGCATAGGTATTTATTACCATAAAAACACCCCTTTTCCAATCGCATGAGATATTTAGTGCATTTTGATAAATCCAGGCCTTACTTAGGAATTCTGTATTCTCAGTGAATATCCACAGTTCCTTTTTAATTTTAAAGCCCCTAGGTGGTGTTTATTGTTTGACATACTTATTCAAAATTGAATCATGTAATTCTGCTCTGGCTGTGTGTTTATGTAATACAATGAGCATCTAAGATTAGCATTGTGCTGTACATTTAATTTTGTACTTAAGTGACAGTGAGACTAAGTTTTTATATGCAAAAGAAATATGCTAAAAAAAATGTCCTTATCTGTATGTTGTCAAGCAACTTTTGACCAATGATTATACATTTGTGCACATTTAAGGGATTAAAACACAAACTGTTTGTGCAAGCCCTGTGCCTATATATGACAGTCATTCACCATGTTAATCTAATTTGAATTTTAGTCAATATCCATAATTGTTTTGTTGCAAAATGAGATCCTTTATATATTATATTAGATATTGTGAAGCATCATTCTCTGTTGCCCCTCTGAATGTAGAGGTTGCAAATGTCTCCCTTCGGCTGCTGTTGACACAGTTTTGTCCATTGTTACCTCTATAGCAGGGGTCAGGAACCTTTTTGGCTGAGAGAGCCATAAACGCCACATATTTTAAAATGTAATTCCATGAGAGCCATACAATATGTTTAAAACTAAATACAAGTAAATGTGTGCATTTTATGTAAGATCCCACTTTTAATGTACAATAAGTCTCTGAAAATATTACACCAGGCCTTAAGACACCAATACATCTCCTATTAGGAAAACGGACCAAGTCAGGCTGCTATAGAGTCCTACACAGAAACAACACGCCAGCAGAAAACCTCACCTGAATCACGTGCTGTCCCTCACCTAACATAGAATAAAGAGACCAAAACGCATAACAAGAAGCATGCAGAAAAAACTGAATTGGAAACTGCAACAAGCCAGAGTCTCTGTATGCAGTGTAACAAAGGAAAAAAGAAACATCACCCATCCTTATAAAACAAATCAAGAAATATAAAATCATCAGCAGTAAAACTGTACTAACAAAAAGAACATATTTCGAAACAGCTGATGAGAGGAATATCCAATAATTAAAACTCATATAAAACATTTCCAGACACCAACAAAATATTTCAAAATAGCAGACACAAAGATCCAGTAATGAAAAATAATAAGGATACAAAAATTTATTTGCTCTGCATACCTGGGAACGTTTGATATCCAGGTGTCCTGAGATTGTTCTGAATTAGCAGGAGGTGGGGTGGTTTGCTTGGAACTTTCTCCTCTCTCAGTCACATACCAGCGCTCTCTCTCACACTGGCTCTCAATGACACACCTATACACACATGCTCTCAGTACTCACATATACACATGTTTTTTCTCACTCACTTATATAGGCTCTTAATTACACATTTACACACATGCTGTCTATCTTTTCACGCTTACACACACACACAGGCTTTCAATCACATAAATACATGCTGTCTTTTTCTCTCACACACAGACTCTCATTCACATGCTTACAAACATGTCCTCTCTTTCTCTCATTTACACACAGGCTCTCAATCACATACTCACATGCTCCCTCACCTAAATCAGCTCTCAATCACACACAGACACACATGGTCTCTCTCTCTCATTTAAACACAGGCTCTCAATCACATACTCACATGCTCCATCACCTAAACCAGCTGTCAATCAGACACAGACACACATGATCTCTCTCTTACTTATACACACAGGCTCTTAATCATACATACACATGATTTCTCTCACACACAAAGGATCTCAATCATACACACATACTCTTTCACACAAACAGGTTTTCAATCACAAACTTACACATACAGGTTCCCAATGGTAAACTTACATTCATGCTCTCTCTCTCACAGGCAGGCTCTCAATCACAGACATACTCTCTTTCACATGTACAGGCTCTCAATCATTCACATACATGCAATCTCACTCACACACACAGGATCTCAAACACACACGCTTGCTCGCTCATTCACTCTCTCTCTCCCCCACCCCCACCCCAGGAACTCGCGGCAGCAGCAGCCTCCTCCCAACACTAACCTCCTTCATTTTCAGCCCTCGCGGAGGCGGAGTCCCATCGGCCGCGGTTGAAACTCTTCATTTTCCTCCGAGCCGCGCTGCAGTCTTCTTCCCACAAGCGTGGCCTCTTCTTCTCGCGCAGGCACCCGATGCTCACCACTTCCTCTTCCGGGCCGCGGGAAGAAGAGAGCACGCTGGTGCCGCTCAGCACCGGCGTGCTCTCTTCTTCCCGCGGCCCGGAAGAAGAAGTGGTGAGCATCGGGTGCCTGCGCGGGAAGACTCCCGCGCAGGCACCCGATGACTCCAGCGCTGGCACCCGGCTGACTCCAGTCATGCCGCTGCCGGCGTGCTCTCTCCTCCTCCTCCTCCCCCCCCCCCCCCCCGCGGCCCGGAAGAGGAAGTGGAGAGCATCGGGTGCCTGCGCGGGAAGAAGAGACCACACTAGCGTGGTCTCTTCTTCCGCGCAGGCACCCGATGCTCACCACTTCCTCTTCCGGGCCGCGGGGGGGGGGGGGGGAGGAGGAGAAGAGAGCACGCCTGTGCCGCTGACTCCAGCTGTCCCGCCGCGTTCCGCCCGGGCTGACAGCATTTTAAGCCCGGGCGGCGGAGGACCGGGGAGCAGCTGGGTCAGCGGGGAACCGCGAAGTGTGGCGACACTTGTCTGCGAGCCAGATGCAGCCCTCAAAAGAGCCATATCTGGCTCGCGAGCCATGGGTTCCCGACCACTGCTCTATAGTTTCACCACTTGAAGATCCTCCTTGGTTACTGTTGAACTTTGATAGTGTAAGTAAGCAGGAAATTTCCTTGCCGCCAGGATCATATCTAAACATCTGGGAACTTGTTCTCTTCTCTGATGATGCTATGGGAGATGATGGCTTGTATTGATTATACCCTTAAGGCAAAACTTCTTGATAATCAATTGGATGTAAAAGCTTTACAAGAAAGTTCAAAAGGAGGGAGATTCTTTACAGAAGATTGAATCTGGAGCAGAAAGGTTAGAAACTAAGATGTTGGGGTCAGTTGCATTATCAGCTTCTCTTGTGAAGGGCAGTATATATTTAAAAGGGAAAGTTGAGAATCTGGAAGATGTAGACAAAAATTAAATATTCTGGATGATGAACTTTCCAAAAATGTTGGTTCTGCCAATTTAATTATTTCAATAAGATAATATCCCACAAAACAGGCAATTAGGAACAAAGTGTCCCGGTAATCATTTATTCGCAACCTGTTTTACAACTTACAATTTTTTATTCATAGCGACCCAACCTTGTGCTATCAGTTTACATACACTTTATTGATACGTTCTTAAAACACTAACTCCAACATTTAGGAATGTAATTCCCAATAACCTCATTCATACAAAACCCTCATCCACGCCTTATACATACATCACCCACCATATTACCATCCCCACGTTTAAAACATATATTAAAAAATTCCTGATCTCAAAATTCCAAATATTGTATAACATATATTTTATATCATTCAAACATATGTAACATTTCCTTCACTTTGCATATAATTTTGTTTCTTTTTTACACACGATTTTATCCTTAAACATAGGTAAATTTGCTTTCACTTTACATATAATATTATTTCCTCCTTTATCCTCAAACGCTGGTATATTTTCTTTCACTTTACATACGATCTTATTTCCTCTGAGAGCCTCGTTTCGCCTTGTACCACAAGGCTTCTTCAGGGAGATTCAATAAACCAACCCTCTTTTTTCACAAATCACCCCCGTATTCTGTTCTTAATATCCTTAATTCTTAAACATGGTCCAGGTCGCAAAATTCCACCTCTATTAGAAGCAAATTAAATCCATTTGTAACCACTTTTATAATCATTTTATCATTCTCCTAGAAGCCAACAATAACTCCTATACTTCTGAATATTTTACTGTATGTAATACTGGTGCAGTAACACAAAGTATTCCCATTCATTGTTTTACCAAACAATGTGGAGAATGCTCAGTTTGTAAACATGTTCTTAGCAATAAATCGTTCTGCATTCCCCATTTGAAATTTCCACATATTATCAAAGGACATTTTACGTGCAATTCTAGTAAAGTAATCTATGCAATTATATGCCCATGCAATTTGGTTTATATTGGGCATACTAAGCGGACCATTAAAACACATATTATTAAACACAAAAGTCGCCTGAACTGGCAAAGTTGGTGCACCTCTAGTAGCTCATTGGCAGGCAATGGAACATAAAATCGAACATTTAAAGTTTTTTGTTATACAGCAATGTAAAATTAACCAACAAGGGGCAGAAACCAGGTTACTTAAGAAAATTGATCAAAGGTACATATTTAATTGGAGAACTTTGGTCCCCTTTGGGCTCAATGAAGAATTAGAATGGGAGTTTTTTTATGGATCACTGTGAAGTGATATGTTTAATGCTACCATCTGGGATTTCATAAAGTTTGTTGAAAATCTGTATACTACATGGTTGCCAGGTAGGGTGACGTGGGAGGTAGTTTAAGTGTTTTATTGGATAGAAAGGATTTACATAGGACTTTGTGGATGAAGTGATGATGTTTAGTGTTACCATCTAGGTGTTAATAAAGTTGGTTGAAAATTTGTAAACTACCTGGTTGCCAGGTGGGGTGATGGAGGCAGCCCAAGTGTCTCATTGGATAGTGCGGATTTAAATAGGGCTCGGTGGTTGAAGGATTGTTAATGTGTTCAAATGCTGTGGATGCTCTCAGCGTATGGAGAAATGTCGGGGTGAAAATTGTAAAGAGAGGAGAGCTGGCGCAAAGACTGTTAAAGAAGGCATTTTGATGTTCGAATAGTAAGTAGTTTTTGTTGATTTGAGATGTTTGTTCATGAGGTTGAGAGTACTAGGAAATTACAGCAAGTGATTATGTTGCAGATTGAAGAGAGTCAATTTATGGTGATATGAGCAAGGGGAGGTATCCCGAAAAGCCCTGAGACATGATATTTGAATAGTAAGTAGTGTTTTGTCATGTAAAGGAAATGGCAGGGTTGATAGTGAATTGTAAAATTATTTAGAGTATTTGTGTTTTAGGCTGAGGAGAAGAAGATCAGTGCAATATCTGTGAGGGAAGGTATACCTGTGACTCAAATGTCTGAATAGTAAGTAGTTTCCAGATATAGGGCTAGCTGCAGGGTCACTAGTAATGTTAAATCGGTGTTAATGTCTATGCTTCAGTTTAGAGAAATGTAGGTTATAGTGTTTATGCTTTAGTTTAGAGAAATGTAGGTTTGGTAAAACAATGAATGGGGAAAAATGAATGGGAATACTTTGTGTTACTGCAACAGTATTACATACAGTAAAATAGTCAGAAGTATAGGAGTTATTGTTGGCTCCTATGAGAATGATAAAATGATTATAAAAGTGGTTAAAATGGATTTAATTTGCTTCTAATAGAGGTGGAATTTTGTGACCTGGACCATGTTTAAGAATTAAGGATATTAAGAACAGAATACGGGGGTGATTTGTGAAAAAAGAGGGTTGGTTTATTGAATCTCCCTGAAGAAGCCTTGTGGTACAAGGCGAAACGAGGCTCTCGTTGGAGGAAATAAGATCGCATGTAAAGTGAAAGGAGGAAATAAGATCATATGTAAAGTGAAAGGAGGAAATAAGATCGTATGTAAAGTGAAAACAAATTTACCTATGTTTAAGGATAAAATCGTGTGTAAAAAAGAAACAAAATTATATGCAAAGTAAAGGAAATGTTACATATGTTTGAATGATATAAAATATATGTTTAAGAGATATACAATATTTGGCATTTTGAGATCAGGAATTTTTTAATATATGTTTTAAATGTGGAGATGGTAATATGGTGGGTGATGTATGTATGAGGTGTGGATGAGGTTTTGTATGAATGAGGTTATTGGGAATTACATTCCTAAATGTTGGAGTTAGTGTTTTAAGAACGTATCAATAAAGTGTATGTAAATTGATAGCACAAGGTTGGGTCGCTATGAATAAAAAATTGTAAGTTGTAAAACAGGTTGTGAATAAATGATTATCGGGACACTTTGTTTTGTCTCTGTTTTGTGGGATATTATCTTATGGATGTTCAGAGGATATGCATGTTACATATACCTTAGTAATTTAATTATTTCAGCGTTGTTTAATTGTAGTATAGAAAATGAATACAAA
This sequence comes from Rhinatrema bivittatum, assembly GCF_901001135.1. Classification (NCBI taxonomy): domain Eukaryota; kingdom Metazoa; phylum Chordata; class Amphibia; order Gymnophiona; family Rhinatrematidae; genus Rhinatrema; species Rhinatrema bivittatum. The sequence continues at coordinate 119,697,477 of NC_042623.1, forward strand.
AAATGTTACCTCTGATTGTAAATGCCTTTTCATTTTAGTTCATGTGTGGAAAGTGGAAGTTTTGGAAAAAAGATAACCTATGAAAAGATTCTGATCTGTGTGTTATGTCTGAGGAATTTTTGAAGTTTTGTATGTTAGAAGCTTATTTAGAAGGCAGTTTTCAAGAGCCATTTACATGGGTAAAGGACGGTTTAAAAATTGCTTACCTTCCCCATGGGTAAAAGTATGGGTATTGCACAATGCACATACTTTTACATGCATTGAGTGGTGATGTTCCCAGAGGGGAGGGAAATGCGACAATGCACATATTTTGAAGTGAACAAGAATCCACAAAAAAAGCAGGCGCAGACTCCAGGAATGCTATTTCGCTAGGCAATTCTCAACTAGAATGTTTGCATGTACTTTCTCTTGGAGAACTGGTGCAAAGTCCATGGGTAAAAGTACCAATGGACTTTGCAGCTATCCAGCATACATTTGAAAATTCCCCCCCGTTAGTGATAAACTATTTTCTGTTAAAAATAAGCAATTTTTAGGTCAGAATATAAACAATTTTCTAGATTTGGCTATAGTGATGCAGGTTAGGTGGTGGCGATTTCATGATTTTCGAGAGGATGTTTTGGATATTGATGGTAGGTAAGTTCTTTTTAAGGCACCCTGCAAAGTGGTGTATCAAGAAGTCATGCCTGTTTTTTTCTTTGACTCGGAATAGTTGAGTACTTTTATGGCAAATAAGCAACCATAAGAGTATGCAAAGTATGCAGAAGTTTTCCTGAGTCTTTCTTCTCTTCATTATTTGAAATAGTTTGATAAATATTTATATTTTTTCTTTTGGGCATGTATTATTTTGCAGCTTATGACTATAATATCTTGGATTCTTATGGTTAGAGTCTTATTAGAATAAATGTTGCTTATTTTTTGTTTGTTTAATTATCAGAGATAGGATTTGGTTTCGTTTTTTTGTTGTCTTGGAAGGCATGTACTTTTTGGTCTGTCTTATCATAATTTTGGAAATCGGCAACAACCTTTAAAAAAAACAAAACAAAAATTAAAAAAAAAACTGCTGTGCAAGAAATGAGATGAGGGTAATTTGGGTAATAGAGAATTATTCAAGCATCTTAAATCCAGACCTGCCTTCTCTACCATCCATATTTTAAACACATGATCCTGACTTTTCTAGCCATGAGCAAACTGATACTTCTGTGTCCATATCAAAGCAAAAAGTCTTTATGAGAAGCTGATATATCAACAAATTTTAATTTCTGGATGCCAGGTACAAATGGTAAAAGAGCTTTTTCTGAGGAGAAGAAGGGTATGTCATATGTCTAATCCCAGCTGGCGAAGATTTTTTCAAAGCTTCTAGAAGCTTTGGCATACTCTACCAAGCATTTACATGATGTTTTACAATACCACCTCAGTTCTAGTTTTTCTGCAGAACCAAATAGTTGCATAATTTTCTCTGAGAAATTTTTCAAAATTTTACATGTTTTCATCATGGGATTTCTCGGTTTGCCTTGTCTTGCTCTTAAGCTCACTGGGTTGGTTTTTTTAATGTGTTAATATTTTCTTAAATTTGCTGTTGACCACCGTGTGCATCAGTATTGGTGTATCAAGGGGTATCTGTCTTTTCTTTTTTTCTTTTTTGTTAAAATCAAGGTGTTAATTTTTCACCCAGTGTCTAAAAAGAGAGGAGGACCAGCAGTTTCAACAAGTGCCCTTGGCACAGATGCATCATATTTATCATGGATCCCCATGATAGATGTGTGCTATACCTGGGGGGCAACCACAGCTTCTCGTAATGTTCCACTTGAAAAAAAAAAAAAAAGACTCCAAGAGACATTGTTCTTACCTGAAGCTCATGGAGAAGCTCTTTGGGAAACATAAGTTCAGCCCATTGGCATTGAAGGGCCTAGGAGGGGCACCGGTTCCTATAATGGTGCATCAATATTAAATAAGCATTTTTCTCCCATGACATCAAGCACCATTAAAGGGCTAGGATGACACTATCATATATCTCCCCTTATCCGATGAAAGTAAAGGATTCTGCTTTATTGATACTGGCATTGGGCGAAGGTGAAGAAGCATTGACATTATCCCCATTAGTGGTAATATCAGGAGTGGGGAGAATGTTTGCCGCTGTAAATCTTCCATAGCATTCCCATAGAGAAGGCACTTTAGCCTTTCATCAATGTCTGGAATCACAACAGCCTCCAAGGGCCCAGATGCCAGCTACTTATCTTTCTCAAATATCTCAGGAAGATGTGATTACAACTCCTGTTTCCCATGCATTGTTGGCATTTTGAGGATAAAATTGGGGGAAAACTGATCCAAACTGCCCTAGGAGATCTATTGACAGTTGGTGGTATTTGTTTTGATCTATACCCTAGATAAATCACTTGGAAGAATGTAAATTGCTTGAATTCTTGACAAGTTATTTAGAAGAGTGAATTTTTAATTGCCAAAAAAAAACAAAAGGTGGGGGGGGCCCGGTACATGATTATACTGATAATGCTATAGCCGTGTGTGATGGGTGTTTGCATGTAATATACCAGAATGTTCCGAAAACAATTTGATTCACCATACAGCAGAAGTGGGTAAACTTTTTTTTTTTTAAACAGAGCTACATTACTGGTGCTTATTGTAGCCTGGGAGGGGGGAGTTCCCCCTTAGAACTCTGTGAGTGGGGCATTACAGTGGCAAGAATACCCCATAGTGAGAGGACCAAAGCAGCAGTCATGCCAATAGAAACTGTAATTCAATACAATTCACAAATAGAATAACATCAGATTGGAACATTTTTATATGAGGGTTTTTTTGTTTTTTTTTACTAACACCCACAAAATACCCAGGGCAGGATGTATGAAGCAACAGGCACATCACATCATCGATACTATATAATAGCAGTGGTCACTTAAGCTTAAAAACTTGTGGCTGACTTTTTAGACTTTCTTTGCGCGCACACACATGTGCACACGCATACACACACAATAACCAATAATTAAAACTAGTAGTGACTTAAAAAAAATTCCCTACTTTCCATACTTAGGAACTTTTGATTTCCAGAAGCCCTGAGATTGTCATTGATTAGCAGTCAGAGAGGAAGGGGGATTGTTGCATACACGTGCTCTTTCTCTCATCCACACAAACATACACATGCTTTCTCTTACCCTTCCACATGCAGTCACCCTCATTGGCTCCCTGACTTACTCACACGCTCCTACTCACACTGGCTCCTTCACAGCCACACCCCTCAGGCAGACTCCCATTCATTCTCACACGCACAGATCTCTAGGCAGGCTGCCATTCATTCTTACACCTACACCGAGATCCCCAGGCAGACTCCCATTCATTATACATATACACCCCCTCAGGCCAGGCACCCATTCGTTCTCTCACACATACAGACAGATCCCCTGGCAGGCACCCATTCATTCTCTCTCTCATACACACACACACAGCTGAATGCCCCTGGCTTCACAAAAGAGGTGGTACATGTGATGCACTTTCTTCCTTCCTTAAGGTCTCCAGGCCCAGATGGGCTGAATTCTGATTTTTACAAAAGGTTATCTTCTCCATTGATTAGTCTTTGTGTAATTTATATCTGGCCATAGTGAATCAAAGGTTGTTGCCCAGAACAATGCAAGAAGAGGTTATTACTTTTATAGCCAAGCCAAGGGCATGATTTATATACATAGCTTCCTATAGGCTCATTTCTCTTTTAAACCAAAATGTCAAAATAAATGCCAAAATAATAGCCATCAGATTGAAACCTATGTTAGTGTCTAATTCTTAAGATGGATTTGTGATGGGGCAGCTTTCCAGCATTAATGATTGGAAAGTTTTAGCTGCTTTGGGAGTTTGTGTGAGAGGTTGGGGTTAGGGATTTCTTGATAGTTGGGTTAGTTGCTGAGAAGGCCTTGATAGGATCTCTTGGTCCTTTCTCTTTTGTATCTTGCAGAGAATGAACTTTCTTAGTGAGATTTTGGAGTATTTGCATATCTTTTATTCTAACTCAGCAGCACATTTTAATGAATGCGTTAAGGTTTTTTTTTCTCTACAAAGAGGGACTAGGCAAGAGCATCCTTTGTCACATCTTCTTTTTATCTTGTCTTTAGAGCCCCTAGTGCAAGCTTTAGAAATGGAGCCAAAAATATTGGGTATTCCCATCCAGGATATGTTTGTCAAACTATTGCTGTTTGCTGATGATATTTTACTTCTTTTGTCTGAAACCAAGCAATGCTTAGCAGTTGCCCATGAAATATTGCAGGTTTATGGTAGTTTATCTGATCTCAAATTGAATCTGGAGAAGTTGGAAGGGCTGCAAATGACTGGAGGCCTAACTTCTATTTGGAGTTCTTTTCCGCTTAAGTGGACAGAAGGTAAGTGTAAATATTTGGGTTTGTGGCTGCTCCAGGATCTTTCTTGCTTGTGTGCAGTTAATGTTCCCAGAATTTTGAAAATGTTTGGTCAAATGGCTGGTTCATTTTGCCTTCATTTATCTGTGGCAGGATTATTTCCTAAATTGTTTTATGTTCTTCTTATGCCTTCTACATTACTCTGATCTATAGATATTTTGGTTCTTAACAGATTGGGTTCCCATTTTAATTGGCATGGAAAGAAGCCTAGATTAAGTAGCAGTAATGCTTCCTGGATGGTGGATTGAACTTTCCCAGTTTTAATGTTTATAACATGGTTGTCTTGATGGAACCCTTGACCAATAGGTTGAGGAATATGTGGCATTTTGTGGATCTAGAGCTTGAGCAGCAAATAGTGTTTGATTTAAAGTATGTGTTGTATGCAAATAAGGCTTAGCTATCCTGTGATCTTGCCCCTCATGTTTTGGCTGCTTCTGTTCAGGTGGCTTAGACGTTTTTGAGGGAGTGTATAGCGGTATCAGTCAGTGTTTCTCCCTTACTGCCAATTTTGGGGACCCCTTCTTTTCTACCTGCAATTTTATACCCATGCTTTAAGAAATTGTTTGATAAAGGAGTTTTGACCTTAGGTGACTTAATGATTCCAAATTCTGTTTGTGGTATCCTTTTATATTTGCCCCTGGAGAAGGGGTTTATGAAAACAGATTTCTTTATTAACAACACTGGTAAACAAATTTCTGGGAACGTTTTGTTTTCTGCACAACCTTCAGTGAAACAAATAGATTTTAACAAGCTGAAGACAAATTATGCATTTATTATGTCTGTATCACGTACCGTTTGCCAGAAAAGCGTGATCTACATTAAGCATTGTTATGTGTCTGTAGCAGCATAAGCTATAATGGCAATGTTGGCACCAGAAAACAAAACTAAAAATGTTTTGCTGCAGATTTTCGTTTATAATCACTGTCCAACGCTTCACGGATGAGAGTCCAACAATAGTCACCCAGCATGGAGGGGTTCCACTTGCCTTGATACCGTTTCGCCATTTTGACAATGTCTTGATGAAACCTTTCATCATGTTCGTAACTCACAGCGCCAAGGTTGTCTGGGAAGAAGTCCAAGTGGGAATGAAGAAAATGTATCTTAAATGACATGTTGCACTTCATCAATTTGTATGCCTGAAGCAGTTTTTCAACCTGTTCGACATAGTCTGCTGCCTTAAGTTACAAACAACATTCTTGAAGGCTGTCCATGCACCACATTCTGTACCTTGCAGAAGACCATCAAAGTGACTATCCTTCATCACAGCTTGGATTTGTGGGCCAACGAAAACACCTTCTTTTATCTTGGCGTCACCTATGCGACATCATGGAAACAAGTTGGAATCTTGCAGCCGAGCTTGGGCTTGCCCGAGCAAGTTCTGGCGTGATCAGGCAGAGTTTCTTGGTGTATTTTTTAAAAAGTTAGTCTGTTATATGTTACGTTGCTTATGGCTGTCAAAAATACGACATGAATTTTAAAAATCATAAAAACTACTGTCCAGCAAGAAAATATATGTACGTGAGATTGTTTTAAAATTTCACAATTATTATAACACAAAATTGGCCATTTATCAAAAACCTTACGTGATGTACAAATTTTGAAGTAATATCTGCGATCAGCATCAAAAAATCTATTTGGAACACCAAAAAGCCTGAAGGAAACAAAAACTTTGTTTACCAGTGTATTTAGGGTCCTTTGTTTTTAGTTTAAACTTATTTTCACCCATAAATTCCTGGATTTTTCCAAAAGTGACAATCTTTTTAAACTGATTTTCACCATAATTTTAGGATGATTAAAGAACAACTCCAAAACTTCAGTTTTTGAAGGTCTCTAGCAATTGCTGGAAGCCATTGTGAGCCAAGCACCTGCAGCATTTCAAGCCCTGCCCCTCGCCAGTGACAGTGCTCATCTACCAGTGCTGCTGTTATGTCATTTAAAATCCATCTTCCCTTTCCTGCAGGCAGCCAAGGTGGCCTGCTGCTTGGTGCTGCCAATTCAGTATTTGAAGCAGGCCCTGTTCACCAGAAGCACTTCTCTGTAGGCTTTTTGGTCCTGCACAAAAAAAGAAGTGCAGTGCTGTGGAATGCGGGAGCCTAAGTAAATGTGCTGCCAATAGGGCCGGAGAGAGCAGGAATTAAGCCCGTGCCAAGTAAGAAAAGTAGGCCCCTATGTAAGGTTCTGATGTGATACTTAAGAGAAATCGTTTTCTAAATTTCCCAAATAATTTTTATTTATTTAAGGATTTACGAGCTTTTTTGTTAGCAAATTCTTCAGTTACAATTGAAAAGTCAAGTAACTTTGCTATATCACTATTCATATTCAATATAGCCAATCCATTTAGTCGTTCTTATCCCATTGTCGATCCCAAATAGGATTTAATTAATTTTATGACACTAAAGCTTCTTTCATTTGATGCCACCGTTGCTGGAAGTGTCAAGAAAATTCTCAGTGCAATAAGGACATTCGGAAAAATATTAGGTAACTTCAAACTCAATATTTGACCATAATTTTTTTTTCAGTGACATATCAATTTTAAAATTTACGTTGAACACTCTCTTAAGCAAAGCTATTTCATCGAGAAGTTCAACTGAAACTTGATTCGCATATTGGCTCACAAATCTGTTAACTTTTTGAAATAATTTGTCTTCACTCAAGTTCTTAAAGTCCCATAAGAAATCAAAATGGTTGCATATTTCTTTAACTGCAGAAATCGACGCTTAAGCCCATCAAGTACAAAGTCTATTATGTGATGGAAGACTTTCACCATGAAGTAATTTTCTGCATGTTGTTGAGTTGTGTGTGGAACCACGACACAAATTAAAGTTAGTCAATATACCTATTTTACTTGACACGGTTCGGGCTTCTTGAAGTATTTCATCTCACTTGTCTCTAAGCTTCAGAGGATCTACTTGTAATTGATTGATATTGTCTCTTTCTGCGTTCAATGTTGCATCACATCATTCCAATAGTAGATTTACCTCATGTATAATTGTTAGCACTTTAATTCAAATTGAAGCCATTAAAACACATTCAAAACTGTCCAAATACTTTTCAATACCACCAAGGTCAGCCTTACATTCTGCTGTTAAGCTTGAAAGCTTGCTCGCCTCTTTTACAGCATTTCTAATACTTCCCAAATGTCGAGCAGTAGGTCGACACAATCTATCCTGGCTGACCACCTCGTTTTGGACATTTGATGGAGGGATACAGGAACATGTTTTTTCAGTATTTCCCACCTTTGTGAACTAGAGCTGAAGATGATATACATTTTTTGAATCGTTCCAAAACATGCCTTCTTTACATGCCTTGGTACTATTCGCTCCGACTAAATTTAATGTATGGTTTGCACAGCTTGAAAACAAGCAATTCTTATTTTTTTTCTTTCAATTTAGCTTGAACACCATTGTACGTGCCAGCCATATTGGCACCATGTTCATATGATTGACCTACACAGTCATCAAAGTTAAGGTCAAAACTATTGAGGACTTCAAAAATGTTTTCAGCAATTTCTTCACCAGTCTTTTTAGGGAAATCACAAAACATAATAAAGCATTCTTCAATAGAAAAGCTTGTATCTGTAACTTTAACATATCTCAAGATAAATGACAGCTGCTCTTGATGAGTATAATCACATGTTCCATCCACAGAAATAGCAAAATATTTTGCTGCTTTAACTTCTTCTATAATTTTTTTCTGAACAAAAGAGCCACAGATTTCAATAAATTTGTTTTGAATATGATGAGAGAGATAATGCACCTGAAGGACAGGAGTTATTTTCTTGTGAATTATGAACTTGTGCAACATGATCACTGAGAACCTGGTCATTCTTGCTCAAAAGCTCAACTAGGCCCAAAAAGTTACCATTAGTACTCTCTCCTGTTCGTTTGGAAGATCCACGTAATGCAAATCTTCTTTCAGCCAAAAAAAATCTAAAATTCAACGAAGGATCTTCTTCCATTTTTCACTTTCTGCTTAAGCTGATTAACAACAAAGTTATCGATCGTAGCATTACATGTAACTGCTTTCATTGCTTCCTTCCAAGTGATATAATTTCCATTATATATATTGGAATTTTCATGAATTTGGTACACTGTCTTTCAATCTTCACCATCCTTTTGCAATATCCCAACCTGGATGTTCAGCTAATGTGCTTACATTTGAAGAAACTTCTCTTTTGTTGAACAAAAAACAAGGAGCACAATACAAAGAAATATTTTCTTTACTCCAACACAGCCAATCTCTTTTATATTTTTCCCCATTCTTAAGGGTCACTGTAAAAAGTCTAACTGGAAAAGAATGATTATCCTTATCATTAGGAACATTGGTTGGTGTTTCAAAAGCTGGAACTTTCAGTGTGAAACTTGTTCCTCTTATCAATCAATCCAATGTCGCGCTGTGATAATCAACTTTCAGGCTCAGTTTCATTTTTTTCCCCTGTAGAAGGCTGTCCCAATTCGATTGTTTGATTTATTTCTTTATCGAATGCTTGTGAGGAACAGTCATTGTCTGGTGCGGAAGGTAATACAACCACTTGATTTTGTCTACTAATCTGATCATTTCCAGCCTTGTGTGTTTTGTGGTTTTTGATCAGAAATCCTTTAATCAATTTCGACCTTTTGACTACTGCTTCCTGTAATTTGGCTTGTTTTCTTTTTGCCGTGCCACTTTCAAATTTTTTCATTGTCACCCAAAACTAAATGGAAAAGGAATTGGTACAAAATTATGTAAGAGACTATTTTAATAATTTTAATAATAATAATAATAATAATAAAAAGACAATTGTCTTTATTAATGTATTATTGTTAAAAATAAGATTGCTTCTAAATAACATTGTGATAACTTTGTCAACAATTTTAATATGTCTAAAACATATGACAAACATTACAGTTACATGCAGGGTTGTTACAATGTAGAGGTGTTCAACAAATTGCTCAGGTAATTTAAATATGACTGTTTTATTTTATAGAACTTCTAAACAAACGACTGAATCCTTCTCGTGCATAAAAAAGTTAGTACAATAAGTTGAATAAATTTTTTATTATACATGTTAAAAAAAGATATATTTAGCTTTTTTAAAAATTTTGCCCAACAAAAGTAGGCCCCTTGAACATTGTAGGCCCTAGCCAATGGCCATACTGGCACCCCCTCTCTCCTGGAGTGGCTGCCAAAAGAGAGAGGCCTGGAGCCACCACTAGTAAGAGGGGAAGAGGGAGATTCTCAGAAGTGGGGGAGAAAAAGGGACGTGTTAGGCACGGTTGGGGGTAGAGAATAAGGCATGCTGCTAAGTGGGTGAATGGGAGAATCTGTTCAGTATTGTTTTATTGTCCTGGCTTCAGTCCACCAACTTCGATATGTACCCAGAAATATAATGCCACACTTTTCCACTGATTTTCTCCTGTTCTTGTCATAATAAATTCTGACAAATTCCCAGGAAAAAATTAAAAAATAAAAACCAAAAATGAAGGTCCCTAACTATATTACTTCCATCTTTTCACAATCCAACTTATCATTTTTCTCCCTCAAGTTTAACTCCTTTTCAGAATTGATTGAACAAGAGATGATCTCTTTATCTCAGTTATATAAATGCATTAATGCTATTCAGAGTCTTACATCTTTGACAGTCCTTGCTGACGTCTGAAAAGAAGATTGTTTTATAAATTTTACTTCTAAAGACAAGGTCATGTGCACTCTTGTATTTAAGAATGTTGCTTAAATATAGATCTTTATGAATTGCAGCATCAGTTTCTTCATAGAATTATTATTCCACCTACTAGGGCTAAACATGTTTCCTTCAGGTGAGTGTCTTAAGTGTAAAGCTTATTTGCGGAGAGTGCCCTCAAATTCAAATTTTTTGGAAAAGTGTTATTCAATATTTGGGTATGATCATCATGAAAGTGGTGGGGATTTTTTTTCTCTTCAGTTTTGTGTATGGAACCACTTGCATAAAAATGTCTTAATTGGGGAAATTTTATAGGTTGTTATCTAAAGCATATTTAAGAACATAAGAAATTGCCATGCTGGGTCAGACTAAGGGTCCATCAAGCCCAGCATCCTGTTTCCAACAGAGGCCAAACCAGGCCACAAGAACCTGGCAATTATCCAAACACTAAGAAGATCCCATGCTACTGATGCAATTAATAGCAGTGGCTATTCCCTAAGTAAACTTGATTAATAGCCGTTAATGGACTTCTCTTCCAAGAACTTATCCAAACCTTTTTTGAACCCAGCTACACTAAGTGCACTAACCACATTCTCTGGTAACAAATTCCAGAGCTTTATTGTGCGTTAAGAAATGTATATATTTCAGTTGTTTGAAGGATATGCCTCCTGTCTTTTCCAGCTGGAAGACCCAGATGGTTGATATGGTTTACATAGAATATTGCACAACTCTAAGCAGAACTGCTAAAGATTATGCTATTTTTTTTATCTGATTTGGACCCTCTTCATAAATAACTTACTGGAGGATTATTGAAAACGAATGCTACTTCGGGACAGTGCTCAGAATCATGTTCTGATGTAAATTAAATCACCTCAGGGTTAATTCCATATTTTAGTATGCAGTAGGGATGTGCAGACCAAAGGTTTATGTTCATAAGTCCATAAGTCGAAAGGGGGGGTCAATTTCGGTCAATATGGACATATGGAGAATTCCATAAGTTGAGTCTATGTCCATACGTGCACCGATTCCCTAAATAAAAATTTAAACCCCTCACCCTCCTTAATCCCCCCCCCCCAAGACTTACCAAAACTCCCTGGTGGTCTAGCGGGGAGTCAGGACGCCATTTCTGTACTCCTTTGCGAGGAGCACGTGACGGCGTCACGTCGGAGTGACGCGGACGTCACGTGATTCCCCGCGCGTTCGCTCCGGGACCCTCGTTGGACCCAAAAGGAACTTTTGGCCAGCTTGGGGGGGCCTCCTGACATAGCTATGTTGAATAAGTTGGAAATCCGATCGTTTTCGCCTCATCACATTTTTAAGTTAAAAAAAAAAAAAAAAGTTGTGTTTTACCTATAAGTTCAAAACGAATGCACACCCCTAGTATGCAGTACTCTTATGTTTGTTTCTGTTGTTTTTATATGTTCCTGTTTAGGTTTTTCTTTATGGGTGCAGCAGGAGTTAAGTAAATAAGTAATTGTAATAAAATATAATTTTACAATCCTACTGTGAATTGAACCAATAAAAATGTTGAAACAATATATTTATAAATGATTTTCAGAAGGCATTTGACAAAGTCCCTCATGAGAGGCTTCTAAGAAAACTAAAAAGTCATGGGATAGGAGGCAATGTCCTTTTGTGGATTACAAACTGGTTAAAAGACAGGAAACGGAGTAGGATTAAATGGTCAATTTTCTCAGTAGAAAAGGGTAAACAGTGGAGTGCCTCAGGGATCTGTACTTGGATCTGTGCTTATATATATATATATATATATATATATATATATATATATATATGATCTGGAAAGGAATACGATGAGTGAGGTTATCAAATTTGCGGATGATACAAAATTATTCAGAGTAGTTAAATCACAAGTGGATTGTGACACATTACAGGAGGAACCAGCAAGACTGGAAGATTGGGTATCCAAATGACAGATGAAATTTAATGTGGACAAGTGCAAGGTGTTGCATATAGGGAAAGATAACCCTTGCTGTACTTATACGATGTTAGGTTCCATATTAGGAGCTACCACCCAGGAAAAAGATCTAGGCATCATAGTGGATAATACTTTAAAATAGTTAGCTCAGTTTGCTGCAGCAGTCAAAAAAAGCAAACAGAATGCCCAAAAAGATTACTACTCTCAAAAAATCCATAACTACCAATATGATGTGAAAGCCCTCTTCACTTACATCTCTCTCCTGACAAAGTCAGCACCCCACCCCCCCATTCACAGACATCGATGCAAAAAAACAAATGCAATGAAATGGCAACCTTCTTCGATACCAAAATCAGCAACCTCATCTCAGAGTTCCCCTCTTTCCTATACCTCCCACAAAATCTCATGCATTTCCCTAGACTCCATCAAAACCACCTCCATTTCTGAGATATCAACACTTCTAAATAAAATGAAACCTTCCACCCACCCCGAGGACTCTATCCCCACAAAATTATTCTTCTCCATTCCTGACATCATAGCCAAACTATTATCAGAAATTGTTCTCTCACCCAGCTGCTCTGAAACAAGCCATCCTCAAACCTATCTTAAAGAAACTGAACCTAGACACCTCAGACCCAACTAACTAAACTTTTGGAGAGAGTAGTCAACCTGCAGCTTATTGATCTCTTCGAAACACATAACCTCCTATTCCCATCTCAATTTGGGTTCCGGAAATTCTTCAATACAGAAACCCTTTTACTATTCCTAACTGATACCCTCCTCAAAGGTCTGGACAAAGGCCAATTATTTATCCTCACCATGCTAGACATCTCCTCAGCGTTTGACACCTTCAGCCATAACATCTTAATTGACCGCCTTACTGACATAGGGATCTCAGGAATAGCCCTGAGTTAGTTTGCATCTTTCCTGAACAATGGGTAACAAAGTTAAAGTTAAAATGGGTAGCCCCATTAATGATTCACATGGCGTACTACAAGGAATCATCCCTCTCACCCACCCTTTTCAATATTTATCTCCTGCCCTTATGCCAACTCCTTGCCGACCTTGGACGTACTCATTTTATTTATGCTAACGATGTACAGATACTCATCCCTGTCACCGATTCAGTACCCAATGTGCTTAAAACCTGGAACAACTGCCTCTCCTCAATCAACTCTCTTCTCACCAACCTCAAGCTAGCCCTAAATACATCAAAAACGGAGCTCTTTTGCATCTCCCCAGCTCGCCTTAACCCACCTCCCTCTGTTTACCTTTTTCCTTTCTCCCAACATGTCAGAGATTTAGGTGTCATTCTTGACAACCATCTCAGTCTTCAAAAATTTATCAACAACACGACCAAAGACTGCTTTTACAAATTGCAGGTGCTAAAGAAATTAAGACCTTCACTACTTCACGACTTCCGGACAGTCCTCCAGGCCACCCTTTTTACTAAGATTGACCACTGCAACTCTCTTCTCCTGGGCCTCCCAGCAGCCTCAATCAAACCACTTCAAATGCTGCAGAATGCAGCAGCAAGAATTCTAATTTAACTCATGCAAATCAGATCACATCACCCCAATCCTCAAAGACCTCCATTGGCTCCCGATCCCCTCCAGAATCCTCCACAAGAGTCTCACAATTATCCACAAAACCTTGCACAACCAAAATATTCATTGGCTTAATGACTCCCTTCAATACTGCACCTCCAACAGACCCACCAGATCCGCTTATAAAGGATCCTTAACCACATCTGCACACAAACTCACCCAACTTATTTCCACCAAAGAACGTGCGCTTTCCTTAGCTGGTCCATCATTATGGAATTCTATGCCTTCCGAACTTCGCCAGGAACACTGCACAGCTACCTTAAAAAAAAAAAAAAAAAACTAAAGACCTGGCTGTTCAAACAAGCCTACACTTGAACTTTATCCTTCCTCCATATCATGTTCTTCCCTCCCTTAACGCCATTTCACATTCCTCCCCCTAAACTCCACAAGCAATTGTAATATAGTGTGTTTCACTCTCTTATTAAAACCTTTCCTAGGTCTCCTGACCCTGTATATTTTTCTACTCTCCCCCAGTTCCTCTACACCCCTGTTAAATGTAACTGTATTTTTCTCTTAGTTCAATTTTTACCCCCCCCCCCCCCCCCCCCCCCCCCCCCCCCCGTTACCTGTAAACCAATGTGATATGTCTATGAATGTCGGTATATAAAAGTTTTAAATAAATAAATGTTAGGCATTATTAGGAAGGGTTCTTATGGCCTGGATTAGCCACTGTTGAAAACAGGATGCTGGGCTTGATGGACCCTTGGTCTGACCCAGTATGGCATTTTCTTATGTTCTTATGTTCTTAATATTAGAAATAATTAGGAAAGGAATAGAGAATAAAACAAAGAATAACAATGCCTCTCTATTGCTCCATGGTGAGACCACACCTGTAGTACTGTGTACAGTTCTGGTCACCGTATCTCAAAAACTATATAGCTGAACTGGAAAAGGTACAGAGAAGGGTGACCAAAATAATAAATCGGATGGAACAGCTTCCCTCTGAAGAAAAGCTAAAGAGGTTAGGGCTCTACAGCAGAAATGGGCAATTCTGGTCCTCGAGGGCTGCAAACCAGTAGGGTTTTCAGGATATTCTTAATTAATATGCATGAAATAGATTTGCATATAACTGAGGCAGAATACATGCAAATATCTCTCATGCATTTTCATTAGGGATACCCTGTAAACCAGACTGGTTTGCGCCATTGAGGACTGGAATTGCCCACCCCTGCTCTAAAGCTTGGAGAAGAAACAGCTGAGGGGGAGATATGATAGAGATTTATAAAATCATGAGTGTAGAAGAAAGGATAAATGTGAATTGTTTTGTTACTCTTTCAAAAAAATACAAATACTCAAAGATACTCGTCACGTTAATATGTAGCATATTTAAAATAAATTGGAGAAAATATTTTTTCACTCAACGATCAAGCTCTAGAATTCATTGACAGAAGATGTGATAAAGGCAGTCATTGTAACTTGGTTTGAAAAGGATTTGGAAAATTCCATAAAATACAGGCCCGTGCTAGCTGTCCAGTGTTCGTAGCTAGCCTGGAGTGGCGCATGTGGTCACTGCTCCACCTTTTCCACTGTATATGAAGGAGCCTGCCCTCATCTCTGCCGGACCCTCCTCCTCCCTGTTTCCCGATGCGGGTGATGACAGAGGGCATGATGACGTGACTATGGTTGCACAGCCAGTGGGAGGGGAGGACCTGGCGCATTCCGATGACGGGGGTTTTAAACCACCGCGTGACTTACCCAGCCCCCTGTTTCCAGCATCCGGAGTCAGTTGCACAGCGGTCTTCCATTGCAGTCTTCCATCATGTCTTCCTCTCGTGCATCAGTGAGGGGTCGTGCACGTATGCTGGAGTTGGCGGCTTAGGGGCAGCCTGGTAGCAGCCTCATGTCGCTGTTGCTGAAGAGGGGACAGTACAGCAGTCTAGAATTGTGGTGGCTGGAGGCACAGAAGTGACTGCCAAAAGTGTAGCAGACCTGAATCAAGGCAACCGGTTGAGGGGTAGAAGTAGCAGCCCAGAATCGCAGCAGCCTGAGGGACGGAACCAGCCGCCCTGAATCGCAGTGACCCGAGCAGGGAAAGAAGCAGCAGAGACACAGAAGCAGCAGCCCGAACAGGAATAATATATACATGGCTTCCAATACTCAGTGACACACTCTGAGATTGAGGGGCACCTACACATCTTCAAGTAGGCAAGACGGGCACTTCATTCTAAGGGGAGGTCCAAGCAACCACCTCAAAGAGTGTGGCCAAACATACAGATCGACCATTGGATGCAGCAGCAACAGTCCACAAGAGAAATAGGGCCAGATGGGCAGCCATAGCACAAGGAAGGAAGCTGGGGCACATTATACCTGAGATCCATCCTACCTCCAGCTGAAGGGGATTCGAATAGGGAGGCAGCATGTGAGCAAGCTGCAGCCTCTATGAATTGGGATGCAGCATCTTATATCCAGGGTGGACTGGCGCAGTGGATGGGACCATGGCAAGGGCAGCAGGCAAGCACCTACTATGGAAGCATGCAGTGGCCCTGAGGCCTGCATGGGGGTCCTGTGGGCCATCGACAATGCACCTTCCACCATTGCAGGGATCATAGCTGTGGCCAACAAATGTGCATCCTGTATACCTGGGAGCTTACCCCTATGCACCCTAAACATTGGGGACCTTAGACTGGACCCTCTCAGTGGCAGCTGGGCAGCACAGTACAGGATGTTGTGAGTGGATCTCTGTCGACTATGAATGTGACTCCAGGCATTTTTGTTGCGCCCTGGGACAGACACCAGACAATCAAAGAAGATGAGCCATCTCTGGCCACAAACAGCAGCAGGCAAGATGCGACAGAGTAGTTAGCCCGGCAAACACAGGGTGGATTTTGCTGGCCCGATAGAAAGACAATCATTGTTACTACCAATGCATCGGTGAATCAGAACAGTGGAACCCTGAGTGGAAAGTCGGGGCCAAGACCAGGAGGACACCGTGATAGTGCAGGCAGAGGGTAAGAGAAAAGGTAAGTCTGGAACTAGATGAGAGAGCTCCTCGGACAGTACCTCCAATGCTAGTTCTGCCAGACCCTCCAGTGAGGTGTCAAGAGGACCCTCTGCCCGTACAGTACTTCTGCAACTTTGGGAATGTTTCCCAAACACCCTATGCAAAAAAAAAATTGAAAGCAAACATACATAGATATATTCTGACTTTTGGAAGGAAGAAGGGAGCGATAGGAAAAAGGACAATAAAGACAATCTACCACCAGGCACAAACAGTCTCGAGGAATATCAATTGGATGAGAGCTTTTATGAGGATGATGAGCGTTATTGTCCAGAATGACCCTTATTGAATTATGTTAACACCATTTTAGAAGCCTATAAAGAGTACAACGGCTATGCTTGGCTTAACCACATCAAGCGTTTCTGGGACAAGATGGAAGAAAACTGATTCATGCCCTGGGGTATACAAGATGTTGGTCTCTGACTCAAGCAGATGACAGACAAGATGAGTGATGCTGGGGCACGAGGTCGAGCGGGGCTGAAATCCAGTAGCACACTGCCGAAAGCAGCCAATGCAGCGGCGGGTGAGAATATGTGTTGGCAATACAAGTCTTCATGCAGCTTTCAGGACTGCAGGTTTCAGTATGTTTGTTCCATCTGTTTCATTGCCAAGAAGGCCAGTACCGGGAATATTGTGAAAGCAAAATGAGCCATCCATTTTTAGTTAATTAATTTAGGCACAATATTGCCATGACTAAATAGATACCCCAGATGCTATGACACAACCAAGCTCACTAATGGTTTCCAGACGGAATTTATTATACCATTTCAGAGAGATATTAACAACCTTGACTCATGTTTATTTATTTATTTATGTATTGGTTTTTATATACCGACATTCATCAAAGATATCACATCGGTTTACAGTATAACAGTAACTTACTCATGTAATGCGTTTGACATAGAACAGGCAAGGGTAAGTCATCATAAACTGTAACTGGGAGAGAGGGGTGAACTATATACAGGGGCTATATACATTGAACTGTAGAATTATAAACAATACCGATTCTATACAGATTGCAGAAGGGACAGAATGGACTGCTTAAGCTAAGTGTTATATACATTGCAGAAAGTATATCCATAGCAAAATAGGAAGGGATATGAAGGATTCGGCTGTGTAGGCTGGGGAAGGACTGAGATAATCAGGTAGAGAGCTTTTGGGGGAAGATAGGTGTGAAATGGGTAGGAGTGTAGGCTGATTGGTGCTAAGTGTAGGCTTTTGTGAACAGCCACGTCTTAAGTTTTTGTTTGAATGTTTTTTGGCAGTCCTCCTGGCGCAGCTCTACTGGCATTGTATTCCAAAGGGTAGGGCTGGCAACCGAGAGCGCAAGTGCTCTAGTGGAGGCCAGGTTGGTGTAACGCACCCTCAGCAGTGCAATGTCAAAACATAGTTCAGCAGAAAATTGAGAAGGAGATGGAGTTGGGCAGGATGGTGGGTCCTTCTATAGATTCATTTTTTGAAAGGATGATGCTATCACCATTGGCCGTTTATTCCAGAGGAGGAGTCGGGAAAATATAGGCTCATACAGAACCTGTCTTACCCAAAAGTTGCCCTGTGAATGACTTATCTGCCCACTGAAGAATGCATGGTGCAATACGCCTCATTCAATAGCGCCATAGCCCTGCTGAGAGAATGCGGTGAAGGAGCCCCAATGGTTAAGAATATCATTAAGTCAGAATTCCAGTTTTTGCCTGTTCACTCAGTTTCCCATTGTTAGGATTAAAGTTTCATGGACAGTACTATTTCGATAATGTATTCCAATGGACTATCTCCTGATCCATCTTCATCTCCTTCCTTCACTGGGTTGTGACACAACGAGCTGGTACCAACAACTCAATCATTACCTCAATGATTTTTTATTTGATGGGCCAGATGAGTCTGAAGCTTGTGCTATATTGTTACAGGCATTCCACGAACTAGCCAACGACCCACATGCAGTCTTTGATAGGTATCCTGAACTTCATATGCAAGGTGATACCTATGGGCAGGGTTTTCCTAGGGAGGTTGGTAGCAGCAGCTACAGGGGTTTACAAGGCCAAAACACTTTATATGGATAATGAGGTATATGAAGGAAAACCTAGCCATTTGGATATCATTCATCGAAGAATTCAATATCATTTCCATGTGGCAGGAGCCTTCTGTTTCCAGCAGGGACTTGGATGTACACTCTGATGCCTTGGGGGTTTTGGTCTTTACTGTCAGGGTTCCTGGTCTGCTGCGCCCTTTCTGGTATCATGGGTTGCAGCAGATTTAACCCGCAATGTCACATTTGAGTTATTTCCCATAATGGTTGCTGTGGAGATATGGTGTTTCAAGTTTCGGCACAAACAGATCATTTTCTGGTGCGACAGTTATGCTATGGTTGACATTATTAATAGTCTGCCAGATGCTGCAGGGTCGTAGTGCTAATAAGAGAAATTGTGCTGACAGGTTTAAGACTTAAAACTGCAATGCAGGATGTCATGTCCCAGTATGATATTGCAGATGCTTTGTCCAGAGCTAAATAGGATTTATTCCGCATGCAGGTTCCAAATGCAGACAAGGCTGGGATCCCAGTCCCAGAGCATCTATGGAGGATTGAACTGCAACCGCGAAGAATTTCTTCCAGAGATCAGTAGCACTCGCAACTTGGATGGCTTGCCAGGGTTACGAGCTTCTGCGGAGCTTCTTGGCTGGTCACAGGTGGACTTCGAGACCCATCCCTGAAGACTTGATTGTATCTTGTATAGCTGAGGCAAAAGATATGGGTGTATCTAGGGGGCTGTTGCTAATAATCTAGACTGGTTTGCAATTTTTGCTAAGATGCAAGGTTGGGGAGACCCTACCAAGACCACCTTAGTTTAAAAAACAAAAAAAAAAGACTGGATGGGCTAGAAAAGTTGGTATTTTGAAGGATTCATGGTGCCCTATGACATATGATATGCTAGTAAAGTTATGGCATATCCTGTCATCCATTTGTATATCCGAATTGGAAACTTTATTGTTCATACTCGCATTTTCCCTTGCATTCTTTGGTGTCCTCCGCATTAGCGAGCTAGTGGCTGGGTCCAAGTCTGACACTGGCGATAATGGAATACTTCTTAAGAATATTGAGATCAGGGGTTGGGCAATCCACAACATGGTGGACGGGTCCAAGAGGGACCAGGCCAGACAGGGTGCTACACTCTGTTGCAAAAGGATTGAATCATTAGCCACTTGCATTAGCATTTGAGAGCCTACTTAGACAGCTGCCCTCTGCAGTTGTATACTTCTGCTAGTGCACACAGACAGGATGCCATTGTCCCGATACCAGTTCTCCACAGTTTTCAGAGCAACACTGAGCTAGTTAGGTTTCAGTGCAAAAGAATTCAGCACACAATCCTTTGGAATAGGTGTGGCCACCAGCGCAGTACAAGCAGGGCTTCACACAGAAACAATACAGAGAATCGGGAATGGAAATCGGCTGCTGTTAATTCATATGTGCATTTGGATTTAGTCAATATTTCTTATGTTACTTAATCTCCTTTTTAGACTTGCTCATGAAGCGAAGGAAGGTTCGGATTGTGGGACATTCCTTCATGCATTGGGGAGCTCGGAGGACACAAGACCGCCCCTATGGGTTTCATTTGGGTCTGGCTCCTTTGTGGGGTTCACATTTCATGGTTGAGCAATCGTGATATGCATGACTATCAGCCCCCTTTTTTGCCAAGCCATTATCTCCCTCTTGCCCACCCTAGTGCAAGGGATCAGCCTTAAAGATTAAGAAATATGAGTATTTAAGGAGGGTGATGGGAAACTTTTGCAGTTGCATTTGTGGGAGGATGCCTGTTTATTTCTGCAATAATGTGTGTAGATAGATGACATTAAGCTAGGTCCTTAAATTATTTTTTCATTGTTATTGTTCATTGTCGCAGCTAATAGGGAGGCGAGGTGACTGAGCTGGTGGACAGTTTTTTAATGGCTGGACATGTTTGTTGGGCCTTCACAGCTAGTAGTGGCAAAAATTGTGGGCATGGTAATGCCTGGTAAAGGGCCTCCTTGATTGGCATGGCTGCCTTGCTCGCTCCCATGGCACACGGTGGAAATAGGGGGCAACTGTATTATAGTGACAGGGGTCCGGTTCGGGTACACTAGATAGAAAATTTGGGTCATGTTGAAATCTGTAGTAAAACTGGCTGCGGCCTTTTTACACCCAAATCTATTTAGTGTGGTCTCATTAATTTGCTTCCTGGGGATGGGTGCGAAGGGGGCAGCAGCTGTTGATGCATTTACCACTGCTGCCAGGTCTAAACCTTATTAACCTGGTAGACTTGGGGAAAGCCTCTTCCAATCCCTGGGTATTAGCATCATGGGATCTGTCTACTATTTGGGACCTATCAGGTACTTGCGATCTGGATTGGCCACTGTTGCAAACAGGATACTGGGCTTGATGGACCCTCGTCTGACCCACTATTTCAGGTTTTATGTTTTTATGAACAACTTTTAAATGTTAATGACTGTTTTTTTCACCATCAACTTGAGCTGGATTTAAACTGGTGACTCAGAGGTGATAGACTTTGGAACCTTGTGGCAAATTTCTTGAAGCTACCTAGTTTGCCACAGCATAATCTTTAAATTTCTAATGTTGGTATTGCAATCTGCAAAGAATTCAGTAACAGCAGACAAGGGATTATTCTAATAAGAAAATGCAAGTTTTGGAAAGTTGTAAAGTTGTCGAATATTAAAATTCCCTCTCATAGATTTAGGTTTTTCTCTTGTACATGTTTTGTTTGCTACATACATTATCATTAATTTTTATTCTTTACTCATAATTTTGAATTTTCAACATTTTTATCTAATTTAACATTTTCATATTTTTCAAGGTCCCCAGGTGCATCCAATTTTTCAGCTTTACCAAAGATCTCTCCATCTCTGTCAAATAATTATAACAGCATCAACAACAGAAAGTAAGCATCTCACCTCTTCGGAGCTATTCATTTAACAGAACTAACTATATATAGTTTTTAAAAAAATAACACTGTTCCTTGTTTTGCAGGATTTTTTCTTTCTGCAGTGCATTCTGTTTTGAGTGCTCTGCTGCCTCTTGCCATACTGTACCAAAGTCATAGGAAAGGGGAACAGTAATTTCTAGTATTATAGTCAAGGCCATGTAAACTGTAGCAGAAAGAATTTGCAGTTGACTGCAGAACAGCAAAGAAGCCAGTAACCATGCAGCTGCTGCTTCTCATTGGCTTGGCGCAGGCCAGTTGGTCGAGTCTGACATCCCCTGCCTCTCCCAGTCTACTGCATATTTTACTCCTTCCTCTACATGCCAAAATACATTTATTTGTTTATTTCAGCAATTTATCACACCCTAAACCAGAATGATTAAAGGTTAATTTTATATATGGTTCTTTTTTAAGAAATCTTACAGCAACTTGAGGTGAAATGGGGGTTTATGTGATTCTGTGTTATGTGCCCCAAGGAGAAATACCTTTCCTTAAAATCTCCAATGCTGTTTTGGCAGTGTTAATACTGACTGGGGTAAGATTTTGCAGTGTCCTACAGTCCCTGGCAGCTGGAATCTTTCTTTAATGTCAGCTAGGAATGGATCCAGGGATTGAAAATAAGGTTTGAACTGCCAGTTCAGGGTTGCCAGGTTTTCATGAAAGAACAAGCACTTTTTTCCAAATAAACAAGCCCAAAAAAAGCCCAAAACAATTGAGATTGAAACTTTTTTTTATTTTTTTTATAGCATTTAACGCTTGAAATACTTTTGTAATGCACACAAAACAGCTGACTTTATTGTAATAAATTGTTGTAGCTCTCAGTTAACTAAAACAAGGTCTGACAATTAGTGATAACAGCCAGTTCTTTATTCTCTATATTGTCAGCATTGTCCCATACATATTTTCGTTGAATCGCTTCAGCATATTACTACCTGGCAAGAAGCTGGTACAGCAAATTCCCTCATGCTCATTTCCCCCTCCAAACACATCCCTGGCACACACTCATTCCCCTCTCCCACCCTCTACAAACACGTCTTCAATTCCCTCATGCTCATTCCCCCCTCCAAGCACATCTCTGGCCCCCACACACTGATTTCCCCCCTCCCCACCCCCTCCAAGCATATCCCTGGCCCCCTCACATTGATTCCCCCCACCCTACCCCCTCCAAGCACATCTCTGGTCCCCACACTCTCATTCCCCCCTCCCTAATCCCTCCGAGCACATCTCTGGCCCTTCACACACTGATTCCCCCCTCCGAGCACATCTCTGGCCCCCCACACTCTCATTCCCCCCTCCGAGCACATCTCTGGCCCCCCACACTCTCATTCCCCCCTCCGAGCACAACTCTGGCCCCCCACACTCTCATTGCCCCCTCCGAGCACAACTCTGGCCCCCCACACTCTCATTCCCCCCTCCAAGCACATCTCTGGCCCCCCCACACTCTCATTCCCCCCTCCAAGCACATCTCTGGCCCCCCACACTCTCATTCCCCCCTCCAAGCACATCTCTGGCCCCCCACACTCTCATTCCCCCCTCCGAGCACAACTCTGGCCCCCCACACTCTCATTCCCCCCTTTCGAGCACATCTCTGGCCCCCCACACTCTCATTCCCCCCTCCAAGCATATCTCTGGCCCCCCCACACACTGATTCCCCCCTCTGAGCACATCTCTGGCCCCCCACACTCTCATTCCCCCCTCTGAGCACATCTCTGGCCCCCCACACTCTCATTCCCCCCTCCGAGCACATCTCTGGCCCCCCACACACTGATTCCCCCTTCTGAGCACATTTCTGGCCCCCACACTCTCATTCCCTCTCCCTAACCCCTCCGAGCACATCTCTGGCCCCCACATTCTCATTCCCCCCTCCCCACACACTAATTCCTCCCCTCTTGATACCTGGCTGTAGCTGCAGTCTGAAGATTCCTTCTCTGTTGTTTGCTGCTGGCCTTCCAGGTCTGCCCACGTGGGATGCTTGTGCATGCCGTGCTGGACGGTGCTGGGTCTGCCCACAAATGTGCTGTGAAGGTTTGCAGCACTGATTTGCTTACTGCTGCAATAATTTAGGGTGCACCTGCTATGGACAGGCTTCATCGCAGCAGCAGCCAATCACTGTAACATCAGAGCACAAGTCCCGCCCAACAAGCCCAAAAAACCACGACTGACAGAAAAAATAGCCCAATTAAAAGCAACCCGTGAATCGGGGAAAAAAACCCGCGAATGACTAGAAAAAGAAGCCCAATCTCGTGGTAAATAAGCAAGGTTGGCAACACACTGCCAGTTTCTTCAGTTACCTGCAGAGTTGTAACATTATGTTCTATCTAGGAGCTTCTAATATTATGAAGTGTTACTGGTTAGTGAACCAGATTACTGTTGGGCAATGATTAGTTCTTCAGAAACAGCCCAAAAAGAGCTGGCTGGGAACTTGAAAGAACTCTAGTCTTAGCTGGGAAATACAGCAGTACAGTCTGTAGCTTAGCTCCTATTCCTGCTCATCTCAGCTTCCTGGATAGTCTTCAAACTTCCTTGGGCAGTGGCTGATTACAGTAAAGGTTACTTATGTAGTGTTAACTATATAAACCCTTGTTCCTTTCCCTGCCTGTTTGGAAGTTCAATATTTTTATGTTCACCTATTTTTTTCTGAATAAACTACTTTGTTAGCACTGTCTGTAACTGATCAGTGACCCTGCTGAGTGATCCCAATATTTTTCTTTGTGTTTAGTCTGTAGGTGTCATTTTTGGGAACCGTAACCCCTTGGTAGCAGTGTCCCTAGAAACCACCGGGTATAGCTTCAGGGGTGACACTGGGAACCCATTTGGCAGGCAGGAGATTGCCGGTGTTAGGGGTACATTGCCAGACATGCAGTACTTGGTACAATCCTCCAAGTGACTAAGCGAATAACCCTGAGTGGGTGTTAGGAGTAGTGTAAAAGTATTCCATGATACCTTATGAAGGAATCTATAAGAGGGAGTCCCAGAACTCCAGGTATCTAGCCCAGTCTTACTTAAGGCCCACCCCAGAAGGGAATCTTGGTCCCAGGGCATTTCACTGAGCAGGGGAATAAGAAGGCAGGCTTGGAGGGAACAGTGAGGCCCCAGGGAAGAGAAGGAAGCCAAGCATATGCCAAAACTGCTTATGTTTAATTGCTGCAACTTTTTTTTTCTGCTGCTTTTGTGAAGAAGCTTAAATTGTTAGCTGTCTGGGGACAAAGAAATACCTACAGTACTTGAATATAATCCATCTCAAACTGCCTGAAAAAGCAGAATATAAATCAAATAACTGTTAAAAAGAGTACACATTGACTAAGAGAAGACAGTGACTTTTGCCTGTATCCACGGAGACCAATGACAACATCCAACCGGCCAGGTCTTGTTCGAAGATCCTAGATGGACAAGTTAAAATAGAATTAAGAGTACTCCCCTAGTTCCCATATGCTATTGTAATGGGACAGGATTATATCGATTTTGGGACTCTGTGGGACTGGTTTCTGACTGGTCCAGCAAATTCAGACAATGGTATAACTTCATTGCCTGAGGTCCTCCCATGGACTTGTACATTGCAGATCCCAAATTACCTAGAACCTGTCGACAACACCAGCGAGAGAAACATAACTATTCCCAGCACTTACAAGCTGTGTAGGTGGTGGCTCTGAGTCAGAGGAAGATCATCAAACCCATCAGGATCCCATAGTTGTCCCCTCAGAGTTATAGGAGGAGGAAAACTTCAGTAATTTTAGATGGGCCCAAAGAGAAGATGAGACACTTACATTTGCCTGAGAACATATACAAATGGTAGATGGAAAGTTAATCTCTGGGGCTGAAATTACTAACCCAATTCCCCACTACTTTATAGTGGAGAGACTTAGTATACTGAGTAGCAAAAGGGAATCTCAAGGGTGAAATTCTTGGTATTCTGCCTTACCACCAAGTGCTGCAACTTGCCCACAGCAATCTCCTAGGAGTTCACCTTCAGGAGGAGAAAACTTGAGAGAAAATCCTGGCCCAATTTTATGGGCCTGTTTTGTACCAACAAGTCCAGGTCTATTGTCCTAAGTGTCAGCTAACTAAACTTGCTGGGATTAGAGCAGCTCCTCTGGTGCCAGTACCCATTATAGATACTCCTTTTAAAAGAATTGTTATGAACTTAGTAGGACTCCTGGATAGGTCCAGCTGAAGGAATAAATACATTTAGTTATTCTCTGCTATGCGACCAGGTACCTAGAGGCTGTACTCTTGCAGAATATGAAGACTCAAACGGTAGCCACAGCCTTGATGGAGATCTTCTCCTGGGTTGGGTTACCCAAGGAAATATTGATCAACCAAAGAACCCCATTCATCTCCAAAGTGATTAAAAAAGTGTATACCTTACTAGGAGTGAAAATCCTGCAAACCTCAGTTTAACATCCACAAACTATTGGGCTAGTGAAATGCTTTAACAAAACTCGGAAACAGATGATGAATAAGTTCAATACAGAAGAACTGGGACATGTTATTGCCCTATATATTGTTTGCAGACCAAGATTTGCCTCGTTCAAACCACTATATGGGAGAAGACATAGAGGGATACTAGATGTAATCCGAGTGACCTGGAAGGGAGGAACCAATCTCTCAACAGAACCTGGTCAACTTATGTGATGAAGATGCAGGAATGACTAAGGATAACAGATGAAGCTGCCCGCCCTGTGCCTGGAGAAGACCCAAGTTACGCAAACCCGAGATTATAATCAATCTGCTATTCAACGGGTCTTCCAATCCATAGACCATGTTCTCGTACTGCTACTGTCTTCAGAAGTAAATTATTGTTCTGGTAGCAAGGCCCTTATGAGACAGTGGAGGTTCCGGATAAAAGGAAGAAGGCTCAAATTTTCCATGTGAACCCCATAAAGAAGTGGGTCACACCAACTTGTGGTGTTGGGCAGGAAAGAAGGTGTTGGCCTGGAAATCTCGCCAAACCCTGGACCTTTACAATCTCTTTTGAGGCTCAACTTTCCACTCAAAAGAAAGCGGATCTAGACCAATTGGTAAACTGGAATAAAGATGTCTTTTCTAGTGTTCCAGGGCAAACTCACCTGACTTGCCATGATATAATTACCCCTCCAGGAGTGGTGGCTCAACAGCAGCCTCACCAGATTCCAGAGGCTAGATGTTATGTTGTAGATGCTGAGATGAAAGAGATGCTCCGACTTGGTATAATAAAATAGTCCAATAGCAACT
Organism: Rhinatrema bivittatum; assembly: GCF_901001135.1. Classification (NCBI taxonomy): domain Eukaryota; kingdom Metazoa; phylum Chordata; class Amphibia; order Gymnophiona; family Rhinatrematidae; genus Rhinatrema; species Rhinatrema bivittatum. Next base: position 119,724,267 of record NC_042623.1, read on the forward strand.
GGTTCTCATCCATTGTACTTGTTCCTATATCAGAAAAATCACTGAGGCCTCAAAGCTAGATGCCTGTCTGATGCCCCATGTAGACTAGCTCATCGAGTGGCTAGGGCAGCCTAGTTCATCTCCATGCTCAACCTAATGAAGGATTACTGGCAGGTTCCCCTTATACTGGCAATGAAAGATAAAACAGATTTCTCTACACCTGGAGGATATTTCCTGTTTTTGGTCCTGCCATTTGGACTTCTTGGAGCTCCAGTTACATTCCAGAAGTTGGTTGACCACTTGCTGTACCCATGCCAGGGCTTGACCGCAGCCTTTCTTGACATTGTCATTTACATTGGTGACTGGAAAATACACCTAAACCAGCTACAGATAGTACTTTCAAGCCTACAGAAGTCTGGGTTGACGGCCAACCCCATGAAGTGCCTACTAAGGGACCAAGAAGCTCAATACCTGGGATACTCCATTGGGAAAGGGAAGGTCCACCCCCAAGCAAAGAAGATAGCAGCCACCCAGATACCAGTCCCACAGGTGAGGAATAAGGTGAGAGCCTTTCTGGCTTCATTGGATATTACAGACAGTTTATACCAAACTTTTTGGAAAAGGTCGAGCCCCTCATGTCTGTTACAAAAGAAGGCCCCAGCCAAAGGTATGATGGTCTGTGCGAGGCAGAAGAGGCCTTCCAGGGTCTAAAGAAGGCCCTATGCTCTGAGCCATTTCTGCTGAGCCTGGTCTTTACCAGGCCCTTCTTAGTTCAGACAGATGTATTTGGAGGTAGGGCTAAGAGCCATTCTGGCACAGGAGAAAGAAGACTAGGAACACCCAGTAGCCTTCAATAGCAGGAGTCTAATGCCCAGAGAGAAACTGTATTCTATAATCGAGAAAGAAGCCTTAGCTTTTAATTGAGCTTTAGAGGCTTTCGGCTACTTTTTGTGGGTTGCCAGTTTACACTGGTGACTGAATGGAAACCCTCATGTGAATCACACAGAATGACGAATTCGAGTGGGTAATGAGATGGTTCTTGGTACTCCAGACTTTTAATTTTAAAGTACTTCACAGAGTCAGGAAGGAGAATGCAAATGTTGGCTTCCTTTCCAGGTAGGTGACCTTGGAACAGACAGGTACTCATCCAGAGTTTGAGTTGGGGGGCAGGATGTGTGAAGGAATCTGTAAAAGGGAGTCTCAGAACACCTTAAGGGGGCTGGCTACAGGTATTTGACTCAGTCCACCCCAGAAGAGAATCTTGGTCCCAAGACATTTTCCTAGGAGGAAGATAAGAAGGCAGGCCCTGGAGGAAACGAGGAAGCCCCAGGGAGGAGAAAAAAGCAGAGTATATGCCAAAACGGTTTGTTTAATTTCTGCAACTTTTTTTAAGACTGCTGAGGTAAACTGCTCTTTTTCTGCTTTTATGTAAATAAATGTTTTTGTGAAGAAAAAAACAATTCACAGTGAAACCAGTCCCAAATACCTTACCCCAGCAATATGAAGTATCCTTATTTGCATAGTATACTGCCTCCCCCCCCCCCCCCCCCCCCCCCCCCCCCAAACTTCTGGACAACGACATTTTCCCCCTCATAGAATACTTCATAACAAACATCAGCCTTAAGAAACCAACAATTATACTTGGAGACTTCAACCTCCACATGGACATCACCCCCCACTCTCAATCCTGCCAGACCTTGATTGACGCCCTCTCCACTTTAAGATTCACCCAACAGGCATCCAACCCAACACACAAAGCTGGCCACATATTGGATCTGATATTCACAAACAACTTCTTCTCAAACACAATTTCATACACGCCAGTCCCATGGTCCGACCACTACCTCCTGCACTACAAGTCCCAAGCAAACACTATCAACAATGCCGAAACGAATGAAAAATACTCCTTTAAATACCGGCCACCCTTCCAACCTGACCTTCTCCAAAAAGAACTTGGAAAACATCTAACCAAGCTAGATCTCTCCAACATAAATAAGGCCACCCAATCATGGCACCAGCTGACAAATGAAATTGCCAACAACATAAATCTGGAAAGGGCAAAACTGGTCAAAAACAAGAGAAAAAACAAACCCGTGGTTCAACACCCAACTAAAAGACACCAAATCTACCCTAAGGAAAAAAGAAAAAGAATGGCGAAGAAACAAATGTCCCCTAACCCTTGAAAGATACCGAACACAACTAGCGACATATAAAAAGTTGATCAACAAATCCAAACGGGATTATTACAGTAAAAAAATACAAAATGCACCCAACAACTCAAAATCGCTCTTCAACATAGTTAACAACCTAATATCAGACAACAACAACAAGCCAACTCCCCAAGCCAAAAATTTAAGCCAAGAACTCGCTCTGTTTTTCAAAAACAAAATCAGCAAAATAACAGGCAACATCAACAATCCAACTAACCTAAATAAGCAACTAACCATCAAAAATATAACACCCTGGTCCATCTTCGACCCCATATCAACCACCGAAACGGAAAAGCTATTAAGAAAGCTAAACCCAGCCTGTCATGAGCTCGACACTATCCCAATTCATGCACTAAAGGATATAGCCCAAACCATTGCCCCAACCATCACGGCAATCATAAATAAATCTCTCAAAGAAGGCGAACTTCCTGACAAATTAAAAATCGCAACAATTAAACCCATAATTTAAAAAAAGAACCTCAACCCAGAGGATCTGAACAGCTACCACCCAATCTCAAACTTACCCCTCCTCGCCAAACTGACAAAGAAAGCTGCACTTAAACAACTCAACGAGCATCTCGAAAAATAACATCTTACACCCTAACCAACATGGTTTCAGAAAAAACCATAGCACAGAAACCCTACTACTCAACCTATCAAACACGATAATAAGAGGCTTCGACACTGGGCTAAGATACATCCTCATCCTACTCGACCTCTCCGCAGCATTCGACACAGTCGAACATAGAAGCCTAATCTCCAGACTAGCTGATATTGGTCTATCCGGCAAAACCCTCAGTTGGTTTACATCTTTCCTAAAAAACATTCTTCAAAGTAACCATCAACAACCACTCATCAGATGCTCTCGAAACAGGAGTGCCCCAGGGATCCGCACTCTCGGCCACACTGTTTAATATATACCTCCTGCCTCTTTGCCAGCTCCTCATAAGCCTCGGCATCACATACTACATGTATGCCGATGATATACAACTAATCATTCCCATAACAGACACCCTTGAAAAAGCATTGAAACTCGCAGCCACCTACCTTGACACCATAAGAAACATGCTAAACCACATGAAACTTTGTCTTAACATGGACAAAACCGAGTGCATTCTACTGGAAAGACAAAACGCTGGAATCAACATGAACCACACCATACAAATCGACAACACAAACATCAAATTAAAAGACAACGTGAAAGATTTAGGAATATGGTTAGACCCTGAGCTTAACTACAAAAAACATATCTCAATGAAAATCAAAGAAGGCTTCCACAAACTAATAATCCTCAAACACCCAAAACCACTACTCTATCTCCCTGAATTCAGAACCATCCTACAATCTCTTATATTCACTAGTTTCGACTACTGTAACTCACTCTTGACAGGCCTACACAAAACCACCTTACGGCCTCTCCAATTACTACAGAACGCAGCAGCCAGAATTCTCACCGGTCACAAAAGAACAGACCACATCACTCCAGTGCTTAAAAAGTCTACACTGGTTACCTGTAGAAAAGAGAATTGAATATAAAACTCTATCCATTATACAGTACATTACACAACAGTGAAAGCTCAAGCCTAAACAACATTATCCAGAAACACATCCCTCAACACAACACGAGAGCATCAAACAAATCACAACTGAACATACCATCAGTCTCAACCGCCAAACTTACCACTGTAACTACCCGAACACCTAAAACTACAAAATAATACTAAAATATTTAAAAAATATCTCAAGACCTGGCTCTTCAGACAAGCCTTCAAAGATTGGATCGGCTAACCGCCCACTCCACAAAGGACACCACATTCTATCACTGATAGTTAAATGCTACTACGTGGAGTTAATCTCTTTACAACTGACATCCCTCCACAACCGACGATAATCCCTATCCGTTGCTACATAAGCCCTTAACCTTAACCATTCCGTATTTGTTGCGATAACCTCCCCAGTTATGCTATTAAACCAGTAATGTTGTTATACCATTTCTGATAGAATATTTTATGATACCATACTGGTTACTATACATTATATTTTATATTTATTTTACCATTTAATGCCAAATCTGTTATTATACCAGCCTTGTTATTAGACCAATTCTGTTGTTATACCAGTTGTTTGCGCAATTGTAATTCGTTGTTTCACCTGTAAACCGGAGTGAAGGCCTCTAGTTAAAACTTCGGTATATAAAAGCATATGTATAAATACATAAATAGCTAGAGTCCAGACGCTGTCCTCTGGCTCAATCTCCCAAACTGCAGACCACTCTCACTTCATAGTAATTAATAAATTAAAAACTTCAAGTTATTTCAAAGAAATTTAATAATAACAAAGGTGTAATAAGCTTTATGTGTGAATTTACTCCACCTATCTTTTGCATTTGGGTTTAGAATTATCACATTTGGAGACAATACCTCAAGGATGATATAAGCAATTAGTAAATTTACTGATGCTGTGCAGTCATACAGCTTTGGAGTTGGAGATATCACCCCAGATGAGAGGATTTGTTGGGGACAGCAAGGGGGAGAGGAATTTGCCGTTCAGGGCTGCATGTGTCTTTTATCTTCGGGGGTGGGGAGATCCAAGATAGTATTCCATTTTAATATTAACGAGCTGTTTGCATGTATTAGCTCATTTATAATTTTCTTGCAATAAAGGGATTTTGTATGTGTTGTCCGTAATGCTTAAACAGGTGGTAGCAATGCATATTAATGTAGAAATAAATAGAACGAGAATTGGATCTGTGGTAAGAGGGAGTGAAGGAGGAGTAAGAATGGGAGAAGGGAAAGATGATGATGATGATGGGGAAGGACAGGAGTGGGATGAGAGGAGTCAGTATTGAAAGAGCGGAGGAGAGAATGGAATGAGGAAGGATAGAAAGATGAAATTTGTATGGGAGAGTGAAAGGAACTACTTAAGAGGCAGTTTTGAGAAGAGGAGAAGCAAACACATAAGCAGAGTGGAAAAGAAGTGGGAGAAAGAAAAAGGAATGAAAAATAGGCTGGAGAAGTGTTTTCTTAAATATTTTAAATTGATTTAAAATATGGATTTACTTACTTTTACGTATACCATTATATGGACATTTGCCACAGAATTTAGAAAATGCGATTGTTGATTTTTTTTTTTTTTAACCTTTGTATCATGTGGCCAGAGGAATCCAAGAACTTTGACTATATTATGAGTTCCCCTGTAAATCTTTAGTAAGCTTTTTTTTTTTCCATGTATGATTGTCCTTCCATTAGCCTAATATCTTCTTCTAACTTTTCTATATATGCCAGAAATCTGTTGAGTAATCTCACCATAGCAGCTCACCACCTAAGTTCTATCTTGTTAACTAGTGACACTGTCTAATTACTGATACTCCCCTAGAAGTGAGACTTACTATTGAGTACATCTAGTGAGCCTCATACTAAAAAATAAAATAAAGTAAAATGGAAATCCATGTTCTTTTCCAGTATTTTCAGTCCAAACAGTCAGTTTGTGTCCCCATGGACGCAGAGTTCACTGATTTCTCCACTGACAACATCGTCACTATGTAAAGTGATGCAGCATGGCTCTTTAGATCCGCATCCTCCTCCTCTGCTGTCGTCAGTGGTATTGTGCTTTGAATTGAATTTATATTCTGCTTTTTGGCACTTCAAAGCGGAATACATTCAGGTACAGTAGAATTTTCCCTATCCCCAGAAGGCTTGGTATGTAAGGGTGTTATTTACTAAGCATTTTTCCCATAGACACAGAATGGGAGAAAAGCTTTAGTAAATCAGGCCCTAAGTTTGAGGCAATGGAGGGTAAAGTGACTTCCCCAAGGTCACGAGCGGCAGTGGAATTTGAACCCTGGTTTGTAGCCTGCTGCTCTAACCACTAGGCTACTCATTCACTCCTTTGTACCACGCAGTTCAAGCCATGACACTTCATCTCCTAGCAACAATGGAAAACATGGTATGAGGCACCATACTGCGGTTGTTGTACGTCTATCCCTGAGTGAGCATGAGGTAAGGGTGAATGACATGAGTGATGGGATGCAGAGAATGGGAAAAGTGAGTAATGGGATTACAGTGGGGGAAGGGGGCAGTAATGGGAGAAAATGGATGAAGGAGAGAGGGGATTGGATGGGGAGTGAGGAAATAAATTGTGGAATATGGGGGAGGGGTGACTGAGGGAAGAGAGATGGGATTGGTGTGGTATGGTGGAAGGGAGAGATGAGGGGGTAGATGAGTTCAGGGAGAACTGAGTGAGGGAATGGAGTTAGAGATGAGATTGGAGGGGTGTTGAAGTACTTTAAGGTTTTTGAAGGGTAGCTGGGAAAAAATGAATGGAGAGTAGAGTGGGTGTGGTGTGAATGAAGTGACATGATCACAGTAAGTGCAGAGAAGAGCGAGTGTGTGGCTCGAAGAGAGTGCGGCTGGAATGTGGAGATTGGAGGGGGTGTAAATCAGGGAATCAGAGGGGTATGCATGGCGTGAGTTAGGGAAGGATTTGACATCAAGAGGAGGTGTGTAAGAGTGGATCCCTCCTTCCTTCCCTTTCCTGATCCCAAATATCCCCCACCTGGGTATTTCTTATTACTCTTTCCCATTCCCTTCCCTGTCCTTACAATCCTTCCCTCTGTTCCATAATTTCCCCTTTCTCCTCTCCCTCTATGCCTTAATTCCCTTTCCTACTTTATCTTCTCTCCCTTGTCAATCTCCCTTTAAGATCCCTTCTCCCATCCTCATTCTCTAACCCCTTCTCTCCAGCACTGATCACTAAAATCCCCTTAATCAGACAAGCAAGAAAAGTCAGAAAACAGCTTTATTTTAATAAAGTAAAATATAAATTGTTTTAATAGGCAATCCATTCAGACCTGCGCGTATAACATATAATTGCAGTGAAGTTTGAGAAACTTTGCTACAGAATGTTTAAACTCCACAGAATCTGTCTGAACTGCTGCTGGAAACTGGCAGTTTTAGATATAATACTGAGAAGCATTGTATTGATTTCAAATTGTACTTGGAAGATCTTAATGCTGGTGGCACCTAAGATAGCTGGGACTCATTTTATATGCTTTTGACACATTTTTCTGATCTCTGAATGCATCTCTTGGTGCTTGATGATCCTCTGTCTCTGAATATGTATTAAAGAATAGTCACTTGGTATTGACCTTCTGTTAGCAATACTGTTCATGAGTTTTTCTTCTTCACCATTGTGTATGGGTTTTTTGGCACTGAGCTGCTTTGTATCGGTGGCCATGCTTTTAAAATCTTCATTTAAGCACAGTTCGATCTTTATTGTAAAGAGGTATGTTAATGACTACCAGGTGCATCATTAAACTACTGTAAGACCATAATAATCCACTTTTAATAACCTGAGAGCCAGTTTAGTGGCAGCATTATGCACTGCCATGTGGAGGATCTGAATTTGCAACTCGGATTTGGTCTTCTATTTCCCAGGCTGAGTGGGGATGCGGTGGGAGGCAGCATTCACACTTAGATGGAGGTGATGAAAATGGTGTGAAGTCCCAGTCATTGATCAACAGAGACACTTAGTGACTAAGCTTGATGCTTACAAGCTCAATACCTGAAGATTGGAAAGCAGCAAATATAATGCTGAAATTTAAAAAGAGTTCCAGGAGTGATCTGGGAAACTATAAACCTGTGAGCCTGAAATCTGTTCCAGACAAAATGTTAGAAGCTTTATTGGAGTTGCCACCCAGGAAAAGTACCTTGGAGTCCTTGTTCACAATACACTGAAATCCTCAGTTCAGTGTGCAGCATCAGTCAAAAAAGCAAATAAAATGTTAGGAATGATCTGAAAAGGAATGGACAGTAAAATGAAAAACATCACTGCTTCTATATCGAGCCATGGTGTGAGTGCATCTTGAATATTGTGTGCAAATTTGTTTGCCCCATCTTAAAAAAAAGACAGTGGAAATAGAAAAGGAACAGAGGAAGGCAAAAAGAGTGATAAAGGGGGTGGATAGGCTCTCCCATGATGAAAAAAAGTGTAAAATGATTCACAGAGGGAAAAGTAATCCTAACTATAGATACCCAATGCAGAGTTCCATATTAGGAGCCACCACCCAGGAAAAAGAAACTTGAAGTCCTTGGGGACGGTACATTGAATTCCTGAGCTCAGTGTGCAGCATTAGTCAAAAAAAGCAAATAAAATATTAGGAATGATCTGAAAAAGATTTGAGAATATCATATTGCCTCTATTGATCTATGGTATGACTGCAACTTGAGTATTGTGTACAGTTCTAGTCACCCTATCTAAAAAAAGACATGGTGGAACTAGAAAAGTTGCAGAGGAGGGCAAAAAGAGTGATAAAGAGGATGGGTAGGCTCTCCTATGATAAGCTACCCAAATTTGGGTTTTTCCGCTTGGAAAAGACAGCTAAGAGGGGACATGATAGAAATTTATAGAATCATGAATGGGGTGGAACAATAAATAAAGGATGATTATTTATCTTGTTAAATAATACTAAAACAAGAGGACACTCCTTGAAACTAATACTAACAGATTTTAACAAATCAGAGAAAGTATTTTTTTGTTGACCATGCAATCAAGCTATAGAACCAGTTGCCCAAGAATTTGGTCAAGGTAACTGGCATAGCAGGGTTTAAAGAAGATTTGGTGACATTTGTGGTTGAAAAATCATTACATAAGATATGCCTTACTAGGTCAGACCAAGGGTCCATCAAGTCCAGAATCCTGTTTTCAACAGTGGCCAATCCAGATCACAAGTACCTGGCAAGTACCCAAATATTAAATAGATCCCATACTACTATTCCCGGCAACAAGCAGTGGCTATTCCCTATTGATTAATAGTACTTTATAGAATACTCCTCCAGGAAATTAATCAAACCTTTTTTAAACCCAGCTACTCTAACCACTAACTGCCTTAACTACATCCTCTGGCAATGAATTCCAGAGCTTAATTGTGCATTGAGCAGAAAAGAATTTTCTCCAATTTATTTTAAATGTGCTACTTGCTAACTTCATGGCATGCTCCCTAGTCCTTGTATATTCCGAAAGAGTAAATAACTGTTTCACATTTACCTGTTCAGGATCTTTCATGATTTTGTAGACCTCTATCATATCCCCCTCAGCCATCTCTTCCCAAGCTGAACAGCCCCAATCTCTTTTGTGAGCCATTCCATGCCCTTCATCATTTTGGTCACCCTTTTCTGTAAAACATTATTAGCCAGCTAACCTAGAGAAAGCTATTGCTATCCCTGGGAGAGAGTAACAAGAAATATCTACTTTGGAATTTGCTGGATACTTGGGACCGAGACTGGCCACTGTCAGAGGCAGGATGTTGAGCTCGATGAAACCTGGTCCTACGTATTACAGGAAAGTCCTCTGGTGTGTAGCCCCCAGCTGTGAGTTAGGACAGTATTAAAATAGGGAGAAACCCCCCAGGTAGTTATGAAGACTTATAGTACTGATTGAGACCCGTTCTGATTGAGCAAAAGCCCAAAGAAGCAGGAGAAACTGCTGGGCAAACTTTAAAAAAAGAAAGTAATTTAAAAACCTATAATATATTTAAAAATAATAAAATGGTTCAGAGCAAGAAGATGAGTCTCAAAATTAACATACATAACATCAATGTGTATTTACTTCTGTGTGTTTGGTTTAATAAATTATGATTTTTTAATTTGAATTGTCATCCTATGCTTTCTTTTTTTGTGACATTTTTCAGTTTTTTGTTTTGTTTTTTGTACGATTCTGTTGAGAATCTCTGTATGGATAGAGACAATTATATTTGTATCTTTCCTAGCATGTGGAAAGATGGATTCAGGACCCCAGTGGGTTAATCACCTTTGCCAGCAGATGGAGATGGAGCAAACTGACATCACAGTATATATACTCCTGCTATGACATCAGCCTGCCAGTATTCTCCGTCTTCAGCAGATGGTGGATGTGTATCTCCCTACTGGGGATTGCTTCAGATTTTAGAAGGAGAATTTTATAAGGAAAAGAAAAAACCCTGCTTTCCTGTGGTGAAACTAAATGGTCCCTTCCCAGTTGAGAATTCCTGATGTGATTTCCGTTGTCCCTCAGATGTGTGCCTTGGTCCGGTAGCTAGTTTTTCAGCGGGCATGGACTTAACTGATTGTATAGCTTAAAGGCAGCAGGTGCAGGAAGCTGAGTACGGTGTTGATTGTCTCCTTCCACAGCCGGAGACAGTCTCTGTACTCAGCTGGGAAGGGCTGAGCTCAGGTAAGTAAAAAAAAAAAAAGACAGAGTAGAGGGGTTGTGGAGGACTTCCTCCGGTCTCTGTGCTCGGCACACCATTGACGTTCGTTCCTGCTCCTGTTTATTTATTTTATTTTTAGTTAAAAACTCTTCTATACCGTCGTTAAGTTAGATAACAGTCACAACAGTTTACAGCAAGGCACGATAATGAAAATGTGAGTGGTATAGATTACAAATTAATCATGTGCCATCATAGTGCGGTAACAATTCATTTCAATAAACTATGTGTGTAAAATAAGCTTGTCTGTTGGGAGCATATAAGGCGGATTGAATTTAACATTAACGTGCATTTGTAGGTTACAAGTAACAACTTCTAGTTTGGTGCTTCTTTATCAATCAACTGCTTTTCTCCTTCTCTTTATCTTTATAAAAAGCATGTTTAAATAGCCAGGTTTTCAGATTGGTTTTGAATATTTTGAAATTTCTCTGCAGCCTTATTTCGAGTGGCATGGTGTTCCATAGTATGGGACCAGCCAGTGACAGTGCTCTTTCCCTTACTTATTTTTTATTTATTGTTTTTGTTATACCGAGTTTCATGATAGGCATCACATCAACCCGGTTTACAAATAACAAGGAGTGTAAAGCATAACGTAACGTAAAAAACAATATTTTCAATAAGAACCTTGAACTTTAAATACAGTGAATCAGAAAAAGGGAGAGGGAAAGTTACAAAAAACAAGGAAAATAAACTTGGGATGGAAGGGGAGAAATTGAACAGCACAATATTTACATTTCAGCCTATTGATACATTAGAATAGCAAGTGAAAAAATAAGACTATGAAACGGTACATAGGTAATCAAATGAATAAATATGACAGTTGTGAATGGTAATAGTATGATAAATATTCAGCAGGAATTAGTGAGAGAGGGTTTGAGGTTGGTTGATTCGTGTTTACATTCCATTATTGCATACGAGTTAGTGCTAGTGAGAGGAGGTTTTATTCAAGGCTTGGAAATGCTTTTTTGAAAAGCCAAGTTTTTAGTCTTTTCCTAAATGTTAAAGACGTGCTGTTTTGACAGAGGGGACAGTTAGTAGAGCCTTATTAGCATATCTTAGGTTTCTTTGCGGGACGTGTACGCGTAGTGCAGTGTTAAGCCAGTCAGCTTTTTCATCGTGGATTAGTTTATGTATTATGCATAAAGCCTTATATTGAATTCTTTGTTCGATTGGGAGCCAGTGTAAATCAGCGAGCGTTCTTGTAATGTGTTCATTCTTTTTTTTGCCAGTCAAAATTCTTGCAGCTGAGTTTTGTAATATTTGTAGTGGCCGAATTGTAGGTTGTGATAGTCCTAAAAGTAGGGAGTTACAGTAGTCTGTACTTGCGAATATCATTGCCTGCAGAACTGTGCAGAAATTGTTTAGTGTTAGTAGAGGGTTTAGTCTTCTCAGGATCATTAGTTTCGCATATCCTTCTTTTATTTTCAGTGAGATGTGTTGTTTCATGTTTAGCTCAGGGTCAATTATTACTCCTAGATTTCGTATTTTTGTTGCTAGCTCAATGGTTGGTTATTTGTAATTGTGAGTGTTGGTTGAATGTGGTGTATGTTTTTGCGTTCAAGGTGTAAGAATTCTGTTTTGTCTATGTTTATTACCAGTTCCATCTGATTTAAGAGCTGTTTAATTATCTCAAGATACATATTGGCAAGTTTCATTGTTTCTTCAATGGTGTTTACAATTGGCAGAGTAGCTGTATATCGTCTGTGTATAAGTAATGTATGATTCCAAGTCCTGCTAGTAGGTGACATACCAGGAGGAGATAAATGTTAAAGAGTGTTGCCGACAGGGCCGATCCCTGTGGGACACCGGTTAGCAGTGTGACTTTGTCCGAGAGTGTATTTTTGATTTGTACTTGAAAACATCTATTGTTTAGGTATGACTCAAACCATTTTATTGTTTTATTAGCGAGACCTATTTCTTTCAGTCTATTGAGTAGTATTTTGTGATTTACCGTGTCGAATGCTGCAGAGAGATCTAATAGAACTAGAATGTAGTGTGTTCCTGTATCAAATCCTCTTAAGATATTATCTGATAAAGCTAGTAGCAGAGTTTCAGTACTGTAGTGTTTGCGAAACCCATGTTGCGTTGGGTAAAGTATGTTATTACATTCTATATGGTTTGACAATTGTTTTTGTACTGGTTTTTCAATTAGTTTGGCTAATAGGGGTAAGTTTGAGACTGGTCTATAGTTATTGAGAACTAGTGGGTCAAGGTTCTTTTTTTTAATTATTGGTTTAATAATGGCTCCTTTCAAGATATCCGGCATTACTCCTTCATCAAGTGAGAGGTTGATGATCTTAGTTGGGGTTGTGGATATTGTGTTGGTTTGTTTTTTTAATTCGGTAATGGGAATGGTGTCAATTACGTGAGTGGCAGGTTTCATTTGATTTATCATTTTCTCGACGTCATCTTGTGATACCTCTTCAAATTCTGACCAGTTACTAACGTCTCTAGTGGGCATTTTAATCTCTTGTTTTGTAGTGTTAGAGATTTTTTTTCTTAGGTTCTCAATTTTCTCTTTAAAGAATTGAGCTACCTCGTTGCATTTGTTCTCTTGTAGTGTTAGGTGGCTGTTTGTATTGTCACTAGTTAGATTCTTTACTATGTTAAATAGGGTTCTGGCGTTATTTGAAAATTTTTCTATTTTTGAGCTGTAGTATTTTTTTTGGTGTCTAAAATTGTTTTTTTTGAGTATGCAAGTTGTTTCCTGTACTTAGTTAAATTATCAGAAGTTTTGTTATTTTTCCATTCTTTTTCTTTCTTTCTAAGGCATCGTTTTATTTCCTTGATTTGTTCACTATACCATGGATTGTTTTGCTTTGATTCTTTTATGTGGGCTATTTGCATAGGATTTAATTCATTAGCCAAGGTAGTGGTTCTATTTAACCAGTCTGTTGTTGCGTTGTGGCTATTAGTGTAGTTAATGTGTGTTTCCCTGCCCCCAACACTTCCAGGGGCTGACTACCAGGGCATCTGGGAAATGTAGTTTCCCTTTACTTCCTGCAAAGGAACCTTCACACCTGAAGGAAAAACACCTAAGGATTTACAGCACAGAGACTCACCACTGGCTCAAATCACCACAGAATGCTTCCTTTTGGATTGACCACCGCACCCAGAAGTTTTTCCAAGGTTATGGTAGTAGTGGTGGCAGAGTTGAGAGAGGATGGCATCCTGGTACATCCGTACTTGGACAACTGGCTGATTCAAGCTAAGAGTCTGGAAGAGAGAGCCTCCGGGTCTTGCACAAGGTTATCTCCTTGTTGCAGGAGTTAGGTTGGGTCGTGAAGCTGGCCAAGAGCAATCTCCAACTGTCTCAGTCTGTAAAGTAACTTGGTGTTTGGTTCGACACAGAGCAGGTCAGGGTTTTGCTGCCAGAGGGTCGTATTCAGAAGCTGCTGGCACTTGTGTGCCTATTGACGAACACAATACGCCTGATGGTGTGATCCTATCTACAGATGCTTGGATTGTTGGCGGTGACCCTGAGGTGGTGCCGTACGTGAGGGCATGTGTCCTCTTCAGCGCACTCTGCTGTCTTGTTGGAGCCCACAGTCTCAAGACTAGTCGATCCAGCTCCATCTGCCAATGGAAATTGCACTCATCTGCAGTGGTGGTTAAAGGCGGATCATCTAAGGAAGGGGGGGGGGTTTCTACATTCACCACACTGGCTAGTACTCACAACAGATGCGAGCCTCCAAGGCTGGGGAGCTCACTGTCAGGAGCTGACAGCACAGGGGCACTGGATGCAGAAGAAACTCTCTGGAACATCAATCATTTGGAAGCCTGTGTGGACCGGTTAGCATGTTTGCATTTTGGCGACAGGATTCAGGGTCGAGGGGAGTTCTGTGAGGTGAGGAGGTAGTGTAGGTATGGCGGGTTGAGCGGCCATTTGACTAGGTCTCGCTTCCAGACTTCTCCCTTTTTGGCATGTGGTAGATCTTGAGGTAACTGCACATTTTTTGCTGCGGGCTGTCAGTGCATGCCTACACATCTATTTGTGCGCCCATTCTTGCCTTGGTCGTTCTTCCTTCTGGATGCACATTTTCTGCATCCAGCTTAGGTGTTTTCCTTAGTGTTGGTACTGGGTCCCCACTTTGGGCGCCTAGCTGGATGAATAGCCTAGGTGCATATAGTTAGACACACATTTTTTGTGTCCATTTTGATCTCGGTTTATACATGCAGGTAATTTAGGTGCAAGCCTTTACTGGTTTGCACACTTACAGCCATGGCGCCCGTGGTGAAGAAGCCTAAGAGCTTATCTATTTGTGCTCTATGCCACATTAGGGCCATTCAGCCGGAGCTTTTTTTAAGCCTGTGTCAGCACTGCCTGGATGCTCGGGGAGATTTACCTCCTCCTGATTTTGCAGTGGATGGCCTATTTTCTCGGTCTTAGGGGAGTGTGACCAAGGGAGATATGATGGGGGTGTCTTCTCACTTGATCAATCCTCGGGCCAAGTTGTCAGGGGAAACTAGCTCTCAGGATGTCAAGTGCAGGCCTATGGGACCTGGAATGGACCCATCCTCCTAGTCTTGGGTAGTATTCTTCCAGGGACTGCAGACATTTCTATAGAGTCAGACTTCTGAATCAAGACTACCTATTAAGATAGATACATGTGCTTCGAGTGCTCCTCCTCCTGCCTGCACAGTCAAGTACCGTGGTGCAGTGCAGTTTGACAGAACTCAAGTGCAGATTTATTTATTTATTTAAAAGTGTTTGTATACCGCTTTTACAAACAATGTTTAATCAAAATGGTTTACATAAGTATCTTAAAATTAAATTCAAAATAAAAGAAAAAAATAAAATCATATTACAAAAAGTATAAAAATAAACTATTAAAAATAAAAATCAGCTAACTTAATTCTAATAAAAATAAGTAATGTATAATATAAGATATACGGTGCCATGTAAGTAAATGTGAAAAATCAGTTTGGTTCTGTTATTTAGTAGGTGTAATTTTGAATGCAATTTGAAATATGTTTTAAAGGATTTTTTAAAATGATTCAAATTGGGTATGGATCTTAGTGAGTCTGGTAATGCAGGATGCGTGCAGCTGCATTTTGGATTACTTGAAGTGAGTGCAATGTATTATCTGGAAGACCTATATATAAAGAATAACAGTAATCAAGCCCAGAAAAAACAAGTGATTGGAGAATAAACCGGAAATCGTGAAAAAAGAGTAGAGGGCGAAGACGTTTCAGCAATTGAAGTTTGTAAAATGAGTTTCTGGTAATCAAGAATATGTTGTTTTAATGAAAGATCTGAATTGATAGTTATACCCAAATTTCCAGCTGATTTAGCAATAGGGATAGAAATACCATTAAATAAAAGTTGAGATAGGGGGCCTATGGATGAGTCAGAAATTGATGTAAAAGGAACTATTTCTGTTTTTAATGGGTTCAATTTCAACCGGTTATGAGAGAGCCAAGTGTCAATAGTTGTAAGGTATAGAGAGACTAAAGATGGATCAAGTTGATACCAATGATGATGGTGGCTCTCCTGGTGAGGAAGGGGACATTCCCCCAGACTGGAGCCATATAGAACTCCTTTTCTTTCATAGAGATGAGTTGCCAAGCTTGATCTCTCACACCTTGAAGACCCTCGGAGTGGCTGGTACTGACTCCTTGGGGATGCAGAAAAATGATTCCATTTTGGTCATCCTACACAAGGCAACTTGTTTCTCTCCCCTCCTGGATGCAATCCAGGAGTTGATTGGTTTGGAATGAAGTGCACCAGAGGCATCCTTTAAAGGGGGGATGCGTCATAGCAGGGTTATACCCTTTGGATCCACAGGCCAGAGAGCAGTTGTGTTTCCCTGAGGTGTATGCCTTGGTGTATTCTGTCACGAAATGTCCACCATCCTGGTACAGGGAGGTGTGGCACTGAAGGGATGCTCAGGACAGAAGGATTGAGGCTATCCTAAAGCAAACTTTTGAGGCAGTAACAATGAACTTGCAAATTGCTTCTTGTTGTGCCTTGGTAGCTCAGCCTATCTTGCGTCTTTGTCAGGAATCTGGAAGTGCCAGGTCCGATGCTGGTCCTATGGAAGAAAAGAGGCCCGCCTTCCTTGCTGATGCAGGCTGTGATTTGGTTTGCATGGCTATCAGAGGAGCTGCCTATGTTATTGCGGCCAGGTGGCAGCTGTGGCTGCGCAATTGGTCGGCAGATACTATTTCAAAGTCCAATCTTACCAATCTGCCCTTCAAAGGCTTGCTTTTGTTTGGCAGTGAATTGGAAAAATGGGGAGAGACCCATGTCCCTCGATTGCCAGAGAACAAGAAACCCATTGCCTGGTCTTTTTGGGTGATTGATTGTTCTCGAGACTACCGGCTTTTTGGCCTTATAAGGGAGGTTCTTTCCAGAGGTCCCGTCCCTTCTGCAGGTCTCAGTCCTTTCGCCTCTAAGGGCTTCGAAAGGATGTGGGCCCCGGAGGTGGAGCCTCTCGGTCTTCCCAATGTAGGTTTGCGGGCTCTCCTGGTGGTGCAGGAGATAGGTGGTTGCCTATCCTGTTTTTATCCCAGGTGTGTCCAGATTACTTCATATCAATGGGTTCTCAAAGAGGTTCAGGGTGGTTATGCTCTCAAATTTCTTCACATTCCTCCGGATGCCTTTATAGTCTCTCCATGCAACTCCTTTCAGAAGAGGGTGGAATTGGAAGCAACGTTACAAAGGCTGTTGAACCTGAACATGATGAATCCCTTTCCCAAACCATAGCAAAATATGGGCCGCTAATCCATTAATTTTGTCGTGTCCAAGAAGGAAGGGTCATTTTGGCCCATACTGGATCTCAAGGGCATTGCCCGAGATTTACAAGTCACAAATTTTCGGATGTAAAGGGTATGCTTTATCATAATAGCAGTACAAGCAGGGGGGAGTACCTTACATCTCTGGATCTGATGGAGGCATATCTGTATATTCCCATCCATCGGGAACATCAGCGGTTTTTCTGGTTTGCTATTCTGGATCATCATTACCAATTTCAGGCCTTGCCTTTCAGGCTAGTCACAGTGCCTAGGATCTTTTCCAAGGTCAAGGTAGTGGTAGTGGCGGCCCTTCGCAAAGAGGGCATTCTAGTTCATCCCTATCTCAACGACTGGTTGGTTCGAGCCAAGGACGTGTGTTCGCAGCTCCTGCTGGGTAGTTTCCTTGCTACAGGAACTAGGCAAGGTAGTGAATCTGACCAAGAGCAATTTGCAGCCATCTCAGCCCCTGGAGTATCGCGGGGTTTGGTTAGATACAAGGCAGGGCAGAGTATTTCTGCCAGAGTCTCTGATCCACATGTTGATGGTGTGAGTTTGATCCCTGCGGAACTCTGTTCATCCGACTGTCTGCAGGTCCTGAGGTTGATGGCTGCCGCATTGGAAGTGGTTCCCTAGGTGAGGGCTCATATGCGTCCTCTTCAGTGTGCATTGCTATCCCGATGGAGTCCGCAGTCTCAGAGCTGTACAGTGAAGCAGCTCCTTCTGTTCTCTTGGGGCCCTGCCTGGATTCCCTAGCAGCAGCAGCACCACCACCACTACCAATGTATTTTTATTGTTCTTTTTTACTTATGACAGTGAGTCACTGAATTGTGTGTGAATGTAGTTTGTCTGTGAGCATGCGAGTGAGTGTGTTGGTGCAAGCATTTGAATGAATGAGTGTGTGTGTGTGTCTGGGTACATGCATGTGAATGAGCATGTATCTGAGCATGCATGTGTGCGCAAATGTACCTTAGCATGCTTGTATGCGAGTGTTCTTGTATTCAAGTATGCATTTGAGCATGCTTGTGTGCAAGTGTGTGTGTGAGCATAATTATGTATGTGTGTCTGTGAGAGTGCTTGTATGCGAGTATGTGTGAGCATGTTTGTAAGCAGGCTTGTGTGTGAGAGAGAGAGTGGGTTATGTGCACATCCCCCAACCCTGACTAATCCACAACAATCACAGGTGGCTGGATTCAAAAGTTCCCGTATATGGAGAGCAGTGGGGTTTAATCCTTATTAGTTTTAACTATTATTTGATGTCTGCTGTTAGGAAATTTTTTTTTTTTGACATTTAGGGATCTTTTACAAATTTGTATGTGAGTTTTTAACCATTGGATATGGATATTATTCATCAGATGTTTTGAAATATTTATTCTTTTTATTAGTATGGTTTTACTATTATGATTAATTTATATTTCTTAATATTATTGTTTGATATATTTTAAGGAATGGTGTTTCCATTTTTCCAGTGTTGCACTGCAAACAGTCTGGTTTATTGTGGTTTCCAATTTGGTTTTTGTTTGCATGTTTCTATTTTACTTCTGCTAGTATTTAGTGTCTGTAGGAATCTTTCACAGTCCAGTTTGTTCTCTTTTCCCAGTAAGTGCATCTGTGTTGTAGGGCCTGGTATAATAATTGCAGTGTTGCCTTTTCCTAAGTACAGTTGTTACTGTTGAGTGCTGGTGGTTAGTATTGCTCTGGTATGGTAGGTTTACTGTATTGTAATTCAATTTACTCATGACTTTGAGGGCCTGCCACATGCAAAGTGTTTTACAGTAAGTCATAATAACCATATAACAGGACTGGCCAACTCTGGTCCTCAAGAGCCACAAACAAGTCTGAATTTCAGGTTATCCACAATGAATATGCATGCGAGAGATTTGCATGCACTGCCTTGATTGTATGCAAATATACTTCAAGAATATTTAATGTGGAAATCCTGAAAGCCAGACTTTTCTATGGTTCTTGAGGATTGCTGTAAACCACCCCTGCCATATGGAATCCAAATGTCGTTTTTAGAAGATTTTCAGATTGGCACCATAATAGCACATGTAAATAACATATGCATGTTGTAAATGATATTTTTACTTCAGAACTCTGTACTGTGTCCTTTTGCTTGTAAAATCTGTTATAACTGCATAATTTTGAATTGTACATGGGGAGGGGTGGGGCCCAGTTGGGTGCAAGGCTGTAAGGTTCATCTAGAGCAGAAGTTTCCAACCTTTCAGGGAACGCGGACCCCTTTCAACCTCAAAAAAATGTTACGGATCCTGACGCACTTCTCTTTAATTTTTGCATGCTGTAACAAAAAAAAATGATATGCAATCCAGAATCATATGTTACATATAAAACTTAATATTAAATCATGATTACTGATCTAAACTGAATAAATAGGGAGGGCAGTTTTCTAAGCTATTTAAAAATTGCCCTCATAATTGAAGGTTAAGGCCAACAGTGACCTCCACCTTCTACTCCAACTGCAATAGGGAGAAGAAGCAAGTTCAGAAAAATTCTGGCACAAATCACCAGAACCTGCAGACCCTGCAATCTAATTTTCAAAGGGACAGTGCCCGCAGAGTTTCCTTTTGAAAACTCTGGCCGGCGTGGGAAAGTCAGTACTTTTGTAGCTGTGTAATTTGCATCTGATTTGCAGCAGATGCGGGAAAGTATGCACAAGGATTTCAAAATTAAATCCCTGAATGTACTCTGCCTCCTCCAACCTAGCTCTTTTCCTTTTTTCCACTGCAAGCAAAAGTTTACTTGCTGTTAACAGCACAGGTACTTTTACCTTTAGTGGTGAGGACTAGCAATTTTCAATTAGTCTTTTGATATAAGTAAACAGGTGTTTACCCACAAAAAAAAGTTTTGAAATTTACCCTCCCTGAAAATGGACCCCCTTTTAGCCTGCTTTTTAAAAATACTTTATTTTCTTTTATGATTCTTACAAGCACATACAGAAAATGTACAAACACATATAGAAAATGATAGTCACAAAATAATTAACATTTTAGAAAAAGCCAAACGGCCTGCTTTTCAAAGAGATCTCCATGTCTGTGTGTCCTAAATAACTTTTGTATTTTTCTTAGGACCTCCCTGGCTGTTGTCTCTTTCTCCCTCCTCCTTGATCTCTGGTGGTCATCTCTCCCCTCCCAGACCATGTTGGTCCTCTATCCTGCCCTCTGTACCCCCCTCACTCTACCTCTAGTTCAGCATGAGACCTGGCTGTCTTCTTTCCCCTGATAGGTTGCCTTCTACTCTTACTCCCCTTAACCAGATCAATCATCTTTATCTTCCTTCATATCTCATTCCGTCTCCCCTCTCTGTCTCTTCTCATAGTATTAACCCAGGGCTCATTTTCTCCTTCCTCTTAGTCATTCTATTCCCTTTTTTTGTGCCGCTCGCCCTCTGTCAAGCAAGTAGCACAGCCCATGACAGTAGCAGGAAATGGTTCCCACTGCTATGATCACCTTGCTTTCTCCTACTTTCCTCAGTATGCAGGTAGTGGCTGCTGAAGATTCTGATAGCTGCAGTTGGCCCTTTTTTACCCCACATCTTCACAAAGTGCAGCAATGGGGTTTATGACTCTTGAGGGCTGCAGTTGGTCCCTCGCTTCGCCACCTCTGTTGGATATGTGGCAGTGCAGTTTGAGGCTCCTATTTATTTATTTATTTATATGTTTTTACTATACCGATATTCAAGACACAGGTCTTATCATACCGGTTCACATCGAACATGGGGAAAACCAGAGAGATATGAGAATGTTACAATAAACAAGGGTGATGAATTCAGGACAAATGCTCCTAATGGGTGCAAACAGTTCCTTTCTGTCACTCCTCATCCTTCTGGTCTGTAGAAATGTGGGGTGAAATTTCCAAGGCAGCAATAAGTCCCACTCTCTCTCCCTCTCCCGAGGCAGCAGCTCAACTAATCACTATTAGTAGCAGCCTGCTCTTTTTTTCTCCCCAGCTGAACTTTCTTGCATCCCTGCTGGCAGACCCGTGGGATGATCTTGTGGATCGCTGGTTGAGAACCATTGATCTAGGACACCTATACTCTTGCACCAGTCCTTCCTGCATTAGCTCCTTGAAGGAAAAGCAGGATTCCATCTAAAGCTATGCTGTTCTAGGTCATGGCTTCCCCCCGCCCCAGTCTCAGCTTCAGCAGTGATGTGTGCAGTCTCGGCCAGGGCTTAATTTTCTCTTTTTTTTTTTTTTGTGCGTCAGAGGAAGCTGGTAGCATGGATCACTTTGGTCTCTACTCTCCTGTAGTAAGTAAACAGAACAGAGCCTGGGGAACCATAAAAGAATAAACTTTGTCTGGTATTCACAACAGAATATGGGTCAGCAGCCCTAGTACACCTACCAGACCTTGGCACCTAAAACCATTTGGCTCACACTCTGCTTTCTGCTGAGACCCAGAGAGCACTGCCTTAGGGGAGGCACTGGCCTGTTCTTGGCCCTTCCATAAATTGGCAGCACACACTGCCCTTCACAAAGCTATCCCCACATTCAGTAATTGGGATTCAGTAGGGTGGCATATGTATTCCAGGGCCAGTCTGGGCAGGAATTGCATTTCTAAAAGTTGTACATCAGCCTGCCTCTTTGCTTCCTTAAAAACAGCCTTTAGTCTCACACTGGAAGAGAGAGAGGCTGCTAGATCACTCCCCAGCTAAAGCAAGAATTCTATGACGGATGATGTGAGAGAGCACAGGCAGGGGATTGAGTGACAGGTGACAGGCAGACAGAATGAGAGAGTGGTAAGTATAAAGACAGAGATCAAGACAAGAATAGAGCTGGGAGGGGGAAATAGCTGTTAAGAGACACAAACAGGGAAAGGGCAGGAATAGAAAGAGCTGTCAGGCACAGGCAAGGAGAGAATGAGAACTGGGAGCAAGTAGGGGCTTTGCAATTTTATTTTATTTTTTTTGCTTTAACCACTTTTGAGCCCATATTTGGAGGGCTTTGCACCTGATTAAATACACCTTAATTGGAGCCTTATTTAGGAATCTGGATTCAACTAAGGCATCTTCAATGGCTGGCTCTAGGCACATAAATAAGGCTACAAATTAAGATGTCTAAACTTAGAAGAGATATTCACTCACCTAAATTTAGGTGCCCAGCTCTAAAAATTTGCACTGAGTTGCAAATTTCATTTTTCTAGTTTGGCCCCACCCACTTTTAAGATGTCTAAATTTAGGAGCTCAGAGACTGATATTTTTTAAATTCAAAAGTCTAGGAGGCTAACTGTAAAAGTTAGGCGGTTAGGTCTTTTGAATATCTGGCTTTTTACTTTGGCAATGACTGTTATGACCACCTAAGGGGCGAAAGCTTTCTTATACTCACAGTGATGGGGCTGACAATTAGAAAAAACAGTAATAAGCATGATAATATAAAAATAAAAAGTGCAATGGGTGCAGAGCTGAACTAGGATGTTACATTTTACAACCCTACAACAAAAACCACGCATATATACTGCTCTAAAGAATTAGGTAAGGTATTTCATAAGGAGGAACTTTTAACATGGAAAAGGAATGCACAAACTTGCTTCATTTTTAGAATTCAGATAATTCCTGCCCCCAAGAGCTGCTTATCTGTGAATACCCTGCTGCTGCACACACCATTTCTCACTATCCTCTCACTTTCCCTGGAAAGGTAAATTTGATTTTTAGCCTGCCTTTCCAAGGAATGCACAGGTTTTACAGAATTTTTTACAACTCAAGTGTAATTTGCCTTTCCCTTGTTGATCACACTGTTAAGCGTAAACCAGGGATCAGAAGCTCCCAAGGTCTTTGGTTGCAGGGGAAGGAGACTGCATGTAGGCATCATCAGCACACGGGACAGAGACAGGATCTGCATCGTCAGAATATGCAGGGGTGGGGGCATAAGGAAAAAAGCATCAGAAATTGCAGACAACAAGGGAAGGTGATACCATCCTCTTCAATGGAGGAAGGAGTTGCTGTCTTTGGCTATGTGGGTCACAGGAGGAGGCACTGTGTTTGGCTCATGATGGTGAAGTGCCTGGCCCTGGCTTGGGGCATGTTTAGAGTGATTGCTGAGGTTGGAAGGGATTGGAAGAGAGAGACTGCTAGGGATGGTAAGGAATTGAGAGAGAGTGGAAGGGATTGAGAGAGAGTGTGACTATTGGGTATTAGATGGGAAGAGGAAGCAATTTAAATGACTGTCCTGATTTATGACAGGGTTATCCTTCTCAAAATAGTTTGAATAAAGAGAAAACATGGAATTGAATTCTCTGTTTCGAAAGGTTGCAGACCCCTGGCTTAAGCGATTCAGCAAGAAAATGCCCAAGCAGAAAGTGGCCCTTGAGGAAGATGAGGCCTCCGATAAAGAGGAATGGTCTCAAGTACTGTTACTGCTGGCTATAAAAGCAATGAAAGATGCTATGGAGGAGCTGGCAGCTAAAATTTTTAAAAAACAAACCAAAACACTGATTCACAATTGGAGATTATGGTTCATAATGTCATGCATTTTGTTCTGTTGGTACATAATAATTCTCCTTGGCAACATGACATGGAACAACAATAAAAAAAAAAAAATAGGGAAAATTCAAATCCTTTTAATGTCTGGTATCTCTAAGGGTAACTCTCAAAAGGGAGTACCTCAGTGTTAGAATATACCGTTTTTGCTTTAAATTTTTACGTGAGCTTTAGTACTCCTGTTTGTGCAGCATTCTGTATTCTATATCTTTTGTGATAATATATTTTTTATCTTATTTGCAAACTCTCCTTAATGACCACAGTCCTTAAGAGAAGCTTTGAAAGGTAATTATTACACAAAAAAATAAATGAAGCCACCCATACTCAAGCAGCTGTTTGCGGCAGTCAAAAAAGCAAACAATTTATTTATTTATTTAACACTTTTTTATACCGACCTTCATAGTAAATAAACCATATCGGATCGGTTTACATAAAATGTTTAAATACAATGTTGGGAATTATTAGAAAGGGAATGGTGAATAAAACGGAAAATGTCATAATGCCTCTATATCGCTCCATGGTGAGACCACACCTTGAATGCTGTGTACAGTTCTGGTCACTGCATCTCAAAAAAGATATAGTTGCAATGGAGAAGGTACAGAGAAGGACGACCAAAATGATAAAGGGAATGGAACAGCTCCTCTATGAGGAAAGACTAAAGAGATTAGGACTTTTCAGCTTGGAGAAGAGACGGCTGAGGGGGGATATGATAGAGGTGTTTAAAATCATGAGAGGTCTAGAACGGGTAAATGTGAATCAGTTATTTACTCTTTCGGATAATAGAAAGACTAGGGGGCACTCCATGAAGTTAGCATGTGGCACATTTAAAACTACTCTCTTAGATTCCACCAGGCTACTAAACCCACCAGACACCAACACCTCGCCACTATGCAGACCTCTTCACCCAAAGTCATCAAACTGGCCTCCACCAGAGCACATTCGCTTTCAGTAGCTGGGCCTGCCCTTTGGAATACAATGCCAGTAGAGTTACGCCAGGAGGACTGCCAAAAAACATTCAAACAAAAACTTAAGACGTGGCTTTTCACAAAAGCATACACCTAGTACCAATCAGCCCAAGCTCCAGCCACGCTCCAGCCCTCCCCAGACCTCTCCCTCCTCCTCCCCTAACAGCTCCTATCCACTTTAAATTCCCACCGCCACAGCTAACCCCACAGCCTTCTCAGCCAAATCCTCCTATTCTTCTCCTTTTGACTACATCAAACTCGCTGGAATGTATACATTTATCTTTTGCCTTTCCCATTATCCCTTTCTGAAATCACCTTAGCTCCAGTATCGTATATAATTTCACAGTCCTTTACAGCTGTATATAATGTATGTAATTTTACAGTTTTATTCATTTAATCTCTGTAAATTTCCTCCTCCCCCCCCATTTACCAGTTTGATGTTTAATTTACCCACTACTGTTCTATGTCAAACGCTCTCCAAGCGTATGTTTTATTTTTGTTACACTGTAAACCGATGTGATATCATTGATGAATGTTGGTATATGAAATTCTCTAAATAAATAAAATAAATAATCGGAGAAAGTTCTTTTTCACTCAACGCACAATTAAACTCTGGAATTTGTTGCCAGAGGATGTGGTTAGTGCAGTTAGTGTAGCTGTGTTTAAAAAAGGCTTGGATAAGTTCTTGGAGGAGATGTCCATTACCTGCTATTAATTAAGTTGACTTAGAAAATAGCCACTGCTATTACTAGCAATAGTTGCATGGAATAGACTTAGTTTTTGGGTACTTGCCAGGTTCTTATGGCCTGGATTGGCCACTGTTGGAAACAGGATGCTGGGCTTGATGGACCCTTGGTCTTACCCAGTATGGCATGTTCTTATGTGAGTTGAACTGCTTTTTACTAAATTGGCACTGAATACCTTAACTGCGTTATAACCAATTTCTCTTAGGTCCTGTGAAGCCGCCTGACACTGCCAGTGTTTCGGCAATAATTGCTTGCTTCAGGGGCCGGAGAGGCTGCTGTTAATAGGAAAATAAGTTTTAAATTATAACAACAATAAAGTCTCTAGCCCATATATTTATTTATTTATTTATAACTTTTATATACCGAGGTTCAATTAACTGGATTAATTATCACTTCGGTTTACATTACAACCAGCAAAAAACAACAGTGACAAAGTCTTGTCTTACATTGAACAAGGTAGTGAAACCTGGATAACATAACTAGGGTGAAAGCAGGTATAGAAACATGGGTAAACATAACTTGGGCGAAAGCAGGGAACTATACTTTGGGGAGGACTATGATAACCTCATTAGGGAGACAGTAAACTGATGATGCGGACTAAAACCATGGCGGAAAGGAGTGGTTATGGGAAAGCTTGGCCAAACAACAAAGTCTTAAGTCTCTTCTTGAAGGTGATTGGACATTGTTCAAGTCTTAGTTCAGGAGGAAGCAGGTTCCATTGCATGGGGCCCGAAGCGGACATAGCTCTTTTTCTGAAGGAGGTCTTGATGGTAGGTGCTTGAAGAGTGCCTCTCTGGGCTAGTCTTAGAGGACGGGCGGAGGTGTGGAGTTGCAAAGGTATTGTAAGATCCAGTGGTGTGATGTTGTGTATGGCCTTGTGAGTGACTGTTAATAGTTTGTGAAGGATTCTAAACTTAATTGGGAACCAATGTAATTTCTTTAAAATTGGAGTTATATGGTCCCTCTTGTTGGATTTTGTGAGAATCCTAGCAGTTGCGTTCTGTAGCAACTGGAGGGGCTTGAGTGAGATATCAGGCAGGCTGTGAAGAAGTGCATTGCAATAGTCAATTTTTGAGAATATGATGGCTTGTAAGACTGACCTGAAATCGTGGAAATGGAGGAGGGGTCTTAGCCTTTTTAGAACTTGGAGTTTAAAGTAACACTCCTTTACCGTGTTGTTGATGAAGCCTGTGAAGGTCATATGGCTGTCCATGATTACCCCGAGGTTCCTGACCTTAGGTGAGAATGAAGGGAACACTGAATGTTGAAGGTTGTTTAGCGGTAAACTGCCATCTTGTGTGATTAGTAGGAACTCTGTCTTGTCGGCGTTGAGTAACAGATTGAGCTTTGAGAGGAGGTTGTTAATGTAGATAAGACAGGCGTTCCAATGGAGAATGGTTTTTTGCAGCGAGTCTGTGATTGGTATCAGGATTTGGACATCGTCTGCATATAGGTAATGGGTAAGTTTCAGCTCGGAAAGAAGTTTGCAAAGAGGGAGAAGATAGATGTTGAATAGTGTCGGGGATAACGATGATCCTTGTGGAACTCCTAGGGTAGAGATGAAAGGGGGGATTCTTTGCTGTTAATCTTGACTTTGTAATGCCTATTCTGAAGGAAGGATTTGAACCAGTTTAGGACAGTATTTTTGATGCCGATCTCCGCTAGCCTTTCAATGAAACACTGATGGTTCACTGTGTCGAATGCGGCCGATAAGTCTAGGAGGATGAGCAGGCAGGGCTGTTTCCTTTCTAGGTTCATGAGGATGTTGTCTGAAAGAGAAATAAGGAGGGCTTCCGTATTTCTAGCTTTACGAAATCCAAGTTGAGCTGGAGAGAGGATATTGTTATTGTCCAGGAAATCGGAGAGTTGTTTATTGACTATTCTTTCTAGGATCTTGGCGATGATAGGAAGGCTTGCAATCGGACGAAAGTTCACTGGGTTGTCTGTGGAGAGGTTTGTTTTTTTTAGAAGGGGTTTTAAGATAGCCAGTTTGAGAGGGTTGGGGACATGACCTTGTGCTAAGGAGGCATTGATGATTTGCGAGAGAGGCTTGGAAACTTCAGCGGCACATGTTATAAGAAGATTGGCTGGGATCGCATCAAAAGGGTGGGAGGCTGGTTTTAGTTTCCTCAGTAGTGATTCTATTTCTAGAGAGGAAGTGGATTCGAATTCTTCCAGGCATGCCGTATGAGGCGAAGAGGTAGTGAGAGGTTGATTAGTCTTATAGCTAAAAGGCGCTGCCGCGGGGAAAGGACATGATTGGCCAGGGGAAGTTAAAGTTGTGCGGGAGGCCAGTAAGTTAGCTATTTTGTCTTTGAAATAGTTGGCAAGTTCAATGGATTTGAGAGCTGCTTTGTCATCTGGGATAGCCGGAGCTGGTGGTTTGGTGAGAGAAGAAACCAGGGAGAAAAGGGCTTTTGGATCAAAGATGAAATTGTGGATTTTCTGGGAGTAGAAATCTTTTTTTGTCTGAAGAATTGTGATCCTGTAGTGGTGCATGAGGGATTTAAAAGATACTAGGTTAGAGGAAGAAGGATTCCTGCACCAGTCCTGTTCCCTTTTTCTGAGTTCCCGTTTCATGGATTTTAATTCTGGAGAGAGCCAAGGTTTTTTCTTGTCCTTGTTAGAGAGGATAACCTTGGTTTTCAGGGGGCAGGTCAAGTCCGCCACTCTACTTGTGATTTTGGACCATGAGGATAAGGCCATGTCTGCGTCAGTAAGGTCCAAAAGGTTAAGCTCCGGAGAGAGGTGAGAGATTAGGGTCTCCTGATTGCATAATTTTTTGAATTGTATTGTAGCTTTCTGTGAGGGAGAAGGCGTAGAGAGTTGGTTAAGGAATGAAGTGGAGATAAGTTTGTGGTCTGACCAGGGAATTGGCTGACAGACAATGTGGGTGCTTGGGTTAGGCTTTGGTTAATGAAAATTAAATCCAAGGTGTGCCCTGCTTTGTGAGTGGGTTCATTTATGAGTTGTTTAAAACCCATGCAGGATAGAGTATTGAGGAAGGATTCACAGTTGGAGGGAAGCGGGGTGGCGTCCACATGAAGATTGAAGTCGCCTAACAGAATGGCTGGTAAATATAAATAAATACTAAAATATAAAAATAAAATATAAAAATAAGTAAATACTAAATATAGTAGTATAAATGTACTGTGCATTCAAGCCGGGACATGGATGCCGCTGCTTCTTGCCGAATGGTGGCCATATTATCCTCCTGTGTATTTAAAAAGACCCTGGACTAATGAAAACCCTCGCAGGGCCAAAGTCCCGCCTTTGACTGACAAGAAAACTCTCCCTTTACTATTGCAACCCAAAAAATTGAAAAACTCAAGCACCAGCAAAGGTTCCTCAGAAAAGCAAGACCATGTTGAAAAACTCAAGCACCAGCAAAGATTCCTCAGAAAAACAAGACCATATTGAGAACAGGTCTTGGAGAAATAACCTTCGGATAATCCACTTCTCATAGAAGACTAGTTTTCTGTGTGGATCCCGACAGGCCTAAAATTGGAGTCCAAAAATGACATGCTTAAAATTGACAGGGGCTTTGGACCCTAGCACTAGCACCTGCTAATGATAGTTGACTGAGGGCAGTCATATTGCTCCTACCTAATTTTGGGTTCAAGTGTCAGATCTTGGATGGCAGATGACTGGCAGGCAAAAGTCCTTTCAGGGCATCAGGATTCGCTTTTTCCAAGATTCCTCAGCAAACTTATAATGGAGGAGGCAAAAGTTTTAGGCCGTTTAAACATGAGCTGAAGCAGCTGGGAGTGCAGTATATGGTGTTATACTCCATTAAACTGTGTGACCTTTATAAGGGAAAAGTATTGGTCCTAGAATTTATCAAGTTTGCAGAGCAATTTATGAATCAAATTGAAAAAGGAATTCAAAGAGACTGATTTAACCTGATCAGAATGATGAGTGGGAGCTGCAATCTCAAGGAGGCAGTAGCACTTTTGTTGCTTTAAGGTTTGCTTGTAATTTTTTTCTTCTAATTTATTTTTTTTTATTATTCCTAAAACATTTTTCAATTAAGTCTTTCTAGCTGCACAGATCTGTGACCCATTGTCCCAGAGCAGGAACATATGGGCTTTGTCAAATGCTTGTGATTTGAATATGACTTTCTTTTTTTAAACTTTTACATTTTTTCCTGTATATACTATGAATGATGATTTTAACAATTCCATACAAAGCTATGACAACTGGGTTTGATTGCAAGTTGTTTGAAGGTGCAAGGTTTAAATATATTTTGAGTGTGCATATATTTTTCAGTTTAATTTTTTAAATTTGCAGTTTCTTGTTTAACTGTGTTGTGAATGTGAGTTGACAATGTTGAGAGATGAGCAGTGTCTAAGTCCTGCAGTTGTCCTCAGGTTCCAAGAATTCTTGCTCTCGGTGGGACCTTTTCTTCTCATTATGTAAGTTGTGAGTGTTCTGCAGGTTTGCTTGGATGGAATAGGTCAGTTGGCTAGAAGGTCCATAAAAGGTTAATGCTGGTTACATTTTGGGTTATATTTGCTACAAAAAAATGGAAAAATCTTGCAAAGGCATTGGCTTTTTCTTCTTCATTTTGTTTTCTGGTGTGTTAGGTCTTGCTGTTTTTAATAATTAAAGAATTGATGCATAAACTTTTTGAAAAATCTCTTACTTCCTCACATTCCATGTAGTTTAGACAATAATTTAGTTGTGTGAAGGATGCTCACTTATTTGCATTTGTGTATACATTTTCTCTGGGCGCATAATTGTGTCTGATGTCAGATGTAACTCCTTAAAAGTAAAGGGGCTATCCTCACATATTAAACAGAAGCATATATTTCATTTTCTGAAGAGTCAAGTCATATAAACTTAGAACATATGACAAAAACTATACGGCTCATCCAGTCTGCCCAGCCACATCAATTGCTCAGCATTATAGTCCCATCCTCTGTGCTTGTTCCATGACCTCTTGAATTCTGATACCTTCTGTCTCCACCACCTTCACAGGAAGGCTGTTCTTTGTAAAGAAATATTTATTAGAATATCTCTAATTCTATCCCCTTTCGCCCTCATCCTATGACCCCCTGTTTTAGAGCAGGGGTTCCCAACCTTTTTAGGAACATGGACACTTTTCAGTCTCCAGAAATTTTTCAACCTTCACATGCTTCTTTTTAATTTTTCAATACAATTAATTACCATACAGAATAGCAAATAGCACTCCAAAACTATTTGAAATGTATAAAATATAATATTAAATAATACTTATTGAGAGAAACTGTGTGCTCTGCCTCTTGTCTTCCCACTATGGCCATGCCATGAGTACTCTTCCCCTTCCCCATCCAGCCACCTACTGTGGCCCCTTCCCAAATTCCTTCCCTTCTTTGCTCTCCCTCCTGTGACTAGGGAAGAGGCCCTTCATTTCCCCAAGCCCTAACACAAGTCTTCTCCCTCCTGTTTTCCTCCTTCCCAAGGCCCCTTTTGGAGTGCTTTCGCTCCTGTGCTGCTTTCTCCCTCCTTCCCTATCCCTATTGGCACTTCCAAAGTATCTTCCCTTCTACCTAGTCTTTTATAGATTTCTCTCCTTACTGTTCGCTCCTCCTTATGTTCCTTCTCCATCTCTTCCCAAGTGCTGCCGCCCCCTTCCATGGACTTTACCTTCCTTCCTTACTCTTTTCTCCCCCTCTCCCCTCCCCATGGCCATAGTAACCTGTGCAGGTTTTCACTCTCACTGTCAAACCAGCAGGGTAGCCGGAGCACATGCAGCAGTGGCCAGAAATACTCCTTAGGTTTATCATATTGCTTGCTGCCATCTTTGGTCATATGGAACAGGAGCTGTTGAAGATGCTGGCAGCAGCACATTCCCCCCCCCCCCCCCCCCCCCCCCTTTCTTGGCACAGCATCAGGCAATGGGATTAGGCAACAGACTTAAAGCAGAACTCCTCAGAGTTGAGATCAGCCTGCTCTTTTTCTTAGCAGCTGCGCTTTGTTTGCCTCACTTCCGGTGGGACCCCCTTGTGATGGTTTTGCTGATCCTAGGTTGAGAACCTGTGTTGTAGAACCTCCTTACTATTGAAAGAGACCTGCCACCTGTGTATTTATTCCCTGGAAGCATTTAAATGTTTCCATCATATCTCCCTTTTTCTCCAGAGTATACATGTTTAGATTTATAAGTTTGTCCTCAGATGCTTTGTGATGAAGATGGTTGATCATTTTAGTAGCTGTCCTCTGGACCGATTCTATTCAGATAATATCCTTTGGAAGTTATGGTTTCCAGAATTATACGCAGAATTCCAAATGTCTCACCAAAGACTCATACAGAAGAAATATCTCTTTTCCTGCTGGCTATTCCTCTCCCTATGCACCCAAGCAACCTTCTGGCTTTTATCAGTTCAGCCTTGTGAGGCAATGCAGTATTACATATATATAAACCTTTATGTTCCTTGCGGTCTGTTACTAAACATCTATTAGACGTTCCATCTACTAAGCTAGCACATCTGGATTTTACTAGAAAGAGGGCTTTTTTGGTATGAGGACCTTTACTTTGGAATTCTTACTTTGAAAAACTTAGTAAGTTAACGTGTGTAAAATCTTTAAAGAAAGCCCTAAAAGGATACTTATATTCACAGGTGTTTGGTGAAGTCTTATTCAGTTAGTCTGTACATATGAGTGGTTCTGTATTTCAACGGATACATTTATGGGTAATTTTTCTGTTTTCTGGTCTGGTGTTTGTGTTTTTCTTTTCAAATTGTGTATGTTTTATTTATTTATAGAGTTTTATATACCGTCATTCGGTTTCACCATCACAATGGTTTACAAGTTTTGATGTTTAATAAAGTGTTAAAAAGGTTCATGCGAGCGTTTTATCTGTCTGTCACTCGTCTCAATCTCTTTTGTTAGGAGTTTTTAAAATATCATAACCTTATCTACCTGTTTGGTCACCTTAAGATTGTCAGGTATGATAACCCCAGAACCTGCTCTTGTGTTATGTTTCCTATCCATTCTGGTACTTGTGGATCCGGGGATTGGGTTTGAGACAGGGAGATAACTCCTGGCATGCTGAAGCTGGAAGTGGAATAAGAGCTAGAATCTGAAGCTTGGATGTAAAGTTGAATTGGAATTTGAAACTGGAAACAGAACCCTGAACAGGAGCTGGAATCTGAAGTGTGGTGCAGAGACTGGAGCAGAAGTTCCAAACAGGAGCCAAAACTAGATGCTTGGAAGCAGGGACTAGAACTTGGAGTGGGATTTGGAAGCTTGACACCAATGCGCAGTAATCAGGAATTGAAACTAGGGATCACGTAATGAAACTCTAGGCAGGTCGATTCAGAACCAACACCAAGAAATATTTCTTCATAAGAACATAAGAAATTGCCATACTAGGTCAGACCAAGGGTCCATCAAGCCCAGCATCCTGTTTCTAACAGAGGCCAAATCAGACCACAAGAACCTGGCAAGTATCCAAACACCAAGAAGATCCCATGCTACTGATGCAATTAATAGCAGTGGCTATTCCCTAAGTCAACTTGATTAATTAGCAGTTAATGGACTTCTCCTCCAAGAACTTATCCAAACCTTTTTTGAACCCAACTGCACTAACCACATCCTCTGGCAGCAAATTCCAGAGCATAATTGTGCGTTGAGTGAAAAAGATTTTTCTCCAATTAGTCTTAAATGTGCTACTTGCTAATTTCATGGAATGTCCCCTAGTCGTCCTATTATCTGAAAGTGTAAATAACCATTCACATCTACTTGTTCAAGACCTCTCATGATCTTAAAAACTTCTGTCTTATCCCCCCTCAGACGTCTCTTCTCCAAGCTGAACAGCCCTAACCTCTTCAGCCTTTCCTCATAAGGGAGCTGTTCCATCCCCTTTATCATTTTGGTTGCCCTTCTCTGTACCTTCTCCATCGCAGCTATATCTTTTTTGAGATGCGGCGACCAGAATTGTACACAGTATTCAAGGTGCGGTCTCACCATGGAGTGATAGAGGCATTATGACATTTTCTGTTTTATTGACCATTCCCTTCCTAATAATTCCTAACATTCTGTTTGCTTTTTTGACTGCTGCAGCACACTGAACCAACTATTTCAAGGTAGATTTACTTTATGTCCCCCTTCCAGTTATTATTTTAAATTTGATCATGTTATGATCACTATTGCCAAGTGGCCCCACCACCGTTAACCCTCTCACCAAATCCTGCGATTCACTATGGATTAAATCTAAAATTGCTCCCTCTCTTGTTGGTTCCTGAACCAACTGCTCCATGAAGCAGTCATTTATTACATTCAGGAACTTTGTCTCTATCTAGTCCTGATGTTACATTTACCCAGTCAATATTGGGGTAATTGAAATCTGTTGTATCACAAATGTTTGTTTTTTATGATATCGGTGCTATAGATTTTTCTTAATATTTCCACACAATTTGTTTATGAATTTGGGACCTTCATAACACCCACGGTGCTGCAAGTCTAAACTTGTGTTTCACACCGATATGGGTCCTTTTTAATCTTAGGGTCATTAGTGCAGTTTTGCAAAGAGACTTTTTACAATTTTTTTACGTTTTTCTTAAAGCCATCTTACTTCCGGAATCACCTAGGTGTGCGCGCGCAGGGCCTTCTTTTGTATACGTCATGGCGGGAACCTCGGAGGTGTCCCCTCCCGATGACGTCAACACGCTGATGTACTTAAGCTGACCGGCCCACTGCTAAGACGAGTTAGCAAGGAGTTCTCTCATTGTTAAATCCACTCCACTCTTGGATCTCCTGTTCCAGTATCTCCTTGTGGCATTCGGCCGCTCTGGGTAACCGCTCCACGGGGGCCCTTCCGCGTCTTGGCTATCCGCTTCTCGGTGGGCCTTCCTGCCTTGGGCTTCACCTGACCCGCTCTTCGGGTCTCTCTCTCCTGGAATTTCCTTGTGTGAGTACCTTCTTCAATTCCTACGATACCTACATTGCTGAAGTCTCCATGGTGTATCCTGTGCCTCGGGCCTCTACCGTTCTCCAGCAATATCGCTTCTACATATCCTGAGCTACAAGGTATTGCTGCAGCTGCTCAAGACCCTCTGTTTGGTTCCTGTATCTCAGACCTCATCTACCTCGTCACCTACAGTACAGTCATCCTCTGCTTACCCTGCACTGCGGGCCACTACCGGATCTGCACTTCTGAGGTACCTCCACCAGCCTGCAGGAACCTCCTGGTGTACCCCGCACTGCGGGCCACTACTGGACTTTCTCATCTGCAGTACCACCCTGGGTATATCTTATTGCTCAAGAACTGTGTTATTGCATTTCCTGCTCCTTGAGTTATGCCTTATCTTTTCTCTCTAATAAAAGTCTTTCTCTCAGCTGTGTCCTACGTCGCTGAGACCATGCCCACTGGTGAGGCTCACAGGGCTCCTCCCTGTGGGCAGAGACATCTCTCATCTCGGCCCAGGGTTCACAATTTCCTATAAAACCATAACATATTTCTTATCATTTCCTTAGAGATCCCCTATATTTATCCCATGCTTTCTTGAATTCAGATACTTTTTTTATTTCCACCACTTCCACTGGGAGGTTATTCCACACATCCACCACCCTATCTTTAAAGAAATATTTCCTAAGATTACTCCTGAGTCTACCTCCTTTCAACCTTATCTCATGATCTCTCGTTCTAGAGACTCTTTTCCATTGAAAAAGGTTCACCAGTTCATGGAAACATTTGATATATATGAATATCTCTATCACATCTCCCTTAATATATAGCCTTTCCTCTAGGGTATACTGTATATTTTTAGATCTTTTAAGTCTATCCCCATATGCTTTAGAACTGAGACCACTGACCATTTTAGTAGCCGCCCATTAGACCAACTCCATCTTGTTTGTATCCCTTTGAAGAAGCGGTCTCTAGAACTGTACACAGTATTCCAAATGAGGTTTCACTAGGGATCTATACAGGGGCAATATCACCTCCCTTTTTCTGCTAACCATTCCTCTCTCTATGCAGCCAAGCATTTTTCTGTCTTTATCATCGCTTTATCCACCTGTTTGGTCACCTTAAGATCACCAGATACACTTGAACCCAGATCCCACTCTTCCTTTGTACTTGGAAGAATTTCACCTCCAATACTGTACATGTCCCTTGTTTTTTTGCATTCTAAATGCATTACTCTGCATTTTTCCACATTAAATCATAGTTGCCAGACCTTAGACCATTCCTCAAGCTTCACTAGATTCCTCCTCATGTTTTCC
Organism: Rhinatrema bivittatum; assembly: GCF_901001135.1. NCBI lineage: Eukaryota > Metazoa > Chordata > Amphibia > Gymnophiona > Rhinatrematidae > Rhinatrema > Rhinatrema bivittatum. Next base: position 119,759,840 of record NC_042623.1, read on the forward strand.
ACTTCTTCCTGGCTGCCCACCTTGTTACAGATTTTGGTATCATCAGCAAAAAGACAAACTTTTCCTGACAATCCTGCCATTATGTCACTCACAAAAATGTTGAAAAGAACTGATCCAAGGACCAATTCCTGAGGCACATTGCTAGCAACAACCCCCTCATCAGTTTACCACTACCCAATTAGCCAGTTTCTAGCCCAGTCAGTCACTCTAGGAGCTATAAAAAGAATGCACAATTTATAAGTATTTTGTGCAGAACCATGTCAAAGAATTTGCTGAAATCCAAGTTCACTACATCTAGTTCTACCTTGTTCGAACTCTCTGGTCACCCAAAGAAATTGATCAGATTCATCTGACAAGATTTACTTCTGGTAAAACCATACTGCCTCTGATCTTGTAATCCATTGTTATGGGGACCTCATTTCTTCTTCAGTTTCAATGTAAGTGTTTAATAAGATTGGGCTCTGCCAGTTATGTTTTCTTTGATCCAGAACAATTTGAAAAGTATCAGAATTATGAGGACAACTGAAGAATAACTTTTGTACTGCTTTTTATGGTTTCACCTGAGCTGATCTCTTTTCTTTTGTTTTTTCTTTTTTCTTTAGTTGCAGCCTCACTTTTGATGTAAATTTTGAATGAATAATTGTATGATATATTTGTTGTATCCTTATATTTCAATTCAATATCCTTTTTTCTTATTATCAAGTACGATACTAATATTCTAAATAAAGTCAAAATAAAGTAAAAAAGAAAAAAAGTTGTGGCTTCAGGGCTTTAATGTACCTCCCTGCACTGGGGAGTAAGCTAATTCCTTCATTATTTGACCCAGTGAATTTCAGTCTGAAGTTCCAATCCTTCTTAATCTACCCAACTGCAGTCACTTCAAAAGAAGTTGGTCAAACCTATCCCGTCACAGGAGGGTGATCAGTGATTCTATTCCCAGTTTTTCCTAATCCCCAAGGCGGAATTGAGGCCTGTACTAGACTTGCAAAGACTGTATTTATTATTTATTTATTTAAGACTTTTATATACCGGCATTAGTATGCAAACATCATACCGGTTTACATTGTAACTAAAAGACTGAAAATACAATTAACAGGGCGGGGAAGGGGGTACTAGCTGTTGGTTCAGTAGAGGTTCAAGACAAACTCTCATTAGATAATTCTTCCTCACATCCAACCAATGGATTGGATGTGTGCACTGAATTTAAAAAATGCTTATGCAAACATTACCATTCACCCAGCCCATCGAAAATTCCTCAGTTTTTAATTTTATTTTGCAAGAAATATAGAGAAATAATGAATTGTGACTTTGAATATTTACTTTAAGAGCATACTGATTTGAAATAAACATACTGTCTGGAACAATCTGTGTCATTTGTAATCCACACAAATCTGACTTTTTAGGGATTTAAATACTTTTGCAAGCCTGTGTGTGTGTATATAATATATTTATATATGTGTGTGTGGGTATATGTATGTCTATATATGTATTTATATATATATGTGTGTGTGTGTGTGTGATTGGAAGCGCAAAAGTAGCATTGTGAGACTCAGAGATAAAGGAGAGGTATATGTAAAGTGTTAGAACTGTACAAATGTTCTTGGATCATGGAATTGCAGACAACTTGATAAATTGCTAGGAAAGGCTGATGATCAACCTGTTTGCCTCAGAGGGCAATAGAAAAATTGAAAAGTTTTGCCCCATGGCTTCAAGCAGCTATAGATCAACTCCTGACACTTTTGTTGTAGATTGGAGTTTGTCTAATCTGTGTACGCACCAGATCCTCTAATTGCTGAGACTGTCCAGAAGGACCTTAGGGACAAGACAAGTATAATCCTCATACCATATACCTAGCAATGGCAAGTGTGGTATTCATATCTTGTCTGTTTATCAATTCAGTCTCTGATTCACCCATTGTGAACATCTCCAACTCTCATCATACAGGAGAAAGGCAGGCTCTGCCATCTGAACCTGTCAGTGCTAGCCCTCATAGCATGGATGTGGAACACTCAGTATTCTCTCTCTCCTTTCCAAAGAAGTGAAGGATGTTCTGATTTCTACAAGGAAACTTTTAACCATAAGATCCTATGGTTTCAAATAGAAGAAGTTCTCAACTTGTAGGACCAGCTAGCTGAATCCCTTCATTTGTTGCCCTAAGGACTTGATTCAGTATCTATTCTGCCTCTTGTCTTTAGGCCTTAGCACCTCTTCAGAGTTCATCTTAGTGCCACTGTAGCATATTAGCGGGTATATGAAGATCTGATCTCTCTTCACCCTTGAGTATCGAAGTTCATTGAAAGGGCTGTGGCATTCAGAGTTTCCAATCAGTAAACTTCCATTGCCTTGGGATGTCAGTGAAATCCTAGCACAACTCATAAAACATTTGAACCTCTCAAGTTGGTGGGCTTAAGTTTCCTCATCTGGAAGGTATTTGTTGCTTCAGCACAAAGAGTAAGTGAACTACAGCCTCTGGTTACAAATTCATCATGCCTTCAGTTTTTTTTTCCCATAATATAATGGTTCATCAAACTCATCCCACGATTCTTCCAAAAGTGATTTCTGCATATCGCATGAATCGAGTTATTGTGTCACCTGCATTCTTTTGATGACCACATGTGCACAAATGAAAGTGGTCCTTTCACTCCTTGGGCTGTAAGAGTCATTGCATATTACTTAAACAGTACTCAGCCTTTCCAGCAAGCTTCTCAACTGTTCATATCTTTTGATCCCAATATATTTGGAAGGACCGATGTCAAACTCTGTCCAATTGGCTAGTGTTACATATGGACTGGCTCATCTGCATTCCACAGTAGTGCAGAATTCTTCCAGGAGTAGCACATGCACAGGAACTTCCACACATACATATTCATTAAAATATTTACTGAGCTCTGGGAGCTGGGTCCATGACAACACCATCGGACAATGTCACCCATGGCAAATTAATAATGTTCTCTATGGATAACCCAGGTAAGAAAATTTGATATTTCTGGTTTCCCAGAGCAGAAATTGAAATCTAAAATATGACCTGCATAGTGGGTTGGATTAGTGACCAACTGAATTAAACCTAGGTCAAACATAGCACACATAATATCTTTCTTTCAGCCTGATAGATTAGAGTCAATATGTAGGTTAAAGTCTCCCAGAATTAACAAACTGTGAAACTTTTTTTTTTTTTTTTTTTTTTTAAATTGCCTCTGTAATTGCCTTCATTAGAGCAAAAAAGTGAGGTCCCTGAATTCCAGGGTGCTTGGTAAATCAGCAAATGCCTCATAAGATCATTTTTCCCCAGGTTATTTAATAGGCATGCAGAGCCTAATAGTTGCTGGATATCAGTCCTAGAAATGAAAAATACTTCTTGCTGTAACAGTTGGTTGGTATGATTATGTAATAAAAAAGAAAACTCATTTAGCCAAGATTATCTTATACAGAATAAATCAGTAATGTTAAGTTTGTAACATAAAATAGAAGTTTTGCCCTTAATTGATTATGCATTAATTAAGTATTTTAATATCTGTCATACTCACGCTTCCTCTTTTTTCTTTCCTAGGAAATATATATTTAGGCCATTAAGTCTATCAGTATGAGGTTATAGTACAAATTCTGTACTATCTTTGTAACATTCTCTGAAATATTTCTATTCTTTTTGTTTAGATGCCTTTGACTTTGACATTGGTTATCAAAGTATTAACATAATTTTCATGATAATAGTGTCCACAACTGCAGGTATCATTTAATTGAAATAAATGTCCTAGAACTTTGTAGAATGTTTTTTTTTCTCTTATTCTTTTAATTTGGAAGATAAGGTTATTATATAATACTGTTTTCATCTGCTGAAAAATTGTTGCCAGATGTAGGGATTTACTAGTCTGTTCTTCATTTGACTGTAGGTAACATGCATCAATCTCAGTGAAACCAGAGAGGGTTTCCATTAGATGACAAGGTTTTGCACAACCATGGGCAACCTTTTTTTTTTTTTTAACTGGATAACAGTGAACATTACCTACCACCCTTAACATTCTGCAAGAATACAGAAATTTTGAAAGTAACTTTAACATAGTAGTGATGTGATCATAGTGGTGATTTCTATACATTGTTTTTACATAAAAAGGAATGTTATTCTAGGACCTACTGATAAAACGTTTAGGCCTAGATTTAGCATTGGTTTTATCCATACAAAATGAATGGGAGAGCATACATTATGCATCAGGCTTTTTGCTCATTAATTATTACATTATTTTTTCAGCATGTGAATGCTGAACTATGCTATCCTAGTGGAGAACCTATAAATAGATTACTTAATGCAGCGATGTCACAATGATTTACCATCTCCTCTCTGTCTCCTGGACCTGAAGCAGAACTCTTCCTTACCATTCTAGAATTCTCCTTACTAGGACTCTGTCAAAGCAGCAGAATGCAAAATGGACATTAATAAAATGTTATCTTGCTGTGGGTGGTGTTTGAAGTTTGATTGTTTTCAATTTGGTAAAGCCATGGAGGGCAAATTGTGCTCTGAAACCAGTTCTTTCATTCAACGGTAGAGATGTTATAGCCTACTAAATGATGTAGGGCTTAAATTGGATTTTCTTATGCCAGAGTTTAAGATTTATAACTAGAAGTAGTTAATATTTCTAAGAGTATAGCCAAAACCTGATTGCTATTTTTTTCACAAATATTTGTTTAAGTATGACTTAAATATTGAAATAAGTTATATGTGGCTGCATCTTGAAAGATTATTTTCTTTTCTTTCAGTGTGAAAAATTCAAACTATTGCCTCCCTTCTTACACTTCTTATAAGAACTATGACTATTCAGAGTCAGGAAGTAACAATGAACAGCCTGGTCTCTGTGGCTTAAGTAATTTGGGAAATACGTGTTTCATGAATTCAGCAATTCAGGTAGGTGCTTCAGAGCAACACATAAGTGGGCTGAATTGTGGATGGGAAATTGGAATGTTATATTACTACATCAGTAATCTCATTAAATTAGCATATAAATTTGTATTGGTAAAAACATCTTGAAAATCTAGCATATTCATCAAACTTAGAAAAACCTATAACAAAATTAAATGAATCTATAAATTGATAAGGGCCCTGTGATGCTGCTTCAATAAACTGAATAACCTAACATACAGAGAAAGAAAAGTAAGATTAAAACAAATTCAGAAGTATCGTGGGGTAGAGAGGGTTCATGAGTAGTAAATGGTGGATAATGTTATGTAAGAGTTAGAACTTGAAAAACAATCTATAATTCATATAATTTTTGTGTATTTTATAACTCCAATAAGAAAAGTATTGACAAAGCTTGCATTTTACTTTTAGCATGTTTCCTTACATTACCTTTTAGCGGCATACTAAAAATTACAAAGCAGATAATCCCCTACTAAGCCATAAAAAGAATAGACTTTCATCATCTGATCAGAGGGGGTTTGATTTAAATCAGATTTAAATCAGTTATCCACAAAATATTGCATTTTGTATATAACCATATTATTCATAACTAAGATGTAAGATTTCATTTTTACAAGATACATAATAATGGTGTGTGTTGATAATTTTTCATATTTTGAAGCCACATGAGAAAATTGTATTATGATTTGGTTATTTTGTTTGTGAAAACTAACTGATGCACATGTTTGGTACATTCATCTTGAGTGATTAATTTTTTCATCTCAAATTCACTTCAGTAAATCTAGCAGTCTAGATTAATCATTGATATTTCGAGAATCTTCTTCTCTCACTGTAGTAGAAAGACAATAACCACTATCACAAAAAAAAAAACATTTCATGCAATTTCTCTTCCCCTACCTGGACAACTGGCTGGTGATGGGATCTTCTCAAAGAGGAGTGTGGGACTTCTTGCAGAATATTATCCAGCACCTTCAGTCACTAGGTTTCATAGTCAACTTTTCCAAGTTGAACCTCTTCCCTGCCCAGAGAATCATGTTCTTCGGGACATGGATAGACTTTTTGAAAAATAAAGCATTCCTCCTATTGGAATGAATAAATTACCTATGAGTGCTGGTCCATAATTTGCTGCAGCAAGATCAAGTCCAGGTCCAAGCAATCATAGCTGTTCTTGAGCCTTTGACAGCAGCAGTGCATATTGTCTCCATGACTCGACTGAATATGAGTTCTTCACTGGGGCCTCCGCTCTGAGTGGGATCAGCTATGCCAGCTCGTCATATGCCGTAAGAGTAACCGCAAAGCGAAAATGTCCCTCCGTTGATGGTTAGAAGCAAGGGTCCTGGAAATAGGTGTCCCTTTCCGCTGGCAATGGATGCAGCCACCAAAAGGAGGGGTGTGCACACAGGCTCCTTCCAAACTCAGGGGACTTAGTTGACAATGAAATGTCTGATCTAGATCAATCTCTTAAGGCTATGATACGTTCAGAATATTCTCACATCTTCTTCAGGGAATCTCAGAGAATTTAGAAGTGGTCTTTCTGTCAAGGATCTTTTGTTCAACTAACTTACTTTTCTGGAGTCTCCAGCATGCTGCAGATCACCTCAGCACAGTTATTCAACCCCTCATGGTGTGACGAACTGGCTATTATATATGGGGTGGACAGTCAATCAGTTTGTTTGCATCAGAACAGATTTTGCTCTATTCCTCAGAGCAAGTTAAGATCCATGCTGGGTACTTTTCTGTTCAAGTGGAATGCAGATCTGCTGTATTCTTTTCTCCATTTTCTTTGGTGGCGAGGATGATGTAGAAGGTACTTAAGTACTGGGGTATATTTTATTTATTTATTAGTATTTATATTCCACAAATAATGAAGCTTCGTACTAAGCAGAAAAAGAATCACACTTGTCTTATTGTTCTGTCTTGGCTCAGAGAAGTATGGTTCTCTTAGCTCATCAATCAGTCCATTTTCCAATCCCTTTGGGAACCAGCCTGGCACTTTTGACTCAAGGGGAGTGTCTTCTGTTGTCTGAGTCTCCCCTCCCTCAGCTTGACAGTATGGTTGTTGACTGCTTAGTAGTTTTCTCATTATCACCATCTAGGGAGCTTGAGGGCATAGTAATTTCAGCCAGGAAGCCATCTACCAGAAGAGTATGCAGCTATAAATGGAAGCATTTCTGACCTTGGTGTCAAGCAGGCACGCTGAACTCTTTCAGGATCTGCTTCAGTACTTTTTCTTCCTCTCTTCTTTGGGTCTCAATACAATCATCAGTCAAAGTGCATCTAAGTGCTATTGCTGCTTAACATTCTCCAAGTGGATGGGAAGACAACATCCATCCTCTGGTACCAAAGTTCATGAAGGGCTCATGGCATACAGAATTTCAGATTTATGAAATCACCTGTACCATGGGATCTCAATGTCATCCTAGGACAACTGATGAAACCCTGCTACGAGCCACTGGCGTCAGCTCCCTTCAAGTTTCTTACATGGAAAGTGGTATTCTTACTCACTATCACTTCTGCTAGAAGATTCAGCAAGCTACAAGCATTGGTTTCAAGCTCTCCATACCTGCAATTTTTTCACAACAGGGTGGTGCTCTGCATTCATCTTAAGTTTCTGCGAAAAGTGTTTTCTGCAATTGATTTGAATGAAGCTATTATTTTGTACACATTCTTCCCAAAATCTTATACTCGTAAAAGTGGTGCAGGTGCCTTTAAGTAAAGAGCAGACAGAGCAGAAAATTCTAAATTATCCCTGTCAACTTATAACAGGTTGTTAATACAAACAAAAAACATACTTTGAAATGTCTGTAATCAAATGCTAGAAGTCTAAAAAATAAGATGGGAGTATATAATGCTGCATGAAGAGGTAGATATAATTGGCATCTCAAAGACCTGGTGGAAGGAGGATAACCAATGGGAATACTGTAATACCAGGGTCAAATTATATAGAAATGATAGGATGGATCAAATTGGTGGAGGGGATAGCACTATATATTAAAAAGGGTATTGAGTCAAACAGGATAAAATTTCTCCAGGAAATAAATTACAATATTGAATCTTTATGGATAGAGGTTCCAGATGAAAAGGAGAATAAAATAGCAGTGGAGGTGTATTACTGTCCACGTGGCCAGAATGAACAAATAAAGAAATGTTAAAAGAAATTAGGGAAGCTAACAAAATCCAGCAGCACAGTAATAATGGATTATTTCAATTACCCCATTGTTGACTGGGTGAATGTCACATCAGGACATGCTAGAGAGGTAAAGTACCTAGATGAAATAAAGAATTGCTTCATGGAGCAGCTGGTACAAGAACCACAAGAGAGGAAACTGTTTAGTCCTAGTCCTTAGTGTAGGAGAAAGGATTTAGTATGAGAGGTAACCGTCTTGGCGTCACGTGGTAGTAGTGACCACAACATGATCAAATTTGACTTAACTGGAGGGAGAACACTGAAGAAAACTACTGCGACAGTATTTAACTTTCAAAAGGGTGACTATAATAAAATTAGGAAAACAGGAAAAAACTGAAAGGAGCAACCGCAAAGGTTAAGAAGCATGACCTTGTTTAAAAATATCATCTTGGAAGCCCAGACCAGATGTATTCATGCATTTGAAAAGGCAGAAGGAATTCTAAATGACTAGTGGGATTGTTAAAAGTGGAGTGAGAGAGGATGTAATAGCTAAAAACATCTTTCAAGAAATGGAAAAGGGATCTTAATGAAGAAAACAGGAAACAGCATAAGCACTGACAAGTTAGATGCAAAGCATTGATCAAGAAGGCAAAAACGATTTGAAAAGCAAAAACTCATAATAACTCTTTCAGGTACATTCAAAGTAAAAAAAAAAAGCCTGTGAGGGAGTCGGTTCAACCATTAGATCAGGGGTCGGGAACCTATGGCTCACGAGCCAGATGTGGCTCTTTTGATGGCTGCATCTGGCTCGCAGACAAATCTTTAATAAAGTAAAAATCTAACAAAACCCCCCCACCCTCCTGACGCCCCCAAGACCTGCCAAAAGTCCCTGGTGGTGCAGCAGGGGTCCAGGAGCAGTCCGGGAGCAATCTCCTGGACTTGGGCTGTCATTGCCCTCACTATGTCACTGGGGTCGACCAATGGCAGCGGTAGCTCCTGTGACATAGTAAGGGCAAAGGGCCGTCGGCTGCCAGTAATCAAAATGGCGTCGACTGTTCTTTGCCCTTACTATGTCACAGGGGCTGCCGCTGCCATTGGTCGACCCCAGTGACATAGTGAGGGCAAAGGGCCGCCTGCGCCATTTTGACTACTGGCAGCCGACAGCCCAAGTCCAGGAGATCGCTCCCGGACCGCTCCTGAACCCCCGCTGGACCACCAGGGACTTTTGGCAGGTCTTGGGGGGGTCAGGAGGGTTGGGGTTGTAGTAAATTAATTTTGGAGGTCTTGGGGGGGCGGCAGGAAGGTGGGGAGTTTTGTTAGATATTTACTTTTTTATTAAAGATTTGTCTGCGAGCCCTGGACCCCCACTGGACCACCAGGGACTTTTGGCAGGTCTTGGGGGGGTCAGAAGGGTGGGGGGTTGTAGTAAATTAATTTGGCAGGTCTTGGGGGGCGTCAGGAGAGTAGAGGGTTGTAGTAAATTAATTTTGTAGGTCTTGAGGGGGGGTCAGGAGGGTGGGGGGGGGGGGGGTTGTCGTTAGTATGGCTCTCACGGAATTACATTTTAAAATATGTGGTATTCATGGCTCTCTCAGCCAAAAAGGTTCCCGACCCCTGCATTAGATGATCAAGGGGTAAAAGGGGCACTTAGGGATGACAAAGCCATAGCAAAGAGACCAAATGAATTCTTTGCTTCATTCTTCACTGAGGAAGATGTTACAGATACCCCTGCCAGAAATGATATTCAAATATGATGATTCAGAGGAACTGAAACAAATTTCAGTGTACCTGGAAGATGTAATAGGGCAAATTGACAAGCTAAAGAGTAGCAGACCACCTGATATTCATGCCAGAGTGCCAAAAAAAACCTAATAAATGAAATTGCAGACCTGCTATTGATTTGCAAACTGTCATTAAAATTGTCTATTTTACTTGAAGACTGGATGGTTGCCAATGAAACAATTTTTTATAAAGGAATCCAAGGGTGATGCATGAACCTACAGACTTAGTGAATTTTACATCAGTTTCTATCATTTTTCCTGGCACTATCATAAAAATCAAAATTACTGAACATATAGATAGGCTTGCATCGGAAAACAGCAGAAAGGTATAAAAGTTCTGCTGTATTCTTTGAAGCAAATTCAGATTCACTCCAGACACTTCTCTACTGCAATAGTATGCAGAACTGCTGTATAGCTTTTTCATCTCTTCCGCTGATGGCAAGAACAGTTTAGAAGGTGCTCAAGAATCAGGCATGACTCCAGCTTATGGCACCAGCGAGGTCCAGACAAGCGTGGTTCTCCTATCTCATCAAATTGTTGGTTTGTTCTCTGAGCTCTCTAGGAGCCAACCCAGTGCTGCTAACACAGGAGGGGGTCGCCTGTGTCACCCAAACCTCCATTCCTTCAACCTGATGGCATGGATGTTGTGCTTGGTAGTATCCTCCTTGGCATTATTAAAGAAGGTTGAGAATATTGTGATTTCAGTGAGGGAGGGTATATGGATTTAAATGGAAGCATTTCTTGATCTGTTGCCAAGCGAGTTCCCTGGATCCTTTGCCTGAACTCCTAAGGACCTGCTTCAGTACTTGTTCTCTCTCTTCTTTCAGTCTCAGTACTTCATCAGTGAAAGTGCATCTTGGTGCCATTGCTGCTTACCAACCTCAAGTGGAAGGGAAACTACTATCAGTTCATCCCTTAGTGTCTAAGATCATGAAGGGCTTCTGGTATTCAGAACCTCTTATGCCATGGGATCTCAGCATAACTGATGAAACCTCCCTGCAAGCCAATGGAGTCAGCCTCTTTAATATTTCTTTCCTGGAAAATAGTGTTCTTAGTGACTATCAGTTTGGCTAGAAGAGTCTGTGAACTACAGGCATTGGTTCCTTACTCTCTGTACCTGCAGTTTTTTCATAAGTGGTGCTTCTTACTCACCCTAACTTTTTGGCTAGCCGATTTTGGCTTTTCTCTTGAATCAAGCTATTGTTTGTTTTGCCCACATTCTTTCCAAGACTAAATGTACACAAAGGTGAGAAGGCTCTTCATTCGTTGGATTGTAAGAGGGTCTTGGCCTATTATCTTAGGAGTCGTCAACCACATTGTCCGGCTTTGCAGCTGTTAGTTTCATACGATCTTAACAGACTGGGCTTGGTTGTTGCCAAGCCTACTTTGTCCAACTGGCTAGCGGACTATATCATGCATTGTTATGCATTGACTGACCTTCAGATTGCAGACTCTGTTAAGCTTTATCAAGTAAGAGCCATGGCTGCTCCAGTTGCTCACCTAAGAGCTATTTCCATTGAAGATCTCTGCAAAACTTCCCCTTGGTCATCAATATATGAATTTACATCCCACGACTGTTTGGACAATCTCTTAAGAAGGGGCAGTAATTTTGGACAACCAGTTTTGCATAGGCTGTTCACCCAGTAGTCCACTCTCCAAGAGGAAACTGGATTGTCGTATACCAAGTGTTCCATTATGCAGCCCTCAGCTTGCGACTCCCCACGTCATGGCTAATTCATCCCTGCTTGTTGATGAGAAAGTAAGTTTGCTTACCTTGAATGGGGTTCTCCGTAGTCAGCTGGATGAATTAGCCATATTTAATACCTCTCTACCCTTGCAGAGGCAACTACCCAGCTAAAACTTAACACTACAATGGGCTATTAGGTTCACGAGGCAGCACACGCATGAGAACTCCTGTGTTTGCTCAAAAGTGAAAATCATTCTGAGCTAGAGAGAGATGGGCCTGTTTGGCGTCATCTGACGACATCACCCATGTATCATATCTAATTCATACTTTTGTCTCCAGAGAACCCTGCTTATGGTGTGTGTGTGTATATATATATATATATATATATATATATATATACACACACACACACACACACAGGGTTCTCTGGAGACAAAAGTATGAATTAGATATATATATGTGTATATATATATATGTATATATATATATACACACACACACACACCATAAGCAGGGTTCTCTGGAGACAAAAGTATGAATTAGATATGATACATGGGTGATGTCGTCAGATGACGCCAAACAGGCCCATCTCTCTCTAGCTCAGAATCTCTCTCTAGCTCAGAATATATATATATATATATACACACACACACACACACACATCACCCAGAAAAATGATTAAGGTAATAGTGTAGATATTTTTTATGTTTACTAAATTAAGGTCTTTAATGTTATGCTATGCAAGAAAGAAATATAAATCAGTTGGAAATTTCATAGTTTAGACAGTGATAATAAATATCAGAAGTTGATATTGAAAAGATCTTTGTACTTAACTTAGACACTTAGATTTACTACTTGAAAAATTCTCCAACTGAGTTCCTAAATTTAGGCTCCTTAAAAGTGTACATGGAGAGGCTGAGAGGAAAAGGAGCTATTTTTCCTGAAAAGGAGCTGAACTTTCATCTAAGGAGCTGAACTTCTACCTAGCAGCTGCTTAATTCCAGGGGTGAATTCACTCTGCTTGCCCCGACGGTAACTAGCAGCTGAACCTCTGACATTGAGGGGTGGGACCCGGAAGTGGGCCCATTTAATCGGTCAACCCTGGACTGTGAATTTGAGGCTGAGAGCAGAAGGAGCTATTTTTCCTGAGAAGGAGCTGAATTTGCATCTAAGGAGCTGAACTTTTACCTAGCAGCTGTTTGATTCCAGGGGTGAGTTCACTCTGCTTGCCCCGACGGTAACTAGCAGCTGAACCTCTGACATTGAGGGGTGGGACCCGGAAGTTGGCCCATTTAATCGGCCTACTTGCGGCGCGCAGCTAAATCCGCGTGCGCTTAAGTGGCGCGCGGCTATGCCGGGCTTTGCCTGGCTTCACCTGGATCTCGCCTGATTTTGCCTGAAAGCTCCCTCTCATCTGGAAGATCTTTATGGATTTCTGTTGTGTGAAGTTGTTTTGGTTCTACTTCAGGTAGGCTCTAACTTATTTATCTCCTCCTGCTTCAGAAGCCTCCAAAAAGTGAAATCTCTCGCATTTTTATGCATTATAGCCTTCTTATATCACCTGATACTCTTGGCATTATTTCCTTGTTATGTTTCTTTTGGTGAAAATGCCACACACCAAAAGGAAGGCCAAATTAAGGCCTTCAATTGGTGAGGTTACAGTTGAGCCAGGGCGAAGGACTGTTTCAGAGTGGCTAGGCTCACCTCTTATATCCCCTGTTGAGCAGACCATTGTAGGAGAAGGTATGGAGTGGAACCCTTCTCCCTTGGTCAAGGAGACATCATTGAGCCCAGGGGTGCCGGCAACACCTCCACCACTTGGCACAGTAGGGGATTCCCTGTTAGTAGTGCCAGGAAAAGAGCATGAAGTAATAAGTACTCTGGAACTGTTGGGAGATGACAACCAAAATATTAAAGTTTTGAAATCAATGGAGCGAGAGACCCAAGATACCGCACATCTGAGCGTCTTGGGAAGTTCTTATGTCATTCCTAAAGAGGCAAGCACTCTGAAGATAGATAAATTCCTTAAGGAAAAACACAAGATATTGAAATAGTAATCAAACCTACTAGTACTGTGATGACGAAACCAGCTAATATAACTTTAGAAAACCTTTGGAATTATTTAGCTAAACTAGATGTTTCAATAGCTAACTTGACTGATGTGGTAATGAAAACCAATAATTCCTCTGTTAAAAATACTGAAATGTTAAAAGACCAACAAAGAGCAATGTAGGAGTTAGATAAATGTATTTTACAAATTGAAGAAGTTCAGAATCATCAAATTAATGTAGAAGGGGAATTTAGTAGAAAAATTTTTAATCTAGAAAATTCAATAAGATCATTGAATTTAAGGGTTACCAATTTCCCAATTATAAAGAAGTTGGGTCCTCTAGAATTGTTTAAAAAGTATTTATCACAAGTCTTTAATAACCCAGAAAAGTGCTATTTAGGAATTAGAAAAAAAAAGTTAGAACAAAATCAGCCACTTGTGGAGGACAAGGAGAAACCTTAGAACAAAAATCCCCTATAGATAGTTCAATAAATATCTCTGACCTTTTGCAAAAGTCTCAAGAGGAAATAGAAGTAAAAACACGGGGGACATTACTAATTCAATTTGCCTTTATCACTGATAAAGACAATATTATGAAATTCTTTTTTCATAATTGATTAAAGACGTTTTATGGAGAAAGAATATGGATTTTTCCCGATCTGGTAAAGTCTACCCAGTTGCGTAGGAAGAAATTTTTGCAATTAAGGAAAGAAGTATTAGACAGGGGAGGGTTCCAAATGCTTAAATACCCCTGTAGATGTGTCATCAAGTTAGAGGGTAAAAACTATATGTTTACAGATCCAGAAAATCTTAAATGTCGTCTTGCCAATAAAGTACTGGCTTTGTAGTAAATTGAGGGGTTGCAAAATGCACTATTTCTTATGACTTCTATGTTTACCTAATTTAATCGCTCATGATAGTGAGGTTTCACTTTGTTTTATCCTTTGTTTTATAACAGTAGATGATTTGTTTAGAATTGCTATCTGAGAATATATTGCTTTAACAAGTTTAAGAAAATGTAATCAGTTAAACTGGTATTACAAAATACAAGAGTTACTTGTAATATTCTGAAAATTCAATAAATAATTAAAAAAAAAAGTATACATGGCCAAGGAGTGGGGATCAAGTCAGAGAGAGAAAGTTAGGCACCTAGAGCTGTTTTCCAGTGCTAGACGCCTAACTTGGGCAGCCAAATCCAGGCACTGCTAAACCAGTCCTTAATTTGGCTGCCATGATCCTTTCTTTACAATTTGGAAAGGAGGAGGAAGGTAGCAGGCCAAGGGTACCCCAGACCCCCCCCCCTACTCGACAAAGTATAGACCTAGTAGGCCGAGGGTCTTACCACTCCCCTAATTATACAATGCATTTAGCATCTGAGGACTTCCCAGAACTCTTCTTCCCACCTGCCTAATTCAAAACTAAACAAGTGACACTCCCCCCTTCCTTCATCCTTCTCTCTACCCACCCAGAAGCTCAAGCTGAGCTGGGAGGATGTTTGAGGCTTACCTTTTCTTCCCATCTCTAGCTAGTCATTTAAAATACTGCCGTAGCTGCAGTAGCTTACAGCACTTGAATATTTATTCACTGCACTATCAACCAAAGCACCAATCCTCATTCAGAACTAGGGGACCAATCTGATTTTCAACCTTAGTTGGCTAAGTTTAGGCATCTCTAGTTAGTTGGGCTTCTATTTTCAGCTAAAACTTACGCAACTAAATGGAAGCATTCAGCGATCTATGAATATCGGCCTGATAGATTTTAAATGATATAAAGAACAGATAGGAAAGCATCATGAGTGCTAATGTATGCACATTAGTCAGTTTGTATGTAATGATATTCTACATTGTATGTTTTACTTAATGCAATGTTTTAAAAACAAAGGTTATAGAAAGTATATTTGTTATAAAATGAAAAGAGTACTTTTAATTTCATAACTTTTAAATTAATATGTGAACTGATAGCAGAGAAAATCCTGCAACAAGGTCAAAAAAGTTGAGTAACTGTTCTGAAGAGAAACCAACCCTTTAAGGGAATGGTAGGTCTCTCCTGAGGCAGGAAATTAAAATTCAGTGTTACTTTTTAACATTGCTTTCAGTGAACCTGACATTTCTTTCTTTAAATGTTGTGGCAGTCAGAAAAATAAGTACATTGTTCCTATGCATCTTCTGTACAGTTACCGATAATCACTGTTCACCTGTTGGAAAAAAATTAAAAGGAAAAAAAAAACAGGAGGAGTGACTTATTGGTTAGAACAATGAGCTGAGAACCAGGGAACCCAGGGTTGAAATCATACTTCTCACTGACACTGCTTGTGACCTTGTGCAAATCGGTTTATCTCCTGTTGTCTCTAGTACTAAGATTGTAAGCTCTTTGGGGCAGCAACTTATTGTATTTGAATAGTTATCACTAGTTTACAGTATTGCAGAAGTTCAGAAGTACTATAAAAATAGGTCAATTTATATGCTTTAAACTTAATACTTTTCTACTCTCCTGCCCTTCAAGAAATATCCGATCCAGTATTTATTTGGGCTGTCAAGTTCTGAAGTATACAATGAAAGAATAATGGGGCAGATTTTATAACCTGCGCGCGCGGCCTACATTTGTGTGCGCTACCTGGTGCGCACAAATGTATGCCCGATTTTATAACATGTGCGCGTGTTATAAAATCCGGGGTCAGCGCGCGCAAGGGGGTGCACACTTGTGCACCGCAAGGTCATTGTGTGCACGGGGAAGGCCATTGGGGCCCTAGGGGAGCCCCAATGGCCTTCCCCGTTCCCTCCAAGGCCGCTCCAAAATTGGAGTGGCCTCGAAGAGAACTTTCCTTCCGCTCCCCCCCACCTTCCCCTATCTAACCCATCCCCCAACGCTACCTAAATTCCCCCCTTACCTTTATTTCAGGAGTTATGCCTGCTTCCGGCAGGTGTAACTTGCGTATGCCAGCCAGCTGCTGACACATCATCCCCCGGCATGGCCACTGTGCCGGAGGACTCAGGACCGCCCCCGGCCCTGCCCCCTTTCTGCCCCTTTTTCAAAGCCCCAGGACATACATGCATCCCGGGGCTTGCTTGTGTCGCCGAGCCTATGCAAAATTGGCTCGGCACGCACAGGAGCAGTTTTTCGGGGTTACGCACTTAACCCTTTGAAAATCTGCCCCAATGTGTAGCAACAATCTACTGGTCAATATATCTTAGCAATATAGATTTTTTATAGTGCATGCAATCACAGATGTGGTACATATATTTTTTAAATATACAGTCACAAAACCATAGTACACACAAGGACCCCGATACGGCCGTGTTTCGCATCAGGGGCTATGTCAGGAGGACCACAACTTATGAGTCTGAAAGACTAGAGCAACACAATGCCTCTCCTCATAGGTCTTACGATACAGACCCCCCACTATTTTCATTGCCCTTCTCTGGACCACCTCCATCCTGTCTCTGCCCTTTTTAAGATACCACTTAGGCTCCAGAACTGAACACAAAACTCCCAAGTGAGGATCTGTAGAAGGGCATCATCACCTCCTTTTTCTTACTGGTTATTCCTCTCTATGCAGCCCAGCATTCTTCTAGCTTTAGCTATCTCTTTGTCACATTGCTTCACCATCTTCAGATCCCCAGACACTTATCACCCAAAGATCCCTCTCTTGGTCCATGTACATCAGTCTTTCACCCCCCCCATCACATACAACTCTTTTGGATTATTGCATCCCAGATATAGGATTCTACACTTCTTGGCATTGAATCCCAGCTGCCAAATCTTTGACCACTCTTCCAGCTTTCTTAAGTTACTTTTCATTCTCTCTACTCCTTCAAATGTGTCCACTCTGTTGCAGATCTTAGAATCATCCGCAAATAGACATAATTTACCTGCTGTTGCTTTGGTAATGTCGCTCACAAAGGTATTGAACTGGTCCCAACACCGATCCTTGTGGCATCCTGCTTAACACGGCTCTCTCTTCAGGGTAGGTTCCATTTAACATTACAAGCTGTCTCCTATCAGTCAACCAATTTGTAACCCATGCCACTACTTTTAGCACTCATGTACAAGTTTCTCATTTTATATCAAGAACTTTGCTGAAATCCAAGTAGATCACATCGAGTGCTATTTCTCGATCCAATTCTCTAGTCACCCAATCAAAGAAAAAATCAATCAGATTTGTCTGATAGAACCTTTCCCTGGTGACTCCATGCTACCTCGGGTCCAGAAACCCACCAGATTGTAGATAGTTCTTTTTCCTTTCCTTCAGCAGCATCTCCATTAACTTTCCCACCACCAATGTGAGACTAACTGGCCTGTAGTTTCCAGCCTCCTCTCTGCTACCACTCTTGTGAAGCAGGACCACCAACGATCTTCTCCAATCCCACAGAACCACTCCCGTTTCCAGGGATCTATTGAATAGGTCCTTCAGCAGATCCACCAGCACATCGGAGCTCTCTCAGTATCCTGGGATGTAGCTCATCCGGCCCCATGGCCTTTTTCACTTTGCCTAGCTCTTCCTAAATATTCTATTCCGTAAGCTGAATTTCGTCTACCCCATTCCTATCTACGTTCTTGTCTATGAGCAAGGGTCCTTCTCCAGCGTCGTCTTTAGTGAACACCGAACTGAAGTATTTGTTTAATATTTCTGCCATGTCTTCATCTCTCTCCACACATTGTTCCTTGTCACCTTTCAATTTCACTATGACTACGGATATTCCTTCTTTATCTGATATATCTGAAAAATGTTTTGTCACCTCACTTTATTTATTTATTTTTAATTTTTATATACCGAAGTTCTTGTATGGACTACAAATCAATCCGGTTTACATAAAACGAAGAACTGCTCAACAGAGAGCGGAGCTTTACATGGAACCGAGGAACATATGGAACAGTATAACTGATTGACAATTTAACATAGTGCTAAATAAAGTAATAATAGTTTAACTGGAAATAAATAAAGCAATATAATATTTTATAAAGACAGTTTAACTGTTTAACGTATCAATAAATATAAATATAAGCAATGCCAAATATATATATAAAATATAGTAAATTTTTGAGCTCAACGGTAATTGTCCAGTAGCAGATTCTAAAATTAGTACTTGATGCAGTGTCCATAATTAGGGTAATTAGGATACTTAGGAATTGGGAAGTCTGTTCGTCACCGTAAAATTAATCGTCTGGGAAAGCTTGTTGGAAGAGAAAGCTTTCCCAGACGATTAATACTTTACCTATTTGGCAATCCTTCCGCTTGACCTTTTGCTTTCCTGATTTCTTTCTTCGTGTCCTTCAGTTTCACCAGGTATTCTTCCCTGTGTTCCTCTTTTTGAGATCATTTATACTTCTTGAATGCTGTTCTTTTTGCCTTTTTTTTTTTTTCCAACCACTTCCTTTGAGAACCAGATTGGTTTCTTTTTCCTCTTACTGTTTACTTTTCTAACATACAGATTTGTTGCTTTTGTAATAACTCCTTTCAGTTTGGCCTACTGTTGTTCTACCTCACTCATTTTCTCCCAGACTTCCAGTTCTTCCTTTAAGAACATTCTCATTTTGACAAAGTTTGTATTTGTGAAATTCAAAACTCGGGTCTGCGTGCATCTTATCTGTATCCTGTTTGCGATATCAAACCATAGTGTCTGATGGTCACTGGTACTCAGATGGGCACCTACTTGGACATTTGAGACATTATCTCCATTTGAGAGCACCAGGTCAAGTATCACATCCTCCCTCATGGGTTCCATTACCATTTGTTTTGAACAGAGTCCCTTGAAAATCATCCTCTATCTCTCTGCTTCTTGTAGGTTCCGCAGATGGGACGCTCCAATCCACATCTAGCAGATTAAGATCTCCAACTATTAACACTTCTCCTTCTTTCCCACCTTTTGGATGTCTTTAACCAGATCTCTGTCCAGTTCTTCTGCTTGAGTTTGGAGGCCTGTAGACTACACCAATGTAAATGGAAGAACCATCTTCTTTTTTTAGGGCAGCCCATAATGCTTCCTCCCTACGCCACATCCCTTGCATTTCAGTTACTTGGATATTGTTTCTGATCTAACGAGCTGCTGCTCCACCTTTTCTGTACTCTGTCCTTCCTAAACAAGTTATAGCAAGGAATGGCTGTATCCCAATCATGAGACTCAGTGAACCATGTCACTGTAACAGTAACAGTATCTAAATCTGCTTCCACCATTAGAGCCTGCAGGTCTGAGATTTTATTGCCCAAACTATGGGCATTTGTGTTCATAGCTTTCCAGCTTCTCTCCTTGGACATTTTTTTTGCCCTATTTAGCTGATTTTTGTTCATTTCTTCCCCCACTTCTTGGAGATGTTCGGGGTGATGTTTCAGTTTCCTTTTGCCACCCCTACCCTCTAGTGTAAATTCCTTATGGTATATGATTTGAATTTTTCACTTAGGAACTTTTTTCCTGCCACAGACAGATGTAAGCCATCTTTGACATAGAGCCTCTTACTGTTCCATATATGGCCCCTCAGTATATCCAAAACTTTCTTCCTTACACCAGGTTTTGAGCCATGCATTGAAATTTATATGGCTTGACCTATCCTTTCCCTTTCCATGAAGAGGTAATGCTTCTGAAAAGGCAAATCTCTTCACCATGCACCTAATCTGCTTGCCCTGAGTGTGGAAATCTCTGTGTGGCTTGCATGTTTCTAGCAAGGTCATTGGTTCCAAGCTAGATGATAAGGTCAATTTCAGAGACCTTACTCAATGCAATCAATGAAGAAAGTATCTGATTAGCATTTCTACCAGTCCTTAAAGAAGAAAATAAACTTCCAATATAGTGATGCACCATGCCTTTTATACATAGTTGTCTTAATATAATCTGAGGCATTGGAATCAAGACGTAGGGTGCCCTGAGGCAGCAGCGGGAGCTGCGAAACATGGTCATGTCTGTGTTGCTTGTTGGGATTACAGGAGTTTATATCGACCACATTTGAAAGAAGTACTTTTGGACCGTTGTGTTTTGAAGAAGAAAAGTTTGGAATTAACGATGTAAATAAATGACTTAAAGGTCTTGAATGGAAGGGATTTTTTTCCCATGATGGCAGCTTTGCGGCCGTGAGCACCAATAAAAGGTCTATGACATTTAGGGTGCGCTGTCTGAGGTTTTTCCCCCTCCAATCATCTTTCTTTGGTGCTTAGGCACACTGGGTTGATATACTTCCTGAATATTGAAAAATATAAGATAAAATGTATAAAAAATTAATTTAAATAGAAATATTGGTCAGGCCTGGGATTAATAGCATATAAATATGACAAAAAACAAAAGTATACATGAAAGCTTAAGACCATCAACAGAATATGCAGAATCCACATACACAGAAAAACAGTCAACCCAAACAGCAAGAAAATACACTGCAACCCAACAAAATCAATATACCTGAGTCCCAATGAGCAGCATACCAGCAACAGTTCCTCGCTCCTTTGCACATGATGAAAAACAACATTTAAAATACCCATGTTCCCCAGCATGAAACAAATATAAAGTCAAATGAATCATACCAGCAGTTCCCGATCTCACCTCCATGGACCGTGCCAGCTCCCATGGACCCATATCCCTACAACAGTGTCACTTATTAATCATAACGGAAACGCTCAAGTTGAGAAGCACCAGTCATCCAACTTTACACAGCCCACTGCCCTACAAACATACCAGTCCACAAATACAACCACCCCAGCAAATCCATCAAATCCCACAAGCAAATCTACCCTATAGATACAGAAAATCCCCCAAACCACAACCACACAGACTGCAAACATCTGCACCAGACCATAACTGAAAACGCAATCACCGCCAAGTAAAAATCACAAATGATAGTCCAACATCCAGCACTGCAAAAATAAAGATCATCAGTCCGATGAGGGCACCACCCCATTGGCAGTCCAGCATCATAAATCCATCTTAAGCCTGTTACTCTTCATGAAGCCAGCAAAAAAAGATAAATCTCACTGGATATCCATCACATGACCCAACATCTCTTGCAAAAATAGACTGAAGCAATTCAGGATCCTCAAAGTTCCTAGTCACATTGTTCAGTGTCACCCGCATTCATGCTGGGTATAGGAGGCTATATCAATTATTAAGAGGTTTTTAGTTGGCCATGCATCAGAAGAAGCTGCTTCCATTGAGAGATGGTCTTATTTAAATCTGGCAAAATAAGGATCTTCTTACCCTCATATTGTAAGGGGGATTTCAGACACACTGTTTGCAACATTTCCAAAGCCTATGGATATCAAAGGATCTTCAAAATTAAATGTCATGGGTACATCGTCATTTGAGACTGATTAGAAGGGAACCAATGCACCCATTCAGTCTCAAAGGGCTGAATGAAGGCCAGGCTCAGCAGTTGCAGTAAGAAGTTCTGAAGAAATCCAATTGCGTCAGTCTCCCCAGCCCATTCTGGGACCCTGTCCCAAGATGCGAATATTATTCCTCCTAGAGTGATTATTGAGGTCTTCCAGATTTTTCTCCAGCAACACAATTCTCTTCATTTGGCACTGCAAGGCCACAATGCATTTCATGTTTTGTACAATCTTCTCCTCTGCAACCACTGACTTTCCCTTCATTTCAAGTAAATCAGCCTTGAATATAACCATATCTGCTTTAAGTTCAGACATTGTATTAGTATTGTCTTTGATCAGGTCCTTGAGTTGTAAAAGCGCCGACATTATAGTTTACAAGGAACTATCAAATCTTTTCTGGATGCTATTTTGGATGGGGATGGAGGGTCCTGTTTCACTCTCTTCTCATGGTGGTGAAATTGTGAAAGAAGATCTACTTTAGTCGATTTTGTGTAGCCATCCTCCTGAAAACTTCACCCACCTAGAGAAGTCAGCTGGGGCTACCAAAAAATAAATATTTGCTTAATTCTGAAATGTGAACCAAGGGAAAAAACTCTTTAAATGGACTTTAAGAAAATAACTCGTACCTGGAGCTGGGCCTCTTTGATTCTCCTCAGCACAAAAGGTATCATCAGTCTCCATGGGCTCCTTTCCCTCCGTCTCAAAACTTTCCTCTGGAGTATCTGCAGTCTCATGGCTTCAATTCTCCATGGTCTCCATGCTTGGTTCCTTCTCCCAGAGAACCAACTCCTCCTTCTCCTTTGACCCTTGCTCTTCCAAGTATATAGCATCTGAGAAGCCAGATGTGCGCTGAAAGTCCTGCCTCTCTACTCTCAGGACGTCTGTTCCCAGGGCCCCTATGTTCTCCAAAACCCCTGATACCTCTTTCCCTATCTCTAAGGCAGTTGGGAAATGTTTTTTTCATTGTTCTAAATCCATGCTTTACCCTGGGAGTTAGATACCAGTTTTTATTTTAATTTTGACATCATTCTTTTTCTTCCATAATCTCCAAATCACAAATTTCTAAATGTGGTTCCCAGATGTGTGTTGTGCCCTCTCTGTCTCACCTCTTTTCTTTCTCTTTCCTCTTCTCTGGGCAAGATGGCTGCCTCCGCCTCTCCTCGCCGACCTCTCTGGCATCCCCGAACCGGCATGGGCGATTGCGTTCGCCATTCTTACACTGAGGTCACCTAGGGCACGAACGTGTCACCTCCCCTTTGAATACATCATGGTGAGAACCTCGGGGGCGTCCCCACCGCAAGGCATCACTACCTCCGGGTACTTAGCCTCCGATCTCCAATCCAGCTATCAGTTAGCAAGGATTCCGCTCCAGCTAATTTCGACTTCATTCAGAGGCGTTCCGCTCTGAGTTCTTGCTCCTACAACCCTCCGGGGTTACGTTGGCTACACTAGGGCGTTCCAGGTACCCGCTTCTCGGGGGCCTTATTCGCTCTTTCTTACCCTCCGGGGTTACGCTGTTCCAGCAAGGACGCTCAAGGCACCTGCTCCTCAGGGATCTTGCTTCGCTCCTGTCTACTCTCGAGGTTACCCAGTTTCATCAGGACCCTAGGTACCCGCTCCCTGGGGGCCTTGCTTCATGCCTGTCTACTTTCTGGGGAGACTTGCTTCTACAAAGGACATCTTGGCTCTGGGCCTTGCCTCATCCTCTACCTTCGCGCTGCAGAGGTCACCTCTCCTACTTCTACCAGCCTTCGTGAGTACTTTCACTCTTCAGTCTCTCTGCCTTGTCTCACCACAGAATAGATTCTCGGCGTACTCCACTCCATGAACCACTACCGGATCTACCATTGCTGACCACATCAACCGTGACTGGGTTCTCAGCCTACCCCGCTCTGCGGACCACTACCGGACCCCTCACTTCCCAGCTTCTGGTGAGACTTTCTCTGTATTTGATAGAACACAGTGCCTGGATTGAACTTTATCATCTGAGACCTACTCCATTGGCTGAGGAGCACTGCCTATTTCTGTATAATAAAGCTTCCATTCTCTCTGTGGTCGTTACTGTAGAGACAGCCTATTGCTGTATTTTCCCCATGGGGCTCCTCCCCATGGGAGGAGTCATCAATATAGCAACCAAGGATCCACAAACATGTCAAACCCACAAACCCATGTATTCAGATTTTAAAATGTTTTTTGTCAGAATATTACAATGCCAAGCATTGTAATATTCTGGGTGCTCATTAATGTAATTTGTAGTGGACTTTTTTCATATGTACACTTTTAAAACTTGTGCTTGAGATATGGGTTTTGTTGATGCAGTAGTTATTGTTTTCATTTGATAGTTCATTGATGGCATAGTTGACCTGTTCAAAAGCATGAATATTTGAACAGAACACATGCAAACATAGGTCCACTTTGTTTATATTTTATATTGTAATTTACAGTATAATACAAGCAAAATGTATGGTATACAACAAGACTTTCCAACCTCAGTCCTGGAAAGATGAAAACTAGTCTGATTTTTAGGGTAACTAGGCTATATAAGATAGCATTTTTCATAGGATATTTGCAATGACATCTGAATATTTATTGTGGTAATCCTGGGAAAAAAGTGCTTGTGGTGTTGAAGACTTGAGTTAAGAACCCCTGGTCTACAATATTCTCATGGTAGAGTGTTTCACTTGGAAGTGTAATGGTCTACAGTCCTTTCTAGTGAAGAATTCATCTTTTCTCCTCTCTTGCTTATTCTTTTGGGCTGATTCTAGGTTATCTTTTCCTTTTTTTCTTGAAAATGTATTGTTCTAGGTATCCATTTTACAATGGATGAGCAGCTTGTGGCTTTTAGGGGGTGCAGTCACTTCAGACATATATGTCCAGCAAATCTACAAATTTGGATTGAAGATTTAATGTTCCTGTGATGCAGCAGCAACATATCCCCTGAATGGGGATATCTTCTTGGGCAAAGCAATCTGTGGTACCTTTTCAAACGTACCAAGACCCAAGTTATAGAGCTACTTGTTTACCCATTGAAGCAAGTCTGGGTGGAATATAGTAAATGACAGTTTTTACAAGCACGCACCTAGCAGAAAAACTGGAAAAAAAAAGGCAGACATTGATCAAGAAATTCAAGCACATCCAAGAGACCTGTTCTGTTAAATCTTTTGAGTTGATGGGCTCATCTTGATTTCCTATGCTCCAAAGAGTAATACTATTGCTATCCTCCATGCACTATGTCCTGTCAGTGGGAGGGAAGTACAGGAAACCAGGTATTCTAGACTATAAAAGTGGAGGAGATAACCTGGACTTTTTAATCTACATGACTTCAGGTGGCCAATGACACAGTCTTTCAATCTGCTGGATGTTGCTGGCATTGCCAGCTTTAGTACTTGGTTCAGTTACAATCCCAGGTAGAAAAACTGGTGGTCTCTAATAAAATGGCAACTGTTCCTCATTGAAGTTGGAGGATAACTAATTGATGAACAGAAAGAATGATTGATGGGCATCATCTAAAATACTCCATAAAATCAGCAATGCTCTAAATGATCTATACATTTACAAAATCCACCATAGCTGCGAGTGGTTCAAGCCAAAGTAGAAGTTGAGCTCTTAGCCTAAAGGCATTTGACTGGAAAACCAGGGAAAGATGTGAAGATAGCTAAAGATTTGCCTATGTAGATCACATCACAACAATGTGTCTCAAGTGAAAGTTTGGAAACACTGGCTTGTCCACCAAGATGGTAGTAGGGAGTTGCTGGCTTCTCTTCCAGATTGTGGTGGTTGATCTCTGCTGGAAAAATTGCTACTTTGTTAGTGTTTAAAAAGACCTCGTAAATTGTCTAAAATTTTTTATCATTTTTCATAAAGATTATTGCAGGAAAGGAAATATCCATTTTCATGAGTAAAACAGTTTTACCTGTGAAAATGAGCTCTTTGAATATTGGCCTCCCTGTATGTCAGTAAAAGTGCCCTTGTTCAACAATGTACATAATTTTTTCCATATTCTGAAGAGGTGTTCTTGGGGGCAGGGATAAAATGGACTGTGCAAGAATATTACACAGTTTTTTATATTCAAAACTACATGTATTTCTAATGGAGAAATTGTCCACGGAGAAATCAGTTGCAAATCTCTGAGAATAATTTTTCCAGGGGCAATGATTATTGATTATTGGAGCAAAGCCTGAGGATAAAAAGTACATTCAGAGTTTCCAGCAATGAGAGTAATTTCATTATTGCCCCCATAATATATTGTTAAAGATGACCTAAAGATTCTGTTAAGGTTTAATAAACCGTTTGTACTCTATTAATACTATGGTCACTAATTTCTGATTGTGCATGTGGATATATGGGATAAAATTACCCCACAATGACAGGAAAATGTTACTTTCCATAAAACTAATTAGGGTTTAGTTAGATACAAAAAAAAATTGTAAGCTTCCATTTGGAGGCTTTAGAGAATAGAAGCAGATTATTTTCTTTTCATTATGAAATATAATTCTCTGTAATGTTTATTGAAGTAATAAGAAAATTGCTTTACTTTTTTTATGACCCATAGCATCTGTTGGGCCTTTTGAAAGATAAATCTAATAATGTTTAGTAAACTTCACTACCTAGACATTTGGAAAAGTTAAACAGCTTTCTTTTGATTGGTCTTGTCAATCAATATATATATATTTATTTATTTATTGCAAGATTTCTAGTCCTTCATCTTACCAGCACCTGTTCACAGCAGATTACAAGCAGAATAATAATTAAAATATAAATTAAAAATACCTCAAACAAGTCAATTATGTATCCTATACTCTTCCACTTCTGCTTTTGTTGACTTGAAGATAAAAATATTACATTAAGGGCATGTTATACTAAGTTTGTTCGCCCTTAGATGCAGAATGGGTAAAACTAGTAAATCAGGCCCTAAGATGAAGGGGCCTTGACATTTTTTTTTCTTTGTTATATAGTTTATAGTATTTGCTTTTAACTGGATGATATTTGTTTTTTCCTCTCTTCATTCTGTATTAAATTTTCTTGGTCTATAAAAATGCAGAAAAAAACACAGATTTTACAAAATCTATTATCTGCCTTAAGCACATTAAGCCAAATGTGCTAAGCATTTTTCCCATATACAAAATGGGAAAAACCCTTTAGTGAACTGGCCCATTGTTTGCATATTTTTGATAGTTATAGGCATTCTGCTAGTTCCATAAAACACACATTCTTTTGTGACCTACAGCCATACTTTTTCTGTAACTGCCTCTACTCCTATTGTTTTTGATTCTTACTTTGCTGCCCACTTGAGTTATTAATTTTGGGGTAAGGCATTCCTTTACTTAATGTACTATACTTAAATCAATTATGTCAATTTTTTGTATCACCCTGTCTGTATTTACTTTGCCCAGTATTGTAGATAACAGACCATTAGCTAAACATGTGGTACATGCATCCTAAATTTAAATGTAATTTTATTTATCTGCAGGTTGCATTACATCAAGGGTTTTTTTTTTCATTTTAGTTTTTTGCTGCTGTTGCCTATTACACTCACTACAGACCCATATCTAAAAGACCCATAGCCATTAGTAAAGGAAAATGTCTTCCATTCATTATATAATTTTGATCCATTGTTTATATCATTCTACTATAACACAAAGCCAATACAAATTGAATTATGGAATAGTCTGGTTGTAACTGATATTATTTCTAAATTGCACAGCATTATGAAATATGGTATCTTGGACAAATTTCTATGCCTACTGCAAACATCTGTCTCAATCCTTATGTATACTTTACCATTCATTTGTGCTGCTAGAAAGATTGTTTACTATAAGCACACATAAAATGAATAAGTGGAAGGACAGAGTACTTAGGGCAAAATGCAGTTAGTAAGAGTCCCTTTCCTTTTTGCATCCTCTCTCATAGCTTGCCATTGGAAAGATCTCATGTTGGCTATATAAAGAATGGACAGTTTGGATCAGGAGGTGATATTACCTCATAGAAGGCCTTAGTATGACCACACCTGGAATGTGGCCTACAGTTTTGATTACCACTTTGCTGAAACAATATTGATGTATTAAAAGGATTGGACCATATATCATATTTTGAGTGAGTAGAAAGATGATAAAAAAATATTCACTTTGGAAAGACTGTGACTCAGGGAGTTAGATGATAACTTGCATTTAAAAGGACAATAAGTCATTTAGCCCATGGAGTGCTGAGTGTACACAAAGGTTAAAACAAGAAGCTAGCAAAGTGTGCTAGGTCTTTGCAATAATCTAAAGATATAGATTTACCTGGGGTGTCTTAAATTGTGTTCATCAAGATTAGGTTGGACAAGCAAGATGATAGTCCTAGCACATGGGTGACATCAGATGAAGCATAGCATGAACTTTTACTTCAAAGTTTCTAGAACTTTGAACATGCCCTGCTTGGTATATTTACCATGTTATTACCTCATATCCACACTGGTGCTCCTTCATTCTTATCTTTTCCTTGGAGGCCACAGGTTGCGGATCTTCTCTTTACTGCCTTTGCTGGATCATCAGGTATCTTGTGAAGCAGGACTCATTCATCGTGGGACCTCACAGTCTCATTTTTCTTTCCATTTAGCCTCCAAAGTAGATTTATTGGTCATTTCTTAAGTTTCCTCCTTTTTTCGGCATCTGTGTAGTGTTCCAGCATCGATGCAGCAAGGCGGTATCAGTCACATTTCTGTGTCATTTTGTCATTTGATTTTGCAATGCTGGGTTTTCATTCTGTTCTCTAAATAAGTAAGAGTGCCAACAGCTTCCAAAGATGCCTCCTATGCAACAGAGTTATGTCTATGATGGATCCTCTTGATAGATGTATCATCTGCCTGGGAGCTGGTAATGACATTTGGTGAAGAGAGCATTGAACTTTCTTGGCATCATGCACCAGGAAGGCCAAAGGAGGGGATAGACAGTCATCTATCTTCTCCCACACAAAGAAGGCAAAATGGTCCAGCCTCTTCAGTTTCAGCATCAGGTTATGGTGAAGAAGCATCAACATCAATCTCGGTCAATGCATAATAACAGGAGCAGTGACATTCTGGTAGCAGCTGTGAAACCCCAGAAGTGTGCCAGCTGGTTAGATATGTGCCTCCAAGAGAGGGTTGGGAGACACTGCTATAGTGGTTGAATCTGCTTTCAAGAAGGCCAAAAGGTCTAGGACCCATTCATCTGTACTCCTGTGGAAGGAGTCTGACATCTTGGACTCTCTTGGGAAGAAAGCATTTTAGGGAACTAGGTTCAATGCCTGCATAGCATCCTATCAGCTCTTTATAGGCCAGTATTTGCAGGGCAGTCTAAAGAGAAGATAAGGAAAACAGAGCATCTCCCTCGAGCAGCGTGAAGACTTCAGTCACTGGTGGACAAAAGGATCAACCTTTAATGTATTTGTGATGGCATTCAGGGTCTCTGCAGTGGGGATTGGCTCCTGCAGACTCGCCTGGCTGTGAACTTTAGACTTCCCACCAGATGTCCAGAAAAGACTCACTGACATGCCTTACAGTAGAATCTACTCAATGATAAGATCTAATAAAAAAAAAACTGTATCTCATATAAAAGATTACTATACAGTGCTGCTGACCATTTTCTCCGCTGCTCCAGACCCACTCTCCTCAGCTAGGACATTCCCTAGTACAGAGTCAAGGAGACATTTCTATCAGTCTTGGAGAAGCTTCCCCTCTGTCCCATCAGCAGCAGGATCGTCATGTTCATCCTAGACAGCAGAGAGCCCCAAACCATAATAAGGAAAGGATATAGACTACATCTACTCGATATCCCTCCCAATTGTCCACCAGAACCCACATTGAGGATATCTTAACATCCAGGAACTGCTGAAAACTGATCTCTCCTTCCTTTTAGACATCAATGAACCCATTCTACCAGGAGAAAGAGGGTGGGGATTCTAATCCAAGTATTTCCCAATCCCAAAGAAAACAGGTAGACTTTATCCCATCTTAGTAAAAAAAAAAGGCCTTTAAAAGTTCCTAGAGAGGGAAACTTCAAGATAGTTTCCCTGGGTAATTCTCTTTCTAGAAAAAGGGGACTGACTATGCTTTCTTGATCTGAAGGATGCTTGTACCTACATAAAGATATATTCAGGTCACAGGAAGTATCTAATGGGCCTGATTTTCAAAAGCATTTACTCGAGTAAAAACCAGGTTTACTGGAGTAAATTCACTTTACTTGAGTAAGTGGGTTTTTGAAAATTGCTACAATATATGCCATTGACTTGTCTATAGGATTTACTCACATAAGTGCACTTTTCTTGAGTAAATGGCTTTTGAAAATTGCTACAATAGTAGCTACATTTACGCATGTAACTCCTTTTGAAAATTACCCCCTATATTTGTAGTAGGGAACACCACCTTCAGTATCATGTGCTGCCCTTCAGCCTAGCATCAGCCCTACATGTCGTCGCACAATGGTGGCAGTTCATCTGTGCAAGCTAGCAGTGAACATTTTCCCCTACCTGGATGATTGGTTGATCAAGGGCACATCTCAGGAAGGTGCCACAGAATTAACTTGCAAAACAGTCCTAGTGTTGGAGTCACTAGAGTTCGTTATCAGCTACTTAAAGTCCTACCTGAGCCTGCCATCCCAGTTGGAATTTATAAGAGCACTGCTAGACATAACTCTGAGAACATTCCTCCCACAGCTGAAGATTATCACATTGATATCCATGGTGCAGAGGATTAAATTGAGTCAGGTATTTGCATGGGATCTATTGAGGTTGTTGGACCTAATGGCATTGACAGTACATGTTACTCTTTTGGCACATCTCCATATGAGAAGAACCCAATGGAACCAAGCCAGCAAGCGCCTTGAGATAGCATCCAGATGACACAGCCTTTGAAGGGCTCTCTGTCCTGGTGGCTGAGCCACTCCATTCTGGCCAGGGGTATATTCCTCCAGTTCAAATAGCCCTAACTACAGATTCATCCAGCCTGGAATGGGGGGAGGGGGGAGGCATCTATAGGGCCACTACACCTAAGGCCTTTGATCGGTTCAGGAAAAGCTTTGTCTTAAATTTCTTAGAACTGAGGGCAGTTTGGTATACTCTGAAGACTTTCAGTGATCATTTGGTCAACAAAGTGATTCTGGTCCAGACAGACAATCAGGTGACTATTTTACATTGGCAAGCAAGGGGAAATTGGATCGTATCTCCTGTGTCCAGATATGGGACTGGGCTGTCTCTCAAGGAATGGATCTTAGGGGCCACATATCTGGTAGGTGAGGGAATGTCTTAGCAGATACTGAGTAGGGTTCTGGAACTCCAGTAATGGTCTCTGGACTGGGGATGGCAAACAAGGTATTTCATGAGAGAGCACACTCATGGTAGGCCTGTTTGCATCCCCTAAGAGCAAAAACGTCCTACTGTTCTGTTCCAGGAGCAGGACTCAAGGCAAATTAGCCTCAGGTGCCTGTGCTTTAAATTGGGCAGGGCCTGCTGTATACATATCCTCCAGTTCCTCTTGTTGCGAAGAACTTATTGACACTTGGAAGAGACCAGGGATCATCATAGTACCCTTTTGGCCAAAACAGATTTGGTTCCCTCTCCTGCAGGAGATGTTAACCAGGGATCCAGTCAGGCTGGGGAATTTTCCAACCTTTCTCAATCAAGATCAGGCTTTTACAATATCCCAACATCTGATTCCTGGCCCTCACAGCCCAGATACTGAGAATAGTTCTACAATCTCTGAATCTTTCTGCGGTTAGGTCTTGGTGTTCTGACTTACAGGAAGGACTCCATGAGGAAGTCCAATGAACTGAAATGGAGGAAGTTTGCCTTTTGGTTTAAGAAAAAGGCCCTAGATCCTTTCTTGTATTCCACATAAAAATTGCTTGATTACCTTCTACGTTTTTCAGAATTGGGTCTTAACAGCAACTCCAGAGTTTTCCTTGGTCATGGTAGATGCTACTTCTTGATATAGCCTTTTATCCAATTCATGCAGAGCTTGCTTCATTTTGAAGCCTTCCATCAGATTTCCCACTGTGTCGTAGGACTTCAGTGTGGTTTTGAGCCTCTAAACTGTGAGCTGAAGTATCTGACCTGGAAGGTTTTGTTTTTTGTGATGGTCCCTTCGACCTGCAGAGTCGGTGATCTCCAGGCCCTAGTGACTTATTAAACCTTATACCAAGTTTTTCACAGTAGGATGATTTTGCACAAGCATCCTAAGTTCCTGCCTAAGGTAGTCTTGGACTTCTATCTTAATCAGTCAGTCATCTTTCCTGCATTCTTTCCTAAGCCACATGTTCATAAAGGTGAATAAGTGCCACACCTTAGCCTTCTATCTAAAGCAGACTGAAGCCCATAACAAGGCAACCTGGCTTTTTTGTTTCTTTTGACACCACCAAACACACACTATTGAATTAGTGAGCAGACTGTACATCCTCCTGTTTTGCCCAGGAAGCCCTAAATCTGATAGACCATGCCAAGGCTCATAGTGTCAGAGCCATGACAGTGTCAGTAGCCCACCTCAGGTCGGTCTCTATGGAGGAGATCTCCAAAGCTGTGACATGGAATTCTTTCCAGACATTACTTTCACATTACTTTTTGGACAGGGACTCCCTACCTGATGAATTTGGCTAGTCTCTCCTGAGGAATCTCTGAGATATAAAATCCAACTCCATCCCTCCTAGAACCCATTGTTTATGTTCCAGACTTCCCCTGTAAAAAGAAAAAAAAATTCTGCAAATACCAAAATGGCCTGTTGACAAAAAAAAACACACACTTTTCCCATTGGCATTGTTTAAAATTTTTCTTGCTCCCCCCCCCCCCCCCCCCCCCTTTGTTGGGGCAGTCTGAGGCTAGGAGTTTCCCATGTGTGAGGACTGGCATCCTGCTTATTTTAAGAGAGAGCAGAGTTGCGTATCTGTAATGGGTATTCTTTGAGAACAGCAATCAGTTCTCATGAAACTTGCCCTACTCTCCTGTAGTTGGCTTCTCCATAATTAAGCTAAATTATAGTCTGGTGGGCCTCAATATACACACATGGCATGCTCAAAGATCTAGAAACTTTGAATTAAAAGTTCTATGCTGGGCTCTATCTGATGCCACCCTTGTCTGAGGACTGACATGCTGCTATCCTCAAAAAGCACTTGTTAACAGGTAAGCAATTCTGCATTATTACAAATGTTTATTATAAAAATGTATAACTAAGCCATCTGCATTTTCTTTCCTTTTATTTTATTTCAAAAATGTGAAAAAAATGCTCCAAAGAAACATTTACAGAAATGTCTGCTAACAATAGAACTTGTGCTCAGTTGGGTAACATTTGATCTAGAAATTTATCCTTCTGAAAAAAAAATGGCATGTGATAGATCAGAATAGACTTTTCTTGAAAATATTACTATTTTGTAAAAAAAAGTATATTTAATAATAGCATGTCTGATATAAAGTACTATATGATTTTGGTCCTATGTACTTGGAACTGTATATCCTCTTACATCTAATTTCTTTGTGTCAATTGTCATAGTGATATGGATAGCCAGCAAAGTTCTGTTTCTGTTAAGTTCTGTTTAAGATATTTCCACAGTAAGATTTTACTGAAGTCTGGCAACATTTCAAGTACAATTTTCTCTAAATTGTTTAAAGTCTTTCTTTTATTGCATAAGTCTTACATGAGGGATAGCATCAATACATTTTACACATTAGTTTTGTGCTAACTGAAGTGGAATTAACTTGTTTCTATACCTACATGATTTGCTTTTTAACAGTGATTGTGTAAGTATTACTATGCAATTGTTTGTTTTTCTCTTCCACAGTGTTTGAGCAACACACCACCACTAACTGAGTACTTTCTCAATGACAAATACCAGGATGAGCTAAACTTAGATAATCCCTTAGGAATGCGGGGTGAAATAGCTAAATCTTATGCAGAGCATATCAAACAAATGTGGTCAGGAAAATACAGCTACGTGACACCAAGAGTTTTTAAGGTTAGTATTGTCTGAAAGAGCTTAATTTTACCTCATAACCTCTATCTAACTTACCTAATATAAGCATGGGAAATATAAAAAAATTATTGGCTTACTAACTCTTCTTTGTTTTTGGAAACTAAGCAGTAGTAGATGTTAAAAACAGGTGATTTTATAGTGCAGGAAATTAGAATGGGGTTTGATATTTTTGAGCAATACAATTTTTTATAAAATGCAGTAAAACCATATAACGTAAATAATGGGATTTTGAATCATTTTTGTAGTTTTAATTCAAACTAAGGCCTGGATTTACTAACACCGCCTGGCTCTCTGAATCCCGCGGTATGGGAGGGGGGGGGGGGGCGGTCCTGCGATAGCTAGCAGCGATCACACCTCTGTGGTGTGATCACTGCTGGCGTCACGCCGAATAACTACACCATAAAAGGTGTAGTTATTCGGCGTCCGCCCCGGTGCCGCCCTGACTCCTCCTCTTCCTGTCTTGACGCCGCCCACATATAGTGATCGCACGCGAAAAGGAACTTTTCGTGTGCGATCGCTTTAGTAAATGACCCCCTAAGTGTCTTTGTAGGTTCAGATATCTATTTATTGGATCAACAAAAAAGATGTTGTACCATGAGCTTCTGAGATCACATAGTTCCCTTCTTCATATCTTCAGTTGTATTGGGATTCCAAACCTACCAGAATATATTTAGAATAACAGCAAAAGGGTTAAATAATGATTGCAAGGAATGCCTGTAGAAATAACAAGTACCTCCAGAAACTGATTAAAGGATTTATTTATTTATTTATTTGTTGTAATTTTTATACCGGTGTTTGGAATGAATAGTCACATTGGTTTACAGCAATTACATTAAACATAAAATCATAATAAATACAGATAAAATAAGATTTAGACATAAAACTCAGTATATTAACTTTATTAATTCTATTACAATCTTATAATAATAATAGACTAAAATAAAAATCACAAAAGACATAAGAATTCGGTTTGTTATAGGATAGATCAGTTGTTTGTAAAAGGCCAGATTTTAATATCTACACCTGATTTTATAACATGCGTGCGCATGTTATAAAATCCGGGGTCGGCACGCACAAGGGGGTGTACACTTGTGCGTGCCAAGCCCTAGGGGAGCCTTGATGGCTTTCCTTGTTCCCTCCGCCCCAACCCTACCTAAACCCCCCCCCCCCCCGACCTTTATTTTAGAAGTTGCGCCTGCCTCTGGGCAGGCATAGCCGGCACATGATCCCCCGACCTAGCGGCCCTACGAAGGCCTCTGCCCATGCCCCCGCCCCGGACTGGCCCACACCCCACCCCTTTTTTCAAGCCCCGGGACATACGCGCGTCCCGGGGCTTGCATGCGTCGCCGGGTCTGTGCAAAATAGGCTCGGCGCGCATATCCCCCCTGAGCGCGTAAGGCTTTAAAATCTGCCCCAAAGTGCATAGAGTGGAAGAAGCCAAAATCCTTGAAGGCCTGTTTAAAAAGACATGTTTTGAGCATTTTCTTTTAACTATATCAGGTTAGTTTCTAGCCTTAGTTCTGTCGGGAATTTCATCCATATCTTGGGCCCTTCGAGTGATAAAGCTGTATCTCTGACGGAGGTCAGTCTGGCTGAGGACAAAGATGGTTATAGATAATAGCCCTTTATTAGCTGATCTTAAATGTCGCTGTGGTGTATGAAGCTGTATAGATGCATTCAACCTGTTCTCCATGGATCGCTTTATGCAGAATGCATAAGGTTTTGTATTGGACCTGTTGTTCAATGGGTAACCAATGTAAATCCATTAGTATTGGGGTAATATGATCTTGTTTGTGTGAACTGGTTAGAATCCTTGCTGCAGAATTTTGCAAAATTTGTAGAGGTCGAAAGGTGGAGTAAGGTAAACCAAGAAACAGTGCATTACAATAATCGGTGGATGTAAAAATTAGGGCTTGTAATACAGTTCTAAAATCTTTGAGGTTTAATAATGGTTTTAACCTTCTTAACATTAATAGTTTGTAATAGCCCTCTTTAGTTTTGATTGCAATATGTTTTTTGACATTAAATTCTGGGTCTAAATGAACGCCAAGATCTCTTATTTTGTACCAAGGTTAATTTGAATGTTTTCATATTGAAAATGATAGTTGTTATCATTTGATTTTTTTCTTTCCAACAGAATAATTTGTTTTATCAATATTTATACATAGTTTCATTTGTGTTAACAGTTGTTTTATAACATTAAGATACATGACTGTAATTTGAAATGTTTTTTCCAGAGTGTAACCGGAATGATGATCTGAATGTTGTCAGCGTAAAGATAATAAGTTAGGCCTGAGCCTGAAAGAAGATGGCAAAGGGGGATCGTATATATATTGAACAGTGTCGCAGATAGGGCGGAGCCTTGTGGGACTCCAGTTTTTGGGTTAATAATGTCGGATGACGAATTATTGATGTTGACTTGATAAGTTCTGTTGCTTAAAAATGATGTTAACCATTGTAGTGTCGTGCCGCTTAGCCCAATTTCTGTCAGTCTATGGATGAGGGTGTTGTGATTGACAGTATCAAATGCTGCTGAGAGGTCAAGCAGCAATAGTAAGTATTTTTGACCAGTTTCAAATCCTCTCAATACAGTGTCTTGTAATGAGAGAAGTAGCGTTTCTGTGCTAACATTTTTTCTGAAACCATACTGTGCTGGGTATAGTATATCGTTTTGTTCTAAATGCTCATTTAGTTGTTAGACAACTTTTTCAGTTAGTTTTGCGATAAAAGGTAGATTAGAAATTGGTCTGTAGTTACTCAGTAAATTGTCTGAATTTTTCTTTTTTAATATTGGTTTGATTATTGCCTGTTTTAGAGATACAGGCCCATAGTACCTTCATTTAGAGACATGTTAATGACAATAGTAATTGTTGGTGCAATTACTTGAGCAATTTGTTTCAGCGTTAGTACTGGTATAGCATCAGGTGGGTGTTGGGCAGGATTTAGGTTATGAATAAGTTTTGCCACTTCACCAACTGACGTTTCTTTAAAATCTGACCAAGTTGGATTTTCTTTTATGTTCATTATAATTTCTTGCATCCATTTATTTCCGTATTTATCTGAGTAGGTTCGGAGGTTAATTTGTTTACTAGATTGAATAGTGTTTTTGGATTTCCTGAGAAATTTTTAATCTTGTTACTGTAGTAATCTTTTTTTGGTTTTATTTATCAGATTTTTATAGAAGGCAAGATGAATGCGGTAATTGGTTAATGTTATATTGCACTTGTTTTTACTCCATGCTCTTTCTTTTCTTCTTAGTTTTTGTTTTGCTTCTTTAATATTGGTATTGTACCAGGGGTTTGATTTTTTTATTACCTTTAATGTATTTAGTTTTAATTGGATTTATGTCATTTGCTATTTTAGATGTGATTGTAAACCAAGAGTGAGTTGCATTTATCATGTTGGAGATGTCCATGTCTGGAAGTTGAATTTCTAAATTTAATTTAAGTTCTTCTATATTAAATGGTGGGCGAAAATCAAAGGAGATTTTTTCAGTACTAATATTAGCTTTTTTTTTTTAATTAAATGTAATGTTGGCATCTATCAGAAAGTAATCTGACCATGGTACTGGAGAGTAATTGATAGAAGATTCCCTTACTATATTTGAGTTAACAAAAATTAAATCTGAGTGACCGGCTTTATGTGATGCCTTTGTGGTAAAAAGTTCGTAATTCAAAGCTGTTAACGCATCTAATAGAGTTTGACAGGTAGATGACCAGGGTTTAACATCTATGTGTAGGTTAAAATCTCCTAATATTATAGAAGGTTTACTTGGGCCTAAATTACTAGCAAAGAACTCTAAAATTGGTGAGATATTGTGATCTAGTATTCCTGGCAAACAATATACTAAACAGATTTGTAGATCAGCCGAATCAAACATTGCTACTTCATTGTGTTGCGAGAGTTGGATGGGCAAGAGTTTCATTTTCATTGTTTTTTAAATAATTAACATGAGCCCTCCTCCCATGCGGAGTGCTCTTGGAAAAGAGAAAATGTTATAATCTTCATTGGCAATTTGATTTACGATGATATTATCACTATTTTTTAACCAAGTCTCGGTAATAGCTATAAAATCAGGTTTCCAGACAACTAAAAGATCTGATATTAGCATAGATTTTTTGGTCAACGATTGTGCATTGGTTAGCAAAAATGAAATGAAAAAGCAATTTGTCAATAAGTCTTTTATCGGAATTTGTGTAATAGTTCTGTGCATAGGTTTTCTTGATTTGTTTTCATATACATTTACCTTTGATTTTTTACAAGTTTCTGGATCGTAGGCTCCTCGGCACATAATTATTGGAATTGGAAAAACATTGTTGAAAAACATCTTGATAGATGAACTTGTATTGTTAATACTCCATTCTGCACGAAGGGGCGCACAAAGGGGCAGGCCCCTTGGTCAGAGGGCAGGCTTTCGAAATTGAGGGGGGA
Source organism: Rhinatrema bivittatum (assembly GCF_901001135.1). Classification (NCBI taxonomy): domain Eukaryota; kingdom Metazoa; phylum Chordata; class Amphibia; order Gymnophiona; family Rhinatrematidae; genus Rhinatrema; species Rhinatrema bivittatum. The sequence goes on from NC_042623.1 coordinate 119,798,099, forward strand.
ACAGCGTTTCCACATGTCCCAGGGCGCTTGGGGTCCTGATGGTGCGGCAGACAGCAGGTGAAGCCTCAGGTGTTTCAGAGGCAGGTTAAAGCAGGAAGGATCTGAAAGCGTCCAGTGCAGCGCTTACAAGCCCCCCTGATGCCCTCAGATGACGTCAGAGGGCGGGCTTTCGCGATCGAGGGGGGAACAGCGTTTCCAGATGTCCTGGGGTGCTTGGGGTCCTGGTGTTGTGGCAGACAGAGCAGACAGCAGGTGAAGCCTCAGGTGTTTCAGAGGCAGGTTGAAGCAGGATTTAATTAGTTGAGTAATGAATATGTTTCATAACTATATAATGCAAGCCAAATATTAACAAGAATAGCTTTGGACTATGACAATAATTCTTTGTTAGGAAAATAAAATAAGTGTTTTATATGATTTGCCTAAATATTCTTTAATGAAGGGGTAGCAAAATTCAATTTTTACCCAGGTTTGTAAATTACGAAGACCATAGCATAGTTAATGTCTTTAGGTAATGATACTTTGATGAATTATTTTAAGGAGTAAGGTGCCATGTATCATGGTATGACAAAAGCCTTAGATTTTCTTGATGGGCCTACTTGGTCCACTCTGAATCATTAATTTCTATGCATCTATAATTGTTCATATTTTATTGATAAGTTTACTAAAAGAAATCACATCAGTTGTAAGGGTTAGGCCGGCCATTATAGTTGGTGATTCAGTTATTAGAAATGTAGATAGCAGGGTGGCTGGTGGACGTGAGGACCGCCTGGTAACTTGCCTGCCTGGTACGAAGGTGGCAGACCTCACGCGCCACCTAGATAGGATTATAGACAGTGCTGGGGAAGAGCCGGCTGTCGTGGTACATGTGGCACCAACGACATAGGAAAATGTGGAAGAGAGGTTCTGGAAGCCAAATTTAGGTTTTTAAGTAGGAAGCTGAAATCCAGAACCTCCAGGGTGGCATTCTCTGAAATGCTTCCTGTTCCACGTGCAGGTCCCCAGAGGCAGGCAGAGCTCCAGAGATTCAATGCGTGGATGAGACGGTACAGGAAGAGGGATTCAGCTTTGTAAGGAACTGGGGAAACGTTTGGGGAAAGGGGAGACTTTTCCAAAAGGATGGGCTCCACCTTAACCAGAGTGGAACCAAGCTGCTGGCACTAACTTTCAAAAAGGAGATAGAGCAGCTTTTAAACTAGAACAAGGGGGAAAGCCGACAGTCACTCAGCAGTGAATGGTTCGGAGAAATGTATCCTTGAAGGATACTAATGAAACAGGAGAGTTAGGGCATCCCAACAGAGAGGTTCCATTAAAAGCAAACATAGTCCATATGCCTATATGTAAAAAAAATCACTGAAGCTAATGATTTCCGAATTATCCCAAACAACTGAAAAGCAGGTTGTTAAAACAAACAAAAAACACACTTTGAAATGTCTGTATGCCAATGCCAGAAGTCTAAGAAGTAAGATGGGAGAGTTAGAGTGTATAGCAGCAAATGATGAGATTGACATAATTGGCATCAAAGAGACTTGGAGGAAGGAGGCTAACCAATGGGACAGTGCTATATCAGGGTAAAAATTATGTACACTTTATGCCGGGAGGGTATAGAGTCCAACAAGATAAAGATCTTACAAGAGACTAAATGCTCAGTAGAATCTATATGGGTAGAAATCCCATGTGTGTTGGGTAAGAGTATAGTGATAGGAGTATACTACCGTCCACCTGGACAAAATGGTCAGACAGATGATGAAATGCTAAGAGAAATCAGGGAAGCAAACCAATTTGGCAGTGTAATAATAATGGGAGATTTCAATTACCACTAGAAAGACGTCATGTAATTGTAATTTTTCTTAATGTGCTATTGTTTATGGAGCCATCATAACACCTGCGGGCATACCAGCATATTTTTGCTTAAGGTTTTGCCACTTCAGGTCGTATTTAATCATTGGCCCAAGTCCTTTATTCTTCGTGTTTTTTTGTTTTTTTAATTTTTGTAAAATTCTGTATCGGGGTGAATACCTTCCTTGGGATAACTCAAGGTATCAAGGGAATTTAAAGTCCAGTCCGCGCGTTTCGCATCGCTGCTTAAGGGACTGAAACAAATACACTCCGCTTCTATATTTAACGGATGTAGTTGCCCCGTTACTCAGTTATTTGCTTTTACTTTCCAACCTTGCCGCCGTTTCCTCTTACCGGTGTCTGAGCCTCAGACGCCGGTAATTGGAAGAATTGGAAGAAGTGTCAAGTTAAGTGTAAAACATTGATAAGACAGGCGAAGAGAGAATTTGAAATGAAGTTGGCCATAGAGGCAAAAACTCATAATAAAAACTTTTTAAAATATATCCAAAGCAAGAAACCCGTGAGGGAGTCGGTTGGACCATTAGATGACCGAGGGGTTAAAGGAGCTCTTAGGGAAGATAAGGCCATTGCAGAAAGACTAAATTAATTCTTTGCTTCCATGTTTACTAATGAGGATGTTGGGAAGATACCAGTTCCGGAGATGGTTTTCAGGGGTGATGAGTCAGACGAACTGAACGAAATCACTGTGAACCTGGAAGATGTAGTAGGCCAGATTGACAAACTAGAGTAGCAAATCACCTGGACCGGATGGTATGCATGCTAGGGTACTGAAGAAACTCAAAAATGAAATTTCTGATCTGTTAGTTAAAATTTGTAACCTATCATTAAAATCATCCATTGTACCTGAAGACTTGAGGGTAAGCAGTGTAACCCCAATATTTAAAAAAAGATCCGGGGTAATCCGGATAACTATAGACCAGTGAGCCTGACTTCAGTGCTGGGAAAAATAGTGGAAACTATTCTCAAGATCAGTCGTAGAGCATATAGAAAGACATGATTTAATGGAACACAGTCAACATGGATTTATCCAAGGGGAAGTCTTGCCTAACATCTTCATTTTTTTGAAGGGGTTAATAAACATGTGGATAAAGGTGAACTGGTAGATGTAGTGTATTTGGATTTTCAGAAGGCTTTTGATGAAGTCCCTCATGAGAGGCTTCTACGAAAACTAAAAAGTCATGGGATAGGAGGCGATGTCCTTTCGTGGATTACAAACTGGTTAAAAGACAGGAAACAGAGTAGGATTAAATGGTCAATTATCTCAGTGGAAAAGGGTAAACAGTGGCATGCCTCAGGGATCTGTACTTGGACCAGTGCTTATATATATATATATATATATATATATATATATATATATATATATATTTTGCCAGGTTTGGCCTCTGTTGGAAACAGGATGCTCGGCTTGATGGACCCTTGGTCTTGACCCAGCATGGCAACTTCTTATGTTCTTATGTAAGAGCTCTAGAACCTGCTTCTGCCCTCAGTTCTAGAATCATTCATACATGCACTCAGTTCTATGAAAATGTCATGCATGTACTCAGTTCTATGAAAATGTGTCATGCATGTTGATTGTGGATATACTGACGACCCACCTGACTGGGTAACCTAGGCCAAATTTGAAAACCGCTATATTAGACAATACAGTTACTAACTTCAGTACTCATCAACCTCCCACAGAATATCACCCTGCATTCAGGTGGGAAACTAAGCTATTTTAATAGATAACATTATAGCATATGTTGAATAAAAGAAAAACAAGCAGTTAAATAGCTAGATTTGATCGTCAAAATCAGAAGTTAAAACACAATATTAATTGTTTCCTACCACAGTATAGATATAGTTTAATAAGAGAACTGCAATCCCTGCAGACTAACATAAGAAAATCTGTTACATATACTAGACAAAGATATTACTAGCATAGTAATAAGATTGAAGTATTTTTGGCAAAAGCAACAAAACTTGATTATTCATAAGGTATTTTGTGATAAACCTCCAGGAATTTATTCTGTGTTCCTTGAGCATTTAACTATATTGCATTTAATTGTGGAGTATTTTCTTCTGAAATAGTCTGTTTTCTATCACAGTCAACTGGCACTTTCCACTTTCTCCCTAGGTAAAGAAATATATTGGTTACACCTATTTCTATAGTAGCAATAGTCTACGCTATCTCAATTTATTTTTAAATGGAGGATAAGTATATATGTGAAAATCTATGAGCCTGCGGGTGAGCCTGCCAGACTCTAATTCACCCCGTCTCTGCTCAGTAGTCCTTGAAACATTCCATGGTCCAGGAATCCAAAACACTTTTGCCAACACCATCTACTCAGTCATTTATTCATCTCCAGATGTGAGCTTCCCAGCATGGACCTTTATCTGACTGGGAGGAAAGAGCTGGAGATTTAAGGGGAAGATATTCACATAATTGCTATGAAAAAGGAGCTGTTATTGATAGGGAACTTCAATCCACCAGATATTGATTGGGATATCCAAGTTTCAGTGCCTTCTAGAATCAGAAAGATTCTGGATTCTCTGCAGGGAAAACTCTTCTGAGAATTGGTAACAGAACCGAAACAGAAGGGGGGCAATACTGGACCTTGTGCTTACCAATGGGGATAGTGTTTCTGTTGTGGTAGAGCAGGGGTCTCTAAGCACCGTGGGCTAAATCAAGATTGCAGAGCTCATTCAACCAGTCCACCATGCTTTCTTTTCACCTAGCCAAGACATTGGCAAGAATGTCAGGCCCTGCCAGCAATAGAAGAGCCCTGACAGTGGGAGGATCCCCAGATTGTGCCACAGAAAAGAGGCTGCTGCAGGGAAGAACAAGCCCTGCTGAGCTGAGGAGGCTGCTGGCAGGAAGGGCCGGCCTTGCCATCATAAGAAGAGCCCTAGATCCACACCAAGATGAAGAGGCCAAGTGGTCAGGTTCACCAGTGTAATAAGAGCCCCAGACCTGCACAGAGGAAAAGATGTCAGGTTTGGCCAGTATGAAGAGCAGTAGATGAGTGAGGGAAGGGAGGAAATAAGGATGGGAGAAGAAAGGGAGAGGACGGGACAGAGTGAGAGAAGGAAGGGCAAAGATGGAGTGAATAAGGGGGGTGAGAAAATAAGGTCAATAGGGTGAAGGGGAGAGAATAGATTGAGAGTAAGGGGAAAGTGGGAGTGGAGGGGATTTTGGAATAGAGGGAAAGAAAAGGGAGTGAATGAGAAGGGGGAGAGGATGTGGAAAGGGAGGAAAAGGAAGGGAAGGAATGAGGGTTGAGAAAATGAGGGAAGAGTGCGGAAAGTGAGAGGAAGGAAGAGAGAGAAGGGAACAAATGAAAGAGGGAAAGAAGACAGATGTAGATGAAAGAAAAGCCAGGGAGCAAGTTTCTTGGGTGTAGCAGTGCTGCCAACTTCTGGAAAATCTAGAAATATTAGCAGTAGTATTACTGATGTGTTATCTGCTATGCCCCGGGAGAGTTGTTCCCTTCCTTTCACGGTATTTCAAATCAGCAAAAGGCCAGATATGCCACCTCACTCCAAAAGCTCCACAGTAAGAACAAGGTAGGGGGAGAAAGAATGAGAGGGAGGCGAAGGGATTTGGAAATAGAAGGAAAGATAAGGGAGTGAATGAGGGGGGATTCTCTTGATTTGAAATTTCCTGTGTCCCTTCCCTTGAAAGGATTAGGGACCCCTGTGGTAGAGGACAATCATCTGGGATCTGTCTAATGTCTGGGTACTTGCCAGGTACATGTGACTTGGATTGGCCACTGTAGGAAACAGGATACTGGGCTTGATGGACCCTTGGTCTGACCCAGTATGGAATTTCTTATGTTCTTATGGGATCCAGTGATCACAGGTGTGATTCAGTATTGGAGCACAGGCAATGAAGATTCATTCAAAGGTAAAGGTGCTGGACTTTAAGCAAACCAATGTTTTGTTAATATGAGGAAGTACCTCCACGAGTCATTAGCTGGATGAGAAAATCTATAGGAAGTAGCAGAGCAGTGGGCAAAACCAAAAGGAGATAGCATAAGAGCAACTAATCTTTTTGTTAGGAAAGTAAATAGTAGAAAAGGAAGAAAACAATAGTTGTAAAGGTAAGGAAAAACAGTTTGATTTCATAAACTACAAGAGATCACAGAGGAAAATGGCAACAATATCTGGAAAAGCTAAGAGAAGGTGGAAAAGTAGAAATGCAATGATGTAAATAAAATAAAATAGCAAATACAGTAAAACGGGAACAAGACTTTTTAAAGATATGTTAGTGATAGGAGGACATGCAAAATGCCATTAGGAGACTCAGAAGTGAAAAGGAGGAATATATAGAGACTGAGGAAAAAGAATTGCTTAAATATTTTTATTCGATGTTCGAGGAAGGGCTGGGGTAAGACCACACAAACAAACACAAATAGGATTGGAAGTGAGGTAAACTTCAAACAGTTTTCAGAAATGTATTTTTGTGGGGAGCTAACTAAACTAAAAGTAGATAAAGCGATTGAGCCGATCAGGATGCATCCAAGGGTATCTAGGGAACTTAGAGAAATTCTGGCAGCTCCACTTGCTGACCTTTTTAATGCTTTGGGATCTTCATGAGCCAAAGCCTTGCTGAAGCTGCTAAGTGCAGTTTTATTTGTAATTTACCTGTGCTTAATGTAATAGGGCTGTATATTAGCAAAAGATTGTACCTTGTCTGTTAGAAAGGGGCAGATTTGAAACTGATACCTGAAAGAGAACTATTTTGTCTGCTTTCTAGGGCTAAGAATTAAAAAAGGATAGCCAGTCCTAATAGCCACTGTTTATTTCCCTCCCTCTCTACCCACCCACCCTTGGCTTTACTTTTGTATATACTCTTCCCTTGTCTCCTAAATAATTAGTTTCAATTACCTCATCCCCAGATACCACTTAGTTCCTTACAGTCTAGATATAACTTATACTGTCATATTGCTTGCAAAATTTGGTTTGCATATTCTACCTATTAATCTTTACTGGATAACAACACATACTTTTAGTTCTTAGTTTAAATACCTATTAAAAATCTTTGCTAGGGACTAACCATACCTTAAAATGGGACTGATGTCTCTCATGTCCGGGTGGGTGCCCACCTCAGCACCAGTGATCATCAAACAGTATGATTTGATATTGCAAATAGGATCCGGAGAAGTCACACACAGACCCGAGTTTTGAACTTAAAAAAAAACAGACTTTGTAGAAATGGGGAAATATCTGGAGGCAGAAAATGAGAGGTCGAACAACAGTGGGCCAAACTAAAAGGAGCAATTACAAAAGCAACAAATCTATATGTTAGAAAAGTAAACAAAAGTAAGAGAAATAATCCAATCTGGTTCACAAAGGAGGTGGCTGATGTAATAAAAGCAAAAAAAGTAGCTTTTAAGAAATATAAAGGATCCCAAAAAGTGGAACACAGGGAGGATTATCTGGCAAAACTGAGGGAGATGAAAAAAGTAATCAAGAAAGCAAAAAGTCAGGCAGAGGAAAGCATTGCCAAGGAGATAAAGTGAGATGGACTGAACCAAATCATAGTGAACCTAGAAGATGTGGTAGACCCGAATGACAAACTTAAGAGTGGTAAATCACCTGGACCGGATGGTATACACCCCAGAGTTCTGAAGGAACTAAAAAATGAAATTTCAGACCTATTAGTAAAAATTTGTAACCTATCATTAAAATCATCCATTGTACCTGAAGATTGGAGGATAGCTAATGTAACCCCCATATTTAAAAAGGGCTCCAGGGGCGATCCGGGAAACTACAGACCGGTTAGCCTGACTTCAGTGCTAGGAAAAATAGTGGAAAGTATTCTAAACATCAAAATCACAGAACATATAGAAAGACATGGTTTATTGGAACAAAGTCAGCATGGCTTTATCCAAGGCAAGTCTTGCCTCACAAATCTGCTTCACTTTTTTGAAGGAGTTAATAAACATGTGGATAAAGGTGAACCTGTAGATGTAGTGTACTTGGATTTTCAGAAGGCATTTGACAAAGTTCCTCCTGAGAGGCTTCTAGGAAAAATAAAAAGTCATGGGCTAGGTGGCGATGTCCTTTCGTGGATTACAAACTGGCTAAAAGACAGGAAACCGAGTAGGATTAAATGGACAATTTTCTCAGTGGAAGGGTGTGGGCAGTGGAGTACCTCAGGGATCTGTATTGGGACCCTTACTTTTCAATATATTTATAAATGATCTGGAAAGAAATACGACAAGTGAGGTAATGAAATTTGCAGATGATACAAAATTGTTCAGAGTAGTTAAATCACAAGCAGATTGTGATAAAATGCAGGAAGACCTTGTGAGGCTGGGAAATTGGGCATCAAAATGGCAGATGAAATTTAATGTGGACAAGTGCAAGGTGATGCATATAGGGAAAAATAACCCATGCTGTAGTTACACAATGTTAGGTTCCATATTAGGTGCTACTACCCAAGAAGGAGATCTAGGCGTCATAGTGGATGACACATTGAAATCGTCTGTTCAGTGTGCTGCGGCAGTTAAAAAAAAAAAAAAAAAAAAAAAGGAAACAGAATGTTAGGAATTATTAGAACGGGAATGGTGAATAAAACGGAAAATGTCATAATACCTCTGTATCGCTCCATGATGAGACCGCACCTTGAATACTGTGTACAATTCTGGTCGCCGCATCTCAAAAAAGATATAATTGCAATGGAGAAGGTACAGAGAAGGGCGAACAAAATGATAAAGGGAATGGAACAGCTCCCCTATGAGGAAAGACTAAAGAGGTTAGGACTTTTCAGCTTGGAGAAGAGACGGCTGAGGGGGGATATGATAGAGGTGTTTAAAATCATGAGAGGTCTAGAACGGGTAGATATGAATCGGTTTTTTACTCTTTCGGATAATAGACTAGGGGGCACTCCATGAAGTTAGCATGTGGCACATTTAAAACTAATCAGAGAAAGTTCTTTTTCACTCAACGCACAATTAAACTCTGGAATTTGTTGCCAGAAGATGTGGTTAGTGCAGTTAGTATAGCTGTGTTTAAAAAGGATTGGATAAGTTCTTCGAGAAGAAGTGCATTACCTGCTATTAATTAAGTTGACTTAGATAATAACCACTGCTATTACTAGCAACGGTAACATGGAATAGACTTAGTTTTTGGGTACTTGCCAGGTTCTTATGGCCTGGATTGGCCTCTGTTGGAAACAGGATGCTGGGCTTGATGGACCCTTGGTCTGACCCAGTATGGCATGTTCTTATGTGATAAAACATTTTTCAGATATATCAGAGAAAGGAGAAAGGTCCATAGTGGTATAGTGAAATTGAAAGGGGATAAGGATCAATGGGTGGAGAGAGATGATGAATTAGCAGAAATATTAAACAAATACTTCAGTGTTCACTAAGGAAGACCCTGGAGAAGGACCATCACTTATTATCAAGGCTGTACAAGGGTGTGGAGTAGATGAAACTCCATTTACGGAATATAATGTATGGGAAGAGCTAAGAAAACTGAAAGTGGACAAAGCCATGGGGCCTGATGAGGTTCACCCCAGAATACTGAGGGAACTCAGAGATGTGCTGGCAGGTCCAATTTGTGACCTATTCAGGTCCACTGTGGGACCTGTTCAATATATCCCTGGAAAAGGATATAGTGCCTAGTGACTGGAGGAGAGAGAGGTGGTGGTCCCGCTTCACAAGAGTGGGAGCAGAGAAGAGGCTGGAAATTACAGGCCGGTTAGTATCACCTCGATGGTGGAAAAAGTAATGGAGACTTTGCTTAAGGAAAGGATAGTGAACTATCTACAATCCGGTGGGTTGCTCGATCAGAAGCAGCATGGATTCACCAGAGGAAGGTCTTGTCACGACAAATCTAATTGATTTCTTTAATTGGGTGACTAGAGAACTGGATCAGGGAAGAGCACTTGATGTAATTTACTTGGATTCTAGTAAATCTTTTGATACAGTTCCACATCGAACACTCATCAACAAAATGAGAAGCTTGGGCGTCAGCTTCAAGGTGTTGGCGTGGATTACAAACTGGTTGACAGAAGACAATGGGTGATGGTAAATGGAACCTACTACTGAAGAGAGAATGGTGTTAAGTGGAGTGCCACAGGGATCGATGTTAGAACCGATTCTGTTCAACATCTTCATGAGCGACATTGCGGAAGGGATAGAAGGTAAAATTTGTCTATTTTGCGGATGATACTAAGACCTGCAACAGAGTGGACACGTCGGAAGGAATACAGAGAATGAGACAGGATTTAAGGAAGCTGGAAGAGTAGTCGAAGATATGGCAGCTGGGATTCGGTGCCAAGAAGTGCATCTGCAGTGTGGTAATCCGAAAGAACTCTGTGCATTGGGTGGTGAAGGGCTGATGTGCACGGAGCAGGAGAGAAACCTTGGGATGATAGTGTCTAACGATCTGAAGTCGACGAAGCAGTATGACACGGCAATAGCCAAAGCCAGAAGAATGCTAGGCTGCATAGAGAGAGGAATATCTAGTAAGAAAAGGGAAGTGATAATCTACTTGTACAGGTCCTTGTTCGGGCCTCACCTGGAGTACTGTGTTCAGTTCTGGAGACCTTATCTCAAAGGAGACAGAGACAGGATGGAGGCGGTCCAGAGAAGGGCAACCAAAATGGTGGGTGATCTCCATCGAATGACTTATGAGGAAAGGTTGAAGAACCTGAATATGTATACCTTGGATGAGAGGAGGAGTAGGGGTGATATGACACAGAGCTTCAGGTACTTGAAAGGTTTTAATGATCCATGGTTGTCAACAAATCTTTTCCATTGGAAACAATTTAGTAGAACTAGGTGTCTCGATTTGAAACTCCAGGGAGTAAGACTTAAAACAAATGTCAGGAAATATTTCTTCACTGAGAGGGTGGTGGATGCCTGGAATGCCCTTCCAGAGGTAGTGGTGAAGACTAAAACTGTGAAGGATTTCAAAGGGGCATGGGATAAACACTGTGGATCCCTAAAAGCTAGAGGATGGGAATAAATGAAAACGCTTGGGGGAAACCTGCACAGAGCGGCAGTTACTACCCTTAACAGAAATGTGGGGCTAACCTGCATGGAGCAGCAGTTACTACCTTGGGAAGCTTGCTGGGGCAGACTAGATGGACCATTTTGGTCTTTTTCTGCCGTCATTACTATGTTACTATGTCTGGAGAAGTTCCAAAGGACTTGGAGACAGATGTATATAGTTCCTCTTCACAAACGTGTAAGCAAGGAGGAAACTAGGAACTTATAGGCTGGTTAGTCTGATTTCAATGTTGAGCAAATGAATGAAATGGCTGCAAAAATGGAGAATAGTGCAGTTTCTGACATCCAAAAAAATTACAAGATCCAAGGCAACATGGTTTTAACAGAGGTGGATCTTGTCAGATGAATCTGATCAGTTTCTTTAATTGGGTGATCAGAGAGTTGGATCAGGGGGAGAGTGCTAGATGTAATGTGTTTAGATTTCAGTAAGGCCTTTAATACCAATTCGCATAGATGACTTATAAATAGAGCACCCTTGGTATTAGCCATGAAGTTGTTGAGTCGGAAGTGACAAAATGTTGTGGTAAATGCTGTACTGCAGGGATCGGTCCTTGGACCAGTTCTTTTCAACATTTTAATAATCGACATTGTGGAAGAATTGTCAAAGGTTTGTCTTTCTTCAGATGATGCCAAAATATGCAACAAGGTAGACAACCAGGAACGTGAGGAAAATATGAAGCAGGATCAAGCAAAGCTTGAGGAATGGTCTGCAGTGTGATAGCTAAAATTCAATGCTGCTATATGCAGGCTCATGCATTTGAGCTGCAAAAACCCAAAAGAGCAGTACAGTATAGGATGTGAATTTCTTCTGTGCATGAAAGAAAAGCAGAATCTGGGGGTGATCATATCTGATGGTTTTAAAGTGGCCAACAGATGGCTAAGGTGATGGCAAAAGCCAGAAGGATGCCTGGATGCATAAGGAGAGTAATGGTCAGCAGAAATAAGAGATATTACCCCTGTATTAGTCCCCAGTGAGTCCTCATTTGGAATACTGTGTAAATTCTAGACACCGCACCTTTAAAAGGATATATATTAGTTGGAGTTGGTCCAGAGAGTGAATACCAAAATAGTCTGTGGTCTTCATTCTAACGCTTATGGGGACAGACTTAAAAATATAAATATGTATACTTTAGGAGAAAGGTGGAATGGGGAGATATAATAGAAATATTTAAATACCTCCAAGATTTCCAAACATGTAAGGTGGGCTTCTTTCAACAGTCCAAGGCGTTATGGGATGAGAATGAAAAGGGATAGAATCAGGAGTAATCTACTGAGATATTTCTTTAGAGAGAGTGTATAAGATGCATGGAAAAACCTTCTTGTGGAGGTGGTGGATTCTAGGATTGTCTCTAAATTGAAGAAAGCATGGGATAATCACAGAGGATCTCTGAGGGAGTGATAGAGATTGTAAAGCTGAATATTATTGATATCATTGAATTGATACCATTTACACATACACAGAATGTCATCTCTCCCGTTTCTTTACAGTTTGGGGGCTTCGATATTGTAGCGGTCAAGTCAGTCCGTGACTTAGTATTATTTTTAGATTCGGGATTTACCACGCTATTACAGCTGCAAATTGTCACACAGAAGTTTATTTAAACTGACGAAGCTACGTAAAATAAATGTGATTGATAGAATTGATTTTAGAAATGTTATGCAGGCATTCGTGTTGTCCTGTTTGGACTACTGCAGTGCCCTCTGTTAGTCTTCATAAATGCTACTTGAGTGAATTGCAGGTTTTAATGAATGTGGCAGCCTGGGTGATTTCTGGTTGCCCTTTATCCGCTCATATCTCGCTAGTATTCGTGCAGCTTTGTTGGCTGCCATTCGAATTTTGAATTCATTTTAATATGTTAACAGTCCATCAAATTCTATATGGAGAATGTCCTGCCTGCATGAAAGTTTTAGTGCCAGATACATTGTCCCCAATGAAATTTGTATTTTGGGAGTAAAGAAACACATTTAAAGCAAAGCTCTCGGCAAGCTTTTTCCCCAAATAGCCCCTAGTTTATGGAATTCTGTCCCTCTAACTTGCATTTGATCAGGGACTACAAATTTTTAGGAAAAGTTTAAAATCTTATTTGTTTGAAGATGCTTTTAAATGATTGTTTCTTGACTCGTGTTTTTTATTTTGTTTTTAAATTTTAACTATATATGATTGTTTATAAACTATTGTGATCCAATTCAAACAGTTTTTAGCAATGAATGCAGAATACAAGTACTTGTAAATAAATAAATAGTGTGATTGGGCAGACATGGTATTTTGTATGACCCTTTTCTGCCGTCATGTTTCAATGATAGTCTTCACATTTCTCTAAAACTTTAAATAGAAATATCCAATTTAGGAAGTCACAGGTTCTAACTTCATAAAGTGATGATATCAGACCTGGAAGCCATTCTCTGTGCTAAGTGAATTTTGTTAATTAGTTTTCTACCACTCTGTCAGAAGCAAAGTTCTTTGGAATCTTACAACTTCATGTCTTAACCCCTTGTTAAAGGTAGATTGGCCTACCTGCTCTTCATAAAGAAAGTGAAAACATATGGCAGATAGTTTCCTTACTAAACAAAACTTGAGGAATAGTAATTGAAGGCCAGGGTGAGGCAAAGAATTTCAAATTTTTTTTCCCAGAGAAGCTACTTGAATCCAAGGCAGATCAAAATAGAACATGGAAAGCATTTAATTTGGGTGATTAATAAGCACATAGATAATTTTAAAACATACTACATTCAAAATAGATTATTTTCTTCAGTATTTATAGATTAGGTCAGTGATGTAGAATTATTATAAGATGTTGTAGTATATAGCACTGAAACATGCAGAAGAGGATTTCCTAAAAGATTAATACTCATGTAAGTTGGTTTTAACACTTTTATAGTAGACATGACTTAACCCTTTAAATAATTAGACTGACAGGGACTTGAGTTATGCTATTCCACCAGATCACTGGAGAGAAATGCTTGATAAAACATTATTTAAAATGTTAGACACACACACATTACAAATTTATACACAGAATATATCTATATGCACCCCCTGAGCCAGCAAATATGAAGACAGGTTGATGCCAAAGATGTAAGAAAGAGAGCAATACATTTTTGCATATGACATGGAACTGTAGGAAGATGCAAGTAAAAAGAATTACTGTAAGAAAGCTTACAGAATATGATTTACCCAAATTTAGACCTTGAAAAGATTTCCAGCATTAAAGTTATTAATTTTCTTTTCTAAGTAAAAATTATTCCTTTATGAGCTGTGTGAGGGCCTCAATGGTTGCTTTCCTAGCACCCAGACAGATGAATTCAAGACCAATGGGTTATGCACCTCTACCAGCAGGTGGAGATGAAGCAAAACTGATGTCATAGTAAATATACTCCTGCAGTGACATCAGCCTACCAGTATTCTCCTTCTCCAGCAGATGGTGGACATACATCTCCCCAATGGGGATTGCTTCATTTTAAAGAAAAGGAGAATGCAGGAAATAAATTTGCCTCACTTTCTCTGGGAAAAAAAAATGGTCCCTCCCACAGTTGAAAATTCCTGAGGTGATTTCCGTGGTCCCTCAGATGAGTGCTTTGGTCCGTTAGCTGATTCTCCAAGGTAAGTAACTGCAAGGAAAGGCTACACATCAGTTGAAACTGTAGGGCCCACCAAGAAATCCAAAACCAGATTATAAGACTCCACAAGGGTATCTGTAACCGCAATGGAGGTCCAAGGTGTTTCACTCCTCTCAAGAAACAGGCCACATCTGGATGAGCCGATAAGGATTCACCATTCACCTCACCCCTGAAATAGGCAAGAGCCACTATTTGTACCTTCAAGGAATTAATTGCCGACCCTTTATTCAATCAATCCTGCAAAAATTACAGAATAAGCAGGATCTTAACCGAACGAGGAAGAACACCTTGATCCTCACACCAAGCCTCAAATACTTGCCAGACCCACACATAGGTCAAGGACATGGAGAACTTTCTGGCTCGTAGCAAGGTGGCAAACACTGCAGTAGAATAACCATGCTTCAGCAAGCCAACCCTCTCAAGGGTCATACCGTCAGACAAAACTGAGTTGGATCTTCATGAAGAACAGGGCCCTGCCACAACAAATTCCTGTATGCCAGAAGCCGGAGGGGGGAATCTACCAGGAGCCGCTGCAGATCTGCATACCACAGTCTCCTGGGCCAATCTGGAGTGACCAAGAGCAATCCTTCGAATCATTCTGCCCAACATGGCCATGCCTCTTAATCAAGAGGCCATGTTGATCTTAATCTTAATCCAAGGCCATACCTCTTAATCAAGGTGTCCTGCAAGGCTCATCCCTATCCTCTACTCTTTTCAATATTTATCTACTGCCCCTCTGCCACTTACTATCGGAACTTAATCTCCCACAATTCATATATGCTGATGATGTGCAGATCCTCATACCAGTTAACGACGCCCTACTTAATGCTGTTAAGATTTGGGAATCTACACTATCTGCAATTAACAATCTCCTAACCAACATACATCTTGCCCTAAACACTGCCAAAACAGAACTCATGCTCATCACATCACATAACACTGAATTATCCCCCATCCACATGCCCTCCACAACTATCGTTTTCAACCAGCATGTTAGAGACCTCGGTGTCACCCTAGATAACCATTTGAATTTCAAAAAATTTATCAATTCCACACTCAAAGACTGCTTTTTTAAATTACATACCATGAAAAAACTTAAACCCCTCCTCCATCTGTCCGATTTCCGTACAGTACTACAGGCAACCATCTTCTTGAAAATTGACTACTGCAACTCCCTCCTCCTTGGTCTCCCAAGAATACCATCCACCCACTCCAAATCCTCCAAAATGCCACTGCCCGCATCCTCACCAATACCCGCAGAAGCGAACACATTTTGCCCGTCCTCAAGGACTTAGATGCTCCCCATTGAATACCACATCCAATACAAAACTCTCTCCATCATCCACAAAGCCCTCCATAACACTGACATGAACTGGTTCAAAGAATCTCTAATCTTCTATTCTTCCACAAGACCGACCAGAAATCAGTACTTAGCCACCCTAAGCACACCCTCGTCCAAACTCTACAACCTTGCTTCAACAAAAGCTAGATCGCTTTCATTAGCCGGTCCTGCCCTATGGAACTCCATGCCTGTTAACCTACGCCAGGAATTCTGCCCAAAGAAATTCAAGCAGAATCTTAAGACCTGGCTGTTTAGACAGGCATATACTTAACCTGGCTAAACATCCCCTTGAATCTCCTCCCTGAACTCCTCCCTAGTACTCACCCCCCAACACCCTCTTCCCCCCCCCCCCTTAGTCCCCCTGTTCTACCTGTTCTCTCCTCATCTCCCTACCCCCTACAACTCACTCCTTGTATATCTCCTATGTAAATTCTGTAATTACAGTTCTCGTCATTCGATGTACGCTAAGTTTACGTGTTCATTTCATTCTTTTGCAGTTATCTGTTATATGATTAGTTCCATGTAAAGCGCTAATATGCCAAGTTCATGTTATTTGTAAACCGATGTGATACTCCGAGTGTATGTCGGTATATAAAAATTCCTAAATAAAAATAAAATAAACATGGGCCATGGAGGAAAGGCTTTCAGCAGCTTGTCTTCCTGGCTTCTTCTGCAGTAGGGCATTGATCCCCAATGACTTTGGAACTCTTCTGCGGCTGAAGAATTGCAAAACTTTCACATTGTGCAAAAATGCCAGCAGTCTAGGAAGAGAGGACCCCAACAATCCCAAATCACCTAAAACACCTTATCTGAAAACACCCACTCTCCTGGGTCCAGACTCTCCCTGTTGAGAAAGTCTGCTCTTACATTGTCTTTGCCTTCGGTGTGTGAGGCTGATAACATCTGGAAATGCACCTCTGCCCATTCCATTAGTTGACCTATTTCCTGCGACACTTGTTGGGTCTTGGTACCTCCCTGCTGATTGATGTAAGCCACAATCATTGCATTGTCCAACATTTTTCAAACCAATCGCCCCTGCAGCCTGTCGCCAAACTGTAAACATGCCAACCAGACTGCGCTGGCTTCCAGCCAATTGATGTTCCAGAGAGAGACTCTTCTGCACCCCAGTGCCCTTGTGCTGTCATCTCCTGACCATGAGCTTTCCAACCAAGGAGACTCACATCCATAGTCAGTTCTAGCCAGTCTGGTGGGGATAGAGAAACTCCCTTCCATAGATGATCCACCTGCAGGCACCACTGCAGTTGGGAGGAGACCTCCATTGGCAGGTGGAGCCAAATCAAATAGTCCTGAGACTGCAGATTCCACCAAGAAAGCAGAGAGCACTGAAAAGGACGCATATGCGCCCTCTCCCACGGTACCACTTCCAGAGTCGCTGCCATTAAGCCAAGGATCTGCAAGTAAGTCCATATGGCTGGGCGCAGAGTGTTCAACAGACAGAGTTGTGCTAGCAACTTCTGAATTTGAGCTTCTGACAGGAACACCTTGCCCTCTTCGTGTCGAACTGAACCCCCAGAAAGTCCAGCGACTGGGTAGACTGAAGGCTGCTCGAGGCTAGGTAAACCACCCAGCTGAGCTCCCATAACAGGAAAATCACCTTGTGAGTCACCAGGTGGCTCTCCTCCAGAGACTTAATGCAAATCAGCCAGTCCATACATGGGTGTACAAATCTGCCACAACTACCACCATTATCTCGGAAAAGGCTCTGGGCATGGTGGCCAGACCAAAGGGCAGCGCCCAAAACTGAAAGTGGTGTCCCAGAACTGCAAACCGCAGGAAACGATGTTCTAGTCAGTTGGGAATGTGAAGATATACCTCGGACAGATCCAGAGAGGTCAGAAACTCCACAGACTGCACAGCTACTATCACCAAGCACAAAGTCTCCATGCAAAAAGGCTTCACTTGCAGATGACGGTTGATGCCTTTGGCACAACAAAATAAATGGAATATCGCCCCATATTTTTGTGACATGTGGACACTGCTACTTGCTAACTTCATGGCGTGCCTGCTAGTCCTTGTATTATCTGAAAGAGTAAACTGATTTACATTAACCCATTCTAGTCCTTTCATGATTTTATAGACCTCCATCATATTTCCCTTAAGCTGGCTCTTCTCCAAGCTGAACAACCCTAACCTCTTTTGCCTTTCCTCATAGGATAGCCATTCCATCCCCTTTGTCATTTTGATCTGTCATGACTCGGATCTTGGCTGGATGCAGGGAACACAATTCTAAGAGTACACAGGACTTAAGGGCAAGGCTTGGAATGATCTTCCACCTACCCAACCCTCTCCCCCACAGGTTGAGCCCTTGGGGTCTGGGGGCCAGTAAGACTCTACTGCAGCTGTATAACATGTTGAGGCTGGAGCAAGGCTTGGACAGGCTGGTAAGGCTTGAACAGGAACTGAGTGCAGGTAAGGGCTGGAGCTTGAACAGGAACTGTGTGCAGGTAAGGGCTGGAGCTTGTGCAAGGCAAGACAGAGACAGGACAAGGACTGGGGCAGATACCAACAAGATGGGACAGGATTGGGTTTAAAAGACTGGAACAGATAACACAGAACAAGGAACAAAAAAGCCCAAAGGCAGCAAGGCTAAAGGCCAAAAGGCCACTAAGCAAGAGGCCCCGGAGGGCAAGGTCAGGAAAGGCTTAGGCTACAGAGTAAGGCAAAGCCTAGATAGACCACAGAGGAAAGGTCAGCCTGGATAGGCTGCAAAGCAAGGAAAGGGGCAAGAAGGCTCTTAGGCCGTAAGGCAAAGCATGGAGCAAGAAGGCCCCAAGGCAAGAAACGAAGTGGCCAGAACAAGGAGCCAGGGGTGACTCCATGCGATGGCTGGGAGGTTCTGGCAAAGTGGGGTTAAATGGGGCTGAGGCTTGGTTGTGGTGCAGGCAAAGAGAGGGAGTTTGGCAAGGCTAGAGACATAGCTCCTGGTGGCTAGGAGGCTGCACCACAGGCTGAGTTGGATGGTCTGGGAGGAGACTGCTTCAGTGGTTAGGAGCTGAGCTCACTTGGAGGCCTCTGCAGGTGGGGAGGCATGAGAGTCAGGGTGGGATAAGGCTGTGTAGCAGGCAAACTCCTAACATGGTTGCCCTTCTCCATACCTTCTCTTGTGCATCAATATCGTTTTTGAGATGCAGTGACCAGAAATAAGCACAATATTCAAGGTGCGGTCACACCATGGAATGATACAGAAACATTATGACATTCTCAGTTTTATTCACCATTCCTTTCCTAATAATAACTAACATTGTATGCCTTTCTAACCACCACAGCACACTGAGCTGACGATTTTAATGTATTGTCCATTTGATGCCTAGATATATTTCCTGAGTAGTAACTCCTAACATCAAACCTAACATCGTGTAACTAAAGCATGGATATTTTTCCCTATATGCATCACCTTGTACATATCCACATTAAATTTCATCTGTCATTTGCATGCCCAGTTTTCCAGTGCTATAATTAGTCTATAATGTGAAACAATGTTCCTTTATGAAATTGACAGTGTCCATAACTTAATTTCCAAATAAATTGTTACCGAAACAAGAAGCATCTGCTAGTTCACTGTGAAAAATCTCACATAGCCCTGAAGCTTTCAGTCAAATGTCCTCTTGTGCCCATGGTGGAAGATCTGGAAGATGTGACTAGGCTGTTATAAATAGATCCTATCTGGTGTTCTGAATATTCATCTACTTCTGGAAGATGTTTCAAAATTTCCCTGAATGTCAGAGCTGAGATGTCTAATTTTTTGAAAGTATTATATAAATACTGTATCATTTGGAACTGGTATACAGAGATCCTGCTCTGAAGCATGGCGGATTGAAAGATTTTCTTCCCCATATTGTCCAGGATTCTTCTTTCTCAGTGGAGTATTAAAACAGTTTTTTAATTTTTTATTTCTTCTAAGAGCTGATTCCATAACTACAGAATTGTGAGGTATCTATACTTTGTCCTGGGTAATTCTTGACTTCATATTTAAGATCTAGTCTCCTGGCTACAAGTAAGGTAGAGAGGGAGGGTAAGCCACATCTTGGACTGAAGATCCTGAAGTGCTTTATGTACTAGAACAGTACAAGGTTGTTCAGATGTTTTTATGTACTTCAACACCCCCTAGAAAGTCTTATGCTGGTTCAGGTTTTTCTTGTAATTGAAACTGTATAAAGTCCATCATTTTTTGTATTAAAGTTGGATAGAATAAGTCCTCATGTAGTATGCTGTATCTAGCTGTCTCTAGATAAAGGGATCTGGAGGCCATCCTGGTGAATCCAGGCATGAACAGTCAGAAAATGATCCATAAGAGGATTGGAAATCAGATTTGGTATCTGAACACATAATATGTAGATGTGAAGCATATCTCTGTTTAGATGACATTCATTATCTGGATGTATTACACGCCTTTTTGAATAAGTAATTCAACCAAGGTGGGGTATAACATATTAAAGTAACAGCATACAATGTTAGGAAATCAGCTTTTTAAATTGCTTATTGAGTGTCTCGCTGAGGAACAAGTTTCTCTAATATTGGAATAGAGTGTGAATCTTGTGGGGTAGCTACTTTAATATCTTTCATTTATTTTTGTATGTATTCTAGCCACAGCTTCTCCATAAAAGCATGGCTTTCTTATTGGGTTAAACTGGTACAGAATATGTATCTGATTCTGGCACCAGTACTGGAGGAGAATGTACTTTTTACTTTTTTGGCACTAAAATCTTTGGCGTCAGAGGGCAATGGCGCCGAGGGAACTGGCACAGAGGCAGCCGAAGTGGACCGCACCAAAAAAGAATCGAAAAACAATGGCATAGAATTGTGCTATCCATCTCTGTGCCTTTGGATAACCTCATCCATATGTGTGGTGGATTACTGACCTAATTATCCAAGGGGAAAACATGATTTGTGAATAAAGAAAGCTTTCAGGACATAAAACATTTTTGTGTGTGTATAAATCATGTTAAGCATAGTTCTGAGTGCACATTTTTTGGTTAGCATACTTTCTTTTTCTTCTAACTCCTAATGCATTAGCATACCATTAGTTTCCTGCATCAGGAGTTAATACTTTTTTTTTTTAAATGTGTGCACAAAGAAAATGTATATTAGCGTTCAGCATACATTTTTTACCCATGTCTTATTACATAGGGCTCTTAGATGAGTTACTGACATAGGCATATGCCCTGATATTATCAACCTTAAAATGCCCTTCTAAAGTCGGACTTGTTTGAGCATAACAAAAGGAGATATAATTTGCTGTCCAATTAGAAATGGTATGTTTGGTTTCAGTAGGCCCAGGCCTGTTGGAGTCAAGTAAAACAAAGGTTGCCTGGATCTTCTCAAGACTTTGGACTGACCCAAATAGGAAGGTATTGGCTTTTTTGCTATCCAAACTCTGCAGGGCTTTTTCACCTTTATGAGCAGGTGGCCTGGGAAAAATATTGGGAGGATGAAAGGTAGAAATCCACCACCCACAGCAACTCAGGTAAGCCCTAGCTTTTAATTCAAGTTACTTTTTAATTTTAAACCAAGGGGTAGGCAGCTCCTATCCTCAAGTGCCACAGACAGATTGAGGTTTCAAGATATTCATAATGAATATGTATTCAGTGAGTATGTATGCAATGTATTTGTGTGCACTGCCTCCACTTTATACAAATATATTTCATGTATATTCATTGTGGATTTCTGAAAACCAGACCTGTTTGTGGCACTTGAGGACTGGAGTTGCCTACCACTGCTTGAAATCTAACTTTTGAATTCAAGCAAGAGAATCTACCTTTCCATTTAATCCTAGCTCTTCAGCTCAATGCCAGGGAACCCTAATTTATCTTTTAACTCTAACTTTTAAAATCTAAGTTAGAGAACTTTACATTTTCCACCAGTCCTAGTTTTTATTTCCAGTTAGGTAATTTCTAGAGTTAGTATTGCTAGCTAGATATTGATAAAACGTTCAATAAAATGGAGTGGAGTGAAGGAGGAGAGTAGAAGAGTAACCTAGTGGTTAGAGCAGTGGGCTAAGAACCAGGGTTTGAATCCTGCTGTCGCTCCTTGTGACCTTGGGCAAGTCACTTTACCCTTTATTGCCTCAGGTGCAAACTTAGATTGTAAGCCCTCTGGAGAGTACCTGAATGTAATCCACTTTGAAGTGCTGAAAAAAGTGCAAAAAGCTGAATATAAATATAAATAAATAAATAAATAATGCAATATAGAAAAGAGACCCTAGTATTAACATTGCCTTAAAACAATATGCCCCACACCAAACGGAAAGCCCGAATTAGGGAGTGTATGACTTCGTCTCCCTTATCTGGACCAACTCAGCCTCAGATATCATCTTTCTTCATGGCTGCAGCAGGAGTATCACCGGAGGAGAGGGCCTCAGTGGAGATACTTCCTGAGCGAGAACATATATCACAGGCCGAAGCCATGTCACTGAGCCCTGGAG
Source organism: Rhinatrema bivittatum (assembly GCF_901001135.1). NCBI lineage: Eukaryota > Metazoa > Chordata > Amphibia > Gymnophiona > Rhinatrematidae > Rhinatrema > Rhinatrema bivittatum. The sequence goes on from NC_042623.1 coordinate 119,820,366, forward strand.
CTCCCAATACCCCCTCTCCGCTGATTTATTTTATAAAAAATTTGGTAGACCCCTTAGTTGAAGGGAGTTCTTTAGATTTAAATGTTTTGCCAAATAAAGGTTTGGGATGTGGGGACCAAGCTGCTGGGGTGGTAAGGAGGATAAGCCTGAATTAGAAATAATTGTACCTATAAAGTCGGCAGAAATTACAATGGATACTCTCTGGGCTGCAATTTAAGTCGTTAGAAACAGCAATTATAAAATTGACTAAAATCAATGTAAACTCACAACAGAAAGTATTTGAGTTGGAAAATTCTGTATCTCAACATAGTAATAAATTGGCAGCTAACGATGAAAGGTTGGAAAAAGTAGAGACTTTCCAGAAAAAATTTGCTCTAAAAGTTAGAATATTTAGAAAATACTTTAAAATATTCAAATTTATTTATTTAATTTAAGGCTTTTATATACCGACTTTCTTGATACAAATCAAATCAACTTGGTTTACATCGAACTAAGCAGAACTATAACCAACCAATCAACAAGTGACAATTTAAAGGAGTATAAAGTTACATTATAACAAGGATGCCTTAACTGGGAGAAGGAAAAAAAGAGGGGGAGAACGAAGATAAATTACTATATACAATGGAATATGGGAGGGAGGCAAGGAGCCGACCTCATGATGACTTGTGAGCATGATTAGCGTTTGTTTATTTACATAAGCGATATGATAGTTCTAAATCAGGCTGTTGGGCTAGTGGCAGAATAGCCATGTCTTTAGTTTCTTTTTGAAAGTTAGTAGACAAGTTTCCTGCCTGAGGTCCGGAGGCATGGCGTTCCAGATGGAGGGCCCTGTGATAGAGAATGTCCTGTCTCTGATATTTGAGTGGTGTACAATTTTGATTGGGGGAACATGTAAGGATCCCTTGTAGGCATCTCTTAAGGGTCTGGTCGTCGAGTGCAGTTTGAGAGGGTGTGAAAGATCTAATGGGGTCTGATGGTGAATATTTTTGTGGATAATTGTCAGTGATTTATGAAGGATCCTGAAGTTTACTGGGAGCCAGTGAAGATCTTTTAGAATGGGAGAGATATGCGCTCTCTGATTAGTGTTTGTTAAAATTCTCGCCGCTGCATTTTGGAGCAACTGGAGAGGTTTTATAGTAGAAGCCGGTAGACCTTGCAAGATGGAATTGCAGTAGTCTATCTTGGAGAAAAGAATGGCTTGAAGGACAGATCTGAAATCGTAATGGAATAGGAGCGGTTTGAGTTTTTTGAGTACTTGTAGCTTGTAGAAGCGCATTCCCTTGTGGTATGTTTTATAAATTGCTTTAAGTTCAAGTGACTATTATGACTCCAAGATCTCGGGCGTGGGATATTTGTATGTTAGAATGCAGTTGGTTATGAAAGGGACTGCCTTCTGGGGTGATTAGCAATAGTTCAGCCTTGGAATTGTTGAGCACCAGGTTAATGCTTGAAAGGTGATGGTTGATCATTTGTAAATGAGAGTTCCATAATTTGAGTGTTGAGTCCAGTGACTTGGATATGGGGATTAAAATTTGTACATCGTCTGCATATATATAGAACTTAAGTTTTAGATTTGAGAGTATATGGCAGAGAGGGAGTATGTAGATGTTAAACAGGGTGGGCGATAAGGAGGAGCCCTGGGGAACTCCAGATGGGGCGTTAGTGTGTGAGGATTCCTTGTTATTGATTTTAACCTTATAGCCTCTGTTGCTAAGGAAGGAATCGAACCATCTAAGAGCTTATCCTGCAATACCTATATCTGATAGCCGGTTTAGTAGGGTATTGTGATTTACAGTATCTAAAGCTGCAGAGATGTCAAGAAGGGCTAGGAGGAATGATTGTCCTTTGTCAAAACCGATGTAAATTTGATCAAGGAGTGAGATGAGGGTTTCGGTATTGTGTTCTTTTCGGAAACCGTATTGTGATGGATGTAGAATATTATGGTCCTCCAGGTAGTCTGAAAGCTGCTTCTTTACAATTTTCTCCATGATCTTGGCTACAAACGAGAGATTTGAAATGGGGCGGTAGTTGTTGAGGTCATCCGGATCCAGGTTCGGTTTTTGGAGTATGGGTTTAAGGGTGGCCGATTTGAGAGCGTCTGGGAATATTCCTTGTGAGAGGGAACAGTTGATAATATCAGCTAGATATTTGGAGATGTATTCTGGTATGAGAATCAGAAATTTGGAGGGAATTTGGTCCAGAGGGTGGGTCGAAGGTTTCATTCTTTTTATCAGATTTTCCACCTCTATAGTGCGGGTAGGATCAAAGGATTCCAAGCTTATGTCTGTGTTTGGTCGGTGGAGGGTATCCAGAGACAGTGAGTTTGGGCTGGTAGGTAATTTAGCTAGGGTGTTTGAGATTTTGTTCTGAAAGAATAAGGCCAGATCATTGGCTTTCGATTGGGCTGTATCGTCTGGAATAGTAGGGGGAGCAGTTTTGGTGAGTTCCGATACATATGAGAAAAGAGCCTTTGCGTCGAATATCATATCGTGGATATGGTGGGCATAGAAATCTCTTTTTGTTCAAAGCATTATCGTTCTGTAATGATGGAGGGTGGCTTTGTATATGGTTAGAGAATGGGGGTTGGGGTTCTTCCTCCATTCTTTTTCTTTCCGTCTTAGGTTTTGCTTCAGGGTACGGAGCTCCTTAGAGAACCATGGCTGTTTATTTTTTCGAGAAGGATCAATAGTTTTTTTAGACAGTGGGCATAAGTTATTGGCTATCATTTCAGTAATAGTTTGCCAAGAGGTAATAGCAGAATTGGGGTTAGATAGATCCAGATTAGGAAGTTCTTTGATTAGAGAGTTGCCGAGGTCTTCTGAAGGACATGGTTTCCTGTAGTACAAAGTGGTCGCCTGAAGGGGAGCAGAAGATCCTGTCAATGACTTGATGGTGGAGGTGATCATGAAATGGTCTGACCATGGAACCGGGAGGCATAGAGGGGGTGAAAGTGGAATGAGGTTGGAATTTGTGAAGATAAGGTCAAGGGTATGACCTGCTTTATGTGTGGGTTGGTTAATGTGTTGTTTGAAGCCCATGTCTGAAAGGGCTGATAGGAAGGCTTCGCAGTTAGAAGATCGAGGATTGGCATCGATGTGAAGATTAAAATCTCCAAGGATTATGGCTGGAGAATCTAGTTTTACGTATTTGGCTATGATTTCCACCATGGGAGAGGCGTCTTGTTCTAAAAGTCCAGGGGGAGCATAAGTGAGGAGGATTTGGAGCGACTTAGATTTGAAAAACCCTATCTCCAGTTTGGGAATTATATTGATAGATTGAAGAGTGAGGTTAAGAGATTTTTTGGCAGCTATGAGGAGACCTCCCCCTTTTTTCTTTTTTCTGGGTAAGAAGATATCATATATCTGTGTAGGAAGTTGATTTATTAAGACTGTGTCTGAAGGCTTCAGCCAGGTCTCCATGATGGCACAGATGTCTGGTTTGGCATCGAGCAGATAGTCGTGAAGGATGTGAGTTTTTTTGGTAATTGACTGGGCATTGAAAAGTGTTAAAGTGAAGAGGGCCAGCCCCATAAATTGCGTAAAGGGAGAGATCATCACCGGAGTTAGATTTCTGCGAGTTATGGGTTGATATCGTAACAAAGGCTTCGTCTTGAGGCAGATGTTGTGGTGCAATGTGTGTATCGGGTATGCAAGCATCATGATGGGACTAAAGAGAACACTTTGATGGGATTTGCCAGCAGATGATATTCTGAGATGTAAAGGAAGTGAAGACTTATGGAAGTATTCTTTGAGGGAAAAATGATTAATGTAGTGTGGCGGTGCTGATCCTTAGCTGAATGAATGGTGGGGAGGCTAGATTCATGCTGAGTTGGCTGATTGAAAGCGTGGGATGGCTGGATGAATGCTGAAGGTGGCTGAATGAGTGCTGAGGATCGTGGCTGGATGAATGCTGAAGGTGGCTGAATGAGTGCTGAGGATTCTGGATGAGTGCTGAGGGTGGCTGGATGAATGCTGAGGTGTCTAGGTGAATGCTGATGATCCTGGTTGGATGCTGAAGGTGGCTGGATGAATGCTGAGGTGTCTAGATGAATGCTGAGGATCCTGGTTGGATGCTGAGGGTGGCTGGAAGAATGCTGAGGATCCTGGATGAATGCTGAAGGTGGCTGGAAGAATGTTGAGGGTGGCTGGAAGAATGCTGAGGATCCTGGATGAATACTGAGGGTGGCTGGATAAATGCTAGGGAGGACCTGTTAGGTGTGTGTAGGATTTTAAAAAAGGAGAGTATAGAGTGGCTGCCACTTCAAGGTTCTGGTGCGCACGAAGGGGCTAGCCCCTTTGTCGCGCTCCTTAGGCGCGCGACGCCTGGAGCCGTCTCGGCCCTTTAAAGGGCTCTGAATCGCCGGAATTGACGTTCGGTGGGCGGGCTTACCGGCTCCCTTATTTTTTTTTTAAAAAGGGAGTTCTGTCTGTTCCTTTTTTTCAGCGCTGCTTTTTTTTGAGCGAAGGGCCTCCCCAGTGACCACGTGGGTGGTCTATCCCGAGTCCAACTCCCTTGGCCCTGATGGACCGACACAGACCGCCCAGGGAGGGCCAACTTGGGGCAGGGGGGAAGCGCAGGACAGGAACGCCGGGGGAAAAGGAGTGTGCCTGGAGCCATCTCGGCCCTTTAAAGGGTTCTGAATCGCCCTTTAAATTTAAGGATCTTAAACTTCCCCTTTCAGAAATTGATTCCACTTAGGGAAATATTTAAGGAATATTTATTGTATATTTTGAAAATGCCAAATCAGTCTATTCCAGCCATAGCAAAAATGTATTACTTACCTCAAAAAAGAATATAGACAAGAAATATGCAATCAGAGATATCCTTGAATGTTTCCGAAATGATAGAAATGACGATAGATACTGAAATAGCGATAAGAGCATCCTTATTTGTATCATTTATGTTTCCAATGGAAAGAGATACCATTTTACGTTTATTCATGAGAAATAGGATGGAGAAATTTCACGGGCAAAGGAAACCCAAATAAGAAGGCAAGAATTTCTTAAATTGAAATCTGAAGCCTTGGTCAGGGGTGCCAGATTTTTATAAGGAACCCCTGTAAATGTGAAATTTGGTTTAAAGAACATAAATATGCTTTTTATGTTCATTCCTAGATTCTCACCCCCTTAATGCAGAAGTTGGTTAGAGAGCAAAAGTAGAATACAGCTGCTATCTCTGGATTGTGAAATAGGGAGGAAGGAGAGTTTATTTTCTCTCTTTCAATTACCTTTAATATCGCTCATAAATATGTATAATCTGTATCTTTTGGATTTTCTTTAGAAAATACTGATATGTTGTGTTTAAATGTGAAATTATATGTGAGAATTTAATCACTGTATGTTTATATATCAGTATACATTATAATTTTGTTATTATTGAAAATCTATAAATTAAAAATAAAAAAAAGAAAAAAGAAAAGAGACTATATAAACAAGTTTACCTCTCCTCATAGCATCCCAGCTCACTCTATCAGCATCTTACTCCGCCAGAGACTTCCTCGGCTGGAGCAGTGGGCTTTGGCCGAGAGCTCCCAACAAATTTTGAATTACTTCCTACAGCCTGTTCTTTACATGGGAATAATGAGAAATTACTAGTTACCTGATATTTCCTTTTCCTTAAACCAGCCAGGTGAATTCAGACCAGTGGGTTATGCACCTCTACATGGAAACATAGAAACATAGAAATGACGGCAGAAGAAGACCAAATGGCCCATCTAGTCTGCCCAGCAAGCTACGCACTTTATCCATTTTTTTCCCCTTTTTTTTTTTCTCTCCCACCTGTTACTATTGGCTTCCAGTACCCTCCAGCCCTAATTCCCCTCCACCCCACCACCAATTTAGAGAGCAGTGCCGTATCTGCATCCAAGTGAACGTCCAGCTCAATTAGGGGTAGCAACTGCTGTAACAAGTAGGCCACACCCTTACCCCATTCTCTTACCCACCCCTGCTTTTATTTTTTTTTTTGTTTGTTTTTTGTTTTTTTTTTGGAGATAGCAGCCCTCCATCCTTCCGCTCCGTGAAGGTGGAACACCAACTACTGGCCACTAGCATCCCGCTCTGTGAATGCCTCTGTGGCTACTGCCGCTCCGTGCAGTGTTTGAATGCCTCTGTGGCTACTGCCGCTCCGTGCAGTGTTTGAATGCCTCTGTGGCTACTGCCGCTCCGTGCAGTGTTTTGCTGCCTCCTCTTTATTCACGCCCTCTAGACTTGATGGATCCACAGTGTTTATCCCACGCCCCTTTGAAGTCGTTCACAGTTTTAGACTTTACCACTTCCTCCAGAAGGGCATTCCAGGCATCAACCACCCTTTCCGTGAAGAAATGGAGATGGAACTAAACTGACATCACAGTATACATACTCCTGCAGTAACATCAGCCTGCCAGTATTTTCTTCAAAAGCCTACTGTGGACAGACTAGCAAAAACTTGATTAATAACAGATAACTATTTCAGTACTTAGCCAACAGAAAATACTGAGCTCAGATAAAGAATGCATTGACACTAGTCAAAGGGAGTGGATTACCACTTAACAGTAACCCCTGGAACACATTGCCATGCAGGAGGACCATAACCAATCATTTGGCAGCCAATGGTGGGAAGCTGAATTCATCTGTCTGGTTTAAGGAAAAGGAAATTATCAGATAAGTAGTAATTTCCATTTCCTAGCACCCAGACAGATGAATTTAGGACCAGTGGGATGTACCCAAGCTACTCCCGAATAGTGTGGGAAGCTTCCCATGGTCCTGGCAAAACCGCACATGCAAAGGCTGCGTTCCCCCTAGCCTGCACAACCAGACGATAATACATGGAAAAGGTATGTACGTCGCAGCTCGGCAAATGTCAGCTGGAGACAACGGTCTAACTTCCGCCCATGGATATTGCCTGAGCCCTAGTGGAATGAGCCCTAACCTGACCAGGTAATGGCTCTTCAGCATCCACATTTGCGGCCATGACTGCCTCCTTAATCCAGCAAGCTTTTATGCCCTGTTTACCTCCACCATGAATGACAAATAGGCAGTGCATCTTTCGGAAAGGTTTAGAAAACTCCAGATACCTTACAACATGTCTCTTGACATCCAAGGGTCGCAACAGAAATATTCCTCTGCATCTTTTACCCTATCCAGAGACAGTAGGGAAATGGCCTGATTCAAGTGAAAATCTGAGACTGCTTTTGGCAAAAAGGAAGGAAAGGTACGCAGCCTTATCTGCCCTGGAGTCACCCAAAGGAATGGCTCCCAGCAAGACAAGACTTGCAGTTCAGAAATTCGATGCGCAGAACATAATCGCCCTTCTCCGGTGTATCAATATCTTTTATGAGATGTGGTGACCAGAATTGAACACAGAACTCGAGGTTCAGTCTCACCATGGAGTGATAAAGATGCATTATGACATTCTCCGTTTTATTCACCATTTCCTTCCTAAAAATTCCTAACATTCAGGCCCATTCAATAAAGTCCGCGGGAGAGCCAGCGCTCCGAGGTGAGCTCCTGTTTTCCCGACACGCGCCCAGGCACCTCTCCTGGGTGCACAATTCTTTATTTAAATTAGGGCGTCCCTAGCGCCTCCTTATTGGCAGAAGGCAGCTGTCAGCAGATCTGACAGCCGATGCTTAATTTTACTGGCGTCGGTTGTCGAACCCGCTGACAGCCTCGGGTTCGGAAAACGGGCGTCCTAGCACCTCCTTATTGGCAGAAGTGGCGGCTGTCAGCGGGTTCGACAACAGACCTCCACTCCCAAATTCAAAAAAAAACTGAAAACCTGGCTTTTCCAACAAGCCTACCCCATGTCACCTCCCCTTACACAAAAATTCCCCTGTGAATCATCCACCGATTTCTGAATAAGAATGCTTTATGACCGCTGATTCTTGTACATTGTTATTTACGTTATAGTTGTTGTATTTATTTATTGATTTTGTTATGCCTTCTCAGTATTATCCACTCCTCCTGTTAATTGTATTCTTCGGTTACTTGTAAGGGCTCCGCCCAAAAGTTTTTGTTCTTTGTGAACCGATATGATGTGCGAACGGCTATCGGTATAGAAGAGACTTTAAATAAATAAATAAATAAATAAATAAATAGAATTAAGCGTCGGCTGTCAGATCCGCTGACAGCCTCGGTTCAGAAAACCGGTGTCCTAGCGCCTCCTTATTGGCAGAAGTGGTGGCTGTCAGCGGATCTGACAGCCGACGCTTAAATTTTACTGGCATCTGTTGTCGAACCCGCTGATAGCCACGGGCCACAGGCAAATGATTTTTTTTTTAATACGTTTTTTTGTTTTGTTTTGTTTGTTTTTTTAATTTTGGGGGCCTCTGACTTAATATCACTATGATATTAAATTGGAGGGTGTACAGAAAAGCATTTTTTTCTGCTTTTTGGTACACTTGCCCGGTGCTGTCTGATATTAACGCCTGCCTTTGGCAGGCGTTAATTTCTGAGAGTAAAATGTGTGGCTTTGCCACACATTTTACTTTCTGTATTGCGGGTGACTAATAGGCCCATCAATATGCATTTGCATGTGATGAGCGCTATTAGTTTCGGGGGGGTTGGCCGCATGTTTTCCTCGCGCTATTACCCCTTACAGTCTAAGGGGTAATAATAGTGCGTTAAAAATGCACGGCCAAACAGGGGGCACCATTCTGTATTGGCCTGATTGTTTTTTGACCATTGAATCTCTTAGGAGGTAACAAAGTGCATATATTTGGTTGAAATAAAGTACCTACAGAGAAAGCAGGTGCAAATCTCTGCAGGTACTTTTTTCTGGGGCAATAAAGAAAATTGCCCACATAGTTTTGCTTCGATTATTGGTACAATATTTGCTGGTAACAACTACCGATAGCGTTTGCCCCAATGCGGGCAGTTTGATTATCATACCTTGTCGTTAACTCATGGATATTAAACATTTTGAAATATTGCCCTGTTTTCGGTAGCTGTCATAGAAAAATACACTGATATTACAGTTCATGAAACTATTGATTAAAGTCAGAGGTCTGAGCCAAGGTAAAATGAAACTTTTGTCCGACAGCCTTATAAAACGTAATTCATTTTACAGATTATTAACCAAGGAAATTTTAAAAATGCTCAAATTATTTAAGAAATATGTAGAAGTGTAATAGCATGTTGAAATTGTCTTCTTTTTCTTTTTATTGTCCAATAGACACAGGTGGGACGTTTTGCGCCTCAGTTTTCGGGCTATCAGCAACAAGATTGTCAAGAACTTTTAGCGTTCCTCTTAGATGGTTTACATGAGGATTTGAACAGGATTAGGAAAAAACCTTATATCCAGTTGAAGGATGCAGATGGTAGGCCTGACAAGGTATATTCCTTTTTAATCTTGTTCAAGTTTTATTAATTACAGTGGGTAGTATGGTTGAAAGTACCTCCTTCAGATTTGCCAAGTATGAATAGGTAATTGTTGTGGGTCTGTACATTTTCTCTGATACCTGTCAGTTATTGCAGATCTGCTTATTTTTACATTTAAAAGTAATTTATTTCTACTCGCATCCATGTACAGAAATTGATATGAGATTTATTAGAGTTGTGAAAAGTAGAATTACTACTGGTTTCCTTTCACAGGTGGAACTTAGTGAGTAGATATGGACTTTTCTCATTTTGATGAACAGAAAATCATCCAGCTTTTGCTGTAGGCCATCCTCTCAGTCACACATCGGTAGAGTCTTGCCAGGTTTGTCAGTTTGTTGAATTGTGACAGGAAGAGTTTAACCTACCACCTAAAATGGAGGGATATGTATAATAAGCTGAGTAAACTCTAGCCATATAAAGAAATCAGGATTCCTTCATGGTGGATAACCTTTGTTTTTTTCCTTCTGTTAATTCAAAATAGGTGGAATGATTAGCTAGCATTATCAGTCCCAACTGTAGAGATTTCTGGAAGGAAGGTAAAACTGGAACTTACCCATACAAATATTAGCTACATTTCACACCCATGCCAAATAGGAATTTTTTATAATCACAAAATCAGTGTGGCATAATGGCTAATAAAATCGTCAAAGCTGATTTTGTCTTTGGAACAGCAGCTGTAAAATTTGGCATAGGAAGTCCTCTTCATCTCCTTGGCAGGATATTTTCCATCATATTGCAGCCACAGGAACAAATATTAAGGATCCATCTTGTAATGTCCTATGAAAGATATAACAGTAAATAGGGGAATGTCAAGAGAGATTGAAGGAATCTGTTTCCCTTTATTGCCTTAATCGCAAACAATCCCCATGTATCAGTAGCCTTTCTGTCGACAAGCAGGCTGAGTTAGCCATAACGTGTGGGTGATGTCATCCATCGGCACCAAATTGACTCCTAGCCATAGAGCTTTTTCTGTACTGAGTATGTATGGGAGCTAGAATGCTCGGGCACTCCACCTCTTCTCTCTCTCTCTTTTTTGCTTAAAGAACTTTCAAAATTTTACCTTTAAATTTGCCTCGCTGCCTCAGCAGCCCCCTCCCCCCACCCCCCCCAACAATACTTTTAGAAAAAAAAATTTTAATTTGAATGTCTTCAGACGAAAAGCCACAGTAAGTGAAATTAAAGACTCGGTCTTTAATGTCAGTTACAGATGAACACAAACTCTGCTGCCACAGCCTGGGTTCAGACAACAACTGGATTGTTACTATTGCAGACCAATGTCCCCATGAATGCCCGTGGTCCAGGGTCTGGAAAATGAGAATGTGGGAAAATCCCATTTCTTGTGCTTCTGTAGCAAGTAAATTTGACCTCAAGTACGGAGTTATAAAAAAAAAAAAAAATCCCTGGGATTCAGAGTTGTTCAGTTACCCCATCAACCAGTAATGGTAGAATCAGCTCTTAAAAGGGTGAAGAAAACAAGAACTTATCCAAAAATATCGCCAGGGAAAGATCTCAGGCTATAGAACAATTTTGGCAAAAAGATGTTTCAAAGCGCCATGCTTAATGCATGAATCATTGTTATTAATTTTATATAGTTCAGTACTTACAGGTACTTGTGGAAAGGACCAATACTTGTGATCTGGATTGGCCACCTTGCTTGAAGGACCTTTGGTCTGACCCAGTATGGCAAGTCTTATGTTCTTACACAAAAGCTGAAGCCATTTCTTCTAACTGATGAGGATGGAATCACATACCCTCAAACTGTATGTTGACAGTATAGCCCTCAGATAAAAAGGAGAGGTTGTAGACAAACAAGGATCCAAAGTAAAGTAACGAATACAGCAAAAATGACTACACAAGGCATAAAACATAAAGGGCCAGATTTTAAAAGGCCTACGCACGCCGGGCCTATTTTCAAAGACCCGGCTATGTGCGGTAAGTCCCGGGGCTTCAGGAAAGGGGATGGGGCGGTCCGGGGGAAGGGCGTTAGGATAGGGCTAGGGGTTGAAAGGTTAGGGGAAGAGGTAAGAAGGTTAGATTAGGGGGTAGGGAAGTTCTCTCCCAGTCCGCTCCTAAATTGGAGCGGACTGGGAGGGAACTGGGGAAGGCTGCGGGCGTCGGCGCGCACAGGTTGCACAAATATGCACCCCCTTGCGTGCTCCGACCCCCGATTTTATAACATGCGTGCACCTGCGCGTGCATGTTATAAAATTGGGCGTTCATGTGTGCGCTCATGACACATGCACACATGGACACGCGCGCTAGTTTTGAAAATCTATCCCAAAGTAGAAAACAGAGCAAGGTATATGAAATAACTAGCAACATGAATACTAAACAGAAGTTTAAAGGTTTAAAACAGTAATATGAACAACAAAAAGAAAATATATTTTTGAATGTAACAGCAATGTGACAAGATGGGAGGGGGAAAGGGGAGAGTGAGGAAGGGGGGGACGGGCGAAGAGGAAGAAAGGGAAAAGGAAGGGACAGGGCTAAAAAAAGAGGAAGTTTGGAGATGCATGGGAAGGTGCATGTAATGTAAAAACATACTTAATAACACAGTGTCAATGGACTATTCAATCATAGCAGCTCCAAACACTATCGGGAAGGAAAATATATAAAGTGAAAAAGGACAACAGGGAAAAATATAAGATGAAGAAAAAATGTAAATGTGCAGATTGGGAGTACATACCGCACGAAGGAAATGCAGACAAGGCTGAAATGCCCGGAATAGCAAGTACAATAGTGTCTCAAAATCCCTAATCCAAATAAGAGAAAATCAAACAGGGTTTGACCAAAACAAAAACGATCTAGAAAGGATGGGGGTACATACCAGGAGGTGGATTCTGTATAAAGTGTCCTGTTTTTGCGTGCTTCTGAGGTTAGCCCCGCCCCCATTGAAGCTTTATTCAGCACTTTGCTGCCACTTCGGGCGCTTCCTGTTTACAATGATTGCATTTTCCATGACTGTAGGTCTTGCTTCTTTCGTTGTTTGCCGGCTCTTCTCCTGTGTGGTAACACTCATAGAATGTGTTTTTGTTTCGTTCTGTTTTCATCCTGCAAGGTGCCACGGTCCAAACTTTTTGACGCTGCCGCACTTGTTCATCAATGTCTTGTCCAACACCTGCCACTATTAGAAATTAAGAAATAAACCTCTTTTTTTTCAAATATATTCAGCATCCGCCTCCTGGTATGTACCCCCCCCCCCCTTCCAGTCCAAGTTTTTGACCACTCTTCGACCTAGCAACTACTCTATCCGGAAAGGGAGAGAATCCACCGCTACCTAAAAGAATGGTGCACAATCACCAAAGACCACTAGAGTCTAGATTGTGGAGTCTGGATACTGACTGCCTTTCTCCCAACTCTCTGTGCTTCCTCGCCCCTCAGCCTTCAGACCGGATCTATCTCACTGGACACAACACCACCTGGAAGTGGAATCGCTTCTCGAACAGCAAGCAACGGACCGCTTCCTCCCCATCTCTATGGCTTAGGGATTCTACTCTATTTCTTTACCCCCCCAGGAAATCTGGGGGACTGCGACCAATCCTGGATTTAAGAAGCCTGAACGAGTAGATACTCCAGAAGAAATTCAAAATCAGTTCGTTCCACACAAATCCTCCCTTTCATCTAGAAGAGTAGATATGCCCATTGGATCTAAAAGATGCTTTTGCTCAGATCCCCATCCACCCCTCCCATTAGCAATACCTACGTTTTATGGTGGATTGTTTTCATTATCAATACAAATTGCACCCTTTTGGCCGACAGAGAGTCCTCACCAAATGTCTAGCTGAAGTAGCAGCACTTCTGCACCATCAGGGCATCCAGGTCTTCCCTTATCTTGACAACTGGCCCTGACACATTAGGAAAAAACAGTAAAGCAAAGCTAATATTTAACAATATATAATGCTTCATACAAAAGCTATAGAATCAGATTTGTGAAGCTTTTTAATGCCCTTGTGTAAATAGAAATACTTTTGGTGAACAGCAGTTAAAGGTAAGTAGTTAACTGTATTGTATTAAATGCTTTTTTTGTAAGAAAAAAAGGTACAGGTACTCACATGCAGGGTTTGTGTTTTTTGTTTGGGGGGGCGAGCCCACTGCCAGGGCTATGCCCTCTAATGTAGCCCCACCCCCTATAACCAGCTACAGAACCTATGAAAAGACAGAATTGTGAATATGCCACTGGCTCTTAAAATAACACACCTCTTTCAAGAAAACAGAACATTCCAGATGGCCAGAGATGCCTACAAAGAAACTACATGGTAGCAGACTCCATCATCTTGGTCACACAGGCAGAGCAAGTACAGATTCTCACCTAATACAGAATAAATGACCATAAATTAGAAATAGAATTGTGTAGACAAATTGAATTGGAAACCATACAATGCCAAACACAAAAAAGAATAGATATGGATGCTGCAGTGCAAAAGAAACCACACAGGTCTCTTTTTTTTTTTTTTTTTTATTAAGATATTACTTGGTCTTCAAAATCATCTCCCTGCCTACCCCGATCCCACTCCCCAGACCTGTGCCATACTTTTAAGTGTATGTTCCCAAGCAAGCGGAAGAGATAGGCATCACTCCTTCCCCTTGATGTCTTGTGTTGCTAAGTTTATCAGAGCAACACAAGATATTAAGGTGGAGGGACTACCCCTGCCTCTTCCTCCACACGCTGGGGAGCGCACACTCAGAGGGTTGGCAGGGAGATGGGCCACTTCAGGTTTGTAATTTGGTGCATATGGGGAGTAGGAAATTCCAGCCTCAGGATTTAAAGCTGTCTTTTACATTTGAAGGGGACGGGATAGGTTTGGAGGGGAGCGGGGGAAGTCCCCACACATAAGAACATAAGAAAATGCCATACTGGGTCAGACCAAGGGTCCATCAAGCCCAGCATCCTGTTTCCAACAGTGGCCAATCCAGGCCATAAGAACCTGGCAAGTACCCAAAAACTAAGTCTATTCCATGTAACCATTGCTAATGGCAGTGGCTATTCTCTAAGTGAACTTAATAGCAGGTAATGGACTTCTCCTCCAAGAACTTATCCAATCCTTTTTTAAACACAGCTATACTAACTGCACGAACCACATTCTCTGGCAACAAATTCCAGAGTTTAATTGTGCGTTGAGTAAAAAAGAACTTTCTCCGATTAGTTTTAAATGTGCCCCATGCTAACTTCATGGAGTGTCCCCTAGTCCTTCTACTATCCGAAAGAGTATTTTGTCTGAAGTTGATAAGGAAGTTAGGGAGTGTAGAGGTCAACAGCTGTTCTGTTATATGGTTTTTACTTTGCTGGTTAGCCCACTTTTCAGTGCTAACTGGCTAATTTTAGATGGTGGAGGGAAGGATATTGAGTAAGCTGGTGATCGGCTAAAGTTATTTTATTTGGGTAACTTTAGCCAAGTATATTCAGCAGATTTGGCCTGCTAAATATTTGGCTAAAGTTCTCTGGGCAGCTTTACCCAGATAATTTTGCGGCTAGCCAGCTTACTGAATATTAATATTTATCAGTAAGTGAAATAAAAGATTTTCTTTATATGAGAGCACCAGCAAAGGAACTTTGTTCTTATCTGGAAAGCAATTTTCAGGCAGTTGGACCTCATCTCCAACCCCCCCTCCCCCCAAAGGCACTTGCCCTTGTCGGGGGTGGGAAACGACATTGAGGATACCATGGCAGGTGAGAGATTGATGCCATGGTGGGGAACCGGTCCATTCTTGAGGGAATAGTGGGATTAAATTCCCCATGTTAACCATGCCGTTTACTTCAGGCTAGTTAACTCGGGAATTTGACAGGCAGCATGCCCATACAAAATGTAACATCTGGTCTGAAGCATGTGTTAAATTTTAAGCTTTAGGAAGTTCATGGTAAATAGCGAGTTAAGCAGAGCAAACCATGCTATTTCCTGTTCATGTGTTAAAACAACATTTGCATATGATGCTACCTTAATTAACATGTGTATGCTTATTTTAGTGCATATGTGCTGACCTCATTAGAGACCCATTTAGTGTACACATTAAGGCCTTATTTCATTGAATGCTGTTTGACATATGCAAAATTGCCTTAATGTGCACATTAAGCTTTATTGCATAGGCCCCTAAGTGCGGTCTGACTAGTGCTTTAGGTAGCAGTAAAATCATTTTCTTTTACTTATTTTTCATTTCTCATGTATTGCAAAATAAGTGTGTGTCTGATTCCTTAATGCTGCAGATACATTATAAAGGGTCTTTTGTTTCAATTCTAGGTAGTTGCTGAAGAAGCCTGGGAAAATCATATAAAACGAAATGATTCCGTCATTGTAGATATATTCCATGGCCTTTTTAAATCTACCCTAGTTTGTCCTAAATGTGCTAAAATATCTGTAACATTTGATCCTTTCTGTTATTTAACTCTTCCACTGCCAATGAGAAAAGAACGCACTTTGGAAGTTTATTTAGTGAGAATGGATTCACTCTCCAAGCCTTTGCAGGTAAGAAATATTTTGTGGTTATTAAAAGCACAGGTACAAAAAGGTTGTGGTTATTTTATACCTAAGAATTTTAAAAGAACAAAGGAGCTATTCTACTGATTCTGATTTTGCAAGGTCTAATTTCTTTTTTCCTTCTAATTTTGCTGGCATGTCCTCTTGAGCCTTTCTATGACTCACAGGTTTCACTTTCTAAAGACACCCATCCCATCTTGAAATTTCTTTAAGAATAACATTTAGCTACTATAAATGAGTGTTCATGGCAAAGCTTGAAAAATCAGTGAAAAAAAGCTAGAAGGCTATTATGAATGTTGTGATGTACAAGGACTACACAAACTTCCATTAACAAATATGTGAACAATATTAATAAACAGGGGGGAAAGACAGAGTACTAGCAATTTAATAGATGTATTTAAAAATTATTTTTGATCTATTTTGAGGAAATCTATAGTGATCTTGCTTTAAATGTTGGTAACTAATGCGAGGGCTCTTGCCACAGATAGATAAGATGGGCTCCAAGGGGGGGGGGGGGGGGGGAGCCATGCAACACTCAGCCCCCTTCCTATACTTCCCTCACCCTATCCCCCAGATGTACCTGTGTACTCATCAAGCTAGGCATTAGCAGCTCAGCCTGCCCAAATGTGAGGCAGCCACAACCAGCCAGTGAAGGGCAAGTGCCAATGGTAAACCTTACCAAGGGAGCCTTTTCCCCAGTTACGATCCTGCCAAAGTGAATAGTTTCACTTTTTGTAAATTTTGCTGCTAAATGTTTCCCCCAAAAACAAGTCTACGGTATACTGAACATGAACTATTTCTTTAAATTATTTTTAGCCCGCCTTTCCAATTGATGCTCAAGGCAGCATTACAGTATTAAATAGCAAGCATAATAAGTTCCTTTCCCAAAGAGCTTATAAACTATGGGGCGGATTGTAACCCCGAAAACCCGCTCCTGTGCGCGCCGAGCCTGTTTTGCATAGGCCTGGCGACGCGTGCAAGCCCCGGGAAGTGTGTAAGTCCCAGGGCTTGAAAAAATGGGCAGGGCGTGGGCATGGCCAGAGGCCTCTCCACTGCTGCTGGGCCCGGGGATCGCGCACCTGCACTTGGCCAGCGTGCGCAACCTACGCCTGCCCAGAGGCAGGTGTAAATAAAAAAAAAAAATAAAGATGGGGGATTTAGGTAGGGCTGGGGAGTGGGTTAGATAGGGGAAGGTGGGGGGGGGGGCAGAGGGAACGGGGAAAGCCATTGGGGCTCTCCTAGGGCTTGGCGTGCGCAAGGTGCACAAGTGTACACCCCCTTGAGCGCACCGACCCTGGATTTTATAACATGCGTGCGGCTGCACGCGCATGTTATAAAATCGGGCGTAGATTTGTGCGCACCAGGTTGCGTGCACGAATATCTGGCCCTAAGTGAGTAGGTTTTTTGCCCATAGCTCCAAACACTAGACGCAGATACACAACCCTGGGTGGGCAGGGCCACAGGCAAGGCTTGTTTTCAGGATATGCATAATGAATAATCATCAGGCATGCATTTGGTCTGAGATCCACGGTAATTTTCATAGCTTGGTTACCAGAGCTATGTTCAAACCTTGAGGATCAGGAGGTGCAACTCTGCACTAGACAAGGGGGGATACACACCATCTAGAATCTGTCTAACTATAAGCAAAGTATTTTTGTTATCTAACTTCTATCTATTATCATCTAACTTCTTCAGAATATCAACTTTTGAGTTTCTTGACTATATTATGGCTTCATTTTTTCCTGTTTCTAGTTTTGTTTCCTGTTTTGTTATGTTATTTTGAATACAGAAAAAAACAGCCAAAATCACAAAAAAAGTACCTACCCAGGTCTATAACATTAAAGTGCTTGGAATACATGTAATAAAAATTCAGTTCATGACCATTTTTATAATGGAAGAAAAAAACTTCAGAAACCATACAGGGCCATTCAGTGCCTCTGCAGTTGGGGTGTCTTAGTCTAAAAAACCTCCTTTAATAAAAGACCATAAGTGTTTTAAAAAAAAGTGAATCAAAATAATTGAAAATGAACTTAACTTGTGCTGTTCTTTGTGCTGAAGTAATTTTGTGGTGCAAGCCAAATTATGTAACAATCCTGTGCAGAAGCAATTTTTTCAGTAAAAGCCAAATTTATAATACTCCAATGATAGCCAGCGTTTTGCCAAAAAAGGCTGCATCTAGGAGTTCCTTTAATTCCCGCTTCCAACAAACATTATATTGGCTGCAGTCCTGATGTTCTTAAAAACATAACAGTGCGGATGCGATATAAACCACAAACATTTTACTGCAAGTTTTACCGTGAGGTTTTCCATTCAATAAATTCGAGATAGTTTCATTTGATCGAGCTATAACTAATCTGAATGTTATGTCCCCCGACTGCGCTCCGTACTGGTTTTAAATTCCATCTCCAGCTTATCTTCCACTTCTTACAAAAAAAAAATGAAGCCATCCTCTCCTCTGAAACTAGGCCTCCCTCCACTCCCCTGCAGCTGATTGCCCCTCTAAGCCCCCTACCCAATTCTCCCTTCAGCTGGTACCCCCTCATAAACTTTCACCCCACCTCCACCCTAAAGCTGTAAACAGTGTCTCTGAGATACCAGCTTTATTTTGTACTTGCACACAGTTGTTGATGTGCTTGCCCTTTAAGAGGGGCACATCAAGTGAGCACCTTGAGCAATTCAGCCTGCATTGGATAGAGGTATCCTGCCCCTTTAGGAAGGGAGTCGGGGGCTGGAGTTGAAAACTGCACCAGCTAAATTTGAGCTGGAGCTGGCACAAGTGCTGTCTCTTCTTCAAGTCTATTCTCCTTGCCTTTCCGAATGTTGGAGTCAGGCTTCTGATGTCCGTTCCTTTGCAGTCCCACAGCTTGATTTCCTCTCTGAATTCTAGTGTGGGCTTCTGACATTTTCAGGGCTGCGGTGCTATCAGTTGGTTTCTTCTCCTCTTCCTGACATCAGATAGGAAGAGGGGGCAGCGTTAGGAGCTGGTTTCTCCTTTCCTTTTTCACTCAATCAAAAGTAGGATGACCTCTCTTCTTCTCCTCCCCTTCTTGATGTCAGGCAAGCTCACTGCCACACGTCTCCTCTTCTCCCCTCCTGGACATTGGGTAAGTGTGCATGAGGGATATAAACTGTGCTTGGCTGCATACACATGCATCTTACAAGAAACAATGCTTCTGATATTTCTTGGCTCCATCACCTGTTTGGTGGATGTGATGGGGGCAGTATCTGGTT
This sequence comes from Rhinatrema bivittatum, assembly GCF_901001135.1. NCBI lineage: Eukaryota > Metazoa > Chordata > Amphibia > Gymnophiona > Rhinatrematidae > Rhinatrema > Rhinatrema bivittatum. The sequence goes on from NC_042623.1 coordinate 119,839,423, forward strand.
AAGTCTCAGCAGGTTGGATGAAAGAAGTTGCTGGTCCATCTCTGTCCCTGAGTCAGATTCCTGTTCAGTTCTTTCTTCTTTGCTTTAGTTATGCTGGGAATGTGACTGAAAGAGCTCTCAATCCCACGAATGAAGCCTGTACAAACTGCTACTTGTATGGTGGCACTACAGTGGCAAGGAAATGATCAGTTTTTGTATTAGTTTTGGAAGAATTGATTCCAATCTCCTCAGCCACTTTATGATGGTCTACATAAAGAATATGGAAGATACTGGTGATTGTACACTATATCTGAAAATAAATAAATATTAAGTAATCACATCTTGAATAGGATGATTAAAGAATCACAGTAGAACATTTTAGATTCTGATTATGTAAACCCCTCAAATCAATGAATTTTTATTCTTCAGATGAAACTGAGGTAGACATCTGAATAATCATGTGCTAAAGAAATATTTTAAAATGAATGTTATATGCAAAAGCACAAAGACTGTTTATTTAGCAAGTCTCGTTTGCTCCTGATTTCATAGCTTTAAAAATAATACAGCATCTAATTTTTGTTTTTTAGTACAAAGTAATTGTCCCAAAAATTGGAAGTATACTAGATCTTTGCACAGCACTGTCCCTGATATCTGGTGTAGCTGCAGATAAGGTATGGTATTTTTTGAGGTGACTATTTAGACTGATTGTTTAATGTTCTAGAATTGTTGCCCAATATAATAGTTATTTTCTTTGTGTTTAGATGATAGTTACAGACATATACAATCATAGGTTTCACAGAATATTTGCCATGGACGAAAACCTTAGTAGCATTATGGAACGCGATGATATTTATGTGTAAGTATTCTGAACATTGTTTATTCTAATACAGTATATAACGGTAGGAAAAAGAAATCTATCTTGTCTGCCCAGTTATTCCTGTTTACACTGCTAAGGATGTATCTCAGTTGTCAGCAATAGATCATGACCACCTGTAGAATATTTATCCTTTTCCAGGATGGTTTTCTGTCTGTATTATATGTACTGTACCATCTTGGACACATGAGCATGTAAAATCCCCCATTTAGTTCACACCTAACACCCCTCCCTTCTAGCAACAAGTCTTTGTAATAACCTAAACTACTACCTACTATAATGCAACTATTGTGTGAATATTTGGCCTCTCAAGGCCCCTGCACAGCCTGCCAGACCCAGCTATGTGAGTGCCTGTATTTCCACTAGGACTGCTAGTTTTTACAGTACTAGCAGCCTGCCAGACAGATTGCAGCTGCTATTTAATTCTATTAATATTCTGACTACATTTTGAGTGGTCAGTCTGATAGCTTTGGTAGCTTGCTCTGTAGCACTAAACAGGAGGCATGGTAATTTTATATGCTGAAAATTAATTTGTACCTTATTTCAGCTTTTTTTTTCTGAGTGTTCTAAGAGTTCTGTTTTTTGGGGTTTTTGGTTTTTTTTCCCAGTTGTGATCTCATTAATGAGCTCCTTATCTGAGCTTCAGCCAGGAAAAAAGAATCTAGTGAAGCAGTTTCTCAATCCATTCCTGGATATCATCTAGCCAGTCTGGTTTTCAGGATATCTATAATGAATATTCATGACATGATTGACATGAATGACATGTACTGTATATTTATCCTGAAAACCTGACTGACTGGGATATTCTACGACCAACTTAAGAAATACGGTGGTGGAAATCAGCATATAAAGTAGGACTGGAAGCAGCTCACAAGCAGTGTGAAAGGGGTGCTAAGATACTCCGATACTCAGGAGAGAAACTTCAGGATGATCCTTTCTGATGTTCTCATGGTAGTGAAACAGTGTGATAGTGGTCACCAAAGCCTTAGGGATGCTAGATTGCATAAGGATTGGCAAATCTGCTATTTAACATTAATAAATAATCTAGGGAAAAAGGAACAACGAGCAAGCTGATCAAATTTGCAACTGACAAGGAATCCATAGTTGTTAAAACAGCTGTGGATTGTAAGGAACTACTAAACGACCTTGCGAGATGGAGACTGGGCATATAAAATTTAATGTGACAAGTGCAAAATGATTCACATAGGGAAAAATAATACGAATTATAGATACAGAATACTGAGTTCCATGTTAGGAACCACCACCCAGGAAAAGTCCTTGTGGGCAATACATTGAATTCTTCAGCTCATTGTGTGGTAGCAGTCAAAAAGGCAAATGTTAGGAATGATCTGAAAAAGATTTGAGAATAAAATGAAGACTATTATATTGTCTGTGTCAATCTACAGCGTGACTGCACCTTTAGTGTTGTTTGCTCTTCTTATCACCCCCATCTGAAAAAAAAAAACCAGCAGAACTAGCAAAGCAAGGGAAGAATACAACAAAAATGATAAAGGGGCTGGAATGGCTTCCTTTTGGTGAGAGGCTGTTCAGTTTTGAGAAGAGATGAATGAGAAGGGGACATTATAGAGGTCTATAAAATGAGTGGGGCTGGAACGGTTAAATAAAGAACGCTATTTACCCTTTCAAATGAAACTAAAACAAGAGGACACTGCATAAAACTAACAACCAGCAGATTTAAAACAAATCGTAGAAAGTACTTTTTCACTCATCACACAATCAAGCTATGGAATCTGTTGCCAGAGGACATGATCAAGATAACTAGCATAGTGGGGGTTAAAAGAGGTTTGGACAAGTTCATGGATGAAAAGTCCAGGTAGATTAGGAAAAGCCATTCCTATCATAGAAACATATAGAAACATAGAAATGACGGCAGAAGAAGACCAAATGGCCCATCCAGTCTGCCCAGCAATCTTTCGTACTTATTTTTCTCATACTTATCTGTTATTCTGACTGCTGAGGTCAGGGCCCTTATTGGTAACTTTTTTATTCTAATTTCCTTCCACCCCCACCATTGATGTAGAGAGCAGTGCTGGAGCTGCATCAATGTGAAGTATCAAGCCTAAATGGTTAGGGGTAGTAACCGCCGCAATAAGCAAGCTACTCCATGCCTATTTGTTTACCCAGCCTGTGCAATTTAGTCCTTGTTGGTTGTTGTCTGAATATAAATCATCTTTTCTTCATTCTCTCCTGCCTTTGAAGCAGTGAGCTGTGCTGTATATGTATTCAAAGTGAAGTATCAGGCTTGATTGGTTCAGGGTAGTAACCACCACAACAAGCAAGCTACTCCCACGCTTATTTGTGAATGCAGATCTTATTTCCCACATTTCCTCTTGCCGTTGAAGAATAGAGCAATGTTGGAGTCGCATTAACCTTGTGTATGTTTATTGAATAAGGGGAGTAGTAGTCATTCCCGCAAGTCACCCCCATGCCTCTTCTCTTCAATTCATTCACATCCTCAAGACTTTATGGATACTCAGCGTTTATCCCATGCTGTTTTGAAATCCTTCACAGATTTGATCCTCACCACTTCCTCCGGAAGGGCGTTCCAGGCATCCACAACTCTCTCCGTGAAGAAATACTTCCTGACATTGGTTCTGAGTCTTCCTCCCTGGAGTTTTAAGTCATGACCCCTGGTTCTGCTGATTTTTTTCCAACGGAAAATGTTTGTCGTTGACTTTGGATCATTAAAACCTTTCAAGTATCTGAAAGTCTGTATCATATCACCCCTGTCACTCCTTTCCTCCAGGGTATACATATTTAGATCCTTCAATCTCTCATAAGTCATTTGATGAAGGCCCTCCACCTTTTTGGTTGCCCTTCTCTGGACCACCTGCATCCTGTCTCTGTCCCTTCTGAGATACGGTCTCCAGAACTGAACACCTCACCAAGGGACCTGTACAAGGAGATAATCACTTCCCTTTTCTTACTCGTTATTCCTCTCTCTGTGCAGCTCAGCATTCTTCTGGCTTTAGCTGTCACCTTGTCGCATTGTTTCACCGACTTCAGATCGTTAGACACTATCACCCCAAGGTCTCTCTCCTGCTCCGTGCACATCAGCCTTTCACCCCCCATCGAATACATTTCTTTTGGATTTCCACACCCCATATGCATGACTCTGCACTTCTTGGCATTGAATCTCAGCTGTCATATCTTCGACCAGTCTTCCAGCTTCCTTAAAGCCCGTCTCATTCTCTCCACTCCTTCCGGCGTGTCCACTCTGTTGCAGATCTTAGTATCATCCGCAAATAGACAGACCTTACCTTCTATCCCATCTGTGATGTCGCTCACAAAGATATTGAACAGGACCGGTCCCAACACCGACCCTTGCGGCACTCCGCTCATCACCGCTCTCTCTTCCGAGTAAGTGCCATTTACCATCACACATTGTCTTCTGTCCTTCAACCAGTTTGTTATCCATGCCACCACCTTGGCACTCACTCCCAAGCTTCTCATTATATTCACAAGCCTCCTGTGTTGTGACCGTATCAAAAGCTTTGCTAAAATCCAAGTAGATGACATCAAGCACTCTTCCTTGATCCAATTCCTTAGTCATCTATCATCAGATTTGTCTGACAGGACCTTCCCTTGGTGAAACTATGCTGCCTCTGGTCCAGCAATTCTTGCTGCTTGTAGATAGTTCACTATTCTTTCCTTCAGCAGTGACTTTTCCCACCACCAAGGTGAGGCTAACCGGCCTGTAGTTACCAGCCTCCTCTCTGCTCCCACTCTTGTGAAGAGGGACCACCGTCACTCTTCTCCAATCACTCGGCACCACTCCCGTTTCCAGGGATCTATTGAACAGGTCACGCAGCGGAGCCGCCAGCACATCTCTGAGCTCCCTCAGTATCCTGGGATGAACCTCATCAGGCCCCATGGCTTTGTCCACTTTCAGTTTTCCTAGCTCTTCCCATACATTCTCTTCTGTAAACGGAGTTTCATCCATTCCACTCTCCTCCAGTTTCTTGTTAATTAGCGACAGTCCTTCTCCGGGGTCTTCTTTAGTGAACACCGAACTGAAGTATTGGTTTAATATTTCTGCCATTTCTTTATCTGTCTCCACCCATTGATCCTTTTCACCTTTCAATTTCACTATACCACTTTGGACTTTTCTCCTTTCACTGATGTATCTGAAAAATGTTTTGTCACCTTGCTTTACCTCTTTGGCAATCCCTGGGATCTGCTAGTTACTTGCCCTAAACTGGTCACTGTCGAGACACCGGATGCTGGGCTTGATGGTCTTAGGTATGACCCAGCATGACATTTCTTATGTTCTTATGTCATTGATGAAACCTCACCAAGAATACTGAGTCCAGTTCTAGAGATTACCTTCAAAAGGATATAAACCAGCTAGAAGTAATACAGAGAGAGGCTAACAAAAGGGCATAGGATCAATATATAAAAAAAAAAATTGAGAAGAGACTTAGGGACATAAACATGCATGGAGAGGAGGAGTAGCCTAATGGTTAGAGCAGCTTGCTGATAACCAGGAAAGCCAGTGTTCAAATCCTACTGCTGTTCCTTGTGACCTTGGGCAAGTCACTTCCCCCTCCATTGTCTCAGGTGTACAGACTTGGACACTGTACTTGAATGTAACTTGGACACTGTACTTGAATGTAACTTGGACACTGTACTTGAATGTAACTTGGACACTGTACTTGAATGTAACTTGGACACTGTACTTGAATGTAACTTGCCTTGAGCTACCAATAAAAAGGCATGAGCTAAATACACAAATAAATAAAATAAATACAATAGAAGAGAAGAGAAGGGAGAGGCTGAGGAGACAGGTATAATAGCAATATCCAAATACTTCAAAAATATAAATGTACAAGCAAACATTTTTCAGAAGAGAGAATGCTCTAGAACAGTGTTTCTCAATCTTTTCAAGCCCAAGGCACACCTACATTAACAAAAATATTGTGTAAGATGATATAATAGTCATCTAAATACATCAAAGAGAGAAACACAAAAGCAAACATTTTTCAGAAGAAAAAATGCTCTTAGAACAGTGTTTCTCAACTTTTTCAAACACAAGGCACACCAACATTAATAAAAATATTGTGTGGGCACACCAACCTCCAAAGCAATTACAGTGCAGGCATTGAGAGAAATTATATAGTCAAAAGAAGATAAAGGAAAGTTCTGAAAGCCCCACCAGTCTCGCTTCCAAATTTTAAAACAGAGACATGCATGAACTTGACACAATGGGCTGCTGTTATATCCAGTGCTCTGTGTACACTCTTCCTGTCTCACTCAGGCTGGGAATAAGATTGACACTACAAGGACTCAAAGGAGAAAGGTCAGGAGAGCTAAGACAAGGAAGTTATATTTATTTATTTATTTATTTTAAGTTTTTCTATACCGGCATTCGCAATATGTTTACTGGTGTGTGTCAAACCAAGCAGGCCCAGGTATCCGTGCCCTGCATGCTGCTCATTGATTACCACACTATAAGGCTCATATTATAGCTAGAACAAAGAGGCATGCATGATTACACATGTTCTCAGAAAGAAGCTCCCTCATGTTTGAGTGACTGATAATGACTCTTGTTACTGTGAGATACTGAGAGCAGAGTCCAGGTGTTGATCTGTATCTGAGAATCAGGCAATGGTAACTTTTCCATGGCACACCTGATTAGGTCAAAAGCACAAAAGTGTGCCATGGCACACTGGTTGGGAAGCACTTCTCTAGAACAGTGCTTCTTAACCAATGTACTTTGGGAAAGTTCTTCCAGTACTGCAGTGGTGGTAGCCTCAACATGATCCCAGCACTGAGGAAGACTGAGTGGAGGGGAGGAGCAGGGAGCCCATACAGCCATGGTGCATGGCAGAGAAGTGCCTCTGCTCCCTGCTCCAGCACCTCCCCAATTGTCCACTTTCCACCCCTACCTGCTGCTTAGAGTACAGAGATCTTTTCTGCTATTCTCTGTTTGGAGATTCACTGCTTAAGGCCTGTCGGTGCTTCAGGGACTTGGGACTCAGCTGACAGGAGAGAATGATTTGTGAGAAGGGAAAGGGGTGAATGCTGAAAGAGGGTGAGGGGGGGAAGGAGGTAAACGCTTGGTGAGGAGGAGAGCAGTGCAAAAGGTGGTGAATGTTTGGGAGGTGAGGAGAGGTGTGAATGCTTGGGGAAGAGGCACAGGAGGCCGACATGGTATTATGCATTTCTTCTCCTGCTGGCCAGGGTGGGGAGAGGATTGGGAATACAAGCTGAGCCATATCAGGAAAGGGAATAAGGGAATGAAGAGAAATAAAGATGAGAAGGGTATGAAAGAGTGGGGAAACCAGGAGGGGACAGGAGAAGAGGAGGAGAGAGGTCCAGGATTGAGGAAAAAGAGAGAAATGATCCTGAATAAGAATAGGGTGATGGAAAGGAAAGGGAAAGAAAACCAAGGATAAAGAGAGAAAGAGGACCAGGTACTGGGAAGATGGAGATGGAGAAATTACTCAAGGCTAGGGACAGAAAGGGGAATCTCAAACAGGGGAGAGATCCAGGGATGGGGGAAGGGGGGACAGGACGAAGGAGAAAGAAGATTACAGGAGTCAGGATAAAGGGAGAGAAAGCCAGGTATTGTATGGTCAGAAAATGAGAGGACCTGTGATGAGGGGAGAGAACTAGAAAGGGAGAGAACTGGGGAGGCAAGGCGAGAGAAGATGCTGGGTGTGGGGGAGTGAAAATCCTGGGAAATAATGGAGGGAAAAGGTAATAAGGAATGGAGAAGATAGAGTTGGAGAAAGAAGAGGAATGAGGAAAAGAAAGCATCAAGGAAAGAGCAGAAAGATTGAAAGAAGAGAAGATATTTTAATATCTACTCTGAAGGCAAGAGACAAGAAGGAAAGAGGACACCAGAGAGAAGGAAAAAAGGGAACGGAGAATAACCAGTGAACAAGAAAGTCACTTAGCAAAAAAAAAAAAAACCAGCCAGGGGCACTAAAGATTGGAAACTTATTGCTTGATAGAGAATATTAATAACTCATCAGTATAAAATAACCTGGGTCACAGTTCAAAGGCCCTGACCTGGATATGTCTGTCTCATAGAATGTACATGTTGGGAATATTTAGGTTGTGTTGGCTTGATTTTGACTTTTTCTAGTGTATAATTAGGTTGTTGTATGCAGGACATACCCACCAGCACAGAGTCTTTTGCATTTATCCCAAAACTGTTTTGTGATGATAAAGCTTGACGAATGTGCTTTTAGGTATATTTTGAGAGTATGTTAAAACAGTTTGCCATGAGGACTCCCCTCCCACCCTCCTAACCAAAATGAATTTCTCACATACTCCTAGCACTATAGGGATTAAGTGTTCCAGATTCACCCACCACAACTGAGAATCTTACCCTCTCTCACTCCTGCTTCTTACTTGCATGTGTCGCCTCTGCCAGCTTTAGCGTAATATTTGAATGTGTTAGGTCCTGTAATCTCACAGAACTAGCTGGTCCTGCACATTCAGATGTCAGATTGAAGCTGGCCAAAGGAGGCACGCATAAGTAAAAAGTGCTCCTGCCTGTGTAAGGAGGGATGGTGAGAATCATGCAAAATTTGGTTTGGTATGACACTAAGGCTGAACAAACGTCCAAGTGTGCCATGAAATAAAAAGAAACTTTGAGATACACTGCTCTAGAACTATATTAGAAAATATTTCTTCATGCAAAGAGTAGTGGACATATGGAATGGATTCCCGGTGTAGCTGGTGGAGACCAAAAAAGTAATGGAATTCAAAAAAGAATGCAATAAGCATAGTATGTTCCTAGTTGTGAAGAAGTAAAGGGAAAGCCAGATATCAACTGGGTTCTATGGCCTTGTACCAGGAATGAAATTGGGCAGACTGGATATCCTTACCATCTTTATCTATTGCCATATTCAGTTTTTCTATTTCATTGCAGTATTTATATGTGAAGAATTTACAGGGGAAAATAAGGAATGTTGATTAATGCCCAACCCTTGTGGTACTGAAATTCTTTCACATTTTTGAAGCCACATAAGTTTTCAGATTTTTTTTGTTTTACAGTTTGAAAAGATAAAATTCATATTTCCAAAGGTGTTGCTCTTATAAGCTGCTCTGTAAATGCAGTGCTTGTTTACATTTCTGTATGTTTGCAGATTTGAAATAGCCATCAGTAGAACTGAAGACACAGAACAAATGATAATTCCTGTTTATTTACGGGAGAGCTATCGCCATACTGGTTATAACCATCACAGTGGTTCTACATTGTTTGGCCGACCTTTCCTTATGGCAGTGCCTAGAAATGTTACTGAAGACAAACTTTATAACCTGTTACTGTCAAGAATGTGGTGAGTATCTTCTTAAGCTAAAGACATGATATTCTATATCAATATGCAAGACTATTGTGACACACAATTTTTAATTTTAAAATTGTTATACTTTATATCATGCTACACTGCCCAGTTCTGAAGTTTGGTTATAGCAATCCCCTGTACAGATTACTCTGTCCCAAAGCATATACTCTAATGCTTTCATAGGCAAACTTTATCATTCTAGCAGCCAGGCTTTTCTTTTTAATTAAAATGCCACTTATGATACAAAATCATTGGTTTACTAAGTTGTAGCTACCCTATAAAAAGAGGCATATGTATTAAAACTCATGCTAAAAAATGTTCATACTGCATGCACTGAAAATTGAATGTGCAGACTACAATGGCACTTAATGGACAATGCAATGGACTACATTTTGACACATGCCTGCAAAAAAAAAAATCCCATATCATTCATGCTATTATCATGCACACAATGGATCCCATGTTAGCCAGCCAAAGTAAAAAGGACCTCTTCTCCTCCCTTGACACAAGAAAGGGATTCAATGGCCCCAACATTAATACCCATATATAGAGTAAATGACAAATATAGACTAGATTGGTCCATACAGTTTTGTTTCTTTGACTTTGGATAGATAAGCATATAAATTCCCATATGCATCCAAACTCTAGCTTCTCCCATTCATGCCTTTTATCTGACCTCTCAAACCTTTTCCTACCACTGCCCTTCTTATCTGTCTCAAGCATACCCAGAACCTACTAAAAGTGCTGGCTTTTACCACCTCCATTGGTAGGCCATTTCAGGCCATCTTCAATTTTGATTCTTACAGATAAGATCTTCTTCCATGTCTTAGCAAATTTTGTAATACTTGCCACATAATTAGTAAGGCTATTGTCTCTACCACTCCTCATGCTCATTGTCATTGAAATGTGGATTTTAACTACAGCCCCTCCATACAGATTACCTCAGCTTTCTGAGAAACTCAGTGCAGTTGTACTGCTCTTAGGGTTGTAACCGCCTCTCTGAGCAGTTTACCCCAATACCTTCTTGAAATCCCATTATAGTCATTCCACTGCTGTTTTGGGTTGCCCTATATCTTTCCATGGTGTTGACCACACCTTGAGTATTACATGCAGTTCTGATCACCACATCTCAAAAAAGACATAGAATTAGAAAAGGTATAAAGGAGATAGAATGATTTCCCTATGAGAAAAAGCTTAAAGAGATTAGAGTTCTTCAGTTTGGAGAAGAGATGGCTGAGGGGAGATGTGATGAAGGTCTATAAAATGAGTGGAGTGGACTGGGTAAACACGAAACAGTTGTTTACTCTTTCAAAAAGTACAAAATCTAGAGGACATTAAGTTACTAGGTGATACATTTAAGACAAATAAGAGAACATATTTTTTTATTCAATGCATAAGTAAACTCTGGAATTCATTGCCAGAGGATGTGGTGAAAGATGTTAATGTAGCTGGGTTTAAAAAAAGTTTAGACTAGTTCCTGGAAGAAAAGTCCATAAAACATTATTAAAGTGGATGTAGGGAAATCCACTGCTTATCCCTGGGATTCTGGCAGGTACTAGTGACCTGGATTGGTCACTGTAGAAAACAGGATACTGGGCTTGATGGACATTTGGTCTGACCCAGTATGGAAAATTAATGTTCTTATGTTCTCCATTCAGATTATCCTAGAGCTTCTTTATTATCCTTGGCAGATGAGCATATAATATCCAATACTTGACCCATCATTCAACCCACCCCCCTCGTTCCTACCACCAAGCTGTACAATTATCCAAACTACCATCAAAACTAGTAAGTGTTTCCCAAACATTTGGCCCTCCACTGCCGAGGTTCATGTGGACCCACTGGATGGTACCCAGGCAACACCAACTTACCAGCACTGACCTAAATTGTTTGTCGAGTCTATGCCTGCTGGTACCAACCTGGCTACTCCATGGCCCACAGTATCACCAGGTTGTGTTTCCATTCTTTGCTGTTTTGTTCTTACACCTTTCCAATTGAGGGAGGGGTGGAGGGATGTTTACAATGCTGTAAGCCCCAATTCTTTTACTACCAATACCATGGAATATGATAGCAGATAAGGACCATCGGGCCCATCTAATTTTCCTATATCACCATGGCGCAATGCCAAAGTCCCATTTCTCTCTTTGTTACTAGGCTTCTCTGTATTTATACCTTGCTTTTTCATATAATATAATACTTATTATTTTTATAGCGCTATGGGATGTATCCTGCACTGTACAGTGGTGGTAAATATTCAGGTAATAGGTCCTAACCTCACAGAGTTTATAATCTAAATGGTTACCTGAAGCATTGGGAGATAAAGTTACTTGCCCAAGGCCACAAAGTGTGTCAGTAGGAGAAGCGGGATTTGAACCCCATTGCTTTAACCACTAGGCCACTCGCTTTTCCCCTTAGAATTCTGATTCCACCTCCACTGTCTGTCCATTTTGGTCATCCACCATCATTTCCATGAAGAAATACTTTCAAATGTTGCTCCTGGGTCCTACCCCTTGGATCCTTATGCTGTGACATCTTGTCACATTCTTTCCTCTGAAAACTGTTTGCTTCATATGCCTACTTCTGTATATTTGAGGTATTTGAATGCCTCTATCGTATCTCCTCTGTTTCTCCTTTCCTCTAAGTCTCATATGATAGCTTTTGGCGCAGGCTATACCATTTTGGTAGCCTTTCTCTGAACCATCTCTACCCTAGTGGTTAGAGGAATGAGGCTGAGAATCAGAGAAACCAAAGTTCAAATCGTGATTCTTCCACTGATATGCCTTTTGACCTTGGACAAGTTACTTTATCTCCCATTGCCTCAGGTAGCAACATAGGTTGTGCACTCTATCTAGAAACTTATCACCATTGTGCAGTGCTGTATATGTCTAGTAGCACTATAAAAATTTGTATTATATCCTTTTACATAAGAACATAAGAAAATGCCATACTGGGTCAGACCAAGCATCCTGTTTCCAACAGTGGCCAATCCAGGCCAAAAGAACCTGGCAAGTACCCAAAAACTAAGTCTATTCCATGTTACCATTGCTAATGGCAGTGGCTATTCTCTAAGTGAACTTAATAGCAGGTAATGGACTTCTCCTCCAAGAACTTATCCAATCCTTTTTTAAACACAGCTATACTAACTGCACTAACCACATCCTCTGGCAACAAATTCCAGAGTTTAATTGTGCGTTGAGTAAAAAAGAACTTTCTCCGATTAGTTTTAAATGTGCCTCATGCTAACTTCATGGAGTGCCCCCTAGTCTTTCTACTATCCGAAAGAGTAAATAACCGATTCACATCTACCCGTTCTAGACCTCTCATGATTTTAAACACCTCTATCATATCCCGCCTCAGTCGTCTCTTCTCCAAGCTGAAAAGTCCTAACCTCTTTAGTCTTTCCTCATAGGGGAGTTGTTCCATTCCTCTTATCATTTTGGTAGCCCTTCTCTGTACCTTCTCCATCGCAATTATATCTTTTTTGAGATGCGGTGACCAGAATTGTACACAGTATTCAAGGTGCGGTCTCACCATGGAGCGATACAGAGAATCAACTTCCATAACTGGACATTTTTTAGATCTCACCAACATATCACCTCTTTTTTTTTTTTTCTGCTGGTTATGGCTCTCCCTATGTACCCTACCATCCCTCTGGCCTTGGCCACTGCTTTAACATGCTTTTCCTGATTAATACACATCAGTTTCTCACCCCTTTTGTACTTCTTCTTTGGATTTCTGCACCCCAAATGCATGACTCTGCATAATTTGGCATTGAATCTTAGCTGCCAAGCATTCAATCATCGCTCAGGCTTTCTTAGTTCATGTCTTATTCTGCCTATTCCCTTAGGGGTGTCCATTCATTTGTAGATCTTTGTGTTATCTGCAAAAAAGGAAAACTTTTCCTGGTAAATCCTGCACAGTGTTCACATTGTGCAGGATTTGCCCCAGAACAGATCCCTGAGACATTCCGCTAATCACCCTTCCCTCCCCAAATTGAATTCCATTTACCACTACTCTCTATCTCTCTGTTTCTAATCCAGTCCACCACCTTAGTTCCCAACCCAAGATTGCTTATTTTATTTATGAACTTCTATATGGGACCGAATCAAAACCTTTGCTGAAATCCAAGTAAATCACATGCAGTGCACGTCTTTTATCTAATTCTGTAGTCACTCATCAAATAAATTGGTTTCTCCATATAAAAGCAGAAACAGCCACACAAATGGGTGACGTTATCCAACAGCATCATGTCAGAGCATTCTCTTTCTCAATCCCAGCACAGAAATTCCCACATTAATTTTGCTATATGAGTCCCTCAGACATTTGTCTGCTTTGCTGAAGGTCAAGCTTTTCTCTCTCTATGTTGCTATGATTTTTTTTTTTGAGGTTTTTCATCTAAAAGTACCCTTCTTTTCCCTGCCTTCTGTTTTAACATGCTACACCAGTCCAGACAAGTGGGTTATGTCCCCCTATCAGCAAATGGAGGGAGAGCACACAGATTTCCTTAAAACATCACCACCACTAAGAGGTGGTGAAGCACAGATAAATCAGTATTCTCTGCCACCAGCAAATGGTTGGACATTCTCATCGAGTATAACAGGATTTGGCTCCCAGGTTTGGCTGGTCTGGCCCGGTAGAGTGTTTTGAACAGTTCTGTCTCAAGCTGTGAGTCAGGTTGCTGGTTTGTACCAATTTAGCAAGCCCATTTGTTTTGAGCAGTTCTGGTTTGAGCTGTAGGCCAGGCTGCTGTTTTTTGCCAGTTTAGTGAGCCCATTTGTGAACACTTTCCCAGATAGGACTTAGAAGGGTAGAGGGAGAGCTTTTTGTATTCAGCTATAAATCCCTACCAATCTCTGAGATCTCCTATACTTGCCCCATGGTTTCTTATATTCAGATACTATCCTTCTCTCCACCACCTCCACTGGGAGGCTGTTCCATATGTCCATCATCCTTTCTGTTAAGAAGTATTTCCTTTGAATACTCCTGAATCTACCCCCTTCTACCCTCATTTATTTATTTGATTTTTATTCTACTTTTTCAGATACTTCAAAGCAGGTTGCATTCAGAGACTGTAGGTATTTCTCTGTCCCTAGAGGACTCACAATCTAAGTTTGTACCTGAGGCAATGGAGGGTGAAGTAACTTGCCCAAAATCACACAGAGCAGCAGCAAGATTTTGAAGCCTGACTTACTTGGTTCACAGCCCATCGCTCTAACCCCCCCCCCCCCCTCATTCTAGAGTTTCCTTTCCATTGAAATAGTCTTTCCTCCTGTGCATGAATACTTATGAGGTATTTAAATGTCTCTCTCATACTTCCCTATTCCGTCTTTCCTCTAAGGTAGCAGAAACAGCCCCTCCATGCAGGTTCCCCCCATGCCTGCATCATTAATACCTGTCAGGTATTTGATGGTCTGATCATATTTCTCCTGTCTTCCAGAGTATACTTATCTGTAGTACCATATGAGATTAAACTAAAGGAGCTTAATATGTATATCCTGGAAGAGAGAAGAGACAGAGGAAGTATGATACAGACCTTAAGACATAAGAAATTGCCATGCTGGGTGAGACCAAGGATCCATCAAGCCCAGCATTCTGTTTCCAACAGAGGCCAAACCAGGCCACAAGAACCTGGCAATTACCCAAACGCTAAGAAGATCCCATGCTACTGATGCAATTAATAGTAGTGGCTGTTCCCTAAGTAAACTTGATTAATAGTTAATGGACTTCTCCTCCAAGAACTTATCCAAACCCAGCTACACTAACTGCACTAACCAGATACCTGAAAGGAATTAATGATGCACAAAACTCAAATCTTTTCTGATGGAAAGGAAGCTGTAAAACTAGGGGTCATGATATGAAACTCCAAAGGGGATGACTCAGGAATAATGTCAGGAAATATTTCTTCACGGAAAGAGTGGTGGATTCATGGAATGCCCTCCCGGAAGAGGTGGTGAAGACAAGAATGGTATATGAATTCAAAAAGGCATGGAACAGAGAAGATCCCTGCTGGCTAGAGAATGGAAATAAAGAAATGGAGTAACTTTTCTACTATACCTTGGAGGTAGCATGTACAGAGCAACAGTTGCTACTATTCTTTAAAGAAGGGCTTGGGGGGTAGCTTGCACAGCATTTTGCCATCTTTCACTGTGTTGCTATGTTTAGATCTTTAAGATGGTCCCCATATGTTTTGTAGTGAAGACCATTGACCATTTTATTAGCTACCCTCTGGACTCCAGAACTGTACACAGTATTCCAAATTACCAGGGCGGTATCACCTCTTTCCTCATCGTTCCCCCAGATCAGACCAGAATATTGGGTTTTTCTCCCTTACTAGCAGATGGAGACAGAGAAGAAAAGCTTTGCTGCACCATTGGTACATAAGACAGTGTACCACTTGCAGTTACTGAGTGATCTTTGTCTCCAGCAGATAAGGAAGTTCAATCCTATAGTTGGACTGTCAGTGAAGGATTATAGGCTCCCTAGGGGTGTTAAATCCTGTTTTGGGGCCATCCTCCTGGTAGAACAGGGTTGAGCAGAGGGTCGATGATGTTTGGTTGTTTTGTACTTTTTATCTAAAGATAAGTTTGATACCCAGTGATACCCAGTGGTGTTCATGCCCTAGCCCCAACTCCCTCTCCTACAAGGCTCCTCTCCTGTTACCTAAAGGGAAGTATTTCTGCCTTTCTGGCGTTTGTTTTTTATTTAGGAGGGATGATCTCTTTAAGATTGTGTTGAGTAAAAAACCTTGGAGCAGCTCAGCAGAAGCCTTAGCATCATTCAGGAGAGGAGGCAGAGCAGATGCCCTTCCTGCAGTGTGTGCTCCCGGGAGCAAAACAGTTTGGCTGCAAGGAGGGAGGACTTTCTCCAGCAAGGTCTGGTTTTGGCTGTGTGGTGAGTGGAAAGATGGCCATGCCCGTGCTGCGCTTCTCTTTTACGGCAGCGGCCCTATGGGGCAGGGGTGATTCGAGAGGGCCTTTGCCAGCAGACAAGGTGTGAACAGATAAGTGGCTGTCTGTGGTGCAGTGATTCTTCTTAATCTTGTCTTCTTCGATTGAGTGCGCTAAGAAAAGCATCGATTCAGACCTCTGGCATATGCGCAGAATGCTCCGGAGGTGGAGTGGGCTATTCAGGGGAGTTCCTGCCGCAGACCCGGAGTCCAAAATGGCTGGATCTAATAAGACTCCTTCAGGGCTCGTTTCAGGCCAGTCAGTCTCAACTTAGAGGGAGAAAGCAGGAAGGCCTTTTCTAATCGTATACTTTTGGCTCTGGTTGAAAGTGTCAGCGTGATATAGGGAAAGGCTGGTTCCTCTTCATTCCCTGATGGGGTATTATTTATTTACTACTTTGATTTATATTCCATTCTTACAAGCACTTCAAAGTGGATTACATTGAGGTACTATAGGTATTTCTCTATCCCCAGAGGGCTTACAATCTAAATTTGTAATTGAGGCAGTGGAGGGTGAAATGACTTGCTCGAGGTCACAAGGAGCAGCAGCAGGATTTGAGCCCTGGTTTGCAGCCCACTGCTGTAACCCCTGACTTTAACATGAAGCATAAGGCCTTTGTTAAGAAAAAGGCTTGGTTGCATCTCTCAAGACTTCAGGGGATTCTCTGTGGGCCTTTTTCAGACTAAGCAGCTTAGCTTAGGACCACAGATGGCTGTGTTTTGGGAATCGGTAGCCTCTGACAAGAGGGGTTTGGAGGATCCCGGGGGGATGTCCTGAGGGGAGCAGATCCAGATTGCGAGAGTACAGAAGAGGGGGAGATTCCTTTGGCTGAAGGGGATAAACTCCTATGTGGTTTGGCTCTTTTCCAGAGAAGGGTTGACTCCCATTATCACCTGAGCTCTGGCAGGGCTGGGTCTTGTGGAAAAGGTGGAACTGGATCAAGAAAGGACTCCATTTAAGAGGGTCCTTATGATGGGACAGTTAAAATGCTAGTTCTGTCTGAAAGGAGCTGGGCCAAAGGTTGGCAGAGCCATGGCTCAACTGAATTTCCTTCCTGATGGTGCTTCGAAACAGTTCAAACTACCCAAAGTAGATGCATTGAGGTCAGAGATTAAGACTGCTATTCTGCTTGAAAGGAGAATCTGTTTACGATGGGTGCAGCAGATTCCTCTAGTGGACTCTGAAAAGGCTTTGTCTGAGAAGGAGATGGAATACCTAGAAGCTGGTTTATACTTAATGATGGATCCCTGGTGTGGATGCCCAGGAATGGGGTATCAGTGGTTTTGACTACAAGACTGCTCTGTCTGCGTGCATGGGTAGTAAATGTTTGGCAGCTGGGTGGTCTCCCTTTTTGGGGAAAGTTGCTGTTTGGAAGTCAAACCTAAGGGCCAGAAGACCTTCCCCATTAGGCAGAAATTCAGGTAGGCCAGGCATAGCCATTTTGGGAAGGGGGGGGGGACCTCTTTGTAGAGCTAGTATATGGCAACTCTCATGACTTTTGGAACTGCAGTCTCAGAGGACTTAAAGGTGCTCAGTGAAGATGAATGGGCTCTTTCTGGTGTAAGAGAAGGCTGTGCCCTAGAATTTGATTGCCCTCTAATCAAAAGTTTCAAGATTTCCCTGGAAACTTCAAGGCTTAAGAAGGATACGGCACAATCCATGCTGGAGTGTGTGCTCTTTTTCAGTCTTGTAGTTCCAGTCCCAGAGGAAAGGAGAAGGTCGGGAAAAGTACTCCATCTACTTCGTGGTACCCCAATAGGAGAATACATTCTGGCCCATTTTAGTTCTCAAGCAGGAGAATGCATCTTTCCGTGTGCCCCACTTTCATGCAAAGATGCTGTGCTTGCTGGTTGTGGCAGTCAGAACTAAAGGGTTCCAGGAGTTTTTTTTTTTTTTTTTTTTTTACTTTATTTATCAATTTGAAAGTTAACACAATATAACTTCAATATTAGACACAAATCAATTTTGCAAACATTATTGGTCGGACAAAGCAAGAATCACTTGTTAACAGTATTAAAATAGGCTAACATTATATTTCGTCCTATACCAATTTCTATATAAATCAAGTCAAACTTGAGAGAGCTGCATGGAAAATAGAAATTTAAGGGAGAATATATTTACCACAATTTACTAACAGGGCAATATTGACTGGGTATTCCTTTCTTTTTTACTTCAGTTATGACAGTGGGGATGAGGTGGTTAATTTACGTTGTTCTATGAAATTTTTCAAATGGTCGGGCAAAAAGAAAATAAAAATCTCGTCTTGCTTTGAGATTAAACATTTGCATGGAAACCTTAAAACAAATTTATAACCCAGAGCAATGACTTCTGTTCGGAAAGCCAAAAGGCTTTCCGCCTTTGTTGAGTTGTTGCAGCTAAATCAGGAAAGATTTTCATTTCCTTGCCAAGGTAATTGATTGGGAATTTAGAAAAGTATTTTTTCATAATTAGATTTACATCTTCAATAGATGAAAAAGTTGCCATTAGTGTTCCCCTATCAATTATCTGAGCCGTGGAATTTTCTAAAAAATTAGTAAGATCTCCTTGAAACATTTGATCTTCTAAAGGAATTGGATTACTAGATTTAGGTAAAAAATAACAATTAGTAATCACTGGAGAATTCTCTAATACAAACCCCAAAGCCTCTATCAGAAATTTTTTAAGGGATTTCCAGGAGTTTTTAAACCTGTGAGACCCTATCTTCCCATTCCGATTTGCAGAGACCTTCAGCAGCCCTTCAGGTTTATGGTACTATGAGGGCATATTCCTCTTCTAGGGCTCCCATTTGGGGCAGAAATGGCTCCTCGCACATTTTTGTAAGGTAATAGCAACTGCTATGCACAGGGAAGGTTTCCTGGTGCATCCTTATTTGGACAGTGGCCTAATTCAAGCACATTCAAAGGAAGATGGCCAGCGATCTGTCCAAAGGGTGCTTCTTTAGCTGCAGACCTGAGGAGAGGGGTGATAGACATGGCCAAGAGCAAGCTAGTTCTGTCACAGAGCTTGGAACGTCTCAGGGCTTGTTTCGTAACCAGCATGGGCAAGGTGGCAGATCTGGAGGAGCTGAGGCAGGCAGAGAGGGGTATATAAAGGAGATCTTCAGGGATATAATAGAGCGGTCCCAAATTCAGTCAAGCATCACTTGTGCTGCTTTGGAGGAGCAAGGTCACTTGTCAGGAGACCATCACCTTGGTGTGGCAGGATGTGACCCTGTAGCTAGAACCTGCCCTCCAGGTAATGCCTTATCCTTTTGCACTGAGGATGTCTCTCCAGGGCCTTATACCCAGGATGGAAGGTTTAGTACAGCCATTATAGTGGGTGATTCTATCATTAGAAATATATATAGCTGAGTGACTGGTGGGCATAACGATTTCTTGGTAACTTGCCTGCCTGATGCGATGGTAGTGGATCTCATGTGCCACCTAGATAAGATTTTAGTGTTCTGGGGAGGAGCCGACTGTCATTGTACATTGCTAAACATATACTCTAGGTAGTCATATGTTTTTGAAACAAGACCAACATGGGTTTAGCCAAGGAAAATCTTGCCTCACTATTTTACATTTTTTGAAGGTGTGAAAAAACATGCGGCTAAAGGTGTGAGCCATACAATATGGTGTATCTGGACTTTCATGATACCTCATGAGAGACACTTGAGGAAATTAAAAAGTCAACGGATATGATGCAATTTTCTATTGTGGATTGAGAATTGATTTAAAAAAAACGGAGAATAAGAGTAAATGTTCAATTTTCTCATTGGTGAAAAGTGACTAGCGGAGTACCCCAGGGATCTGTGCTAGGACCAGTGCTGTGTAACATATTTATAAATGATCTAGAAATGGGAATGAGTGAGATGGTCAGATTTGCTAATGACATAAAATTATTGAAAGTTTTTAAATCACAAGAGGACTGACAAATTTCAAGGGGACCTTGTGAGACTGGGCATCCAAATGTCAGATGGCATCTAATGTGGACAAGTGCAAAGTGATGCACATACAGAAGAGGAACCTAAATTATAGCTACACAATGCAAGGTTCCACATAGGCAGTCCCCACCTAAGGAAAAGATCTAGGTATCATTGTGGATAATATGTTGAAATCCTCTGCTCAGTGTGTGGCTGCATCCAAGAAAGCAAATAGAATGCTAGGACATATTAGGAAAGAAATGGAGAATAAAACAGGGAATATCTTAATGCTTCTGTATCGATCCATGGTTTGACTGCACCTCGAGTACTATGTGCAGTTCTGGTAACCACATCTCAAAAAAGATAGAATTAGAAAAGGTACAGAGAAGGGCAACCAAAATGATAAAGGGGATGGAATGATTCCCCTATGAGAAAATGCTAAAGAGGTTAGGACGGTTCAGCTTGGAGAAGAGATGACTGAGGGGAGATATGATAGAGGTCTATAAAATGTGTATAGGAACAGGTAAACACAAATCTGTTAAGAACATAAGAAACCCTCTTCAGTAAGTTTGCCAGTCTGTTTTGGAAGACACTTCATCCCCTTTTCAATAGGTGGTGCCATATCTGTTCAGCAGTCCTTGGAATGTTATCTCATGTTCCAGGAAGCCTAAATGCTCTCATAGATAACTGTTCAACCATTCATTCACCTCCAGAACGCAAGCTTCTCTTCCTTGGGCTTTATAACTGAAGAGTTGATTGCGGCAGAACAAGAGGGGAGCTTGTTATCTCTTGCCCCTGTCTTCATTGTAATACCATTTGAAGGAGGGTAGCTTATGGGAATCACTCAACCTTAGGAAGGAGGAATTGATAGTATCGGGGCTCAGAAGCCCCTGCCTTTATCCTGGAGTTCAGAAGGTGATGGGGCACGGCAGCCTCTTGATCCTTTGATCCCAAAGGAGATCAGCAAAGTGATGTCAGGGCACAAAGGGCCCTGTCTTGTTCCTGGGGTGTTATCCTGGGGCCACTGAACCCAAGTTGATGCTTTCATTTCTCGAGAAGGAGGTATTATGTTGGGGTCATCAGTAGTCTATTGGGGATTTTCTGAGGGGAAGAATATGTTGGGTCGCCAAGTCCCTTGCTACTTGTTCCTGAAGTTGAATTAATTAGTCTTTTCATTTAGTGCATAGCATCTCATTTTTTGAGCATGCTTAGCTATTGTGCATAGGCCTCCAGAATAGCAGAAAAACTGAAGACTGTAAAAAGGTATCCCAGAATGTTTTTTTTCTGGATTGATGTCTTATGTTCTTAGTAGATACTTTAATCAGCATATGCCAAAATTAATAAGTGTAACTATATATGCGTTATAACTTATAACTTGTTCATTGTATGAAGTTGTTACTCTGTAAACCGGGGTGAAGGCACTCAGCCACACTTCGGTATAAAAAAGAATATAAATAAATAAATAAATATATACTTTCCAGAAATATTGTATTTTGATGATTTTGTAAGCTGATGATAAATTGATTCCTCATTTTCATTGCTCTCTATCTGCTGTTGCCCCATCTCTATTTCTATTTAGAAAAAAAAAGCATAAGGAGTACCATGTCTGTTCTAGCTGGGTTTTTTATTTATTTATTTTGCACTTTTATATATGGACACCCAGTAATAGCTGGCTGGAATGGTGGTCTGACACACAGTTTCACCAACCAATGAGCTTTGAACTTGTTGCGAGGCAGCTTCAAAGCCCAGCTTTCTTCTTCCAGCTTTTAAAATAGGCCTGGCTTTAGGCATAGGCAACATAGGCAATTACCTAGTGCAACAAATTTTCTGCTTGCTATAGTGCTGGCACAGCTTCAAAGGGGCACCCATCACCATGGCACACTGTCCATGGGCACTATAATCCTAAATCTGGCCCTGCTTTCAAATCATCTTATACAGTATCGTCTAACAAAAACACACAGACCCACATGCACACGCACACCCATGCGTTAAATGAGTAATTCTGCTAGTAAATTATACATAGAGAATGTAAAAATGTTTTCTGTGAACAGTAAGAAATTGTATATCATTAACAATTTGAATATATGTTAAATATACAAAGGTACCTTCATTTTCATTTTTTTTAATTTTTCATGGGAATTTCAATGTTATAAAAATTTGTGAAAAAATGACTTTTCCACTGATTTTTCTGTTTTTTATAACAGCCAATACAGATCCCAATACAGATCCCTGAGGCACTCCCTGTCCACTGAGAAAATTGTCCATTTAATCCTACTCTGTTTCCTGTCTTTTAGCCAGTTTGCAATCCACGAAAGGACATGGCCACCTATCCCACTCACTTTTTTGTTATAACATTGAAATTTCAGGGAAAAATAAATAAATAAAAAAACTGAAAAGAAAGATCCCTAAATATGCATAATTCTCATTCAGCATCAGCAATATATAACAATTGTTTATAGTCAGTTTCCTCATTAATAAAAAGTGATTGGTCTGAGGTTGTCTATCTTTTTATTCTGTTTACAGTAATTTCATCCATGTTCAGTAGGCTAATATAGTCCCTGAACAAACATTTTGTTGTAGTTGATTTATGAACTTCCTGCACAAATTTGATTTCTTAATAATCTTCACATGCTCGAAGAATAGAGCAGCTTTCAGTGCATGAATTATATATTCCTTATCATCCCTACCAGACTAATCCAGATTGCATAGGTTTTTCTCCCCTACCAGCAGATGGAGACAGAGAATGAAAGCTTTGCTGGAAACAGCCTTCTTAAAGAACTGTGCCACCTGCAGCTTGTCAGTATTTCTTTGTCTCCAGCAGATGGTGGAGGTGCCAAACCTAGTCAGTGGTTTTGGTTGGATGGACTCCCTGAGATGGTGCTGTGGATTTCCAATCGACTCTGTCTAGTTGAGAAAGGGTTTGCTGGGGGGGAGTTGGTCACCATTGATTAGCTGGACCCTTAATGTAGATAAGTGCAAGGTAATGCATATAGGGAAAAATAACCCATGCTATAATTACACAATGTTGGGTTCCATATTAGGTACTACAACCCAAGATAGAGATCTAGGCGTCATAGTGAATAACATTGAAATTGTCGGTTCAGTGTGCTGCGGCAGTCAAAAAAGCAAACAGAATGTTGGGAATTATTAGAAAGGGAATGGTGAATAAAACGGAAAATGTCATAATGCCTCTGTATCGCTCCATGGTGAGACCGCACCTTGAATACTGTGTAAAATTCTGGTCGCCGCATCTCAAAAAAGATATAATTGCGATGGAGAAGGTACAGAGAAGGGCTACCAAAATGATAAGGGGGAATGGAACAGCTCCCCTATGAGGAAAGATTAAAGAGGTTAGGACTTTTCAGCTTGGAGAAGAGACGGCTGAGGGGGGATATGATAGAGATGTTTAAAATTATGAGAGGTCTAGAACGGGTAGATGTGAATCGGCTATTTACTCTTTTGGATAGTAGAAAGACTAGGGGGCACTCCATGAAGTTAGCATGGGATACATTTAAAACTAATTGGAGAAAGTTCTTTTTTACTCAACGCACAATTAAACTCTGGAATTTGTTGCCAGAGGATGTGGTTAGTGCAGTTAGTGTAGCTGTGTTTAAAAAAGGATTGGATAAGTTCTTGGAGGTGAAGTCCATTACCTGCTATTAATTAAGTTGACTTAGAAAATAGCCACTGCTATTAATTGCATCAGTAGCATGGGATCTTCTTAGTGTTTGGGTAATTGCCAGGTTCTTATGGCCTGGATTGGCCATAAGAAACGGGATGCTGGGCTTGATGGACCCTTGGTCTGACTCAGTATGGCATTTTCTTATGTTCTTATGATTATGGGACAACCAGGTACTTATAGTTTTGAGATATAATTGAGTTAAAGAAAGAGTGTTAGACCAAGAGGTGGAGTAAGGGATGATGAATTGTATGTCATCTGCATAAATTTTAAAGATAACATCTAAACCATCTAGGAGATGACAAAGGGGGGGAAGATAAATATTGAAAAGAATGACCGATAAAGAAGAGCCTTGGGGAACGCTGGTGTTGGTAAAGTATCAAAAAGAACTGAAGTTACCAAGATTGATTTTTTTGAGAACGGTTAAATAAAAAAAATTTGAACCATTGAAGGGCTGTATCAGTGATTCTGATGCGTTGCAAGTTATAGGTGAGTATATCGTGATTTATGGTATTTGAAGGCCGCGGAGATGTCTAAAAATACTGCTATATAATCTATATTGGAGTTGAAGCCACGAATGATAGCGTCAAATGATGGTGAAAGAAGGGTCTCTGTACTATGTCCCTTGCAAAATCCATGTTGGCTTGGATGTAGCAAATTGATTTCATCAAGGTATTCAGAGATTTGATGGTGGACCACATATTAATGACTATTGTAGTGTTGATTGTTTTGTGAAATTGATGTTTTATGTAATTTTATTGTACATCATTTTGGGAGATTTTTAATCTGTAAAGCATTTAACAAATGAAGATAAATTTGTTCAGAGTACATGTGGTGGCTTTGTCTGGTTTAGAAAATAGGTTTGGAACTATTCCTTGGCAGCCCATCCTGATGTAGTTAGGTTTCTAACAGGATACAGCTGCTACACTCAGGATAGGAAGTTGGTCCCAAGTTGCACACTCAGCCTGGTGGTGTTGATCTCAAGAAGGAGTCAGTGAAGCATTTACCTTGAAGGCAGTGTTTATAATGGCATTTGGCTTAACAAGATGGGTTGTCAAAGTTAAAAGATTTGTTCTGCAGGGATCCCTTTTTGAGGATTTTGGAGGCAGGATTGTCTAATTGCACGGTACCCTCATTCTTACCAAAATTGGTGTCTGTTTTCATTTAGAGCAGTCTGTGGCACTGTTGCTCTTCAAGAGGTCAAGGTTTAGGGGATAGTTCTTCAGATCTGCACATTCTGGATGTGCGCAAGGCACTGGTGTAAAGTACTTGAATATAGCAGTTGTATTGCACAGGTCATAGCCAAGATGAGAAGGTGTTTAAGGCAGTGGTTGCTAGAATGTTTTTTGGGGGCCATTAGATCAGTATATGGCACATTCCACTTTGACTCAGCCTTTTAGGAAGAATATCATTTTGTTTTATTTCTGGAAATTTATGAGGCTTTTTGGATGTCTATGCTTGCTTTTTTTTAGGCATTAATGTCTGGATGAACAGACTTGGGGCGCAGCTTCATTTGTGTTATGTGTCTTGAGGGGGAGGACTCAGGATCCCTTCCAGTGTAGAGGTGATTTGGATATATCCCATGCATCTGGACTGGTATGGTAGGGATGATAAGGAAGATAAAATTAGGCTACTTACCTGCTAATTTTCTTTCCTTGCATGCTACCAGACAAGTCCAGTATCCCCCCTGTTTTTGATCTGTAGCCTGCTGATCTGTGTCTGTACACCAGTAGAGAATGTATTGGATTTTAAATGGTTTAATTGTTCACAGAGGTTTGTTATATTCTGTCCTTCCCCTACTTGCAGGGGGAAATTGCTTTGAGAAGGAAGTACTGAAAGGCTGCAGATAGCACAGTTCCTTAAGTAGGTTTCTTCCTACAAAGCTTTCATTCTCTTTCTCTATCCATTGGTAGGGGCCGATGCATCTGGATTGGTCTGCTAGAACTCAAGGAAAGAAAGTTAGTAGTTAAGTAACCTAATTTTACCTTATTATATTGAATTGTTTTAATTTTTGTATTAATTTTTGGTAATGGTGACTACAGAAAATAAATAGCCAGCTAGGATGAACTCATGGATTCCTCCACGGAAGCATTCAGCAAAACTCACACTGGGGTTATTTTTTTTTTTTTTTTTTTTTTTTTTTTTACACTGCCTTGATATTTATTTTCTATATAAATTCAATGCCTTATGAAGCTGAAATTTTAATATAACTATACTTGAGGTGAAACTCTTTTTATATTTTTAGTGTATTGTTTTTCTAAAGGTCATTCAGAGTTGCCTGTTTGGAGTTACTTGTTAAATCTAAAAGCAACTGTTTAACCAGTAACCTTTAATTACAGAGTTCTAAAATAGCAGTTGTGCTTTGATGTGCCAGATGAGTATACAGAAAGAGAAGTGCTCTCCTATAGGACTATGGGATTTGGGCAACGACACAGCAACCTGCCAGTTTTGTTGAACCTTTAAATAAGTTGTCTTACACAAAAAAGAGCATGTTTCAAAGTAGAGGAACCAAACAATAAACACATCAACATAAATAGGGAAGATAATTTTCAAAGATTTTTCAGCAGATAAACAGCTCTTTACCTGTCAGAAAAACCCTGCTGAAAATTGTCTCCCCTCTTTCTCCTAGGACAAGCAGGATGGTAGTCCTCACTCATGGGTGACATCAGATGGAGCCCAGCATGGAAAGCTTCGGTCAAAGTTTCTAGAAATTTTGGCTAGCACAACGAACATGCCCATCATGCCACTATCCCTGCATCCACACATGGTCTCTCTCAAGTCCTTTCTTTTCCGTGGAGCTGTTGTCTCGCGGAGATGGAGCTCGTGCTTTTTTTTTTTTTTTTTTTTTAAAGTGAGTTTTATTCACAATTTTTGCATGCTTTTTCTTGCGCTGGGTCTCTCTCTGGTTCCCATCTGTTTCTTCTCAGTCAGTGAGCTTTTCGCTTCTCCCATCTCTGCCAGTCGTTGTGCCTTTGTGGTCTCTGTGCACCTCAAGGCTGCCTTGGGCTTTCGCTGATGTCGCCAGTGCCCCCGGACTGTGTCCCTAACAGATCCACATGAAGTATGTATCCTTTGCCTAGGGGCATCACACGATGTCTGCAGCTGCGAATTGTGTGCTCAAATGACCCCGAAGGGCTGTCTGGCCAGGCTGGACAAAATGGAGAAAGTATTTGATTCTGGCAAGTCCAAGCCCTCTACTACAGCGTCGACGCCCAAGGGGAACCAATCGCCTTCGATCCCTCAGTTACCACCCTCCCCTGAAGCTCTCAAGGCAGGGGGCTCTGGGCATTGGCTGGTCTCGATCTTCTCAAAATCCCGGACTTCAGGATTGTCATCCTTTGCAGGCCTTGCATCCTCATCCTCAGCACCATGGGAGATCCCGCAAACATAGACACTAGTCACCGTCTGCGCGCGGAATTAGGCACGTGAGGACTATGGCACTTGTTGCCCTGCCGCCTAAGCAGCCTCGACAGGAGGATGCCCCATCCTTCCTTGATGTCAGGAGTCCAAGGCCGGACATCAACCCTCCTTGGGGGCTCCAAGGAGGAGTCTGGCCCAACCCTCCCCTCTCAGCCTGCACTTTCATCAGCGGCGGACGAGGCAGAGCTGGAATGTTGGGTGGATCGTGCTCTATGCGATCCAGACCCAGTGCCCCCGCCACAGATACTGGTGCCTTCCCCGATTCCGATGCCTTCGCTGATGCCTTTGAGGCCGGTGCCTGTGCTGATGCTGACTGCGATGACCGAGCTGGAACCGTTGTTGGACCACCTCAATGTCCTCCTCTGTGCCTTCTCAGCACAGTTGATGCCAGTACCTTGCAATCCCTCTGTGACCTGCCGGGCACTGAAACACAAGGCGTCCATGTGGGGGATTCCTTGGGGGATGATGGACCGTCTGTGCCCTCTGCACCTCAAGGTCCCTCGGCACCATGTCTGGCGCTCCCCAGGCCTCCTGATGCCTGGGGAGCTCCACAACCCTCCTCTCCTGGTGGAGCCTGGGATGCCTGGGGAGCTCCACAACCCTCCTGATGTCTGGGGCTCCACAACCCTCCTCTCCAGGTGGTCTCGAAGAGCCTAAGGGCCCTTATGACCTCTGGGGACAGGATACCTCCGATGCTTCGTCAATAGACTCCCATAACCTTCCATTGGATCCTTCAGAGGAACACCGGCATTCTACACCGGAGGACTTGACCTTCGCTGGGTTCATCCGCATGATGGCTGAGGCTATTTCCTTCCAGCTCATGTCAGAAGAGGATGCCCACCATAAAATGCTTGAGATCCTCCAGTTCATCAACACCCCAAAGGAGGTCATGGAGGTGCTGGTGCATGAGATTTTCCGGAAGCTGCTCATCTGGCTCTGGGAACACACCCTCTCTCCATCACCCTGGTTAACTGGAAGGCCGATGGACTGTATGTCGTGCAACAGGCTCTGGACTTCGAAAAGCACCAGCTTTCCCCACTGGCCGGTGGTGGTTGAGTCAGCGCTCAAGATGGTGAAGCGATCAAAAACCCATGCAACAGCCCCTCTGGGCAAGGACAACCGAGCATGGGATGCCATGGGTAGGAGGGTGTATCAGGCCTCCATGTTGGTGGCCCGCATTGCCTCCTACCTACTATACATAACCCAATATACCCACAACCTCTGGAAACAAGTCCAGGAGGTGGCAGACGGCCTGGTACAGCAGCCTCAGGAGGCCCTTATGGTGCTCATCCAGCAGGGCCTGGAATGTGGTAAGCATGAGATGCGTACTACCTGTGACATCTTTGAGATGGCGAGGCATGTAGCAGCGACTGGTATTTTGGCCTGCTGTTTGGCCTGGCTTCAGGCCTTGGACCTTCTTCCTGAGGTTGAAGACCGGCTGGCCTTGCACCGGCGATAATCTTTTCGGCGACAAGGTCAAGGAGGCAGTCACACAAATGAAAGGACCACCATGAGACCCTTCAACATTTGTCCACCGGCGCCTTGGCTTTACTAGCCTCTTCCAAAAGGTCATCCCAGACAAGGCCGAGGAGGCCTTACTAAAGGCCAAGGAAGTATTTCCCACTGGCCCCCCACTCCAGACCGCAGCAGGTGAGTGCCAGGGGTAGATCCCGGCAACAGCAGGGCCCCTGCCCACAGCCAGCCCCCCAGACTAGCCCCGCTCTGGGGTTTTGACTGGCAGAGAGGGCACCTATGCCAGTCCCTTCTTTCAGTGCCCTGGGACCTGCCAGTCGGGGGCTAGCTCAGCTTCTTCGTGGACCGATGGCCAGCCGTGACATTAGATTGGTGGGTTCTGTCCGTCATCTGGCGTGGCTATGGGCTGAATTTTGTGGAGACTCCACCAGATTTTCCCCCGAGCCCGCAGTGGGGTGTAGTCTTGTATCCAGACCTGCTTCAAGAGAAGATTTTGGCCCTTCTAATAGCCAGAGTGGTGGAACCTATTCCTCAAGGGCAGCAGGGTCAGGGGTTTTACTCCCGTTACTTCCCAATTATTTATTTATTTATTCATTCATTTTATATACAGTCATTCGGTTCAGCCATCATAACGGTTTACAAAGAAAACAGGAGGCCTCCGTCCCATTCTGGATTTGCAGGCCTTGAATAGATTTCTAAAAAAAGAAAAGTTCAAGATGGTATCCTTGGGCACCATAATTCCCCTGTTAAGCCAGGGGGACTGCCTTTGCTCCCTCGACCTAAAGGACGCGTACGCCCACATTGTGATCCTCCCAAGTCACAGGCAGTACCTTCGCTTTGTGGTTGAGCTCCAGCATTTTCAGTATCACATGCTTCCGTTTAGCCTCGCCTCTGTGCCGCGAGTTTTCACAAAATGCCTAGCCGTGGTGGGGACTTATCTGCACCAGCTAGGGGTCCAGGTGTTTCTATATCTGAGCAACTGCTCAGAGCGTCACACGGGCCGGAGCATTGCGGGTGCTTCACAGTACCATTCAGGTTCTGGAGCACCTTGGGTTTTTAGCCAACATCCCAAAGTCAAATCTCCTACCTTCATCGAGGCTGGATTTCATCGGAGTCGTACTGGATGCGACACAGGCAAAGGCCTTCCTGTTGCATGACGGGGCACGTGCCCTGGCTTCTCTGGCAGGGGAGATTCAACAGAGTCAGCTAGTTTTGTGGGGCGGTTTATGCATGGGCTGCTTCAGCTGAGGTCTCCCCTTCGAGCCCCAGCGGTTTCTTAGGATCTGAACGAGGTGCTGGCCCAACTGATGAAGCCTCCGTTTGAGCCACTACATTCGTGCGTGCTCAAGCTTTTGATGTGGAAAGACGTCTTGATAGCAGTCACGTCAGCACGCAGGGTCAGTGAGTTGCACGCCTTGGTGACTTATCCACCCTACAGGAGGTTCTTCCATGACAGGGTGGTTCTGCCTACACACCCTATCGAAGGTGGTCACGGATTTCCATCTGAACCAATCTGTAGTCCTACCTTCTTACCCCAGCCTCATATCAGTCCAGGAGAGAGGGCATTTCACATGCTGGATTGTAAGAGGGCCTTGGCTTTCTACCTGGACCGTATGGCGGGCCACAGGCTGTCTACCCAGCTGTTTGTCTCATTTGACCCCAACAAGCTGAGTAGGGCTGTTACTAAGCAGACTCTTTTCACCTGGCTAGCGGACTGTATCTCCTTCTGCTGTGACCAGGCAGGACTGCAACCGGAGGGCCACACCAATGGCGCACTTTGTACAGGCCGTGGCGGCGTCTGTGGCCCGCCTGCATGCTTTCTGATGGGAGAGATCTGCAAGGCTGCAACATGGAGTTCTCGCCACACTTTCGCTGCACACTATTATTTGGACAGGGATGGCCGGTGAGATAGCAGATTCGGCCAATCTGTCCTCAGAAACCTCTTTCAGCTGTGAACCCAACTCTTCCAACCATAGGCCCCTGTTTTTAGTTCAGGCTGTCCTAGCTGTTACCAACAGCACTTCTGTTGGTCCCGCTGGGTTGGGGTCCAGCCTGTAGCTAGGGATTCACCCAAGTGTGAGGACTACCATCCTGCTTGTCCTAGGAGAAAGCAAAGTTGCTTACCTGTAACAGGTGTTCTTCTAGGACAGCAGGATGTTAGTCCTCATGAAACCCACCTGCTACCCCACGAAGTTGGATTCTCCTGGTTTATTCTTTTATTTCCTCGTATCTACGTACACGAATGGAGAGAAACCCCGCGTGGACACAGGTATGCTGGGCATGCTCAGTGTGCCAGCCAAAGTTTCTAGAAACTTTGACAGAAGTTTTCCATGCTGGGCTCCATCTGATGATGTCACCCATATGTAAGAACTAACATCCTGCTGTCCTAGGAGGACAACTGTTACTTTCCCCACTGTGGTTTTAAAGTACCAGCTCTGTTCAGTGTGGGTGCTTTTACTCTTATGTGGAGATAGGTCAATGGAGAGAGAGTCCGCACAGGGCTTGATTTTGAAAGCTCCGTGCAGGTTTTTCATGGTACATTATGCATCTAATTCAAAGAAGGTGTAAATGTACATGGTTGCATTGCCCCCCTCCTCAGGATCTGCTGAATTTTCAAAGGGAAACCCCATGTAGACAGGATGTATAAAAACTGCCCCAAAAGTCTTGCTCATGCTGGCTAATTCAGAAGCAGTTATTCCTCATTGCTCAAGGCCACACTAAGCACATTATTGGCCAGGTAGGTGAAAGCAACTTAGCTGAACAAAAGCAATTAGAACCAAGTTTCATAAGCTAGCAAATCTGGAAGAGGGCTCCCTTCTTCAGCTATGAGCATCCATTCTGTGCCAGCAGCAGAGCATTCATTGATATCAGCATGTCCCTCACTTTCATATGGTTAGGATTTGTTGACATCTCTCCTCTGCTACTGAAGCAATAATACTAAATAGCTGCTGAAAGCCAAAGCAGGGAGCCCTCTGTAAAGCTAAGGAGCTGCTTGAATCTAAAATATTATTCTAGCCAGATGGCTTCTTTAACATGGATGGACAGCAGTTCATCTTTATTTTTGGCCATTAGTTTTCCCTTGTAAGAACTATTTGCTGAATAGGATATAGGAAAGAAATGTCCATGAGTCATTTCATGATCTACCCATGCCCTTTAGTGAAACTGTTCTTGTCCAGCAGGATTTTGTATATTGAACACTGTTTATTATTTTAGCCGATATGTAAAAACTTCTACTGAAAGTGAAGAGACTGAAGGAAACTTACAGAGCTGTAGAGACAGTGGTATCAATGGAGATGTCGCTGGCCCAAACGGAATACATGAAGAAGGATCCCCAAGTAAGATTTGATTTTATAATGAATGAATTACAAAA
Source organism: Rhinatrema bivittatum (assembly GCF_901001135.1). NCBI lineage: Eukaryota > Metazoa > Chordata > Amphibia > Gymnophiona > Rhinatrematidae > Rhinatrema > Rhinatrema bivittatum. The sequence goes on from NC_042623.1 coordinate 119,871,387, forward strand.
TCACCTTTATTGCTCCAAATGCAAACCCACTAACTCTTTTTTAATGTTCCTGTTAAATTGCTGTATAATAGTTTTGCTAAATTTTGATTTTTTTTTCATGGTTATAGAGCTCTCCCTCTCTTTTTTGCCTCTATGTGCGTAGCCAGCATCTCGACTAGTGACTTGAGTAGTGTCACTCACTAATGCTTTCAATACAGCATAAATCACCAGGGGAATAACTGTCTGTGGATGCTGTCTTTTCTGTGAGCAGAGATGATATAAAGAACGGTAACTGATATTATTTAAGTCTGTGCCACTGAAACAGGATTCAGGAAGGGCATGAAATAGGTATGTCTATTCTAAAAAAAATTATAGGGGGCATTTAGCTTCATGTCTTATTCCTCATGTTTTCTTTAAGCTTTTAATAGGATGTTCAAAAACTAATTTACTTGCTAAGAGAAGAAGGAAAACTAATGCTGAAATGCCACCCCTCACTGTCTCCCCCCAAGTGGATTGCACTTAAAAAGAGATCAGAAGCCATGGTGTGATGTAGGGTCGAGAACTGGACCTAGAGATGAATAGGCATATGGCGGAAACAAGAAGGCAGACAAGGCATCGAAAGTGTCATGGGTCTGGAGAAGACCTACGATAGTGGCCTTTTAGCGCAGCTGCTGTAAGTCTGGCATGTAAGGGTCCATGTAAGCCATGAGAAGATGAGTTGTGCTATTGGGAAGAAGCGAATATCTTGCTTTTGCTGGAGGGCCCAGACACACATTTTTTACATTTACACTTATATACTGCCCTTTTCCTAAAAAGGAACCCTGAGCAGTTGACAACATAAAGATGGTGATCTATTGATAGTGCTGCTGGTGACAGATATTTTGATAGGAGTGACAAGTGGCAATTAGAAGCCATTGAAGCAGGAATCTGCAGCAGACAACTAGAAAGAAGCTGACCCTCTGAACCCCCAATAAGATGGTCGGGTTATAAAGCAGTGAATTCTAGATGGGCAAATGAAGCTGATGAGGAAGATGTACCATGATCCAGAAACTGAAAGATGAATGAGTGCTGATACGGTAATGGCTTTTGATTCAAGCATATGTTGAGAACCCAGAGCATGACTGAATTGAGCATGGAGTTAGTATGAACAGAAATATCTAAAACTGAGGCTTGAGGCCATATGAAGGAAAAAGAATCAGGATATTTTGCCACAAGTGCCTCCTGTTAATGACACTGAGCTGCTGAGAAATCCATGTGTGTTTGGGATATTTTTTTTTATCATGACTCTTTCTAGGATTGGAAGACATAAATCACTCTAATTACTTCATCTTTTCTTCAATTGGCTACAGTGTACGGGGTCAAATCCAAGTTGTTCAGTATAAGCAAACTTCAATAGAGCTTCCAAAGTGTGTCAAATCATCACTCATTATGATGGGCAGGTCAGTGACAGATACACAAAGTGGCTATACAAGCTTCTGATCTAACAGTTACCAAGTCAAATATTTCTGAGCAGGTGAGAGAGATCAAGCTGTGAAGGATGGGCATTACTAAAAAAGTGAGCCACCTTCAGTCTGAAGTTAAAGCCCTAGATGACCGGATAACACAAAAAATGAAATCAGTATAGGAGAGCAGATGCACTCTGGTTTATTTCCAAAAGCAGATGAAGACATGGCTCAGTGTCTGGCAGCAGGCAAAAAAGCAAACAGAATGGTAGGAATGATTAGGAAAGAATTGAAGAATAAAACAGTGTCATAATACTTCTAAATTGCTCCATGGTATGACCGTACCTATAGTACTGTATGCATTTATGTTCACTACATCTCAAAAAAGATATAGCAGAAAAGATTCAGAGAAGAGCAACCAAAATGATAGAGAATGGAACAACTCCGAAGAGTTTAGGGCTCTTCAGCTTGGAGAAGAGATAGCTGAGGAGAGGTATAATAGAGGTCTATAAAATCAGGAGTGGAATGGAACGGGTAAATACAAATCAGTTTACTCTTTCAAAAAGTACAAAGATACAAAACATGCCATGAAGTTACTAAGCACGTTTTAAAACAAATCAGAGAAAATGTTTTTTCACTCGATGCAGGGTAAAGCTCTAGAATTCCTTGCCAGAGGATCTGGTAAATGGATGGCATAGCTGGGTTTAAAAAAGGTTTGGACAAATTCCAGGAGGAAAAGCCCAAAAATCATTATTAATCAGGTAGACTTGGGGAAAGCCACTGCTTAACCCTGGACGTTAGCAGCATGAGATCTGTTTGGGATCCTGCCAGATACTTGTGACTTGGATTACCCACTGTTGGGAACAGGATACTGACCTTGATGGACCCTTGTCTAACCCAATATAGGAGCTCTTATGTTTGAAATAATAGGATAAGCATGATGATGTGCAAAACTGACAGAAGCACTTAAATATCAGAATAATAGGAATCTGAGAAAAAAAAACCATTTCAAATTGTTAGACATCTTCAATTTTAGTACCTCAGAGAGTAAGAGCAAAGACATGAAGGTGGAAGGAGTCCTCAGAGTACTTAAGAGCTATGACCCTACAGGTGTTAAGAACTGACCTATTGCTTCTTTTCACTATTTTTTGGATAAACAGATTGGGGTGAACATTGTAAGACATTATTGGAACCTGTCAAATGTCGCACTGTATTATTTCTTATTTTATCAGGTCTCAATTATTGTAATTCGTTGTTTTCTGGCTTGCCTAACTCGATATTACGTCCGTTACAGATTATACAAATCTCTGCTGCTCACTTACTTGGTGGGACACCAATTCGGGATCATATAACACCTGTGATTAAATCATTACATTGGCTTTCTGTGCAGTACTGCATTCAACACAAAACTGCTGTAATTATTCACAATCTTCATAATATCACTTCACCATGGTTACAGTCTAGTCTATGTATTTTTGCTCTGCCCGAACTCGTCATTCCTCTAGCCAATTCCTCTTAAACATTCCCTCTCCAAACGTTGCTGTCTCTCAACTAGGGATCGTTCCTGTTCTATCTTTAGACCAACCTTCTGGAATTATCTTCTGAATAACATTTGGCTAACTAAAAACCCAAAGCTGTTTAAAAATACTGCTAAAGATGCATCTCTTTCAGCAAGCATTTTCTGATGTTCGGTTAACTGATGTAACACCTCTTTTTATGCACCTCCATATTGAAATTTATAAACTGGTAGGATGTCTATTTATCATCTATTGTAGACAGCAATTGTGGTTTTTTTATTGTATTGTTGGTTTTAATTATTGTGTTTTTTTGTACCCTGACCCAAACTATTAGGAGGGGCGGGTATTAAATACTTTTAAGTAAATAAATAAAAAAGGGGAAAATAAATGGATTTAAATTGAAAGGAAATAATTTTTACTGACCTGTCTCAGTAGACATTGCAGAAAGAAAAATGTATTATCCTCATCCACAGATCTTATGGGATAGAGATGCCTGTTATAGATGGGGTTTTTCTTTTGCACTAATATGCAGATATGAATGTTAAACATCATGTGACAGAGTTGGAAAAATGTTTAGAACTGGTAAATCAACTTTGAAACAAAATGGCCTCAATAAGAATACGATGTTGAGTTCTAGAGGCCATATCCCAGGACAGGTAGAGAAGGGTGGTCCAAAGCAGAGTGGGGTCTACACTAAAATGATGTGGGATCTGCAGCCTAGAGCCAAATGATATGAAACTTAAGAAGGTAAAAATATATATTCTAGAGGAGAGGTAAAGAGGGAGAATGGATATGATAGAGAGATTTAAATACCTGGAAGACAATAATGCACAGTAAGCAAAGCATTTTCGTTAGAAAGGAAGTTGCAAAACTAAGGGTCTTGATTAAAGTTGCAAGGGGGGGAGAGTCAGGAATAGGACCAGGAAATATTTTTTCACAGAAAGAATGGTGGATTCCTGGAATACCCTCCAGAGATGATGCAGGAGACGAAAATGATAACAGATATTTAAAAACATGGAATAAATACAGAGAATCCCTGGTGTAAGAAGATAGTGGTAAAGCACTCAGGTATCATACATAGAGCAGTGTAAACAGCAGTGGTATGATAGAATTAGGCCTGCAAGAAAAATTGGCTCAAACTCTGGTATAAAAAAGAAGGATGTAAAGATATTATGGGCTGGGGCATATATGGAATAATAAGTCTGTACAGTAAAGATGTCCTACATGTGTTTGTAGCAGGAAAAGGGATCCAAAGTTAAAAACTTAGAACATGTCAAGCATTTAAACTATAGGATAGGACTGGCAGAAGGAAATCAATGGAATTAGAAAGTCACCCCCATCATATACAGGTAAAGGAAATGGGTGGAGAAAAAAATAAAATTAGTCTACTCAAGCAATAAAGAAGAAAATGTGCCCAGGAAGAGCTGCAAGCCAAGGGATAAAAACTAGAAAGCCATGTGCACATATGCCTGAAGTCTAAACAGCAAAGTTCCAGATCTACAGGTCCTAATGTGGAGGCAGACTAGAATATTGTTGCCATTACAGAAACATGGTTTTATGAGTCTCATTAATTGGATACAGTCATCCCAGGCTATAATCTGTTGTGGAAGGATAGAGAAGACAGAAAAAGGGGAGTAGTAGCTCTTTGTCAAAATCAGTATCCTGGTAACTGAAATGCAAAAGGGCATGGGAAAAAGAGGAAGCACCCTGTGTTTTCTTAATAAATAAATAAATAAAATAAAAGTTGCAATTCCATTTACAATGATGTGGTCTACAGGCCTAAAAAAAACACCAAAATGAGGGAACCCAAATAAAACAAAGAAAATAAAAAAAATAATTTACAAACAATCTACAACAGTTTCATTATTAAACACATATAAATATACAAATGATACAAAATACAAATGTTATATAGAATATAAATGTTATACAAAATATAAATGACCAATAATTACATCGCTGGATAAGTGACCCAATAAACCCAATATATCCATCATCATTAATTCATATTACCCAACCCCCTCCCCCCCATATATAAAACTAAGCACAGACCGAGGAATAGACAAAAAAGATAGAGAACATCAGGGAATACTGGAGAATATGCCAATATCTGCTACATAGATTCGTCTCAACCTGATAAATTACTTATAAAAAAAATAGTGTACAACGCCATCAATCCTATAAATACCAAATACTTCTCAATTCTTCCACTGTCTTCAGTAAAATCCGTAACTGATTTAGAAAACAGGCACCAGCCTCATGACATCTGACGTTCCTATTCCTCTGTCGGAATTCTAATCCTGATCCCGACAAAGAATTCTTTGTTTCACCCTTATAAATAGGGCTTCTTCAGGGGAAATACCGTTCTCACCCCAATCTTTATCAATTATAAAGCTTCTTATAATTTATTATTTATTTATTTATTTAATGTCTTTTTTATACCGATAACCGTTCACACATCGTATCGGTTTACAGTTAAACAGGAACCATTGGGCAGAACCCTTACATATAACATTGCAAACAGGTTAACTTTTGGGCAGGGCCCTTACATAAAATTGAGAACAGCAAAATCACTATATACATATCACCAAAACTATATACAAAAGATAAGTACATAAATAGCCGAGTCAAAGTACAAAATCGATAGGCATACAACGTAATCCGAGAAATAAATCATAAGTCGCGTATCAGATTCTAGGAGAATCACTTATTTAATCAGTAAGGATTTATGTAATGGGAGGTGATGTGTGGTAAGCTTGCTGGAAGAGCCATGTTTTCAGTTTTTTTTTGAAAGTGGGTGTGTATGATTCCAGGCGTATATCAGGAGGCAGGGAGTTCCATATAGAGGGGCCGGCTAGGGAGAAAGCTCTGTTTATAGTGGACGATAATTTGAAAGATTTGATAGGTTGTGCACGTAGGGTTCCTTGGAGGGCAGTACGTGTGGGTCTGTTCGAGGTGCGGGGGAGGAGTGGGGGGTTAATCCAATTCAGGTTAGAGTTCAACAGACTTTTGTGGATGATGGAACAGGCTTTATAGAGAATTCGAGAGTGTATAGGGAGCCAATGAAGTTCGATGAGTGTGGGGGTGATGTGATCTCTTTTTTTCGTGTTTGATAGTATCCTGGCGGCAGCGTTTTGTAGTAGTTGTAGGGGTTTGATATGGGTAGCGGGGATGCCTAGAAAAAGTGCATTACAATAGTCTACCTTAGATAAAATGATAGACTGTAGTACTGATGATAGACTGTAGTACTGATGATAGACTGTAGTACTGTAGTTCTTATAATTATTCTTCAAAATATCAGTGTGGTATAAAAAGGCTAACTACCAGGCCTCCAGATTAGACAGAAGAACTGGACAGAGATCTGACTGAAGACATCCAAAAGGTAAGAAGAAAAGAAGTATTGCTCATTGGAGATTTTAATCTGCCAGATATAGTTTTGAATATCCCTGCAGCAGAATCAGAAAGAAGTAGATTATGGATGTTCTTCAAGGGGCTCTTATCAGACAAATGTTGATGGAACCCACAAAGGGAGCAGTAATACTGGACATGGTGCTCACAAATGAAGAAAGTATCTTTAATTTGGGTAGGTATCTACCTGAGCACCAGTGATTTTAAGACTGCATGGTTTAATATAGTGGCCAGGATGGAGATGGAGATGATCAAAGTCCTGAAATTAAAAAATACACACTTTGTTAAAATGGAGAAGAACCTTGAGGAGGAGGTAGAAAACTGGTAGAAAATGAATGAAGTGTAACAACAATGGGCCAAATTAAAAGGAGCTATAATAAAGACAACAGATCTTTGTTATAAAATTAAATAAAGGTACTAGAAAAAGGAAATAAATCTGATTCTCTTAAGATTGCGGCTGAAAAAATAAAGGCATAAAGATCAGTGTTCAAAAAGTATAAAAACTCAAAAGGAGTACAGGGAAGAATATCTGCTAAAGCTGAAAGGCAGGAGAAAAGAAATCAGGTTAGAAAAAACTCAAGTAGAAGAAAGGATTACCTAAAAAGTAAAGCGAGGTGACAAAACATTTTTCAAATATATCAGAGAAAGGAGGAAGGCCAGAGGTGGTATTGTAAAACTGAAAGGAGACAAGTGCCATTGCATGAAGAAAGATGAGGAAAAAAATATTAAATACTTCGATTCAGTTTTCACTAAAAAGACCTTGGAGAAAGGACCATTGCTGATTGGCAAGAGTATGGATGGGAATAGGGCAGTTACAGCCCTATTTACAGAAAAGTGTATTTGGATGGAACTAGCAGAACTGAAAGTGGACAGTGCAATGGGGCTTGATGAAATACTTTCCAGGATACTAAGGGAGGTCTTAGAGGTACTGGTGGATCCACTGAAAGATTTGTTCAGTAGATCCTTGGAAACAAGTCTATTGCTGCAAGATTGGAGGAGGACAGTTGTGGTAGCAGAGAGAAGGCTGGAAACTACAGGCCAGTTAGTCTTAACCTTGGTAGTGGGAAAATTAATGGAGATGCTCCTGAAGGAAAAGATAGTGAATGATCTACAATCTGGTGAGTTGCAAGATCCAAGGCAACATGGTTTAACCAAAGGAAGGTCATATCAAAATGAATCATTGATTTTTTTTATTTTTTTTTGATTGGGTGACTAGAGGATTAGATCAAGGATGAACACTCAATGTGATTTATCTGGATTTCAGCAAAGCTTATGATACGGTCCCACATAGGAGGTTCATGCATAAAATGGGAATGAGTCCCAAGGTGGTAGAATGGATTTCAAATTATTTAACTGACAGATTACAGTGAGTAGTGGTAAATAGAAACCTCTCTGAGGAGAGAAATATAATAAGTGAAGTACCTCCAGTTTCTGTTCAGTAGCTTTGTAAGCAATATTGCAGAAGGGTTAGAAAGAAAAGCTTGTCTTTTTATAGGTAAGATCAGCAACAACATGGACACACCTGAAGGAGTAGAGAGAATGAGAAAGTGATCTTAAGAAAGCTCAAGAAGTGGTTGAAGGTTTGACAGCTGGAATTCAATGCCAAGTACAGTTATGCATTTGGGGTGCAGAAATCCAAAAGAGTTATATGATGGGGGCTAAAGACTGATGTCAAAGGACCTGTAGACCTCGGGATGTTAGTGTTTGACAGTCTGAAGGCAGAGAAGCAATGTGATAAGGTGCTGGCTAAGGCCAGAGAGAAGTGAAAATGCCCCTTTACAGTTCCTTGATGAGGCCTCACTAGGAGTACTGTGTTCCTTTCTGGAGACCATATCTGAAAAAGTTTAGAGACAGGATAGAAGCAGTCCAGAGAAATCCAAACAAAATTGAGGAGTGTGTGTCAAAAGCCATATGAGAAGGACCTGAATATGTATATCCTGGAGGATAGGAGAGACCAGGGAGATGTGATACAGACCTTTTTACTCCTGAGCAGTATTAATGATGCACAAGAATCAAACCTTTTCTGATGGAAAGAAAACTGTAGAATGAGGGGTCATGATTTGAAACGCCACAGGAATAAACTCAGGAACAATATCAGGAAATATTTCTTAATGAAAGAATGATGGATTAATAGAATGCCCTCCCTAAAGAGGGTAGTGAAGACAAGAACGGTAATGAAATTAAAAAAGACATGGAATAAACAGAGAGGATCTCTTAATAGCCAAAGGACAGAAACAAAGAAAAGAGGTAACCTGTGTTAACTGAGGTAACCTGCATAGAACAGCAGTCACTACCCTTAGCAGAAGGCATGAGGTAACCTGTACGGAGAGGCAGTTAGTACCCTAAAAAAAATGTTTAAAATCCTTGCTGGGCAGACTGGATGGGCCACTTGGGTCTTTTTCTTCCATCATTTACTTTGTTGTTAATTGTATGTAGTGATAGTTACAGCCCTAAGAAGCAGAAATACAATTGCATCAAGATTCCAGAAAGGCCATTGTGATTTGCGTGGAGGGGCTATGGATTGTTTATTTATTTATTTAACACATTTATATACCGTTTTACCAATCAAAGATTGAACAAAGCGGTTTATAGCCATAAAAATAAAAATCAAAATAATAATAAATTCAAATAAACTAAAATATAAAAGATAGAATAAAAATACAAATAATATCTTGATCAATAAAATTAAAATCTCTAAAAGGAATAAAACTATTACATTATAAAAAAAACACAGAGTGAAAGCTTAAAGAATTAACGTAAGAAGCCTAAAATAGATAAAGACTACAAATGGCTAAATTGCCTGAGTTAATCCACTATTGTGCCTGTTCTAAACTCCCAAAAGCTTCCTTGAGCAAATGGGTTTTTAAAGCTCTTTTAAACTCCTTTCTATTATAAATTTATCTCAAGTCATCTGGTAGAGTATTCCACATGATGGGGCTGGCCACTGAAAAAGCTCGTTGTCTAGTTACATTAAGGGCTGCCGTTTTTACTGTGGGAACTTCTAATAAATTTTTTCCCGCTGATCTAAGGTCTCTTGAGGGCTTGTAAACTCGTAATGTAGAACAGAGCCAGATGGAATCAATATTATTTAACAGAGAATGAATGACCATAAGAATTTTATACCTTATTCTAAATTTAACGGATCGCCACTGTAATTTCTGCAAAATTGGAGTAATATGCTGTTTGATGGGTGTTGCAGTAAGAAGCCTGGCTGCTGAATTTTGGATTAGCTGCAAAGATTAAAACCTCATTGAACAAGGGAGTAAATCCAGCAAACTATTGGTCGGATTGGTGAATTCAGGTGGCTGCTCTAAAGGACTCATTACTCATATTCAGGAAAACTCGCAGAATCTCACTACTACTCCTTTGATCTCTAGAGCCTTTGTATCGTATTTTAAGTCCTTGTATACTGCTGGGCCCATAAATGAGCAGGCTTCTGATTTTTTTCAGGGTTTGGAGTTACCGGAATTGAGTTTGCAAGCAAAAGATTTGCTGGACTTGCCCATTAAAGATGCAGAATTACGTAGCTATCAGGCAGCTAAAGTTATTGAAAGCACCCGGGCTTGATGGACTCTGGCCAGAATTTTGCAAGATACTGGGGGATCACACACCTTTGAAGAAAATTTCATGCTGCAAGGTCAAGGGATGAGTTTGATAGCAGATACAACCTAGCTACCATGGTCTTGTTGCCTAGGCCAGGGAAGAATCCTACCCTTACTCATTCATATAGGTCCATTTTTCTCCTTAACCAAGACATTAAATTATTAGCAGCAGTTTTGGCCCTGCAGGTTAACTCAGTGGTAATGGAGGTGGTCACTCCAGTTCAAACAGGATAAATTAAGGGGCAGCTTTCTAATTCCAATCTATTAAAAACATTGATTGTGGCGTGAGATATGTTTGTAATTTACAGCCTCCATTGTATGCAAATATATCTCATCCATATTCATTGTGTAGATTCTGAAAACCAGCCCTGTTTGCAACACTTAAGGACTGGCGTTGCCTACCCCTGCTATAGATTATACTGAGAATTCTTTCTTTCTAATCTTTTAGCTGTGTGGAACTTCTGTCTTCCCTTTTGGTTGCCTCAGTAAATGACTGATCTAAGGTTGATAGAAGAAAATTATTCATCACCGACCTCCACAGAATATATTTTGAGAAGCGGTTGAGTTTGTCAGATATGGTTTTCTATCTATATTTTGGGTTTTGCTTGGAGGGAGGGAGTGAAGTGGGAGGGGTTTGTAGAATATACACAAATAAACAATGATACAGGAGAAATGAAGGGAACTTGTTGAAGGATGGAGGTCCTTGTTGGAAATGCATTTCATGTCACTATGCTGAAGTATATTAAGTTGACTAGTACTGCTCTGTTTTGAATTATTAGGGCTTCTGACTGCTGTATGATTACTTAAGTGCTTCCTATTTCTGTGCGAATTGAGTTGTTGGTTGCTTAAGCTTTGTTTTACCTTTTTATTAAAAGTAGTGCTAGTTTACTGTTCTTGCAAAGAAGAAACTTCCCTAACTTGTTTTTTTCTTTTTTAGAAGGCAATCTCTTATGTAAAGGGACTCCAATGTACTACATAATTCTAACAGAAAAGTCCTGAGTATAGTAATTGTCTCCTGGAAGGGCATAGACTTTGCTTGTTTGTTTTTCTTCCCTCTTCTTACATAAAAATGAGTAGGACCTAGTTTGAGTCCCTGGTTTTTTTATATTATAGATATTGATTTTTTTATTTACTTTTCCTTAAATTAAAATTATGGCATTCAAATGAGACTTGTGGAATATACATGTCATTAATATCCTGATAAAGGGAAAGAGATTATTAAACAGCTTAAAGAAAATGAGGCCTTTCTAGCTTTCTTTTACAGGTAAAAATATAAATCAAATAGCTATTCCACTCCAGAATACCTAAAACTTAAAAGGGATTGGTTTGATCAGGTTTCTATGTTTATTACAAATCTAATAAGAAGGGGTTTGCAATTTTGTTTGCAAAAACATTGACCACTTGTAATTAAGGAGCATTTGATAGATAAGAATAGCACATATAGTATTTTAAGGAGTAAATTGAATCATTTTGAAGTTACATTAGTGAATGTTTATGCACCAAATAATGTTTCTCCATTTTTACAAGATTTTTTTTTTAGGTTTATTAAATTGTGTGTGTGTGTGTTTTTTTTAATAAGTGACTTTATCTACTTGCTCTCACCTTCAGAAATATCTGAAAATAGATTTGTGAATGTCTGGTACCAAATTTTCACTGTTTCATTTATATGAATTAGGGTTAAGGTACTTAAAAGAGAGAAATTATGCCATTTTTCCCCACAGTTCATAAGTCTTAGTCAAATTTTTGAGCTCTTTCATCTTTTGTATTTATACTGTACTCACACTCCATTTACTCTATCTCTTTTATATTTATTTTCTATATAATATTTATTACTATATTACTATGTTTAATTGGTTATCTATTCTATTTGTTCCATCATTATTGTTAGTTCTATTGTTACCTGTTTTATTGTTCAACTGTTCTATGTAAAGCCCACTACTCTTTTTGGGCATTTAAAAGTTGTATGTAAACCGGATTGATTTGTAGTTCCTACAAGAACTTCGGTCTTTAAAAATTAAAAATAATAATAATAATATTATTATGGTCATGTGATATAGGTATTATTTTGCTATCTGATCATACTCATGTTAATTTCAAACTACAGTAGCTAGGCTAAAAGAAGGCAACCCACAGGGAATGTGGTCTTAGTAGATATTTCCTTATTGACTCAATCTTTATGAAGAAATAAAGGTCAACAAACAAGTTGGTGATAACTTTTTATTGAACTGAATATGTGAAGTTTTATTACAGTAACTAGCTTTGCTGGTTCTCTTGGATCTGTTGGGCACTGTTGATGTTGTGGATTATTCTCCTCTCAGGCACATTGTCAGATATTGGGGTTGCAGGGTGAGATGATTGATTTGATATCAAGGTTTCAGTCTGTGTGTTTTGAAGATGCTAGGGCTGGAGCCAGAGAATTATGGTGTGGGATAAAGGTCATCCTTATCCCCACTATTTTTTAATATCAGTTTACATCCTCTGGGCAGATTGATTGATTTGTGGTTCCCCTTGGTAGATATCCTGATTCAGCAATTATTCACTTTAATGACTTCATGGCTCAAGTGGTGGTATGGCTTGTTGACATTAAACTGGTTTTGAATCCCAATAAGATGGACATTTTCTGTATTGGTCCTGATTCTTTTGCCACTTGGCATTGTTTACCAATAGTAGATGGGATGACTGTTATGCCTACTTCAGAAGTGAATTGTTTGGATTTAGAAGTACAAATGGCTCAGAATCCTTCAGGCTGAGATTGGTGAACCAGTTGTGCCCATTTATTAATCTGGGTGATTTGAAAACTGTAGTTTATGCTTTGGTCATTTAACATGTTGATTACTGCAATGTCCTATATGCAAGTTTACCAGCTAAAACTATGCATAAACCGATTTATTCAGAATATTGCAGCTAGAATTATGACAGGCAGTTCAAAATGTACATTGCATTGGTTCCTTGTCTCAATTATGAGTGAATGCTTTGGGATATCCCACTCCCCTCACAGTTGCTCAAACCAATATAGGCAGGAGGATTCAGAATCCACTAAATGAGCCAGATTATGAATCCCCCTTACGGACTATCACTGAATAATGGAATTACCCAAGCCAGGCAAGAAATCCGGATTCCCAGTCAGTGTTAGGAAGGGAGACACTGAAGTACTATGGTTCATAAGCCCCCACCACTAGAGCCAAGCTTTTCTCTTGGCCATAAGCCAGAATGCTGAGGGGACATGGCAGCTCAGGCAGAGTGTGAAAAAAGGGCATGTTCTGCTTGGCTCCAATCTTAGGAAGATTTAGGCAGGGAGTGGTGAAAAATATTGCCGCAACTGCAGCAAAGCTAAGGGACAGCTGTGGTGCACTCAATTTGTATCTTTTGGGGGTGAAGGGTCCACAACTGAGTGCTCAGTGGAGCAGGGATTTCCTGCTGGTGTACATGTCAGTGAAAAGGAGCTCTGGTGACCATCTTAAAGCCATAGAGCGGCAAGCGGGATTTTGGGCCGCCTCCTCTGAACCCCACGGGCATATGAGAGGTACTACAGTAGTTTCACAGTCAACTGCTGTAGCTGCTACTGCAGTACATATTCCTCCTGCATTTGATGTTACCTGTTTTACCCTTGGCTACCATATCATAGGAGCTTTTTAGGGGCCTGCAAACCTTTAGTATGTCAGGCCAAGTACCTGTTTCAGAGCTCCCTTTCCCGTCAGCTACTTAAGGGTCAGGGCCAGAAAGAGACCCAGGGCACCAGAGGGGGGAGAACAGTAGAGGATTTCTAGCCTTCAGAGGATTCCAGATCATCTTCACTAGACACGGTACCACATGGGTCTAAAGAGAAATATGTAGAGGAGGAAGAATATCCTGATTAGCCAAAAAAAATCCTTCAAAAATTGGAAGAAGGATCCATCTGAAGAAAATAGGATAAAACATAAGCATTGTGAAGTTAAGTGTAAAACATTGATAAGACAGGCGAAGAGAGAATTTGAATTGAAGTTGGCCATAGAGGCAAAAACTCATAATAAAAACTTTTTTAAATATATCCAAAGCAAGAAACCTGTGAGGGAGTCGGTTGGACCATTAGATGACAGAGGGGTTAAAGGGTCTGTTAGGGAAGATAAGGCCATTGCAGAAAGACTAAATGAATTCTTTGCTTCTGTGTTTACTAATGAGGATGTTGGGGAGATACCAGTTCCGGAGATGGTTTTCAGGGGTGATGAGTCAGACGAACTGAACGAAATCACTGTGAACCTGGAAGATGTAGTAGGCCAGATTGACAAACTAAAGAGTAGCAAATCACCTGGACCAGATGGTATGCATCCTAGGGTACTGAAGGAACTAAAAAATGAAATTTCTGATCTATTAGTTAAAATTTGTAACCTATCATTAAAATCATCCATTGTACCTGAAGACTGGAGGGTGGCCAATGTAACCCCAATATTTAAAAAAGGCTCCAGGGGCGATCCGGGTAACTATATATATAGACCAGTGAGCCTGACTTCAGTGCCATGAAAAATAGTGGAAACTATTCTAAAGAACAAAATCGTAGAACATATAGAAAGACATGGTTTAATGGAACACAGTCAACATGGATTGACCCAAGGGAAGTCTTGCCCAACAAATCTGCTTCATTTTTTTGAAGGGATTAATAAACATGTGGATAAAGGTGAACTGGTAGATGTAGTGTATTTGGATTTTCAGAAGGCGTTTGACAAAGTCCCTCATGAGAGGCTTCTAAGAAAACTAAAAAGTCATGGGATAGGAGGTGATGTCCTTTCGTGGATTACAAACTGGTTAAAAGACAGGAAACAGAGAGTAGGATTAAATGGTCAATTTTCTCAGTGGAAAAGGGTAAACAGTGGAGTTCCTCAGGGATCTACTTGGACCAGTGCTTTTCAATATATATGTAAATGATCTGGAAAGGAGTACGATGAGTGAGGTTATCAAATTTGCGGATGATACAAAATTATTCAGAGTAGTTAAATCACAAGCGGATTTGATACATTACAGGAGGACCTTGCAAGACTGGAAGATTGGGCATCCAAATGGCAGATGAAATTTAATGTGGACAAGTGCAAGGTGTTGCATATAGGGAAAAATATCCCTTGCTGTAGTTACACGATGTTCGGTTCCATATTAGGAGCTACTACCCAGGAAAAAGATCTAGGCATTATAGTGGATACTACTTTAAAATCGGCTCAGTGTGCTGCAACAGTCAAAAAAGCAAACAGAATGTTAGGAATTATTAGGAAGGGAATGGTTAATAAAACAGAAAATGTCATAATGCCTCTATATCGCTCCATGGTGAGACCGCACCTGGAATACTGTGTACAATTCTGGTCGCCGCATCTCAAAAAAGATATTAGAAACATAGAAATGACGGCAGAAGAAGACCAAACGGCCCATCCAGTCTGCCCAGCAAGCTTCACACATTTTTTCTCTCATACTTATCTGTTTCTCTTAGCTCTTGGTTCTATTTACCTTCCACCCCCACCATTGAAATATCTAGCTTGATTAGTTAGGGGTAGTAGGGGTAGTAACCACCGCAATAAGCAAGCTACACCCATGCTTATTTGTTTTACCCAGACTATGTTATACAGTCCTTATTGGTTGTTTTTCTTCTCCCCTGCTGTTGAAGCAGGGAGCTATGCTGGAAATGCGTGATGTATCAGTCTTCTCTCATGCCGTTGAAGCAGAGAGCCATGCTGGATATGCATCGAAAGTGAAGTATCAGACACATTTGGTTTGGGGTAGTAACCGCCATAACAAGCCAGCTACTCCCCGCTTTGTGAGTGCGAACCCTTTTTTCTTCTCCCCTGTCGTTGAAGCAGAGAACTATGCTGTATATGCATTGAAGGTGAAGTATCAGGCTTATTTGGTTTGGGGTAGTAACCGCCGTAACAAGCCAGCTACTCCCCTCTTTGTGAGTGTAAATCCATTTTTCCACATTTCCTCTTGCTGTTGAAGCTTAGAGCGATGTTGGAGTCACAGTAAGCATGTGTATGTTTATTGAATAAGGGTATTGTCTCCAGGCAGTAGCTGTCATTCTGGTGAGTCACCCACTCTTCATTGGCGGCCTCTTGACTTTATGGATCCACAGTGTTTATCCCACGCCCCTTTGAAGTCCTTCACAATTCTGGTCTTCACCACATCCTCCGGAAGGGCATTCCAGGCGTCCACCAACCTCTCCGTGAAGAAATACTTCCTGACATTGGTTCTGAATCTTCCTCCCTGGAGCTTCAAATCGTGACCCCTGGTTCTGCTGATTTTTTTCCTACGGAACAGGTTTGTCGTTGTCTTTGGATCATTAAAACCTTTCAAGTATCTGAAAGTCTGTATCATATCACCTCTGCTCCTCCTTTCCTCCAGGGTGTACATATTTAGATTCTTCAATCTCTCCTCGTACGTCATGCGATGAAGATCCTCCACCTTCCTGGTCGCCCTTCTCTGTACCGCTTCCATCTTGTCTTTGTCTTTTTGTAGATACGGTCTCCAGAACTGAACACAGTACTCCAGGTGAGGCCTCACCAAGGACCTGTACAAGGGAATAATCACTTCCCTTTTCTTACTCGATATTCCTCTCTCTATGCAGCCCAGCATTCTTCTGGCTTTTGCTATCGCCTTGTCGCATTGTTTCGCAGACTTCATATCATTAGACACTATCACCCCAAGGTCCCTCTCCTGCTCCGTGCACATCAGCTTTTCCCCCCCCATCGAATACAGTTCATTCGGGTTGCCACTCCCCATATGCATGACTTTGCACTTCTTGGCATTGAATCTGAGCTGCCATATCTTCGACCACTCTTCCAGTTTCCTTAGATCCCGTCTCATTCTCTCCACTCCTTCCGGCGTGTCCACTCTGTTGCTGATCTTCGTGTCATCCGCAAAAAGACAAACCTTACCTTCTATCCCGTCCGCAATGTCGCTCACAAAGATATTGAACAGGACCGGTCCCAACACCGATCCTTGCGGTACACCACTTAAAACCGCTCTCTCTTCAGAGAAGGTTCCATTTACCATCACACATTGTCTTCTGTCTGTCAGCTAATTTGCAATCCAGGTCACCACCTCGGTCCTCACTCCTAAGCTTCTCGTTTTATTCACCAGTCTCCTGTGCGGAACCGTATCAAAAGCTTTGCTGAAATCCAAGTATATGATATCAAGCGCTCTTCCTCGATCCAATTCCTTGGTTACCCAGTCAAAAAAGTTAATCAGATTTGTCTGACAGGATCTTCCCCTGGTGAATCCATGTTGCCTCTGGTCCATCAATTCCCCGGACTGTAGATAGTTCACTATTCTCTCTTTCAGCAGTGACTCCATTACTTTTCCCACCACCGAAGTGAGGCTAACCGGTCTGTAGTTACCAGCCTCCTCTCTGTTCCCACTCTTGTGAAGCGGGACCACCACCGCTCTTCTCCAATCACTTGGCACCACTCCCGTTTCTAGGGATCTATTGAACAGGTCACACAGCGGAGCTGCCAGAACATCTCTGAGCTCCCTCAATATCCTTGGATGAATCCCATCAGGCCCCATGGCTTTGTCCACTTTCAGGTTTGTCCACTTTGTCCACTTTCAGGTTCTTTAGCTCATCCCACGATGGAGAAGGTACAGAGAAGGGCAACCAAAATGATAAAGGGGAAGGAACAGCTCCCCAATGAGGAAAGGCTGAAGAGGTTAGGGATGTTCAGCTTACGACTGAGGTGGGATATGATAGAAGTCTTTAAGATCATGTGAGGTCTTGAACGAGTAGATGTGAATCAGTTATTTACACTTTCGAATAATAGAAGGACTAGGGGGCATTTCATGAAGTTAGCAAGTAGCACATTTAAGACTAATCAGAGAAAATTCTTTTTCACTCAACACACAATAAAGCTCTGGAATTTGTTGCCAGAGGATGTGGTTAGTGCAGTTAGTGTAGCTGGGTTCAAAAAAGGTTTGGATAAGTTCTTGGGGGAGAAGTCCATTAACAGCTATTAAACAATTTTACTTAGGAAATAGCCACTGCTATTTTAATTGCATCAGTGACATGGGATCTTCTTAGTGTTTGGGTAATTGCCAGGTTTTTGTGGCCTGGTTTGGCCTCTGTTGGAAACAGGATGCTGGGCTTGATGGACCAAGAGCCAATGCTCTTTATTTCCCAATCCCTGTGTACTTTGTGTATTGCAGAGGAGAAAAAGGACTAGTGAAAATCCTGATGAGGAAGTTATTTAGATTTTTTCTACTTCATAAAGTGGTTCAGGATATAATTGATCAAGAGTGGGTTTCTCCAGAGGCCAGTTTTAAAGAGTGGATGCACCCTGGCTCACTGTACCCTTTAGATCCTAAACATGGGGAGAAGTTTTGTTTCCCAAGAATGGATGCCTTGGTCTTTTCAGTGATGAAACAGACCGCCATCCCCATGAAGGTTGTTACCTTTAAGGGTTGTCAGGTCAGATAGATGGTCTATCCTTAAGAGGCATTTGAGACTGTCAACATGGCCCTGCAGACTGCGGTCTGTAGCTGTATTGTAACAAGGTCTGGATGGCACCAGGGGAGGGTGGTTCTCTGGAACCTGCCTCCCATTTGGAGCCAGGTGCAGTGTACTTGGGAGGTGCCTGCTTTGATTTGTTGCATTCTTCTGCCAGCAGTGTTGCTTCTATTGTTGCAGGAGAAGGCTCCTCTGGTTAAGGAATTGGTCAGCTGAATCCATCACAAAGACTAGTTTGACAGTTCTCTTGTAAAGGTTGACTGTTTTTCATAGAAGATCTTGAGAAAATGGCAAAAACTTGGAGACTCCAAGGTATCGAGGCTTTTGAAAGACAGGTCCAAAGCATCATCTCAGTCCTTCCTGCCTCACTATAGATTTTGAGATTTGAGGGGTTACAAGAGCAAAAGTGTGCCTACTTAATGGTCTAGGTTCTTTTCAAGATTTCAGTCCTTTCATTCCAAGAGAGAAGGTAAGGAAAGATTCTCTCGGACTTCATAATAAGTACTTGAGGGCTCTAAATCTGCTTCTGGAGATAGGCAGCCCAGCCGTCTATCAGTTTTTTCGGAGATGGGCACAAATTACTACAGATCACTGGGTGTTGGACATCATCCAAGATGGTTATGCCCTGGAATTCTCTCAGCTCATTTCAGACGCCTTTAAGATTTCCCCTTGCTGCTCCAACAGAAAGCGGGAGGCGATAAAAATGACTCTAGAACAACTTCTTGGCTTGAACACAGTAGTTCCAGTACCTAGGGGCAGCAACATCTGAGTTGGTACTCCATTTACTTTGTGATTCCGAAGAAATACGGATCCTTACATTCCATATTGGACTTGAAGTTGGTCAATGACTTTTTGAGGGTAACATTTCAGGTTAGAAAGTCTGAGCTCAGTGATTCTGGCATTAAGAGAGGGGATATTCTTAACTGCTCCGGACTTGACGGAGGCTTATCTTGACATTCCAGAAAGATCAGATCATCAGTCCTTTTTTTGTTTTATGGTTTTGGATCTGTATTTCTAGTTCCAAGCCTTGTCTTTTAGGTTAGGTGATGGTGATGGTTGCAGTGGCCTTGAGAAGGGAGGAATCGTGGTCCATCCTTATCTGGACAATTGGTTGATCAAGATGAAATTGCACTCAGTCTTCTGGCCTTTTTTTGCAGAAGTTGGACTGGATAGTCAATTTTGCCAAGAGCAATCTGCTGTCCCAGATTCTGGATTATCTGGGAGCCCATTTTGATATGAAGCAGGGTCATGTTTGGTTAGCAGACGTAAGTGTGCATGCTTTTGTCCGCAAAGAATCCTATGGTGTAGTCCTATTTCAGCTTTTCAGTTCCTTGCAGCAACTTTGGAGTTAGTGTTGTAGGCAAGGTTGTACATGAGGCTTCTTCGGAGAGTGTTACTCTCCAAAGGGAATCCATACTCGCAGTGTGTTTCTATGAGACTCCCAGTGCCAGAAGACTTAAAATGAAGCCTGCATTAGTGGGCAAGTTCCGAGCAATTGGAAATCATCATGAATCTAGAAACTCCGGAGCGGCTGACATTTATTTATTTATGAGTTTTGTATACTGTCATTCGGAGAAAGGTACCATCATAACGGTTTACATCAAAACACAAATCACTAATACAATGTTTGTTCCTAACACATAATTTATCATCACTAAAATATTACAATTAATTAAAAATGATAACAAGAACATCTACTACACATTAAAAAATGTTAATACCTCATACTTCCTAAAATTATATACTAAGACATATTACATCCTTAAAAAATTTAAATACAACATCCTTCCTAAAAAATATATTGTAAAAGATCGTACTTCCTAAAGACAGAAGTGTCTAAAATAACAATAAAACTTACAGTGCTAGTATGAGCATATATCTATTGATGAAAATAGTAAGTAATTTGAACAATTAACATACAGAAACTAAGTTTATAAGGATGCTAGTCACAAGGGCTGAGGAGCGCACTGTCTGGGCCACATGGATTTCCAAAGAGGCCCAATGATCTATCAGTCATTTTGAAAACAGAGCAATCTGGTTGGTTATTTGTATTTTATTTTATGGTTTATTTGGTAATTTTGTTTTTTTGGTAATATGATATAACCCTCTATTTCACCAGAAAGAAGTATGGAAATATTTGTCAATAAATAATGAAGTAAGAGTAGCATTTTTAATATAGGATGCTGGCAAAAGTCATGTTGAGGACAGAATATTTTTTATATCTATAAAAAATAAAAATGAAAAATGAAAAATGAAAGCAAGCTAAAATCTTGCATTGAAAGCCAAGCCTGCATAGCTAAAGGAAATCTACAAGAGAGAAAAGGATAATGATATGCTGAGATTAATTAGTGTTAGAGGCAAGGTTATTGTTAGACAGCTCTGACTTCACATTATTTGAAGTTGACAAATAGGCATTTTTATGACCAGGCTAATAAAGTGAAGAAATTATTCCACTGGCAGCTGAAAAGAATCAAAAGAAGGATTAACAAAATGTAAACACGTTCTGAAGATGAAATATCTAAATCTAGTCAGACAGCAAAATATTTTGCTAAATGTTATAAAACAGATATATGTTGATATCCCAGAATGGCATTTCTTGTGTCTTAAGAAGCAAGAATTACTGAAATTTGATGAGGGTTCCTAGGAGTATATTAATAAACCCTTCACTTTGAAGGAAGTTTAAAAAAAAAAAAAAAGCAGCTATTGGTAATTTAAAAAATAGTTGCTGAACAGATTGTCAGCCAAGTAAGGACTATACAAACACACAAAGTAACTTTTGGCCCTTTTCCCACTGGAAGTATAAAGTCATCTCAATGGGAGAAATGAGAAGAAACAGAAGGCTCTTAGATTACCAGCATAATTAGCAACTGGCACTGCCTATTCCCCGTGTATGCTGGATAATGGGATTTTTACTGAGTTTGCCAGGAAAGGTATTTGAATGGCTGGGAGTAAGTTTTGGGAACATAAGATCAGGTGGTAATTTGGAAATATATGTTCAAATGTTTCATTTCTTAATTATTCTTCCAAATCATTGCTTAGAACAACGTACAACATTCTCTGATTATGGTAAGCTCTCAGTTAAAGATTTTAAAGATTGTATATCATTCCTCTGAGGATAAATAAATGGATCTCCGTTATTTCTTCTCATTGTTGGCATAATTGATCCGGAAATGCTTATCATATTTGAGCCAGGCCCACCTTTCATAATCTTTGTAAACTTTCAAATTAGTGTTAACATAAATAAGTATAACACCAAATTGTGTGTGATCCTCCAGCTTAGTAACTCTTATCAAGCCATAAAAATACACAGAACAAATTGTTAATATTCATGGGTATGTTCCATCCTTCCAGCCACCTCATCATCATTCCTTTTTCTCCACCATTATTTTCTTTATTCCTTCGAAGCTTAAATATTTCCTGAGAGTTCTTGGCTCACCTCCTCACAGCTGGGTAAGATTAGTTAAGATAGGTGAACCTCTTTCAGGTTTCTCCTTTGGACATTCAGCTTGCTGACCTCAGTTAAGATCTAGCAAGTAACTGGAGTCAAACGAGTCTAAAGAATTTTAGTACTGCTTTTTGGATGCAAACTGCATCTATTTCTTTTTCCTTTATGCTGCCTTTTGTGCTTCTTGCTAATAAGCTCTTGAAACATACTAGGCCCTGCTTCATTATTAGTTACCTTAGGAGGTATATTCTTGCCCATCCGCATTCTTTTTTCTCCTTTGGACCCAGTGGTGATGTATTCCCTTTCCCAGTGCCTTTGTTTATTGCTAGTATAATTTTAATGACATACTGCAGCTCATATATTTTTTCAATATATAATTAATAAAACATTGTAATAATGTCAAATGTTCTATTCTTTTTGTCATTCTTGCTTGTTTTTGAAGTTTTATATGAGTTACAGAAATGTAATCTCTAATTTTTTGCTGATTCCTTTGAAGTTCTTATAATCCAGGATCTGTATTACTAGAGCAGACTACCAAGAAAAATACCAAAATTAGTTATTAGTTTGTGACACCTTTGTAGGTGAATTATGATGTTGAGTGACTAATACTTGATGTATTATGTATATTTATGTACACGCAACACTGCACAAAATATCCATTATTGTTGTTTGTTCTCTAAAGAGTTTGGGGGGGAGAGGGAGAGAGAGAGACTGTAAAGAAATCAATGTCATTCTCTATTTATACCACTGTAGGAGGGGGCACTTTTAACTCTGTGTGGAGTTTGGGGGGTGGGGTAGGTTTGGTGGGGAGTGGTTTTACATACACAGTAGGAGGTACGAACAGCAAAGTTGACATCACTGAAGATTTTTTACTGTTTGAATCGATGAAAGGTACAAGAGTTAATTTGTACAACTTTTGATACAGTTAGTTGATCATGACATTCTCTGGTACCGATTGCAAAAATGTAGCATCTCAGGAAATGTACTGAATTGGTTTTTAGCATATCTGAGTAATCGTTCACAACAGGTGAAACTTGGGAATGACCTATCACAATGGTGCGTGTAAAAGTCTGATGTTCCCCAGGGCTCTGCTTATCAGCAGTTTTAGTCAACATCTATTTAGCCCCAATTACTAAACTATTAGCTAGTGTTTGTGATGGGTACAAAGTTTATGCTGATAGAAGCATAGAAATGATGGCAGAAGAAGACCAATCGGTCCATCCAGTCTGCCCAGCAAGCTTCACACTTCTGTTTTTTTCTCATACTTATCTGTTTCTCTTGGCTCTTAGTAACCTTAGGTTCTATTTCCATTTCACCCCCACCATTAATGTAGAGAGCAGTGATGGAGCTGCTTCCAAGTGAAATATTAAGTTTGATTAGTTGGGTAAGCGGCAGCATAGCTCTCTGCCATTGAAGCAGAGAGCAATGCTGGATATGCGTGAAGTATTAGTTTTTCTTCTCCCCTGCCGTTGAAGCAGGGAGCTATGCTGGATATGCATTGAAAGTGAAGTATGCCTTGAAAGTCACATTAACTATCATCAAATATTGAAAAGCCTAATAATTGGTAATTGAATAAGCCTAATAATTGGTAATACCTATAGCCCATGAACCCATCCCTGGGGTTTTTTTTTTTTTTTTGTTTTCTTTTTTTAATTGGGAGATGGCAGCCCTCCATCCTTCCGCTCCGTGAAGGTGGAACATCAACCACTGGCCACTGGCATCCCGCTCCGTGAATGCCTCTGTGGCTACTGCCGCTCCGTGCAGTGTTTTGCTGCTTCTTTATACGCGTCCTCTAGACCTGATGGATCCACAGTGATGGATCCACAGTGATGACTTGTAATTCTTTATTTCCTAGCGTGTAGCCAGATGGACTCAGAACAAGTGGGTATAGTGTGCTCGTGCTAGCAGTTGGAGACGGATCTGACGTCAGCACGGGTACATATACCCCCACAGGAAGTGAGGCAATTCAGTAATTTCCGTCTCCAAAGCAGTTTGGAGAGCCTGCATGCTTGCTGAGCGTGTTTTCCAATACTACTTTCTACATTCTACTTACTAAATTTCTACAGAACAACGAGCCCCGCACTCCTGCGTGATACCCTCGGGTCCCTCCCCCAGTTGAGTTTCCCGGGGTGATTTCCGCGATCCCTCGGAGGTCTATGCCTCGGTCCGGTGGCCGAATCACGGCAGGGATCTAGCCCCCAAGCGAGAAGGGCTTGGGCCGGGCTGAGAGGCGCCTCGGTCCCGGCGTGGACCTAGAGGCAGCGGGTGCATTTCCTCAAGCGCGGCGCTGGAGACCGCCCGGGTTCCAGCAGGGAAGCGCCGAGGATCAGGTAAGGCGTACATCTCTTACTTTTGGTCTCCGAGGTACGAGGATTGGCGGCGTTGCCTGTATGCGGCACGCCGCGGAGGTCGCCATTTTGTCAGCCTTGTTCAGGTATTGAGCGCCCATGATAGGCGCCTGTATCTTATTGAGCGCATATTGCTGACCGCATATTATTGAGCACATATTGTATTGAGCGTATATTGCTGCCATATATTATTGAGCGCATATTGTATTGAGCGTATATTGCTGCCGCATATTATTGAGCGCATATTGTATTAAGCGTATATTGTATTGAGCGTATATTGCTGCCGCATATTATTGAGCGCATATTGTATTAGGCGCATATTCTTCAGCGCGCAATAGAGTACTCGAACGCCCCGGCGTCTCCTGCGGCGGCGCCTCCTGATTCCGGCGTGAAAGCTCTCGGCCTCTGCTCAGCATGCCAGCTTAGGGCCACGCACAGCGAGGAGCCAGACTCCCTTTGTGCCCAATGTGAGGAGGCCGTTGGAGCCTCTGGCCAGGATCAGTCTCAACCGAGGTTTGTCGACAGTTCCCCAGGGGCCACCCCGTATCTAGCGGGCAGTCTCGAACAACCTGGGATCCCGGGGGACCTGGTACCCCGACGACTAGAGACCGCCTCCATTTCCTGGGTGGATCTCTTTAAGGGGATCCATGCCTTTGTGCAGATGCAATCAGCTTCCCGTCCAGGCCCTGCTGCTGCTCCAGCTGATCCTGCCCCTGGACCTTCGCGCCCTTATCGTGGGCACCCGCCTCCGGGCAGTCTGGTTCATGCGGACCCTGATGTTTCAGAGGACGAGTCCGAACCCCCCGAGGAGGGGGAACTTCCCTCGGGGATTGAGCCATATCGAACCATGAGGCGGTTCTTTCCCAAGGAAGATCTCTCCGCCTGGTATCTCAGTGCCTGGCGGAGTTGGCTATTACAGGCCCCAGCACTACGGTGCCATCTACGCAGAACCCTCTGCTGGAAGGTCTTCATCCTACAGCCCGCCATTTTCCCTTCTTGCAAGCCGCACAGCAACTGATAGATTTGGAATGGGCTGCACCAGCGGCCTCATTCAAAGTGGGTCAGGCCCTGACGGGCATGTACCCCCTGGATCCGGCAATCAAGGAGATGCTGGCGTGCCCTCAGGTGGACGCCTTGGTTAGCTGTGTGGTCAAGTGCACTACCATTCCAGTTGAGGGGGGGCGGCCCTCAAGGAGCCTCATGACCAGCGACTGGACGCCATCCTGAAACAGACCTTTGAGGTGGCAGCTCTATCTTTGCGGATCGCAACTTGCTGCACAGTGGTGATGCGTTCCTGTTTGTCACAGGTCAGGAACAATGCTCCGGCAGTGAACATGGAGTCAGCTCTCTCGTTCCTCACGGATGCCGCATCTGACCTAGTCCGTACGACAGCCAAGGGGTTCTCATCTTCTGTAGCTGCCGGGAGTCAGCTCTGGATACGGAATTGGTCTGCCGATGCTCCTTCTAAGATGCGCCTCACCAGAATGCCCTTTAAGGGCTCTCTCCTGTTCGGCAGCGACCTTGATAAACTGGCCAGCACATGGGGCGCCTCTCCAGTACCTCGACTGCCGGAAGACAGGTTCAAGAGGAACCAGTGCGCCTTTCCAAGGCCATCCAGAGGTAGAAGCTCCCAACGCTTCATTCCCTATAGGAGTCGCTACCAGGCACCTCGTCCTCAGGCCAGGAACCAGTCCTTTCGGACCAAGCAGCATAAGAGGGGAGCCGGCTCGGGTTCAGGGCCCAGCCACGCCTCCCAATGAGAATCAGCCGATCAATCCGGGGGACGGAGCCATAGGGGGCACGTTAACCCTCTTCTACCCCAGATGGGTCGAGATTACGTCGGATCAGTGGGTCCTCGCCATCATCCGAGAGGGGTATTATCTGGACTTCCATCATCTCCCTCCGGACAGGTTTGTGGAATCTCCGTGTCCAATCCACAAGAGGGCAGCATTGGAAGCTACGCTGGCGAGGCTCCTGTCCTTGAAAGCCATAGTCCCAGTACCTGCATGGGAAATGGATTCTGGACATTATTCCATTTATTTCATGGTACCCAAGAAAGAGGGCACTTTCCGGCCCGTACTGGACCTCAAGTCAGTCAACCGATACTTAAAGGTCCCGAGGTTTCGCATGGAAACTCTGCGCTCCGTCAAGACTGCAGTACAGCCAGGAAAATTCCTCACGGCCTTAGACTTGTCAGAAGCCTACCTGCATATCCCGATCCATTCGGATCATCAGCGCTACCTACGCTTCAAGGTTCTGGGACGCCACTTCCAATTCCAAGCTTTGCCCTTCGGGCTAGCCACGGCGCCGCGGACCTTCACCAAGGTGATCGTAGTGGTAGCAGCGGCGCTCAGACGGGAAGGAATCCTGGTTCATCCCTACCTAGACGATTGGCTGATCAGGGCGAAATCACGAGAGGAGAGCCATCGGGCAACCAACAGAGTGATCGCCCTTCTGGAAAGCCTGGGATGGGTAGTCAACCTAAACAAGAGTTGCCTACAGCCTTCCCAATCACTGGGAATACCTGGGAGTCCAGTTCGACACCCAGGCAGACAAAGTCAGTCTCACCACCAAGAGAAGGTTAAAACTTCAGACACGTCTCCGGTCCTTGATGGGAGCCAGCCGGCCCATAGCTTGGAATTATCTGCAGGTTCTCAGCCTCATGGCATCCACCCTGGAAGTGATACCCTGGGCAAGTGCCCATATGAGACCTCTACAACGCTCCCTGCTCTCTCGCTGGAGCCCTCACTTCCGGAATTACTCCGTGCATCTACCTCTGCCAGCCAGAGTGCGGACCCAGTTACGGTGGTGGTTGCAGTCCAACCACACGAGCAGGGGGTCGAAGATGTCCTCCCCCACGTGGACTCTGCTCACCACAGATGCCAGTCTGAGCGGATGGGGAGTACACTGCGAAGAACTCACCGCACAAGGGTGGTGGAACAGAGAAGAGTCAGGGTGGAACATCAACCGTCTAGAGGCACGGGCAGTCTGGTTAGCCTGCCTGCAATTTGCTCACAGACTGCGGAACTGGGCAGTCAGAGTGATGTCCGACACCGCCACCACGGTGGCATACATCAACCGTCAGGGCAGAACCAGAAGCCGACAGGTGTCCCTAGAGATAGCCCCGCTGATGGCTTGGGCAGAGGCGAATCTTTAGGACATCACCGCCATCCACATTGCCGGGAGGGACAACACCACGGCAGACTTCCTCAGCAGAGAAAGCCTAAATCCGGGGGAATGGCAGCTGTCGCCCACAGCCTTCCAGATGATTGTGGATCACTGGGGGATTCCGGACATGGACTTACTAGCGGACAGGTCCAATGCTCAAGTACCCAGATACTTCAGCCGCAAGCGAGATCTGTTCTCTTATGGGATCGATGCCCTGGTTCAGCCATGGCCTCCAGTGACCCTGCTATACGCCTTTCCTCCGTGGCCCCTGCTGGGCACCCTTATCCACAAGATTCAGAAGCACTGGGGCCTAGTTCTTCTAGTGGCACCAGATTGGCCAAGAAGACCCTGGTACGCGGACATGAGAAGACTACTGGCAGGGGAGCCCCTTCCCCTGCCTCCTCAGGGTCCCATCCTCCACGAGGATCCGGCTCAATTCTCTCTTACGGTCTGGCCTTTGAGAGAGCTAGACTGAAGAAGAGAGGTTACTCGGAGCCGGTGATAGATACACTTCTCCGAGCTCGCAAGTTTTCCACATCCCTCACCTACGTCAGGATTTGGAGAGAGTTTGAAGCCTGGTGCGACACTCATGGCACCAATCCACATGTGACTACTATCCCTATTGTTCTGGATTTCCTGCAGGATGGGCTTCAGAAGGGTCTCTCCCTAAGCTCCATCAAGGTTCAGGTGGCTGCGCTGTCTTGCTACGGTCCCAGGAGGGATGGCAAGACCATTGCCACGCACCCAGATGTTTCTCGCTTCCTGAAAGGAATCAAGCACATTCGTCCGCCACTGAAGTGGCCAGTGCCCCTGTGGAACCTTAACCTTGTTTTGGATTTCCTCGCGGGATCCACCTTCAAACCCCTTCGGGGCCTGTCTCTCCGTTCGCTAACTTTGAAGATGGTGTTCCTGCTGGCAGTGTGTTCAGCACGCCGTATCTCAGAGCTACAAGCGCTGTCCTGCCATGATCCCTTTCTCAGAATCACTCCTGAAGCTATCCATCTTTGCACGGTTCCCTCCTTTCTACCTAAAGTAGTCTCACAATTTCACCTCAACCAAACCATATCCTTGCCTACCACAGCGGGTTTGAAGAAATCAGAAGAAGGGCGTTTGCTACGCCATCTCGACATCGGCAGATTACTGCCCAGATACCTGGAAATGACAGAAGCAGTACGAAAGATGGACCATCTGTTCGTCCTTCACAGCGGGAAGAAACAAGGAGAAGCGGCCTCACGGCCCACCATCGCCCACTGGATCAAAGAAGTTATCAGAGCGGCCTACGTAGAGGCCGGGAAGTCACCACCTCTGCAAGTCAAGGCTCATTCTACCAGAGCCCAAGCAGCATCTTGGGCAGAATCTAGGATGCTGTCACCCGCAGAAATATGTAAAGCGGCGACATGGTCCTCCCTCCATTCCTTCTCCAGGTTCTACCGTCTGGATGTCCAGGCCAGGGAGGACACAGAATTTGCAAGGGCAGTCCTACGCGGTCCTCAGGCAGCCTTCCACCCAGTCCGGGAGTAAAGCTTTTGTACATCCCACTTGTTCTGAGTCCATCTGGCTACACGCTAGGAAATGTTGAGATTACTTACCTGATAATCTCGTTTTCCTTAGTGTAGACAGATGGACTCAGCATCCCGCCCGGCTGCCAGTATACATGGGTTTCACCGATTCAAGGTAAGCCATGTCATTTTCTTACATAAGAGCGTCCCCTTTGCCAGGTGTCGACGCCTTCCAGTTGGGAATGCTGGCGGTCTCCAGCTCCTATCAATCGGTCAGGGGAATCCTGTTTAACTATTTCATTGATCGTCAGTACACATATATCCATAACAGCTTTTGCAAGGAAGATTACTGAATTGCCTCACTTCCTGTGGGGGTATATATACCCGTGCTGACGTCAGATCCGTCTCCAACTGCTAGCACGAGCACACTATACCCACTTGTTCTGAGTCCATCTGTCTACACTAAGGAAAATGAGATTATCAGGTAAGTAATCTCAACATTTGACTGTGTCCCTCTTGGAATGAAACTTTGGAACATCTTCATATCTGTATGTCTTCAATTAAACATTAGTTACACCGAAACGAATTGTCACTTAACATGTCTAAAACTGAAATTTTGTTGATTCAGAGACCATATTCAACTTTTCATCAGCAATCAATTTTGATCGATGATTTAAGTTTTCCTATTAATGCCCTGATTAAAAGCTTAGGAGTTTTGATTGACTCTTCGCTTTCCTTTCAGCCTCAAATCAAAGCCATAATTAAATCTGAGTTTTTTTATGTTACGTGTGCTCTCGGGGTTAAAACATCTGCTACATAACTATGACTTTCGTGCATTTGTTCAGGCATTGTTGCGCTCGGGGGTGGACCCTTGTCCTGGGGCAGAGATGGAACACCTCCTGAAAGGGAACAGGAGGTAACTGCCTCCAGGGGGCGGAGCACTGGAGGAGATAGAGGCTGGGAAGAGCTTCACCACTGGAAGCCCGAGGTCCCGCCAGGTGGAGCCCGTAGGGACCCGGGCCACTTGGACTTAGGTGGGCCTTGCAGCGTCTCCTGAGAGAGTGAAAGTCCGGCATGCCCACGGAGACAGGGGGAGAGCGATCGGGTTCAAAGTTGAAGGCTGGTTGGAATACGGAGAACCAGAACAGAGTTGGTGATGACAAGGCGAGGAATGGAGCCAGAATCTGGAGACGAGATCAGACAGGCAAAGGCCAAGATCCAGAGGTCAGTCCGAGGAATGGTCAGCGAAGCAGGGGTCAGGGACCGGAGGTCAGTCGAGTTCAAAGGCAGACTGAGGTCTTGCGGCAGGTGGGCAGGTCAGGAACAAGCTGAGGTCTTTGAGGCAGGCGGCAGGCAGGTCAGGAACAAGCTGTGGTCTTTGAGGCAGGCCTGCAGGTCAAGAGCAAGCTGAGGTCAGTACCGGTAAGACAGTCCGAGGGTACTACCTGGGTAGACAGACGAACACAGGAACAAGCAGGATACGGAACTAGGATGCAGGAACAAGTCAGGAACAGAACTGGAACAGAAGGATCCTGGAACGAGACTAGGAAGGAACAGGTACAAGCGCAGAGGCAATCTAGAACAAACCGACCCGATTGCCAAGGCAAGGAAGTGCTAGCAGGGACTTCCTTATAACAAGAGATCAATCAAGGCGCGCCGCAAAGCTAAGACCTGCCCTTGGCCCTACATGAGTCCAGGCGGTTCGCGTGCGCATATGGGCGTGGCTAACAGGGCGGAGGACTCCGAGCCTCAGCATGAGGCCTGGTGTGCAGTGGAAGGCCCGGTGACCGCCGCCGCAGGACACCGGGGCCCTGGCAGGCTGACAACTACCGTAAGGGAGGTTATCCCGGGACCTGCTATGGACCATAAAGGTGAGCAGGACCGCTCACGGGACGGCCGCGGGCGGGACGCGTAACAGGCATCTCTTTTCCCTCTGATTACTGTAATGTTCTTTATTTGGGTCTTCCTTTGAAATCATTGCATCCTTTGCAGCTTTTGTTAAACTCTACTGCAGGGCTGATTACTAGAATCAAACAGTATGAACATATCACCCCGATGCTCGATAGTTTGCTCTGTTTACCATTACAGCAGTGAATTATCTATAAAATTGGGATGACATTTAAGTTAATTAACTTGAGTTCTTGTCCTTGGTCTAATGCACTGTTAAAAGTATATGAACCATCTCGACTGTTAAGATCTTCTCAAGGGGTACTACTCGATGTGCCCTCAGTCAGAGCTGCTTGCCTTACAGTTACAAGAGAATCCGTGTTTTCAGTAGCAGTGCCTATTCTTTGGAACACCTTACCAATGGAACTCAGAATGTCTGAATGTATTAAGAAGTTTCAACTCCTTCTGAAAAGCTTCATGTTAAAACAAGCATTTGGATAAGAATACTGATATTGGTCCTCCCGTGAAATGCGTCTATCCAGTGAATTATGATTTGTTTACGTAGTAAATACATTTTAATATGTTTTGTATTTACATGTTAATTTTTTGTGAATGTTTTATTTTGTACATCGCTTAGGCCATCAGTGTTAGGCAATAAATAAATTTTAATAAATGGAAATGAAATGCACTCTCTACCTAGCTTGTTGCACTCTCTACCTAGCTTGTTGCACTCTCTACCTAGCTTATTTGAAACTAGGTAGAGAGTGCATTGTACAAATCAACTCCTCTTGTACCTTTCATCGATTCAAACAGCAGAAAATCATCAGTGATGTCAGCTTTGCAGTTCATACCTCCTACTGTGAATGTAAAACCACCCCCTGCAAACCTACCCCACCCTGCCAACCCCACAGTGAGTTAAAAGTGCCCCTTCTTACAGTGGTATAAATAGAGAGTAACATATTGATTTCTCTACAGAAGCGCTCTCTCCCCCCTCCCTCAAATGCTGCAATGTGTTAAATAATGCAAGGCAGTGCATGTTTGCGGAAATTACCGCAAGGTGTGATAATATAGCGTGCATTGCGGAAATTGCCTATGTGATGTGATAGCTTGGAAATTAGCCTAACCACGCCCCTTTTTAAAATCACAGGCACTATTTCTGCTACAAATATATCATTTTGATAAATCTAAGGATAATTTAGAACACATGAAGTGCTCTAAAATAACCGTATAAAAAAAACTGATTAAAAATATTAGAAAAGCAGCATGTGTACCTGATTTTTAAAAAAATTTTCTCCATTCATCAGGAGCCTCTTTTTTTTTTTTTTTTTTTTTTTTTTTGCTTCCTCAGGTGAAATGGAAACAGATGAACCAGATGATGAATCTAGCCAAGATCAGGAACTTCCCTCAGAGAATGAAAACAGTCAGTCTGAAGATTCTGTAGGAGGAGATAATGATTCTGAAAATGGATTATGTACTGAGGAAACCAGCAAAGGTCAACTGCTTGTTGAACAAACAAAAAGACTCTTTACATTCCAGTTCAATAACTTAGGCAATACTGATATGAACTATATCAAAGATGATACTAGGTATATTAGATTTGATGACAGACAACTAAGGTTAGATGGTAAGTTGGGAATCTTTTGGTCATATTTTTACTTCTGTTTTCTCTTTTTGCTCTCTGCAAAATATACATTGCAGAAAAATTAAGATTTTTTTTCAAAGAAGTACTACAGGTAGTTTTAGATGATTTGGTTGTTAATTAAATTATTTCCTTAAGTTTTGGAAGCTCTTGTTAAATGTTTTGTCTGTAAATAATACAATCTGTACACATTTTTTTTTTTAATTAGAAAGATCATACTTAGCTTTGGACTGGGATCCTGAACTCAAAAAGAGACATTATGATGCTAGTGTGGCTGAGGTAAGCCCCTTTGTCTTTTTTTGCTTCTACTTTTTCCTGTACTGAGTGAAGCATTATGGTTGGGACCTCATGATATCAATATGTGAAACTGATCTTGCAGTGTTTGCACTGGCTTCCCATTGGCTGGTGTATTAAATTCAGAATTTTTCTTTGAATTTTCAAGGTATTACACTTTGTAGTTCATTCTTACATCAATGCAGCTCTAAAACATTTATTTTCTTATTCATTTGTTGAGGACTCAAAGCCAGGACTTTTTCAGAATTGCAATCAGTTAAGCAGTAACATCTGTGTGAAATAAGAGAATGATTGTGAAGATATCTATGCAGTGCTTGCCTCCCACCAGCAGGGCCCCTTCAGTAGGCCAGGTTACTTGCTACTCAGTTCTCTAAGCCCTATGGCCTGGACATTCTGCTGGCGGCCATGTTCTAGGACTGTCTCTGCATATAAGCCTGCCCCATCCTGTGCTCCTCGCCTCACCTTGGAATTATTCGTGGTCTGAGTCTTAATCGTTTGTATCTTCAGTCTTAGAATTTGCTTTCTCTGTTTTGTTCTTGCCTTGTGTGTGGCCCCAGTTTAGTGGCCTCCTGTTCTGTTAAGTCTTGTTTGTTTGTTTAGTTTCCTTGATCTTGCATGTATCTTGCTTAGTGGCCTTCTGGTTTTGTTGGATCTGCATCTGTCCTGTCTTGTTTTGTGGTGCTCTTTCTATTCTGTGTTTGTGGCCACCCTTTTGTTTCTTGCTTATTCCATTAACCTAGCCTGCCTTTGTTAGGTGCCTTTTCATTACTGTTTGCACCTCCTGCTAAGTCCTGCCAGCCACCGGAACTTGAGAGATCAACTCAAGGGGAAGGTGGTTGGTCAGGCTCCAATGTTCCTTTTAATTTTTGAAAGGCTACGTTTGCAAAAATCTTTCTTTTGTGCAAATTTTTACAAACTGTCTTCAAATGTATGCACTATAACCAGTATAATGCAAATAATATCTGGATTTCTTGTGTGCACTATGTTTTGCTATAGGCGCGTGCAATTGCGCACAGCTTAGAGTTATATTGTCAGGCACCAGCCTTCTCCAGCTCTGGGGGTTACCCATAACCACCTCCTGTTGCCTGACAACCCATTTCTTTGGAATTCATTATTGAAAGATCTTC
Organism: Rhinatrema bivittatum; assembly: GCF_901001135.1. NCBI lineage: Eukaryota > Metazoa > Chordata > Amphibia > Gymnophiona > Rhinatrematidae > Rhinatrema > Rhinatrema bivittatum. Next base: position 119,905,194 of record NC_042623.1, read on the forward strand.
ATTCTGAAGATTTTATATATTTTATACATTATATATATACACACACATATACATAGTAATGACAGCAGAAAAAGACCAAGTGGTCCATCCAGTCTGCCCAGCCAAGCTTCCTTTGGTAGTATCTGCTGCACCGTACAGATTACCCCATCTTTCTCTTAAGGATTGCAACTGCCACTCTGTGTAGTTATCCCCAAGTTATCCCCAAGTCTTATGATAACCCATAAAAAAACCTTTGGGGAAAAACGTAGGCTTTCAAAGGTTGAGTTACTCTAGCTAATTTCAGAATAGCAGTGGAGTGGCAATGTGTTATCTTGTTTTATTTTTATTTTGTTTTAGTTTTTATTGGAGGTGAGGGGTTAATGTTGTGGTAAGTTTTATGTCAATTTGATGTGTATGTTCAAACTTTTCATAGACAGATTAAAAATATTTTAAATTAACACACAGTACAAACATATTTTCATAGTAACGCCTATTACTTCCTAATTTTTGTAGAACAAATCATGTCTAAAAGGTAATATATGATAACTTCATCAATAAACTTTAGTCCTTGAAGTTTATTACTGAATGTAACGACAAGTATTAACTCGTATTCACCTTTCACTATAGCCATAAAATCAAAACATTTTCACAAATATCTGGCTCTATGATTTTTACATAAATGAGACCCCAGAAAGCAAAGAGGAAGCCTCCTTCAACCTCATCCTCCCATGAATTAAAAAAAAATCAACATAGACTAACTTTTTAATGTTTATATGATAGGCAAATATTTTGCATATGATTGATACGTATCAGTGTGAAAGAATATAAGAACAAAAGAAGTATTATGCTGGGTCAGGACAAAGGTCCATCAAACCCAGCATCTTGTCTCCAGCATTGGCCAGTTAATGTCATTATTTATTTTATTTTATTTATTTAAAATTTTTATATACCGACGTTCATCAGGGATATCACATCGGTTTACAGTGTAACTGAAACAGTCGCCTGGGAAGGCGTTTTACATCATTACATCATTAGCAAGTATCCAGCAGATCCCAAAGAGCAGATCCAGTTTCCTAGCGTGTAGCAGACGGACTCAGGACCAGTGGGTATAGTGTATTCCTGATAGCAGTTGGGAAAAAGAGTCAGATTTCATGCTGAAGTCAGCCTACATATACCCGTGCAGGAAGCTTAGCTCTTCAGTATTTCTCCGTCTCCTAAGCAGTTAGGAACACTACACACACTTGTACAGTGTTAGAAAATCCAAACCAAAGAAGAAAGAAATTTACCTCTACAAGACGAGCCCCAATCGAGAATTCCTGAGGTGATTTCCAAGATCCCTCAGAGGCAAGCCTTGGTCCGGTATGTCCCCGGCGTGGACTTAGCCGCCAGAGTGGCTGAGAGGCAGCAGGTGCAATACCAAGCACGGCGGTGATTGCTGCGACATCAAATGATTGTTTAAGGATGGATTCCTGACGTCTGTCCTGGGCATCTTGAGTGCAGCTCCTCCTTTGACTGGGATGGTAGTGCGCTTTGAGATAGCACAGACCATGGTGTCCACTTTTGGGAACCCTAGGAGTTCTTTGGCCGTGGGTTCCAGAGGGTATAGGGCTTCTAGGGCCCATCCTCCTTTGAAGCTAGCCTCCAGGGGATTCCGTTCCAGGTCAATCGGTTGTTGTACGGCCTGCAGCATTGGGAAATAGCATGAGGCCTGACTGAGACAGACCAAAACTGGGTTCGACTTTGGCTCCGCTGTGGAACTTGCGCCAGGAATGGCCAGCGTCTTCAGGCTCAGAGACACGAGATCTGGCAACTCATCTTTGGAGAAGAACCACATCACGGTTCAGTATGGTTCCATCCCTGGACGGATTTCCCCTTCCTCCAGGGAGTCAGGCTGTGATCCCTAGGGGGAGGCTTTTGCCCGGCTGGGGCACGTATCGGGGGGTCTGAGAGAGGCATGGAAGGTCTTGCACTTCTGGTGAAGACTGTGGCTGTGCCTGGACAAAGGTTTGTAGCCCTTTGAAGAAGTCCACCCAGGAAAAGGTCCTTGGGTCCATATTGAATCCAGTGGAGTTCCCGGAGGTGCCCATCTGAGGAGGGACTGGGTTGGAGATACAGAGTTCCGGGGTACTATCGTTGGTGGAGCCGGATTCCTCTACTGGCTGAGAGGGGCCTTGTTTCGGTTCCCCCTGAGTCTCTTCACACTGCGGGCAGAGGCCACTTCAGGTTGCACAGCTCTCAGGTGGCAGGCTGGGCAGAGGGCTTGTCCTTTGGATTTCTTGGCCGGTGGTGCTATGATTTGTGCACGTGGAGTGGCTCAAAAGTAGTCTGTGTGCCTAGGTGCGTGTGCTGGGAGATTTAGTTGTGCGCTTCGGGTGTGCCGACGATGTGCGTGCAGGAAGAGGAAGATGTGGGTGCAGACCACTATTTGTCCGCTTAGTGAGGATGCGCATGCTGCTGTGTGCACAGGCCTATCTGTGCGCCCGGCACCGTTGTGCATGCCGCTGTGTGCACGGCACAGATGCGTGCGCCGCTGTGTGCGCAAGGCGTGCGCCGCTGTGCACGCAAGTCGTGCGCCGCTGTGCGCACAGCTCAGTTGTGCGTACAATATGGTGATCAAGGGGGGGAAATGGCACCGATGACCACGTGGGCAAGATGGCGACCCCCCCCCCCCCCCTCCCGGAGGGTCTCCACGTGTGTGGACCCTTGCACCGGATCGGGGTCTAGCCCGGACGGGGATGCTCAACCCAATTTAACAGATTCTGAAAGGACGATCTGAGCGGCTAACCGAGCCTCGGAGACCGGAGAGTTTAAGAAAGGTTTCTACCTTACCTTGTCTCGGCACTTCCTGGTCTCGTACCGGATGGTCTCTGGCTGCGGGAGGAGAGGGAAAATTGGTCAGCCGACGCGACCTCCAAGACGAAACTCACGAGAATGCCTTTTAAAGGATCCCTCCTGTTCGGAAGCGAACTGGAGAAGTTAGCCAACAAATGGGGCGAATCCCCAGTACCTCAGTTACCGGAGGACAGGAACAAAAGAACCCAGCGCTTCTCTCCCCGAAGAACCAAGGGCAGAGGAGCCCAGCATTTTAGACCATACAAAAACACATACCAAGCACCTCGCCCCGCAGGCAGGGCCCAGAACTTTCGTAACAAACACAAGAGGGGAGCCGGCTCAGGTACAGGCACCAGCCGCAACCCACAATGAGAATCAACAGACCCATCCACAGGAAGAAGCCATAGGGGGCAGACTTACCCTCTTCTACCAAAGATGGGTTGAGAAAACGTCAGACAAGTGGGTCCTAACCATCATCTGGACTTCCACAGCATCCCTCCAGACAAATTTGTGAGATCACCGTGCCACTCCCCCTCCAAGAGGACTGCAGTGGAAACCACACTGACAAAACTACTCAGCCTAAAGGCAATAACCTCGGTGCCCATGCACCAACAAAATACTGGTCACTATTCCAGCTATTTTATCGTCCCCAAGAAGGAGGGAATGTTCCGGCCTATCCTGGACCTCAAGACCATCAATCACTACCTGAGGGTGCCGCACGTCTGCATGGAAACCCTATGCTCAGTCATAAGGGCAGTACAACCGGGAGAATTCCTGACTTCACTGGATCTGGATGAAGCCTATCTCCACATACCGGTCCACCACGACCACCAGCGCTTCCTACACTTTGCGATACTGGACCATCATTACCAGTTCCGGGCGCTACCCTTCAGACTAGCTACTGCTCCTCGGACGTTAACCAAAATCATGGTGGTAGTGGCAGCGACACTGAGGAAAGAAGGAATCCTTGTACATCCGTATCTGGACGATTGGCTGATCAGGGCAAAATCTCCAGGGGGAAGTTTCTAGGCGACCACCAGTGTCAAGAATCTATTGCAGAATCTCGGGTGGGTCGTCAACACAACCAAGAGCTGCCTGCAGCCCTCCCAATCGCTAGAGTACCTGGGAGTGCGGTTCGACACCAAACAAGACAGGGTTGTTCTTCCCCCGACAAGGAGAAGGAAACTGATGGACCAATTGCAAAAACTGTTGAACTATGCTTGCCCCATGGTATGGGATTACCTCCAAGTTCTCGGTCTCATGACATCAACCCTAGAATTCGTCCCATCGGCAAGGACCCACATGCGCCCACTACAACGTTCCATACTGTCATGATGGAACCCGATGTCCCAGAACTACTCCATTCGCCTCCAGCTATCGGCAGAGGTTCGGACCCAGCTCCAATGGTAGCTACCATCTGAGCAAGGGAGTAAGACTATCCCCATCAACCTGGATCTTGCTCACCACGGATGCGAGCCTGCGAGGGTGGGGAGCCCACTGCCAGGAACTGACGGCCCAGGGGCAATGGGAAAAGGAAGAGGCGGGATGGAACATAAACCGACTGGAAGCTCGAGTTGTCAGACTTGCCTGCCTGCAATTCAGTCACAAATTCCAGGGCGAATTTCTGAGTCATGTCGGTCAACGCCACAACAATTTCCTACATCAACCGCCAGGGAGGAACCAGAAGCCAACCGGTGTCCCTGGAAATAGATCCCCTAATGGCGTGGACGGAAGCAAACCTGCAAGGGATCTCAGCCGCCCACATCGCGGGAAAAGACAACGTCACTGCGGACTACCTCAGCAGAGAGAACCTAGACCCAGGGGAATGGACGCTGTTGACCACAGCCTTCCAGTTGATAGTAAACAGCTGGGGAACCCCAGCCATTGATCTCCTGGCAATCCGGTCCAATGCCCAAGTTCCCAATTTCTTCAGCCGCAGCCGAGAACCACAATCCCGGGGAAACAACGCCCTCGACCAGACCTGGCCACAGGAAGTCCTGCTGTACGCCTTTCCCCCATGGCCACTACTGGGCAGGATCATCCGTAAGATAGAACACCACAGGGGGCTAGTACTTCTAGTGGCCCCGGACTGGCCAATAAGGCCATGGTACGCAGACATGCGAAGACTTCTTGCAGAGAACCCCCTGTGCCTTCCTCCATACAGGGACCTTCTCCGGCAAGGACCGATCCTCCATGAAGACCCAACGCGATTCTCTCTTACGGTCTGGCCATTGAGAGGACTCACCTGAAGAAGAGTAGATACTCTAAGGCAGTGATTGACACATTGCTCCGAGCACGCAAGTTTTCCACGTCTCTAGCTTACATACGAATATGGAGACTATTCGAAGCCTGATATGAGGACCGCGAGATCCTTCCACGGACGGTCAAAATCCCAATGATCCTGGAATTTCTGCAGGACGGCTTGAAGAAGGGGTTGTCTCTCAACTCCCTCAAGGTTCAGGTGGCTGCGCTGGCCTGCGTCAGAGCCAAAGTGGACGGTATCAGTCTATCAACCCATCCAGATGTTTCCCGCTTCCTGAGAGGGGTCAAACAAATCCGACCACCCTTAAAGTGGCTGGTGCCTCTATGGAATCTCAATCTAGTACTAGACTTCCTAGCAGGAGCTTCCTTCAGACCTACTCGCGGTCTGTCACTGAAGTTACTGACCTTGAAGACTGCCTTCCTAGTGGCAATATGTTCAGCCTGTCGCATCTCCGAGCTTCAAGCCCTATCCTGTCATGAACCATTCCTCAGGTTCACATCGGGATCCATACAACTACGCATGGTCCCCTCTTTTCTTCCGAAGGTAGTTTCTTAATTTCATTTTAACCAAACCATATCTCTACCATCTCCAGACGAACATAAAGACTCGGAAGACTCGCGTCATCTTCGCCACCTAAACGTCAGCAGACTCCTAGTCCGATACCTGGAAAGATCGGAATCCGTACGAAAGACGGACCACCTATTCTTCCTTCACAGTGGGAAGAAATAAGGGGAAGTGGCCTCGCAGGCAACCATAGCCCGCTGGATCAAAGAAGTAATCAAGGCGGCCTACGTAGAGGCAGGGAAGCCTTCGCCTCTACAAGTCAAGGCCCATTCTACAAGGGCCCAGGCAGTGTCCTGAGCAGAAACCAAGATGCTGTCAACCACCGAGATCTGTCGGGCGGCGACGTGGTCCTCCATACATACCTTCTCCAGGTTCTACCGCCTGGATGTCCAGGCCCGGGAGGGCACATTTGCAAGGGCAGTACTAAGTGGGCAACGGGCAGCCTCCCACCCATTTGGGGAGTAGCTTTTGTACATCCCATTGGTCCTGAGTCCATCTGCTACACGCTAGGAAATGGAGAAATTACTTACTTGATAATTTCGTTTTCCTTAGTGTAGACAGAAGGACTCAGCATCCCGCCCATGGCTGCCCCAAATTCGGGACACCTCGAGTGACAATCCCCGAGAGCAAGACAAGCACGGGTAAGCCAGGTATTACCCCTAATTCAAGACACCCATAGTTGCTGGTGTCGGCGTTTTTCGGTTGAGTGCACTGGCGGTCTCCAATTTGGAAATCAGTTGAACCAGTCCTAGTTAATCAAGTTATTCAAGTTAATAAGACACACATATATCCACCATTGCTTTTCGAGGAGAATACTGAAGAGCTAAGCTTCCTGCACGGGTATATATAGGCTGACGCCAGCTTGAAATCTGACTCCGTCTCCCAACTGCTATCAGGAGTACACTATATACCCATTGGTCCTGAGTCCATCTGTCTACACCAAGGAAAACGAAATTATCAGGTAAGTAATTTTTCCATTCCTTGTTGCTCACTCCCAGGGATTAGCTGCTGGTTTCCCCAAGTTCACTTATTTATTTTATTTATTTATTTTTATATACCGACATTTGATCTGAGATATCACATCGGTTTACATTCAGGTACTGTAGGTATTTCCCTATCCCCAGAGGCAATGGAGTGACTTGCCCAAGATCACAAGGAACGACAGTGGGACTCGAACCCTGGTCTCCTGGTTCGTAGCCCACTGCTCTAACCACTAGGCTATTCCTCCTCCCTTAGCCATATAGCCCACAGCTATAACCACTAGGCAACTCCTCCACTCCAGCACAAGGGGGAATGGTACCCCCTCCAATCCCCCAATCAATTGGAGAAAATCCTGGGTGCCATGTCACATAGTCACACCTATGCCAGCTCCTTAGCTTGTCGCAGGTCACAACCTCCCTCTGACTCTATCCTCTCCTCTGTTTTCCGTCTTGTGCTCCTATCAAGTGACAGGGGCCAACCAATGGCACCGGTAGCCCCTGTGACATAGTAAGGGCAAAGGCTTTCGGCGCCATTTTGAATACTGGTGGCCAACGGCCTGAGTGCAGGAGATCGCTCCCGGACGCCCGCTGGACCACCAGGGACTTTTGGCAAGTCTTGGGGGGGGTCAGGAAGGTGGGGGGTTGTAGTTAATTAAATTTAAAGGGTTGAGATGGGGAATGGGGGAAAAAAAATGTTATTCCCTCCCCTAATTTGCTCCATAAGATGCACAGATGCCCGGGAACAGAGCCGGTTTAGCACACCATTTTTTTTTTTTTTTAATTTTTCCACTCTGAATCCTAGGTTCGTCTTATGGTCAGGTGCATCTTATGGAGCGAAAAGTACGGTATTTAAGGGAACCTAGTTTAACTAAACATTTACACGGATACTGAAGAAGAAATGTAGCACCTATATCTAGCACTCGCTGTTTTTTTTCTATAAAGACTGTCTCGTCTGGATGATTTTTGCTAAGTCTGGAAATATTGCAAGCTGTTGGCCATAAAACCTTTTATCTGAGGCACAAAAAATCATTTTCATGGTCCAAATTCTATCGGGTTCCAAGGCAAATACCACCAATAAGGTGGCACAGCACTCAATATCAACTTGGGAATCCTGAAGCAAAGCAGTTAAGTTATCTAATACATTAGGTTGTATGGGAGGATTATTCAAAGGTTCAACAGATCTAGAGGCAATATAAAAGGCCTTGGTAATAGGAGAAATAGTATCTTGTGATACCTTGAGTACCTTCACATAGAATTTCCTAAGCATTTCAATAGGTGAAATACTAGATGACTTAGGAAAATTTAGAATTCTTGAATTCAATCTCCTTGAATTATTTTCTAGGATTTCCAACCTACATTGATTAAATTCTTCACCTTTAATCAGAGCTAAATCACATTTCTCCTGTTTCACATTTCTATTCCAATTTAGAAAACGTTCTGTATTATTCTTAAAAACTGTATCATGCCCCAAAACCTGAGGTTGAATAGAACCAACAGCCTTAGAAATATTTTCGATTTTGGTCCCAAGAGAACTTTCTAGTCCCTTAATAGCTGTCCAAAGTGTTTTCATGGTAATCTGGACTGATATCTCAGAAGAATTTGGAAAAACTCTGGAAGCAGGTATCATCAGAGGATTAGAGACATCTATCATTGCCTGAGAGTTCAATATCGCAGGTTCCCTCCACCACAGGAGAAACCTCTAAAACACTATTAGGCTGTAGGTGGTTCTTCTATGAGCCTGCTAAAAGTGCAGAGTCCAATTTAGGTGGCAGGTGGGCGTCAAGGCTAAGGGAGGTGGAATTCCCCGAGGTAGAGGGTGCAATAGCCCCCATGCCAGCCTGAGGCATCCCTGAAGTGTGCTGGTCCCCAAAGGGTGCAAGAACCCGTCGATAGTAGGCTGGGACACTGAAGAGATTGGAAGGGAAAACACGAACAGTCCCTTTTCTCTTCTTCCCCATGCGCTTCAGCGAGTTAATGCCCAGTGGAAATAATAAAGGGAGAGAGAGGGACTTTCTTGGAGGAGACTTCGAGATAAATAGCAGGAACAGTCAGTTGTCCGAACTGGACAAAGCCGCGCGCCCCTTTGGCGACGCGGCGGCTGCGCCCCGCTGCAGGGCCACTTAAAAGGCCCCTCTGATGTCCCAGGATGATGACGTCAGGGCACTGGCTGTCCATGGTTCAAGCCCTGTTGGAGCAGATCAAAATTACACTCCCGGATCGGCTCGGAGCCTCCTCTCACCTCTTTCTCTCCTTCAGTCCCAGTCTGTACGCCGCTGCAGAGCCGCTTAAAAGGCCCCTCTGAAGTCCCGGGATGATGTCAGGGCACTGGCTGTCTGCAGCTGAAGCCCTGTTGGAGCAGATCAAAATTACGCTTCCGGATCGACTCGGAGTCTCCTCTCTCTCTCTCCTCCAGTCCCCATTATGATATTTTCTTTTGTATTCTCCATTCCTTTCTAATAATTCCTAACATTTTATATGCTTTTTTAACCACCACAGCACACTGAGCTGAGGATTTTAATGTATTGTTCACATTGATGCCAAGATTCAGTTCTTGAGTGATTACTCCTAATTCGGGATCCAGCACTGGGTACATATATGTCCTAGATCTTTAGTGAACATGTACTGGAACATGTCATTAGATAGAGGTTAATGCCTGTTCATGAGTACTACCTCTATAACCTGTCATTATTTGTTGATTTATAACTAAGAATGTTACTTTTGAAAACCGTTGTGATCTTCACTTGGAACGACGGTATATAAAATGTCTAAGTAAATAAATATAGATTGAATTATTTTTCCTTATTTGCATCACTTTGCACTAATCCACATTAAATTTCATCTGCCATTTAGATGCCGAGGTTCTCAGTCTTGCAAAGTCTTTCTGCAGTTCCTTAGGATGTTAAATATTTTGAATATTTTTGTCTCATCTGCAAGTCTAATCACTTCACTTGTTTTCGATATCATTAATAAATAAGATAAACACAGATCCCTAGAGCACACTATTATCTACCTTTCTCCACTGGAAAAACTGACCATATTAGTCATATTGTTTGCATCCTGCCTTTGAACCAGTTACCAATCCACAATAAGACTGCCTTGTATCCCCAACCTTTTAGTTTTCTGAGGAGTCTCTCATGAGAAACTTTATCAAATGCCTTCTGAAAATCCAAATACACTGTCAATTGGCTCATCTTTATCCACATACGTATTCTCACCTTCCAAAAGGCATGGCCTTTCTTTGCTAAATTCATGCTAGCTCTTAATGTATAGGTATGACCAGTAATTTTGTTCTTAATAGCTTCTGCCATGCTCATAGTTTTGCAGTTATTTGGGTCACTTCTGGAGCCCTCATGAACATTGGCATTACATTTGAATGATAAGTTAGAGCATCAGTAGTAATTCTGCAATTTCATATTTGAGTTCCTTTAGAACGCTGGGGTTAATACCATCAGGTCCTGTGATTTGCTACAATTTAGTTTGTCAGTTTGCTCTAGCATTTCTTTGAGATTCACATTGATTTGATTCAGTTTCTCTAAATAATAACCTATAAAGAATGGTTCAGGATCTTGCCAACATCCTGCTTAATAAAAACTGAAGCAAAGAATTCATTTAGTTTTTCAGCTATAGCCTTATCCTCCCTGAGCACCCCTTTTACCTCCCAGTTCTCTAATGGCCTAAATGGCTCTCTTGCAGGTTTCTTGTTTTTAATGTACCTGAAAAAATTGTATTACCTTTTGCTCTTTGGCAAGCCCCTCCTCAGGTTCTCTCTTGGTCTGCTTTATTAACATTTTACATCTAATTTGGCAGTGCTTATTGGCATTCCTAATTTCATTAGGTTCTGCTTTCCATTTTTTGAAAGATGCCTTTTTGGCTTTGATAATCAAACTATGCTGACAGATGCTTGTTCTTTTTCTAAATTTCAACAAACAAAACGGGGAGTCAGAAACAAGTTTCCAAACTCTGGTGTCCAGAACTGCTTTTGTGGGTATAAATCACCTTTTAGGTTATAACTCAGACTGTGCATTAGTACAGATTTTGCTTTATATGCAGCTGTACATGAGGCGGGCATGAGTTTCAACTATATCCAAGAATTTCTTGATAGGAACGACAGTCCTTTATAGCATTGAGCAAGATAAGTCTAATGATTTTTGTTGTTGCAAAGAGTTGAGCAAGCTTACATCGGGGGAGTTGTGGCATTTGAATGATTGATCAACACATAGTTATGAAAGTTTTATTTGCATAAAAAATATTTTAAAAATATGAAAACATATTAAAAATGTACAACTGCATATAAAGCAAAAATGGCACTAATGCACAGTCTGAGTTATAGCCTAAAAGGTGGTTATTACCCACAAAAGCAGTACCGGACACCAGAGTTTGGAAACTAGTTTCTGATCCCTCGTTTTATTGTTTGTTGTAAGGGGATACACAGTAGAGGCTTGGGTTTCTTATACTTTTTAAAAATTTGCCAGAGCCTAAACTCTCAGAGAATAAGTTAAATGTTTTGTGAAGAAAGCTTAGTGATAAAGTGGCACTAACAAGTTTTGTGTTTATTTTTTAAGTACCAACTGAAGTTTTCATTATCTTACAAAAAATAAATGTTAATGTTTATGAAATTGGGTAAAATTATGAGAACTTTAAAATATTCAAAACTATATTTTTTGATAGGAGCACGTTATCCACATTACAGGAATTTTGGGCTGGTATTTGTAGTAAAAATATCTTGAAAATGTGTTTTGTTTCATTTGTTCATTTAACTGAAAAAAATACTATTTTTTAGGATTTTGAAAAGCATGAAAGCGTGGAATATAAACCTCAGAAAAAGCCCTTTGTGAAACTAAAAGATTGCATTGAACTTTTTACAACCAAAGAAAAACTAGGTGCTGAGGACCCCTGGTAAGATTAATCATGTGTAATTGTTAACCTAAATTATTTTTCTGTAGTTATAGGCAGCTATATCTAAACTGGACCATGGTAATAAATACATGACTGGACATTTAGGGAGCTCAAAATGTGTGTATATTTGTTACTGGAAGGATTTAATGTAATAAGTTTGATTAGATAGTGTGTGCTAATATAAAAATTGTTTATAAATGGAGTTGCTCCACTCAATAAAAGAACAGGCCTATGGTTCCGGAGGCCAAACAATCAGGTCAAAGGAAGAAAAAGTTCCCAGAAGGTGGTACATTGCTTTCTTACCAGTAAAAATATGATCTAATTTAATTTCACATTCCAGCTCACTATAAAGAAATAACATGATTAGTTAGATAGTCATCATTTAACTTTGAACTTAAATTCTATAATGAACATCTCAATATATTCCTGATATCCTTGTATAGTGGCAGAGAGGTCTGTAAATTATATATTGCATCGTAGAATTCAACTGGGGCAAGGGGGGAATCAAGGAGCAGGCTTTTATCAAAGCCCAGATAGGCAACAGCCACGTCACATTGTCAAAGTAATATATTAGGTTTGTTTGACAAATGTGGTATTATGAAACTTTTATCTAGGGTAGTGTTTCCCAGCCCTCTCCTGGAGGTACACCTAACCAGTTGGGTTTTCAGGATGTCCATAATGAGTATGAATGAGATAGATTTGTATACATTGGAGACCTAGAGTATGCAAATCTGTCTCGTGCATATTCAGTGTAGCAAGCCTGAAAATCCCACTGGATAGGTGTGCCTCCTGGAGAAGTTTGGCAAACGCTGGTCTGGGGTCTGGTAATCTGTTCATTTCAATATACTGTACTATCTTATTCTTTAGTCATGTTTCCATAACATTGCTCACTATCAAAGTTAGACAGATGGGTCTGTAGTAACCTATATTTTCCATGAACCTTTTGTAGGATGAGACTACAATTTGCTCTTCAATCTCTTGGAAACTCCCCTATTTGCAAAGACAAGTTTAACAGACCTAAGCAGCAGTGAAGCAGTGCCAGGAAACTGAGCTTCTCGGCTTCTAGCAGCTATAAACTCCTATGATGCATTTCAGGATATAGTACCACACTACTTTGCACTGGAGCAGGCATATTTGAACATTAAGCACAGAATGAAAGAACATTGATGATAGTAACTGTTTTCAGAGAAAAAAGGATGAAATCATGGAAATGGATGAAAAGAAGCCAGTTAGCATTCAGATCACTATAAATTCTTAAATGATTTAAAATAAAAAATAGAAAATAAATCTATAATCATACATTTCCACATGCTATCACATTTTACTTAATACTCACTTATACATAAGGCTAATAGAGTAAACAAGGCTAATAGAATAAACAAGGCGTAATCATTCCAAACATTGATTCAATCAGCATTGGCTGTTTCATAATATGTAATCATCTTGAGGCAAAAAGCACCTTTTTCTCTGTTAGCCTTATGTATAAGAGAATATTAAATTAAATGTTATAGTATGTAGAAATATGCATGGTAGATTTAGGGGGTAATTTTCTAAAGGATTTACACACACAAAAGCTTATATCGTAGCAGTTTTCAAAAGCCCATTTATAGAAAGGCTGACCATTCTACATCCTCATTAAGCCCTCTAGGGACTAATTGTATTCCATTGAAAAATGAACCTCCATTCACATTGCAATAACCCCTGGGAGACATCATCTTCCAGTGTCATAATCTGGGTCACTCAAAAAATTGCAGAATTTCCACTGTCGCTCCTCCCAATGCTCTGCTGAAGGGACATTCTCTTTCTGTAAACATATGCTACTCTGATGTTCTATAATTCTCAAACGGATCTCATCCTTAGTCTGCCTGATATAGATTAACCAGCATTCCCTCCTTGGAATGCCCCTAGACCACCCTTTTTCATACTGCAGATATGTGTGCATATTTTCTATTTTTATAAAATAGGGAGTACACGAGTAGAGGCTACTTATGTGCTTATATGTTCATTTTTATGCATGTTATATTTTGAAAATTCACCTTTAAGTGTCTGCACAGAGCAGAGACTTGTGCTAAAGGACTTCTGCTCTAAGCAGCAGCACAGAGGAGAGAACCATGCTAAAAAAAAAAATGTTTTCCTGAGGCTTGGCTGCAGTAGCAGCCTGGAAAATACATACAGCAGGCAAAGGAGGCTAACCCCATCTGGATAGTGAGGGACAAAGAGTAAGTTAGAGCTGGGCAGGCTCAAGAAATTTTCAATACATTTTCAATACATTGTTTTAGAGCTTCACTCATTTAAGGTAGGTACTTGTGACCTGGATTGGCCATTGTTGAAAACAGGCTACTGGGGTTGATGGATCATTGGTCTGACCCAGTATGCAAGTCTTATGTTCTTATGTAAGGCAGCTAATGCCACAATTTTCTCAATTTTATTACAAATCTGTATGTATACATATATATATATATGTAAGAATCTCAGATAATACACATATGCACTAATCACCTTACCCAATTTCTACTATGTATGTACATACAATATAGTAATATAAAAAATTATTCCTTTCCTAGCTTGTAGCCAGATGGACTCAGGACCAATGGGTTTTTGCTCCCCTGTTAGAAGATGGAAATGGAGTCAGGTTTCAAAACTGACTTTACCCTAGATACACCCCTGTAGTGACCTCTGCCCTTCAGTATTTCTCCGACTCCAGCAGATACAGACATGCTTTCCCTATAGGGATCGCTGTACCTTTTGAAAGAAGAAATTCTACTTTTAAATTGGAGAAAAGATTGAGCTCCGCTTTCCTGTGGTGATACCTAATGGTCCCTCCCCCAGTTGAGAATTCCTGAGGTGATTTCTGAGATCCCTCAGAGGTGTACCTTGGTCCGGTAGCTGGTTCCCAGTGTGGACTTTGCTGCTACAGCAGCTGAAAGGCAGCAGGTGCAAGAAGCTGAGCGCAGCAGTGATGGCCAAAGTCCTCTCCCCCACAGCCGGAGTCCATCTCTGTACTTAGCCAGTAAGGGCTGAGTCCAAGTAAGTTTTAAAAAAAAAAAAAAGGATTTCCTCCCAATTCAGAGACATTGGAGGGATTTTGGTAAGCATTCTTCCGGTCTCCTTGCTTGGCATGCCATACCAACGTCATTCCCGATCCTGTTGGGGGTAAGGTGAAGTGGGCTTCCCAAGTGGGTTGAGCAGCCTCCCAGTGGGCTAGGCCCTGCTTTAGGCTTGGTCAGCACATTGCGTGGTAGGCTGCAGCAGCTCTATCTTGCGTGCATTTTTGTGCCTGATTTGCCCACCATAGAGCTTTGGTATGTGCAGTGCATGTCTGCTCTGTGGGCACGCTGTGTGCATAATGTTGTGTGCATACCTATGCGTACAACTTACTAGACACAGAATACAAGTAAAGCCGGGCACACAGGCTGTGCATGCGCCCGAAATCTGTGCGCATAAAATTTTAAACACAAGCAGTCTTAACACGCAGTTACCATCGCCAATATCTCCGGCAGCAAAGAAACATTAGCGCCTTTCTCTCTGCACTGCTTGTCATATTAGGGCTGCATAGTCTGACCTGGATTCTTGCTTCGGTCAGCACTGTGAGGAAGCCCAGGGAAAGTTGGCCTCTTCAGACTTTGCTAAGCCCAGCTCCTCCCATTCAGAGGATGGGTCAACCATAGCCTTAACAAGAAAGTACCCTGGATCTGAGTAACCCGAGGACTGTGGGTCATCCATGGGAAAGAGAAATTTAGCAACACCTACCCCAGTACCTCCTGGGCTAAGCATGGACCCGGCTGCCTTCTCTTGTATGGAATTCTTTCAAGGCCCTCAAGCCTTTGTACAGACTCAGTCTGCTACCTCACTTGTCCCTTTCCGGATGGAGCCTCAGATGGTAAGCCCTCCCTCTCCCAGTCCTAGTGGCAGACCTCGAGGCGTGCCTCGACTCACCAAGGGTGTCCCTGGCAGGGACCCGGACGACACAGATGAAGAAGAAGATCCAGATTTCTTGAAAGATGGGGAACACCCCCCCCCCTGCCCCGTTTAGAACCACATCGGACCATGTTAAGATTTTTCCATAGAGACGAATGGTTTCCCACACCCTGAAGATGCTAGGAGTTCCTGGGGCGCAGACTCTATGATGAAACCAAAGAAGAATCCCATTTGATTTCCCTATGGAAAGCCTCTTACTACTTACTGGAAACCATCCTGGATTTGACCCGGAATGGAATGCCCCAGAAGTAAGTTTTAAAGGTGGACGAGCGTTAGAAGCTCTATATTCACTGGATCCAGCAGCAACAGAATGTTTGCATTTCCCTGAAGTGGATGTACTTATCTGTGCCATTACTAAGCAAACTATCCTAGTGGAGAAAGGAGCCACCTCAAAGGATGTGCATGATAGGCGGATGGAGTCCGTCCTTAAACCAGGCCTTTGATGCAATAGCAATGACCTTGCAGATTGCTTCTTCTTGTGCCCTGGTAGCTCATTCATGCCTACTCCTCTCTCGGGAGGTGGATGACTCGGGGGCAAATTCCAGAGCGGTTATGGTACCTGCTGCCGCCTTTTCAGCTGACTTGGGCTCGGACCAAGTCCATACCTTGACCAGAGGAGTGGCCTCAGTGGTGGCGGCCAGAAGACAGGTATGATTGTGGAATTGGTCAGCAGATACAACCTCCAAGGCAAATCTCACAAAGATGCCCTTTAAAGGATCACTCCTCTTCGGAAGCAAATTGAAAAATCTGGCCAGTAAATGGGACAAATCTCCAGTACCCCAGCTACCAGAAAATAAGAGAAAGCAGTGCAGTGCCCCTCGCCCATGTGCGGTTGATCCAGGGGCTCCCAACACTTTCGCCCCTACAGAAACCCGACATTTCAGAGGTCTTGGCTCTTTGGGAGGTCTTAGTCTTGTCAGAGTTGGTAGCCCAAGAGAGGGTCAGGTTCAGGTTTATCCTGACACACACTCCCCCCCCCCCCCCCCAGCGAAGTCTTGCCAACCCACCCTCAGAACAAGGAGATAGAGGGTTGACTGTCCCTCTTCTACCAACAGTGGGTCAAGATCACTTCAGACAAATGGGTATTGGAGGTCATACAAGAAGGATATGCTCTGGAATTTCACAGCACTCCTCAGGACATAATCATATCTCGTTGCCACTCCCAACACAAGAAGCAGGCAGTGGAGAAATACCCTTTTAAGGGTTCTTAGGATGAGGGCTATGATCCTAGTACCTGCATCCTAGGAAAATATGGGGTGTTATTCCTTCTATTTCATCGTATCCAAGAAGGAAGGTTCCTTTTGTCCAGTCCTGGACCTCAAGAGTGTCAACCAACATCTACGAGTGATTCATCACCAGGAGACCGTTAAACACAGTCCTGCATTTACCAGTTCTCAGGGACTTCTGCAGCACTGCCGGGAGCCTCTCTCCATCCACCGATGTCTGACTCCACAGGGGCCTACTCCAAGGACGACCCGACTGGCCGACTGCCCCCACCAATGACAAGGAGGGCCAACGAAGCACCCCCCCCCCCCCCCCCCCCCCCGATCGCGCCTGCATCCGGCAAAGCAGGGCCCTAGTCTGGCCCTCGGAGGAGCCTGTCACAAAGCTGCACCAGCAGATCCGAGTCTTGCACAGCTCCCTGACATCAGAGGAGGGGCCGGGTGAGTGTATTTCAAATACTCACTCACCCCAGGCACCGTGCGACGTGCACCAAAGGAGCAGGCCCCTTTGCGCATCCCTTCGCACAGCCCATTCAGCACACCCTCCAGTTTTCCTCCTTCCTAATTTTATTTTTCTCTCTCCCTACCTCTCACAACACTGAAGAAAAAACCCTCATGATATACAACCAATTACTGTCCTCTACCAACTGTACTCACAAATATCACTCATAATCTCCTTACAAACTAAAGGAAGCTCAAACAGAAGATATGAATAGGACTAACAAAATCCCACCTCCTAACAAACAACCCACACCCTCTAATTAACCTTTCAGCACAAAAGAAGCACCTAGCCTCTAAACCTCTCTACAAACTGAAGCAACCAGTAAACAACAAAAACACACATATCCAATTCTCAAGCTATATTCTACTCTCATTCATACTTGTCAATGCCTGTTCAATAATAAAAAAAAATTCCTCTGTTCAATGACCTACTCATTGACTCCAAACCAGATTTCATCGCAATAACAGAAACCTGGCTCAAAAACACAGATTCCATACTAATTAACCAACTGTCCAACCAGGAATACAACACCTCTTCAATTCCCAGAAAAAATAAAAAAGGAGGTAGTTTAATGCTTATCTCAAAAAAAAAAAAAAACCTTCAACTGACCCTTTGTCCCTCAAACATATCTCCACCATTCGAAATATCTTTATTTGATTCGCCAAAACTACAGATCTGCCTCATTTACTGTCCTCCAGGAGCTCTCGAAAAAACTGCTCCCCACTAATTGAATATATCATGAATAACATATCTCTGAACAAACCCATCATCATCCTTGGTGACTTTAACATACACTTCAACTTACCCAACCACTCAAAAACCTGCCAAACTATCACCGATGCACTATCAACACTAAACCTAAAGCAAATAATCCAATCTCCAACTCATAAAGCAGGTCACACCATCAACCTTATCTTTATCAACACTGAAGTCTGGCAATCAAATACTACTCAAACCATAGAGATACCTTGGTCTGACCACCACCTAATCCAAGCCAACTTATCTATCAACTTCAACCTTAAAGCACCTCAAATCATTCCAAACAAAATATCTTACTGTCCTCCGTTCAACACTGAACTTCTACAAAGAACTCTTCAAGCCGAATTAATCAACTTAAATCTATCTAACTCCGAGGATGCAACAACATCATGGCTAAATATCACAAAACTAGTAGCAGACAGCATCAATCCCATTATTACAAAGACAAAACAACAATCCAAACACAACAACCAGTGGTATAATGATAATATCAGAACTGCCAAACATATACTCAGGAAAAAAGAGAGAGAATGGAGAAAAAACAAAAATACAACCACACTAAATATTTATCAGAGCCACTTGGCACAATATAAAAATATCATCAATAATACAAAGAAAGAATTCTTCTCCAACAAAATCTCCAAATTTCATCATAACCCCAGAATGTTATTCTCAATAGTTCAGAAACTTACTAAAACCACCCAAGATCCCATGTACCAAACATGGAAGCGATGACTTTGCTGACTTCTTCAACAACAAAATATCTCATCTAATCCAAACCAACATAACCAACAACAACCAAAACATCAAACTGAACACTAAGATAACCTCATCATGGTCAAATTTTGATACCGCCTCCACTCTTGAAATTCAATCTATTATAAACAAAATGAACCCTGCCAGCCAGCCAATAGACAACATCCCTATAACAACCCTCAAAATAATTGAACCCACCATATCTAAAATTATCACCAAAATAGTCAATGTATCCCTGACTGAAGGTAATTACCCCAAATGCCTCAAATCTGCAGTTATCAAACCTATTCTAAAAAAGAACAACTTAGATCCTGAAATCCTCACTAACTATCTCCCCATCTCAAACCTATCCGTTCATAGCCAAAACCATTGAAAAAGTCGTACACGCCCAACTTGACGACTATCTGGAAACAAACAACATCCTACCTCCAACTCAATATGGATTCAGAAAAAACCTAAACACAATCTCTCCTCCTCTCACTAAATGACATAATACTAAGAGGCTTCAACAAAGGTGAAAAATACCTACTCCTCCTCCTTGACCTCTCAGCTGCTTTCGACACAGTAAACCACAATATACTGTTAGAACAACTGACTCAAATTGGCTTAACTGACACCACCCTACAATGGTTCTCTTCCTATTTATCTGACAGAACCTACCAAGTTTTAATCAATAACAACCCATCCAAAAAGATAAACCTCAACACTGGAGTTCCCCAGGGATCAGCGTTATCCGCCACCCTATTTAACATATATCTTCTCCCCATCTGCCAATTACTAAAAGATAATGGAATCACCCACTTTCTCTATGCCGACGACATTCAACTTCTAATTCCCATCCAAAATTCGATTGAAGACACCTACAAGAAAATCTCGACTCTACTTATCTCAATTAAACATCTCCTAAATTCTCTGAAGCTCATAATCAACATCAACAAAACTGAAATAATACTCATGGACAAAAAACCCAATCCAACTCCGCCACCCCTGCCTTTACTTGACAAACAAATGAACTCTATACTCCCCACCACCCACACCAGGAACCTTGGAATTATCATCGATAAAGAGCTTTCATTCAAGAACCATATATCAAATAAAACTAAAGAAGGATATCACAGACTTCTAACCCTAAGACACTTAAAACAGTTTCTTAACCCTTATGATTTCAGAACGGTCTTACAACTACTCATTTTCTCCACCTTCGACTACTGCAACTCCTTACTAATTGGAATAGCTTATTCAAACCTCAAACCGCTCCAGATTCTGCAGAACTCAGCAGCCAGAGTTCTGACAGGAACAAAAAGAAATGAACACAACGCCCATATTGATTTCACTTCATTGGCTCCCAATTAAAGCATGCATCGAACACAAATCAATGACGATCATTCATAAAATTCTAAACAATGATCACCATGGACTAAATGGCTTAAACATAACCCCTCAGAATCCTCAAAGAAACCTATGTTCAAAGAACTCAGGATGCTTAAACATCCCCCCCCCCCCAATCAGAGATGCGTATCTAACAACAACAATTTTAATTTCTTTACTGGTTTTAATTTATATCTGTTATGTTCCTTTCTAAATTCATCTGATTGTAAAGCTTGTTGCAGAATTATTGTTCATTGTAAACCGAGGTGATGTTTAACGTGCCGCGGTATATAAAAAAATCCTTAAATAAAAATAAATAATAAAACAAGAGAAAGAGCCTTTTCCATTGCCTCCCCTAAATTTTGGAACTCCCTACCTAAAGATCTGAGAACCCAACCTCAAAACGTTCAAAAAAAGACCTAAAAACATTGCTGTTTCGCAGATTCTATACTGACCTTCATACTTCTGAACATCCTAACTCCCAATCGAACTTTCATCCAAAAACCTCAAAGTAACTTCTCTCCAACCAGAACAAACAATCCCTCCTCCTCCCACATAATGATACTTTCTGGACTTGAAAAGTTTAACCTCTGTTTAATATGCACATTGTTATATTTTTTACACAGTTAAGAGAGTTACAATTTAAATTTTGTAAACCGTTATGATGGCTTTACCGAATGACGGTATATAAAACTCAGCAAATAAATAAATACATTTCTGCATGGAAACCCTACACTCCATGATAATGGTCGTACAATCAGGAGAGTTCTTAACCTCCCTGGACCTAGTCCTACCTACATATTCCAATCTGGCAAGAACATCATTTCCAATGCTTTGCGATACCGGGTCACCATTATCAGTTCTGGCCACTGCCCCCAGAACATTTTCCAAGATTATGGTGGTCATAGCAGCAGCATGGAGAAAAGGGGGAATCCTAGTGCACCCACACTTGGATGATTGGTTGATCCCTGCAAAGTCCATGGAAGAGAGTCTTCAGGTAACCAACAGGGTGACCACCTTGCTTCAGGAACTTAGTTGGGTCGTAAACCTGGACGAAAACAGTCTCAAACTCTCCCAGTCCTTGGAATATCTGGGAGTCCAGTTCGACACCAAGCAGGGCAAGGTCTTCTTCCCGACTACGCAAATAAGGAAATTGATGTCCCAAGTGCATCTGTTGATGAACACGATACAGCTGACAGTGTAGAGCTATCTTCAAGTCCTCTTTTTCATGGCGGCAACCCTGGAAGTAGTGTCATGGGCGAGGGCACACATGTGAACACTTCAGCGCTGTCACATTGGAACCCACTGTTTCAAGACTATTCGATTTGCCTTCACTTACCGATGGAAGTATGCTTTCGGCTCCAGTGATGGCTGCAGGAAGCTCATCTGGACAGGGGTATACCGCTGTCCCCTCCGAACTGGCTGGTCCTCATGGCGGACGCAAGCCTCCGGGGCTGGGGAGCTCACCATCAGGAACAGACAGCCCAGGGGCATTGAACCAAGGATGATACTGAACAGACCTAGCTCTCTAGATCAGTAAAGTTTTACCACTAGGCATGTGCGGGAGTTCCCATGCCCATGTTGCCTCATGAGTCCTTCAGTCTTTGAGTTGCCGCACAGATAGGTATCCTCTTGCCCTCTTATCTTCTCTCAGAATCAGCTCTCGCAGTGTCATTTTGGTTTTCATTGTTGCCTTGCTGCCTTGGAAGCCCCTTAACCGTAATTTTCGTTGCTTAAAAAAAAAAAAGAAAGAGAGAAGATTTTAGGATATCCAGTTCCAAGAAGGCCACACCCAGTGACTTTAAAAACTGCATCTGTGACCGTAAGATATCCATCACTGATGGCCACGTCATCTGTTACAAGTGCCTGGGACCGGATCACAACTCTGTTAATTGGTATGATTGTGGTCAGATGTTGCCTAGATCCCAACAGAACCGAACCTGAAAATGGTGGAGTTCTACAGGTCTCTAAAGAGACAAAGCCATTCTTCTTGGATCAGGTCCTTCTTAGGTTTCTTTCATGCTGAGCTGAGTAAAGGCTCCTCTGACAGCACTGCCCCTTCTATGGTGCCGGACTCCATATCCGCTATAGCTCCAGGATCAAGAAAGACACAAAAGTGCCAGGTGAAGTCATCACGTTCCATGACACACTCCCGAGACTTGTCTCCCTCTCGGGGATTGTCAGCACTGAAGAAGTGCCATTTGACTTAGTAGCAGCGGTGCGGGAACCATTGGTGCTATCTATGCACCATCTGCACAGAAGATCTCAGCGCCATTGGCACAGAAGCCCAAAGTACAATCAATAGGATCAAAGCCTGTTATGATCCTGACTCCGGTGAGCCCCACTGGGGACACTTCACAAATGCCTCTTATTTTTTTTTTGGGTGTTACTATCACTATCTCACCTCTTCCTGTATCCCAATCCCTCCAGGGCTCCATCGTGGCATTTGCCTGGAGCACTCAGCCCTGGTTCCTCTTGCTATGTCTGTAAACTCTGACATTATCTCCTCCATTGTATCTTTTCTCCATGCGCCCCTTAACACAGGTTACCCAGGAGGGCCTCTACTTGGAGTCCAGTGTATGCTTCTCAAGCAGATAAGTCCTATACTGGTTTCAGAGGAAGATGTCTCTTCTCCAACTATGGCCAGAGGACACAGCAGTTTGTGTACCACATTACAGAACTGGTAATGACTTTCTTTACCTCTTTGGCAGCCAGTGACAAAAGGGCATCCTTCAGCCTGTCCAGAAACTCCCATCAGAAGCACACCAATATAAGCTAGCCTTCCTCCATTGGGCAGGCCATCCTCTTTGTGGAGGAGTTCGGCATTCAAAGGAGGAAGCGTGGGGCATGGCTGACTGGGACCTCCCTCTGGAGTTTTTCCCCTCTGAAATGACAAAAGTCCTTGCCCCGATTGCCATCTTCTGCATCAGGGTCATGGATGAATGTTCCTCCACTACCATTCAGTTTGGAGGAGAAGTGTACAGGGATTCTCTCTGACACTTTATCTGACCTGGCGGAGCATTCATCCCCACCAGAAGACTTTGTGTACTCCAAATTCCTAGACATATTGGGTTAGGTCATCAGAGTCAGCCTGGAGAGACAAGGATCCCCGCATGGAGGTCTTCAGCCTATTTCATATACGGGGAACCCCTTCCAGTCTAGCAGCGATCCCAGTTTAACAAATTCTTCAGGACCTGCAAACAAGAATATGGGGTAATCCAGCATCCTGCACCCCGGGTAGCCAGAAAAGTGGGCTTTAAATACAGAGTGCAATAAGCCCCTGGTTTTGGCATAGTCCAACTATCACACCAGTCTGTGGAGGTAAAATCAGCTTTGAAACGGGCCAAAAAGACCAGGATATTTTCTTACATACCCCTGGGTATAGATCCTAGCTTGCTGAACAACTTGGGAAGAAAGTCTTTCAGAGCTGGATGCCCATATTGCTGCCCACCAACATTATATGGTGCAATATTTACATGCCTCCACTGACATGCTGAAGCCTCTCAGGGAGTGTCTGGACAAGGAAGCAAGAGGGTTATCTACAAGCTCTTCTCGATGCAGAAGAGTGCAGTCAGCATCTTATCTGATTGCAGTTCAAGTTTTTGACACTGTGGCAAGATCTTCTGCAGCAGCTGTTGGGGCACTCTGGATGACCTGGTTAACAGCCAGTAGTCAGTGAGAAGACATTCATGACAAGTTGGCCAGTATCCCATGTTTCAGAGAGAAGGTTTGAGAAACCAGTGCCCAGATTAACAAGCAGCATGTGGCCATTCACTCTCTGTTTTCAGGAGTCGACCATTCTCCTTCCTCTAGGCATCCTTCGCTTTTAAGCAGAGACTCCCGTTCTGCCAATTTTAAAGATATTGCTGGCCTCAAGACACCCGCTTGAGACATATCACCCCAAGATGCCACAGCAGGCTCAGCCCAAACTGGGGGCTTTGTTTTTTTGACATGCCCTGGCCCTTTAGATGTCCCTCAACAAGTGGAGGAAGATCAACAAGGAGAGTTGGACCATCAAAACTGTGCAATATGGTTACCGTTCGTGTTTCTTCCAGGCCCCAGCACTTCACCAATGTTTAGCCTTCAAACCGGATCTATCTGACGTGACCCAACTTCGTCTCAAGGTGGAGTTGCTTTTTAGGCAATAGAGCCTGTTCCTTCCAAAGGATATAGCAAGAGGTTCTGTTCCCACTATTTTCTTAATCACAAGAAGCCAAAGGGATTGAGACCCATCCTGGATTCATGAAAACCGAACAGGGGGTTGTTATGGGAAAAGTTCAAGAATGCGTATGCTCGCATCCCCATCCATGCATTTCACGGAAATTACCGCAGATTCATGGTGGAAACAGCTCATTACCAATACAAGGTTCTTCCCTTTGGCCTGTTAGCGGCCCTGAGGGTCTTTGCAAAATGCTTGGCCATAGCAGCATCATATCTTCATCATCGGGGGGGGATATATTTTCTCCCTTACATGGACAATTGACTGGTGATGGGATCTTCTTAAGCTGAGCCTAGACTTCTTGCAGAAGATGATCTAAATCCTTAAGTCCATTGGTTTCAAAAATCTAATATCATCCTCACCCAGAGAATCAAGTTCATCACGGCTTGGATATACTTGCTAGAGGGGAAAGCATTCCTCCTGTCAAAGCAATCTGCCTAGAAGCTGAAGACTTGGGGGGCTGCTAATGTAATGACAATTTTTAAAAAGATATCAAGGGGTGATCCAGGAAACTATCCGACCAGTGAGTGTAATGTCTGTGCCAGGCAAAATGCTAGTTTCTTTGAAGAACAACATTACTGAACATATAGATAGGCATAAATAAACATGTGAATAATGGTGAGCCAGTTGATATAGTTATCTGGATTTTCAGAAAGCATTTGACAAAGTCCCTTATGAGAGCTTTCATAGGAAATTAAAAAGTCATGGGATGAGGAACAGTGTCCTATTGTGGATTGAGAACTAGTTACAAGATGGAAAACAGAGAGTAGGGCTAAATGGTACATTTTCTCTATGGAGAAAGGTGAACAGTTGAGTGCCTCAGGGATCTGTTCTAGGACCACTGTTTTTTAATGTTTTTATAAATGACATGCCAATGGGAACAAGTGAGGCTATCACATTTGCCAATGACACAAAATTATTCAAAGTTAAATCACATTGTGAATAATTGCAAGAGAATCTTGCAAAACTGGGAGACTGGGCATGCAAATGAAATTTAATGTGGATAAGTGCAAAGTGATGCACTTAGGGACGGATTTTTAAAACAGCGCGGACGGCTACCTGGCGCACACAAATGTACACCCGATTTTATAACATGCGCGCACAAGGAGGTGCACACTTGTGCACCTTGCACGCGCCAAGCCCTAAGGGAGCCCCGATGGCTGTCCCCGTTCCCTCCGAGGCCGCTCCGAAATCAGAACGGCCTCGGAGGGAACTTTCTTTTCGCTCCCCCCACCTTCCCCTCCCTTCCCCTATCTAAACTGCCCCCAGCCCTACCTAAATCCCCCCCCCCCCCTACCTTTGTTTCCTTCTTTACGCCTGCCTGAGGCCGGCGCGCACAAGTTACGCCTGCTTGAGGCAGGCGTAACTTGTGCGCGCCAGCTAGCTGCCGGCACGCCATCCCCCGGCACAGCCGCTGAGCCGGAGGACTGGGCCTCACTCCCTTCCCGCCCCTTTTTCAAAGCCCCGGGACATATGCGCGTCCCGGGACTTGCGCAAGCCGCTGAGCCTATGCAAAATAGGCTCGGCGCGCGCAAGGGGGGGTTTAAAGGGTTACGAGCATATATTACGTGCGTAACCCTTTGAAAATCTACCCTTAGGGAAAAGTAACCCAAATTATAGATACACAATGCTTATTAGGAGTGACACTTCAACATTACACACCACAAAGAACCCTAAGATCACAAAACAAAGGTCTTCTAACTGTGCCTTCCACTTGGAACACACACCTAATGCAAATAAGAGACCGAATGTTTTCCATAGCAGGCCGCAAGTTGTGGAACTCTATTTCATAGTCTTTACATCAGATAACAGAGTTTTAAGTGAGAACTGAAAATGTGGCTCTTTAGAAA
This sequence comes from Rhinatrema bivittatum, assembly GCF_901001135.1. Taxonomy (NCBI): domain Eukaryota; kingdom Metazoa; phylum Chordata; class Amphibia; order Gymnophiona; family Rhinatrematidae; genus Rhinatrema; species Rhinatrema bivittatum. Next base: position 119,931,363 of record NC_042623.1, read on the forward strand.
TGCATACGATTTAACGTAAAATACCAAAATAGGAAGGCTGAAAATGTAAACCGTTGTGATCTTCTTTTGGAACGACCGTATATAAAACGCTTAAATAAATAAATAAATGAAATAATGCATTGAAATCTTCAGCTCAGTGTACAGCAGCAGCAGCAGCCAAGAAAGCAAATAGAATGCTAGGAATTATCAGGAAAGGAATGGAGAATAAAGCACGGAATATCATAATGCCTCTGTATCACTCTATGGTGCAACTTCATCTTGAGTATTGTTTGCAGTTTTGGTCACCACATATCAAAAACGATATAGTGGAATTAAAAAAGGTACAGAGAAAGGCAACCAAAATAATAAAGGGGGTGAAATGATTCCCCTAAGAGGAAAGGCTAAGGAGTTTAGGACTCTTCAACTTGAAGATCATCACTGAAGGGAGAAATATGATAGAGGTCTATAAAATAATGAGTGGAGTAGAACGAGTAAACATGAATCAGTTGTTTACTCTTTCAAAAAATAAAAACTAGGGCAAGTTGTACATTTAAAACTAGTAAGAGAAAATATTTTTTTGCTCAATGCATAATTAAGCTCTAGAATTCATAACTAGAGGATGTGGTGAAAGCTGGAGGAAAAATCCATAAACCACTATTAAGGTGGAGTTGCAGAAATCTACTGCTTATCCCTAGGATAAGAAGCTTGGAATCTATCTACCTTTTAGGATCCTACCAGGTACTTGTGACCTGGATTGGCCATTGCTAGAAACAGGATACTTTGTCCAACTGACTAGCAGACTATATCACATTGGCTGGCCTTCAGATCACAGTCTTTTTCAAGGTTCATCAAGTGCATTCCATGACTGTCAGCTGCTCACCTTAGAGCCGTTTCCATTGACATCTGCAAAGCTGCAAGTTGGTCTTCAGTTCACACTTTCACATCCAACTGCTGTCTGTACAATCTGTCAAGAAAGTGACAGCAGTTTTAAGCAGCAATTTTGAGCAGCCTGTTCACCCAGTAGTCCACTCTCTCCACAGGGGAGCCTGGTTGCTTATTCAATAAGTGCTCTGCCATGCAATCCTCAACTTGGGACTCATCCATGTGTTATGGCTAACTCAGCCATTTATCAACATAGAAAGGAAGGTTGTTTACCGTGTGGGTTTTCCGTAGACAGGATGAAATAGCCGTGCTTAATACCTACCCGCCTCCCTGGAGAGTCAGCTACCAGCTAAAGCTAAGCTCCTCAATGGACTGTGGGTCTCACAAGGCAGTGCACATGTAGGACCTCCCGTGCATGCTCAGTGGTAAAAATTTACTGAACTAGAGAGATGTATCCATTCAGCGCTGTCAAATGACATCACCTTTGTGTCACAGCTAATCGTTTCTGTCTACAGAGAATCTCACTTATCGTATGCAAACACTTTTTCTTAATGTATTGTGTCAAAGTTTTCTCAATAAAGAAATTTAAAATAAAAAAAATGCTTATTGCAACTTATTAGTTTTTGTGGAAAATATTTAAGATTAAAGTGAATGTTTAATATTAGTGATTCTTTTATTTTGTTAACTTTTTATTTTGCTATGAATGTGTATCTTACAAGTATATACCTTTTTATTTAGGTACTGTCCGAACTGCAAGGAGCATCAGCAAGCAACAAAAAAGTTAGATTTGTGGTCATTACCTCCAGTACTTGTAGTCCATTTAAAACGTTTTTCTTACAGTAGATATATGAGAGATAAGCTGGATACACTGGTTAATTTTCCTATAAGGTAAGAATAAGCTATGAACTAGGATTTTTAAATTTTATTTTGTGTTGGTTTAAAAAAATATGCATAAAATGTCAGAATTATTTTAGAAGGCGTATTGATGATAGATTTCTTGATTTCCCCTGGCCTATCTTTCTGCATGGCATACTTGAATTGTTCCCTTTCCTGGGTCATAGTAGGACTAGCTAGTCTGTTTCATTGGCTTCTGCTGACAGTACTGCAAGAATAGGATGAGTTCTTAGTCATGCAAACAGGGAAAGGTAAGGGTACTGTAGAAAGCAGGGCTTGAAGAACTGTGAAGAAAGGGACATCAGGTGACAAAAGATAAAAGGTGAAGCAATAAAAGATATATGGGTACAATAATCAAACTGCCTGCATAGATGCAAACTTCGTGGATAGTTTTTACCATTGAAACTTGACCCAATATTCAAAGCAGAACTACATGGTAGTTTTGTTTTAGTTATTGTCCAAGGAAAACGTGCCTACAGAAATTTGTGTATGCTTTTTCTGCAGGTAGTTTTTCTGGCAAAAACAACACACAGTTTTGAAAATCCAATACTATACTTATTGTTCCTTTTCACACATGCAAGAACGCTTCTGAACAATGCAGGTAAAAGTACACATATTGTTAATCCCTACATGTATTTTTACCCACATAGATTGGATAATTTTCAAAAAGCCATTTTCTGGGCTAAAGCATAGTTTTACCTATTAAAATGGCATTGGGTAATGCCCTCATATAGTGTGTGCCCTAATCTGAGCAGAGCAACACGTTGCTCACTTGTCTTTCTGGTTGTAGTCTTCTTCACCAAAAGAGTACTTTCAAAATTAGATATTTTAGGCTACAACAGTAAATAAACTTGAATGGCAGTTGCATAAGTTGAGCCAAAACCACACTAAGATCCCATTATATCATGGGTGGCTTTACAGGAGGTATCATAGGAAGGAGGCCCTTCATGAAATGCGTAACCAAGGGCAGAGAATATACTGTCTTCCCCTGCTCCAGGTTGTGGAAAGCTGTGATTTTACTAAGATGAACTCGCAGAATTTGCCTTAAGACCTGATTTAGACAAGTGAAGTAAATCATAAGGAGCCTTTGAATTGACATGAGAAAGGACATATGTTAACACCAGAACATCAAATGGAAATCAAAGTCCATTTATGGGCATAAGAAATTCAGGTAGACTGTTTCCTGTGCGTTAAAAGTGCTTGGACTACCTTCTCCAAGCAGCCAAGTAAAGAAATTACTTTCCTTTATCACAGCCAGTGTAGCATGACAATGTTCAGATGAACAATAATAAAGAGCCAAGAATTTCAACATTTCATGACACAGACAACAAGAAAGGAAACTCAGGATATGATTAAATTGTCAAACCTGTCTTGCAATAACTCTTTAATTTATCTCGCATCAGCAAGCCTGACAGCGTGTCCTGCAGTGTATAGGCCGCCTAGACAGCTCTATCATATGCGATTCAATTGGCCAAAGAGATCTTTTTTTAAGTCCTTTTTACCTTGCAAATAAAACCTAAGAGGTAGATTTTAAAAGGGTTACGTGCATAAGTTATGCGCGTAACCCTTTGAAAACCCCCAGTACGCATGCCGAGCCTATTTTGCATAGGCTCGGTGGTGCGCGCAAGCCCCGGGGCACGTCGGGGGTGGCACGACGTTCGGGGCGTTCCGGGGGGCATGGTGCCGGCCCAGGGGCGTTTCGGGGCATGGCCGAGGCCTCCGAAATCGCTCCCGGGCCGGGGAATTACAAGGCAGTGGCTGATGGCACGTGCGAGTTACGCCTGCCTGAAGCAGGCGTAAATTTCGCTATAAAGGTAGGGGGGGTATACATAGGGCTGGGAGGGTGGGTTAGGTAGGGAAGGGAGGGGAAGATGGGGGGAGGCCGAAGGAAATTTCCCTCTGAGGCCGCTCTGATTTTGGAGCGGAGGGAATGGGCCTCGGAGGGAACGGGCAGGGCTCGGCGCGCGCAAGGTGCACAAATGTGCATCCCCTTGCGCGCGCCGACCCCGGATTTTATAAGATACGAACAAAAGTACGCACGGGTGTACATTTATAAAATCTACCCCTAAATACTTTATTTTGGGAAATAGTGGTCATGCTAATTATAATCTTGGCTCAACAGCTGCTGTTTTACTTAAAGCTTCATCAGGAGCACCGCGGTCACATTATCAACTCAAAATTCAATCATGCTCATTGTAATAAATTACACATAATAAATTACTGAATGAAAAGAACTGGGGTGAAAAGCTTGTTTGAATTTTGAGATGATAATGTGATTGTGGGGTGTTTTATTTCTTGATTTTATTAATGTTTTATGAGCAGTGATGGTGTTTCTGTTACAATGCATAAAGTCTGGCTTCTTGTGGTTTCCAGTTCAGTTTTTGTCTGCACATTTCTATTTATACTTATGGTATCTTTATTCTGTATTTTGTCTATCTGTGTTCTGCATATGTGACTGAGGTGAGGTATTCTGCTGGCATGTACCGTATTTGCCGGCGTATAGGACTCACTTTTTCCCCCTCAAAATAGAGGAAAAATATGGAATGCGTCCTTTGCGCCAGTAATAAAAATTAACAGCATTCGGTGGGTGGGGGGGGAGTGACGCGGTGGCGTTGGGGAGTGAGGGTGCACGCCCTATTGGCCGGTGCTGGGCCCAGCAAAATCAGCTTTGGCAAGCCCCTTTTACCCAGCACCGGCCAATCGGGTGGTGTGCCCTCGCTCCCTGACGCCACAGCATCACTCCCCCCCCCCCTTCCCGGACACTGTTGATTTAGTGCCCCAAAGTTCTTATTATAAGTCAGTTTAACATATGCTAAAATTTGCTGGTTTTCCTCTCCAAATAAAAGAAGTGACCAAGGAGTGAAGTTTATCAATGTCTTCAGCAGCAAGCCAAAATGGCAGCATTTGGAGCTTATGTAGTATTTTAGGGAGTAAGGACATCTTAAAGAAAATACTTCTCCCAAAAAGAGAAATAGGCGTCACGCCCAGCTTGCAGCTTCTCCTGGATTTCCACAATTGTGGAAGCAATATTTGATTTGTACATCAGAAAATAGACTGAGTTAAGAACATAAAAACATAAGAAATTGCCATACTGATTCAGACCAAGGGTCCATCAAGCCCAGCATCCTGTCTCCAACAGTGGCCAATCCAGGCCATAAGAACCTTGCAACTACCAGTACCCAAAAACTAAGTTACTGTTGCTAGTAATAGCAGTGGCTATTTTCTAAGTCAACTTAATCGACTTCTCCAAGTTTTAGACACTAAAACTTCAACCCACAATCTCGATCACCGGCGTTACGTTATCCCCCGCCTTCCCCTCCCATTGTGCCCCGCTCTTGGCAAAACACACAACATGGCTCAAAAACAATGCAGATTCTGCTATAATATTGCATTCAAGCTATGAGTGATTGCGTATGCTAAACAACACGGAAAAAGAGCAGCAGAGAGGAATTACAGGCCACCGCCAACTGAAAAGATAAGAACTTGGAGAGGACTTACAAAAAGCTATGTGTAGTAAACACAATCTTCGACATGGAATTGCAAAATGGCCAGAACTAGAAGAAGAATTAAAAACTTGGATATTAGACCACAGAAGCTCGGGATTTTCAGTTTCCACAAAAATAATTATTCAACAAGCAAGAGTGATAGCCACTAACAGGGGCATCGCTGATTTTACAGGATCAACGTCATGGTGTTCTAGATTTATGAAGAGAAGTGATCTAAGTATGCGAACTAAAACAAAAATAGCACAAAAGATGCCAACAGAATATGAACACAAGATTATCGATTTTCATAGATTTGTCATTAATGCAAGAAAAAGAAAATTTTGAACTTTCATAAATAGGAAACATGGATGAGGTCCCACTGACATTCGATGTACCCTCAAACAAAACAGATTCCAAAGGTGCAAAAAGTGTTATTGTTAAAACATGTGGGCATGAGAAAACGCATTACACAGTCGTGTTGTCTTGCTGTGCCAATGGAACAAAATTGCCGCCTCTTTTGATTTTCAAAAGGAAAACCTTGCCCAAGGAAAAACTGCCTAAAGGTGTGTTTGTGCACGTTCATCCTAAGGGCTGGATGGATGTAGGGGGGATGAAGTTATGGATAGACAATGAGTGGTCTAGGCGTCCTGGTGGACTGTTAAAGAAAAAAATTGACAAGAGCCAGTCCAAGGACTGATCCCTGTGGCACACTGCTACTATGTCCCTCTTCTTAGAGTGAACTCCATTTATGACTACCCTTTGTTGCCTCCCAATCAATCACTCTGGGACCAATACCAAAAGTGCTCCATTTATTTCTAAGTTGTCTTACTAAAATTCTCTACAACTTCTGCTCTCTCTGATCCAACTTTCTGGTCACCCAATCAAAGAAATTGCTTTCATACTCTGACAAGACCTATCTCTTGTAAAGCCACGGAGGAATACTTGCTGCAGGAGTAATGAAGGACATTTTCCAGCTTTATAATTCCATATCTTCAAGTATTTGACAGATCACCCAGTTTGCTTAGCAATGTTAAATCTTCAGAAACTCCAGCATTGGGGGCTCTGGATTCTAGTTCCTCTTGTTCTTATATAGAAAGAGCCTGGGACATCTTCATTTTGAAAGTTGGGATGGAAGTTCTCTGGAGGCAAAGTTTTCCCAATTGGCATAGATGTCTCTGACATAAGAAATGTTGATAGGCGGTTAATACATTTTAAATAAATAAGACTGGAGGGGGAGATAAATAAGACTGGGGGGGGAGGTTTAATGATGATCTGGGTCCACAATGTCCAAGTCACCCTATAGCTCGTAGGAATGCCTGGACTCAAACTCCTACTTTGAGAATCTTCCTGCTCTGAGATAGAACTATTGTGGTAGTCAGACCCCCACCTGATGGAGGACAAGGGTCTGCTTCACATAGACTTTACATATTCTGGAGAGAGTATTGGAAATGGCTTCACTGACACAACTGAGATCACAGGGATAGACTGAAGACTTGTCAGGTACTGGACTAGTAAGTCCTTAATCATTTTGCTGAGACCTTTCTTCTGCATCAGTATACTGCCCTGATGGTCCCTGAGAAGGACAAGACGGTTCTTCTGGGTAAACAGTGGAGAGCTAGGCTTGGGAGTCGCTGGAAAAAGCAAAAGGTTAAATGATATGCTTGACTCCAAGAACAACAATGTCATCACCACTGGTGGTATCAAGATCCTCATCAAAGGCCTCAACATTGTGTCTTCAGGGAGACAGGCATATGTGTCAAGAGAGGCTCCATAGGTACAGGTATTGATGCTTCATGCACCAAAGCATTCTGCAATGATGACCTGGGCATTGAGAAAGGGCATCCTTCAGCCTCAGGTGCTTGAATGAACTCCTTCTCTGCCCTGAAGGGCTGATTAAGAATGCTAGGCTACAAAGGCTTCAAGATATGACGCCATTGTTTGACAACGGAAGTCCTAGAATATACCTCATGCGGGGTAGCTTGAGGAAAGTGGATGTGTTTTTTGCCTGTCCATGCTGCAAAGGCTTTGAGATCTGGGTTGATGACGAAAGCCCTTGCTAAACTGTGCCTCATGCAAGGTAGCTTGAGAAGACTGGATATGTTTCAGCTTGTCCTGCCTTGAATTCTACTCCATAGGAGGAAGTCTTCTTTAAAGTTGAGTGGCTTTGAGGCTGCTGACTGACAGTGCTGCTTCAGGGTAATCTGGTCTTCCCAGCCATCTCAGAACATATCTTTTTTTTCTTTTTTTTTTAAACATATTGTGACCTATATCTTGGAAACGCAGACGCACCATATCTGTGATGGACTTTTTCATGTCAGTATGGATACATCACTTAAACCCAATGGTTCATTTTATCAGTTATGGTGAAGGGAAAGGAATCAGTCAAATTGAAGAAAAAAGCTCTGTCTAGAGCGGTGTTTTCTAATCCATTGCTAGAGGCACACCTAACCGATCTGCTTTCAGAATAGCCACAATGAATATGCATGCAAATCTATCTCATACATATTTATTGTGGCAATCCTGAAAACCAGACCGGTTAGGTGTGTCTTCAGGACTGGGTTGGAAAACACCGCTCTAGAGAGAGAGCTTTTTTCTTCAGTGATCCTCGTCCTGGTCCAACTTACAGCTACAGGAAAGCCTCCTTGGCCCTGCCTTTGTCATGTGTCCCTCTCTCTCTCCATCTATCCATATGCATCTGCTATATGTGTGCAAATGAACGAACCAACTCAATTGCAAGAGGCATATTTGATATTGACTAATACATCTGTATTATAAATTGTCTGGAAAAAACAAAAACATTTGTGCTCCTATGATCTCGACTCAACATATTAATGTGAAATTTCCAAAAAAGCTTTTAAATTATGACTAAACTAAAGATGTATTGTCAAATTAAATATAGAAGATAGTGCAGTTAACTACATATGAGAACTGATGGCATTCACTTACATCTTGTGCTTCTACCGCGATGTAGTTTGAATCTGAAACGTAATCACTTTAGCTAAAAGTGGTCTGTATAGTGGTAGGCATAACCAACATGGAAAAGGAGATAATGCCTCTGTACAGGTCTTTGGTGAGGCCTCAAAAAGGATAGAGACAGAATGGAAGTAGCCCAGAGAAAGGCAACCAAAACGGCATGAGTTCTACAACAAAAGATATATGAAAAGAGACTGAAGGATCTAAATATGTATACCCTGCAGGAGAAGAGAGACAAGGGAGATATGATACAGACTTTTAAATTCCTGAAAGATATTAATGATGCACAAGAATCAAATATTTTCTGATGGAAAGAAAGCTGTAAAACTAGGGATCATGATATGAAACTCCAAGAAGTAGACTCAGGAACAATGTCAAGAAATATTTTTTTCATGGAAAGGGTGGTGGATGCATAAAATTCATTCCTGGAGAGAGGTAGTGAAGACAAGAATGGAAATAGAATTAAAAAGGGCCTGGTATAAACATAGAGGATCCCTTGTAGCTAGAGAATAGAAATGAAGAAATGGGGTATTCTCTGTTAACCTTAAGTGAAACATTTCTTTATGGGGGTAATCTGCATGGAGCAGCAGTTACTACCCTAAACTACTGGGCAGACTGGATGGACTGGGTCTTTATGTGCCTTCATTTACTATGTTACTATAAATAAATGAGAATTCAAACCATTCTGATGGTTTGATACATCTTCCTGTTTAGTGAAGAAGGTAGTCTAAAAAATATTTGAAAATACTGTACCAGTAGTTGGTTCTAATTGTGATAATGTTTAATTGAGGAAAAATGTTTAACTTTTATGAACAAAGCAGCACTTAACAAACTAATGCAATGTTATTTTTTTTTTTAAACAGTGAGTTGGACATGTCAGAGTTTCTTATTAACCCAAATGCAGGCCCTTGCTGCTACAACTTGATTGCTGTGTCCAACCACTATGGTGGCATGGGAGGAGGACATTGTAAGTTAACTTTGTGTTATCTTTTTAACTGTGTGTTATCAACCTTATTAATTTATTTTTTTACAAGATATAGGAAATTAATAGTCCAAAAATCTTATTGACTGTTCTTTTACTTACCTTAAAATATTCAGAGTAAATATTTATAGCATATTGTAAAGTTGCTGCCTCTTAAGATTTTTGATAAGGTCATTATAATACATTCAGGCCGATGCAGTACCGTGTGCTGGCCACAGTGCACGGCTCAACACATGATTGGACACGCGTTTTGGACGCACGTCCATAACCCCCGATCCAAAACTGGGGTTAGTGCATTCAAAATGCGCATCCAATGTAGCACGTAGTTAATAGCACTCATCACATGTAAATTCATGTTGATGGTTATCATCTATTTCCCCCAATACAAAAAAAAAAAAGTGCACCCGATGTGCAAATTTTTAACCCACAAAACGTAACACCTGCCAAGAGCAGGCGTTAATTCTTGAGGAGCCCAAAAAAATTAGAGAAAAGCAGAAAATAATGCTTTTTCTAGCATGTAGCAGATGGACTCAGGACCAATGGGAATAATAGTGTATTCCTGATAGCAGTTGGAGACCGAATCAGATTTCGATCAGACGTCAGCACTACATATATCCGTGCAGGAAGCTCTGCTCTTCAGTATTTCCCCGTCTCCTTAGCAGTTTGGGACTCTGCACAGCGTTAAACGGAATCCAAACCAAAGAAGAAAGAAAATCTTACCTCTACAAGACGAGTCCCGCTATCCTGCGGTGATACCTAAGGGTCCTTCCCCCAGTCGAGAATTCCTGAGGTGATTTCCGAGATCCCTCAGAGGTAAGTCTCGGTCTGGTAGCCGGTTCCTGGCGTGCATTTAGCCCCCAGGAACGGGAGTGAGTGAGAGGCAGCGAGTGCAATACCGAGCACGGCGGTGAAGGTATTCCCCTCTCCCCCCGCAGCCAGAGACCATCCGGCATGATATCAGGAAAAACCGAGACAAGGTAAGATAGAAAACTTTCTCTAAGTTTCTGGTCTCCGAGGCTCGGTGAGCCGCATAGATTGCCATCCGGCATCTGTCCCATCGGGTTTAGCAGCTCCGTCCAGGCTAGGCCCCGATCCGGCGCGAGGGTCCTTCCATGTAGAGACCCTCTGGGGGATCTCCATCTTGCCCGCATGGTCGTCTGCGCCATTCCCCCCCCCTTGATTGCCGTCTTGTGCGCACAGCAGCGCGCGCAATGGTGCCGGGCACACAAATTAGCCTGTGCGCACAGCGGCGTGCACATCTAGCCAAGCGCAGGCCTGCATGCACATCTTGCACGCACAGCGTCAGCGCACCCGGAACACACAAATAAGCCTCTCGGCGCGCGCACATAAGCGCATAGACAAGTTTGGAACCACTCCATGTTCACAAATCATGGCACCGCCGGCCAAGAAAGCCAAGGGACAAGCCCTTTGCCCAGCCTGCCACCTGAGAGCTGCGCAACACGAAGTGGCCTCTGCCCTGTGACTACACTGTGAAGAGGCTCTGGGGGAACCGAGACAAGGCCCCCCTCAGCCAGTAGAGGAATCTGCACCGATGACAGTACACCGGACCTCTCTATCCCTGGCTCTGGCCCTCCTGAGATGGGCTCCTCGCGGAACACCGCTGGATTCAATATGGACCCAGGGACCTTTTCCTGGGTGGAATTCTTCAAAGGGCTGCAAACCTTCGTCCAGGCGCAATCGGTGCCACCTGTGACACAGCCTCCGTTTCCACCAGAAGAACAAAACATTCCAGGCACCTCTCGTCCTCCCTGAGATGTGCCTCTTCCCCGAGACGTGCCTCCTCCGGGCAAAAGCTTCCCCTTAGGGGACACAGACACCTCGGAGGCAGAGCCGGACTCCCTGGAGGAAGGGGAAATCCCTCCAGGGACGGAACCATACCGAACCATGATGCATTTCTTCTCCAAAGACAAGCTATCAGACCTTGTGTCTCTGAGCCTGAAGACGCTGGCCATCCCAGGCACAAGCTCCGCAGCGGAGCCAAAGACGAACCCGGTTTTGGTCGGGCTTCGTCAGGCCTCATGCCATTTCCCAATGCTGCAGGAACAACAACTGATTGACCTGGAATGGTATGCCCCGGAGGCCAGCTTCAAAGGAGGACGGGCCCTAGAAGCCCTATACCCCCTGGAACCTTCAGGCAAAGAACTCCTGGGGTTCCCCAAAGTGGACGCCATGGTCTGTGCGGTCTCAAAGTGCACCACCATTCCAGTCGAAGGAGGAGCTGCACTCAAGGATGTCCAGGACAGATGTCAGGAATCCATCCTTAAACAGTCATTTGAGGTCGCAGCTATGTCCCTACACATCGCTGCCTGCTACACCGTGGTGACATGTGCCTGTTTGTCACTGTCCAGGGACGCAACCACGTCAGTCGAAACATTAGAACCGGTGATATCTTTCCTCACGGATGCGACCTCCGACCTGGTGCGCACCTCAGCCAGGGGCATCTCATCCATAGTGGCAGCCAGAAGGCAACTCTGGCTCCGAAGTTGGTCAGCCGATGTGACTTCCAAGATGAAACTCACGAGAATGCCTTTTAAAGGTGCCTTCCTGTTCAGAAGTGAACTGGAGAAGTTAGCCGACAAATGGGGCGAATCCCCAGTATCTCGGTTACCGGAGGACAGGAACAAAAGAAGCCAATGCCCCTCTCCCCGAAGATCCAAGGGCAGAGGATCCCAGTGTTTCCGACCATATAAAACCACATACCAAGCACCTCTCCCTGCAGGTAGGGGCCAGTCCTTTCGGAACACACAACAAGAGAGGAGCCAGCTCAGGTCCAGGCCCCAGCCGCACCCCACAATGAGAATCAACAGACCCATCCACAGGAAGAAGCCATAGGGGGCAGGCTTGCCCTATTCTACCAAAGATGGGTCGAGATAACATTGGACAAGTGGGTCCTAACCATCATTCGAGAGGGATACTACCTGGACTTCCACAGTATCCCTCCAAACAAATTTGCGAAATCACCGTGCCACCTCCCCTCCAAGAGGACAACGGTGGAAACCACACTGACAAAACTACTCAACCTAAGGGCGATAACACCACTGCCCACACACCAACAAAGTACTGGGCACTATTCCATATATTTTATCATCCCCAAGAAAGAGGGAACGTTCCGGCCCATCCTGGCCCTCAAGTCCATCAATCAATCGCTACCTGAGGGTAGGTCATAAGGGCAGTACAGCCAGGAGAATTCCTGACGTCTCTAGATCTGTCAGAAGCCAATCTCCACATCCCGGTCCATCACGGCCATCAGCGCTTTCTTCTCGTCGCGATACTAGACCATCACTACCAGTTCCGGGTGCTACACTTTGGACTAGCTACTGCCCCTCGGACGTTCACCAAAATCATGGTTGTAGTGGCAGCGACACTGAGGAAAGAAGGAATCCTCGTACATCCATATCTGGACAATTGGCTGATCAGGGCAAAATCTACAGAGGAAAGTCACCAGGCGACCACCAGAGTCAAGAATCTACTGCAGAATCTCGGGTGGGTCGTCAACACAACCAAGAGCTGCCTTCAGCCCTCCCAATCACTAGAATACCTGGGAGTCCGGTTCAACACCAAACAAGACAAGGTCTTTCTTCCCCCCTACAAGGAGAAGGAAACTGTGGACCAGTTGAGAAACCTGTTTCCACCCCAATGTATGGGACTACCTCCAGGTCCTCTGCCTCATGACATCAACACTAGAAGTCGTCCCATGGGCAAGGGCCCACATGCGACCACTACATGGTTCCCTACTGTTGTGATGGAACCCAATATCCCAGAACTACTGCATTCGCCTCCAGCTACAGGCAGAGGTGCGAACCCTGCTCCAATGGTGGCTACAAGAAGACCATCTGAGCAAGGGAGTAAGGCTATCCCCACCGACCTGGGTTTTGATCACCACGGATGCGAGCCTGCGAGGGTGGGGAGCCCACTGCCAGAAACAGACGGCCCGGGGCAATAGGACACTGAAGAGGCAGGATGGAACATCAACCGACTGGAAGCCTGGGGAGTCAGACTAGCCTGTCTTCAATTCAGTCACAGACACCAGGGCGAATCGGTCAGTCATGTTGGACAAAGCCACAACAGTTGCCTCCATCAACCGCCAGGGAGAAACCAGAAGCCTACAGGTGTCCCTGGAAATAGACCCCCTAATGGCATGGGCGGAGGCAGACCTACAAGGGATCTCAGCCGCCCACATCGCGGGAAAAGACAACGTAACTGCGGATTACCTCAGCAGAGAGAGCCTAGACCCAGGGGAATGGATGCTGTTGACCACAGCAGTTGATAGTAAACCACTGGGGAACACCAGCCATGGATCTTCTGGCAACTTGGTCCAGTGCACAAGTTCCCAAGTTCTACAGCCGCAGACGAGAACCACAATCCCAGAGAATCGACGCCCTCGTCCAGACCTGGCCACAGGAAGACCTGCTGTACGCATTTCCCCCATGGCCACTACTGGGCAGGATTTATCCGCAAGATAGAACACCACAGGGAGCTAGTACTTCTAGTGAAATATTCTGTAATATTGTCTGTAATATTGAATGATAATATTGTAATATTATCTATAATATTATAGATAATTATCTATAACATTATAACATTAAATATTATCTATAACATTATAGATAATATTGTAATATTATCTATAATGTAATAATGTAATATTGAATGATAATATTGAATGACTACCTCATCGATGTAAAACCGGAGATATGTGCAATTACGGAAACATGGTTAAAACCAGCAGACACAGCAATAATTAATCAACTACCTACAGAGGCGTACGACTTCTTCTCGCTACCTCGTCATAAAAAAAAGGGAGGAGGCATTCTTTTAGCAACTAAAAAGGACCTCAGATTCTCGCTACAGCAATCCAATCCCAACTCAAAACTTGAATTCGGCTTCTTCACCTCAGACAAGCTACAAATCCTTCTCGTATATGCCCCCCAGGACTCTTGGAATCAGATGCCTCACCACTGGTTGAATTAACCTCTTCCCTCATCAACTTTGACTCGCCAGCCATCATTCTAGGGGATTTCAACATGCACGTTGATAACCCTACTCCATCACCTAACTGTGAAACTCTCCTCACTGCTCTCACAGCGCTAGGCTTCACTCAAATAGTTAATAAACCCACCCACAAAGCCGGCCACACGTTAGACCTGATCTTCGTTAACGCTGCAATCAAGTCAGTTTCTACACCTAATTGCACAAAGGTCCCGTGGTCAGATCACTATCTCATAACTACTTCATTCTCTATAAAAGATACCAACCCGGCTTGCATTCCTTTGCCCTCCTTCAAATACAGGAAAACTTGCTCCCCTGAAGACCTTAATAATCACCTATCTCCACTACTCCACCAACTGGACCTTACTGATCCGAACGCAGCACTTCGATCATGGAACACAATCACCGAAACTATAGCCAACAAGCTATGCCCGCTTATTACAAAAAAACCACACCAGAATTCCTCCAAAAGACAGCCATGGTTCTCGGCAGAATTAAGAAAGCTCAAACTCCAACTAAGACAAAATGAGGCTAAATGGCGCAAAAACCCAGGAACCATCACCCTTTCAATCTACAAATCATCTCTGCATCAATACAAATCAAGCACCCTAAGATCCAAGAGGGACTACTACGCCTCGAAGATACACGACCTTATTTTCGATGCCAAAGCCCTCTTCAGCTATGTAGCCAACCTCACACAAGTAAACCAACCTGAGATTACACATGACCAAGCTCAATCAAAAGCAGAAGAACTAGCTCTTTTCTTCAACAACAAAATCAATACTCTCCTATCGCAGCTCCCCACGAACCCCACTGTTCCATTAACTACTCCTCAACCCTCAAGCAACTACACTCGGTTAGAAGAACTTGACACAATTTCATCCGCTGAGATCCAAGGAATTCTTAGGAAAATGAAACCATCCTCTCATCCCTCGGATCACATCCCAACCAAACTACTACTAGCAATTCCAGAATCTATCTCCAAATCCCTGGCAGACATCATAAATTGCTCCCTCACACAAGGACTCTACCCGGACAACCTCAAACTTGCCTCACTCAAACCCCTTCTCAAAAAACCAAATCTCGACCCAAACGATCCTAACAATTTCAGACCGATAGCTAACCTCCCATTCATAGCCAAGATAATGGAAAAATTGGTAAACTCACAACTCTCAAACCACATTGAAGACAACAACCTTCTATTTCCATCACAATACGGATTCCGTAAAACCTTAAGCACGGAAGCCCTCCTCATCTCTATGACTGACCACATCATCCTAGGATTAGACAAAGGACAAGCCTTCCTTCTGATACTACTCGACCTCTCGTCTGCATTTGATACGGTCAATCACTCCCTTCTCATCAACCAATTATCAGCCATAGGTATTTCAGGCACTGCCCTATCATGGTTCAGAACCTTCCTCAGCAACAGAGGTTATAAGGTCAAGATTCATAATAAAGAATCCTCTCTACACCCCGCAGCCGTAGGAGTCCCTCAGGGCTCATCCCTGTCTCCTACCTTGTTTAACATTTATCTGTTACCCTTATGTAAACTTCTCACTCACCTCAATCTCAAACATTTTCTCTACGCTGACGATATTCAGATTCTGATCCCCATCGAAGAATCGCTCGCAAAAACAATGTTGCACTGGGAATCCTGCCTCCAAAACATCAAACAACTTCTTACAAGTCTCAACCTGATACTAAATTCATCAAAAACGGAACTTCTACTCATCACTCCAGAAAACAGCTCCATCACATACACTCATCCTACCGTACCAAGCACTACACAAGTGAGAGATCTAGGAGTTCAAATTGACAATCACCTAAATCTGAAAGCTAACATCAACAAAACCACCAGAGACTGCTTTTACAAGCTCCAAGTGCTGAAAAGAATACGACCTCTCTTCCACACACATGACTTCAGAACGATCCTACAATCAATCATTTTCGCAAAGCTGGACTATTGCAACACCATCATGCTTGGTCTCCCTTCATCACACACCAAACCATTACAAATGGTACAAAATGCCTCCGCCCGTATACTCACCAACACCAGGAGAAGAGAACACATAACACCTATCTTGATGGACCTCCATTGGCTGCCCATCCACTTCAGAATAATCTACAAGGCCATTCTCACCATTTTCAAAAACATCCATCAATTAGCCCCAATCGATCTCCATATTCCCCTCCGATTACACCATTCCACAAGACCGACAAGAGATGCTTACAAAGGATCACTTCAAGTACCTCCAGCCAAGACTACCAGACACATCACGCTTAGAGATCGGGCATTCTCCACAGCCGGTCCAACATTATGGAACTCCATTCCCCAGGATCTTAGAATGGAACCCAACATCTCAACATTCAAGATAAGACTCAAAACGTGGCTGTTCACGCAGGCCTTTCCTAACTCCAACCCCATCTAATCTTCCTTCACACAACAAGCTCCGCTAATATTAGCGTTAATAGCCACCTTTCAAAATGTTATTTATACTTATATTTTACTATCTAATCTTCATTTCCCTTCTCATTCCAAGTTATTGTTTTCCCTTGTTTTATGTAACTGCTTTTCTGCACTTTTGTTAAATGGTAAAGTTTCACCCCTGTTTCTTGTGAACCAGCATGATGGGACCACCGTCTTGAATGTTGGTATATAAAAAACTTAAATAAATAAAAAATAAAAATAAATAGTGGCCCCGGACTGGCCAAGAAGGCCATGGTATGCAGACATGCAAAGACTTCTAGCGGAGAACCCTCTGTGTCTACCTCCACACAGGGACCTGCTCGAGCAAGGAACGATCCTCCACGAAGACCCAACTTGATTCTCTCTTAGTCTGGCCATTGAGAGGACTCGCCTGAAGAAGAGTGGATACTCGGGGGCAGTGATTGACACCTTACTTCGAGCACGCAAGTTTTCTACATCTCTAACCTACATATGAATATGGAGAATATTCGAAGCCTGGTGTGAGGACCGCGACATCTTCCCGGGGACAGTCAAAATCCCCATAATCCTGGAATTTCTGCAGGACGGCTTGAAGAAGGGGTTGTCTCAACTCCATCAAGGTTCAGGTGACCGTGCTGGCCTGCTTCAGAGCCAAAGTGGATAGCATCACGCTATCATCCCATCCAGGTGTATTCAGTTTCCTGAGAGGGGTCAAACAAATCCAACCACCACTAAAGTGGCCGGTGCTCCTATGGAATCTCAATCTAGTACTAGACTTCCTGGCGGGAGCTTCCTTCAGACCTACTCACGATCTGTCACTATGGCCCCTGACCTTGAAGACTGCTTTCCTAGTGGCAATATGTTCAACCCGTCGCATCTCCGAACTTCAAGCACTATCCTGTCTGGAACCATTTCTTAGATTCACACCGGGATCCATACATCTCCACACTGTCCCCTCCTTCCTTCAAAAGGTGGTTTCTCATTTCCATCTAAACCAAACCATCTCGCTGCCATCTCCAGACGAGCAAAAGGACATGGAAGACTCACGGCTTTTCGCCATCTGAACGTCGGCAGACTCCTAATCCGATACCTGGAAAGATCGGAATCTGTTCGAAAGACTTGACCACCTATTCATAATTCACAGCGGGAAGAAACAAGGGGAAGCGGCCTCGCGGGCAACCATAGCCCGCTGGATCAAAGAAGTAATCAAGGCAGCCTACGTAGAGGCAGGAAAGCTTCCACTTCTACAAGTCAAGGCCCATTCCACAAGGGCCCAGGCAGTTCCCTGAGCAGAAACCAAGATGCTGTTACCCGCCGAGATCTGTCGGGCGGCGACCTGGTCCTCCATTCACACCTTCTCGAGGTTCTACGCCTGGATTTGCAGGCCCAGGAAGATATAGCATTCGCAAGGTCAGTACTAAGTGGGCAATGGGCATCCTCCCACCCAGTTCGGGAGTAGCTTTTGTACATCCCATTGGTCCTGGGTCCATCTGCTACACGCTAGGAAATGGAGAAATTACTTACCTGAGAATTTCATTTTCCTTAGTGTAGACAGATGGACACAGCATCCCGCCCATGGCTGCCCTAAAATATGGAAACCTCGGGGGACAATCACAATCCCTGAAAGCAAGACAAGCACGGGTAAGCCAGACTTTACCCCTAGTTAAGACATCCATAGATGCCGTGTGTCTGCGTTTCTCGATTGAGTGCACCCGCGGTCTCCAGCTAGAAATCACGTCAACCAGTTTAAGTTAATCAAGTTATTCAAACACACACATATCCACAATTGCTTTTCGAGGAGAATAATGAAGATCAGAGCTTCCTGCACAGGCGTATATGTAGTGCTGATGTCAGATTGAAATCTGACTCCGTCTCCAACTGCTATCAGAAGTACGCTTATACCCATTGGTCCTGAGTCCATCTGTCTACACTAAGGAAAATGAAATTATCAGGTAAGTAATTTCTCCATTTCTTTTCCTTTTTTCAGTTCCTCTGACTTGATATCGTTGCGGTATTAAGTCGGAGGAACCGAAATAGAATTTAAAAAAAATAAAAATAAAAACGTGCTGGCAGTCAGGTTAGGAAAAGGGTTACTCAATGAGTGTCCATTTTCCTAACCCGTGGCTGTGCACAGGTTAGGAAAACAGGCGCTCATAAAATTCAGCATCCATTTTCCTAACCTGACTGTCAGCTCTCCTGGGTGCCTGTTGCCGAGAAGGCGCTAGGGGCGCACAATTTCCCCATGCACCTCCTTTTTACCACAGCACTCGATTTAGATATTAAATCTGGCACCCAGGAGAAGTGGACCAGCTCACATTAAGGGAGCGGGCGCTCAATCACAAACACCCATTTAACATATTGCATCAGCCTGAATGTGTGAAAAGTCTAGCTAATGTGTCTCAGTCAGTAGAATAGGAGAGGAGACTCACTCTACTCATTAAATTTGTAATAGGTTCCACTCGTAAGATGAGATTTGATAGAAAACATTTTCTTCATTTCATTACGTTTTAAAAAGTTTCTTTTCTGTACATTATAAATGAACTCCTGCTTCTGTCATCATCTAGAGCAATGGTTCTCAACAGGTGTGTAAGGACACACTGGTGTGTGTTGCGAGGTCCTGGGAGGTGTGTCGCAAGGTCAGCAGATTGCTGCCTCCGTATCAGCCCGAGTGGGAGTTGGTTGATGTCTTACATTGGACCTGAGGGGAGGTTACTCTCACTTCTCTTCTTTCTGGTCCAGTGAGAGGCTGTTTCCTCCTTCACCCAGATCAGAGTGAGACATTGCCAGCTCCTGCTGTTCTGGGCCTGATGGGATGCAAACTGTATCTTCCCCTACTCTGTCTGGAAGTGATGCTGCTGATAATCTCTTCACCCTGTGGAGGGTGGGGGAAAGGAGGTTGGGGATGCTAGAAAGATGAAGGTGGAACAGAGAGGGAGTGTGAGGGCAGTTGAGCAGGAAGGGGTGGGAAACAGGGGAGTCAGCTCTACAGCAGTAGTTTTCAACCTTTTTTCTATTGGGACAGACCTGGAAGATAATGCTTACAGGTGTGACACACTGAACACTTGAAAGCAACCAAAACAAAAGTAGATTGGTGCTAAAAGACACTTTATTAATGAAAATAGTAGACCACAAGGGTCCGACTGGCCGATTTTCACCCGCACGAGGTGGGCTGCTTCAGGTGCTATATAAATAGATAAGTTATAAAACACATAATATTGCATGAGTAAATTAGACGAGTATACATACACTATTTAAATAATGACAACATCTAAAAACATGTAAAAATCACAAATAAATAAATCAAGGTGTAAGATAAAACATAAAAAATAACAAACAGTTTCTAGCAAAGGTTGACATAGATATGGATAATTACCTATGTTCATATAGGAAGCACGTCTGAAATAGTGCTCATTCAGATCACACTTTATACCAAAGGTCCTTTTCCAATGAATAGGAACACAGCTTCAATATTATACTGTGTTCAACCTTCTCAAGACAGGAGCTTTACTATTAAAATGACACACATTCCTTATTAAAATACATTGGAAACTGAAAAAATAACAACTAAAATAACATTTATAGTGCAGTTAAAAAAAACCTTTTGTATATGTTTTATATTATATCAGATGTTTCCAGACTGAATTATTCTAACTACTAAAACAAATTATGATGCCATTAAGAAACATAAAACTCTTATTGTGTCGTGTCCTAAATTATAAAATTTTAAATAAAACGATGGTTCCCTATTATTACCTATGAGCTAAGCCAATGCCAATGATTTACTTTTGAATTGTTTTTAATCCATCAAAATTTTATAATTTTTCACACATCTAATTATGATTACTGCTGTTGCTGTAATTGTCTATTAAATCTATATAAAAAAGTGTGTCTTTCTAATGTCACCCACTCCTAAGCTTCTCACTTTATTCACAAGCCGCCTATACAGAACAGTATCAAAAGCTTTGCCAAAATCCAAGTAAATCATATCAAGCTCTCTTCCTCAATCCAATTCTCTAGTCACACAATAAAATCAGATTTGTCTGACAGGACCTACCCTTGGTGAATCCATTTTGCCTCGGGGCCACCAATCCACTGGATTGTAGATAGTTTATTATCCTTTCCTTCAGCAGAATCTCCATTAATTTTCACACCACCAAAGTGAGACTAACCAGCCTGTAGTTTCCAGCTGCCTCTCTGCCACCACCCTTGTGAAACAGGACCACAATTGCTCTTCTACAATCTCATGGCACCACTCCAGTTTCCAAGGATCTCTTGAATAGGTCTTTCATCTGAGCTCTCTCAATATCTTGGGATGTACTTTATATGGCCCCATGGCCTTGTCCATTTTCAATTTTCCTAGCTCTTCCCTAAACATTCTCCTCTGTAAATGGCGTTTTGTCTACCCCACCCCCATCTACTGCCTTGTCAACCAACAAAAGTCCTTCTCCAGCATCTTCTTTAGTGAACACCAAACTGAAGTATTTAATATTTCTGCCATTTCTTCATCTCTTTAGCCACATCTTTGGGTCTTCCTTCTTTCTCTGATGTATCTGAAAAATGTTTTGTCACCTCACTTTACCTCTTTAGCAGTCCTTTCTTCTGCTTGACCTTTTGCTTTCCTGATTTCTATTTTCACCAGGTAGTCTTATTTGTGTTCCTCTTTTTGGAATCCTTTATACTTCTTGAACACTGTTCTTTTTGCCTTTATTTTTTTAGCCACCTCCTTTGAGAACCAAATTGGTTTCTTTTTCTTCTTTTGCTTGCTTTTCTAGCATATAGATTTGTTGCTTTTGTGATAGCTCCTTTCAGTTTGGCCTACCATTGTTCCAGCTCACCCATTTTCTTCCAGTCTTCTAGTTCTTCCTCCAGGTAGTCTCAATTTTGACAAAATCTGTATTTTTGAAATTCAGAACTCATGTCTTTGTGGAACTTCTCTGTAAAGTATTTGTGATATCAAACCATAACATCTGATGATTGCTGGTGCTCAGGTGGGCACCAACCCAGATATTAGAGACTTCTCCATTAGTGAGCACTTGGTTAAGTATTACACCCTCCCTCGTGAGCTGTACTACCATTTGAACAGAGCCCCTTGAAAGGCATTCACTATCTCTCTACTTCTCATATATTCTGCAGAAGGGATACTCCAATCCACATCCGGCTGATTAAAATCTCCAATAAGCAACACCTTCTCCTTTCTATCCCACCTTTTGGATATCTTCCATTAGATCTCTATCCAAGACCACATCATTGTAAATGGAAGCACCATCATCTTTCTTTAGGATATCCCATAATGCTTCTTCCCTATCCCACGTCCCTTGCATTTCAGTTGCCTAGATGTTGTTTTTGACATAAAGATCTACTCCTTCCTCTTTTCTGTAGTCTCTGTCCTTTCTTAACAAGTTATATCCCTGGATGGCCGAATCTCAATCATTAGACTTGGTGAACCATGTTTCTGTAGCAGCAACAATGTCCAAGTCTGCCTCCACCATTAAGGCTTGCAATTATGGGATTTTATTGCCTAAACTACGATCATTTATGGTTATAGCTTTCCAATTTTTCTCCCTTGGTTTGATGTTCTTAATAGTCACCTCTTTTGCTTTTTTGAGCTGATTGATTTTATTTTCACCTCTCACTTCCTGTATTACTTGGGGTGACAAGCCAATTTCATTGGCCAACTCCTGCCACCCCCACTCTCTAGTTTAAATGCCTAATAATGTATGGTCTGAAATTCTTGCTTAGCATCCTTTTCCCTGCCACAGACAAATGTAGGCCATCCTTACCATATAACCTTTTACTGCTCCATACATAGACCCAGCCTCTAATGTATTCAAAACCAATTTCTTTGCACCATGATTTGAACCATGTATTGAAGTTGTCTGTATGGCTTAGCCTTTCCTTCCATGAACAGGTAACACTTCTGAAAAGGCAATAGCCTTCACCGTGAGCCTAATCTTTTTCCCCAGATTCTGAAAATCTCTCTGAACTGTTTGGATGCTATTTCTATCAAGGTCATTTGTCCCCAGATGGATGATAACATTGATTTTTGAGTCCTTACTTCTTTGATTCTGTTGACGATCTGGTTTGCACTTCTACAAGTTGAGAATCCTGGAAGACATTTAGCTATTTTGTTCCCCTCGAAATGAAGTCCCTAATTAGTGCCTCTAATGACATTGTTTCCCAGTACAAGAATCTTTCTGTTATGACTTTTTTTTATCATGTTATGGGTTTTCCTTTGCATTGGACATCTTACTTTCCTTCCAGATACTACTTTAGTTTCCATTGCTGGGACATCATCATTTTTCAATATAGAAAAGGCATTTTGTATTGCTATCATTTGAAAGAGTGGATGTCTCTGTGTCACAAGTCTTGTCCTGCCAGAGCCCACTGTAATCCCTTTGTTCCTAGGTTTCTGGATGCTCTATGGAAATGGGCATGGATATCTGGAATACATAACGAGAAAGTGGGTGAATCTGGGTCACAGGTCTTATCCTACCAGATCCCACTGTAAAACACTTATTTCTGGGCTTCTGAATCATCTCTGTGAATGGGAGCAGGTTCTCTGACTACAGTAAAGTAGGGGAGGCTTCTTTAATGGTTGCCAGATCCTATTTATTCTCTTTAATTGTAGCTAATTCTTATTTGACTTCACCTCCTTATTCAATGAAGAGAGCTGCAAACAAATGGGGCAAGCTCTAAGCCTCCAGATGGTTTGCCTTAAAACAAAGGCACAACAGTTATTACATTAAATTTTAGACATTTTGATAATTAGTTCTAATATGGAACATCTTAAAAATGATTGATTTTCAAAAGAGATTACCAATTCTATTAATTATGTACCTGAGCAAGACTATATAAGAAGGGCAAGCCTGTGGGGGGAGGGAGGGGGAGGGCTTTTAGGTTGAAATTGACTTTTTTCTATTTTTTTTCAATCTGTTCAGTCACAATACACTCTATTGCCCCTTTTTCCCCCTCAATTAAAAGAACCCCCAAAGGTACCTACTAATACACAAATACAGACAAAGGTTATACTTAACCCAGATATTTTAAATAAGCAAACAATTCCACTTGGCTTTTAGATGCCTGACAGAGGAAAACCTGCAGACAGTGGCTGCTGGAAAATATTAGTCTTGACGCAAGTGAATTCTACAATGAGCCCCTCCCCTGGCAGACAGTTTAATAGTAATCTTATGAGGCTTTTTTCTGCTTTTTTTTTTTTTTTTTTTAAACCAGCGCTTATCCCTGGGAGCATGAATCAAGAAATATATCTAATATTGGGAATCAAGCCCATAGAATGTTCAACCAGATTTTTATTTCTTTTAACTCATTAGACCTGGAATTATGGTGAAAAAACATACCATTTCTAATTAGATAATGGATTGCATCATCTTATGTTATGCCCAGGAAGGCCTGGCCTTAGAAGGGTATGTAGAGGCAATAGTAGCAGCTGGTCGCTCTTCTGCCTCTGCTGAGATGATTTGCAAGGCTGAAACATGGCGTTAAGTCCACACACACATTCATATCACATTACTGTCTGGATATTGCCTCCTGGCAGAATAATAAGTTTGGACAGTCCATTCTCCATGGTCGCTGTGAGGATAGAGCCCAGCTGTTTATCATCTGTAGCAGGAATTTGCTGAAAACAGCAGATCACCAGTCAAACAATCCCATCCACTTCCCTTCTGAGTTGTCCCCTCCAGTCAAAGCTAAATAAATAGAACTGAATGAAGCTGTGGGGATGTGGTAGCATGGGAATTATTACACAAGGGCAGTGAAAAGCTTTTGACTTTTCTAGAAAGCTCTGGAAGTTTCTGTCCCTTTATTGCCAAGTATAGTTGCTCAACTTATGTGGCTAGTAAACTGTTGCCTTTAGAAAATACTTGTTACAAGTAAGTAACTTTTGAATTCCGTCTAGGATGGTCAGAGATAATGGCTTTTGTGGCTGGATATATGAATTATAGAGGTTGCCAGAGAGAATAATAGTTTTTTGCTGCTTTATGTACCAAAGAAAATCTAAATTGATACTTGATGTAACAGAAAAAAACATGATCCCTTTCTTTACCAGATTTTACTTGGGCAGTGATTTGAAAATTAAGTCCTGTTAAGTTTATCTGTATAATATGATTGTTAATATTTAAAATGGTTTACATATTGTGTGTTTTTTATACCTTCAAGATTCAGTAATCCAAAAAAGTCAAAATAGCTTTGTAAACATACTTTAGTTTTGATAAATTCCCCAAACTGATATTTTCTTTCTAACATTTTCTTTTCCCAGATACTGCTTTTGCAAAAAATAAAGATGATGGAAAATGGTACTATTTTGATGATAGTAGTGTCTCAACTGCATCTGAGGACCAAATAGTGGCAAGTATCCATTTATTTATCATGGGATTATTAAAAAACAAGTTATTTTTATCTAAGAATAAAACTTAAGATATTAGAGTATACTATAAAATAAGAATGTAACCTATCTATTTAATGTAGATTCAAATGCTATTATTTGAAAAGAAGTTGCTTCTTATTGCTCAAACCAAACAGATTTAACTAGACAAAATAAATGTCATAACCTAGTTAATTATTCATATTATTAGCATGAGAAATTGATATTAGATAACTATTATTGTAAACATTCTTTTTTTCTTTGACTCAAGATAGTGCATTATGGATAACATTTTACTATCTTGTGTGCTCAGGAGAAAATGGTTAAGACAGCTAATGTAGTTGGTGATTCAGTCATGAGGAGTATAGAAAGCTGGGTGGCTGGTAGGCATGAGGGTATTTTGCCTGCCTGGTGCAAAGGTGGTGGGTCTCATGCATCACTTAAATAGTACTTTAGTTCTGGGGAGGAATCAACTGTCATCGTACATGTGGGCATCATCATTGGAAGGTGCAGTAAGGTTCTGGAAGCCGCATTTAGGCTTTTAGGTAGGAAGTTTAAATCCAGAACCTCCAGGGTAGCATTCTCAGAAATTCGCAGAAAAGCAGAGTCCCAGAGGCAGGCAGAGCTTCAGAATTTCAATGCATGAATGAGGCAGTGGTGCAAGGAAAGAGGGCTTTAGATTTAACATTTTGGGGAAGAGAGCCTATTTCAAAAGAATGGGCTTCACCTTAACCAAGTTGGAACCTGGCTGCATGCACTATGTTTCAAAAGGAAATAAAGCAGTTTTTAAACTAGAAAATGGGAGAAAGCCAACAGTCACTCAGGAGCATTTGGTTCAGATGAAGTATTTTTAAAGAATATTGGCATAACAGAGAAGCTAGAATGTCCCTATAAAGAGGTTTTGATAAAGGCAAAAGTAGCCCAGTGACATTTTAAATAAAGAGTATACAGAGATAAATGTTTCCAAACCAGCTGCTTGGCAGGTTGTGAATACAATTGAAAAACTTACTTTGAATTGTTTGTATGCGAATACTAGATGTCTAAAAAAAAAATAAACTTGAAGAGTTGGAGTGTATGACACTGAATGAAAGTGGACTTAATTGGCATCTCAGAGACCTAGTGGAAGCAAGATAACCAATGAGACATTTATACCAGCATGCAAATTATATCAAAATGACAGGCCAGGTCAAATTGGTGGAGAAGTGGTGCTATATGTTAAGGATGGCATAGAGTCAAACAGGAGAAAAGTCCTGCAGGAGAAAAAATGTACTGTGGAGTCTCTATGGATAGAAGTTCCGTATGTGATGAAGAGTATAGTAGTGGGGGTTTACTACCATTCACCTTGTTAGAATGGAAAGATAGCAAAATGCTAACAGAAATTAGGAAACAAAAAAGTAGGCAACACAATAATAATGGGATATGTCAATTACTCTAATATTGTTTGAGTAAATGTTTCATTAGGATTTGATAGGAATGTAAAGTTTCTATAAATGACCGCTCCATGGAGTAGCTGATCTTGGAACCAATGAAAGGGGAAATACTGTAGATCTAATACTCACTGCAGTGCAGGAGCTGGCATGAAGGGGTAACAGTGGTGGAGCTGCTTGGCATCAATGATCATAACATAATCAAATTTAATATAATAACTGAAGGGAAGGGCATTAAGGAAAACTACTGCAGTAGCATTAAACTTTAAAAAGGGAGATTATAAAAAAAATATGGAAATAAAAAAAAACTGAAAGCATCTGCAAAGGTTAAAAGTTTGTATGTGGCGTGGACCCTGTTTAAAAACAATGTAATAGAAGCATAAACTAGATGTATTCCACACATTAGAAAAGATAGAAAGAAACTCAAACTGCCAGAATGGTTGAATAGTGAGGTGAAAGAGGCTAGTAAAGCCAAAAGAGCATCTTTCAAAAATTGAAAAGTGGATAACAGTGAAGGAAATAGTAAAGAGCATAAGCAAGTTAGATATAAAGCATTAATTAGACAGGCCAAAAGATAATTTAAATGGAAACTTACCATAGAGGCAAAAACTCAAAATAAAAACTTCAAAGGAAGAAGTCTGTGAGGGAGTTGATTGGACCACTGAATGACTGTGGGGTAACAGGGGCACTCAGGAAAGACAAGGCTATAGCAGAAAAACTAAATGAATTCTTTGCTTTTCCTAGCATGTAGCCAGATAGACTCAGGACCAATGGGTTATGTGCTCCCCTGCTTAGCAGATGGAGACAGAGTCAGGTTTCAAAGCTGGCGTCACCCTAGATATACCCCTGCAGTGACCTCAGCCATTCAGTATCTCTCCGTCTCCTAGCAGATGTGGATTGTGACTCCTATCGGGAACACAGTATTCTTTAGATGAGGAAAATTTACGTTCAGATTTCTACTTTTAAATTGGAGAAGCCCGCTTTCCTGCAGTGATACCTAAGGGTCCCACGCCCAGTTGAGAATTCCTGGGGTGATTTCCAAGATCCCTCAGATGTTTTCCTTGGTCTGGTAGCTGGTTCCCGGTGTGGACTTCGCTACTGAAGCAGCTGGCCCTCGAGAAGATCTCAGTCCTTTCGGAACCGACAACCAAAAAGAGGAACGGGTTCGGGCTCAGATTCAATCCGAAATTCCCAATGAAGTTTGGCCAACCCATCCATGGGATAAGGAGATAGGGAGCTGACTACCCTCTTCTTTCAGTGATGGGTCGAGATCACGTCAGACAAATGGGTACTAGACATCATATGAGAAGGTTACGCTCTGGAATTTCGCAGCATCCCTCGGGACATGTTCATGATGTCACTTTGCCACTCCCAGCACAAAAAACTGGCAGTGGAATCCACATTGATAAGGCTCCTCAGTCTGAGGGCTATAATCCTGGTACACCCCAAGTAAATACGGGGCGTTATTCCATCTATTTCATTGAACCCAAGAAGGAGGGGTCATTCCAACCCATCTTAGATCTCAAGAGCATCAGACGTCATCTACGGATAATTCACTTCCGCATGAAATCTCTTCTCTCCCTCATAATGGCCGTACAACCTGAAAAGTTCTTAACCTACCTGGACCTCTTGGAGGCCTACCTTCATATCCCAATCTGTCAAGACCACCAGCGTTTCCTACGCTTTGTGATACTGGGCTCCCATTACCAGTTCTGGGCGCTGCCCTTTGGCCTGGCAACCGCCCCCAGATTCCTTAATGAGGAATCAGTCTACAGAGCAGATTTGTCTCATCCAAGACTCCATCCTGAGAAAAGCAAACCAGAAGGGATCAGTGTGATGGTGACAGAGGGGAAGAGTGTTTCTGAGAGACAGAGATGGAGAAGAGGAATACTTAAGGCATATCTTCATACTTATGTAGTCCTTTTATTATTTGTTTCATCCAAATTTCTCTGCAACAGAAAACCTGCTATGATTTTTTTCCTCCCTGCTCGATCTGCTCTAGGGAGAGGAGGTCAGAGGGGAGAGACTGAGAGGGGTGTGAGTGTAATTTATTTATTTATTTAGCATTTTTTATATACCGAGGTATAGCAGAGTTGCCTTCACTCCGGTTTACATACAGAAACAACATGTTACATAGAACGATGTATGAAGATTACAATTTAAAATTAACGATAGTAAATACAACAGGAGAATGTATAACAAGATAACACAGGATAGAACCCTGAATAGATGTACATATATCTCATGAAGCATTGAAGGGCATCTGTATCATTGTAACAGGGAGATTGAAAAATGGCAGAATATATAAAAGAATTTTAGAGTCATTGAGTGCTATCTTTAAAAGACTGGCTGAGAAGCCAGGGTTTTAAGTCTTTTTTGAAGGATTTTAAGTTATCTTGATTGGTGAGGCAATGAGGAAGCGAGTTCCAGAGCTTAGGGCCGATGATGGAAAAGGCTCTGTTTCTGGTGGAGGATAATTTAGCCTGTGGAAGAGAGGGAATCACTAGATTAATTTTGCTGGCGGTTCGTGTAGTACGTTGGGAGCAATGGATGTGAATGATGTCATCAAAGGCGGAATAGTCGGCATTGTATATTGCTTTGTGGAGTATGGTGAGGACTTTGAATTCTGCTCTTTTTTCAATAGGGAGCCACTGTAGTTGGTTGAGAACAGGTGTAATGTGATCAGCTTTTCTTGTACCTGTTAGAACTCTGGCTGCAGCATTCTGAAGGAGCTGCAAGGGTCTCAAGGAAGATTTTGGAAGGCAATGTGGTATGAACTGTTTGTCTCTCTCTCAAGGTGTGTTTCTTTGGGCCTATCTGAGAATGGAATGTCTGTCTGGTACGTGGTGGGATTTTTCTGTCTGTGTCTGAATGTGGTAGGTCTAGGTGTAAGGTATGTGTCTGGTTAAGAGGAGTCTGTGTTTGTCTGATTGTTTTGTGATATGCTGTATGTGTATCTGGGTATGGTTAGGTGTATCTGTCTCTCTGGGCGCGAGTTGTCGGGTTCTCTCTGTCTTGATAAAGTGTGACCTGTAGTTGATCAGTCTATTCTGGTCTGTATCTCTCTGTCTAAGGTGATGTGGTGTGTCTTCTCTTTGGGTGTAATGTCTCTCTCTTTCAGCCTAAATGCCTGTGTCTCTCGTGATCTAGGTGTGGTGTGTGTGTCTCTGGTTAGAGGGTGTCTGTATGGTGTGTGGGTGCTTCTGTATCTCTCTCTCTGGGTGTGGGATGTCTTTGTCTCTCTTTGATTTTATTTCACTATGCCTGGAGTGTGTGTCTGCCTCTTGACCTCTATCATATCCCCCCCTCAGCCGTCTTTTCTCCAAGCTGAAAAGCCCTAACCTCTTCAGCCTTTCCTCATAGGGGAGCTGTTCCATCCCCTTTATCATTTTGGTTGCCCTTCGCCGTCGCAACTATATCTTTTTTTAGATGCGCGACCAGAATTGTACACAGTATTCAAGGTACGGTCTCACCATGGAGCGATACAAGGCAGCATGATATTTTCTGTTTTATTAACCATTTCCATCCTAATAATTCCTAACATTTTGTTTGCTTTTTTGACTGCTGCAGCACACTGAGACGACTATTTTAAAGTATTATCCACTATGATTCCTAGATATTTTTCCTGGGTGGTAGCTCCTAATATGAAACACTTCTCAACCTAACATCATGTAACTACAGCAAGGGTTATTTTTCCCTATATGTAACACCTTGCACTTGTCCACATTAAATTTCATCTGCCATTTGGATGCCCAATCTTCCAGTCTTGCAAGGTCCTCCTGTAATGCATCACAATCCGCTTGCGATTTAACTACTCTGAATAATTTTGTATCGTCCGCAAATTTGATAACCTCACTCGTCGTATTCCTTTCCAGATCATTTATATATATATATATTGAAAAGCACCGGTCCAAGTACAGATCCCTGAGGCACTCCACTGTTTACCCTTTTCCACTGAGAAAATTGACCATTTAATCCTACTCTCTGTTTCCTGTCTTTTAACCAGTTTGTAATCCACGAAAGGACATCGCCTCCTATCTCATGACTTTTTAGTTTTCTTAGAAGCCTCTCATGAGGGACTTTGTCAAACGCCTTCTGAAAATCCAAATACACTATATCTAACGGTTCACTTTTATCCACATGTTTGTTAACCCCTTCAAAAAAATGAAGCAGATTTGTTAGGCAAGACTTCCCTTGGGTAAATCCATGTTGACTGTGTTCCATTAAACCATGTCTTTCTATATGCTTTACGATTTTGATCTTTAGAATAGTTTCCACTATTTTTCATGGCACTGAAGTCAGGCTCACTGGTCTATAGTTACCCGGATCGCCCCTGGAGCCCTTTTTTTTTTTTTTTTTTTTTTTTTTTTTTAATTCTTTGTTTATTGTTTTAAAAAAAAACACAACAACAAATAATTTGAACATGATTATCCAGTCAGACTGTGATATTGTAACAAGTTACTTACACAGTCACTTTCCTATCATCAATCAATAATCATAAGGTAATTAGAAGTGACAACCATTATACATTGAACGATTCAATTAAGGAAACTAAGCATTATATCCTCACATATATTTTCTTTACCGGTCATGAATTTTCAAGAAGATTTTTTAAGTCGACTGGATCACGGAATGAGTAATTATGATCGTTCAGCTTTATATTACATTTACATGGATAAATCAATTTGAAACTACCTCCTTTTCCTAATACTTGTTCTCTATAACGAAGGAAATCTTTCCTACGAACCTGTGTGATTTTAATAAGGTCAGGGAATATCCAAACCTTTTGACCATAAAAGGTGGTTGTTCTGTTCCGAAAGAAGGATCTCATAATATTTTCTTTGTCTACTGAGAAAGCCAATTGAACCAACAGAGTTCCCCTTGTTTTTACCTCTAACTCATCCTGCGATTTTTGAAGTAGGTCTGATAGATCTATAGATGTACTAACATTTTCTAATGCCTTTTCAGTCTCTTCCTTTTGTTTTTGTTCTTGCCTTATCTCTTTTTTCTTGTTATTACCCAGGTAGAATGCCCTTACTATGACTGGTAAGCAATCCTCAGATATTTTTAAAATTTGGAGTAAGTAATTTCTAAATAATTCTATAGGACTTAATTTCCTTATAATTGGGAAATTGTTAACTCTTATATTCAATGATCTAACCATGTTTTCTAATGTTTCTAATCTTTTACTTACTTCCCCACTCTCCACAATCTGTTCACATTGAATTTTTTCCACCTGAGTGATTTTTTTCTCTATTTTATCTACTACCTCTTTCTGCTTATCTAACTCAGCCGTATTTAATACTGAGGAATGAGAAGTTTTCATTACCACTTCTGTTAACTTATTTATTGATGAATCTAACTTTACTAAGCAATTCCAGAGACTTTCCATTGTTATATTATTAGGTTTAGACGGTAAAGTACTAGTGTTTATAACGACCTCTATATTCTGATTATCATCTTTAGGGAGGTTAATTAGTTTAGGTGTACTAGAATCAATAGGGAACTCAGTTGGGCTTTCTACCAAACTCAAATGTATTTTCTCATGTGATCTATACTTTATTCCGTGTGAATCATTAAACTGAACCTCATTTACTCCCCGATTCACCAGGAGACTTTCTATACCTTCCTGAATTACCCCTGGTTCTTGTTGGGTCTCTTGACCCTCTCTCCCAGGGGGAGATGGTGGAACCGGTGCCCCAGGGCTCAAAGAGATTTCACTGACCTGGGGAGATACACCTCGTTCTAGTGACTCTCCAACAACGGTCTGCCCTATTGGGGTATTTAGAGGATCTAACCATTCTAATACTGTTTTTTGTTTAGTTTCTACAGATGTCACCTCATTGGAAGGCCTTAATTTTGCCTTCCTTTTCGTGTGTGGCATCCTTCAAAGGAAATAAACTTTAAATAAGTATTGGGGTTGATAATGCTTCTCAATATTCAACAGTCTATAATAATCACTTCTATGGAACCGTGAATGAGAGATACAAATACTTAACTTAGGCAATTTTTTTGACCAGCATAAATCCTATCCTCAGCGAATTCCAGCGAAGGCCCAGCGAAGCCCGGCAAAGCCCGCTTTGCCGCGCGCCCCTTAAACGCGCGCGGCTTTAACAGCGCGCCGGCTCTGCTGCGCGCCACAGGTCTGTAGAAAATTAAAAGTCCGAGTCCGGGTCCCGCCTCCTCAGGCTCCGCCCCCTCAGACAGGAAACGCTGGGGAGATGAAATCCAACCGTCGGGGCAAGACAGCACTCACCCCCGGTAACCACCTCCAGCAGATAGGCAGGAAATAGAAGCAGGGCTCTCCTCTCGGCTCCCCTGGAGCCCTTTTTAAATATTGGGGTTACATTGGCCACCCTCCAGTCTTCAGGTACAATGGATGATTTTAAAGATAGGTTACAAATTTTAACTAATAGATCAGATGTTTCATTTTTTAGTTCCTTCTGTAACCTAGGATGCATACCATCCGGTCCAGGTGATTTGCTACTCTTTAGTTTGTCAATCTGGCCTACTACATCTTCCAGGTTCACAGTGATTTGGTTTAGTTTCGCTGTCTCATCACCCTTGTAAACCATCTCCGGAACTAGTATCTCCCCAACATCCTCATTAGTAAATACAGAAGCAAAGAATTCTTTTAGTCTTTCTGCAATGGCCTTATCTTCCCTAAGAGCCCCTTTAACCCCTCGGTCATCTAATGGTCCAGCCGACTCCCTCACAGGTTTCTTGCTTCGGATATATTTAAAAAAAATTTAATTATGAGATTTTGCCTCTATGGCCAACTTAATTTCAAATTCTCTCTTCGCCTGTCTTATCAATGTTTTACACTTAACTTGACAATGCTTATGTTTTATCCTATTTTCTTCAGATGGATCCTTCTTCCAATTTTTGAAGGATGTTTTTTTGGATAAATAGCCTCTTTCACCTCACCTTTTAACCCATGACTGTAATTTTGTGAGGAATCTGTCATGGGTGACTTTGTCAAATGCCTTTTGAAAGTTCAAATATATTCTATCAACTAACTGACCTTTATCTACATGTTTCTTTACCCTTCGTGTGTGTGTGTATATGTGTATATATTATATATATATATATATATATATATATATATATATATATATATATATATACACACATACAAAAATGTAATGTAACCTAGCTTGGAGAGAGGGACTGAACAAATTGCATGGATGGAAAGGGAATCCACGGCTCAAAATGTTTGCTCATCATTGGACTAGGGGACATTCCTTGAAGCTAATAGGTAACAGATGAAAAACAAATTGGAGAGAGTATTTTTTTTTTTTTTTTTTTTTTTTACTCAACACACAACTAAACTATGGAATTTGTTGCCAGAGGATGTGATGAAAGAAGTTAGCATAACTGGGTTTAAAAAGGGGTTAGTTTCCTGAAGGAAAAGTCTGTAAACCATTATTAATCATGGAAAAGCATTTGCTTTATCTCTGATTATGAGCAGGCAGGATTGTATCTTTTCTTTCTGTATTCCTGCCAAGCTCCTTGTAACCTGGATTAGCCACTATCTGAGACAACTGGTCTGATCCAGTATGACCTTTTCATGTAATAAGGTGGTTAGCCTCTTTTATTTAAAGCAAATAGTGTACCTTGCTGCGAACACAAAGGATGTTTTTTCCATTATCAAAATGAGAAAAGACACAGGATTTTTTAAAAATTATTAAACACCTTTAAAAAAATGCTTTTGCTTTTATTACGGGAGGGTGGGGGGGTTATATAATATTGATCAGTTTGTTTATATTCTAAGAATAGAGTGATGGTTGATAGATTATTAGATGGTATTATATTGACATCTATTAAAAATAAGACTACTTTTTCCTAAAGAGAAGCAATCCGCTTAGCACCAAACAGATCTCTTCCAAAGCTTTCTGAAAAGACCTACAGGACTTTACCATGCATTGTTAATTTTCCAGATTTGTGTTCTTATGTCCCCTCCCTTCCACTTCCAGACATATGTACTGCACGTCACATCTTTCTTTGGAATCTGTCTTGTGCCTTTCCTGAGAAAAGACAAAATATCAAATGGAATTAAATGTTTGGGAGTTCTTGCACTCCTGCTGCTCCCTTAAAATCATTTTCATCCACTGGAGGCATTAGATGAGTTCTATTAATCCTGTTTCTTCATGATTTCTTCGTTTAAAAAAATACTTTCTTACGGGTTTTGTTTTTTTTGACAGTTTAAGAAATGTTTTTTCTTCTGTGCACTGCTTTCTAGCACAGGTGATTTTTTTTTTCCTCTGTCACATGCTCTAAGACAGGGGTGTCAAACTGCAATCTTAGAGAGCCACAAACATCAGGTTTCAGGCTATCCCTAATGAATATTCCTAAGAAATGTATAAGTGCTCTGCCTCCAGAATGTGCAAATCTCATACATATTCATTAGAGATATCCTGGAGGGCAGACTGATATTTGCAGTATGACACCTCTACATAAGCAATTGTTTTTGGTTGTTTTTCAAGTTTTTATATGGTCATCTTACTACTTGAAAATTTTTCATTTAATTTTGCTGCATCTGTTTTTCTCATCATATCAAACAGCAGCTTCCGTTTCTGCCCAAAGTGCAAACAAAAGATGTTCATCATTGATTATCACAAAGTTTTCTACAACTGTTTTGGTCAAGGTCATGATACCTTGCAATGCAGTATCTGCATCTGGATTTTGCCCCAAGCTCCTCTCCTACCTTACCTTGATACAGGTGCCAGCTATAAGTTGATTAAAAAAAAAAAAGGCCCTCTTTCCTGCTGTTTTCCCTGTTGCATCCCGCCCTAGCACTGGTTAAACTATGGCCTCACTGGCTTTGTTTGGTTGCTAGGTTATCTAGAAGAGTAGGGGGGCAGTGTAGCTGCTATTTTATTTATGACATAGACTTTAATGAGAAACTTAAAATGAATGGAGTTTAATTTTTTTTTTTTTCTTGGGTGCACTCCACTCATTTTTAGGTACTTTGAATGAAACTAAAATGGCACATTTTTGCACATTTGTTTCAAACAAATGCATAACCCTAGTGGTAGGTGGGGAAGGGAGATGTGGATAGTGAAGACAAGCACAAGAGTAAAGGCACTGTTTGGCTCAAACTCACAGAATGCTGTATAGTGCAGGAGAGAGACTGACTTGCTGGGGCGAAGCAGGTTGGCCAGCTGAGGGAGCTGGCTAGCAATGTTGGGGCATGTTGGTGACTAGGGGAGCGAATTGCTGGCTAGGGGAAACATGCTGGTGCATTGGTTGGGGGACTGGCTTGCAAGCTGGGGGGTGGAAGCTGGCTGGCTGATTAGGAGAGGCTGACTGCTTGGGGGGAAATGCTGACACTGGGGGTAGATTTGCTGACCAGGGGAACTGATTTGCAGACTGTGGGGAGCAAGCTGACTGGGGGAGAGACTGGCTGGTTAGTTGGGGAGGAATGCCGACTATATGTCAGGCTTATAAGATGGGGGAAATCAGAGAGGATTGGGTGTGTGTGTAAGAGAGAAAGCCTGTAGAATTGGCGGGTGAAAGAGAGAGGCTAGAAAAGAAGTAAGGATGTGAGAGTAGAAATACTTTCCTTCCCCCCCCCCCCCCCCAATCCACATTTCCCCTTGAACCTGTGTTCTGTTCCCAAGATTCTGGAACCCCTTTTCCTCCTCTTAACCCAACCAATTTCTTCCCTCTTCTGTCTCTATCTCAGATTCATGATCTAGCCCATCCCCAGTCCTCGCTCCTTGTCACACTCTTTTCTTCTCTGTCCTCATAAGTGCTCTCCCCACATGGATACTCCCCTTCTTGTTTCATCATCCACAGAAATAATAAACTATACATAAGCAAGGCTGAAAAACTACTTTAGTTTTATAATGTAATATTTAATAATTTAATGTGCAAAAAAAATGCAAATTTTGAGCTATTTTAATTAATATCTTTTCTGATAATTGCTCACTGACCCCTGTGAGTGCAAAAAGATTGTCGTGTGGTCCCTCAGTCAAAAAGGTTGAACACTGAAATATACTTTAATTTTATAGTAGAATTTTTATTGGAAAAGTATATCTAAAAAGTTGTGTAAAAGAAAGACATAATAGTCTTTTGAAGTTGCATTATTCTATCTGAGTTCGAGTGGATAGGTATTTAAGAGCAAGTGAAAAATTATTGAGATAAGCTTGATAAAGCAGCCACCAGCCTTAAAACGCATTGGGTTTTTCTGTCATGGTGGAAGACTCTCAGGATCAACTTAGCTTAAATCAGTGGTCCCCCAACCCTGTCCTGGGGGCTCACCAGCCAGTCGGGTTTTCAGGATATCCACAACGAATATGCATGAGAGAAAATTTACATGTTATGGGGGCAATGCATGCAAATTGTTTCTCATGCATATTCACTATGGATATCCTGAAAACCCGACTGGCTGGTGGGCCCCTGGGACAGGGTTGGGGACCACTGCCTTAAATCTGTTTGCAATGGACTTTTAGACTTTTTTTTTTTAATAACTATTTTTGGAGAGCCAATTTTCAAAATAACTTGAGCTCATAATCTCAGCCCTTAAATCAATGCTGCTACAGCTTAATTTTAGAGGGAAGATAGCGTCAAATTGTTCCCCTTATTTAAATGTTTAGCTATAGCATATTATTTGCTTTATAATTCTATCACTTTTACCTTCCACTTTTAATTGTATCATCTCTATTGTCATTACAACATTAATGGCTGAATTTTCAAATGCTAGCATGCACAAATCCCAGCAGATACGTGTGTGGCCGGACCGAGTGTGTTTTTTAAACGGCCTGGCCACACACGTATCTGCTGGCAAGTGCAGAAGAGCCAGGGTTTAGAAAATGGGCAGGGGCTGACCAGGACAGCACCATTTTGCGCTGTCTCTGGAAATCGAGCGCCAGCAGTGGGCCGACACACGGAACTTCATCTCTTTAGATGGAGCAGACTGGGAGAGAACGGGGGACGGGCCAATCGCATCGCCGCGCGTATTGTTTTGAAATCGCTCCCCCTTGCGTGCGCGAGTCATGACCTGCCCGCACATGTGTACGCCGATATAAAATCAGACGCGCATGTGCGTGCAGGTATCGTATTTTTTAACATGCACGTGCACCGGGAATCGCATGCACATGGATGCGTGCGTCTTTGAAAATCTACCTTTAAATGAATAAAAGCTACTCTTCTTAGGAAAAAAGTTAGTTACTGTTAAAATTCTGAAGCTCTGTTCATCACCTGTGAAACCAATCTGCTTTAAAAGAAAAATAAAATCTTTGTGGCTTATCTTCACGCCTTCCTTTACAAACCTAATCCTGCAATCCTTCCTTTAAGGAGGAAGGAATGGAAAGAAGGACAAGGATGGAAAGCACATGAGGCTTTTCTTCTTAAATACCGGTTATCTGTCTATGAACCAGAGACTCCCAGAGAAAACGCTATTTACCCAACTTCGTCAGCAGTGAAACTAGAGGACTCCTTCAAGAGTTCTTGACTCAAAAAGCATGGGTGAAACAAGTCAGCATAGGTAATTCTACATCTTCAGGTGTAGGAATATAAACATTTTTACTTTGAATTCTACACTTTTGTAATTTTCCTCTTCTCACATTTTGTAAGAAATGTGAGAAGTGGAAAATTGATGAAAAGTAGGAGAGAATTGAGTTGTATAATTTTGATGGTTCTTATCCTTCTAATGAAACTTTTCTCTTTTGTTTCCTAGTCCAAGGCAGCCTATGTACTCTTTTACCAGAGACAAGACAGTATCAGTGGAACTGGAGGTTTTCCTTTTGACCAGGAAACGAAACAAGGTGCTTCAGCTGCCACAGGTGTTCCATTAGAGAGTGATGAAGACAACAATGAGAATGAGAATGATCTAGACAATGAAAACTGTATGCACACTAACTAATGGGAGCCACAGAAGCCATAAGTGAAGCAGGCCTTCCTCCTGGATAAATGTACTGAAACAATGAAATAAACCCACCAAATATATGTACTATATGTATCTGAAAAGAGGATGTTCAGATTACAAAATGCAATTAGTTTTTATATTTTAATTTGTGCAGTACTTGAAGTGCAACACAATGAAAACTGAAATATGTACTCCATTTACAGTCTTTTATTACCTAGTTAAATATATAAGTAGGAAATAAATTCCTAAGTTTTTTGCTGCTGTTCTGATTAATTATATGTTTTCATTTATTGTTTTGATCGTCAGTTACATGATGTTAACTAGAATATGTTAAAGTTGTGGGTGAATTATTCTGTTGTGTGTTGGCAGGAAAACTGGAGCAGTGCCTAGTTGTGAATGATTGTATTTATCTGTTAGGCTGCCACACACCTTTTTGAAATACTAAGTTTTCAAATATCTTTTTGAAATGAGTAAAAACTTATTTAAAACTCAATCATGAAATGAGAAAATAGCTAACAAAGGTGTTTTAGCCTTTTTTGGAATAGTTTAAATTTACAGAGTACAGTATTATGTTTTTTCTTATTGCTGCTGTGGAATGGGTTCTGGATTTCGTACTATTTTGAACAAAGTCATTTAAATTAAATATAATTATTGCTTATTGTTTGATGAATCTACTCTTTTGGCATTATAATTCCTGTTATTGTAATTATCTCAATTGTAAAAAGTGCACAAATTTGGCCTATCAGTCATAGATAAAATGTATGCAGCAAGTTTCCACTGTTAATGGTGGTTTGGCAGTCTACAGATTTCCAACTATTATGTAATAGGGTTAGAGTAATTATTCTGTACCCATTTTAATGGCATTGCATCAATCTTAGACAAGAAAATTTTTGTTCATATCACTTGCCTTTAAATTCTTAATGGACTGTGAAAAGGGTAGGCTTGTTTTCTCATGTGTGTTCCTTATGGAATTCACCATAGCCTTACAATGTATCTCAAAAGCTTATTCAGTAGAACTGGCATTAGCATGCTGAAGTCTGAATCTGTACATTATATAAAGCTTACAAACCTTGAATTCAATGACGTTATGCAGATTCAAGGGTCCAGGATGCCAAAAATACATGTAACAGTTTGGAAAAAAAACATATTTGTGTACTGCTTTCCCTTTGAAATAGCTTAAAGAATGCATTGTTGAATTTGTATACAGTACAATACTGCCTTTGATGGGAACTCTTGTGTACTGGGACACACTTCACATATCTACTACCGAAGAATTGCTTTGCGTTCAACTGTTAAAAGCAAAAAGTATGATCTTCACTTGAACTGATGTAATAGATAAAATAGGTTATGAATTGTTTATTGTAAATAAAAGTTCACTCTGTGAGTGCACATTTTGGTAAATTATTTTATTTATACATTAGCATTAAAAGTGAAAGAAATGCATTTGACCAGAATAATTGAGGTATGTTGGACATGGTTTGCTTTGTACTTTGATATTAAGCCTGGTGTTACATCCTGGTATTTTAAAGTGGCTTATTGGTTGGTTTGATTTTTTGCTTTTTCATTATTATTTTTTGCTTTTTATGTAAACATTTAGCTTCCTGCATGATGGGAGGTTAATAGTTGCACTTAAATTCACTTCCGTTTACATTTGAAATGTGCATGTTTATTTATATAAATTTCAATAAAGCTATTCAAGGCCTTATACACTTTTATTTCTTAAACAGTAATTTATTTTAAGCTTACATTGAAATATACAATATCTTGGCACATAAATATTTTTTTTTTATTTTTTTTCCTGCTACAGTGTGTGGTCCTGTATTGTTACAGGAAACAATTTTAAAAAGTTCCTTAAAGCAGCATACTAGCTAAGTTTCTCAAAATATCAACTTGCCTGTATTTTTGTTTATTTCCTCCATGGCTTTCCTTTCATTTTTGGCCTAATATATTTTATTTACTAGCTTTTTGCACTTTCACAATAAATGTATGCTGTTAAAATAACACCCTATTTTTAAAAATGTCTTGTTTGTATTCATTCTGTTCAGTACTTTGCCTTTATCAATATTTTCATTCAGTTAGGATCAGCATTGCTGCTGACCAGTTTACATAATTTGGATTTTTTATACTTTTAGCCTGCCTTTCCAAATAATGTTCAAGGTGAGTTTATAGAATAGCCCAAAAGGTGAGTTTATAGCATTATTAGTATTCATGTACAATAAGTCCCTTCCCCAAGTGAAAACCTGAGACAACAGAAGATAGTGGTGAAAGTGGGATTTGAACCCTGGTTTACCTGGTTCTCAGCCCATTACTTTAACCACTAGGCCATTCCTTCTTGTTAGGTCAGTAATTGATATTAGAGTCTATCAAAAATTAAACACTAAGGGCCAGATTTTAAAAGGGTTACGCACATAAGGTACGCGCGTAACCCTTTTAAAACGCCCCTACGCGCGCCGAGCCTATTTTGCATAGGCTTCCGGCACGCGCGTAAATCCCGGGGCTTTCCTGGAGGGGGCGTGACACGGCCGCCGTGTCATCCGGAGGCGGCACCGCAGGCGTGGTTTTGGCCCGGGGGGCGTGGCCGCAGCCTCCGGACCAGCTCCCGGACCGGAATATGGGGCGCGGCAGCCGGCCCAGCGTGTGTAAAGTTACACCTGCCTCGAGCAGGCGTAGCTTTCGCGACAGAGGTAGGGAGGGGTTTATTTAGGGCCGGGGGGGTGGGTTAGGTAGGGGAAGGTGGGGGGGAGGCGAGAGGGAACTGGCAGCGCGCGCAGGGCTCGGTGCGCGCAAGTTGCACAAATGTGCACCCCCTTGCGCGCGCCGACCCCGGATTTTATAAGATACGCGTGGCTACATGCGTATCTTATAAAATCCGGTGTACTTTTGTTCGATCGCTACCCTATGTGCTGTTCGCAATCCAAGTACCACAGAGCTTCATGGGGTTTTAACCTTTTGAGTTACTTTATGGGAAGAGACCAAGAGGAAACTTGGACATAGCTCATGAGACTTGGGAAGACGAAGGGAACCCTGGGCAAAACATTACTGACTATATTCTCCAAGTGCAAGATTACCTAAAAAAGAATCAGGAGGCAGCCTGCTTATGCCTAGAAAAGAGTCAGGGTATCCAAACACAAGTTTACAATCACCCCACGATCCAAAGAGTATTCCAGCCAAGGGACCATGTCCTCTTCCTCCTCCCATCTTCAGAAAGCAAATTGTTAGAATATTGGCAAGGGCCTTATGAAGTTTTGGAGAAAACAGTGCCCATGGATTACAAAATAGCCCAGCCCAGATAAATGAAAGAAAAATAAAATCTACCATATAAGCTTCCTGAAGAAATGGTTTGTACAGGAGTGCAGAGTGGTACAAGGAGGAGAGTTTGGTCTAGAGATTGGACCTGAAGTGGACTGAGCTCAAGTTCCCTTCAGAGAGGAGTGGTCTACTGCACAAACAGTTGACTTAAAGCAGCTGGTAGAGCAAAACAAGGAAATCTTCTCGAATCTGCCCAGTCATACCCACTCGTCACAGCATGATATCATTACTCCTCCTGGAGTTGTGGTATGGCAATGTCCCCATCAAATTCCCAAGGCCAGATGCCACGTCATTGAGACCAAAGTAAAGGAGATGCTCTGTGTTGAGGTTATAGAGGAGTCTAACAGTGATTGGTCCTTACCCATAATGTTGTTGCCAAAGCCAGATGGTAGCAAAAGGTTCTACATTGACTTCAAAAAGGTTAATGAGGTCTCAAAACTCTACATGTACCCGATGCCCAAACTTGTGTTTGGATGAACTAATTGAACACCTGTGATCAGTCCAGTTCTTCTGTACCTTGGACCTTACAAAAGGGTATTGGCAGGTGCCTCTCACACCAACTTTGAAGGAGATGACTGTGTTTTTGATGCC
This sequence comes from Rhinatrema bivittatum, assembly GCF_901001135.1. NCBI lineage: Eukaryota > Metazoa > Chordata > Amphibia > Gymnophiona > Rhinatrematidae > Rhinatrema > Rhinatrema bivittatum. Next base: position 119,973,593 of record NC_042623.1, read on the forward strand.
AGGTAGACTTTTCCAGTTCACTGTCCTCCCTTTTGGCTCCATAGTGCCCCCGCAATATCTCAATGCTTGGTTGACCGCCTGCTCCACTCACATCACGGGTACACAGTTGCCTACTTGGATGACAGCAGAAAGTGCTTGCTGGGAGGGCAGGAAGTCCAGTATCTTGGTTATAACCTGGGGAAAGACAAGGTCCATCCACAGACCAGGAAGATTGAGATGATCATGCAGGTTCTATTCCGCAAACAAAAGCAAAAGTGAAAGATTTCCTAGGGCTTACGAGATACTACAGAAGGTTTATTCCCAATTACTTGAAGGTGGAGCCTCTCAAAACGCTGTTGAAGAAATCACCAGAGAAGGTCCAGAGAAGGCTTAAGAGAGGCAGTCTCCAAGGCTCTGAAAGAGGCGATATGCTCCGAACCAGTCTTGATAAGCCTGGACTTCACCAAACCCTTCATGGTGTTGACTGATGCTTCAGAAGTAGGCTTGGGAGCCATCGTAGTCCAAAAGAAGGATGGTCAAGAACATCCTGTGGCATATATTAGCTAGATATTGATGCCATGAGAAAGGCGTTACTCAACAATTGAGAAAGAGGCCTTAGCAGTCAAGTGGGCCTTAGAGGTCTTGCGCTACTACCTGTTGGGATAGTAGTTCATGCTCATAATGGACCTCCAACCGCTCCTATGGATAAATAGAAATAAGAAGTCCAATGCGAGGGTGAAGAGGTTGCTCCTGACCCTACAGCCCTTCAACTATTGAATACGACATAGGGTAGGAAAGGAAAATGCCAATATGGATTTCCTGTCCAGAGAGGTATACCCTTGTACAGGCAGTGGCTCATCCAGACAAAGCTGAGTTGAGAGGGAAGGTATGTGAAGGAGTCTATAGAAAACTCCTTCAGACTAAAGGACTAGGCACATCTATCTCACCTGGTCCTTCTTAAAATCCAAGGAACCTTGGGTGAAGGGAGGAGCCCCTAACCAGAGTTTAAGAACTCAGGGCCTGGAAAGGTTAAAAAGACTGAGGAGAAGGCAGAGACACCAAGCATATGATAAGACCTGCTACATTTAAGGACTGTGTGTTACTTGAAATTATGATGGGCTGTACTGTTTGATTTTGGTTTTCTCACTGTAAGTAAACTGCACCTAAGGAATAGCCAGAATCTGCCTCCTAATTCCTAAGCCACGACTGGCTATATTACCCACAATAACGTTATCCCACAATAATTTTTTAAACAATTTTTGTTTAAAACATTTTTTTTTTTTATAGAGAGAAGACCTCAGTATTGCCAAGAGATCCGAATTCTCAGAAACATCTTGTGAGCCAATTGTTGCAGTCACTGGTCTTTTACTCTAGGTTAGGACTTTTCAGCTTGGAGAAGAGACGGCTGAGGGGGGGATATGATAGAGGTGTTTAAAATCATGAGAGGTCTAGAACGGGTAGATGTGAATCGGTTATTTACTCTTTCGGATAATAGAAAGACTAGGGGGCACTTCATGAAGTTAGCATGGGGCACATTTAAAACTAATCGGAGAAAGTTCTGTTTTACTCAACGCACAATTAAACTCTGGAATTTGTTGCCAGAGGATGCGGTTAGTGCAGTTAGTATAGCTGTGTTTAAAAAAAGGATTGGATAAGTTCTTGGAGGAGAAGTCCATTACCTTCTATTAAGTTCACTTAGAGAATAGCCACTGCCATTAGCAATGGTAACATGGAATAGACTTAGTTTTTGGGTACTTGCCAGGTTCTTATGGCCTGGATTGGCCACTGTTGGAAACAGGATGCTGGGCTTGATGGACCCTTGGTCTGACACAGTATGGCATTTTCTTATGTTCTTATAATTATGATTCATGATTTATATATCTTGATTTTATTGATTGTTTCATGAGGAATGGTGACATTTTTGTTTTTCCATTGTTGCACTGTTTAGAGTCTGGCATGATATGTTTTACAGTTTAGTTTTTGTCGGCACATTTCTACTTATACTTTGTGGCTTTATTCTGTATTTGGTGACAGTTTGTATTCTGCATGCAAAAACTGAGATGAAGCATTCTTTTAGCATGTGGTTTCTCTGTAGGGATCTGTAGTAGCTTAGCCTGTTCTGTTTTCCTGATAAGGAGGTGTATTGATATTTTAGATTCTGGTGTAATATTTGTGGTATTCTTTTTCATAGGTGAGGTTGTTATTCTTTGAGTTTTGGCAAATAATACTGTGTTGATACGGGAGGACCATGCCGAAATATAGGGGTGTGTACATATATATGTAAATTATATTGTATATGTAATTGGGTACCCATGGGCCAGTATGGAGAAAAATCCCCCGGACCTCTATTTTCCCTCAATCCGCCCCTGCCTGTGGCCCCTCACGGGACTTCCCCCCCGTAGGTGTGGTCAGCTGCCACAGTGTCCAAGGGTCCAGCGAAACCCTACAAAACATAACACCTTTGGGTATGCACTAATTTCTGAAAGTAAAATGTGCGCTTGGCTGCACATTTTACTTACTGAATCGCACGGGAATAACTAATAGGGCCATCAACATCCATTTGAATGTTGCGGGCTTGTCTGGCCCTGCTCACTGCTTGAACCCTGACTGCATAGGTAGGCTACCCCTCTTAACCTGTTATAGTGCGTGGAACGGGAGGCCCCAGGAAAAAGGAAAAAACTGCAGGGTTTTGTTTTTTCTTTCCTGCTACTATGGCTGTGGGCTCCTGCCTGTGCTTCCTGCTTAGGCAACAAATTCCACATCTGCCACCATATGTAGTAACATGGCTAGTCGTGGCTTACAAATCAGCCAAGAGAAATAAGGAGGCAGATTCTAGCTATTCCTTTAGTTGTCATTTATTTACAGTGAGAACCCAAATCAAGCAGTGCAGCTCAACAGGTAACACACAGTCCTTAAACATAACAGGTCTTAGTGTATGCTCGGTTTCTGCCTGATCCCAGGGGCTGTTTAACCCTTTCAGGCCCTGAGCTCTTAAGCTCTGATGAGGGGCTCCTCCCTTCACCCAGGAGTCCCTGTGGGTCTGGATTTTAAGGAGGACTGGGAAAGACAGCTGTGCCTATGTCCTTTAAGGTAGACTGAGGGAGTTTTCAATAGACTCCCTCACAGTTCTACATAGGGAATCTTTGTTCTTTTCTGTATATGCAGTTTTCCCTATTAGTGTGCATTTTGTTCTATTCTCAGTACTGTAAAATAGTAAGCACACATACAGGCTACTTTTGCTTGTATATGCTAATTTTCCATGAATAACCCCTTTGAAAATGTACTCAATTTTTTTCATGAATGGGATGCAAGTAAGAACTAACAACTGATGAATGAACATTTCATGATGCCTAGTTTCCTTATTTTGTTCAGAAATTGTATATGATTATAACTACTAATCAATGTCAGACACCTTTAAAATACTTGATGTCAGCCAATGGCATGCCAGCTTTAAAAATGTACAATGACATCTGTGTTCTCTGCCCTGTCTAAGATTTCAACTGAATTGGCCTTTTTCCCTGTAGGACATAAAAAAAGATGTTCTAAATATTGGGGGCATCAAGGGCACATAAAAATTGTGTCTATAGTCACTGGGTTCTCTACTCTCTGTGGCACAAATTTGAATGAAATTAGATCAATGGTTCAAAAGTTAGGATGAGAGTAAAGAAACACAGACTTGATCTTGTAAGTCTAATTTCTCTGTAAGAAACTAGGCTAAAGGGGGCAACGGAGTGTTTAAAGATTCTAACTACCAGCAGTTAAAAAAAAGTGGGTACTGTTGCATTAAATGAGTGATTTCCTAGCATGAAGACAGGTGGACTCAGAACCAATGAGTTTATGCTCCCCTGCCAGCAGATGGAGATGGAGCAAGCTAACATCACAGTATATATAGCTCTTTAGTGACACCAGCCTGCCAGTATTCTCCATCTCCAGCAGATGGTGGACATGCATCTCCCTATAGGGATTGCTTCAAGCTTTTTGGAAGGAGAAATTTGAAATTCTAAATTCAGGAAAAGAATGCCCTGCTCTCCTGCGGTGATACCTAAAGGTCCCTTCTCCATTTGAGAATTCCTGAGGTGATTTCCGTGGTCCCTCAGAGACATGCCTTGGTCTGGTAGCTGAGTTTCCCGTAGCAGACGTAGCTGCTAGTTCAGCTGAAAGACAGCGGGTGCAGAATGCTGAGCACGGCGGTGATGACAGATGCCCTCTCTCCCCGCAGCCAGAGACTGTGTACTCAGCCAATAATCTCTGAGCTCAGTTAAGGTTTTAAAAAAAAAAAAAAAGAGAAAGTTTTAACCTGAATCAGAGACAGAGTTTCAGGACGTCCTCCAGTCTCAGCATGCCGTACCGACATTTGTTCCTGCTCCTGTTGGGGTTGGGAAACTGGGCAACTGGGTGGATTGAGCAGCCCCACACTTAGGCTTTATTCTTGCATGCATTGTGGTAGGCTACAGTGGCCATTTTTGCACAATTTTGTGCGTGTGCTACTGCCATCTATAGGCCATCAGTGTGCACAGTGCATCGACTCTGCACATGCATTGTGTGCTCAGTTTTTTGGCCCGCTTTTTATGCGCACAAACCTTTTTTACATGTTTATTTTGGTGCACAGGTTGTGCGTGCACCTTGCCGCACTTTCTCGGTGTATATTTTTTGGGCATATTTCTTTTTGAACACAAGCCATTATGACACACGCTTACTGCCCCAATGGCGCCGGTAAGCAAGAAGCCTAAGTGTCTTCCTATCTATCATATTGGGGTACACAGCCTGACCTGGCTTCTAATCTGTGTCAGCAGTGCTCAGATGCTCAGGGAGAGGTGTCTTCCTCAGATTTTGCTAAGCCTGGCTCTTCTCATTTGGAGGATGGATTGGTCATGGCTTTGACTTGGGGGATGACAGATCTTGGTTTTCCTTTGACTGGCTTCTCCGCTGGCGAGGGCAGTTCTGTGGGACCAGTTCCTTCTGGGCTTGGTCTGGACCTGGCTGCTTTTTCTTAGGTGTACATTTTCAAGGCTTACAAGCCTTTCTTCAGGCGCAGTCCTCTGCTTTTCCCCATTTCTGTCCAGTCGAACCCTCAGCAGTTGGCTCCTCCCCCTTCCAGTCCTATGCTTAAGTGCTGGGGCTCACCTCAGCTCCCTGTAAGTGTTGCCAACAGGAATCCGGATGGCACTGATGATGAGGTTGATCCTGATTCCCTGGAAGATAGAGAAATTCCTCCAGGGCTGGAACCGTATTGAACTATGTTGCAGTTCTTGCTTAGAGATGAACTGCCGGCCCTGATTTCCCAGACCTTGAAACAGCTGTGTGTCCCTGTTCGGATGCTATGTCGAAACCGAAGAAGAATCCCATTTTGGTTTCCTTACGTAAAGCCTCTTGTTTTTTCCTTGTGAATGTGATCTGGAATGGGGCGCCTCTAGGGCGCCCCATTCCAGATCAATCAATGTAATTGATTGATCTGGAATGGGGCACCCTAGAGGCGAATTTTAAAGATGGTCGGACATTAGAAGGCCTGTTCTACCTGGATCCGGCTGTGTGAGAGAATTTGCGTTTTCCCAAAGTGGATGATCTGGTAAGTAGGGATGTGAATCGTGTCCTCGATCGTCTTAACGATCGATTTTGGCTGGGAGGGGGAGGGAATCGTATTGTTGCCGTTTGGGGGGGTAAAATATCGTGAAAAATCGTGAAAAATCGCAAAACCGGCACATTAAAACCCCCTAAAACCCACCCCCGACCCTTTAAATTAAATCCCCCACCCTCCCGAACCCCCCCCAAATGACTTAAATAACCTGCGGGTCCAGCGGCGGTCCGGAACGGCAGCGGTCCGGAACGGGCTCCTGCTCCTCAATCTTGTTGTCTTCAGCCGGCGCCATTTTCCAAAATGGCGGCGAAAAATGGCGGCGGCCATAGACGAACACGATTGGACGGCAGGAGGTCCTTCCGGACCCCCGCTGGACTTTTGGCAAGTCTCGTGGGGGTCAGGAGGCCCCCCACAAGCTGGCCAAAAGTTCCTGGAGGTCCAGCGGGGGTCAGGGAGCGATTTCCCGCCGCGAATCGTTTTCGTACGGAAAATGGCGCCGGCAGGAGATCGACTGCAGGAGGTCGTTCAGCGAGGGTTCCGGCGCCTCGCTGAACGACCTCCTGCAGTCGATCTCCTGCCGGCGCCATTTTCCGTACGAAAACGATTCGCGGCGGGAAATCGCTCCCTGACCCCCGCTGGACCTCCAGGAACTTTTGGCCAGCTTGTGGGGGGCCTCCTGACCCCCACGAGACTTGCCAAAAGTCCAGCGGGGGTCCGGAAGGACCTCCTGCCGTCCAATCGTGTTCGTCTATGGCCGCCGCCATTTTTCGCCGCCATTTTGGAAAATGGCGCCGGCTGAAGACAACAAGATTGAGGAGCAGGAGCCCGTTCCGGACCGCTGCCGTTCCGGACCGCTGCTGGACCCGCAGGTTATTTAACTCATTTGGGGGGGGTTCGGGAGGGTGGGGGATTTAATTTAAAGGGTCGGGGGTGGGTTTTAGGGGGTTTTAGTGTGCCGGCTCACGATTCTAACGATTTATAACGATAAATCGTTAGAATCTCTATTGTATTGTGTTCCATAACGGTTTAAGACGATATTAAAATTATCGGACGATAATTTTAATCGTCCTAAAACGATTCACATCCCTACTGGTAAGTGCCATTTCTAAGCGGACGACTATCCCCATAGAGGGAGGAATGACCTTGAAGGATGTATATAATAAAAGGATTGAGGCTATTCTTAATCAAGCCTTTGAAGTGGTGGCAATGAATTTACAGATTGCCCCTGTTGCGCCCTAGTGGCGAGATCTTGTCTGCTTCTCTCTCAGGAGGTTGATGAGTCTGGAGGGAATTCCCTAGCGGTTATGGAACCTGTTGCCTCCTTTTTAGAAGATGCAGGCTGTCATTTGGTCCAGACCCTTTTAGAGGAATGGCTTCGGTGATAGCAGCTAGGCTTCAACTCTGGTTGCAAAATTAGTCGGTTGATGCAGCCTCCAAAGCCAGTCTTAGCAAGATGCCCTTGAAAGGCTTGCTCTTGTTTGGGAGCAAGTTAGAGAAACTGGCCAGTAAGTGGGGTGAGTCTCCGGTTCCTCGGTTGCCAGAGGATAAGAAGCAGTTATAGCGCCCCTTTGGTTATGAGTTGTCTTCTCCCGGGTTCCAGGCATTTTTGCTCCTACAGAGGGATGACCTTTCAGCAGACTCAGCCTTTCAGTAGGTCTCAGTCCTTTTGTCCCCAACAGCCCAAGAGAGGAGCGGGCTCAGGTGGCGGACCTTCCCAAGCCTCCAAATGAAGGTTTGCCGACCCACCTTCCAGAACAGAAAATAGGGGGACATCTCACTCTCTTTTATCGGTGGTGGGTCGAGATTACATCAGACCAGTGAATCCTGGAGGTGATACGAGAAGGGTATGCACTGAAATTTCACAATATTCTTCAGGACTTGTTCATGGTGTCCCCTTGCCACTCCCCGCAGAAGAAGTAGGCAATGGAGTTTGTTTCAAAGGCTCCTTCGACTGAGGGCTGTGGTTCCTAGAGCCCATGTCTCAAGAAAGTATGGGGTGATAATTCCATTAATTTTTTTGTGCCCAAGAAGGAGGGCTTCTTTTGTCCCATCTTGGATCTCAAGAGGGTCAACTGTCATTTGAAGGTGACTCATTTTTGCTTAGAAACCTTAAGCTCTGTGATAATGGCGGTGCAGTTGGGGGAGTCTCTGACCTCCTTGGATCTGTTAGAGGCTTACCTTCATATTCCCATTCAATTGGAACACCAACGCTTTCTACACTTTATTTATTTATTTGCGGTGTTGGGGCACCATTATCAATTTCAGGCGCTGTCTTCTGGTCTAGCCACTACTTCCAGAACATTTTCCAAGGTTATGGTGGTAGTAGCGGTGGCCTTGTGAAAAAAGGTATCCTGATGCACACATATTTGGACGACTGGCTGATTCGGGCCAAGTCTCAGGAAGACAGCTGCCTGGTGACACACAAGGTGATCTCCTTATTGCAGCAGCTCGGTTGGATGATGAATCTGACCAAGAGCAATCTTCAACCATCTCAGTCGTTGGAATATCTGGGGGTCTGGTTCGACATGGGACAGGACAGAGGTTTCGTACCAGAAGTTCAGATCCAGAAATTGATTCTCAAGTGTGTCAGTTGATGAACACCATACACCCGATGGTGTGGTCCTACCTACAGGTGCTCAGCTTGATGGCGGCCACCCTGGACGTGATGGGCAAGGGTGCGTATGCGTCCTCTTCAGCGCTCTCTGCTATTTCATTGGAACCCGCAGCCTTAGGACTATGCGGTTCGGCTCCACTTGCCAATGGGAAGGCCTTGATCCATGAATGGTCTCTGGATCATGGGGTTACAAATTGGATCTTCCGCCTGTGAGGAAGCCCAGAGGTGGATCTATTTGCCATGCCTTGGAACAGGAAGGTTCCTCAGTTCTGCTCCCTGTACAGAGCTCACAGCAGACCAGCCTCAGATGCCATCACCTGATATTGGGGCACTGGTCTCCTCCAACTCCACTCATGGCGAAGACTTTGAAGTTTCACAAGGACAAAGCAATTATAATCCTCCTAACCCCCTCACTGGCCGATACAAGTTTAGCTTCCAGTCTTCCGGGAGATGTCCATTTAGAAACCAATCAGACTGGGGACTTCTCCAGATCTCATCACCCAGGATCAAGGAAGATTTCACCATCCCAACCTTCAGGCCCTGTGGTTCAGAGCCTGGATGTTGAGAGGCTGATCCTGCAACTGCTTGATCTCTCAGGTGTGTCTTGGGTCGTTGATGCTTTGAGAAAGCCTTTCACTACAAAGACCTATAGACTGAGGTGGAGGAGGTTTTCCATTTGGTGTGAGCATAAGACCCTAGATCCTTTCTCCTGCTCAACATAAATACTGCTTGACTACCTTCTACACCTTTCAAAAGCTGGTGTGAAGACAAACTCCGTTAGGGTTCATCTGAGTGCAATTGGCACATATCAACATGGTGTAGAGAGTAAGCCCATCTCTGTATAGCCTATGGTTGTACTTTGTATGTGAGGTCTGCTTCAATTGAAGCATCCCCTAAGGCCTCCCATTGTCTTCAGACCCCCAACGTGGTGTTGGCTCAGCTGCTGAAAGGTCCTTTTGAGCCACTGTGCTCCTATGACCTGAAGTACCTGACCTGTAAGGTCATATTTTTGGTGGCAGTTACTTCAGCATGCAGGGTCAGTGAGCTCCAGGCCTTAGTGACTTAGTGATCTTGTGTATGCACCTTATCATGGAAAAACAGTGCAAGGTGTCTAAGTTCCTGCTTGTCGGACTGCCATCTTAACCAGTCCATTATCCTGCCAACATTCTTTTTCAGGCCCCCATTTGCATCAAGGCACGTAAGGCTGCACAATTTGGACTACAAAAGATCTTTGGCCTTCTATCTGGAGTGGACAGAAGCCCAGAGACAGTCCACCCAGATTTTTGTTTCTTTTAATCAGAACAAGCTGATGATCACTGTTGCCAAGCAGATGCTTTCCAATCAGCAAGCAAACTGCATCTCCTTCTGTTATGCCCAGGAGGGACTGCATCTTGGGGGCCATGTCAAGGCTGCCTGATCGAGCTATGGCAGCATCGGTGGTCTTCTTGCGAGCAGTCCCTATGGAGTTGATATGCAGAGCTGCGACATGGAGTTCCATCCTGTCATTCACATCTCATTACTGTTGGGATAGGGATGGCCAATGTGACAGCAAGTTTGGAACCTGTTTGAGGTGTAGATCCCAACTCTGTTCCCTCCTAGGGTCTTTTCTTTCTGTTCAAAATGTATTGCTGGGGGGGCGTGACGTCACGCTGCGAGATGGCTGCCTAAATTCAGAGCTCCCGCCGCCTCCCAACTGAATCGACCGCAATCCGCCTCATATTTACCCACTCTGTCCCTCCCGAGCAAGATACGAGTGTCGTTAACGGGTGCGATGACAGGCCGGAAAAAAACAGTGGATCTCCAGCGTTTTTCCTATCAAAACGAGGGAAATAAGGAGGTGAGCGCTTCCCCGATGGATGAAGGGGGTGGACAAGATGGCGGCGCCCCGAGCACCGATTTGGATGGGCCCACTACTGTAATGCCGGACGCCCAGGGTGATTACCTTTCTGAGCAACCGTCCCGGGCCGAATTTCGGGAGTGGTTCGCCGGGATACGGGCCGATATCAAAGCATACCGCCAAGAGCTTTTGCATCGCGTTGAAGAGGTGAAGGAAGACCTCACAGCACTGGGTCATCGTGTCGGAGACATAGACGTCCGTGTAGAGGGACAGGCAGTTCAGATATCTGCCAATAAAACCATCTGTGATTCCCTGCGGGCCGAAAATGTCCAGCTGACCGCGAAACTAGCTGATCTCGAGAACAGAACGCGCCGGGGCAATCTCCGTTTTAGGGGCTTCCGGGAGGCCTCTGGGCCTGAGGACTGCCACGCGCTGATCAGGGACTTTTGTATTTCTCTGCTTCGGGAGGCCAACAATGCAGGGGATTTCGAGCCCCCAGACATCCAATTTGATCGAGCACACAGGGCTCTGCGCGCTCCACAGCCTAACCGCCCTCGCGACATTATTGTGTGCTTCACCTCCTTTAAAATCAAGGAGCGCATAGCGGTTGTGGCTCGAGAGAAAAATGAATGGGAGTGGAATAACCAATCTATAGCGATTTTCCCTGATCTATCACAAGCAACGCTACAAAGTCGTTATGCCTTTAAAGACATGACTGCGTTCCTCCGCTCTAAGGCCGTGCGTTACCGGTGGCTTCATCCATTTGGACTTTCGTTTGTTCATGAAGGAGTGACACATAGCTTTGTGACTCCCGAGGAGGCCTCGTCTCGGTTTGCTGACATGGGATTTGTGAGCCTGCAACCACCTCGACGGAACGCGGGTCCTCTCGCTCCTCGAACATCTCTCCCAACATGGCAGCGAGTGGGGAAGAGGAGCAGCCGCCTCCGGAGACAACCGGGGGATCTCATCTCAGAACAGGGCCCGACCTGATCTTTTTCTATGCTCTAGCATAGGGGGCTATTTCTTATCCTTTGCTCAAGAGAGCGCAGCTGTTGATGCATTTGGGACAGAGTGTGCTTAAAGTTTCTTTTTTTGTTTGTATGGCGGATGTATGGTTAACTTTTGCAATGTGTTTAGTGTGTTGGGGGGGGGGGGGTGGGAGGAGGGCGCCATTTTCTGTTATCGTGATATTATCTACTTCCCCTGCTTGGGTTGGGTGCTAGCCTGCTAGGAGGTTATGGCAGGCGTTCTATTATGGGACCCTTACAATGCTTGGGTCATCTTGGGGTTCATGCCTATTTCTGATGTTTTTTATGTGGATTTTACTGCGTCACTCCTCCATGCTGCATATTTTTTGCTGATGGTAGGGTCTCCTTTCTCATGGATCTTCGGTGATCTTTTTGCTTTTTCTTCCCAGATGGTTGGGCTGCCCTCCATGTTCAGCCTGATGCTCCATATTACCATAGTTGGTATTTATCGCTTTCTGGGGGCCCATGGATTTTTTGGGGACTGGCTCTCGTTTGCTTTCTGATTCTCCACATGGCTTGGCTAAAAATTTTGTCCCTTAATGTTAAGGGACTGAATTCCCCCCAAAAAAGAGCCCTTTTTTACAGAGAGGCAGCCTCTTCAGGGCCGGATATTATTTTTGTGCAAGAAACGCACTTAACCCGTCGCTATGAAGCACTCATGCAGTCTTCTAAATTTCCTAATCAGTTTTTCTCTGCAGCAAATAAAAATGCTAAGTATGCAGGAGTGGGCATATTTTTTGCTTCACATGTGGTGATTGAATGTCTGAAGATTGTGGCGGACCCTCAGGGCAGGTACTTATTGCTGGGAATCAAGCTGTTGAACCAGGAATTTACACTTCTCTCTGTGTATGCCCCGAATAGGGAGCAGGCGGTGTTTTTTAGGTACCTCCGGCACCTCCTTACTCAACATGCCCAGGGATCCCTTATTGTGGGTGGCGATTTTAATGTGCCTCTGTCCCCGGCCCTGGACACCTCCAAGGGGTTCACCCACACAGCCGGGATACATTCTAGGACCCTCAAGGACTTCTTATCAGAACATAACTTGGTTGATTCCTGGAGGACCACCTATCCGCACTCGCGCTCCTACTCTTTTTATTCCAAACCACATGATTCCTATACCCGTATCGATTACCTGATGGTGGATAAAAACTTGTTTCATCGGGTGCGGAGCCCCGAAGTTGGGGTAGTAACGTGGTCAGACCACGCCCCTGTTTCCCTACAATTTAGTATAGTTGCGGGAGATGGTGGTACCAAATTTTGGCGGCTTAATGATTCCCTGCTTCATGAGGCCCAGTTCACGCAAGCTACCACGCAGGTGATCCGAGACTTTTTTCTTGATAATGTTGGGTCTGTCCCATCTCCGGTCACTGTTTGGGATTCCTTTAAATCATACATCAGGGGGCATTTTATTTCTCGCTCCTCCTATGTTAAAAAGCGGAAAGAGCAGGCTTGCTCACGATTAAAAGCCAGAATTGCGGATTTAACTGCACAGCATAGCAAGTCTGGATCTTCACGACTGCGCTCCCAGCTTACTCAAACCCGGGAGGAATTACACAGACTCGAGCTAGATCATATCACGCACGCACTAAATCTCACCAGGCAACATCACTTTGAGGGCGGTAACAAGGCAGGTAGGATTCTGGCCCACCAGCTTAAAAAACAATCATTCCAAAATCACATTCTTAAAATAAAGAATGGCCAGGGTCAGATCGAAACGTCTGCCTCGGCCATTGCACGACAATTTTTACACTTTTATCGGCAGTTGTACTCGGCTGAATCCCACATTCAGTCGGTAAATATTTGCCAGTATCTTCGAGATCTCCCCCTTCCTAGACTTCATCAGGATATGCATGACCGACTCAACGCGGAAATCACAACTCCTGAGATTCTTGAGGTTATTAAAACTCTCAAGGTCGGCAAGGCTCCGGGACCCGATGGCCTTACAGCCACTTTTTATAAATCCTTTCGGTCAGTTCTGGCCCCACACCTCCAAAGTCACTTTAATCACTTACGTAATGGGGGAACGTTGCATTCAACCTCTAACACTGCAGGCATCACTATTATTGCTAAGCCTGGAAGGGATCCCTCCTTGTGTGCTTCCTATCGTCCGATTTCCTTAATTAATTTGGATTTAAAAATCTTGGCAAAGATTCTGGCCGATAGGATTAATACTTTTATTACACACATTATCCACCCAGACCAGGCCGGCTTTATCCCAGGCCGAATGGCCAGCGATAATGTTCGTAAAATTGTCAACATTATTTGGGGGGCCCTGCAAAGACGGGACATCCACCACCTCCTCCTGGCCATAGATGCAGAGAAGGCCTTCGACATGGTTCATTGGCCTTTTCTCTTTCAAACATTACAGGAAATGGGATTTGGCTCCTCTTTCCACAACTGGATCCAAGCCCTTTACTACAACCCTCTGGCACGCATAAAAATCAATGGTAGCTACACCGCCCCGTTTCCGGTGCAGAGAGGGACTAGACAAGGCTGCCCATTGTCACCCCTCCTTTTTGCAATTTTTCTCGAACCCCTAGCCATCTCCATCCGCCGCAACCCACAGGTGCAGGGATTCCTCACATCTACCTGCGAGCCCAAGCTGTCACTTTTTGCTGACGACATTATCTTCACTGTTGGTAATCCTGTGGGATCCCTGCCTGCACTCGAGTCTGAACTAGCCCGCTTTAGTGCCCTTTCAGGATTCAAAATTAACTGGGAGAAGTCCGAGATTCTAAATCTCTCCTGCCCCCCAGATATAGTAGGTCAATTACAGCATGCTCATGCATTTAGATGGGCGCCCACCAAACTCAAGTATTTAGGGGTGTATTTGAGTAATAATGTATGTGATTTGTATAATCTTAATTATGCTCCTCTTATTAAGAAAATGGATGTTGACTTGGAGAAATGGGGCTCTCTTCCGCTCACGTGGCTCGGACGACTTGCTACCATCAAGATGAACTTGCTGCCCCGGTTCCTGTATCTTTTTCAGACACTACCAATTCCACTGAGTCGAGTCACGTTACTTCAATGGCAACGGAAGCTGCTTCGCTTCTTGTGGCGCCGCCGCCCTCCTCGTGTGGCGCAATCTGTCCTTTACCAGCCGAAACTACAGGGTGGTCTGGGCCTTCCTAATCTGAGATGGTATTATGCAGCTGCACAGCTTAGGCCCCTCATTGATTGGCACTGTGCTAGTGCCACGAAGCCGTGGGTCGCTTTGGAACAGTCGTGGATTGCGCCGGTTCCCTTGGCCTCCCTTCTCTGGCAACCTATCTCGACTTGGCGACCGATGCTACAGCTTCCACCCTGCACCAGGCACACGTATAACATCTGGAAGCAGTGGAGAGCACGACTGGTGGGCCGGTATGAATATTTCCCTCTTACTTATTTATTCCATAACACTCAGTTTCCGGCAGGACTACCTACCAAGGCCTATGGACTTTGGCAAGCGGGAGGAATTCTCTGCCTGTATCATGTCATGCAACAGGGTCGACTGGCCTCCTTCGACATCCTTCGAGAGCGACTCCACCTACCAGCTACGGAATTTCTCTCCTACATGCAACTCCGTCATTTTATTTCCCATGCTCAATCTAGGGGGCTTCTGGCTCCCTCACGCTCTCTTTTTGAGGGATATTGTGTTTCGCCTACAGCAATTGGTGGTCTTATCTCCAAAATTTACCAGCAACTACTACAGCGCCCGTTTACTAAACATACTCATATGAAAGCTTGGGAAGCTGACCTTCAGCGACCTCTATCGGAGGAGGCTTGGGAGTCTATCTTTTCCAACCTATCCCGCGGCAATGTGTCCACACGCATTGTAGAAGCCAACTACAAGACTCTATATCGCTGGCACCTGACGCCGATGAAGCTACATCGTTGTTATCCGCAGGTTGACCGATATTGTTGGCGGAACTGTCACCAAGAGGGCACATTCCTTCACATGTGGTGGACGTGTGTTTTTATCCATCCTCTTTGGACCTATGTCTCACGGCTTCTATCAGACCTGCTTCAGTCTCCCTGCTTGCTCACCATGGAGCAGGCACTGCTCTTTGCTCCCTGCGACTCTTTGCCTTTGCATGCTCAAACTCTTGTGCAACAGCTATGCACGGCAACTAAAATGGAAATTGCCTACCGATGGAAAAGGCCACAACCGCCCACGTCAGACGAATTGCTCAAACGTCTAGATAACGTATGCCTTCTTTATAGACTCACGGCACTGAAACACCACCGCCTTTCTAAATTTAACCAAATCTGGGACCCTTATATTTCATGGAGATCCTTAACATTCACGGTTGTTTAAAAGTGTCATCAGGCACGGTTTTATTTCGCCTCTACTTATTCATCATTTACTTATCCTACGTTCAGCTCTTGAGTTGTTTTTGACTGGAGTGATGCTAGACTACTCACGTTTATACATGATTCCTTGGACTTTCAATGGCATGATGGGGGGTGGGGGGAAAGGGACATGTATGCAAAGTTTGCTGTTGTTCTTTTATCATCCTGTTTTTCTTGATTGTTGCCTATCATTTTAGATGGGTGTTCTGATGCACCACTGATTGCTTATGTTTATTCTGTGTATTACGGCAAATAAAAATTATAAATTAAAAAAAAAAAAAATGTATTGCTGTTGTGCCCATTGACACCATTTTTTTGGGTTCCCTTGTTTGTTGGGGGTGGGGGGTGCCTGTACCTAGAGATTCACCCATGTGTGAGGACTGCTTGTCCTCAGAGAAAGCAGAGTTGCTTACCTGAAACAGGTGTTCTTCAAAGACAGCAGAATGTCAGTCCTCACGAAACCTGCCTGCCTCCCTGCAGAGTTGGGTTTCCACTTCTTGGGAAGTAGTATTATATTTATTGAATTCTAGGTTATAAGATTGAGGGAACTCTGCAAGGATGAGTGATATATTGCTTTTGGAGCATGCTCAGAGAGGCTCAGTCAAAGTTCTAGAAACGTTGACATGAGTTTTCCATGCTGGGCTCCATCAAATGATATCAGCTATGTGTGAGGACTGATATCCTGCTGTCCTCGGCGAACACCTGTTGCAGGTAAGCAACTCTGCTTTCACTTAAAAACTATTCCAACAATTTATAGATTATTCACAGAATACAAGTGAGTATCATAAACAGAATGGATTTTATTCAGGGTAACAACAGTAGTTCTTTAGTCTAAGATACACTTTCTGGAGGCTGAGGGTCTTGTCTGATTTATCTTCAGCTGTTTACAATTAAAAAAAAAAAAAAAAGTTGACATATCTGAAAGAGGAAATGTCTGGGATTGAAAAATCTCCCCAATTATGCAGCATCCAGAATATCTGCCCAATTCCAACAGATGAATCAGAAGCCAATAAATAAATGGTTTACAGTGGACTCTGGAAGTATAGCTGGAGAGCAAAGGCACCCACTATTCAAAATTTGCAGCATCCAGAAAACTGCCTCCACTCCCACTGAAGATTCAGAAACCCAGGAATAAATGGAGTACAGTGGACTCTAGAAGGGTAAGACTTTGTGATAGAGAGATACCCATTCTTCCAAATGATATCCATACAAAACACCTTTTCTGCATTGGAAAACGAAGATGGTCCAGAAATGGAAACCGTAGTGGTATTTGAAAGGAAATATACACAGAAATCCCCAAATACTTTCAAACATAACAGGAAGCCACTTCGGCTGCGAGACAATATCGGTGGCCCACAGAAACCTCAAAATACTACAGTATAGCAGAAAGCTGTTCCTGCTGGGAGACTCTTTTTGGGGACTCTTCTTGAGAGAGAGACAATAGTTAAGTGCCTTCTTGGATCCTCAGCTGGCAGAAATGCAAATCAGACTATTAATGCATTAAAGAAGAAAGTAAGGACTATAAAATTGTCCTCCTGGGGACCTATGACATCACTAAAAACAGCATCAAAATAGTTCAGAGAGATTTCCAGACTGGTGGGAAGCAATATGGGCACATGGCAAAGACAATTACCTTTTCAGACGTGGTTCCTGTTCACAAGAAGGGAGGGGAAATGCTAAGCACATGGACAACTTCAATACATGGCTCAAAACCTGGTGTAAAGGAGAGGAATTTGGATATATTGGGAGCTGGGACCATGCATGGAATAATAGACTATATGGTAAAGATGGCCTATGTCTGTGGCAGGGAGAAGGATCCTAAATGAGAAATTCAGAACACGTCATTAGGTATTTAAACTAGAAGTCAGGGTGGCAAAAGGAAGTCTATAGAATGGGAATGTTGTCCCAACATAAGGATACATGAAGTGAGTGGAGAAAAGAACAGAATTAATCTATTCTTAAACAAAATGGAAGAAAAGGTGTCCAGGAAGAGCAGCAAGCCAAGGGAGAAAAGCTGAAAAGCTACATGCACAATGCTTACAGTCTGAGCACCAAAGTTGTGAATTTGCAGGCTACTGATGGAGGCATTCTTGGATATTGTTGCTATTACAGAGGCATGATTCAATGAGCTGAATAAGGCCATCCGGGCTATATCCTATTGAGGAAGGATAGAGGAAGAAAAGGTGAGGGCTAGTTCTTTATTTCAAAAACAATATCCTGGCAACTGAAATGTGGAGGGTTTGGGAAAAGAAGGAAGTGCTGTGGGTTTCTTGGAAAAAGATGATGGTACTTCCATTTACACTGTAGTGGTCTACAGGCCTTTGATTCAGTCAGAAAACCTAGACACAGATGAAGACATCCAGAAGGTGAGAAGGAAGGAAGAAGTGTGGCCTGTTGGAGATCTTAATCTACATGATGTGGTCTGGAGTATCCCTGCTGCCAAATCTGTAAGAAGTTAAAGATATTGTGGATGCCCTTCAAAAGTGTTCTGCTTAGATAAATGGTGGTGAAACCCAAGAGGGGAAAAGCGATACTGCTTGTGGTGCTCTCAAATGGAGATGATATGTGTAATGTCAGGTAAGTGCCCACCTGAGCACCTGTCCGATGATCATCGGACAGGTATGTTTGTGGTAGACAAGAATACAGATGAGAATGGAGTAGATACAACCCCATTTACAGGAGAGAGTGCTTGGATGGGACTGAAAGAAGACAAGGCCATGGGCCCTGATGAGATACATCCCAGGATTATGAGGGAGCTCAAAGAGGTTCTGATCTGCTGAAAGATGTATTCAATAAATCCTTGAGCCGGTTCTGTTCTTTATCTTTGTGAATGACATAGAGAAGGTTTAGAAAGAAAAGTTTGTCTTTTTGCATTTGACACTATGATCTGCAGCAGAGTGGACACAACTGAAGGAGTAGAGAGAATGAAAACTTATCTAAGAAAGTTTGAGGAGTAGTCAAAGGTTTGGCAGCTGGGATTCAATGACAAGAAGTGCAATCATGCATCGGGGGTGCAGAAATTCAAAGCAGCTCTATATGATGGGGGGCAAGAGACTGATGTGCACAGACGGGAAAGAGACCTCGGGTTGATAATTTCTGATCTGAAAGCAGCAAAGCAATGTGACAAGATGGTGGCTGCTAGGCTGAATCAAGAGCGACTTAACCAGCAGGAAAAAGGAAGTGATAATCTCCTGTACAAGACATTGAGTGAGGCCTCACCAGAAGTATTGTGTTCAGTTCTGGACATAGGCATTGGAGAATAGTGTGGGTAGCAGAGGCCATGCCACTTCCAACTTTTGGCTGGCAAGCGCCATTTCTAGCCTGTGTTGTTCAGGCCGCAGCAACCCTTCTTCTGCTACAAGATTGCCAAGTGCTCAGATCCTCCCCCTTCCATGAAGCTTATATGCTGCAGGAGTTAAATCTTAAAAAATGAGCTTAAAAGGGAGGATCATCAGGGCCCCTGGTCTCCTGTGGCTGCAGTAAGGGCTGAAAAATGTGTCCTTTGCTGCAGAATTGGCCAGCCCTGGCCAAATTGCTGCATGAGATGGGGACCGGGTCCAGCCAGAGCATTGATGGCAGTGGAATGTCTCATCCCTCCCTTTCTCCCCCACCTCCGGAAGCGAAGTCTCATTCATGGCAGGTGGGATGGTACATTATTTCCTTTCCATGCCTCCCTGCTGCTGCCCCGATCCCCCTCACTCACCCTCCATGTTCTGAAAGAGGAGGAGGAGCCCTGCAGCATCCCAGGCCACTTCTTCCACCGAGGAGGAGGAAGCGACCTGAGGCGCTGCACAGCCACGATCCTTCTCCTCTTTCAGAACATGGAGGGTGAGTGAGGGGATCAGGAAAGCAGCAGCAATGGCGACTGCTGGAGGTGGAACCATGGAAAGGAAATAATATACTGTGCCATCCCATCTGCAAAAAATAAGGCTTCTCTTCTGGGGACATGAAAGTGAATGGGAGGGGGGAGAAATGGAAGGGGGGAGTAATGGAGGGGGTCATGGAGATGTGGGAGTGAAGCAGGTAAGTGAGAGGATCCTGGGGAGATGGGCATGAAGGAAGTGCGTGAGGAGGGGAAAGGAAATAAGCAAGGGAGGGTGAAGTTCAGGTGGGTGGTGAAAGAAGGGGATCTTCCCTCCTCCTCGACAATGTGCCCTTTCTTCCATCTCCTCTTCCCTCCCCTCATCTTCCCTCATTCTCTTTTCTTCCCGTTCCTCTGATGTCGGTCTTCCTCCATCCCTTATCCCTCTACCCTTTGTCTTTTGTCTTCTAAGATCTCCTTTCCCCATTCCTAGAAACCTTCCCCTCCTTCCCCACCCATAATCACTAAAGATCCATTTTCCTCTAATAAGGAACCAAACAAATTAACTGGACATAGACATGTCAGAAAACAACTTTATTTTTGTAAAGTTAAAAAATTACATTGCAAAAATATGTAAAATTATGCAAATATGCCACAATTGCTGCAGAATTTTGAAAAAAATCTGTCACATAATTTGCTAACTTTTCCCACAGAATCCTGAAAAATCTGCCACATGATGTTGAAACCTGGGGCTCTGAGAAGCAACACATTTGTACCCTCTTCACCACCAGGCCACCACTGCCGTAGGCTGTAGGACCGGCCTTTATTGCCTCTGCCACTGCCCTCCATAGTTCTTCAGACACCCGGGTGAGGGAGTCGCACCACCAGGGCAGGTAAGTGGGTGGTGTGGGCAGAGGATAGGGAGGGCTGGGGAGCAGGAGGTGGGGGCTGACTGGGGGAGAGCAAGAGTGGGCACAGGAGGGAGAGGTGACAAGAGGGGGGAGGTGTAGGAGCAGGGAGAAGAAAGAGCAAGGGGATGGGAGCAGTGAAAAGGAGGGAATATAAAGGGAGAGGTGGAGGAGGGAGGCTGAAGGGAGAAAAGGGGGAAGGGGATGGAACAGGAGAGCAAGACTGGAGAGAGAATGGGGAGCTGAGGAGAAAGGACAGGGACAAGAGCAGTGGTGGGTGGCAGTACGGAAAGAAAAGAGGCTGAATGGAGAAGAGGGAGGCAGAGTGCTGTAGGATGGAAAGGAGAGGCTTGGAAGTAGGGGGATGGCATTGATGGTAGGGAAGAGAAAGGAAGGGGACCTGCTCTCCCTCCAGTCCTTGCTTGCTCTCTCCCTCCTGCTTCCAGCCCTCTTCTCCCTTCAGCCTCTTCTCTCTCCTATACCCACCTCCTCTTGCTCTTAACCCCTGCCCCATCCTCTCCCCTCAGCCCCCCATCTATCCCCATCCTTTCTCTTTTCCCCTTGTCCATACTTCCTTTCCCTTCAGCCCCCTTCCTCCTCCTTTTCCCTGCTCTCACCCACCTATTGCTTTCTCTTCTCCCACCCCTCCCCTTCCTTTTGCTCTCTCCTACTTGACCCCTCCCCTCCAAAGAAAAAGGACAGAGGCTAGGCAGCCTCAACATAATACTCTAATTATATTGGGGCCACTAGGCCTTTATCCTTTTTCTTGTGGGAAGCAGGTCTCTCTCTTCTTTCCCTTTAATCACCACCTTTTTCTTCTTGTCCTCCAGTCCATTCTCTCTCACCTGCCACCAGTTCCTTTCTTTTACTCCCAGCCCTCTCCCCATCCCCTCTTCAGCTTTCAGCCCCTCCCTCTCTCTCCCTATTTCCACCCCCTTGCTTTTGCCCCCTTTCCTATCCTATTCCCCCTTGGCCTCTTCTTTCGCCACCCTTGCTTTCTCCCTTAGCCCCTACCTCCTGATTGTTATAATAATAAATTATATTTCATATGGTTTACGGAAAGCTTGTATGTAAGAAAGACGGACATTAATTATAAACAGGGGGCAGAGATGTGGGCAATTTGCATGCCCCCCCCCCAAAAAAAAACAAAAAAACCCCACAAAGGTATTCCACTGTCCCTGATCCTGGAGACCAAATCTGAAAAGAAATAGAGAGAGAATCAAATCAGTCCAAAGAGAGGCAACCAAGTGGGGTCTGCACTGAAAGACTTGTGAGATGAAACCAAAGGACTTAAATATATATATCCTGGAAGAGAGATAGGGGAGATATGATACAGATTTTTTAATATCTGAAAGGTATTAATGGTATGATGGTTCTCATGTTCAAATTAAGCGATTAATGAGACAACATGAGAAAGCCTGGAGGAAGTCCAAGTCTGAGAATGACCATCAGTTGTTTATAAGGAGCCGCCAGTATTATAAGCAAGCCTTCCTTGTGGCAAGGAAATATATTATATATCCTTCCTATATAAATTGCTTACTTCATCACACAGTGGTGCTTTGTAATGTATACGCGCCTAATACATATGATCCCTGGTTCTTCAGGGAACTTTACACTCATTTAATCCCATATTTGACAGACACCTTAATAGTGGGGGGAGATTTTAATACCATTCGCGATCCTCAAGTAGATGCCTCTCAAAGCTATAGACAGGAGCCTGGCATCAGTAGAGGTCCCTTGATGCTGGAAAATACTCTGCATTTATTAGATGTTTGGTAAACCCTTCATCCACCAGAACGTGATTTTATTCATGTATCGCGGGCACATGCGTCATTTTCACAACTTGATTACTTTTTAATGAATGTCCACGCTTTTACTCGTGTTTTGGATGCGAGAATCGATAACATTGTGATTTCCGACCATGCCCCAGTGTGGGTTGATCTTAAATTTTTGGATCAAACGGCCTCTCCCAGAATATGGCGATACCCATATCTTTTAGCCCAGAATGAGAAATTTAAGGATTTTGTTCGGGCTAAATGGGCGGATTATGCAGCCCTTAACCAGGCCCATGAACCTCAACCCATTTTATTTTGGAATGCTGCGAAGGCAGTTTTGAGAGGCGAAATAATTTCCTATGTCTCCCACTGCCAGAGGTTCTTAATCAGCACATTCTGACCCTTAGTCCTCAGGTCCGCAAGGCTCGGTCTCGGCTGTCTAGATTGGACACAGATGACGCCTGGGCCAACTATTTGTCACAACAGCATGCCCTCAATTCACTCCTTTATCAATGGGCTAAAAAGAGTCATCTCTATTATCAATTCAAGCTCTAGCAATACAGCAATAAAGCGGGGAAGATGATGTCTAATCTTATTAGATCTTCCTGTATGAGTAGATTTATTCCAGCGCTGCGCAAATCACCTACTCAGGTGGCGAAGGACACTCCCTTGGTTTTAAGCTGTTTCAAAGCTTTTTATTCGTCATTATATGCGTCAGAAGGCTGGTCCCCCGAAGCCTGTGATCGCTTTTGTGAGCACCTATCTCTTCCTTGTTTAACTAGGGAACAACGCGACTCACTCAATATGCCCATAACAGAAACGGAAGTATGCCTCGCCATTCAGCACTCTAAAAAAAAGTTTTTAGAGTCTGAATGGGGCCTGATTGGTTTACGGTGGAGTTTTTTAAGCTTTTAGAGGGACAGTTAACAAGCCCCCTGACCTCTATGTTCACAGCACTTGTAGATCAGGGCTCCTTTCCCGTTAACACAAATTTGGCCCATATTACCCTTATTCTCAAAGTGGGAAATGATCTCCTGTTGCCAGAATCTTATCACCCGATATCTCTGCTCAATTACAACCATAAATTACTGGCTAAGATATTGGCTGATAGACTGGCTATTTTTCTTCCTACCCTTATCGGTGATCACCAGGTCGGATTCGTGCGCTAGCGCTACGCCCTCGCTAATATACACCGAGTATTGACAGCAATGACTATGAGCCAACAGATGTCCAGTCCATATTTAGCCATTAGTTTTGATACCGAAAAGGCGTTTGATAGGGTGGAATGGGGCTATTTATTTTATGTATTGCGCAAAATGGGATTTGACGTTTTTTCCCTTCAGTCCCTTCAATTATTGTACTCTGCTCCGCAAGCATTTATTACAGCCAATGGAGCATTATCGGAGCCGTTTTCTGTGACACGGGAACCAGGCAGGGGTGCCCCTTGTCCCCTTTACTGTTTATTTTACAATTGGAACCGTTGCTGTTCGCGATACAAAATACACCCGACATAAGAGGCATCCACATGGGATCTAGCATCTTTAAATGTGTAGCTTTCGCGGATGATTTATTAGTTTTTATTAACAATCCACACTCCTCTGTACCCTCGCTGCTACGACAGATAGGGTGCTTTGGGTGGGGGGCACTGATGGGGAAACAGTTGAGTATGTTTATTTTTGGAGTTGATATTGTGAGGAAGAATCAGAAACCCTCTTCCTCATTGTATTTTATGTGCTGCATAATTTGAAAACTCAATAAAAACAGTTTATACATAAATCGCTTACTTGGCGTCTAGAATTATTTAATATTGTGAAGCAGATTAATGAGCGACCCTATCAAGATGTGATCACTTATACTTTTTCATCTGAAGATTTTGTCAGCTATCTAAAAAGCAAAGT
Source organism: Rhinatrema bivittatum (assembly GCF_901001135.1). NCBI lineage: Eukaryota > Metazoa > Chordata > Amphibia > Gymnophiona > Rhinatrematidae > Rhinatrema > Rhinatrema bivittatum. The sequence goes on from NC_042623.1 coordinate 119,997,344, forward strand.
GACTGCAATATGTGATCAAACTGACCACCAAGCAGCTTTAATGCTTTCTCCATTGGCACCTTTGGTTAATTATGTCAGCTTCGGAGAATCTGGGAAACATTTGAAGAGGTAGGACTTACTGAAATAGACAAGATAATGAGCCAAGTGAAGAATTCATTTTTATTTATTTATTTATTTTATTTAAAATCTTTTCTATACCGTCGTTAAGTTAAATACCATCACAACAGTTTACAGGAAGGCACATAAAATAATGATGATAAATGTGTAGGACAGGTGCCATTAAGATTTGGTTACAAAGTTTTATGATCAATACTATTTGGTGAATGTGATAAATCTTGTCCTTTTATACAGGTATCATTTTATTTACAAGTATAATTTTATACTTGCCCATTCTCTTTGTTTATTCTTTGGAAGGAATTTTGTGAAATTTTGATGTCACTGAGTAATTTGTCACTAAAAGAAGGAACTGTTCATGTGAGATTTAAACAGACAATTATTAGATCTGTTTTAAAGAAAGGTAATTTACCATTAGATCAAATGTCCAGCTACTAATTTACCATTAGATCAAATGTCCAGCTACTCTCTCTAATCTACTGACCATGGGTAAAATACTGGAAAAGGTAGTCTATTCTCAGCTTTCTGATTTTCTTGCCACCAATCAGATATTGCATCCATATCAATGTGGCTTTAGGCCATGGCATATCACTGAAACACTTTTGAGGTTAGTTACCAATTTATACTGCAAGCCTTTGAAAGAGGTGAGGCTGTAATAGCTCTTTTTCTTGATGTCACTTTGGCATTCTATACAGTTTCTCATAGTGTGTTGCTAGGGAGGCTTAAATCAATAGGTATTTCTGAGACTTTTTTGACTGGTTTTGTTCAGAATCAAGACAGCAGCGGGTTAATCTGTGGGGAGATTACTCTAATTGGTTTAAATTTTCAAGTGGAGTTCCACAAGGGTAGGTGGTGGCAGTCACACTCTTCATTATATATTTGAGACCACTCTCTCTCTCTTAGATGAATTGGGAATACCCTTTAGAATGTGTGCCAATGATTTGCAACTCTTTTTTGTTAATGGTGAACCTTGGAAGATTTTAAATAAAATTGCAACTAATGTTCAATCAATCAGTGATTGGATGGGGCAGAACCATATGGCCTTGAATGCTCAGAAGACTAAGGTCATTTGTTTTTCTAGCAACCTGATTTTCTAGCTTCTTATAACATAAGTTCAATATTTATGTAGGGCGTGGCTATACCATTCAAGGATTCAGTTCATAATCTTGGTATCATATTTGACAGTAGTTTGACATTCATAGAACACACCCAACATGTCTTAAAATCATGGTATTTTAAACTTACACTTTTGAGACATTTAAAATATATTTTGAATCCCTTTGATTTTTGACCTGCTACTCAAGCATTTGTGTTGTGCACCCTAGATTACTGTAACTCTTTATTTTTCAGTCTCCTCTCTGATCATTTACAAACCTTTCAGTTCCGCAAAATTCAGCGGCTCATTTGATATCTGGGACTCGGCATTGGGAACATTTTTACCAATATTGAAGGAGATTCATTGGCTCCCAATTGAATTCAGGATTAGGTTAAAATCTTAATTGGTGTACAAGTCCTTGAAACTTGATGGGCTCAGTTACCTTTCAAATCAGTTACAGGCATACGTGCCATCTCAGTTGTTGAGATCAGAAAATAAAAACATTTTTTGTTCCCTACAGTTAAAACAGTGTGTCTGAGGAAGACACATTCAAGATCATTTTTTGTCTCTGAGCCTATATTGTAGCATTCATTGCCTTTGGTCTTACGTTCAGTTAATGATTTTATTTTGTTTAGAAAGCAGCTGAAGACAGTCCTACTGGCAAGTATATGAGCTGGAATGATAAATATCTACTATCTGGTACTGTTGCTAAGCATGAACAGTTTGTTTTATGTGTATGATTTATTTATTGATTTTATTTTTATTTTATATCTTTAAATTGTTTTGATTTTTATTGTGTTGTCTCACAACAGATTGAAACTAAACACTGCAAAAACTTAATACACTCACATTTGATAATCATCCACTTCCTATTGTAACTCATGCCTGGAATTTTGGCATCATTGTTGACTAAACTATCCATGTCAGAGAACAAACATATCCAGACTTGTAAAAACTTTATTGTACAAATTGAATCTGTTAAAAAGACACAAACCTCTTCTTTTCCCAGCAGACTTCAGAACTGTGTTTCAAGCTCTTATTCTCTCAGGTCTAGATTATTGTAATTCTTTATACATTGGACTCCCAGAATCAACATTTTGCCTGCTCCAACTTATACAAAACTCCACAGCTCGCCTCCTAACAGATACCAAACTGAAAGAGCATATTTCTCCCATTCTCAGACTCCATAGGCTACCAATTAAACAACGCATCCATTATGAAATTGTAATGCTAATTTTCAATTTAATTCATAATCCATCCATCATTTGGTTATGTACTTATCTACATCTGTATCAGCCTTGACGTCACCTAAGATCGATAGATAAAAATCTCGAGGTTCCAACAGTCAAAATTGCCAGATTAGAAATGACCAGAAAATGTGCCTTCTCAGTGGCAGGTCCCTTGCTCTAGAACTCTATTCTGACCACACTCAGACTCACAACCAACCCAAAAGAAGAAAAAATTAAAAACCTATATATATTCTACCACCTTTGAGTCAAATAATTCAGAATAATGCCTCCCTAATCTTCCCCACAATTATATTATTTGTTTAGTTAATTTAAATATTTTATCTTGCTTTTATATGGGGAGTGGAAATCCAAATGAACTGTATTCGATGGGGGAGAAAGGCTGATGTGCATGAAGCAGGAGAGAGACCTTGGGGTGATAATGTCTAACGATCTGAAGTCGGCAAAACAATGTGACAAGGCAATAGCTAAAGCCAGAAGAATGCTGGGCTGCAGAGAGAAGAATATCGAGTAGGAAAAGGGAAGAGATTATCCCCTTGTACGGGTCCTTGGTGAGGCCTCACCCGGAGAACTGTGTTCAGTTCTGGAGACCGTATCTCCAAAAAGACAGAGACAAGATGGAGGTGATCCAGAGAAGGGTGACCAAAAAGGTAGAAGGTCTTCATCGAATGACTTATGAGGAGAGATTGAAGAATCTAAATATGTACACCCTGGAGGAAAGGAGGAGCAGAGGTGATATGATACAGACTTTCAGATACTTCAAAGGTTTTAATGATCCAAAGACAACGACAAACCTTTTCTGTCGGAAAAAAATCAGCAGAACCAGGGGTCATGATTTGAATCTCCAGGGAGGAAGACTCAGAACCAATGTCAGGAAGTATTTCTTCATAGAGAGGGTGGTGGATGCTTGGAATGCCCTTCCGGGGGAAGTGGTGAAGACCAGAATTGTGAAGGACTTCAAAGGGGCATGGGATAAACACTGTGGATCCATAAAGTCTAGAGGACGTGAATGAATGTGGAAAAAAGGATTTGCATTCACAAAAAAGCAGGGAGTGGCTTGCTTGTTACAGTGGTTACTACCCCAAACCAAATAAGCCTGATACTTTACTTTCAATGCATATCCAGCATGGCTCTCTGCTTCAACGGCAGGGGAGAAAGTCTGATGCTTCACTTTCAATGCATGTCCAGCATAACTCTCTGCTTCAACGGCAGGGGGAATGAAGAAAAGAGGATCTATATACAGACAACAACCAAAAAGGACTGAATTACATAGTCTGGGAAAACAAATAAGTATGGGTGTAGCTTGCTTATTGCGGCGGTTACTACCCCTAACTAATTAAGCTAAAAATTTCACATAGATGCAGCTCCAACACTGCTCTCTACATTAATGGTGGGGGTGGAAGGGAAATAGAACCAAAAGGTTACTAAGAGCCAAAAGTAACAGATAAGTATGAGAAAAAAAAATGTGCAAAGCTTGCTGGGCAGACTGGATGGGCCGTTTGGTCTTCTTCTGCTGCCATTTCTATGTTTCTATGTATGTTATATTTTAACACTTATATTGACTGCATTTTTACTTTTGCTTTTTATTTTTTCTTCCTTCTTAATAGTATGATGTCTTTATTTTACTTGTTACAAACTGTATGTTTTTGACTGTACACCGCCTAGATACCTCTTGTATAAGCGGTATACATAAGCTTTTAAATAATACAATAAATGAAAGTAGTGTCTCAATTTTATGTAAACCAATCAATAGTATTGCTGAACTTCTTTCCAAAAGCACATACTTTGCCAGCAGAGCAAACTCGCTATTCACTGGATTGTAGAAGAGCCATTCTATTTTATTTGGATAGAACAAAACGCTATAGGAAGTTATCACAATTATTTCTCTTAGGACAACAATAGAAAAAGATCACCAGTCACAAATCAAACTATCAAACTGGCTGTTTCAATGTATTTCTAATATATATACAGCAACTAGTCTTAACCTTGCAAAGCCTATAAATGCTCACCAAATATGTGTGGTTGCAATCACAATGGCACACCAGAACTACACTTTTATTCAAAATATAAGGAAAGCGGCCACATGGTCAATCAAACATACTTATCAATTATTACAGTCTAGAGCAAAACTCATGCACAGACAATAATTTTGGCCAAGCAGTTTAAAAAGAAAATCTATTTAAGTAATAATTTCAACTTGCCTCAAAATTTTAAAACAGCAGGTTGTACTTCTATTAAACTTTATTTTCCATAGTCCTTTAAGTACAGTTATAGTAGCAGCTCTCAGCTACAGACTCATGACTGATTTTTCTTCAACAATAACTTCTTTAGTTTAATCCCTGAGAACGTTCTAAGCTTTAGATTGTGTGTTCTGATGCTGTCTAATAACATAATTGGCATTTTACATGGTACTCTAGTTTCCACAATAATAAAACAGCAGCTCAATGAGAGAAAAAAATAGTTGCTGCTGTTCCTACTCTGTTGACAGCTTGGCTAATGACCAAGTCAGCTAAACATCAAATAATTTGTAGTCCTCTTCTTAGGAAACCAAGATGAAGAAGATGATAAACTATTAAGCAACGAGAAACCCCTAAGCAGAAGAGGAGAACTTGGCAGCACAGAAGATAAACTGTGCCTGAAACTGGAAACTGCAAAGCCAACCTAGCTTAGGAGACCTTGCATTTATCTATATCTTACTGTTGCTATGCTGGCTCCCTGCCAACAAGTATGATGTGAAATAAAACTGTTAAATTCTGAACATGGGATATTTCTTTATTCCTAATGGGAGTGATTCAGAAGAGGTTCTATTCACAGGAACCAGGATAGCTATAGAGAAGAGCTCCAGTAGTTTTCAAGAGGTCTTCCAGTATATGAACTACAGAGTGAAAAGAGGAGAATAAGATATGTAATAAAACATCATGCAAAGCTCTATAGAAATGTAAATACTAGTTTCAGTGAACTAGAAACATGTCTATGTAAATTCAATTAAAGCTGGTACAAATAAATACAGTAATTATTACAAACTATCATATGCTGCCAACTAGTTTTCCCTTCCACCATCTCCTTGATCTCTTCCTCCTTCCAGCTCCCTCCTGTTTTTATCTCCCCATCCTCTACCAGACCCACCCTCTCTCCATTCCTCCTTTTTCTTTCACCTATTTCCCACCTTCATGCTCATCTCCCCCATCCCCCAGTACCTCGTATCCCCTTTCCTCCAATACTAGGGAGGCTACAATACATCTGCTTACCTTTCCCAATTGCCTCAGTGGTCAACTTCAGAAGTCACCACAAACCTGAACTGCTGCCACCACATGCTTCTCAAGTAGCTGACCAGGTACTGGGGAGGTTGCAGTGCATCTGCATACTTTTCCAAGCTGCCTTAGTGGAGTCCAGAGGATACCCCACTCCACTTGGGTTTCCACCAGCTGGCCAAAAGCTGTGTGCTATAGCATTACTTTAGGTTAATAGATTATTTTCTATCTCTTTACTTTCTATGGCTCCATTACATCTACTCTTCCTGATGCTAATTCTCCCCAATCTTATTCTTTGCTGTAAACCATTATGAACTTTGCCTACTATCTCCATTCTCTGCATTGTTCACTTCATCAGCCATTCTTTTTTCTGCCCTGCTCACTGCTTGAGCTTCAAAATTTAATTCCTCTCATCCAGCCATCTCCACTCACTGAAAGTATCTCACCTTTCTCACTGTAGTCACACCTCCACCTCTCTTCTCTATATTCTCCTGCTCCTCCTTTTAGCTGAGGATATCAATCCCAAGCCTGGCCCTTCAAAGTAACTTTACTGGAGCATGGGGATTTTTGGGCAGTAGTTCATGCTTTGGTATTGCTCACTCTAGACTATTGTAATTCCTTGCTCATGGGTTTGCTGCAATCATCACTGCGAGTATTTCAAATCCTCCAGAATTTGGCTGTCCGCTTGATAGTGGGGGTCAACAGAAGAGCTCACATTACCCCAGTTCTAAAAGATCTTCATTTGTTAATATCTGTTTAATTTAGAATTTCATTTAAAATTGTTTTGCTGATTTATAAGCATCTACCCTGGGGTAATGCTATATTACACATTTACAATCATCATCATATATTGTGTTCATCCCAGAGAAGATTTTTTTACATTCCATCAGTACAAACAATTTGTCTTGCTAAGTCCTGTGAACGGACATTTTCTGTTGCTGGAACTCTCTACCCGAGGCGTTATGGATGATAGGTACTAAATTGTGAAAATGTTAGACATTTTTATTCCAGCAGGCATTTCCTGGATGAGATGGTAATGGATGTTGTGGTTTCTTATTTTTTTCAGAGTAGTTGTGATTTTGCTAACCGTGATGTTTTGGTTTTGTTTTATGTTGCTTTAAATTGTGAATGCTTCTTTGTAAGCTGCCTTGAGCAGTATAAGGGATGGCATATAAATATGAGAAATAAATAAACTTTCATTCTATCTGTGTACATCAAACCATTACCTCTCCTAAAGCCGTAACTAGCCTATAGCCAATATAACCATAATCCCAGAAATTGTCAGGATGAGGGAAAGGCAGGGGAGAAGAGAGACGAACCTACCCAGGTATTGGACTTCAATGAGCATCATCAGGTTGCTGCCCTGACCCCCAGCTCAGGGCAAAAAAGTAATTTCTCTGCTGCTACCCCACTCTCCTGCTTTAGCTCATGTGGGGCTGAATCTGCAGCTGCTGCCAGAGCCAAAAATGTGATTCAGTTGTTGCTGCTCTTTCCTCCCTCTAGCCCAGTACAAGCCAGAAGTATGGATCTGGCATCTTCCCCCTTCCCATGTGGTTCAGAGACTAAGATTCTATTTGAACTACAGGAGACTCCCTAGAAATCTAAGATGAACCAATCAAAAAGGTACAAATCAAAAATGCACTTTCAGACAAAGTCAAACTGCTAACTGGTGTCCCACAGGGATCAGCCCTGTCTGCAACACTCTTTAACATCTACCTCCTCCCAGTATGTCACTTACTAGCAGGACTGGGAATCATACATTACATTTACGCAGATGATATACAATTACTGTTACCCATTCCAAGCACCATTGAAGAAACAATGAAACTAGCCAATATGTACCTAGAAATAATCAAACAGCTCCTAAACCAGATGGAATTGGTAATAAACATTGACAAAACTGAATTCTTACACCTTGAACGTAAAAACACTCACCACACACAACCAACATTCACAATCAAAAATATTCAAACCACCGAGTTAGCAACAAAAGTTAGGGATCTAGGAGTAATAATTGACCCTGAGCTAAACATGAAACAACACATCTCACAGAAAATAAAAGAAGGTTATGCAAAACTAATGATCCTAAGAAGACTAAAACCTCTATTAATGATTAAAAATTTTCGCACAGTTCTACAAGCAATGATATTTGCTAGCACAGATTATTGTAACTCCCTGTTTTTAGGACTACCTCAATCTACAATTCGACCTCTGCAAATATTGCAAAATTCTGCTGCTAGAGTTTTGACAGGCAAAAAAAAGAGTGACCATATTACAGGAACACTTGCTGAACTCCACTGACTTCCAATTGAACAAAGAATACAATATAAAGCACTTTGTATAATCCATAAACTAATTCACGATGATAAAGCCGACTGGCTTAACATGGCACTGCGCGTGCACGTACCACAAAGAAACCTGAGATCTGCAAATAAAGCTCTACTAACTGTCCCCTCTGTCAAATCAGCACATCTCACGCAAGTAAGGGAAAGAGCACTGTCACTGGCTGGTCCTGTACTCTGGAATACCAGCCACTCAAAATAAGACTACAGACAAATCTGAAATTATTCAAAACTAATCTGAAAACCTGGCTTTTTAAACAAGCATTTTATAAAGATAAAGAAAAGGAGAAAAATAGTTGAGCGATAAGGATGCACCAAGCTAGAAGTTTTTAGTAACCTACATAAGCACATTAATGTTAAAATCAAACTGCCTAATTTGTTCCGAACAATCAGGTTTAACTTACCCACCTAGTTTATTATTTTAAATTGTTACCGTACTATGATGGCACATGAGTAATTTGTAATCTATACCACCCATATTTCTCTTTATCGTGCCCTTCTGTAAACCGTTGTGATGGTATTTAACTTAACGATGGTATAGAAAAATTTTTAAATAAATAAAAATAAAATAAATAAAACCTCACAGTTCAAACTGTTTCTTAGACTCTGAAACGTGTGAAGAAATGAAAGGTGCCAACTCCGCTTTTCTTCCAGCTCGGGCTAGGCCATGTGGAGAGGGAAGGGTAGCAGTACCTAGCACATATGAGGGAGTTGAGAGGGAGAAGAGTGATATCTGGGGTAGTAGGGTAGAGTCGGGTTGTGTGATGAGAGAGGGTTGAGAAGGGGATAAGTACCACCTGGGGCATTTGGTGGCAGAGTAGAAGCTATGGGTTAGGAGGGGAAAGAAAATTTCCTGGGAATTTGGATTAGAGGGAGCATGGTGATTGGGAGATTAGTGGTGGGAGGGAATGAACATGCAGGCTATGGCTGGAGGCAGACAGCAGTCAGGCTGATCCAAGAGTCAGGCAATGGTCAATGGCAGGCAGCAATGAGAATGACGCGAATTCAGGCCAAGGTCAATATCAAGAATCCGTCTGAAGGGAAAAGGACGAATAGGCAGGGCAGGCTGGCAAGGAGTGGAACAAGCAGGTGAGGCATACTGAAGAGGCACCCACAGGGACTGACGAGTAAGGCGAGGGCCTTGGAGGCCAGAGATGAAGACTAAGGCCGCTGGAGCTGAAAACAAGGGCAAGACTGTTGGAGCTGAAGACAAGAATGAAGACTGCTGGAACACTGGAGACTGAAGACATATAGGATGAAGGGCGCTGGAACTGAAGACTGAAAACACAGGACGAAGGATGCTGGAAGGCAACTCCCTCTACTAGGACCATAGGGAGACCTGTTGCTAAGGAAAAGACTGAAGGAAGCAAGGACCTTTTATAGGCCAGAGCCTATGAGGTCATCAGCGGGTGCCGTGAGGAATTTCCCTCCGTGGGCCCTTTAAGTCTGAGAATGTCTAGAGAAACCCAGGCATCTGCGTCCATCTGCAAGTTGCGTTGGAGTATGTGCCCTGTCGGTGTAAAACAGCTGTAGTGAATAAAGAGGCAGAGAAATGATTTGAAAGGAAAAGAACAATGACAAAGACAGATATAGGAGAGGAAAAGCAGTAAACAGAAGAACAGAACATGTAAAGGAGTTCAGAGAAGAGGAAAGCACTGAAAGCAGAAAAAAAAACAGGAGCAATGGAATTAGAAAAAATAAAAAGCCCAGACAGCAAAGGTAGAAAACATTTTATTTTGTGAATGCAATATGTCAGCTTTTGGGAAGTTCCCTCTGATATGTTTGTATTTTGCACAATACAGGAGGAAATGCATTTCTGTTTTTCCTTTTCCGGTGTTGCACTGCATGCAGAGTCAGACTTTTTGGGATTTCCATTTCAGTTCTTGACTTCATATTTCTATATCTAATTTGTGGTCCCTTATTCTATACGGGGTGAGAATCTGTCTGTGTTCAGCATGAGTGGCTTAGGTGTGGTATTCTGCTAGTAACTTCTTTCTGTGTAGAGGTATATAGCAGTCTAGTAAGTAATGTTTATTTATTTATTTAAAATCTTTTCTATACCGTCATTTGGTCATGCACCATCACAACGGTTTACAGAGAGGCACATATATTTAATGTTCAGCTTGGGTCAAACTATCTTACAAAGTGCCAATATCGTTTCGGTTACATGTTTCAATAATACAATCTATATGAAAAGTGACATGGATCTTGTACATATATATGATTAATAGGGTAACCATATAAGTACAGTACTTTATACTGTCTCTATTTAGCTTTAAAAGTAAAGTATGAGGGGAAATAATAAAATATGTAAATACGCATCTAGGTGACTTTGTGCTGTGTGTTGATTTTCTGTTGCCTGTTAGTTCATATTTCTTATTCTCCATTTTCACTGTAAAAAGCTTTTTTGAAAATCCAGGGTTTTAGACTTTTTTTGAAGAGTTTTAAATCTCTCTGTAATCTAGTTTCTAGGGGCATTGTGTTCCACAAAATTGGTCCAGCTAAAGATAGGGCTCGCTCTCTGAATTGAGTCAGTCTGGCTGTCCTGATTGAAGGGATGGTTAGAAGGGCTTTATTGGCTGATCTAAGATTTCTCTGGGGGACATGTAAGCGCAGCGCTGTGTTTAACCAATCTGCTTTTTCTTCATTAATTAGTTTGTGAATTGTGCAGAGTGTTTTATATTGAACCCTTTGTTCTATTGGCAGCCAGTGTAGTTCAGCAAGTGTTTGAGTGATGTGATCTCTTTTATTTTTACTAGTAAGTATTCTGGCAGCAGAGTTTTCTAAGATTTGGAGTGGTCTTATCGTTGAATTCGGTAATCGCAGAAACAGTGTGTTGCAGTAATCTGTGCTAGCGAAAATGAGTGCCTGTAGGACTGTTCGAAAGTGTGTTTGGGTTAATAAGGGTTTCAGCCTCCTGAGGACCATAAGTTTGGTGTAACCTTCTTTGACCTTCAGTGATATGTGTTGCTTAAGGCTAAGTTCCGTGTTGATTATTACACCTAGGTTTCGAGCTTTCTCGGCTAGTTCTACTTTCTGATCATTTTTAAGTCTGATGGGGGTTTGAATCAACTCAATGTTTTTTCCATCTAGGTGTATAAATTCCGTTTTTTTGATGTTGCTCCATTTGGTTTAGCAGTTGTTTAATTATATCTAGGTACATCAGTGCTAGGTTTAATGTTTTTTCAATTGTTTCATCTACGGGTAGTATTAGTAGGATGTCATCATCGTATATGTAATGTATGATACCTAGTCCAGCCAGGAGGTGACATAGGGGTAGCAGGTAAATGTCAAATAGTGTCGCCGAGAGTGCTGATTCCTGGGGTAATCCTGTTTTTAGCTCTATTTTGTCTGATGTTGTGTTTTTTATCTGTTCTTGAAAATATCTATTATTTAGGTAGGATCTGAACCAGTCAATTTTTTTGTTTTGTAGTCCTATTTCTTCAAGTCTTTTTAGTAGTATGATATGATTTACTGTGTCAAATGCTGCTGACAAGTCTAATAGTACCATAATGTAGTGTTTACCACTATCAAATCCTCGCAGTACATTGTCTGTTAGAGAGATTAATAATGTTTCAGTGCTATAGTGTTTTCTAAAGCCATGTTGCGAGGGATAAAGTATGTTATTGTTATCTAGGTGTTCAGCTAGTTGTTTTTGTACCGTTTTTTCTATTAATTTAGCAAATAGGGGTAGGTTAGAGACTAGTCTGTAGTTACTCAATATATTTGGGTCGCTGTTTTTTTTCTTTAATATCGGTTTGATTATAGCCCCTTTAAGTACATCTGGCATTGATCCTTTGTTAAGGGATAGGTTTATGATTTTAGTTAAAGTATGGGAAACTGTGTTTGCTAATTTATTTATGTCCATGGTAGGTATGGTGTCGATTATATGTGGGGCAGGATTTAGTTTTTTTAGCATAAATTCTACTTCCAGATTTGAAACTTCATCAAGCGTGCACCATTGTGTTACATCTCTTTTGTGCATCTTAATATCCTGTTCTGTTGAGTTTGGGATCTTAGTTTTTAGGTTTGTGATTTTGTCTATGAAATAGTGTGCTATTTCGTTACATTTATTCTCTGGTAGGCTATGGGGAGTCTCTGTTTTATCATTTGTCAGATTTTTTACTATGTTGAATAGTGTTTTGGGGTTTTTGCAAATTTTTCAATTTTTGAGCTGAAGAATTGTTTTTTTGCATCCAGAATTATTTTTTTGTAATAAGCTAGTTGTTTCCTGAATTTGATCAGATTTTCTGTTTTATATTTTTTCCATTCTTTTTCTTTTTTTCTCAGCTCTCGTTTGACTTCCTTTATCTTCTCATTGTACCATGGGTTTATTTGTTTAGGCTTATTGATTCTTATTTGTTTTGTGGGGTTTATTTCCTCTGCTAATTTATTCATGGTTGTTAGCCATGTTGTTGTTGCGGCTTCGCAGTCTTTGTGGTCAAAGTGTATTAATGTTTCTTCTAAGTTATTTTTTAGTATTTCAGTGGTATATGGTGGGTGATACTTAAACGCCAATGGTTCCTTTCTTTGTATTTCTTGTGTTGTCAGGCATGTTTTCTGGGCAGGCAGGCACGGCATAGCTGTTCCTGGGCTGGAGCCCTCAATTTTATCCCCCCCCCCCCCCCGCCCCGCAGTGTGCTATGATGACATCAGCAGCGTTGGCCTGGGGGGAGGAGCGCGGTCCAGCCTTCTGGGGGGGCCTCACGAGTGTGCTGGGTTGGACCAGAGATCGGACAACCTGAAAAAGAGAGGGGAGGAGCTGTGAGAGATTAAAAAAAGAGAGAGAGCAGGTTAGTTGTATGTTTTAAAAAAAAGCCTCCGATGTTTTCTGGGCCAGCAGGCACGGCACAGCTGTTCCTGGGCTGGAGCCCGCGCGTTTATCTCTCCCCCTTCCCTCGGCGCACTGTGATGACATCAGCAGCGTTGGCCTGGGGGGAGGAGCGCGGTCCGGCCTTCTTGAGGGGGGCCTCACAAGTGTGCTGGGTTGGACCGGAGATTGGACGACCTGAAAAAGAGAGGGGAGGAACTGTGAGAGATAAAAAAAAAAAAAAAAGAGAGAGCAGGTTAGTTGTATGTTTTAAAAAGAAAGCCTCTGATGTTTTCTGGGCAGGCACTGTTTTCCCAGTTGGAAGTGGGCCCAGTGTAATATTTGTAGTGACGCCTTTTGATAGATTGGATTGTTGCTATTTGAGTCCTGGAAGTCAGTGCTGCTTTGTATGGCAGGAATGCTATACATGTGCTGGTGGGTTCCGCTGCATGACCTGTTCAATAGATTCCTGGAAACGGGAGTGGTGCCGAGTGATTGGAGAAGAGCGGTAGTGGTCCTGCTTCACAAGAGTGAGAGCAGAGAGGAGGCTGGAAACTACAGGCCGGTAAGCCTCATCTCGGTGGTGAGAAAATTAATGGAGACTCTGCTGAAGGAAAGGATCGTGAACTATCTACAGTCAGGAGGATTGCTGGACCCAAGGCAGCATAGATTCACCAGGGAAAGGTCCTTTCACACAAATCAGATTTTTTTGATTGAGTGAATAAAGAATTGGATTGAGGAAGAGCGCTCAATGTGATCTACTTGAATTTCAGCAAAGCTTTTGATATGATCCCACATAGGAGGCTTATGAATAAAATGAGAAGCTTGGGAGTGAGCGCCAAGGTGGTGGCGTGGATTACAAACTGGTTGACAGATAGAAGACAGCGTGTGATGGTAAATGGAACCTACTCCGAAGAGAGAATGGTGTTAAGCGGAGTGCCACATGGATCGGTGTTGGGACCAGTCCTGTTCAATATCTTTGTGAGCGACATTGCAAAAGGGATAGAAGGTAAAGTTTGCCTGTTTGTGGATGATTCTAAGATTTGCAACAGAGTGGACACGCCATAAGGAGTAGAGAGAATGTGATGTGATTTAAGGAAGCTTCAATAATGGTTGAAGATATGGCAGTTGGGATTCAATCCCACGAAGTGCAGAGTCATGCATTTGGGGTATGGTAATCCAAAAGAGCTGTATGTGCTCAAGGGTGAAAGGCTGTTGTGCACAGAGCAAGAGAGGGACCTTGGGGTGATAGTGTCTAGTGATCTGAAGACGGCGAAGCAATGTGACAGTGATAGTTAAAGCCAGAAGAATGTTGGGCTGCATAGAGAGAGAGGAATAACCAGTAAGAAAAAGGAGATGATAATCCCCTTGCTCAGATCCTTGGAGAGGCCTCACCTGGAGTATTGTGTTCAGTTCTGGAGACTATCTTAAAAGCGACAGAGATAGCATGGAGGCGGTCCAGAGAAGGGCAACAAAAATGGTGGAGGGTCTCCATCAAATGATTTATAAGGAGAGATTGAAGGACCTAAATATGTATATCCTGGAAGACAGGAGGTGCAAGGGAGGTATGTTACAGACCTTCAGGTACCTGAGATTTTCATGATGCACAAATGACAAACCTTCTCTGTTGGAAGGAAATCAGTAGAACTAGGCGTCACAAAATGAAACTCCAGGGAGGATGACTCAGAACCAACGTCAGGAAATATTTCTTCACAGAGAGGATGTTGGATGCCTGCAATGCCCTTCCGGAGGAGCTGTTGAAGACACAAACGGTGAAAGATTTCAAAGGGGCATGGGAAAAACATTGTGAATCCCTAAAGGCTAGAGGACGGAAATGAAGAAAAGTGCATGGGGGTAACTTGCTGGTTTGGTGGTTACTACCCTTAACCAATAAGCCTTCATAATGTTGATGCAACTCCATTATTGCTCTCTGCTTTAACAGCAGGGAGAAAAGAGGAATAGGGGAATTAGATTCAGGCAGCAATCAACAAGGACGTTGAATTTTACAGTCTTGGAAAACAAATAAGTATTGGGGTAACTTGCTGATGCAGCTTTTACTACCCTTAACCAATAAGCAATGATACTTTGGATACAACTCCAACATTGCTCTCTGCTTCAACGGTATGAGGTAACGAGGAATTGGATTCAGACAGCAGCCAACAAGGACCCTGACTTTGATGGTTTGGGAAACTAAGTAAGGGGGTGACCTGTATGGACCAGCAGATGCTACCATAAGCTTGCTGGGCAGACTGGATGGACTGTTTGGTCAGTTTCTGTCGTCATTTCTGTGTTTCTATAGGTCTGGAATATGTTTTTTGCAGGGTTTTGTGTTATTTCCAAAGGGGTAGATTTTCAAAAAACGCGAATAGGCGTACTTTTGCTGGCACATCAGGCGCAAGCAAAAGTATGCTGCATTTTAGTAGATACGCGCGGAGCCGCTAAAATCCCGGATCGGCGCGCGCAAGGCTATGAATTCTGTATAGCCGGCGCACGCCGAGCCGCGCAGCCTACCCCCGTTCCCTCCAAGGCCGCTCCGAAATCGGAGCGGCCTTGGAGGGAATCCTCTAACGCCCTCCCCTCACCTTCCCCTCCCTTCCTCTACCTAACCCACCCACCCGGCCCTGTCTACACCCCCCCCTTACCTTTCTCCGGGGATTTACGCCTCCCGGAGGGAGAAGTAAATCCCCGCGCGCCAGCGGGCCTGTTGCGCGCCGGGACGCGACCTGGGGGCGGGTACGGAGGGCGCGGCCACCCCCCCCGGACCGCCCCGGGCCGTAGCCACGCCCCCGTACCCGCCCCCAAAACGCTGCCGACACGCCCCCTAAACGCCGTGACGACCGGGCCCGCCCCCCGACATGCCCCCGACACGCCCCCCTCGGAGAACCCCGGGACTTACGCGAGTCCCGGGGCTCTGCGCGCGCCGGTAGGCCTATGTAAAATAGGCTCACCGGCACGCAGGGCCCTGCTCGCCTAAATCCGCCCGGTTTTGGGCGGATTTAGGCGAGCA
The DNA here is from genome assembly GCF_901001135.1 of Rhinatrema bivittatum. Lineage (NCBI taxonomy): Eukaryota > Metazoa > Chordata > Amphibia > Gymnophiona > Rhinatrematidae > Rhinatrema > Rhinatrema bivittatum. The sequence continues at coordinate 120,013,211 of NC_042623.1, forward strand.
GGGCTCTGAAAATCCGCCCCAAAGTGTCTAATAGCATTTATTTATTCACATTACTAATAAATCATAACTAATAGAAATGTCAGTACTATTTGTAAAAAATAGACCACCCCCAACACACACACAGCCCTCTAACAATGAATGCAAAGCAGGATATTTTCCACTACATCTAAATCAGATTCTTCAATGATTGCCTCTAGATCTGGGACTTTATTTCCCATACTATGAATATTAGTGTACATAGCTTTCCAGATATTGCCTTTTTTTCCCCATTTCTATACAAGTATTTCATGTTTTATGTACTTTAGGGTTTTGTTCACCCATCCCCAATGATTCTAGTTTAAAGCTCTTCTCAGTAGGTTTGCCAGTCTGTATTGTAAGACGCTGTGCCCTTTCTTCCAAAGGTGGATCCCATCTTTACTCGGCAGTCCTTGAAACATCATCCCATTGTCCAGGAAGCAAAAACACTTTTGTTGACACCATCTATGCAGCCATTCATTTATCCCCAGAATGCAAGCTTTCCTGACTGGGCTTTTATCCTTGAGTCAGAGGATGGAGGAGAATACCACCTGTGCACCTATGTGCTTTACCCAGAGCCATGAAGTCACTTATGTTACGATCTTTGTGGTACCTGGTAGTATCATACACACACACACACACACACACATCGAGGCAAATAGGAAGTCACTCTCGCGCATGCAGGCAGGAACTCACACACGGAGGCAGACATTCACACTCACAGGCAAGCACTCTCATACACACTCATGCAGGCAGAAAGGCAGACACAGGTACTCTGTCAAAGCCTCATTTTCAGCCATCGCAGCAGCCTGGGCTGCTTCTTTGGCCACTGTGGGTCAGGCTCCACAATGGCCTGGGCTTCGTTTTAGGCCACCGCAGCACAGACTCCACGGCAGCCCAGTTGGACCTTTATTTAGAGGATTGTGGCCTTGCCAAGTAGGCAGCTTCCTCCTCCTCAGCTGTTAGCACCTGATGACATCATATAGGCATCAGCATCCAAGAAGAAGGAAGCAGCCTGAGGCACTAAAGGCTGCGATCCTCCAGGAACAGGGAGGGGTGAATGAAGGGATCATGGCAGTGGGGTAGGGGTGGTAGAAAGGATATAATGTGCCATTTCACCTGCCACCAATGCGGCTTCTGTGGCCTCCCCCATTCCGACGCCTCTGCTTTATGTGCTTTTTAAGATGAAGCTGGTTAAGAAATTTTGCCCCTTAGATTTTAAATTCTTTCATATGGTAGTTCAAACTTTTATATTGTACCACCTGGAATCTTGTAATAGCCATTGCAGTGAATTTTCAAAGAAGTTATGTGTGTAAAAGTAGCATGTATCATAAAAATTTTCAAAAGCCCATTAAAATGTGTAAAACCTTTTCAAAATTCAGCCCTATTGAGTGAATTTTCAAAGGAGTTATGTATGTAAAGTCCAGCTTTATGCACACAAATCCTTTTGAAAATTCCTCTTATGTGTGGACCTGGCTGCAAGCTTGCTCAGAATGCTGCAGCTAGAATGGTGAAGGGTTGTCCTAGATATTCTAGGATGCCACCAATTTTGAGATCTTTATTTTGGCTTCCAGTTGATGCCCATACTCAAATTGCTATCTTTGATGTTTGGGTCATGAGGGGGAATGGTCCACATTCTCTGAAGGAAAAACTAGCATGGTATGCTCCACAGCACCACTTGAACTGTTGTTGAGGGGCATTGCTAGTTGTTACTACTGTGAGTGAGGTGCGAAAGATACAGTGGACAAGTAATGTTCTATGCCTCTGTAATAAACTCCCATTGACACTCTAGTTGCAGCAGAATTACTTTACCCTTGAGGATAAAAGTTAAAGCATGGTTTTTCCATTAATAAAAGTTTAGAGATGATTGGAAAGGTTGAGTACCTTCTAGTATTGGCAAGGGGTGCCTTATAGATCTAGTTTGCCTGAAAGGATGTTGGGGAAGAGTGGCTTTATTGGTGTTTTTAAGTTTTTATTTTTATTCTTATGTTTTGTTTTTGCTTTTATGGTTTGTATTTTTTTTTCAACTTTATTTATAGCTTTTTGATTACATCTGAATCAAGAAACAAATTATATATAATCTTCATACAATGAACATTATTTTTTGTGAGTAAGGTTAACATAATTATTCTAAATCTTTAAATGAACCACATAATAAACAAATTTTTTTAACCACCTTATTCACAGTTACTCTTTAAAAGGAGCCGGAAAAAGAACAAGTGCTTACAACCATGAGGGAAAAAAAACAGATCCTAAATAATTAATATTCCAGAACTAATACAGAGTTGGTTTTTTTTTGTTTTTTTTCAGAATTCTAGTCTCCTTCTTTGGGGACCCTTTGCTCTTCCAAGAATTTTTCAAAACTTTGTGGATCATAGAAAATATATTTTTTATCCCCTGCCCACAATAGACATTTACACGGGAACCTTATTATTGTTTTAAAACCAAAGGTTTTAGCAAGGTTTGCCAGAGTTATAAATCTCTTTCTTCTAGCTTGGGTCTCTTTCGCTATATCAGGATATATCCAGACTCTTTGACCCAGGTAGTGAGTGGTTCTTTTTAACATAAATAATTTAAGAATTTTGTCTCTGTAGACTGAGCAAATTTGACCAATAAAGTTCCCCTACTCTCTACTTGGGTACTTAAAGAAGCCTCCAATAATTCTGTCACATTCAAAGATGTTTCCTGATAATGTTGATCTTTATTCTCCATCTGATCACTTTTCCCTATAAAATATGTATTAGCTATTAAAGGTAGGTTTTCTGTTGTTATCCCCAATATTTCCAGGAAGTAATTTTTTAGCTGTTCTCTAGATGACATAAGCTTACATTTTGGAAAGTTGACTATTCTTAAGTTTAAATAGCGAGTTGAATTTTCCAACATTTCAGTTTTCCTGGCCATTATATTTTCACCTTTTATAATATTTGCCTGTACATTTTTAATTGTAGTTAACTCTTCTTCCACTTTCACCAATATAGCTGTATTATTTGTAACCAGAGGATTAATATTAATCAAAACATTCTGCATGTCCTTTATATCTAAGCTTAGGTTAGCTATATTACTTTGTAAAGCTGTTACCGCTTGCCAAACCATTTCTAGCGACACCTGTTTAGGGTTTTCCGGAATTGCTATAGGGGTAGAGGACAACTTTAATCTAGTTGTTGCTAATTCTTGTGTTACAAAGTTCCTTGAGACCGGAGAAATTGATTCTTTTCCAACATACAAAGATGTTCCGTCGGGTCCCCTATTATCTCCGACTGTTAGCTCTCTCACACCAGATGTAACCGCGGCTTCTCCAAGCTTTGGGAATTGTGCCATATCAATGTGCTGAATCCCCTCATTTAGACTCAATTCTATAAACGACTTCCGTAAAATAGATGAGCCTGGTTCAGCAACATTCTCAGCACTTTGAGGTGGAGCTGGGGTGGTTGGTGCCCCGGGACTTAGACTGACTTCGCCAGATTGTGAAAGTACTTGTTCCTATCTCCCACAATCAAAGGCCTCTCCGGGGTTACAGTCTCTGATGGTGAATAGAAACCCGTAATCATTGATTGAATCGGGTTAGGTCTTACAGGCGTTGAGGTCTCCTGTCTGACCTTACCCTTACGTTTTGTATGGGGCATTTTCAGGAAATGGTAGAACAGTCAACAAATAGGGTTTCTACTCACAGTTCTGAAGATCAATGCAAGTAACAAGACTACGGAGGTTGGAACACTTTAAACCGATGGATATAGGGCTTCGTGCGCCTTCCTGCCTTCGCCGGTCTAAGCCGGTCCAAGCCGCGCGCCCCTTACGGAGCGCGCGGCTTAGGCAGCGTGCGCCAACGGCGGCGGTGCGCCGTCTGCCGTTGAATAAATAGGCAGACGCACCTTGCTGACGTCACTGGCAGCCTCCTCTCGGGTCGCGTCTCCCGCAGCTGTTCCGAGGGTCAAACGAGATGGTAAGAGTCCGTCCAGCCCCGTAGCAGGTAGAGTATTCCACTCCTCTCCGTCTAGCGGCTCCGAGTTTACTGTGCCGTCTGCCGTTGAATAAATAGGCAGACGCACCTTGCTGACGTCACTGGCAGCCTCCTCTCGGGTCGCGTCTCCCGCAGCTGTTCCGAGGGTCAAACGAGATGGTAAGAGTCCGTCCAGCCCCGTAGCAGGTAGAGTATTCCACTCCTCTCCGTCTAGCGGCTCCGATGGTTTGTATTTTTATATGATAATCTATATTAAAGTTTGTAAACAGCATTGGGTGCCCTTATTCAGGCTGTAATTGTGGTAATATAATTGGATAGATAATTCATTACATAGCATCAAACCTAATATGATACAAAATACAATTTAAATATGCAAGAAAAATATCAGCAATTAATTCCTCAACAAAAAATTAAAAACCACATCTACATACCTGCTTTACTAAACTTCCCAGTTTCATATTGCCAAAAGTTCCATGAAATACCCTCCCTCCCCCTCCCTCGCCTCCTTAAAACTTAACAGATCTCACCTTGCAACTGTTTTCCAGTTCTTCATGCTTCCTTGGGGCTCACAAAGGGGAATGATTGTGTACTGAACCTCTCTTCATCTCTTACTGAAGGAGGGAAGAGGAGAGACATTTAGTGCATATCCCTCATCATAATCTTTTTAAAATTATTTTAGAAAATCACCTCTGCTGCCTTCCATTCTTCCCTCCTGCTTTGCTTCCTTTCTCCCATGGCCTCTCCTGAGTGCTGGCTCCTCCCCCATCCTCTCTTCCTCTTCCCTGCAACCCCTCATCCATGGCCTCTTACTGAGTGCTTTCTCTTGCTCTCTCCCCCTGCAGGCCCCTCCTTCAGTCTTCTACGTCTGCCCTATCCCTTGACTCCCTTCCCTCCTGCCCTGCTTCCCCTCACTCATGACCTCTTCTTGAGTGCTGACCCTCTCCTGCTCTCTCCCCGTGACCTCTTCCCCACTCTCACTCTGCTGCCCCCCCCCCCCCCCCCCCGCCTCCCCATGGCTATACTGCTCACTTTCTCCCTCACTCCAGAAGGCCAAAACAGCAGAAGTAGTTACAGTCTTATGAGGTGGCAAGTGCAGTTACAGCTGCTAGCAGACATGAGATCAGGCTCTTCACAGCTGTGATCTGCAAGACTCCTTCCATCTTTTCCTGGGAATGGATTCAGGTTCTTCAAAGTAGCAATCTGCCACACCACTCCTTTTATTGATATGGGATTGGACTCCTCTTCACCTGCACAGTGCAGTCAGTCACAGGTTGCAGTGCCATTAGATCACAGTCCACTCTTTTTCTTAGTGGTTGTACTACAGTCTAGATCCCTTGTAATGGTTTCAACAGACATCTCGGGGTGTGCAGACCATAGGTTAGGAAACACTCTTCTAAGTTTTAGATTGTGTTCTTGACTGTTCTAATAACACAGTTTCCATAATTGCCTTTGTACATAATATAGTTGCCATTTTATGGGAAAAATATATAAAAGTAGCTCAGTGAGAGAGAGAAAATGGCTATCACAGTACTTTGTGTTAATTGACAAATGGCCTAGTATGGATATGTAGACCCCATCTTAGGAGACTAAGCAAGATCAAGGGACTGTGCAAGATGGAAACAAAGAAAGAACAGAGGAAGAAGCATGGATCTGAAAGAATTTGGTAGTAGAGAGAGAGACATTTATATGAGGTAATTAGAAAGCAGATATATCTATCTGTATCTTATCTCTAGTACACTGTGCTGGCTTCTGGATGACCAGTACAATATGAAATAAATACTGATATATTCTAAACAGAGCAGAGTAAATTACTGTATTCATTACCCTAGTGGGTATGATTTGGAACAAGGTTCTGATCACAGTAAACCATATTTACACAATAAAGATAAGCTCCATAGACTTCAAGAGGTATTTGTCACATCTATCATCTATACGGTTGCCTCAGGAATGAGTGGCTTAATGTCTGGAAGGGCAAATCCAAATAGCTGATGGTGAAAACAGAGAAGCTGAGCACCTTCTGCCTATGCCAACTACCTTCCCCTTGGATTGAGCCCTCAGGTGCTGGTGGCCAATGAGACATAAGGAACAGGGGTAACCTCCGTTACAAACAAGAAACTAGAAGTCTGGAACAGATGTTGGAGCACCCCAGGAAATTAGGAACCCAAAGGAGGTTAAGTAGGAATGGTGATGGCAGAAACTGGAGATGAAGAAGTTTTCTGAATTCAGGCATCAAGGATGGAGCCAGGATAATGAGGACCAGGAGTAGGACTATTCTCTGGCAACTGACTGAGGAAAAGCCTGAATATAAATACATGTCTAGGCAGGAAACAAGATGACCAAATGAGGTGGGGGGGGGGGGGGGAATGAGGGATCTTGGTCTAACATCTTCACTCATATTGAAGGAAAGTAAAAAATAAAAAAAAAACCTGACTGATAAATAGCAGTAGTTAAAAACAATCTTTAAGAGGGCAACTGTTATTAAAGTTGCCCAAGGAACAATTGGTAAAATAACTCTGATGCAGGGCAGTGAGTTTTGGGTAGAGTATCATGGAACGATTACTATATGAGGGTATGTTTCAAAACATATAGTCCCTGTGTTGAGATATAACTCATTAGAGTGAAACTATATTATTATATATTGGTTCTAATGAAGCAATTTCATATTAGCAATAGATATAGAAATGTGTTCAGGTTTTCCATTGACTCTGCAGTAGTTAATTAGAGGGATATGGGAGCATTCATAATGAGTAGAGGGAGCATTTATTTAAAAAAAAAAATACACAAAGGCTAGTGCCTTCTAGCATATTTACCACGATAGTACCTCCCTGGGGGTCCTTTCTGCTGTTCTTACAGAGCCTTCTGTGCAAGGTCTAAATACCCTGTCACAAAGAGACTTGATGTGAACTAATCATACAGAATAATTCAGATATCAACTTGTCTGTATACCTGTACTTCATTACAATCTAACTGTTCAGTTACACAAAAATGCAAAACTAAAATAATCTTTCATTACACATACATACGATTACATTGTTAAAAAATACACAGTTATTGTGTATTACAAAGCAGGCATATCTAACATTTCTAGAGCACATCTCATTTAGTCAGTATATTTTTAGTGCTTGCAAATTAAACATCACAATGTATAATAAACACATCTTAGTACTTTAGCCTAAGAGACCAAAATGTTACTAGATGTGCCTGATCTAGTTTATTAGAGCAAATCTTATTTTCTTGATCAAAACAGAATCCTTGATAAACAGAAACAGAGGTTAAATTATTTACTAGGAACTTGTTTACTCTTGGACAGAGTGAGAGATTACTGAGAAAAGAGTAGTAAATGACCTGTATACACACTGTTTATTAGAGATTTGCTCATTGAAAGTTAATAATTTAATTATGAATGCACAGTCAAGGGCTTTTATAGTTAACCCTTTAATTGCTACTTGGCATAGAACATAAGAAATTGCCATGCTGGATCAGACCAAGGGTCCATCAAGCCCAGCATCCTGTTTCCAACAGAGGCCAAACCAGGCCACAAGAACCTGGCAATTACCCAAACACTAAGAAAATCCCAGGCTACTGATGCAATTAATAGCAGTGGCTATTCCCTAAATGGCGCTGGGTCCTTAGGAGCAGGAGCAGCGGCGACGCGCAAGGGAGGGAGGGACACACACCCACCCCCCCCCCCCCCCGTCTGCCGGTTGTGGATGAGCTAAAAGGGGAGGGGATTGAGAGAGGGGGAGTGAGTGAGGGGAGGGGAGGGAGGAGAGAGTGAGCTGAGGGGGGGAGGGGAGGGGGAGAGGGGGGGAGACTAGAGGGGGGAGGGGGAGTGGGAAGGAAATGGACCGAAAAAATTTTTTTAAATGTAGCCCGTTGTTACGGGCTTAATGGCTAGTATATATATATATTGAAAAGCACCAGTCCAAGTACAGATCCCTGAGGCACTCCACTGTTTATCTTTCTCCACTGAGAAAATTGACCATTTAATCCTACTCTCTGTTTCCTGTCTTTTAATCAGTTTGTAATCCACGAAAGGACATCGCCTTTTCTCCCATGACTTTTTAGTTTTCTTAGAAGCCTCTCATGAGGGACTTTGTCAGACGCATTCTGAAAATCCAAATACATTTCATCTACCGGTTCACCTTTATCCACATGTTTATTAACCCCTTCAAAAAAATGAAGCAGATTTGTTAGGCAAGACTTCCCTTGGGTAAATCCATGTTGACTGTGTTCCATTAAACCATGTCTTTCTATATGCTCTACGATTTTGATCTTGAGAATAGTTTCCACTATTCTTCCCGGCATTGAAGTCAGGCTCACTGGTCTATAGTTACCCGGATCGCCCCTGGAGACTTTTTTAAATATTGGGGTTACATTGGCCAACCTCCAATCTTCAGGTACAATGGATGATTTTAATGATAGGTTACAAATTTTAACTAATAGATCAGAAATTTCATTTTTTAGTTCCTTCAGTACTCTAGGATGCATACCATCCAGTCCAGGTGATTTGCTACTCTTTAGTTTGTCAATCTGGCCTACTACATCTTCCAGGTTCAGAGTGGTTTCAATCAGTTCATCTGACTCATCACCCCTGAAACCTAACTCTGGAACTGGTATCTCCCCAACATCCTCATTAGTAAACACGGAAGCAAAGAATTCATTTAGTCTTTCTGCAATGGCCTTATCTTCCCTAAGAGCCCCTTTAACCCCTCGGTCATCTAATGGTCCAACCGACTCCCTCACAGGTTTCTTGCTTTGGATATATTTTTTAAAGTTTTTATTATGAGTTTTTGCCTCTATGGCCAACTTCATTTCAAATTCTCTCTTCGCCTGTCTTATTAATGTTTTACACTTAACTTGACAATGCTTATGTTTTATCCTATTTTCTTCAGATGGATCCTTCTTTCAATTTTTTAAGGATTTTTTTTGGCTAAAATAGCCTCTTTCACCTCACCTTTTAAGCATGACTGTAATCATTTGCCTTCCTTCCACCTTTCTTAATGTGTGGAATACACATGGACTCCGCCTCTAGGATTGTATTTTTAAACAATGTCCATGCCTGTTGAACACTTTTAACCTTTCAAGCTGCACCTTTCAGTTTTTTCCTATTTTTCTCATTTTATCAAAGTTTCCCTTTTGAAAGTTTAGTGTTAGAGCTGCAGATTTACTTATTGTCCCCCTTCCAGTTATTAGTTTAAATCTGATCATGTTATGATCACTGTTGCCAAGTGGCCCCACCACTGTTACCTCTCTCACCAAATCCTGCATTCCACTAAAAATTAAATCTAAAATAGCTCCCTCTCCTGTTGGTTCCTGAACCAATTGCTCCATGAAGCAGTCATTTATTACATCCAGGAACTTTATGTCTCTAGCAAGTCCTGATGTTACATTTACCCAGTCAATATTGGGGTAATTGAAATCTAAGACCAAAAGTACAATCCAGAGCAAACTGCACTTTGAAGCAATATCGCATAGTACGAAAAGTGCAAGATAGTTGTCAATCCTGACTGAATACTCAAAATAGTTTTCAAAGGTAAACAGAATTTTTATTAATTCAATTAGGCAACTCCACTGGTTTATATCGCATGAGGCTTTACGGCGTCCCCCGACACGGTCCCGTGTTTCGCCTAGGGCTGCATCGGGAGGGCACGCCAGCAGGAATTCATATGCGAAATACTGAAACAGATTAATAAAGAATCAGGATGCTATATGGGACTTATAACCGAACAAAAGTACAAACAGGTTAAAGCATATGCAGCCCTAGGCGAAACACGGGACCGTGTCGGGGGACGCCGTAAAGCCTCATGCGATATAAACCAGTGGAGTTGCCTAATTGAATTAATAAAAATTCTGTTTACCTTTGAAAACTATTTTGAGTATTCAGTCAGGATTGACAACTATCTTGCACTTTTCGTACTATGCGGTAATTGAAATCTCCCATTATTATTGCACTGCCAAATTGGTTTGCTTCCCTGATTTCTCTTAGCATTTCATCATCTGTCTGACCATTTGTCCAGGTAGACGGTAGTATACTCCAATCACTATACTCTTACCCAACACATATGGAATTTCTATCCTTATAGATTCTATTGAACATTTAGTCTCTTGTATGATCTTTATCCTGTTGGACTCTATACCCTCCCGGACATAAAGTGCCACACCCCCCACCAAGTTGATCCTCCCTATCATTGCGATATAATTTGTACCCTGATATAGCACTGTCCCATTGGTTATCCTCCTTCCACCAAGTCTCTGTGATGCCAATTATGTCAATCTCATAATTTACCTCTATACACTCTAACTCTCCCAATTTACTTCTTAGACTTCTGGCATTGGCATACAGACATTTCAAAGTGTGTTTTTTGTTTGTATTAACAACCTGCTTTTCAGTTGTTAGGGATAATTCGGAAGTGATTAGCTTTGGTGATTTTTTTTTACATATAGGCACATGGACTATGTTTGCTTTTATTGGAACCTCTCTGTTGGGATGCCCTAACTCTCCTGTTTCATTAGTATCCTTCAAGGATACATTTCTCCGAACCATGCGCTACTGAGTGACTGTCGGCTTTCCCCCTTCTAGCTTAAAAGCTCCTTTTTGAAAGTTAGTGCCAGCAGCTTGGTTCCACTCTGGTTTAGGTGGAGCCCATCCTTTCGGAAAAGTCTCCCCCTTCTCCAAATGTTTCCCCAGTTCTTTACAAAACTGAATCCCTCTTCCCTGAACCATTGTCTCATCCATGCATTGAAACTCTGGAGCTCTGCCTGCCTCTGGGAACCTGCATGTGGAACAGGAAGAATTTCAGAGAATGCCACCCTGGAGGTTCTGGATTTCAGCTTCCTACCTAAAATCCTAAATTTGGCTTCCAGAACCTCTCTCCCACATTTTCCTATGTCGTTGGTGCCCACATGTACCATGACAGCCGGCTCCTCCCCAGCACTGTCTGTAATCCTATCCAGGTGACGCGTGAGGTCTGCCATCTTTGCACCAGGCAAGCAAGTTACAAGGCGGTCCTCACATCCACCAGCCACCCTGCTATCTACATTTCTAATAATTGAATCACCAACTATGATGGCCAGCCAAACCTTTCCCTCCTGGGCGTTGCCCTGGGAAACTTGTCCTCAGTGCGAGAGGAAAATACATCACCTGGAGAGTAGCTCCTTGCTACAGGATCACTTCCTGCTACACCAGGGTGATGTTCTCCAACTGGGTGACCTTTCTGATTCAAGGCAGCACTGGGGCTGCCAGACTGTATTTGGAACTTGGCTACTATGTCCCTGAAGGTCTCACCAATGTACCTCTTTGTCTACCTCAGCTCCTCCAAGTCTGCTTCTCTAGCCTCCAGAGATCGGACTCGTTCCCTCAGAGCCAGGAGCTCTTTGCTCCGAATGCACACATACAATCTCTCACCGGCGGGTAAGAAATCATACATGTGACACTCAAAGCAAAAGACTGGAATGCCCCCCTCTTTCTGCTGGACTGCTGCCTTCATCTTAGTTTTATTGAGTTCCTGGTTAAGTTTAGGATAATAAGGGAGTTGGAATGAGAGTACTTTAAATATACAGGTGAATAAACTAAATAATCAGCTAGTGTCCTACAAGGGGATGATTAAACTTTCAATAAGGGCTGGTACAATAGTATGATTTAGATAAGACCCTGATTGATTTTTTAAAGAAAATGTGTCTTGTGCCTAAAAATCAAGGGTTCAGTGGGTGGGAAAGACAAACACTAGAATAAACTATCTCTAGCTTGCTTATTACCTCAGACACACACAAACTCTAAAGAATATATGCCTCAATTTCACCTTTCACCAAACTTTTATAAGTCTAAAAATTTCTGAAAGCTATACTTACCAATCCTTTTTAACCACTGTTAAATTAATCTTTACACAGTTAATTGCTTTCGGTGACCTCTGGACTCCTCTTCTGGGGGTATGCTGGGAGCAGTATGCCTTCTGGTCCTCCTCTACTGCAAAGGGTGTAGGGCCTCTGGAAGCTGGGGCTGTGGAAGTCAATCCCTGGACTCCTCTCCCAGGAGATGCTGGGAGCAGTATGCAGATGAGCCTTCTGGTCCTCCTCTACTGCAAAGGGTGCAGGGCCTCTGGAAGCTGGGGGTGTGAAAGACAATCCCTGGACTCCTCTCCCAGGTGATGCTGGGAGAAGTATGCAGATGAGCCTTCCAGTCCTCTACTGCAAAGGGTGCAGGGGCTCTGGAAGCTGGGGCTGTGAAAGACAATCCCTGGACTCCTCTCCCGGGTGATGCTGGGAGCAGTATGCAGATGAGCCTTCCTGTCCTCCTCTACTGCAAAGGGTGCGGGGCCTCTGGAAGCTGGAGCTGTGGAAGTCAATCCCTGGATCACTTGCGGTGACCTCTCCCGGGGGATGCTGGGAGCAGTATGCAGATGAGCCTTCCAGTCCTCCTCTACTCCAAAGGTTGCTGGGTCTCTGGAAGCTGGGGCTGTGGAAGTCAATCCCTGGACTCCTCTCCCAGGAGATGCTGGGAGCAGTATGCAGATGAGCCTTCTGGTCCTCCTCTACTGCAAAGGGCGCGGGGCCTCTGGAACCTGGGGCTGTGGAAGTCAATCCCTGGACTCCTCTCCCAGGGGATGCTGGGAGCAGTATGCAGATGAGCCTTCCAGTCCTCCTCTACTCCAAAGGTTGCTGGGTCTCTGGAAGCTGGGGCTGTGGAAGTCAATCCCTGGACTCCTCTCCCAGGAGATGCTGGGAGCAGTATGCAGATGAGCCTTTTGGTCCTCCTCTACTGCAAAGGGTGCAGGGCCTCTGGAAGCTGGGGCTGTGGAAGTCAATCCCTGGATTGCTTGCAGTGACCTCTCCCGGGGGATGCTGGGAGCAGTATGCAGATAAGCCTTCTGGTACTCCTCTACTGCAAAGGGTGCAGGGCCTCTGGAAGCTGGGGGTGTGAAAGACAATCCCTGGACTCCTCTCCCAGGTGATGCTGGGAGCAGTATGCAGATGAGCCTTCCAGTCCTCTACTGCAAAGGGTGCAGGGCCTCTGGAAGCTGGGGCTGTGGAAGTCAATCCCTAGATTGCTTGCAGTGACCTCTCCCTGGGGATGCTGGGAACAGTATGCAGATGAGCCTTCCAGTCCTCCTCTACTGCAAAAGGTGTGGGGCCTCTGGAAGCAGGGGCTATGGAAGTTAATCCCTGGATCGCTTGCAGTGACCTCTGGATTTGTCTCCCGGGGGATGCTGGGAGCAGTATGCACATGAGCCTTCTGGTCCTCCTCTACTGCAAAAAGGGTGCAGGGCCTCTGGAAGCTGGAGCTGTGGAAGTCAATCCCTGGACTCCTCTACCAGGAGATGCTGGGAGCAGTATGCAGATGAGCCTTCTGGTCCTCCTCTACTGCATAGGGTGTAGGGCCTCTGGAGGTCAATTCGTGGATCGCTTGCGGTGACCTTTCCCAGGGAATGCTGGGAGCATTATGCTGATGATCCTTCTGGTCCTCCTCTACTGCAAAGAGTGCAGGGCCTCTGGAAGCTGGGGCTGTGGAAGTCAATCCCTGGACTCCTCTCCCAGGGGATGCTGGGAGCAGTATGCAGATGAGCCTTCCTGTCCTCCTCTACTCCAAAGGTTGCTGGGTCTCTGGAAGCTGGGGCTGTGGAAGTCAATCCCTGGATCACTTGCGGTGACCTCTCCCGGGGGATGCTGGGAGCAGTATGCAGATGAGCCTTCCTGTCCTCCTCTACTCCAAAGGTTGCTGGGTCTCTGGAAGCTGGGGCTGTGGAAGTCAATCCCTGGATCACTTGCGGTGACCTCTCCCGGGGGATGCTGGGAGCAGTATGCAGATGAGCCTTCCGGTCCTCCTCTACTCCAAAGGTTGCTGGGTCTCTGGAAGCTGGGGCTGTGGAAGTCAATCCCTGGACTCCTCTCCCAGGGGATGCTGGGAGCAGTATGTAGATGAGCCTTCTGGTCCTCCTCTATTGCAAAAGGTGCGTGGCCTCTGGAAGCTGGGGCTATGGAAGTTAATCCCTGGATCGCTTATGGTGACCTCTAGACTCCTCTCCCAGGGGATGCTGGGAGCAGTATGCAGATGAGCCTTCTGTTCCTCCTCTACTTCTTACATCTCAGGAAAATTCCCCATGCTATCTTATTGTCACCATTCTTTTTGTTTTATCTGATCTGATATCCAGGCTAAGAGAGAGGGTTACACTCCTAATAAAAGTTGAGGGCTTCAAAGAATTCCTGACTGTAATGTAGTGAAGTAAATTGGCAAGATTATCCAGGCTCTCTCATCTGTCACTTCTTTGATATCAAAATCCAAGAAATCTTTGCTGTACTTATGTCAAAAGAAAAAGAAGTTTCCTCTCATTTTAGTCATATCAGCTTATCCGAAGGACCTCTTAAGATCTCAGCTAGTTAACTCCTCTTCTGAATCACTGGCAGTCAAACCAACATCACAGTACATAAGGATTTCTGTCAATCTGTCTAGAAATATGTCCAAGAATTATTTAAACTTTGTTATTCATCCAAATTTTAGGTATTTAACTTACTAATGTATGATGTGTATTTGTGTATCCATAGATTTTTTTTGTGACTTTGCAAATTTTGGGGCCTATTTACTAAGCCGTGGTTTAATGATAAAAATGTGTCCATGCTACCCAGCAAAGGTTAACATAGTATTCACTAACTTAATTTATGCAGAGTGGGTCTAATCACTATAAATCATCTTGGAATGTAGGTTATGCTAATAACACATGCTGTTATTCTAATGAAGAAAATTCCATGGGATCTCCACTAGTCATTTGGGCAAGTATTAGGACTGAGCCATGTATATTAGAAGAATGTACCTTTTTATTTTTTTTAACTGTATTCCACTTTTTGGCACTTCAAAGCAAATTACATTCAGGTACTGTAGGTATTTTGACACAACACCCCCACTGGATGTTGCTACAATGGTAATTTTCTGCCTGCATAGGAATAAGTGGCCCTCATATTTATGTGTGGCATTTTTGATTTGGAGTTGGACAAGAAGGATCTGATTTTTTTTTTTTTTTACAGTTCCCCTATGCTTAACCAGTATTGGCTAAATCCCTGAGTTGAGTAAATTAGGACGTGAGAAAACCACTTCATATGACCCACACTCAGTGGTCGGGAAGCAGATATAAGTGTGCTGAGTACTTCGGTGATTTTATTTGAGAGGAAGTTTTCTATCTACCCTGAGCAAAGAAAGCTGAGGCACTTCCTGCAGAGTTTCTGTCAGAAAGAAACAGGAAAGGGGAGATTTGAAGATTCCAGAGCCAATATTTGGACACAGGTATTTGGAAGGGGAGATCTGTGAGAGACAGGAAAATCCATTCATTGCACCCTAGGAAGAAAGATGCCTGAGATCAGACTAAGGGACCACAGACACAGATCAGTTTGGATTTTATTTAGTGAAATAATTATGGGTGTGTATAAATGGAAAGTAAGTCAATAGGCACCAAATATTGCCCAAAATATTTATTAGAATCCAATTTCAATTACATATAAACTACAGAAAAAACAAGCACGCATGTATATTATAAATATACCCCATCCCACCAAAAACAAACATACATATCACAAGATTCTATTAAAACATACACCCACAATCCCAAAAAGGACCCTAGTTTTGCTGACATAGCCAGCTTCTTCAGGGGACCAATCCTTCCTAATAATGAACCCATATAAAACAAACATATAATACAACATGAAGTTATAACATCATATCACACATAACATCCAAAATGTGTTTGAATAAGCTGCTCCTTTAACAGCCACATTGGACCTCTGTTAGCCACCAATGGAATTGAATGATGAAATATCTGTAGGCGAAAAGAAACAAAGTATATTAAATCCCTATATCAAATAATGATGCTAAAACAAATCCACACTAAAAATACTCCTACAAAAATGCTCAAACCTGTTTTTTAAATATAAGCTGCATCGGCTATTCAGGTTTTTCTCTTACAATGCCGTGCCCCTAAACAGACATCACATATAACCAACAATAAAACATTATTATAACCCATATCTTAAACATCATTAAATAAATTAAATATATATAAATGAGTAAAGCCATACAATGCCCCATGGTAAAACAGTTACACAATTGAAAAACAGCAATTATATCTGCAAGTACCTCCATCAAACGTCCCCCCCCCCCCCCCCCCCCACATGGCAGTTCTCATTCAAAAACACTGAGCATGCGTAAAATATAAATGCTACCTTATTTATAAATCTATCTCCTGCTTCCTTGTAGGGCATATGACTGGGAATGGCTAAAAATCCCAATTCAACCAATCGCAAAAGAATTACACAAAGATACTCCACTCTATCTCCTGATTTAACCCCTTTGGCTCCAAAGTCTTCCTTTCGAAAATAAATGTTTGCTCTCTCTGTGTTAATATTGTAGAAATGTTACTGCCCCTCCTCCCCCCCACCCCCCAGCAGCAATTGAATCTGAGATATAACAAAGAACCTTAAATCCTCAATCTGATGTTCCACAGTTCTCCAATGGGTGACTTGAAGTGCATTCTCCCCCTCTTATGCAAATACAACTCATATGTTCCAGTATCCATACCTGGATACAATGCTTGATCTGCCCAATATAAAGAAGCCCATGCTGGCACACTATAACATCACCTGTGTTGTCAAACAAGTATACCTACCTGGTAATCTATACTTCCATTGCACACTGGTAACAAAAATCCAAGAAAGCTCACAAACGTAGAGTCACACAGAGCAAGACCCACATTTAAACTGGCCTTCCAGTTCCGGAGGACCTTGTGTATTTTTTATTGTGATTATGGATGTAACAAGAAATAAAGGCACTTGGTGCCAATTATTTACCCCTGAACACTTTCAATAGTAGTAGTAGAATGGGTAAATCTCTCATCAAACTGACAATTCAGATAAGAATGATGTTAGCCAATCAACATTTGCTTTCCATCTAGAGCACACCCATACCACACCCCGTACTCCGCCCATACCCCTCCCATGCCCTGCCCCATCACAAACTACACTTTCCTATGATGTCATCAGAAATGACCGCTGTCACTTTTGTTGATGGCACAATTAATGGCCCTAGCCATTTTGATGACAGAACAATTAATGACCTCTGACAGGTTTTTGATTACATAACAGGAAGTCTAACCAAACCATCTCCTCAAACATTCCCCCCCCCCCCCCCCCCACACACACACAATGTCATCAGAAGTGGTCCTTGTCACTTTTGAGGACAAAAAAATTAATGGACCCTGTGACAGCACTAGAAGTCCAAACAATTGTTACCGGGGTGGTTGCTGGGACAAGGCAGGGTTGACAGGCCTGGATGAGGCAGAGGCCCAAATGGAGTTTCGCCTTTACAGGCCCACGATCCCCTCAGATTGAGCCTTTGGGTGCTGGGGCCAGCAAGTCTTAGGTAAGGGCCATTGAGGTAACTGGATAAGAATGGGTGTATGAGACTTGTATGATGGCAGGCAGAGGTTCGTGACAGGCAGCAGTCAAGGATATCCAGGAGTCAAACTGTGGTTAGTGTCAGGGGGCAATCAAGAGTATCCAGGAGTCAAGCTGTGGTCAATACCAGGTAAACATCTGAAGGGAAAGGTAGGACAGATGAGCAGGGCAGAAAGGCATGGAGAAGAACAGGAGGGCAGCAAGGGATGCAGCGATGTACTGAAGCTGAAGAATGCTGGAACTGGAGAATGAAGACAAGGCTCACAGGAACTGAAGATGAGAAACGCTGGAGCAACATACACTACTGGAAAGTAGGGAGACCTGTTTCCGAGGCAAGGAAGTGGAGATCTGGAGGGCCTTTTATAGGTCTGGCTGTGAAATGTCGTAAGAATGCACCACAGGACCTTTCCCACTGCAGGGTCTTTAAACTGGATAGCGTTGGCCACACGTGTGCCTAAGGGAGGCATGGGCGGCATGGAGCTGGCGCCATCCTGCTGTAAGGCAAGCTGTGACCAAGGCCTGGCCCGAGAGATGAGGGTTGTAGTTCGCAGGGTTAGCCTGCGAGCCACCGAATGTAACAGTGGTGATACAACTGAAAACAGAAGTTCATGTTTGTTTATTTGAAATATTTGTTACCAACCCTTCCATAGTTCAGGGTGAGGTACAGGAAAACATTAATAATAAGTAAAAACATACAGAATGACCTGTGATGTTGAAAGAAGCTCTCTCACTCTGTATAAAGAGACAAGGAGAAGTCCTGCTTCCATCTGATCAGGCAGCTTTAGTAAAAAAAAAATTGTTCCTGTCAGGCATTCAAAATTAAATTTGAGCAGATCCAATGTAGTACTCAAAAAGAATGATTAATAGAAGGGCTTAGAAACTCAAACAAGTAAAGTGAATAAAACAAGGACTGCATTTTTAAATACAGACCATTGTATTTAGATCCACACACATCAACCATGCATGAGGGAACTGTTAAAGAAAATGTATTAGAACCCAGATGAAATAAGTTTTGAAGGGATAAATTCTGTTTTTCAGGCTGATAAAAAAAAAAAAAAAAGTAATGCAAGAGTGACCAGAAAACAAGTAATCAAATGGCTTACAGACCAAGATGGTTATTCTTTACATAGACTTGTTACAGCACGTTTTAAAAGACAAAAAAATCATCGTGTCAGACATGGATGCACCATGACAGGCTGATTTAGTTTATATGTCCACCTTGTCTGATTATAACAGCAGTTACAAATACATCTTGACTGTGATAGATATCTTGTCAAATTATGCATGAGTTGTGAGTCTAAAAACAAGGATAGGCAGTAAAGTGACCAGGGCATTTGAAAATATATTTAACAGCTTCCAAATTCCCAATAAAATGCAAACAGATAAGGATAAAAAGTTTTTAAATAGCTCCCTGAAGAATTTATTAAAACCCAGACATCATTTTATGACCAATAATCATGTTAAAACAGCAGTGGTGGAGAGGTTTATCAGGATCTTAAAATCCAAAATGTGGTGATACTTTAGATTACACAACACTTTTTGGAATCAAGATGTGCTGCAACATTTTGTACACAGCTATAATCATAGCTTTCATAGAATAATACAGCTAGGCCCGTCCATAGGACATGCTCAAACTCGCTGCAGGTCTGGAAAGCCCCCCCCTTTTTTTTTTTTTTTTTTTTTTTTTTAAAGGGGATCATGTTAGACTGTCAAAAACTAAAGGGAAATTTGAAAAAGGTCACAAACAAACCTGGATCAATAAGATATTTGTAATAATGGATTTTTAAAAAAGGGGCCGAAAACAGTGTACACGATATGAAATTATGGCAAGGTTCTTTTTATCCTGAAGAATTACAGAAAGTCAACCCTCAACAGGAAAAAAGAATATAGGGGTAGATCTTTAAAGCAGGGCGCGTACGTCCATATGTGCGCGGTTCCCAGCGCACGCATGTTACAAAATCTGATGGCTGCGTGGACATGCATGCTGGATTTTAAAGTCCAGGGGGTAAATTTTCACTAAATATACACGGCGATGCAATCGGGCCTCCCCCAGTTCCCTACCCCCTACCTAAACTGCCTCCCTCTTCCCCTCTTCTCCCTACCCCATAAACCTAACCTAACTTTCCCAACTCTTTTTTTTTTTTACTACTTACTGCTCCTCTGGAGCAGCAGTAATCTCCACATGCTGGCCAGCTGCCAGCGCGCACTTCCCCGGGACAGCGTCGAATGGCTCTGTCCTTGCCCTCCCCCTGGCCAGCCCCTTGGAGAGGCCCAGCACTTGTGAGCGTATCAGGGTTTACGAGCGTGGTTGGGCCCATTATAAAATGTGTGCGATGCGCACAAGATCCAGCCATGTGCATAACCCCCGGTATTTGCACGCGCGGGCCTTTGAAAATTGACTTGATACTGCACTGATGAGGTCCTAACGTTAAAAGGAAGAAGTAGGAACAAGAGGTCAAGGTTGTAATTTCCACAGATGGTGCTTTAGCAACCATTTTGGGGCTAGAAACTAAAACAAATACTTTGCTCTCGCTGAGCTTGTATTTATTTTATTATTTTTTTAGAGAGGGAGAGGTGAAAGAAGAGCAGATCCTGGGAGTAATATTACAGCTAATTTCACTTTGGAGGGATTGGGGGAGGGGCTCATCCAGAAGGATTGTAAAAGATTTCTAGTAGGGGGTGAGAATCAGGCCAGGAGGCCCATGGTTATAGGATTTTTAACTACTTAACCTGCTATCTTTTGAAGATATTTGGTTACGTGGCAGGTTATCTGGCTTCGAAAGGCCAGATAACTTTAGACTTGCTCTGAGGTAGGTCTAAAGTTATCTGGCTAATGTATCTGCTTAGAGTTAAAAATTAGCTAAGTTAGCTGGATAGTTTAATTCCTCCCTGAAATGCCCCGGAACATCTATTTCTTATCTAGCTAGATAGCCAGATAGGTGCATCAATATTCAAAATCTTGCCATTTAGATGAATAACTTTCCACATCAGGCTTGGTATTGTTTTGCATTGTTTAAAAATACCATCTTGGAAGTCCAGACCAGATATTTTCCATGCATTAAAAAAGGTGGAAGGCCAAATGACTGTTGGCATGGTTAAAAGGTGAGGTGACAAAAGACATCTTTCAAAAAATGGAGAAGGGATCTGTATGAAGAAAACAGTATTATACCATCTTCACCAGTTACCATTTGAATGGCAGGTAAAACATAAAGGGATACAAAAAACATGGTTTATTTAATTTTTATTATTTTTTTTATATTGCACTTATTCCTGTTAACACTATGTATATAATGTACAATTTAATCAAACATAATGAACATCATCATCCTTCTTATGCTTGTGGAAATGTCATATTCAAATTACACAGTTCATATCTAACTAGATAAATGAAGCCTGACCGACGTGCCGCAAATGCGCAGTAGAGAGCAGCTCTACTGCGCATGTGCGGGCGAGCAGGTCGGTCTTAGGCAGGGTAAGGAAAAAAAAAACATGGCGGTGGCGGCGGGCAGTGGCGGCAGCAGCGGCGGTGGCAGCGGGTGGCGGTAGCGGCGGTGGCAGCGGCGGTGGGCGGCGGCGGGTGGCGGTGGTGGCAGCGGGCGGCGGCGGCAGCGGCCAGTAGCGAGGGAGGGAGGAGAGAGAGAGGGGGAGGGACGGACTGAGTGAGAGGGAGGGAGGGAGTGGGAGGGACGGAGAGAGGGAGTGGGAGGGAGTGACTTAGTGAGAGGGAGGGACTGAGTGGGAGGGAGGGACTGAGGGAGGGGGAGGGACTGGGAGGGAGGGACTGAGAGGGGGTGGGACTGGGAGGGAGGGACTGAGGGAGAGAGAGGGAGGGAGGGAGGGACTGAGTGAGAGGGAGGGAGGAGTGGGTGAGTGTGTGGGAGGGAGGTAGGGGGTGGGGAAGAGTGAGGGGAGAGGGAGAATGAGGGAGAGGTGAGAGACAGGGATGTGAGTAAGTGGAAGGGGGAGAGGGAGAATGAGGGAGAGGTGAGAGACAGGGATGTGAGTAAGTGGAAGGGTAAGAAGTTGTGGAGCAGAGAAAAAGGGAGTGGAGGAGGGCTGAGGGGGAGGGGATGGGATTGAGAGAGGGTGGGGAGTGACTGAGGGAAGGGGAGAGAGGTGGGAGTGACTGAGGGAAGGGGAGGGAGGTGAGAGTGAGGGGAAGAAGGCAGTGGGAGACAGAGGGTGAGTAAGACTGAGTGGAGGAAAGGGGAGGAGTGAACGAGGGGAAGGGGGAGAGAGGGAGAAAAAGTGTAGAAGGGTGCTGTGTTAGAAAATGGACTGAAAACAAAATGTAATGTAGCCCGTTTTAACGGGCTTAACGGCTTGTATGTTATAATACAAACATCTCCTAACTCTATCCACAAGCATAAGAAGGATGATGATGTTCATTATGTTTGATTAAATTGTACATTATATACATATTGTGTTAACAGGAATAAGTGCAATATAAAAGAATAATAACAATTAAATAAACTATGTTTTTTGTATGGAATTTATACATATGTTGTTGTATGCAATGAATTATATTGCCTTAGTAATTTATGATAGTGACAATTATTGATTCCCATTGTGTGGTGATGCTGTGATTATTGGGGGGGGGGATCTGGGATATCTCTCATAGTATTGTGCTAGATTAGGTAAAACATAAAGTCACAATGCTCTTTTATAAAGAAGTGTGATCTTGCATAAGCTCCTTGCATTCGACTCCTTTCCTTGGACTATGTTTCACGTTTATAACCAATCATCTCAGAAAGGCTTGCTTGACATTCTTACTGTTTGTTATGCCTAATTCACAGAAACTCATGAAGGACTTTTTCTGTGGCAGCACCTATCTTATAGAACTCACTTCCACAGGAATTGCATCAATTATCTTGTACTAAAAGTTTCAAGGAATTACTGAAAACACATCTATTTAGGGAAGCCTTTTTTGTAGCCTGATTTTTCTCCTTTGTTTGAGAGAAACATTGTGAGTGTATCGATCTGTTTTATTTGGTCTATCATATTGGTTAATTTTTCCGTTACTTTTATGATTATCTATGTAGTATTGTTAGCCACATAGAGCTTCAACATTGGCAACATATAAATGCCAATAAATAAACAGTATAAGTACTGGCAAGTTAGATGCAAAGCATTGATAAGGAAGGTAAAGACAGAATTTGAAAATCTTGCTATGGAAGCAAGAACTCATAATAAAATGTTTTCAGGTGCATTTGAAGCAAAAAAGCTGCAAGGAAGTGAGTTGGAAAATTGAATGATCAAGGGGTAAAATGGGCACTAAGGGAGCACAAGGCCTTAGCAGAGAGATTAATGAATTCTTTGCTTTGGTCTTTACTGAACAAGATGTAAAGCAGGTACCGTTGCAAGAGATGATGATTCAAAGGAACTGAAATCTCAGTGAACCTCGAAGATGTACTAGTGCAAATGGACAAACTACAGAGTAGCAAATCACCTGAATCAGCTGGTGTACATCCCAGAGTACTGAAATAACTGAAAAATGAAATTGCAGATCTACTTTTAGTAATCTATAAACTATCATTAAAATAATCTATGGTAACTAAAGACCAGAGGCTGGCCAACATAATACCAGTTTTTAAAAAGGGTTCCAGGGATGATCCAGGAAACTGCAGACTGGTGAGCCTGATGCCAATACTGGGGAAAATGGTTGAAATTATTATAAAGAACAATTTTGCTGAACATATAGAAAGTAAAAGTTTAATGGGACAAAGCCAACATGGGTTTAACCAAGGGAAGTTTTGCTTTGCCAATCTGCTACATTATTTTAAAGGTGTGAATAAAACATCTGGAAAGAGTTGAGCCACTTGATATAGTGTATCTGGATTTTCAGAAAGCACTTGACAAAGTATCTCATGAAAGACTCTAAGTTATATGTTAAGAGGCAATGTTATACTGTGAACTGAGACCTGTTTTAAAGACAGAAAGCAAAGAGTAGGGCTAAATGGTCAATTTTCTCAATGGAGAAAGGTGAATAGTGGAATTCCCCTGGGATCTGAACCAGACTGCTGCTTTTTAACATATTTATAAATGGCCTAGAGACGGGAACAACGAGTGAGGTGATAAAATATACCGATGATACAAAAGTATTAAAAGTTGTTGTGATAGATGACATTTAATGTGGGCAATTACAAATTAATGTGTGTAGGGAACAGCAATCCAAAGTATAGCTACACAATATAAGGTTAGATATTGGGAGTCACCATCCAGGAAAAGTATCTAGGCATCGACATGAATAATATGTTGAAATTTTCTGCTTAGTGTGCAGTGGCAGCAACCAAGAAAGCAAATTTGCTAGGAATTATTAGGAAAGAAATGGAGAATAAAACAGAGAATATCATAATGCCTCTGTATCACTCCATGGTGCACCCACACCTTGAGTATTGTGTGCAATTCTGGTCATCATATCTCAATAAAGATATAGCGGAATTAGAAAAGCTACAGAGAAGTGTAATCAAAATGATAAAGGTGATGAAACACCTATAAAGAAAGGCTAAAGAGGCTTGGACTCTTATACTTGAAGAAGAGATAGTCAAAAGGGAGATATAGTTTATAAAATGTGCGGAATGGGACTGGTAAACACAAATTCAAGCTTTGACAAAGTACAAAGACTAGGGGACATGCAATGAATTTATTAGGCAATACATTTAAGACAAATAGGAGAAAATATGCATCTTAAACTCTGGAATTCATTGCCAGAGGATGTGGTAAAATATGTTAAGGTAGTTGGGTTTAAAAGAGGTTTGGACAAGTTCCTGGAAGAAAAGTCCATAAACCATTATTAAGCTGGACTTAGGGAAATTCATTGCTTATCCTTGGGATAAGCAGCATGGAATCTTTCAACCTTGTGGGAACCTACCAGGTACTTGTGACCTGGATTGGCCACTATTGGAATCAGGTTACTGGATTTGATGGACCTTAGATCTGACCCAGTATGGTAAATCTTATGTTCTTATTTTGGGATACCAGAGTCATGGTAGTGCAGATTCAGTTAGTGAGTCTACACAATCCCTGACATTTTATTTTCCCATCCTCCTCTATTCATGTTACTACATGTTACTACAAGCCTATTATCTTAAACCCCTGCCTTTTCAAGAAATCATTTTTGATTTGTGTTGTGTAACTGAGAAAACCAAATGTTGTCGCTGATATAGGGCTCTGTTTTTTTATCATTATAATGGCATGGACAACTGTGGAAAAAACAGCCATTAAATTCAAAAGCTGTTTGTACCACATCAATAGATGCATAACCATCAAGAAAATAGGTACCCATATATTTTTCACCCCTTTATAACATGTGTGATTTGTATGTGCTTTATGGCTCCAGTATGAGAAGATAAGAATTGCCATGTTAGTTCAGGCCAATGTCCATCAAGCTCAGCATCCTGTCCCCAACAATGGCTAATCCAAGTTTCAAGTACCTGGCAGATCCCATAAATTAGAACTAATTCCTGTTACTCATTCACAAGGATAGCAATAGTTGTCACTGGGTAGAAGGAGAAGAATATTTCCAAGGATCAGAGTTGGGACCAGTTCTGTTCAATATCTTTGTGAGTGACATTATGGAAAGCATAGAAGGTAAAGTTTGTCTATTTGTGGATGATACAAAGATCTGCAACAGAGTAGACACATCGGAAGGAATAGAGAGAATGAGATATGATTTATGGAAACTTGAATGGTGGTCGAAATTATGGCAGCTGGGATTCAGTGCCAAGAAGTGCAGAGTCATGCATCTAGAGTGCAGTAATCCAAAAGAGCTGTATGTGATGGGGGGGGGGGGGGGTGTGAAAGGCTGTTGTGTACGGACCAAGAGAGGGACCTTGGGGTGATAGTGTCTAATGTAACAAGCAATAGCAATGTGACAAGGCAATAGCTAAAGCCAGAAGAATGCTGGGCTGCATAGAGAGAGAAATAACCATAAGAAAAAGGAGGTGATAATCCCCTTGTACAGGCCCTTGGTGAGGCCTCACTTGGAATACTGTATTCAGTTCTAGAGACCGTATCTCAAATGGGACAGAGAAAGGATGGAGGCGGTCCAGAGAAGGGTGGCCAAAATGGTAGGGGGGTCTCCATCAAATGACTTATGAGGAGAGGTTGAAGGACCTAAATATGTATACCCTGTAGGAGAGGAGGTACAGGGGAGACCTGATACAGACCTTCAGATACCTGAAAGGTTTTAATAATGCACAATCGACAAACCTTTTCCATTGGAAAGAAATCAGTAGAACTAGGGGTCATGAAACTAAAATCCAGGAAGGACAACTCAGAACTAATGTCAGGAAATGTTTCTTCATGGAGAGCGTGGTGGATGCCTGGAATTGCCCTTCTGGAGAAGGTTGTGAAAACAAAAACAGTGAAAGAATTAAAAAACGCATGAGATAAACACTGCGGATCCCTAAAGGCTAGAATATGGAAATAAAGAGAAGAGTGCATGGAGATAACTTGCTTGTGCAGCGGTTACTACTCTTAACTAATAAGCCTTCATACTGTTGATGCAACTCCAACATTGCTCTCTGATTCAATAATAGGGGGAAAAAGGGGAATTAGTTTTAGACAGCAACCAACAAAGACCCTGACTTTTACAGTCTGGAGAAACAAATAAGCATGGGGTAACTTGCTGATGTGGCTGTTACTACCCTTAACCAATAAGTCTCATACTTTTAATGCAACTCCAACATTGCTCTCTGCTTCAACGTCAAGAGGTAATAGGGAATTGGACTCAGACAGCAACCAACAAGGACCCTGACGTTTACGATCTGATTAGGATGGGGGTGATCTGCATGGCGCGTCAGATACTACCATAAGCTTGCTGGGCAGACTGCACAGACCGTTTGGTCCTTTTCTGTTGTCATTTCTATGTTTCTGTGTTTCTTTGTCTGTGATAATTGTCTCTAGGTATGAGTATCATGGTCTTGGGTTCTAAAAACATAAACCTGTACATAGCCATACATATGGATGTAAGTGTTGTGTAGTAGAATGGGTCTATACAGCTTTTTATAATTTTAGATTCACCCCCTGCTCTTCTATAATTATCTCTCTCTATATCATTTTCTTCATTTCAGGTGTATACAGGACACAGGCCTGCCTCAAAATGTCCACATCCTGTTGGCAGTAGTAAAGCAAGCTCTTTTTGTAGATGAAAGGTATTATATTGTTTGTCCCTGTAAAATTGTAAAACGTCCTATTTTTCTCAAGGCATCATTTTCCCAGATCCATAGTGCTCAACACATGGCATAGGACCCATATAATTTTTATTATCCTGATTATTAAATATATGGCTTGTGGAAGGTTGCTCAACCTCATGGAAAGAAAGTTAGAGTCTATAAACCATATGCCCAGGGCTTTGTCATTTTTTAAAGTTTACCGCCCTGAGCTAGCAATCCTATATCCGTCTTTTTAGTTTACTAACTACAAAGTAACTATCATAGCTTTTATATGAATGTGTATTCTTTGAAATTTTTGTCACCAAAAAGCTTAATAAACCCAGAAAGACCTTTGAATTCCAATTTTCTTTTGTTTGTCTGTTGCCCTTATATAATTAAATATGCCAGCCTATTTTCTGCATACACTCACAATCATAAAATAGATTTTTCAGATATTTTGAGTTTACCAATAGGAGCCATAGGACACAAGTGTTTGTCATCATTGGTCAAGGGTTCACAGCACAACTTATATTGACTGCACCTACATTTTTGCTTTTTGCCCTCATCTGCTTCACATTTCTCACACACTGTTTTAGACAGGCACTGAACATAATCTTTTTTTTTTTTTATGCCAAAGCTATGTCTGTGTACACATTTCTAAGTATGAAAACAGACTGCATTTAGTCCATCTCTGCTGTTCTCCAACGTTGTCTATATATGTTGCTGTCAAGCAAAGACTGCACTATAATGTTCAATTGTGATCATGACTGTATGGATTCTGGTAAAAACTACAGAAGCTTTGTTCACTTTAGAACATTTTTTACATCTAATATGCCATAGAAATGATTATTGTGCAGCAACAGGAAAACAGTTTTAGAGAACACAGATTGGTCGTTTATTTTAAAACAACTCCATATTTTTATCTCCAAATGGTGCTCAAAAGTTGCCATATTGCCTTACATAGCCTTTTTATGTTCTGACAACCTCAGCTATGCATGCAGTTTTTAGCAAAATCTTTATCTGTGAGATTTTGCAATGACATGAGGGCCATGAGATTCCCCACAAAACACCTGTGTTATTTGTCTATTACTACAAATAATAAATGGTTTAAACTGGTGTATCTTTTATGCCATATCACATAGCCATAGATAATATATGGAACCATCAAATGTTGTAGGACCTTTACTTACAGAGTCTGTATATCAATCAAACTCTCATTTGGTATAGGGTCACTTTATTTTAAATCAATTTTGTTTTGTTCATTTTTTAAATTTAATTTTTTGTTAAATTCTCCCAACATGCTGACGAACTTCAAATTGTATATCTCATAGGAACAGCACTTCATTTAGCAAGCAAAAATGCAAGTCTCAAGTCCCAATCCAATAAATTTCAAAAAAGAGTACTCATCTCAAAATAGTAGCTAAGAGTCCCGAATCCCGACACGATCGTGTTTCGAACCAAAAGGTCCTGCTTCAGGGGAAAGATGTTCTTCAAAACTTCACTTCTTTTTATCCACAAAATTTTCAATCCGTTCTGTCAGCGCAATTCTTCAATCTGGCTATTTTACATTCACTTTTACTCTCGTGGTCTGCATTCAGACCCACACATTTGAAACATGGCGACAAACCGGAACCTTTTAACCTCCTCCCGGAAGAGACACGGAAATGCCCACAGACCTCAACCAGGTCGTCATCACTCGGGCGAACAACATTCTCAAAACACTACCCACATCCCCTTGTCACCAAACTTAAGGTTATCTTTCAATATAAGGAAGTCCCTGCCTGCACTTCCTTGCCTTGTCAATTGGGTCGGCACTGCATGTGTACTAGTTTGCCTCCGCGTTCACAGTCTTGTTCCAGTGTCCTACTGTTCCAGGCTTGTTCCAGCGTCCTACTGTTACAGCCTTGTCCAGCATCCTTCTGTTCCAGCATCTGTCTGTCCTGTCTTCCCAGGTAGTTCCCTCGGACTGTCTCTCTGGTACTGACCTCGGCCTGCTCCTTGACCATTCTGTCCACTGGCTGGATCCTGACCTCTGCCTGCCTTGTGACCTCATCTGACCTCTGGAACCTGACCCCTGTCTCGTTAACTACTCCTCGGACTGATCCTCGTATTCTGACCTCGGCTGCCATTGACCACGTCTCCTGATTCTGGCTCTGTTCCTTGCCTTGTCATCGCCTATGCTGTTCTGGTCTTCCATGCTCCACCAGACCTTTAGCCTAGAGTCCGACCGCAATTCCTTGTTCTTCGTGGGCACGCTTCTCTGTTACCTCTCCGGGAGACCCTGCAAGGCCCATCTAAGTCCAAGCGGCCCAGGTCTCTACGGGCTCCACCCGGGGGGACCATGGGCTTCTAGTGGTGAAGGTCATCCTAGCCTCTGTCTCCTCCTGTGCTCCGCCCCCTGGGGACAGGTGCTTCCTGGTCCCTACCAGGGAGCCGTTCTCCACAGCTCCAGGCCAAGGGTCCATCTCCAAGTGCAACACTTTTCAGTTTGATCATGATTGGGTTTTATGTCTTTTCTTTAAACATCGCCTTGAGCCTTTTTTTTATTTAGTAGTTAGAGTGTACCCAGATGTTGCTCGGCAGACACAAAAGAAGCATCATCAGTTTCTTTTAATGCGACCAAGGGATTTGCAGATTGAAGCAACATTTACTTTGAAATTTCCTTGTAAATGTTTCGTTAAGTATAAAGAATCAGCTTAGGTATTTTTTCTTCGCTCAACTCTCTACTTTTTTATGTGACAAATTAGTACCCAAATCTAAGGGTATTGAGTCTGCTTCTCCTATTTTTCCCTTAGAAGGTTGAGTACCCTATATTATACATTATGTAACCCACTGTAATAATATTGACTATTTCCTTTCCTTAAATTTTTAAATGACTGTTCCTATATTGGATCCTGTATAGTGGACTTAATGGCGAAAAGTGATAAAATAATTTATTTTCTTAAATTTGTATCGTTATAATATTGCTTAACTTTCCCCTTTTCTTTCTCAAGATTGTAATTCTTGAAATTTATTGGAAAATATATAAATAAAGAATTTTTTAAAAAATCATTCACATCCAGAGCCTCTGGATTTAACTTTCCTGAATACAAAGAAATCTGAAAACATGCAGAATGTAACTACACCTGTATATAATCACAATGTAAAATTCTGTTGCTTATCTCATCTAGAACTTGCTGTATGCGTTGCTGCACTTTCTTCTGAATAACATTATAACATTTCTCAAATTCACAGTCCCATCTTCTCACAAACTGCCCATAATTCCCTGGTTCAGATTCTGCAGGTGCATTTTTAGAGGGGCCTAATGTACAATTATTTACCAGCCCATCTAAACCATCAGTACAATTATGACCCCGCCTGCTTTCACAGTGTTTTTCTCCTGTGTCAGCAGGCATAGGTTCTCTATGTGAAGCTATCGACACATTTCCTGTCCCCTGTATAAGAATTCTTTGTGGATGGTTGTATTGCTCTAACATTTTTTGGTCTGATATAAAAAAAACACAGATGGTCACACATTTTCTTTCAAATAAATTTTAAAAACTGTCTTTGTATCCTTGAATACTGTAACAGGGTTCACAATTTGCTGATGTATTCAGCCAGTACTGAAACATTTTCTTTGTTTAATATGAAAAAAGCACTGTGATATATTTTTCATTTACAAACCTAACAAACATGTGAGAACTATTTGGAAGTTTGCATGTACCATTGTTTGTATGGTTTAAAAACATTTACTTACTTTCAATGGGCTTGCTGCCTGAACAGCTGTGTGGCCTTTTAGATTTTTCTTTTGGAGTCTTGCTACATGGCTGCTGGTCTGGATTCATTAGCGTATTCTGTTCTGGTACAGAAACATTTTCTTGGTCTAATATGAAACAATGTTCTCAGGTATTTACAAATTCTTTCTTTTATAATAGTTTTAAAATATATGTAAAAACAAAAGATACAAAAAAACCCCATTATTTACATCTTAATTTTCATTGTTACCACCATTTAGTAAGGGACATCTTATTTATAAATCTATCCTTTTGCCTCTTGTTTGAAAAATCCATTCCTGTTTCAGCTTCTTCAGGGTTTGGGACACTTTACAAAGCTGTAGATTGGCAAAACCTTTTAATGAAGCTGGCTGCTAGGCAACCCTCTTCCAGAAAGGGTCCTCAGTGGGCCACTCTGACATGCTCTAGCCTCCACTTTGAAGGCTGCACGATGCAGCAAGGCCAGCCCTATCAAGTCTCTGCTGTGCCTTGGATCCTTGTCCATGTATTCTTTGCTTGAAATCCTTGTTCTTGTTTCTTGCCTTACCCTTTCCTGTCTAGGCCTCCTAATGGCCCTCCTTGCCTGTATATTCTTTGCCTTGTCCCTGTCCTGTCTAGGCCCCCCAGTGGTCTTCCTTGCCAGTGTGTTCCTAGTTTGCCCTTGTCTTGTTTTAGATCTGACTTACCTGTATGTTCCCAGCCTTGCTCTTGACCTATATTATGTGTCCCAGTGGCATTCCTTGCCCCTATGTTCCTAGCTGTGCTCCTGTCTTGTCTTGGTCTGCCTGTGGATCCCCTTGTCTGTGTATTTCCCTTGTTCTATCTGTTGTTGTTTTGTGTTTTGTCTGGTTCCTTGTTTGGTCTTAGGACCTTCCCTGCCTTATGCTTATTTTTCAGTCCCTGTCTTGTTGGTGCTTTTCCCTGTTTGTGTTCAGCATAGCCAGGACACCTTCACATACCCTTGCTTCTTCCTGCCTGCGAGACCCACCTGAGACCATCTCTCCTGTACTCCGCCTCCTGGTGGCAGGCACCCTCCAGGCCTGACCGGAGGGCCGTTCAAACCCTGCCCCAGGCCAAGGGTCCACTTCATGCACAACAATAGCAACATTACAATTATTTATTTATTTTAAAACTCTTCTATACCGTGGTTAAGTTAATTCACCATCTCAACGGTTTACAGAAAGGCACAATAAGGGAAAACTATAATTGGTATAGATTACAAATTATACATGTGCCAACAAAGAACGTAACATATTTTAATAAGAAAGGACTACGTGTTCATTAAGGCTTATATGTCGGTTGAAAAACTGTCAAGTGGTTCAAATCTAGCGTTAATATGCAATTGGAGATATTAGAGGAAAAAAACTGATTACTTGGTGCGTCCTTATCTTTCAACTGTTTTCCTCCTCCTCTTTGTCTTTATAAAAAGCTTGTTTAAAAAGCCAGGTTTTCAGACTAGTTTTAAATAGTTTCAAATTTCTCTCCAGCCTTATTTCGAGTGGCATGGAGTTCCATAGAACAGGTCCAGCCAGCAACAGTGCTCTCTCTCCCTTACCTGAGTGAGGCGTGCTGATTTAACAGAGGAATAGTTAGTAGAGCTTTATTAGCAGATCTAAGGTTTCTGTGTGGTACATGCTGTGTTAAGCCAGTCGGCCTTTTCATCATGGATTAGTTTATGAATTATACACAGCGCTTTGTATTGTATTCTTTGTTCAATTGGAAGCCAGTGTAGTTCAGCAAGTGTACCTGTGATGTGGTCTCTTTTCTTTTTGCCTGTCAAAATTCTAGCAATGGAATGCAATATTTGGAGTGGTCTAATAGTAACTTGAGGTAGTCCTAATAGCAGAGAGTTACAGTAGTCTGTGCTCGCGAATATTATTGCCTGTAGGACTGTGCGAAAATTATTTAGTGTTAGCAGGGGTTTCAGTCTTCTAAGGACCATTAGTTTGGCGTAACCTTCTTTTAATTTCTGTGAAATGTGTTGTTTCATGTTAAGCTCAGGGTCAATTATTACCCCTAGATTCCGTACTTTTATTGCTAACTCTACGGTTTGATTATTTTTGATTGCAATTGTAGGTTGTGTAGGGTGTATATTTTTTCGTTCTAGATGTATGAATTCAGTTTTATCAGTGTTTATTACAAGTTCCATTTGGTTTAGGAGGAGTTTGATTATTTCAAGATACATATTAGCCAGTTTCATTGTTTCTTCGATTGTGTTTACGATGGGTAACTAGTTGTATGTCATCCGTATATATGTAGTGTATTATTCCAAGTCCAGCGAGTAGGTGACATACTGGGAGGAGGTAAATGTTAAAGAGTGTTGCGGACAGGGCTGAACCCTGTGGGACTACCCCAAACCAAATGTGCCTGATACTTCACTTTCGATGCATATCCAGCATAGCTCTCTGCTTCAACGGCAGGGGAGAAGGAAAAAACTGATACCTCACGCATATCCAGCATAGCTCCCTGCTTCAACGGCAGGGGAGAAGATAAACAACCAATAAGGGCTGTATAACATAATCTGGGTAAAAACAAATAAGCATGGGTGTAGCTTGCTTATTGCGGCGGTTACTACCCCTACTACCTCTAACTAATCAAGCTAGATATTTCACTTGGATGCAGCTCCATCACCGCTCTCTACATTAATGGCGGGGGTGGAAGGGAATTAGAACCAAGAGCTAAGAGAAACAGATAAGTATGAGAGAAAAAATGAGGGAAGCTTGCTGGGCAGACTGGATGGGCCATTTGGTCTTCTTCTGCCGTCATTTCCATGTTTCTATGTCATTTCTATGTTTCTATGACTCCTGTTTGTAGTTTGACTTTGATAGTGTGTTTTTGATTTGTACTTGGAAAAATCTGTTGTTTAAGTATGACTCAAACCAGTTTATTGTTTTGTTATTGAGTCCTATTTCCTTTAGTCTATTGATTAGTATTTTGTGATTTACAGTGTCAAATGCTGCAGAGAGATCCAATAGAATCAGAATATAATGTGTTCCTGTATCAAAGCCTCTTAAGATATTATCTGATAAAGCTAGTAATAATGCCTCAGTACTGTAGTGTTTGTGGAAACCATGTTGTGCAGGATATAATATGTTATTACTTTTTAAGTGGTTTGATAGTTGTTTTTGAACTGTTTTTTCAATTAGTTTGGCTATTAGGGGTAAGTTGGAGACTGGTCTATAGTTGCTCAGATTTAGGGGGTCAAGGTTCTTTTTCTTAATGATTGGCTTGATTATGGCTCCTTTCAGGATATCTGGCATTAATCCTTCATCTAGGGAAAGGTTGATGATCTTAGTTAACGATCTTAGACATTATAGGATAATTATCCAGATACAATCTCTCATCCCTCACTAGCAACATAAAAGAAGGAGGGGGGTGGTAAAGGAAAATAAGAGAACTAAGGAAATACGATTCAGATCAATAATCACACGTGAGACATCACGTTATAACAACTATGACCCACCCTCATTAGTAGCAGGAACTAGTATTCTAGCATTTAAGAACTCACATAATTGTTCAGGAACAAAAAATATAAGTATTGCCTTGAAATTTAATTATGCATTTACATGGATAACGTAAGATGTAACCAGTTCCTAAGTTGAGAACTTCTGAGTGCATATTCAAAAAAGCTTTCCTTCTCAATTGTATAGGTCTAGCTAGGTCAGGGTATATACGAACCCTATCCCCCCAAAAGGCAATTTCTAAATTCCTTAAGTAGTTTCTCATTACTAGACTCAGGTCTTGTTCAGTAAAAAAAAAAAAAAAAAAGAAACAAGCAAGACTAATCTATCAACCAATTCAACATTAGAACTTTCCAAGTATTCAGACAAATTAGAAATATTCCCCCTATCCGAAGGTATACCAGATTGAGATACACTTTGCCTTCGAGAAAGAAAAATAATCCTCTTAACCGAAGGAATTGAATCAGAGGGAATCTTTAACACATCAGATATTTATTTCTTAAAGGTAATCAAAGGTAGTTCTCCAAAATTTTTAGGAAAGTTAAGCAGCCTCAAGTTCAAATGTTTTAAAGAATTTTCTAATGTTCCCAGTTTTCTCGATGTATATGTACAGTCACGCATAATTGCTAATTTAGAAGATTGTAAATTTTTCACATCATCTCCAATAGATTGTATAGCTGAAGCATGTTCTTGGAGGACTCGCTGGTGATCTTGAGCTACTGAATCAAGTTTACCTGAGACTAGTGTTACGAATGCCATCCACGGCAGACCCGCGGCACGGCCCCCTCACCTTTCTACAGTGACTCCAGCTCCTGGTTACTCTTTGCTGGCGGCGGTGGCCATCGGCTCCATCCTCGGGCCTCCCCTGGTGCCTCTGGCCCAGCTGCAGTCCCTGGCGTTCCTGGTCCAGCCACCTTGTCCATTGCTTCTCGTCGGGCCTCTCCGCATGGCCTGCGGAGAGACACTGCTACTCGGTGCCACTCCCATCACCAAGGTTTAATTAGGGACTGCAGCGGGAACCTAGCCGTGGCCCCGGATGATGATGTCAGTGGAGCTTCAGTATTTAAGCACAGGCTCCGCTCACTAGCTTTGCCTTTGCAACAGGTCTCCTCGCTGGTCGAGTACTCATTGCCTCCTAGAGATTCGTCTCACTCCTGCGTTCCCATTCCTCATTTGTTCCTGGTTCCTGTCTCCTTGTTCCTGTCTTGCTCCATACCTCGGATTGCCTACTCGGACTTTGACTCTGCTTCGCCTGACCACTCCATTGACTCTCTCCAAGCCCGGACCTCTTCATCGTCTTACCATGTTGTTTCCTCTCTCCAAACCTGGACCTTAGCATCGTTTGACTATGCTTGACTATCTCCGTGATCAGATCGCAGCCTTGCTTGCCTCTGCCTTTGGATTGCCGCCAGCCCAGACTCAAGCCTGTTCCTTTCACGCCTCTCCAGCTTACTCCCTGGACTTGATCTATTCAGGCTTCGGCCCACTCTTGCTTGGGCGCCCCCTGTCTGCCTTTGGCTCCCGAGTCTCCAGGACACTACCTTGTCCAGTGTAAGACTGTGCCATCTCTCACCTGCTGTCTCTGGGCTGAACCCAATCTCTACATCGTCTACATACAGAGGCCCCACCTAAGTCCAGTCGGCCCCGGCACCCAAAGGCTCAACCCGCGGGGAACGAGGGCTGGTATTGATGAAGCTCCAGCTGGCCTATGTCCATCAGCCCACTCCACCTGCCGACAGTGGGGACCCGTAGGTCCCTACCTATGGGTTGCGTCAACCCCACCTCAGCCCAAGGGTCCACCTCCGGTGCAACAACTAGATCCAAATGCTGGGAATAATCATTGAAGATAGAAGACATTCCTGCAATAAGATCCCAAAGGGACTCGAGGGTTACAACCGCCGGTTTTTTTTTTAACTATGTTGGGCCAAGCAACACTGGAGTTCACTGTCAATGAAACGGGGGGAGCAGCTCCAGAAACACCCGCTCTCCCCAATGGCAAGGCCAGAGTAATATTTCCAACCAAGACTCCTCTCTCCCCAGAGATCTCTGGAACTGGGGCTGCATCCAAACCTGACACCAACTCGGATGTTTCATCGACCCCATCCGGTGGAGGCAACAAAATTGCCTCATCACAGAGTGCCCCAACAATGCTGACAGCATCAAAGAGAGAATCCAGCGGCGGCTGACGTGGGTCAGGAGAGGTCAGAGAGATTCCCCCAGTGAGAGCAGAGCTCCTCTCGCTGCCTCGCCAGCAGGGGTAGACGCCCTCAACTCCTAGGTAGGAATTGCGTAATAACAGATGGTTCACTGGTCTAAAGGGCTAGTGGGTTTGGATGGGAAGACCCGCACTTTGCCCTTCCTCTTGTGAGGCATATCTGATTCAAAGTAAGAAAAAATTAAGGCAAAACCAGAGAAAACTCAGATAAATTGAGACGTAGTATCCTCTCACGCGGACATCTTGCTGCTGTCTTATTATTTATTGCTGCTAATGAATCAAATATGAGAAGTGTAAATATTATTCAATCTGATCAAATTACAGTAAAGAAGTTGAAAATCACCATTCTTCTCCTGTGTATTGAATGCAAAGACAGTGTAACTTGGCAGTGCTGTGAAGTAAAGGATGGAGACAGGGTTTAATTTCAGAGGAGCAAATATAAGAGCTATTGTTCATTCCCCACATGTTAGAACTCTTGTAGGCAGACGAAAGCTATGCAGTAGGGAGGAGGCATGGTACAGAGATTGAGAAGAGTTGTGCATAAAGGGGTAAATTTTAAAGATGTACGCGCGCGTCCATGTGCACACGCACATTTTATAACATGCGTGTGCCGGCGTTCGCATGTTATAAAATCAGTTGGCCACTCGCCAGATTTTAAAACCCGCACATGCATGTGCGGGCGGCGCACACAAGGAGGGGTGAACTTTTGCAATTTCCGCACAGCAACGCAATCGGGCCTTCCTCAGTTCCCTCCCAGTAATTCCCTACCCCCAACCTAAGCTCCCCCCCCTTCCCCTCTCCTCCCCATCCCCTAAACCCTACCAATCTCTCTTTTTTTTGTTTCGCAACTTACTTCACGGCTAGAGCTGAAGTAAGTTGCGCGTGCCCCTCCCATCCCCTACCCCCCAACCCGCCCCTATGAAGAGGCCCGGCACTTGTGCACATACCAAGCTTTACGTGCATGGCTGGGCCCCTTTGAAAATATGCGCAGCATGCACAAGGCCTAACCACGCATGTAAACCCCAGATTTTATGCATGCAGGCCTTTTAAAATTCAGCCTAAAGGATCCATCTCTACCCATATCCTTGGGCACCAAGTAAAGGATCCTGGGCAGGATCCTTCCTGCCCAGGGGTTGCATAAACAAACCAATGTACCCATCATTAACAATAATCCATTAAAGACTTACCTAGATATTTGTGGATCATGATCTGTATAGCACTGTTTGAATTAGCCCATTTCTAAATGTGTGACATTCCAAAGTCATCAACCTATGAATGCTTCCTCTATATGTTGTACTTATAAAACATCAAACTTTGTTTTTAGGATTTTGTGTAACATTTCTGGTAGCTCCTATATGAGAGGGGCCAGGGCAGGAGTCTTCCTGATCTTTTAAATGAAGCCTGTGTGACACAAATTTCTTGACCAAACTTTCTCAACTGAAAACTAGACTACTTTGACAAAACGTATACCAATAACAGTTTTGAAGAGAACAACTTGTAAAATGGTTAATTATCAACAAAATTGTTAAACATAGACCAAAGTCTATTTCTAAAACTCTGACCTGTTTCAGTATTTAGCAGTACTAAAGCTGCAAATAAACTCTGGAGAGTGTGTTGCCTCTTGTAAGTATAACGTGTTATATTTTACTTTAGTCTCCGTGCATGTTAAATTTCAAAGTTTATTAATTATACTTGTCCTACTTGATACATATAAGATATAATTTTTCCAAACTGTACATTTCCAAATTATTAATAAAAAGGAAGGAGCAAACTGTCCTATCATGTTAAATTTCCTTACAGTAAATTTTATTATAATAAATTGTTTCTCACAGAATAATTTAATCACTGCAGTTTTTCAATAAATACCATATTGCAGAATTTACTTTAGCCTATACATCTACATGAAAGATGGAAGTAAAACTTTCTTCAGATAACCTTTTCATTGGTAGCTCAAGACAAGTTACCTAAGAGGCAATGGAAAGTAATGTGACTTGCCCAGGGTGAGTAGGATTTGAACGCTGGTTTCCAACCTACTGTTCTAACCACTAGGCTGCTACTCCATTTGCTTCCTACTTTGAAATTGCTTCAATACCTGTGAATAGCTACTAGAACTTATTTACATTTAATATTAATCTGATCCCCTTTGAAGTAAAAGAGAGTGGATTAATTTGATCTGGGGTACTATTGAAACTGCTAAAATTACAGAAGACAGGAACTTAAAATAGAATTTCTAGGTCAATTCACATTTCTTATTATGGTAAAAACACTTTTCACACACAAAAAGAGACAACAGATTGGGGGCGTGGGAAGAGTACATTCTTTCATGGACCCTTTCTTCTACAGGGAGAGGGTGGCTGAAAGGGGATATGATAGAGGTGTTTAAAATCATGAAAGGTCTAGAATGGGTAGATGTGAATCAGTTATTTACTCTTTCGGATAATAGAAAGACTAGGGGGCACTCCATGAAGTTAGCATGGGGCACATTTAAAACTAATCGGAGAAAGTTCTTTTTCACTCAACGCACAATTAAACTCTGGAATTTGTTGCCAGAGGATGTGGTTAGTGCAGTTAGTATAGCTGTGTTTAAAAAAGGATTGGATAAGTTCTTGAAGGAGAAGTCCATTACCTGCTATTCATTAAGTTGACTTAGAAAATAGCCACTGCTATAACTAGCAACAGTAACATGGGATAGACTTAAGGGGTCATTTTCTATTAATATCAGACGCAAAAAGGGACTTTTCGCGTGCGATAGCTTCATAGGGGCGGAGTCACAGCGGCATCGGCACCAGAAGAGGAGAAGTCAGGGTGGCACCGGGGCGGACGAGCAGAAACATCGCTGGTGGCGAAAAGGTAGGAACTCTTATCACTGCCAGTAGTGCGCCCAATAGCACCACCTTTTACGATGGCGCTATTGGGTGCAAAAGCCGGTAGCGATAACACTGCGGTGATGCGATCGCTGCCAGCTTTTGCAGGCTCGCCCCCCCCCCCCCCCCCCCCCGTTAGCACCGGGATTCAGGAAGCCGCGGTAGTTTAGAAAATTTGGCCCTTACTTTTTGGGAACTTGCCAGGTTCTTATGGCCTGGATCGGCCACTGTTGGAAACAGGATGCTGGGCTTGATGGACTCTTAGTCTGACCCAGTATGGCATGTTCTTATGTTCTTAAGATTGGGAGAGCACAATAAAGATGATGGTATATCACAGAGAAAACATCCAGAACCAGAAGAGGAGGTCAGAGG
Source organism: Rhinatrema bivittatum (assembly GCF_901001135.1). Lineage (NCBI taxonomy): Eukaryota > Metazoa > Chordata > Amphibia > Gymnophiona > Rhinatrematidae > Rhinatrema > Rhinatrema bivittatum. The sequence goes on from NC_042623.1 coordinate 120,052,437, forward strand.
TCTTGCACATATCAAGGTCATAGAGAGGAAAAGGATTATACCAGGTCAGGTGCTTACCTCTTCCTCAAGGATCAGGGGACAGATGATGTATAGCTCTGAGGGAATCCCTCAGCAAATCAAAATTCAATCTCATTTTATCATAAACCTTGATTCACAGAGTTCTGAATGGACCATATCTAATAACTGTTTATTAGCATGTGATTTGTTTTCATTTTACAAGATTTATGACATAAACTACCAAGTGTACAAAAAAAATCAACCCTCTTGGTTAAAGAAAACCTTGTTCTCAGATTTGTAATCCTGAATCTGGAATACATTTTACTTTTTCAATTCAATGCTCTAATGTTGATTTATATTAAGGATCAAGATTTGTTATAAAGATAACACAGATGTTTCTTTAGTACAGGGACCTTTTTCAATTTATTCTTGCCACCAGATGGAACTAATTTAACAAGAATTTTTGTTCATTTTGAGATTGCTGTAAAAGTATTGCTAAATCAAGACCCTTCAAGACTGTAGTAATGGAAAGATCAGAAGAAGTGAAACAAACATTCCATTTGCTTTCATGGCTGCTGCTGCTGCACACTTTGAAGATTTCAATCTATGATGATGCCTAGAACATAAGAACATGCCATACTGGGTCAGACCAAGGGTCCATCAAGCCCAGCATCCTGTTTCCAACAGTGGCCAATCCAGGCCATAAGAACCTGGCAAATACCCAAACACTAAGTCTGTTCCATGTTACTGTTGCTAGTAATAGCAGTGGCTATTTTCTAAGTCAACTTAATAGCAGGTAATGGACTTCTCCAGGAACTTATCCAATCCTTTTTTAAACACAGCTACACTAATTGCACTAACCACATACCCTGGCAACAAATTCCAGTGTTTAATTGTGCGTTGAGTGAAAAAGAACTTTCTCTGATTAGTTTTAAATGTGCCACATGCTAACTTCATGGAGTACCCCCTAGTCTTTCTATTATCCGAAAGAGTAAATAACCGATTCACATTTACTTGTTCTAGACCTCTCATGATTTTAAACACCTCTATCATATCCCCCCTCATCCTTCTCTTCTCCAACCTGAAAAGTCCTAACCTCTTTCCATTCCCCTTATCATTTTGGTAGCCCTTCTCTGTACCATCTCCATCGCAACTATCTTTTATGAGATGAAGCAACCAGAATTGTACACAGTATTCATGGTGTGGTCTCACCATGGAATGATACAGAGGCATTATGACATTTTCTGTTTTATTCACCATTCCCTTTCTAATAATTCCCAGCATTCTGTTTGCTTTTTTGACTGCCACAGCACACTGAACCGATGATTTCAATGTGTTATCCACTATGACGCCTAGATCTTTCTTGGGTGCTAGCTCCTAATATGGAACCTAACATTGTATAACTATAGCATGGATTATTTTTCCCTATATGCATCACCTTGTACTTATCCACATTAAATTTCATCTGCCATTTCGATGCCCAATTTTCGAGTCTTACAAGGTCTTCCTGCAATTTATCACAATTTGCTTGTAGTTTAACTACTCTGAACAATTTTGTATCATCTGCAAATTTGATTACCTCACTCATCATATTTCTTTCCAGATCATTTATAAATATATTGAAAAGTACGGGTCCCAATACAGATCCCTGAGGCACTCCACTGCCCACTCCCTTCCACTGAGAAAATTGTCCATTTAATCCTACTCTCTGTTTCCTGTCTTTTAGCCAGTTTGTAATCCACAAAAGGACATCGCCACCTATCCCATGACTTTTTACTTTTCCTAGAAGCCTCCCATGAGGAACTTTGTCAAACGCTTTCTGAAAATCCAAATACACTACATCTACTGGTTCACCTTTATCTACGTGTTTATTAACGCCTTCAAAAAAGTGAAGCAGATTTGTCCTTTGATCCTTTTCCTGCATGGTGACTCCTAATGTGGAACCTTGCATTGTGTAGCTATAATTTGGGTTACTCTTCCCTAAGTACATCACTTTGCATTTGTCCACATTAAAATAAAGTTTATTTTGTTGGAATTGTAGAGACTGTATGGGGATATCAATAATCGGTGACCTAGTGCAGTGTTTCCTAACCAGTGTGCCTTTGGATCTGATCAGGTGTGCCACATAAAGTCACTACTGCCTGATGCTCAGAGCCAGGCTAGTAACCAGGCTTTGCTTTTATCACCTCATAGTATCAAGACATCAATGTACACTCTTAAACATGTAAGAGCTTCTTTCGAAGAAAATTAATAATCATAAATCTAACTACAGGATGAGCCTTAAAGTGTAGTAATGGGCAGCATGTAGGGTATGAATAGCTACTCTACTTTGTACTGCATGTATTACACACAGGAAATCCTCTTTCCCATTCTGAGCATCCTCTGAGTCCTTTCAGAATATATCCTATCCTTAGGCTGAATGAGATTGACAGAACATGCATTGAACAGTCAGTGTGACTTACTCTGAGCATTGGGTGTAGTGGCAGTGAAGGAGCTCTGGCAGCCAAGGTAACTAAATTAGCCGGGTACCTGTACCACACCAACTTCTACCTTGTATATAGAGGGAGTATGTCCATCATGATGAGCTCATGTCTGTCTCCATCCCTTCTCCCTCTTTCTTTTAAAATTTGTAAGAGACTGGTTGGGCTTTCAGTGCCTCCCTAGCTCTTCTTTTGGCCATACAAGTCCTCTCCATGACCGCACTGTCTGCTCTGTAGAGGCTGGTGTGCCACACAACATTTTTGTTAATATAGTTGTGCCTTGGGCTTAAAAAGGTTGGGAAACATAGACGTAGACTTATTTCCTGTTAGGATAAGGATAAGAAGAGCATAGCAATTTGACATTGCACCGCCTATAGAGTGGTAAGCTCCTGTTTAAAAGCAAGTGACTCCTGGGTTTGATATGGGATTTTGTGTTGGACGTTTTGAGGAGAATGATTTTTTTTTTTGGGGGGGGGGGGGGGTGTTCCCCTATCCTTACCTAATAATGCTGAGTAAATTAGGAAGTAACCTATACTCAATGGTTAGAGAGTGGATCTCAGAATTTTAAGTATTTCTGGAATATATGGTGAAGTTTTATGTTGGGGGGGAGTCTTTGTCCACTTTTCCTGCCTGGCAGAGGAACGGGGAAAGAAGAGGATTTTTTTGTGTGTGCGCTGTATGGTTTTTGGGATTTTCCAGCTTGAAAGATCCAAGTAACATCTGAGAAGAGATTTGGGTTTGTAAACAATTTCATCTGGAGAAAGGAATAGAGACTAGGGGCTCCTTATAGGAATCATAGGAGGCATGGACCTCAAGTATTTTGAAAGAGGAGAATCACCAGAGATAGGAGATCCATTTTACCCTTGGAAACCTATTTTCCACCCCTATCAGAAAGGAACCCTCAGAAGCATACCAAGGGTCTACATGCACAGATTACATTTTGGAGTTGAAGTTTTGAAGTAATTGTAGATGTAACTAGAAGAAAATGTGTACACTGCCACTTGATTATCATTGACCAAGAGACAGTTAACTTTGCTATTTTTTTTAATACCTGATACGAGTGTCCAGTCTATTTATTTGGCATGAAAATAGATGAAGAGACTGAGTTTACATCCAAGTAGAGACCTTTGGCTCCTGGAGGTATATTCTCCCCCTCCCCCCATTCAGAGAATCCATGTCAGGGCATGGAGAGACTGCACAGACTAAGCCCTGATACTGAGTGTGATCCCTTGCTTTAGAGTTACCAATAGAAGAGGGGCAACAGAATAATTTTACATTTTAATAAAAAGAAGGTTTAAAAATTGGGCTGAGAATGCTTAGAACTGCCAGGAAGCCAAAATATTATGAGAAAAGCCAGAAGTCATTTTCACAGTATTTCAATGCACATGAGAACTAGAAATAAAACAATCCAATTTCCGACAATCCAGCCCTTCCAGATTAATCCATTGTTCTCATGTATTTTAATTTAACAACAAAGACGTTTTTTGCATGAAAATACGCTCATCTTGTTGCGGTCCCAGTTGCGGCAGCCACGACTAGGCCCTTACCTCTTTGGTCCTGGCTCGTCTCCGAGGGTCTGTGCCCTGTTTCGCGGCATCCCCGCGGGGGGGGGGACACACCGCCGAGAAGCCCTGCCTGGACACCTTCTCCCTAGGTGCGCGCGCAAGCCGCGCTTATGAAGGCCGTTTCCCGCCACTGAAGGCTCCGCCCTATCCATGACATCAGACGCTGCGGCCTATGTAAGGCCGCCGCGGAGCCCAGGACTTTGCCTTGCAACGGGGTTCCTTGCGGTTCTCTGTTGCGCCGTGCCCCGGAGTGTGCTATTGCGTTAGCAACTCCGTTCCTGCCTGAGGCTTGTTTCACTCCGTGCCCAAGTCTTGCTTCTGTCTGGCTTGCTTGCAGTAACCTGTTCTGCTTCAGTTCCAGCTTGGTTCCAGTAGCCAGTCCTGCTTCAGCTCCTGTCCGGTTCCAGTAGCCAGTCCTGCTTTAGCTCCTGTCTGGTTCCAGTAGCCAGTCCTGCTTCAGCTTCTGTCTGGTTCTTGTGGCCAGTCCTGCTTCAGCTCCTGTCTGGCTCCAGTAGCCGGTTCTGCTTCAGCTCTTGCTTGCTTCAGTTCCAGCCTGCTGCAGTCCCTGCTTGTCCACTCCAGTTCCAGCTGCCGTGATCTCCTAAGTCCCAGCGGCCGGGCTCCTACGGGCTCCTCCCAGGGGAGTACCGGCTTCCAGGGTGAATCACCTAAGTCCCAGCGGCCGGGCTCCTACGGGCTCCTCCCGGGAGAGTTCCAGCTTCCAGGGTGAAGCTCTCATCCAACTCCTGCCTGGTACCCGCCTCCCGACCTGTCACTCGCTAGAGACTATAGTACACCTTTCCCCAGTCTCTCACAGGTCGGCCCAAGGGTCCACTAAACAGTTCACTCACAACACATCTCTGTTGAAGAGACAAACGGGCATAAAAATTTGTAAGACTCAACCACAAAAGGCCTACAACTAAGAGAATGTAAAAGTGACAGTGATATACAGCAGACTGTAGTTTTACAGAGTAGATTCAGAATATTGCAGCAGAGAATGACAAAATTCATGGTCTAGGGTTAACTATGCTTTCCAAAAGTAGTCTTTGAGGTAAGATATTAAGATGCAAAGAAGGCCAGTTAGGCAATTAAAAGTGCCTTGCTGGTTGTCAGTGACTAATAATATATTAACCATGCAATGAAGAATTTGGATTCATAGCCACATGATGATGTTTCCAATAGATTACAATGCTTGATACAATATCACTGAGTTCTGTGTATTTGTTAATGTATTCAGTACCTCAGATATAAAATACCTATGTTCATTTTTCCATTATCAAAATGATCGGTCTTTTTATCAAATTAACATGTTAATACAAGTGATATTTTTTTCTTAATAGAGTAAAACCAAGAACTGGCAATATCAGAGAAAGAATAGAGAACAAAACAAAAAATGAAAGAAACTGAGAAGCCACAATCAGCAAAGAAACAATGCTGTATTTCCAAACTAAAGGTCAGGAGTTTCATGCATTTTTACAATATTTTTAACATTGAGCAATGATGGGTCAAAATGTAAAAGAGGTTCAGAGGAGTTACAGGTTAAAGACTAATTTTTATTGTAAAAAATGACAATTATGCTTCAAGCCCAACACAAAATGCTTTGGAAACAGTGTTCACCCTTGTCATGATCCTTATACTTTGCATTTTTTTCTATTATAACTTTCTACATTTCAATTTTGCCAACTTGGGAAATTGCAAAGCAGAAAAATGAAAATTATTAACTTCTGTTTTATGTCTTTCCTGTATGTTGTTTAATTTTTGACAAAAATGAAAAGACGTCTCTGCATTCAAGAAGGTGTACTCATGGTTTTGATACCTGCTTATAAATTTTTCAACAATATGGTATTCTTCAAAGAAAGGACACATTTTCAAAATCATAGCAGGAAAGAAAATATCAATATTTATACAAAAGTCAAAGATTTGCAACACTGGACCAAAATATTCAGCTACTTCTACAGTGTACTTACAGTTTAGTCCTATAATTGTCTGCATCAAAGGGATAACCTGTTCTATAAACTTTCATAAAACCCAATTTATGGGGACCTAAAAGTCTCTGTCCCTTACGAGTGATTTGTCTGTCTCTGCAGATACACAGTACTGATGTTAGAGGAGGTGTAGTGGTTTTTCTGATGCTCCCAGTTGGAAGGTGTCTACATTTGAGGAGATTTAAAATAGAGACGGAGCCCAGAAGTGTCTGTGCTCCTTCTCCTTAAGCAGACCAGCACGCAAGGTTCCAGTCCTGGAGCGTCAGGAATGGGAAACAAGTGCTTGGAGCAACCGTGAGGGGCTCTGAGCAAGAATTTGATGCTGATTCCTAGTGAATGATGGGGTATTCTCCATACTGCTTGTTCCAGTGGATACCATGCCACCTGCATGCTTATGGTGAGGTGAAATTTCACTCGGGAGTAGTCAAGCTCCAGGGAGTGGTGTTTGGTTATGGAAGAGGTTCTGCACTTGAAGCAGGTGACAGGAAATCCCTCTAAATTCTTTTCCTAGAGGGTTATCAGGGAAGAAAGCATGAGAGCAAGAAAGATCTCATTCTTGTGCAGGAAATTGCCCCTGCGTATTCAGAAGGGAAGGAGGAATCATCAGCTTGTATTCAGGTGCAAAAAGAGGGAAGCCCATGGACTTGGGTCTCTAAAGTGTATCCTGGTTGGGAGGTCTGGGAGTCCAAGAAGGCCCAGGCCAGTTAATGAATTGCTTTTTGACAGGCTCAGATTTGACTACAGGTAATATAGGCAATTGTCTCCAGTGTTACATTTTGAAGATGGTGCAGTGCCAGTGCTACCAGCCTACTGATGTGGCCCTGCGGAGCAATAATAATAATCATCATCATGCTCAACAACTGATACCCAATGCAGGCACAGAACTGCATATGGCCTGACGTAGCTCCCTGCTTGCCTGCAGTCAGAGATCATGGGAGCAAAGATGCATCATGCACAGTGCATGCAAACACAATGTAAGACTCAGGAGTAGATGAAACAGTTCTCTTGCCAGTTGTCAACTGCTGCTCTGTGGCATCTGCCCAAAGGTCACCCTGTGCAGGTGTGGACCATGAGACAGCTGAGAGGGAGATACAAGAGAAGTCTATGAAATCATGAGAGGACTAAAATGGGTAAATATGAATCAGTTATTCACTCTTTCAGATAACACAAGGATTAGGTGGCACTCCAAGAAATTAGCAAGTAGCACATTTAAAACAAATTGAAGAAAATTCTTTTTCACTCAATGCCCAATTAAGTTCTGGAATTCATTGCCAGAATGTATGGTAAAGGCAGTTAGCAAAGCTGGGTTTAAAAAAGGTTTGGACAAGTTCATGGAGGAGAAATTCTTAAACTGCTATTAAGTTGACTTAGGGAATAGCCACTGCTTATTACCAGCATTAGAAATATGGGATGTAGTTAATGTTTGGGTACTTGCCAGGTGCTTGTAACCTGTTGGAAATAGGATGCCGGGCTTGATGGACCCTCGGTCTGACCCAGTATGGCAACTTCTTATATTCTTGTTCTTAAGGCCAGTTTTAGGGCCACAAAAGCAATCTGTTAATTTAATCTAAAATCCAGCTCTACTTGTTGATAAACTATGATTTTGTGATTGTTTAGACTTTTGTTACTGATATGGATGTTTCCAGAAAAAGGTGCACATTTTGCCAAGAAAAGTATTTATTTAGATTGGATTTTCTGCCTTATCCAACACAAGGAACACAAAGCAAATTACATTTCATAAAATTCAATAATCTAATTGAATGGAATGCAATATACAAACACCCTGACAATATTTTAGGTTCTTATATTAACTTATGTAGCAATCATAAATTAGCAATCAAAAAAGTAATACATGTAGGGCCTTTTTGGCATCCACATGAAGGTTTAGCCTTATAGAAAGGCTATGATAAGGAGAGAGGAACATAAAATCTACGCCACATCATCCTCATGTGCGACTACTGCAATGGTTGCTTCCTGTGTCAATATAAGACAGAGACCTCTAGAGAAGTTGTGGGCTTTTGTGTTGAAAGTCTAAGAGATGGGAATGTTTTTTCAGTTCCCTTTCTCCTGGAGAAATCCTAGGCCCAATTTAGTGGGACATGGATTTATGGAGATTTAGGAGACTTTCTGATTGATTTGACTTTTGAGGTTATAGAAGATTGTTTAGTTTGGATCTTCAGTTAAAATGAGATTTTTTCCATTCTTCCTCTCTCTTTTTTTTTTTTTGTTTGGGAATTTACTTCCCATCTGATTTACTCAACCTGAGAGAGTCAGTGACCACAAGAAAAAATGTTAGAGAAAGTGAAGATACTTAGCCAGCATCCAGAGAAGTGGCACCCACAAAGTTGTACCCATTCAGCATACACAAGAGAATCAAGAAGGTACCTAACTGTTACAAAAGAGAAATAGAGTAGTGAAAGTGAAGGAAAAGATCAAACCAGAGCTACAAGATAACTCAGGTAGTATTTACAAGGGGAATGTCTGTTGTAAAGAATCTTGATACTCCCTAAATTAGAACATAAGGACATACAAATTGCCATACTGGGTCAGACCAAGGTCCATCGAACCCAGCTTCCTGTCTCCAACAGTGGTCAATTCAGGTTGCAACTACCTGGCAGATCCCATAAAGAAGATCTTATTCCTGTTACTCTCAGAGATAGCAAAAGCTTTCTTTAATCTACTTGGCTGCTAATGTGGACTTTTCCTACAGGATCTTGTCCAAAACTCTTTTAAAACTTGCTATGCTAATTGACTTATCACGTCTTCTGGCAACAAATTCCACAGTCTGATGGTATGCTGAGTGAAAAACTACTTCCTACAATTTGTTTTGAATCTGCTAATTGTTAGTTTCATGGAATTGGAATAGCTGGTAGAGGCCCTAAATTTCAGAAAGGAATAAGGGGACCCCAGTAACAGAGAGGAAGGACCACACAGTTGCTGATTCAAATATTTATTTCTGGATTGTAGATTTACTAAAAGAAAAGTGTATTTTGTGTCATATTTAAACTTAGTTATTTATAACTTATTATACTAATCGTGTGCTTTCGCTCTCTACTCTCCCATCCTGTAAACCCCTTGTTCTTTGTAACTTTATTTTCATAGTTAATTGGTTACCCCTTGTTTCAATGTAAACCGGTACGATAAGACACCAGTCTTGAGTATCGTCATATCAAAAGTATTTAAATAAGATTCCAAAAATTTCAAAAAAGAACTAAAAACATGGTTGTTTAGACAAACATACACAGAATGATATGAACTATATATACCCATCCCAACCATCATCTTGATCACTAATACGTCTTAATAAGTTTATGCATAATTAATCCCTTTTGTCTCATGCTAACTTGTTATACTCTGCCTTTGCCGAGATGTTATAAATATATATATTCTCTTCTTGTATAATGTTATAATCTATATGTTATACCTGTTCTCTGTATAAATTTGTTACACTGTTTCACTGTAAACCGGAATGAAGGCATTCTGATATATTTCGGTATAAAAAAGAATATAAATAAAATAAATAAATAAATATCCCTTTTATTGTACAAGTGCTTCAATAAAGACTTTGGTGGAACACCCATCAAGTGTCTCTCTGGTTCTTTTAAATATACTTGGTGATTGGGAAATTTAAAGCTTGGGTTCTAGAGGATATTTCCTTCCCCCAATTAAGAATCCACTGAATGGGGCTTGAAGTGAATGGATTGTAACTGTATATGTGACTTATCTCCTATATCGTTTGTGATTGACCTTGTGATTCTGAAAGTATTCCCTGAGTTCAGGGTTTCATACAATATTCAATATTCATACTTGTCTGCTAATCTTGCTTAAATCCCAATCAGTCCTTTATCCCCACTCTTTACGTGATCTCTCTCACCTACTCCTGTATTTTCCGTGTCTCAACTTAACAGGAGATTCAGGAAATGCCTGCAGTACTGCCCCAGTAAACACAGCTAGACCAGAACCAGCTAAGTCTGGCACCTTGGATACCGATGGCTTTCAGTCTAAGAAGTAGCACATCATGGTCAATTGCATATGTGATAATGTGTGGCAAGCAATATACTGATCAATATGGGGCGGATTTTCAGAGCCCTGCTCGCCTAAATCCGCCTAAATCCGGGCGGATTTAGGCGAGCAGGGCCCTGCGTGCCGGTGCGCCTATGTTCAATAGGCCTACCGGCGCGCGCAGACCCCGGGACTCGCGTAAGTCCCGGGGTTTGGCGATGGGTGTGTGTCGGGGGCGTGACGGGGGTGGGCCCGTTGGCGCAGCGTTTTGGGGGCGGGCCCGGGGGCGTGGTTACGGCCCGGGGCGGTCCGGGGGTGTGGCCGCGCCCTCTGTACCCGCCCCCAGGTCGCATCCCGGCGCGCGGGGATTTACGTCTCTCTCCGGGAGGCGTAAATCCCCCAACAAAGGTAAGGGGGGGTTTAGACAGGGCCGGGCGGGTGGGTTAGGTAGGGGAAGGGAGGAGAAGGTGAGGGGAGGGCAAAAGAAAGTTCCCTCCGAGGCCGCTCCGATTTCGGAGCGGCCTCGGAGGGAACGGGGGTAGGCTGCGCGGCTCGGTGTGCGCCGGCTATACAGAATCGATAGCCTTGCGCGTGCCGATCCAGGATTTTAGCGGATACGCGTGGCTACGCGCGTATCTACTAAAATCCCGCGTACTTTTGCTTGCGCGTGATGCGCCAGCAAAAGTACACCAATTCGCGCGGTTTGAAAATCTACCCTTGAACGTTAATGGAAAATATTTTATTTGTAAGAACATACACATAAAGTGGTGCGTAGTTTCAAACATAAACCACTGAGCCAAAATATGACACATTTTGGCTCAATGGTTTATGTTTGAAACTACGCACCACTTTATGTGTATGTTCTTATAAATAAAAAATTTTCCATTAACGTATATTGATCAGTATATTGCTTGCCACACATTATTGTCTATTGTAATTCCTCTATATGTGTGAGCCGTATACTCCGCCCTGTCTTTGTGCAATTGCATATGTGACCAGGCTTTTCCCCATTTTTTCCATAATGGGCAGTGGGAGGAGATTTTTTATCTTCTGAGAGTCTCCCCTAGCTGTAATCCCACCTTTTTGGGGGCAGTCTTCAGTGAGGTATAAAATCCTGAAACATGCTCATTGATTTAGTGGGAAGGAGAAAGAATTGGAGCTCTGGATGGTCCTTGCCTCATCCCTAAGGATTTTGAGACTTGAGCGACATAAGGAGTGAGATTTGCTTTGAAGAGATTTTTTGGAGAAGTCTGATCAGTCTAGAGGAAAAGGCACCCCCTTAGGATCCTGAAGGGCTGCATCAAAGAGCTTTTTGCCTGAGCACACAGAGAAAGCAAGGGTGAGAAGAATTGTGGACTCTTGACCAGAGAAATCAGGAGACCTATAAGTTTGAGAGTTGGATTACAGTTTGAGAGTTTTTGGACCAACTGGCCTTTGTTAGGAATTTTGAGCTTAGGGATATTTTTCCATCTTTTCACCAGCATATATTGGAACTACATACCAATCATCCTACTCTTCAAGGAGACAGATTCCTTAACATGGATGGTGGTGCAGAAGGAAGGAGACCAATAAGGAGACACCGAATGGGCAAGGAAACCATGATTTTTCTTACTTTTATTTTCCAGATGTTTCTAATTTTTTCAATTTTGGCCTAGATACCCATGTTTAAGTTAAAGTAAACTGCATATCCTGCCCCTCCCCAGCTTTTGGCCATCTATTACAGGCATCAGTAGCATGGGATCTTCTTGGTGTTTGGGTAATTGCCAGGTTCTCGTGGCCTGGTTTGGCCTCTTTTGGAAACAGGATGCTGGGCTTGATGGACCCTTGGTCTTACCCAGAATGGCAATTTATTTTGTTCTTATGTTCTTATCAAATGAACAATGCTTAGAGCCTAGAAGATAATCTTCCCCCAATAGGGAATCTTGAACTTTCAATGTATTAATATCAGGAAAGAACTTTACCTGTTTAAGCCTTATTTGAGGTATGGGGTCCTATAAAGGAACGCCAGCTCAGGGGTTACACTAAAACAAGGGGACACTCCATGAAACCACCAACCAGCATATTCAAAACAAATTATAGAAAGTATTTTATCACTCAGCACACTGTTGCCAGAGGAAGTGATCAAGGCAGCTAGCATAGTGAGTTTAAAAGAGGTTTGGATAAGTACCTGGAGAAAAAGTCCAAACATATTAATAGCCAGGTAGACTTAAGAAAGCTATTGCTATCCCTGGGAGTGAATAATGGGAATTAGATCTACCTTATGGGATCTGCCAGTTACTTGTAACCTGGATTGGCCACTGTTAGAGACAGGATCCTGGGTTCAATGGACCGTTGTCTGATCTACATGGCAATTCTTATGTTCTTATATTCTTATATACAATTAAAGAATATAAGAGGCATATTGTTAAGTGTTGCTATGAATATATCTGTAATAGTACTGAAGTGCTCATTGTGTCAAGCACTTACGCGGTATAAATCCATCTCTTGGATCCTGATCTGCGAACTTATACAAAAATATAAGGGTATTATGCCAGCATTTAGGAAGCTTTGGAACCATATCATTTATTAGTATTTTATTTATTTATATATTAAATATTTATTATCCACCTATAACACTGCAGCGCTAAGCAGAGTACATGATAATCACTTACATCTGAATGGTCATACTATGATAGTGCTTATTGTTTTGATACTTTGCTTCCTTACTACATGATTGTAATGAATATCCCTCTTAGGTTAGGAAATAAGCAATTTTATAGAAGTTTCTTTGTGCCTCCCTTCTCTCCTTCTCAGTTTAGGAATGCTGAGTGTAGGTAGACAGTTCTGGAAATGGAGGACTGACTTACAGTATGCCAATTGTGTTCCCTGCCATACTGTAGATGGAGACAATAGCCAGATAATATAGCATAGATATTACTTTAACCTCAACAGACAAGCTGTACGGTGAATTTTCAAAGGGGTTCCATAAGTAAAAATAGTATGTGTATGCATGCATACTATTTTATCAACATTGAGAGAATGCTTGTCTTATTATGTAAGCCCTGCTTGCATTAGTGCAGGGGCATATAGGGTTCTTGGGACCTTTATCCACGTCACACACTCTCAAAGTTCTGTTGGGACTCAGGGCAGGGTTCTTTTTTAGGGGGAAAGGAATCTCTCCTCCAAGACCCAGAGTAGCAGGGCTGACATGGTCTCTTATACCTGGGGAGAGGTATGGGTTTAGGGATGTGAGCACCAATGACCACAGGAAATTCTGGGTGAGTGTCCAAAACATAAACGTTACTGTTGAAGTTCTTGCGTAACTAAATGGCACAGCTCACATCAGCTCTTGGCATAACCGATGGAATCCAGTTCTCAGTCTCCCCTCTGTGAAAGAGCCTCTTTCTATCTCTATCAGAGCAAGGGAAACACTCACCCTCCAGGACTTGGACAAGTAAGGTTCCCAAGAGGGCAGAGGTATTCTTTGTTTGGGCAGAAAACAACCTCTCCAAAATTGACAAAATGGTAAAATTCAGTTTTTGCACAGATCCCAAAATTCTCTCTTCCCCAGGGTGAAGACTCCAAGTAGGCTCCTTAGAATATTTTAATTTGATCTTACAGTTCTCCAGGATATCTCTCTCACACTTGGGATCTTTTGCAGAGAAAAGGTCCAGCTGAAACATTTCTACTCTCACAATGTTCCTCCTTCAGGACATGAAGGGGACAGCAAAATATTCCTCTCAGATCTTCCAACTCAAAAATCTTTCCCCAGTTGAATCCAAACACTGGAATTCGCCTGTAGCGGGGTCACTACTAGGCCATCACCCGTGGAAAGGGGGCAGAGTCTTTCTTAGCCTGGTGTCCCCCCAGGGAGAGACTTCCCCCGATATTTCTCTCCAGACCAAAAACCAGGGGTCTCACAAGGCTTCATATAAAAAAAAATGGAAAAAGCCTGAAAATAACTTGGAAGGCAAACCCAACAAGCCAAGGAGTGGACTGGAAAGTCGGTTTCCCAACCTTTTCCCTGGGACGACAGGCTGGAGTGCCTGAGCCCCAAAGGTAGGCCTAAAAACAACTGAGGCTCAACTTAGAAAATAGTCACTGCTATTACTAGCAACAGTAACATGGAATAGACTTAGTTTTTGGGTACTTGCCAGGTTCTTATGGCCTGGATTGGTCACTGTTGGAAACAGGATGCTGGGCTTGATGGACCCTTGGTCTGACTCAGTATGGCATGTTCTTATGTTCTTATCTTTTCTGCTTCCTCTAACTCCAAAAACCAAACCTGCACTGCCCCACTCTCTCAGGTGGAGAGATGCTTTTATACCACAAGGGGATGGTCATGCTCAGCACCCTCAGAAAGAGAGGCTGTCCAAGGATGGTTCCTCCTTAAATTCACTAACCTATCTTTCCTAGATTCAGGAGTTAATTAAGCCCTTTCTGTTAATGAACCCAAAGGGTCATTGCAATCAGTTTTGTGTGTACATTTTACCAAGTGAAAAAAGGACAGTCTAGAGGCATTGTGGGGCTGGCTTCAGAAGTATATGGCATAGTTGCTATTTAGTAAGAGAGATATGCATATACATTACCAGACTTATTCATACACCTTTCCACCTGCTAATTGAGAGACGCAAGTGAGAGGTCTGGGTAAACTGGTGGAGTTCAGAGTGAAGTGCTAGAGGGTCTAGGTGATCTGAAGAAGTACTAGGTGAATAGGTCAAGGTATTGGTGAACTGGCGATTCCAAGTATGCGCACAAGTATTTTCAAAAAGGCATTTTTTATGAAATACCTGCCCCCATGTTTAACTTTGAGTGTTTAATTGTGCAGTGTCACAATTATTTTGCATGTATAGTGTAGGCCTGCACATTTATAAAATAGACAGAGGAAATCTGTGTTTTCTTGCATTGGATATATACACACATACTGAAACGTGTACTTTCAGAGCAGAAATATATAGTATTTAATAAACTGTGCAGCTCCTGCCACACGGTTTAGCATTAATCTCTGTGCATTCACTGATGCTTGCAAATGCTGTAGGTTTGAAAGTTGGGCTCCCTGAGTATACTGATTATCTGAGCCTAGGCATGCAGTATATTGCATTACTGGAAGATGAGAGATCTGGACTGGTGAAACTTACTCAGGTATACTCCATTAATCAACTCTTCCAAATCTGGCTGAGGCTGCAAAATTCCTTGTGGAAGACCACATCTCCTAGAAAACACGTAAGTATATACTCACTCTTAGGACCACAGGGGTGTACCCTCAAATACATATCCATCTTAGGCCAAGTGAAAAAGGAAACCAGATCTCTCTCTCGCTCTGTTCCTTTTAGAAAGGCAACGCTTAATTGTGAACATTTGTCAGAGAATGCTTTTAAGCTGTGTCAAGTGAGTTGTGACAGATGAGATTCTTTGAAATAGTTTTGCTGTGCTACCCTTGTGAAAATGCTGCACAATATAGCAATAGAGGGATCATGTTTGTACTGCTCATTGCCTGACTGATTTGAGAAATGGAAAACTAGCCCATATCATTAGAACAAGGCCCTCATCCTGCAGTTTACCCTCCTGGATTATGAATAAATTCACTGCAGATACTTCCTGAAGGGTCCTCCCTCCATAGAGAAGACTGTTATTACTGGTAATAATCAATTTGCAAGAAAAATTACTTCCCTTTTCTGGCATATGGTCCTGGATTTCTGCTTTCTCTTTTTCTTTTTCTTTTTCTTTTCCATTTTCTTTCATACGAGCTCTGAAATTGAACACAATGAACAGTGAGATTGAGAGAGAAAAATAATTTGTACTTGAATTAGGAATGCTGCTTTATTTTGACTGACAACCTTTCTCAGTTCATTGTTACAGACCTTCACTGAGTTTATTGCCACGTTATTAACTGAGATTATTGATCCATCGAGTTTGTTCAGTCTTTATTAGGCATAAAATGCTTATTGGAGTCACTGAAACTCAACCTGTACTCAGTGCAACATGATGACCAAAACTACTGAGCTTATTGCTTCACTGTCATGAAACCGCTAAATTCTGATTTGCTCAAAATATGAAGTAGGTCAAGTAGACTCAAGGAGTCCTCTGCATCTTGCTGGATCTGGGTTTGTTTCACATCTAGGGTAAGACAGACACAAATGGAGATATCTGGATATCCTTATCAGTAAATGTTTGTCGGGAAACAAGAAGGCTTCTCCCTCTTTCTCCCAACAGAATGCGGTGCAGTTCTGCTTTCTGTCAGCATAATAGTTACACTTAAACCTTAAGTTCCCTTCTTAATTATAAATGAATCAGACCTATACACACACAGCCAATCTGTGATCAGTAAAATGAAAACATTTAGCCATTTAGGAATTAATATTACTTGCATGCTTATAGGTGAATTTTAAGAGCCCTATGCGCACCAAAGCTGGGAGATAGGCACTTGTCTCGGGCCAGCGTGCGCCATGCAGATTTTAAGAAGCGCCTGAGTACGCGCGTATCTTCCGGTACGCGCACAATTCAAAAAGTGAAAAGGGAGCGGGGCGTGGGCATGGTCTGGGCAGAGCAAGGGCAGGACCATGAGCATTTCAGGAAGGCGACTTGAAATGTGCGTGTATTTACACGCACAAGTGAGCGCCAGGGTCCCCTACCGTGAAACCTTTCTTCTACTGTGAATGTCGTGTGAGTTTTAAAATAAAAAAAAAAAATCAGGGCTGTTCGGTGGAATTTGAAGGGTTGGGGTTAATAGGGTAAAAGGGAGGAAGGTTAATTAGGGGGGTTAGGAAGTTGGGATGCTTTACCTGGGCAAAAGTGGGAATGGACGGGGGAACTGGTAATTGCGTCGGCACGCATCAAATAAAATCACCCCAATTACGCGGTAGAGCTGGCATCTGTACACACAAGCATGCATCCATACAAAACTGTATGCACATGCGCACACATACAACTGATTTTATCTCCTACGCGCATATATGCTATAAAATGGCCGCATCCGTTCGCACATACATTGTATGCTCACGTGGCTATTTAAAAGTGCCCATCCCCAAGCCCTGCTGTTGGAAATTTTTGGTCACCCTTATTAGCACTGCCCTTAAGACAGAAGAGGGTTAATTTTCTAAAATTTTAACCAGCTAACTATGGCAGTTAGCACGTAAAATGTGTTCAACTTAACATCTCTCCCTCCACCACCACCACCAATGGCTAAATATGTGCGTACACAAAATTACTGTGCATGCCAATTTAACTAGCTAAAAAGGGGGCCAAGATAGGCGTACCTGGGAATTGGCTTTGGTATTAAGCTGGTTAGTGCTACAGAGCACTAACCACCACTAATCGAGGTGCTGCAAAATCGGGCTCAAATCTGTCTGATCAACCCTCCCTGAGCCTCTATGCCAAAAAAGTCTCCCAAGTACTGACCCCTGACCTCCACCCACCACTTCCTCCTGCTGCCTAATTTGGAAAAAGAATAACCCCTCTCAAAATGCTGCAACCCCTTCCTGGCACCTACTTTAAGTATTGAAGATTCCCCAGTCTCTCTTACTCCTAGGATCACTGAATCCCTCCCTCCAAGCAGCTGATTTCAAAACTGAAAAGCCCCCTGGCCTATTGTGTGTCTTCCTCTTTTTTAATGCTATTTGTCTTATAATAGCTTCTTGGCTATGTGATATCACAAGCCACAGAATAACCGGAATAAAGCTAGTAAGCTACAACTCCTCAGATTCCAGTCAGGTCAACACCAGTAAGCTGGTGGTAGCTGGCTACCCTTCATTAAGGCCATGGAGAACTAGGCCTTGTCTCACTAGTTTTCAGACAACAGCTGAACTATTTGTGGTAGCTGTTTAGTTTATTTCAAAGTTTGGTGGTAAGATATGTGTGGGGGAAGGGGCTGGATGGTGATTTAAATACAGAAACTTGTATAACCCTCTAACAAGGATGGTAAAGAACAAATAAGAAAGACAACAAAAATTGGTTTGATGAGGAGCGATGTCACACAGGCAGATGGGCTTCTGAAGCTGACAATAGGGATATTTCTTTGGCAGTATGGAATTTTATAGCTGAGCAGACCATTTCAGGCAATTGGTCTTTATCTGCTATTACCTTCTTTGTATGTTGAGCAGCAAAGCACTGTTTTCAAGAACTGATATGCAAAACAATATTCAACATTGTAAGCCTGAGGCCTACTGTATCCTGATGCAATGCTGTTGCTGATGTTAGTACACCACTGAAGAGCCAGTATAAAAGAGCCCTGCAACTGTTACAAATACAGCCCTGGGAGCAAGTAGAAGGAGCCAGAATAGTTAGGATGTAAGGGATGCGGTTCTACTGACATGATTACATTTTAAATTGTTTTTGTCTGTTGTACGCTGGCTTAGACAGGTATGTGCCTGGTGAGGCGATATATAAATGAAATGAAATGAAATATATGAATATATGTTCTAATGGCAGTCAAGGGATTAACTTGAGTTTTGAATATTTTTATTTACCAAAGATGACAAATTACTTTTGGCCATAAATTTTTCTGAATCTCACATTTGGGAGAATCAAGCCTTGGGGTATTTTAATTTTGAATCCATTTTATGTATCTCAAAATTAGTTTGACCCATCTCTAGTATGTTTAGAATTGATTCTGAGTAAAGAGTTGTACATATTTTTATTCACTAACTCATATATTCCTAACACCACATTTTTCTGTTTTCATAGATATTTCTTTTGGCGTTATCGTTTGCATATTTATCTAAAGGAATGGCAGGAAGTTACTCAAAGAGCATGATTACACAAATAGAAAGAAGATTTAATATTCCAGCATCTCTAGTTGGAGTTATTGATGGAAGCTTTGAAATTGGTAATTATTTTCATTATATTTATATAAGACCTATCTTTAGATGATAGCTATATAATAATATGCTTTCAGATCAGCAAATTGTCACTATACAAATTTTAACCCATTCTTTCCTGTAAAAAATTTATTTATTTAAGAACTTATTTTCTATTTTTCAAAGCCAGTTTATAAAAGTTTGCTGTTGTCTGTTACCAAAATGTAACTGTAACAGATTAAAAGCTCTTCAAAATAATATAAAAAATTATCATTTTTTGAAATATAGTCCAGCAACTGTATTTTACAAGCAGATATAAGGTAATTTACCTATATGATTTTAGTATATTAACAATAGGGAGTCAATATTCAAAGAGGATAGGCATTTAACTTGAGGGCCTATGCAGTAACCTGTGGAGAGCTCCACAGGAATTGCCTGGTAATGCAAGAGATTTTTCTCATGATACCAGGCTATTTACATATTTTGCAAATTGATTCAGGGCAATTTCTCTATGGTAGTTTGTGTGAAATCATGGACTATTCGCGGAGGCATAGATAAACTAAGCAAAAAAAAAACCTTTTGCATGTCTGAATGCAGGAAAATTAACTATGCAAAACTGCTAATGAACTGGTTTGCATAATTCAGCTCAACAGTGATTTTGCATGATTTTTTAGTTTGTATTTGCGTGCATAAAATAACATGTGAAAAACCAAGCAAATAACATTTGTTAAAATTTGCAAGTATGATTATGCACATTTGATGCTTTTTCATGTGCTATTGCATTTGTAAATGCAAACTCACTTTAGTGCATTGGTTTCTTGAGGAGTTTGGTCCTTAAATTGGCCTCTTTTGAAAATTGACTAGTTTGATCCACCTAAATTTAAGAGCCTACTTTCATGAAGGGCACCTAAATTTGTGTCCCTAAAAAATGGGTGGTGATGGGGCAGAGTTAGGGTGGAGAAAAAGTTAGCCTAGCTTAAATTTTCTGCTCTATGGGACCAATGTAATAAGGCGTGCTAATATTAGCACAGGTTTTTACTCCTGATTTAGCACTTATTTTTCTGCGGTAAGTTAACTTGGTAATCAACAGAGGTTTTAACTCCTAAAAAATGGGCGTTAAACCAGGAGTAAAAACCAGTGTTAAAAGTAGCATGGGTTCATGCAAATTCCAAATAAATGACGGCATTAGCTTTTCCCCAACAATGCAGGCAGGTGCCTTAAAGGGCAGACAGCTTAAAGCAAATTTTCTTAATGCTGGAAATTTAACTCTTGGGTCAAAACAGGAGTAAAACTTAACTCACATTTCTGGTAGCCATGTTATACTATTGCTGTGCTGCCCAGCATGGTAGTATCTAGCTGCTTCTGTCAGACTGGACACAATCATAGAAAACCTATGGCCATCAGAAATGTGAGTTTACTCTATCTCAGGACTTTAATTTCCAGTGTAAACGCTTGAGGCAGGCACCTACAGCTGAACAGTATGTTAAAGTCAGGATGCACAACACTGACATGCATACTGTTCAGATTTAGATGCCTTCCCAAGAGAGCTTATGTTTTGTTCAGCTGTAAATGCAAGCCCCAAAGAGTTTATACTGGAAATGTATCTCCTCCTTTGATCTGAGCTGGATTAAACTCACATTTCTGGTGGCCAAAGTCATTCTATTGCTGTGCCCAGTGTGGTAGAAACAGCTAGATATTACCACATTGGCACAGCAATAGAATATCATGGCCACCAGAAATGTGAGTAACTTTTACTCTACCTCTGGCCAAGGCGTTAAGAACACACAGGAGTAAAGACGAGGTGCTTGAAGTTGGAAGAAGTGTGACCAGAAAGGCCTTGCATGCAAGACTGGCACTGGTCATTCCAACTTGGGCACAATCTCACATGCAAGACCATTTGTGCAAGCCATGCCAAGTGAAATCAAAGGGTAAGTTCTCTGTAATAGGCAACTATAGCCATTAGATATGCACAGCACCAAAGTGTGTACTGTTTAACAGTAGGCGCCCTCCTTAGAAAGTTTCCCTTTTGATTTCACTTCACCTGCCTTACCCAAATGGTCTTGCATGTGAGATTGTGTCTAAGCTGGAATGCCCATGCCAGTCTTCATGCAAGATCATTTTAGTCAAACTCTTTCAAGCTTCAAGCACTTACCACTTCACTCCTGTTTTAAAGCACTTTTCTGCATTAGTGCAGATTTTTCAGGTTAACTCACTTTTTTAAATTAGTTGTGCTTCTTTTTTCGATTTGCATACCATTAGCTTACTGCATCCCACGGGGACCCCTGTTTTTAAAGCACATGTTAAGTAAACTCACACTAAAATTTAACTCCAATTTTAGCATGGGTTTTATTACATTGGCCTCTACCTAATGCAGGCTCCTAAACCTAGGCAAATAAATGTCAGGCCTAAATTTTGATCCCTAGGTTTTATGGTCCTAAATTTGTCTGAAAATTCACCTATTAGGTGATTACTTCCCTAAATACCTGAAAGATAAGTTGCACTGGTACTTCCCTGCACATTGGTTGAGATCTAGCCAGGAACCTTTCTAACAGGCCGATACAGTAAAAGTCGCGGGAGAGCGGGCGAGCGTCCGCTCTCCCGGCACGCGCACAGGCCACTCTCCTGTGCGCACGATTTAGTATTCAAATGAGGGTCCACGGTAAAAATAGGTGCTAGGGACACTAGCACCTCCCTAGCGCCTCTTTTTTGACAGGAGCGGCAGCTGTCAGGCGAGTTTGACAGCCGACGCTCAATTTTGCCGGCGTCTGTTCTCAAACCCATGACAGCCACGGGTTCGGAAACTGGACGCTGGCAAAATTGAGCGTCCGGTTTTCAACCCCGCGGGCTGATTTTAAATTTTTCTTTTAAAATATTTATTTATTTTTTACTTTTGGGACCTCCGACTTAATATCGCCATGATATTAAGTCGGTGCCGGCAGAAATTAACGCGCGGGAATAACTAATAGGGCCATCAACATGCATTTGCATGTTGCGGGAGCTATTAGATTCAGGGGGGTTGGACGCGCGTTTTCGACGCGCTATTACCCCTTACTGAATAAGGGGTAAAGCTAGCGCGTCGAAAACGCGCGTCCAAACATGCGTTAACAGTGCGCTCCGCCGGAGTGCACTGTACTGTATCTGTTGCATGAGTAGCAGTGGATGCTTGGGCCGGCCTGACGGGGAGAGAGGATGATGGGAGAAGGAGTCTCCGTGAAGAGAGCACAGGCCGGGAGGCGGATGCTGGTTGAGCGAGCAGGAGCTCTTCGCCCTGGAAGCCCAGATCCCCCCGGGAGGAGCCCTTGAGGATCCGAGCCGCTGGGACTTAGGTGGTCGAAGAAGAAGGCTTCACCCTGGAAGCCCGAGGCTCCCCCGGGAAGAGCCCGTAGGAGCCTGGGCCGCTGGGACTTAGGCGAGCAGCAATCCAAAGAGGCGGTCTGAGGTCAAGGCAGGCGGCAGGCGAGTAGAGTCAGAGACAGGCAGAAGTCAGTACTGGAGAAGCAAGCCGGAATGAGCAGGAAGGTCCGGAAATGGAACCAAGGCAGGAATCTGGGTAGGAGGAGAAGAACTGGAACTGAAATGGAGGTTCGAACCTGGGACTGGAACTGGGACTGAAGACAAGGATTCGAGCCAGGAACTAGAACTGGAACTGAAGACAAGGAGTCGAGCCTGGAACTGGAACTGAAGACAGGATCCCAAGAGAACACAGACAACGTCCGCAGCACACAGCAACAAGAAGGCAGGTAACCTTGTTGCAAGGCCCAGATTGAGGGCAGACGCCGGCTTTAAATATCTGCTAGCGTCTGACGTCACGAAGGGGCGGCCCGCGATCTGGCGGGAAAAGACCTTTAAATTGCCTCCCCTCGCGCGTGCACCTAGGAGGGGAAGGGCCATGTTCAGAGACTCGGCGGCGTTTCCCTCACAGAAACGCCGCCGAACAGACCGTGCAGGCCCGCCCGGATGTGGCGCACCGGCTGACGGACCCCGGACCCGGAGCCCCGGAAGACGAGGTAAGGTCCCGGTTGCCAGCGCTGCGACTGGGACCGCAACAGTATCGGCCTGTTAGTGATTCCATAATTTAAATCTATGGGCCGAATTCGGATACAATCAAGAGTTTATTTCACCTGTAACCACTACAATGTGAGATCTGTTAGCAATGGATGTTACAGAAGAACGAAATGATCTTAGCTTCCAACAATCCTTAGGACTTTGCTTTTTTCTAGAAATAGTTAACTGAATGTAGATTTAAGTACATTTGTTAATGTACTTTATTTTATGGAGCATTTTACAATTTTAATGTTTTCTGATGTGATGGCAGAGATAGGGCAGTGGTTGTCCTTTAAGTTGTTTTAATATACTGTGGAGAATTTACCTCCTAAGCTATGGATATGTGGGCTGAGGAATTTGATGTGTTGTGGAATATGTAATCTTCATATGTGTTATTGTTTTTCTATTTTTTGTCAGATTGATATGTTTTTATTTTATTATGCATGTTTATTGTTGAAAACCACTTTGGAGGACTCCTTTGAGCCAGGGAAGAGATCAATAAGAAATTTTAAATAAATACATTTTGAGCAGTTAAGTGAAGCACTGCGCATTTTTTGAAAATTGATCCCTAGACAAATAACTTTCTGGCAAGAAGAATGAACCTAAGAGTTTCTTAAAGTGCCTTTCACTGGCAATGGAAGGTGACAGAGATGTTCTGGAATGTTTTCTTTTATTATGAATGATTGCATTTAGCAGGTATGTATCTATCTACTACACAGCAAGGGCATTTCACTGAAGTTCAGTACCATTGTCTGGACTGCTCCTGTGACTGACAGATGCCTGCATCAAAATTAGTATTACTGATTCGGCAATTCTGATCCCTCCCAAACCTTCGGTGGTTACAATGGACGCGCTATGGGATCTATTGACCGCCACCGGTCAGGCCAGTATTAACTGTTTTACTAAAGTTGATACTGTAGCCAATCACCTGTGAAATTATTCAGAATCACTCCCAGGAGAGACTTTCCTCATTGGAGCAAGATGTTTCCTCTATTAAAAAAAAAAAAATGTTCAGACTATGATAATTAAAGAATGAGGTAGTCTCCAGAGGAGAGTGGAACTCTTTGGAACTAGATCACATCATCTTAATCTAAGATTTATTAATTTCCCTAGGGGGGTTGGTGAACCCCCCCTAGTGACTTTAAGGCGTTAATTTTCTGGAAACTTTGAAGATTTCTTCCGAAACAGTACCTGCTCTAAATAAAGTTTATTTCCAGCTGGCATTGTAACTCTCACTCGCTGTGGTGTCCTCTTACTTCTGGTTAATTTTTCCCTGGCTCATCGCTTACCAGCCGTAAGTAGGGCCGTAAGCTAGGCATAAGGCAAGAAAAAGAATCAATTGCCCTCTCCTCATATTTACGTACCACTCTCTCTCCTGGCGATCGGATTCCCCCATTAAACCCAGTCGCTGTGAGGGCATCAACCCCTGGAAGCAAAGCATCACAGACCAATGATGCCAGCCCAACCAGCTTCCCTTTCAGAGACCGGAGGTTTCCTTGCAGCCCTAGCAACACCCGGCCTGGATATCTCCAGAGAGCTAAGGGGTTCTCCTGCCATTGGCAGTTTCAATATGACTGTTGAAGAGGAGAGATCTTTTCTTCTGCCTAGAGTGGAGGTTCCTGCACCTTCATCACCCTTCACACTGGTAAGACCTACCCATTTTACTTTGGTGATTATATGGAAGGCTATCGATTTTTGCTCAGATTATTAACCCTTTAGCGGCTAAAGCAGCAGATATTGAGACCAAGGTCTCAGTGCTGAAATCTTCTAAATCTATTTTTGAAAAGGGTGTTGAATCTAACAAAAGGGAAATTGAATCTATGAAAGCTCTCTACTGTTAAAGAAAATACACTTTTGTCTTATAAAATGGAGAACTTGGAAAATCTCAGGAGAGGGGAAAACTTAAGATTCATTAATTTTCCTAAGAATCTTTTGATATCATCTAAGGACACGGTTAAAAGATTTATTTTTTTTTTGAGATACTAAAGATATCTGAACAAGCCCTTCCTCCTATCTCTAAGGTGTATTACTTACGCAGTTCCAGAAGGGAAAATTCCAATTTGGATCAGCAACCTGCTATGTAACCATTGGAACTGGATAATTTGTTTGCTATATTGGGAAAGTCTGATAGTGAGGGGTTTTCTCCTGCCATTATGATTGACTCTCTTATTGCTAGAGCCGGATTGAGACCGGGTATTGCGCCTGTTCTTTAGACATAGCTTTGAGCTACTTCTAAATTGTAAGGTCAGAATTTTCCCTAATGTGTCCAAGCAGACCCAGAAAAGGTGACAACAGTATTTGATTATGAAACCTAGGGGCAGATTTTCAAAGGGTTATTTGTATTTATTAAAATTTATTAATCGCCTAACACTTAAAAAGGCCTAGGCGATATACAAAAATACATACATATTAAAGCAAAAAACATACAGTGAAAACAAAAATGTTAGTTTCACAGAAACCAAAACAATAATAATACCAGATATTATTGGTGCATATGATATGCGCGTAACACCCCGAAAAGCTGCCCCTGCGCGTGCCGAGCTTATCTTGCATAGGCTTGGCGGCGCGTGTATGTCCCAGGGCTTCGAAAAATGGGCGGGTCCGGGGATCAGGGGGCGGTCCGGGGGCGTGGTGGAGGTTCAGGGGCTGTCCGGGGGCAGTCCCGAGTCCTCCGGCACGGCAGCCTGTGCCGGGGGATGGCGAGCTGGTGCGCGCAAGTTACACCTGCCTCGGGCAGGCATAACTTCGGAAATAAAAGGTAGGGGGGATTTAGTTAGGGCTGGGGGGTGGCTAGATAGGGGAAGAGAGGGGAAGGTGGTGGGGATTGCAAAAGAAGTTCCCTCCAAGGCCGCTCTGATTTCGGAGCGGCCTTGGAGGGAACGGGGAAAGCCACTGGGGCTCCCCTTGGGCTCGGCGGGCGCAAGGTGTGCAAGTGTGCACCCCCTTGCGCGCGCCGACCCTGGATTTTATAACATGCGTGTGGCTGCGCGGGCATGTTATAAAATCGCCGGGTTGCGCGAACAAATCTACGCCCGCGCATAAGTTTAAAAAGCTGGCCCCTGGAGTTTTGCAAGTGGGAGCACTATTCTTTCTGAAATTTCCTTGTAAATGTTGTGTAAAATATAAGCACGCTTCCTATGTTTTCTTTCAACCTGCACAATTGTAAGGGGGGGTTTAGACAGGGCCGGGCGGGGTGGGTTAGGTAGGGGAAGGGAGGGGAAGGTGAGGGGAGGGCAAAAGAAAGTTCCCTCCGAGGCCGCTCCGATTTCGGAGCGGCCTTGGAGGGAACGGGGGTAGGCAGCGCCGGCTATACAAAATCGATAGCCTTGCGCGCGCCGATCCAGGATTTTAGTGGATACGCGCGGCTCCGCGCGTATCTACTAAAATCCAGCGTACTTTTGTTTGCGCCGCGCAAACAAAAGTAGGCTATTCGCGCGCCTTTTAAAATCCGCCCCTATGTATGTAAAATCAGATGAATAAAAAATAAATAAATAAAGTTTATTTCCTGCCTTCTGGGAACAGGCAGATACAAGCCGAGGCTTTCTTAGAGACATCAAATTTAGAGATTACCGAAAGAGCTACATTATTGGGGGTTTGTATTTTTTTTCAGAATCTATTCTGAATTTTATTATGAAAATTTTCTTTAAAAACATAGAGACGGTAACTTTTAAACAGGCGCGTGGGTGCACATGTATGCAAAGTTCCTCAGCCCGCATCCAGGGACGCGGCCATTTTATAACGTATGCACGTATATGCATGCATGACTATGTGTATGTGTGCTCACTTTTAAGTGGGCGCGTGCACCTGTGTGCACAAATGCCACTTCTATTGCATAAGTGGGGGGATTTTAAAAGGCACGGGCGCCGTCACCATTACCACTTTTCCCAGTTCATTCCCAGTTCGCCCAGCTATGGAATAGGACTGCCAACCCCCCCGCACCCCCCTAGTTTAACTGCCTCCCTTTTTCCCTGTTAGACCCAACCCTTAAAACCCTGCCGATCTGCCTATTTCTCTTTATTTTCTTACTTACACGTCATCCATAGCAGAAGTAAAGTTATGCCGCAGGGACTCGGCGCGTGCCTGTACGTGTGAACATTTACACACTAATTTCAATGTGAAATCCAGGAAAGCCCATGCCCCACCCAGAACATGCGCACACACCGCGCTAATTGTTTTCGAACTTTTCGTTTTTATGCACAGCGAGAGGTACGCGTGTACTTGGGCGGCTTATAAAATCCGCTCGGTGCACACCAGCTTCACTTGTACATGTATAATCCTGGCTTTGGCGTGCACTGAGCTTTTAAAATTCACCTTAAATGCTCTTATTATGGGTTCTGCTGATGTTTCCTGATCTCTCTCAAGTTACTCAAGAGAGAAGGAGGGCTTTCCTTGCTCTGTGTCAGAGATTATTGCATTTGGAGCAAGTTTCATATTAAGATATCCTTGTTAATGTTTTAATAAGTTGTGTAATGATGGTTTCGTATTTTTTGCTTCTGAACAATTGCAAGTGTTTGTAAATTCTAGGAAAGCTTCTATGGCTTCTAGCATTCTCTGTAAATTAGAATGATTATAGTTCTGATCGCAGATTTTATGTCATGTAAATGTAGTTTCCTGAATGAATGTATGATTTCTGTATATTTTTCACTTCTGCAATATTTTTGGGTTTTAGTAGCAAGAAAGAGAGGTGATAGTGAATATTATTAAATCCCAATGGTGCTAGTTCTAGATATACAAAGCGGTTAGATTTTGGGGTGTGCGACCTGTCAGCTGCATGGGGCATCATGCTCAAGGGGGTCCTCACACTTCCATATGATGTCTTCAAGCAGGGAGGCTCAACAACATAGAGCAGGAGGAAGGAGGCTTCTGTTTGTGGTAGTAGGGGAAGGATCAGTCTACAAGAAGGAGGAGGAGAGGGAAGAAAAAGAGGGATGCTGCTGGACAGGAAAGGAGAGAGAAACAAGAGGATGCTAGGGAGGGAGACAGAAAGAGTAGGATGCCAAGCACTGTAGGTAGGGAAATGAGAGCTGGCTAGAGGGGATACTGGTGCTGGGCAGAGGGTAGGGGAAGTTGGGGTAATGGATAAACAACCACTGCTAAAGGAGGGAGTGTTGTCCCAAAGCTGCCTCCAAGTGAGGCGCTGATTTCAGTTTTCACACAGGTCCTCAGTTAGACTAGAGCTGATCTTGAGTGTAAGGAGTCTATGTGCGAAAGAAGAGATTCCCCAAACTGTGGCCCAAGGAACTAATTTTTCCAACTTGTTATAATTTCCTTCCCCCAGTCATATTTGTCTCATGAAGGAAGTTCTCCCCCCCCCCCCCACACTCCATGTATCGTGCCAGTGAAAGCAGAACAGCTGGTGGAGCCTGGGACCCCCACCAGCCTAAGACAAATATGAGACAGGGGTGAGGGAGGCAAGAAGTGCTGTGCACGCTCCCCACTCTACATCTTGTGGGCTGGTAGGGGGCGCTGTGCTGCAGAGTCCCAGCATTGCTAGTCAGAGTAGAACCATTAATGTCAGCGGGTCACTGAAGGTGTGCAAAGGCTGAACATCAGCAGAGACATGGGGAGAGAAATGCCAGAGCTAATTGTCACCAGCCATGGGAGAAGAGAGGTCCAGGCCCAAGCATCAGGGAAACATGGGGAAAGATGCCCGGGCTGGATCCACTACAGTACGAGGAGGAAGAGGAGGATGCTCAGGGGAAGGAGAAGGAATGCAAACATCCAAGGAAGGCTGCAAAAACCCAAGGCGAAGGGTACAGCTAGGAAGTGAAATTATTCTAAGCATGAAAGAAGAAGGGGATCTGGGGGTGATCGTATCTGATGACCTTTTGGTAGGTAAATGGGTGTTAAAGTGATGAAAAAATCCAGAAAGATGCTTGGCTGCACAGAGAGAAGAATGTTTATTGCATCTGTTCATTTAAATTTATTGTAATTCTCCATAAGACCAACTGTGGGAAAAGGCGGAATATCAAGTGTTCATTAACAAAATAAAAAAGGGAGGTAATATTGCCCCTGTATAGGTCCCTGATGAGACTTAATTTGGAATATTGTGTGCAATTCTGGAGACTGCATCTTCTAAAGAATATAAGCTGATTGGTGTTGATCCAGGGGGTGGCTACTGAAATGATCAGTAGTCTTTGTTCTAAAGCATGTGGAACAGACTTACATAAGAACAGGAGAACATACTGGGTCAGACCAAAAGTCCATCAAGCCCAGTGTCCTGTTTCCAGCAGTGGCCAATCCAAGTCACAAGTGCCTAGCAGGATCCCAAAAGGTTATCTCAGGAATAAGCAGTGGGCATCCCCAAATCCTGCTTGATAATTGCTTATTAACCTGGATTTTTCTTCAGGAACATGTCCAAACCTTTTTTTAAACCCAGCTACACTAACACCTTTTACCACATCTTCAGGCAATGAATACCAGAGTTTAATTATGTGTTGAATAAAAAAAATTTCTCTTACTTGTCTTAAATATATTACCTAGTAATTTCATTGTGTGTTCCCTAGTCTTTGTACTTTTTAAAAGAGTAAACAACAGATTCGCAATTACCATTCCACTCATTTTATAAACCTCTAACATATCTCCCATCAGCTGTCTCTTCTCCAAGCTGAAGAGCCCTAACCACTTTAGCTTTTCCTCATAGGGAAATCATTCCATCCCCTTTATCATTTTAGTCGCCCTTCTCTGTACGTTTTCTAATTCTGCTATATATTTTTTGAGATGCGGTGACTAGAATTGCATACAATATTGAAGATGCAGAGCACCATGGAGCAACACAGAGGCATTATGATATTCTCTGTTTTATTCTTCATTCCTTTCCTAATAATTCCTAGTATTCTATTTGCTTTCTTGGCTGCTGCTGTACACTGAGCAGAGGATTTCAACCTATCCATGATGATGCCTAGATCCTTTTCTTGGGTGGTGACTTCAGTGTGTAACTTTGTATTGTATATGTATAATTTGGGTTGCTCTTCCCTAAATATATCACTTTGCACTTGCCTACATTAAATGTTATCTACCATTTGTATGCCCAGTGTCCCAGTCTTACAAGGTCCTCTTGTAATTTCTCACAGTCCTCTTGTGATTTAACAACTTTGAATCATTTTGTATCATAAATATATCTGATCACCTCACTCATTGTTCCCATCTCTAGGTCATTTATAAATATGTTAAAAAGCAGCAGTCCTGGTACAAATCCCAAGGGAACTCCACTTTTCACCTTCCTCCATTGAGAAAATTGACCATTTATCGCTATTGTTTTTTAAATCTTTTAACCAGTTCTCAAGCCACAGTACAACATTGCCTCCTATCCTATAACTTTTTACTTTCCTCAAGACTCTTTCATGAGATATTTTGTTAAACACTTTCTGAAGATACAGATACACACTATATTAACTGGCTCACCTTTCCACGTGTTTATTCATGCCTTGAAAAAAATGCAGCCATGTGAGAAGGCAAGACTTTCCTTGGCTAAATCCATGTTTTTTTCCTCATTAATCTATGACTACCTATATATTCAGTAATTTTGTTCTTTATCATAGTTTCAATCATTTCTCCCAGCACTGACATCAGACTCACCTCTAGAACCCATTTTAAAAACTGATGTTACGATTGCCCCCTCCAATCTTCAGGCACTATAGCTGATTTAATGATAGCTTACAGATTACTAATAGGCCTGCAATTTCATTTTTCTGTTCTTTCGGCACTCTGTGATGTATACCATCTGGTCCAAGTGATTTGCTACTCTTTAGTTTGTCAATTTGCCCTATTACATCTTCTAGGTTCACTGAGATTTATTTCAGTTCTTTTGAATCCTTTAAATATCACTTCTGACATGGGTATTTGCTTTGCATCTTTGTCAGTAAAGACTCTAGCAAAGAATTAATTTAATCTCTCTGCTATGTCCTTGTCTTCCTTTGTGCCTCTGTTTCCCCTTGATCATCTAATGGACCAGCTGACTCCCTCAGTCTTTTTGCTTCAAATCCACCTGATAAAGTTTTTATTATGATTTTTTGCTTCCACAACAAGATTCTTTTCAAATTCTCTTTGGGGGTTTTTTTTTTTATCATTGCTTTGCATCTAACTTGCCAGTGCTTATGTTGTTTCCTGTTTTCTTCAATTAGATCCCTTTTCCATTGTTTGAAAGATGTTTGTCTAGAATAGTCTTTCTCACCTCACCTTTTAATAATGACCACAGTCATTTAGCCTTCCTTACATCTTTTTTTAATGCATGGAATACATCTGATCTGGATGGTATTTTTAAATAATGCCCATTCCTGATATAAACTCTTAGAGGTCCATATTCAGTAAGCCATTTAATGGCTAAAGTTAAACATCCTGTTGAATATATTTGCCTAAAGTTATCCGGCTACATGTAAGGATTGACACAGGGAGGCAAGATGGCTATTGACTCCACATTTAGAATATTTCTGGATGAATCTGCAGGTCTGCTGCCACATCCACATCTCCCGGCATTAAAGAGCTTATATAGCTGTAACATTCTGGGTCTAATTGTACCCAGTGGGAACCCATGTGTGGTTGCACAGTTGACTGATTGGTAAAGATGCCAATCCTGGAGGGGAAGAAAGGGTCCTCCCATTGAAGCCTGAAAGGACAATGGATGTTGCTGTGTCATCTTGTTCAACCACAAGTCAATGTCTTTAAAACCCCAATCCAACAATTACTCACGTGCTAATTTCTTTCTGAAATTCTTATCATAGTTAGCCAATCCCAATAGCCATAAGTCTTATGTTGCCTGAGAATCATAGCCAAATACTTCTGTATACCATATGCTAATTATACTAGATAAGACATTAAATACTAATAACCAGTTATGGATGTGTTTTGGAATGTGTTGTTTCTTGAGCACATCATTCTTTATTCCTTCCCCTTTTCTGCCTATTTCTTTGCCGGGATCCTGTAAGTCCAAGAAGAAAACCTCACAATAATTACCCTTCTAGATCCTGCACTTGATGCAATTGGGTACATGAAGACTAAGTGAGGGGATAGGGCATCTGTCTGATGCCTCACCCAGGGACAAAATGGTGCTAGGAGTAACAGACACCCCACCCCACTTGAATTGCCTCCTCCTTGTTAAGGGCAAAGAAGTCCGAATCTGATTTGGAGTCACTAGATGACATATTCCAGACCTCAGAAAGTTCAGATCTCCAAAGTGACTTTCCCCATTTCAGCTATCATGCTAGCATCTTGCCCTTTCCTAACCCGCCTATTATCACCATTTCCATGGGACCAGACACTCCCTACCTCGAAACTGCTTAATGCTCCCATCTAGCTCTTCAAAAGGTAAATCCTCTAAATCCCAGTACTCACCATTGCTTCTCTGGTCTCTCAAGCTTGGGCCGGGCCATGGTGCCAGCAGTGAGATGCAGCAAATGAGTCTGCTGACTGCCATGGGTGTCACTGTGAAATTGCAGCTGGTTGCGGGGCCTGCCCATGGCTGGCCAAACATAATACCTTAGGAATCTAAAATTTGTATATGCATAGAGATCCTCTTAGCTCTCTCCCTGCTCACTCCTTAAAAATAAAAATTCCTGACTCATTTTGTGTAAAGAGAATTTGCCGACAGACCAGCTCAAAACAAACTACATTGTATCCTGACAAGCTTCCTTGCCCTCGAGTTTTCACATACTCCTATGTTGGCATTAAGCCACTTTTGAAACACTATACTTAAATCATATTAATCTCTGACCCCTCATGGTCCCCTTTTTGCTGGTAGCTTCCTTCATAACAATGCCTCCAACCAAGATGTAAATACTTGCCATCTCCCTGATGCAGCCTTGGTGCGAAACATGGCTGTATCAGGGTGTTTCTACCTTTTCAGAATAAGAATCTATTGTTTAAACAAATGTTCTTTCCTGTTGGCCTTCAAACAAATAAAACAATTAATATATGCACTGAACAGTTTATATTGTAATACCACACATTATTTTGCGATTCACATTTATGTGTATGTGTGTGCTATTTACTCCGCATTTCCTGTGTGCATCTCTAGTTTGATGCCTGTTCTGACCCCGGCGTGCCCTTGGACTCTTGCTCTTGCTACTGCCCTAGGGATCAACCTAAGTCCTGCCGACTGCCAGACCCCAAAGGCTCAATCTGCGGGAGAAGTGGCTGGTATAGTTGAAGCTTCAGCCTGTCCTCCTTCAGGGCATGTTCGCCAGCTGTCTGCATAGGCCTCGTAGGTTCGCCTATGCGACTGCGTCAACTACACCACAGCATTAAGGGCTCACTTCCACTCAACTCACTACAGTGTTCCATGGCTTTTGTTTATTTTTAAGGTTGAAGGCCTCTGGGGTCTCTTGGATTGAGACCTGGTTCAGAATGGAGATAGAGAGTTTTCAGCTTTTGATGGTGTGATGAATTCACATATGTACCTCTAGTCTCTGCACTTAAAAAAAATTAGCAAATCTTTAAATTTCCCTTGGTCAAGGTTGTTTCGGCAAAACAACATGCATTAAGGTGGTTGCCTATGAGAACTACACTTCCCAGAAGCCTTAGCAGCCAGCTCCTAGAAGGACCTGATTAGGGAGCAGCTAGAGGCAGGGTGGAGTCACTTACAGTTGCAGCAGTAGGGTGAGATAAATGAGGCAGTTTGGAGTTTGCCAAGGAGAGAAGGTGCAGACAAGAAATAACTGCCTCAGTGGAATCTGAGTCTGACGAGGCGGCAGAAACAGAGCAAGGGAAACATGCCTGCATTCTTAAGCTATGTCCATTTCATAGCCTGCTCTACAGACATCTTTACTCACAGATACGCGGCAGTTTTTTAACATGCATGCACGTACGCAAACACATTATATTTAGCCTAGGCACATGTATTTTGTGCGCCTAATTTTAAGCTTGTGTGCATCCAGCAGCATAAGTCAACTTACGGATGCGCAAGCAAGGGTATAACAGTTACGCGTCCAGCCAATGACCAGTTTCACCAGTTCCTCCAGCAGTTAGCCCAGTGTTAAGTTAGGTCCTCCAAACCCCCCTGGTTCATTAGCCTGCACTCCCCCCCCATTATTCCAGACCCCTCAAACACTTCTCAGATGCCTGCAAATTTTATTTTTCAGACATATTCCTCTTCCATAGCACAAGTAAAGTTATGCGGCAGTGGATCTCGATGCATGTCCAGGCGCGTAGCTACTTGGACGACAATGTCTTGGCCATGCCCCAAAATGCCCATATCCTACCCAATATTCGTGCATTTGGCACTTATACACGCATCTGGCCACCTTATAAAATCTGGTTGGCATGCGCAAGTTGTAGATGCATGCCCATCTCCTGATTTCAGTGCACATTCAGCTTTTAAAATTCATCTTTTATAGATTGATTTTATTTGGGGACTGTAATACCTGTTAGTGTTGTAAGAATTTAAAAGCAACAGTACAAAAGTTGACGCTTGCACTGTACAAGTCAGAAAAAATCCAGAGAGGAAGAGACCAGAGTAAATGTGAACGCTTAAAGTTAGTACCTCCAGGTATCCCGGAACCTTAATTAAATGAGCAGAAAAGTAAAAATGTGTTGATTGAAAACTAGGGCAAAGCAAGAAATTTGGGATTATATGCCAGTAGGAAGACTGAGAAATGTATACACACAAATCATAGGGAAAGATGTCCCAAACTATGCTGCTGCTTATATGAGTGATAATTGGTTGAGTTTTAGTTATGGAACTTGTAACTGATATTGCTGCTGAACTTGTGCTGTTTAAAAGCCTCGTGTGTGGAAATCAGTAATAAGGAATTCTGAGGGAAGCTGTTGCAAACTGTGGCTTTGTAAGCTCTGCAAATGTGCATTTATACTCAGAGGGGTAGATTTTAAAAGGTGCGCGCGGGAGTAGATTTGTTCGCGCAACCCGGCGCGAACAAATCTACTCCCGATTTTATAACATGCGCGAGCAAGGCTGTGCAAAATCGGCAGCCTGCAAGCATCGAGCCGCGCAGCCATCCTCTGTTCCTTCCGAGGCCGCTCCGAAATCAGAGCGGCCTCGGAGGGAACTTTCCTTCCGGTCCCCCCCCACTTTCCCCTCCCTTCCCCTCCCTTCCCCTATCTAACCCACCCCCCAGCCCTAACTAATTCCCCCCCTACCTTTATTTTACAAGTTACACCTGCCCACGCTGGCCGGCTGCCAGCGTGCCATGTTCCGGTCTGGGGGCTGGTCCGGTGGCTGCAGCCACGCCGCCGGAACGCCCCTGGGCCAGAACCACGCCTACGGCCCCGCCCCCGGAACGCCCCCGATGACGCGCCAGCCACGACACGCCCCCCGACATGCCCCCCCAGGAAAGCCCCGGGACTTATGCTTGTCCCGAGGCTTGCGAGCGCCGCCGAGCCTACGCAAGATAGGCTCGGCGCGCGCAGGGGATGGAAGGGGCAGCTTTTCAGGGGTTACATGCGTAACCCTTTGAAAATCTGCCTCAGAATGTGCAGTGACACTAATTGGCATTAATGTTTCTACACACAACGTGTTTTTAAAACCCGGGCTGAAGTGCTTGCTGTAACTGGAACCTCAGAAACTCTGGCATGGAATCTGTTTAGTTTTATCAGCCCACAATTTGTAGAATTACCGAGTTCTTCCTACCTTGTGCTTAAAAAGGAAAAATGGTAGTGATAGGCTGGTTTTCTGTTCTTGTGAGAAATACTAAATTGAGAACTCTAAAAGGAGAGTTGTCTTTAAGCATTCTTGAATACATATTTTAAAGGAGGTGTTACAGACCCAGCTAAATGTGAGGTAACAGCAAATAAAAGAGAAAAACTTTAAGAATTACTGTGTGAATCATTAAGGGATGAGGGTCCAGCTGCAGTGCTGCTTAAAGGGACAGGTACTAGAGCTATTACAAAAGGTTGAGTGGGTAGAAGCTTAGAGAGGGTGTTCCTATCCCCGGGGTCTAATTTAGTGCCTCAATGGGATCCAGGCCCATTATATTTAGAATGGGCATTGAGATGGGAAAAGGACACCTCCCCCCCCCCCCCCCCCCCATCCCTAAGTTAAAGGTACAATCCACCTAAGAATCCTAACTAAGAATTCTGGAATCTCTACAAATATAATTTGCTGTGTTTTGTGTTGGTCACTCTGTGTGTCATGTTCCTAAAGTTATATTTGCACTGCCTTTTTGGGAGATTTAACTATTCTCATAAATGTGCATTACAATATTTGAACAAATTGAGTACACAATGAATGTAATAATATAACACAGTAAATGTGATTTTTTTTGACCTGTAAAAGTACCTTCTAGGTACACCTGGCCAGAACCTACATCACTAAACATTTGTATGTATTTTTATGATTTAATGTAACCGAAACTTAATGGTACCGGTTAGAATGTACTACAGTATGCTTACTCCAAACTTACTTATGTGCCTACATGTAAACCGTTGCGATGGTATATAACTTAGTGACGGTATAGAAAAGACTTTAAATAAATAAATAAATACCTGCTCTTGGTGTCCCCTCAAAAATTAACTTTAATTGAACATACAATACAATTAAAATTAATTTTTCACAGGAGCCATAAAGATGGAAATTTTTCTATATGTTTCATGTGGGTGAACACATGTTTATGTGAAGAAAATGGACTTGTGAAATTTTCCAGCAGGTAAAAATATTTGTGCCACGTTAACTATTGCATGTTCTTTTACTTTCTGCAAAAAGGGATGTTCTCTGAGGCAAAGGAAAGTTGGAGACTGACAGTATGAGGTAGATATTAAATAGCAGCACACGCCAAAAGAACACATGCATGTGTAAAATAGCACATATGTGGTGAGTAAAGGATATTTTTAAAACCACATGTGTGCATAACACAGGGACCACAAGTAAATTTGTGCTTAAAAAAAAGGGGAGGACCAGAGGCAGGGTAGGGGCATTCCAGGGAGGGGCCAACATAAGTTGCTATTTTAAAACTTGCTAAAATGACACACTTCAGTCTTTTATTGTATATATTTACTTCTGCTCAATATCAGGTGTAAGTGACTGTAAACATCCTGAAAGAGAAAAAAATGACTGAGTGAGGGGTCGTGGTGACATGGGGGAAGTTCAGGTTGAAGAGCCAGGAGGGCCTTCATAAAGTGCAGTTAGATAAGGCAAAATGGTGGACTACTAGGTTAAACTGCTAATTTCCTTCTCGCTTGCATATCTCAAAATTTGAGGAAGTACATGCGTAAAAACCAACATTTGCTAAGATACTATGCAAATTAAATCTTCTCATGTAAATGATTCAAATTAGGAATTCAAATAATTGAATTGAATTGCATCACTTAACTGGATAAATTCTGACTTTTACCAGGTAAGTGGTGGCCTTGCTGCCATTTAGTCAGATAAGTTTGAAAAACCACTTATCTAGCTAAGTAATATAGGTAGACAAGTGTTAACATAGTATTTATCCAACTATGTTTAACGTTACATGCCATGTATCTTTTAAATACGGGAATATGTTGTTGGGTAGAATTGTGCGAATTTTATATGTTACATGCACAAGTGCATGCATGATATAAAATACATATACATACGTGCGTACATCCACATACGTGCGTGCATCCACATATACGCTTATGTGGGCACATGCGCGTCTGTTTTAAAGTTACCCCCCCTATGCACAAATGCTTTTTTCCCCATCATTTTTATGAAACTACTAAACAGTATAACAAACCTGTTATGTTTTGCATTACTTTCCCTTAAATGTTAAACAATTATTTATTTAATTTACTTTTCCCCATTTAAACATATTATCTGGAAATTTGGTTGAAAATAAAAACTGTTGATTCTTGCATATACTTTTTTAACAGGATACGCAGAGCAAAAATATGGAAAAGTAGATCTACAAACTCCAAAGTGAATTGGGGTCTAAGTTTAAGCATGTGGACAAAATCTATTGACAAATTATAACTCTTTTAGAAGACAATATATTAGATACAAGTGAACAGAGATATTTTACCAAACATATATACAAATGAACATACTGTAGTCGTATCGCAAGAAAAGCACAGGGGATAAAGGACCTAACTCTTTAGAATTATACATTCTTCAATAAAGATACGAGTACTATTACTGTCTATGAAAAATGTTCTATCTTAAGCATTTCCTCTGCATTGCAACTCATCATTGTCTCTCAATATTTTTTACCGCTTATATAATCACAGGAAATTTGTTGGTGATTGCATTTGTGAGTTACTTTGGCGCAAAACTTCATAGGCCAAGAATAATTGCCATTGGATGTATAGTTGAGGCCCTTGGATGCTGTTTGATGGCACTGCCTCATTTTTTAATGGGACGGTAAGTAGATAACTAAGCGTGATTTATAAATCTGTCAAAGTAACAAGATGTTTGCCAACTTTCCCTCTTTCATTTTTCAGGTCAAAGGCCAAATTTTAACCTTTAACCTCAGAAACAAAATCAACAGTCAAGAAACTGACAGGATATTTTTGACCAAAGCAAGAACAAAAAAAAAAATATATATATATATATTTTTTTTTTTTTTTTTTTTTAACACTTTTCTATACCGACCTTCATGGTAATAACCATTTCAGATCGGTTTACATCGAACAGGGTAAAACTGAGAAAGAAATAAACATATGAACATAGGCGGCAAAGTTACATTCAACAAGGAGGGTGAACTTGGAGGCTTAATCAGTTGGAAAGAGAGGCCTAGGATGGCAGAAAACTAGTAATATAATACAATAGGGTAAGCGGGCTAGTGCTTAATGAACTTAGAGGTACAAGGTTCCATCGCTCATGAAGGGAATTAGGTCATCTAGTGTGTATCCGGGGGGTGTGTATATATATATATATATATATATATATATATATATATATACACACACACACACACTTTATATAGGGTGTGGCTTGCTCAAGAAACCTATTGAGGTACTAGGTTCTTAGGGGTGATTACTTAAAAAGGGGAATTCATACTTGTGGTACAATCGCATTTGTTTTCATGTAAGTATCATGATTATAATGAAAGTCTTAAAAGTGTCTCTATCTAAATTGTTAGTTTTTAAGAATTTTAGGATTTTTCAAATGCAAAGAAAACATTTGATGAAAGACTGAGGATATTATATTATCCCCTAGAACTTATCTGTCATGCTTCAGAAGTCACCCTCATACTTTTCAAACTGCTTCCCGAGCTGCTGCCTGGAGCATTCTAAATCTGCAATCTTGTGCTTTCAAAAGTATTTCATGAAACACTTCCCAATGCAGTTATATTTTGGTCTGGATGCCACCTGGCTCAGGGGAATTCAACTTTTTTGGCCTCCTCAGTGGAAACCTCTTATTAAAGGGTGCATCTTAATGTGAGAATGAATCATTTTATCTAACCTCAACACAATGGGTGAGGTGATTAATATTGAAAAGAGCTTAATTTGGACAGAACTACATCATTCCTCACTAATAGAATATTGCTGTCAAAGCAGGATCCCGTGAGGCCTGCGTATTTTAAAATAATTTAAATTTTTCCCTGAAAAACAATGCACCTAGTTTTGAAAATACAAATAAATATAAGAAACATAAGAAACATAAGAACATGCCATACTGGGTCAGACCAAGGGTCCATCAAGCCCAGCATCCTGTTTCCAACAGTGGCCAATCCAGGCCATAAGAACCTGGCAAGTACCCAAAAACTAAGTCTATTCCATGTTACCATTGCTATTGGTAGTGGCTATTCTCTAAGGGGCGGATTTTAAAAGGCCGGCGCGCGTAAGTCCCGGGGCTTTCGAAAAGGGGCGGGAAGGGGCGTATCCGGGGGCATTCCCGAAACGATGCAGTGTTTCGGGGGGCGGGCCCGGGGGCGTGGTCGAGGCCTCCGGACCAGCCCCCGGGACCAGAGGACGGAGCGGGACTGCCGGCGACGCGCGCAAAGTTACGCCTGCTTTCAGCAGGCATAACTTTGCCAACAAAGGTAAGGGGGGGTTTAGATAGGGCCTGGGGGGTGGGTTAGGGAGGGGAAGGTGGGGGGAGGGCGAAGAAAAGTTCCCTCCGAGGCCGCTCCGAAATCGGAGCGGCCTCGGAGGGAACATGCAGCTCGCGCTGGGCTCGGCGCGCGCAGGTTGCACAAATGTGCACCCCCTTGCGCGCGCTGACCCCGGATTTTATAAGATACGCGCGGCTTCGAGCGTATCTTATAAAATCCAGCGTACTTTTTAAAAATCTGCCCCTTAGTGAACTTAATAGCAGGTAATGGACTTCTCCTCCAAGAACTTATCCAATCCTTTTTTAAACACAGCTATACTAACTGCACTAACCACATCCTCTGGCAACAAATTCCAGAGTTTAATTCTTCAATAAAGATACGAGTACTATTACTGTCTATGAAAAATGTTCTATCTTAAGCATTTCCTCTGCATTGCAACTCACCATTGTCTCTCAATATTTTTCACTGCTTATATAATCACAGGAAATTTGTTGGTGATTGCATTTGTGAGTTACTTTGGCGCAAAACTTCATATGCATTGCTGTCTCCTTAAACTCACCTGAAATATGAGTGATATATTGTGTTGAATTATTAAGTGGTCCTGAAATATTTCACTGCATGTTCTGAAATTTAAAGATGGCTGGAGAAACTTGTCATAGTGAGAATATTGAACATTGAAAAACTTGGAATACTGTGACCCTCATCCACCCAAAGAAACTTGTCAGTTGAGAAATGATACTGAGAAGAAGCCTGGTGAAGGGCAGGGCACTGAAAAACTGTGATACTGTACCTCTTGTCCACCAGATGGTTGAGGCCAACTCTAACAAAGAAATGTCAAGTGGAGCTGATAATGACTGAAATCAAAGACTAGATAAAAACTGATCTCATCTCTCCTCCTACTATTCTTTTTTTTTTTTATCTCAAAAGCCATTCGGTGGAATGCACAACTGAAGGATGAACAGTGACCCCCACAAAAGCCAGCCAAGTCAGGTTTCATTCTTCCTACTACTAGCCATCTAAAGAACTGGTAAAATATTGCCTTACCTCTCCCGTCTACCCCTTTCCACATACTATCTCAACCAATGAATTGCTGTGGGGTGAGGTCACTATAAAACAGGTACCGGCAACCAACCTTGTCAGAGCCTTACAAGATACTGCAAGAAAAGCACAGACACAGAGACTTGCTATGGGAAATTATTTGGGGAAGGCACTATCAGATAGATGGTTCCTTTTACAAGTGCCTAGTATGGGGTAAGCAAATGTATTGAGCACTACAGATGCTGCAGCTCACACATATATAATTTATATGTGATTTATTTGCATTTTCACAAAAGGATATAGTGTAGACCGTGCTTGAGAGCATATACTATTTATACTTATCTACCCTTTTACTTACTCTTTTGGTTTTAAATCCTTGCACCTTGGCCAGAGGTGAAGTTCCTCAGGGATGCCGCTCAGGATCTGGGGGTTGTCTTCACTGCTTCAAGGTCATTTGGTGTATCTCTGGTGGCAACTGAAGAAGTGGTTGAAGAACTGACTTGAGTCCCAAAACCCCCCCATCTCTTGGTTCATTTGTGGATATTTTGGTAATGTATAAATGGTATTTTGTTGACTTTTTCATGATTGATGAGATCTGGGTGGTGTGCATAATGATTGATAGGCCCTTCGTATCAGGGTAGAGTGTCTATTATCCTGGGACCTGCATCTGTATTTGTTGGAGTTTGTGGCCCCCACCTCACCCATATAGGTACAATGCTGAAGGGGTTTGGAGAAGAGGCAGGCTGGCGACATCCTGATATGGAGGAAAGGAGAAGCCCATGGACCACCAAACACAGCAGTATCCCTCCTTTTAAGCCCCCTCCCTGAAGCTCAGGGTTTCTTGGGGTGGCATAGATGGAACTCCTTCAGTAGATTATGGTCCAAAATGTTGGAAACTGGCTCCCAGGAGTTCTCCTCTTGGCCATAGACCTTCCAGGAAATAAGATATTCAAGTTTTTACCCCTGTGGTGGGAGACTAGGATCTCCTTGGTCTTGTACGTTATCTCTCTATCAGTGGTTACCTCCTGGGGTTCTAGTGGTTTCCTAGAGGGCCAGGGAAGTATCAGGGGCTTAAGTAGTGAGACATGGAATACATTGTGTATTTTGAGAGTTGCTGGTAGTTTCAATTGATAAGTGACGGGCCCCAGTTGTCACACAACCAGAAAGGGGCCAATGTAACGCAGAGCCAAGCACATAGATGGAACCCACAGACATAAGTGATGTGTGCTGAGCTACACTTTCTCCCCTGCTTTGAACTACAGGACTGGCCTTCTGTGAGCCTCAGCCATTTCTTTGGCTCGGGCACCAGCGTTTTGAATTAGGATGTTGGTCTGTTCCCATAGTTCTTGCGATTCCTGAGCTGACTATTGGGCCACTGGTGAAGTCACTGTTTCTGGCAATGGACATGGATGCAGTGGTTGTCTTTCATAGACCAGCAAAAAGAGAGAGGACCTGGTGGCAATGTTAACATGGGAGTTGTGGGTAAACTCAGCCCAGGGTAGGAGAGTGGCCTAATTTTCCTGGTGCTTGTTGGTGAGGAATGGATGAAGGCCTTGAGGGTCCGGTTGGTGCACTCCACTTGTCCGTTTCCCTGGGTGTGGTATACAGTTGTGAAGTCTAGAGTGTTGTCAAATGTCTTGCAAGGGAGTACCTGTACTTCACAGTGAACTATACCCCTCTATCTGATAGTATGTGCTTGGCTAGCCCATGTAAACAGAAGACATGAAGAGTAAAGAGGCATGCCAATTCAGATGCAGATGGAAGGCCCAGTAGTGGGACGAAATGTGCCATTTTAGAGAAACAATCAATGATTATCCAGATAACAGTAGCACCATTATAGAGAGAAGGTCCATGATGAAATCCATGGACAGGTGGATCCAGGTTTCCCTGGGGGCTGGCAATGGCTGTAACAGCCCCTAGGGTCGGCCATGCAGTAGTTTTTGCTGTGCACAGGTTGGGCACAAGTCAACATAAGCTTTGATATCTTGCTTCATTTGGGGCTACCAGTAGTGTCATTGAAGCAGTTCAAGGGTGCATGCACATTCAGGGTGACCAAACAGGAGTCATGGGCCGATTTTAACACTTTTTTGCACAGACCAGAAGGTATGACAATCTTCTTTGGAGGGATGGTCATGGAGGTGGCCAGAAGTATCTTAGAAAGATCTATGATGTGCCTGGGAGGCTCCAGGATGTCCTCAGTCTGGAAGGAGCGAGAGAGAGAGCATCTGCTCATTGGTTCTTGAGTGCAGGATAGTACTGCAGTTTGAAGTCGAAATGGACAAAGAACAGGGACTAATGAGCTTGTCTGCATTTACTTGTTGAGCTTGATTAAGGTGTTATAGGTTTTTGTGATCCGTATATATTGTCATACTTTGTTGCACTCCCTTGAGTAAATGACGCCACTTTTCGAGAGCCGATTTTATGGCCAGGAGCTCTTGATCCCCAATGTCATAGTTGCACCCCGTGGGTGAGTATTGTTTTGATAAGAAGGAGAAAGGACAAAGTACTTCTTCCAGAAAATGTTGGCTTAAAACTGCCCCAATGCCTATTGTTGAGGCGTCTACTTCCAGGATGAAGGGCCATGAGGGGTCTGGATGCCACAGACAGGGTCCTTTGAGAAATTCATTTTTTAGCTTTTGGAAGGCCTTTAAGGCTTCAGGATACCAGTCCTTAGTATTGGTGCCCTTGCGTGTGAGAGCAGTGAGGGGAGCCGCCATGGGGAGTAGTTTGGGATAAATTGCCGATAATAGCTGGTGAACCCCAGGAATCTATGTAGATTGTGGAGCCCTACAGGGTGGGGCCAATCTCTTATTGCTTTTACCTTGTCAGGGTCCATGTTGAATCTGCCATATTAGACAATGTATTCCAAGAAGGGGGAGTTCTTCCTGCTTGAAAATGCATTTTTCTAGCTTGGCGAACAGATGATCTCTCGCAGGTGTTGCAGTACTGTGTACACATCTCAGCAATGGTGTTGAGGTCTTGAGAAAAAATTAAGATGTTATCTAAGTACATAACTACACAGGTATAAAGGAGGTCTCGAAAAATGTCATTGACCATCTTTTGGAAGACTGTTGGTGCATTACACAAACCAAAGGGAATGATAAGATATTCATAGTGTCCATCATGAGTGGTAAAAGCTGTTTTCCACTCATTGCCCACTTTGATCCATATGAGATTGTATGTCCCTTTGAGGTCTAGTTTGGTAAAGATCTTTGTTCCTTGGGGGTGATCGAAAAGCTCTTAGATCAACAGTGTAAGGGGTAGCAGTCATTTTTCATGATTGCATTCAGGCCCCAATAATTAATACAGGGCCTGAGAGAACCATTCATTTTTGCCACAAAGAAGAAGCCAGCTCCATCTAGAGAGGAGGAAGGAACGATAAAGCCATGCTCCAAGTTTTCCTTAATGTACTCTGTCATGGCTTGAGTCTCGGGGATAGACAAGGAGTAGACCTTTCCCCTTGGTGGTGTGGTATCCAGGAGGAGCTTGATGCTACACTCATATGACTGGTAAGGCAGCAGTGTTTCAGCTTTTTGCTGAGAAAAAACATCCTCAAAATCTGCATGGTGTGGGGGAAGCCCCGGGAGGGTGGTTGCCAAAGTTGGGTGGTGAGGAGATTATACCGGCTCCAGGCAGGAGTTCATGCATTCATGGTCCTACTTGGAGAACTGTATGGTAGCCCAATCTAATTGTGGCTAGTGTTCTTGCAGCCAGGGTAAATGGGGTGAATGGCCCTGGGGATCATGTGGAATGTGATTCTTTCACAGTGGAGGAGGCCCGTGTGTAATGTCACAGATATGGTACTTTAAAGTGATCTGGCCAGGGGGAGAGGGTCTCCACGGATTGAGGAAATTATCATGGAGAGTCCATGCGGATGGTGGGGATGAAGAGCTGGTCCCCGATGGTGGGGATGAAGAGCTGGTCCCCGAGTTCTTTCATTATGAAGTTCTGCACAGAACCTGAGTTCACAAACACTGGAGTGGGGAAGATGAGGGAGTCCAACTCTATGGTGACAGGGAATAGTAGTTGGGGAGCTGGAATGGTAAG
The DNA here is from genome assembly GCF_901001135.1 of Rhinatrema bivittatum. Classification (NCBI taxonomy): domain Eukaryota; kingdom Metazoa; phylum Chordata; class Amphibia; order Gymnophiona; family Rhinatrematidae; genus Rhinatrema; species Rhinatrema bivittatum. The sequence goes on from NC_042623.1 coordinate 120,097,273, forward strand.
GCTTAGGGTCACCTCCCCACTGGACCCTAGACATTGAAATTTCCCTCTTTCAGTGGGCATTGGACCATGGGGTATCCCCTACTAGCCCAATATAGGCATAGCCCCTGCTGTCTTTGATGAAGCCTCTCTTTGGGGGCCAGATGGCTGTGACCCATCTGCATGGGTTCTTTGGACACAGTCGAGGAAGCTGGAGCTGGTGGTGAAAGGGGCTGTTGGAACCGAGGTCCTGCATGGTGGGACGGACTCCCTGGCCCTCTGCTGAAGTCCCAGTTAATTCCCGGTTATTTGATGAGAGATTCAAGCAAGGCAGGGAGGTCTCGAGTGGCAAGTTCACTTTTTATTTTAGAGTAAACGCCCTCAAAGAATATAGTGATCAGACAGTTCTCCTGTCATTTGAGTTCTTTTGCCAAGGTTCTAAACTCTGTTGTATATTTGGTCAATGTTCTGGTGCCTTAGCGGAGGTGGGGTAGATCTATGCATGCTGTAGCTGTTTTGCCAGGTTCCTCAAAGACTGTTTTGAAGTGATCTCTTAATTGGGACAAGTTGCGCAATAGAGGGTCTGTGCACTCCCAGAGAGAGGTTGCCCACGCTAAAGCCTTCACAATCCAGTAGAATCACTGATATGAGAGGATCACCTTGCTGATGGCTGGAAAGAATCAGTAAATACTGCTTGGAGAGATTTTTAAAACTTAAAAGTATTGGGGAGAAATAAACTATTGGGGTATATTATTTAGTGTGCTTTGTTTTAAACAGGTAGTCCGAAAATCAGGCAACAAACAGAAGTTTGTGTGTTTTATTTTAAATAGGTAGTCAGAAAGGCAGGCAACAAACAGAAATTTGTGTATTTTATTTTAAATAAGAAGTCAGGCAGGCAACAAACAGAAGTTTGTGTGTTTTTATTTATCACCCTTTCCCACCCATCCCTATCTCATCCTTTAATTTATAGGCAGCTGTCACTTTCACACTTCAAAATTTTCAGCCTTTTAACTTAAACTCAGAAATTCCCCACACCTTATCAAGAGTTTGATCATTTCCTTGTAGGTCACTACCAGATATATAGTGAATTCACTAATACATTTAAAGGACCCTAATTGTATGCAATCCTACACCCATAGCAACCTAAAACTTAACTAGGAACTGAACAAATTTAAGATGAAGGCAGCAGTCCAACAGTCTTTTGCATCGAGTGTCACATGGATGATTTTTTACCCACCAGTGAGAAATTGAATGTGTGCATCCAATGCAAAGAGTCCTGTCTCTCAGAGAACGCGTCCGATCTCTGGAGGCTAGAGTGGCAGAACTGGAGGAGCTGAGGCAGACAGAGAGGTATATAGATGAGACCTTCAGGGACATAGTAGCCAAATCCCACTTCCAGTCTGGCATCCCTGGTGCTGCCTTGGAAGAGGAAGGTCTCATGATTGGAGAGCATCAACCTGGTACAGCAGGAAATTATTCTATAGCAAAGACCTGGCCTCCAGGTGGTGCATTGTCCTCTTGCACTGAGGATGTGTCTCCCAGGACTACTGCCAAGGAAGGAAGGGTTAGGTCGGCCATCAGTTGGTGATTTGATTATTAGGAATGTAGATAGCTGGTGACTGGTGGGTGTGAGGATTGCCTGGTAACTTGCCTACCTGGTTTGAAGGTAGCAGACCTCACACGTCACTTAGATAGGATTTTAGACAGTGCTGGGGATGAGCTGGTTGTCGTGGTACATGTGGGCACCAATGACATAGGAAAATGTGGAAGGGAGGTTCTGGAAGCCAAATTTAGGCTCTTAGGTAGAAAGCTTAAATCCAGAACCTCCAGGGTAGCATTCTCTGAAATGTTCCCTATTCCACTTGTCCCCAGAGACAGGCAGAGCTCCAGAGTCTCAATGTGTGGATGAGACGATGGTGCAAGGAAGAGGGATTCAGTTTTGTAAGGAACTGGGGAACCTTTTGGGGAAGGGGGAGTCTTTTCCAAAGAGATGGGCTCTACCTTAAGCAGGGTGGAACCAGACTGCTGGCGCTAACCTTTAAAAAGGAGAAAGAGCAGCTTTTAAACTAGAATAAAGGGGAAAGCCAACAATCGCTCAGCAGCTCATGGTTCAGAGGGAGGTATCTTCAAAGGATATTAATGATGCATTAGAGTTAGGGCATCCTGACAGAGAGGTTCCAGTAACAAGAAAAGTAGTCCAAGTGCCTATAATTAAAAACTCACCTGAGTTAAAAGATAGCAATTTATCTCTGTCAACTGAAAAGCAGAATGTAAATACAAACAAAAAACACATTTTGAAATGTTTGTATGCTAATGCCAGAAGTCTAAGAAGTAAGATGGGAAAATTAGAGTGTACAGCAATGAATAATGACATAGACTTAATTGGCATCTCAGAGACATGGTGGAAAGAGGATAACCAATGGGATAATGCTATACTGGGGTGAAAATTATATCGCAATGACAGAGAGGAGCATCTTGGTGGAGGGTGGTGCTTTATGTCCGGGATGGCATAGAGTAGGGATGTGCATTCATTTGCGACGAAATAGGAAATAGAGATGATATTTCCTATTTCGTCATGTTTCAGGGGGGGCTGAAACGATAAGAGAACCCACAAAATTTTGTGTGGTTTTCTTATCGTTTTTTGGGGGGGGAGAAAGGGCATATTAAAAAAAATAATAAAATCCCCAAACCCACCCCAACCCTTCAAATCTAATTAATTGCAACCCCCACCCTCCCAACCCCCCCAAGACTTGCCAGACCCCCCCCCCCATGTGCCAAAATGGCACGAGCCATCCATTGCTCCTACCATGTGACAGAGGCCGGCCAATAGCACAGATAGCCCCTGTCACATGGTAAGGGCAAAGGGCCATCAGTGCCATTTTGATTACTGGCAGCCGACGGCCTGAGAGTGGGAGATCATTCCCGGGACCCCCGCTGGACCACCAGGGACTTTCAGTAAGTTTTGGGAGGGTCGGGAGGGTGGGGGGTTGTAATTAATTAAATTTGAAGGGTTGGGGCGGGTTTCGGGTTTCGTTTTCGGGGTAGCTGAAATAAAATAGGTCCGAACCGCGGGAAAAAGAAATTTCCCGTGGCGGGCTGATAACGAAGGCTGAACCAAAAGGTTCGGCTGAATCACATCTCTAGCATAGACTCCAATGGATAAAGATCCTACATGAGACTAAATGCACAATCAAAACTTTATGAGTATAAATCCCTTGTGTGCTGGGGAAGAGAATAGTGATAGGAGTATATTACCATCCACCTGGCCAAAATGGTGAGATGGACAGTGAAATGCCAAGAGAAATTAGGGAAGCTAACCAAACTGGTAGCGTAATAATAATGGGAAATTTCAATTACCCAGACACAATGGTGCAGGATAAAACTCTCACTTCCACTGAGAATTGTAAACAGTTACATTTATTATTATTATTATTTGAATAAATGTAACTGTTTACAATTCTCAGTGGAAGTGAGAGTTTTATCCTGCACCATTGTGTCTGAGTACTTGCGGATGTGCAAGGTTGATGCTTCTTTGGATTATCAAATTTCAATTACCCCAATATTGACTGGGTAAGTGAAACATCAGGACATGCTAGAGAGATAAAGTTCCTGAATGGAATAAAAGACAGTTACATGGAGCAATTGGTTCAGGAACCAACGAGAGAGGTGGCAATTTTAGATGTAATTCTCAGTGGAGCACAGGATTTGGTGTGAGAGGTAACGGTGGAGGGGCCGCTTGGCAATAGTGATCATAATATGATCAAATTTGATTTAATGACTGGAAGGAGGACAGTAAGTAAATCCATGGCTCAAGCGCTAAACTTTCAAAAGGAGAAAAATAGTTGGAAAAAAACCTGAAAGGTGCAGTGTGTAACAGGCATGGACATTGTGAAAAAAATACCATCCTGGAAGCACAGACCAAATATATTTCATGCATTAAAAAAGGCGGAAGGAAGGCAAAACGATTACTGGCATGGTTAAAAGGTGTGAGGTGAAAGAGGCTATTTTGGCCAAAAGAACTTTATTCAAAAATTGGAAGAAGGATCCATCAGAAGAAAATAGGATAAAGCATAAGCATTGGCAAGTTAAATGTAATTGATAACACAGGCTAAGAGAGAATTTGAAAAGAAGTTGGGTCACAATAAAATCTTTTAAAAATATATCCAAAGCAGAAAACCTGTGAGGGAATCGGTTGGACCATTGGATGATCAAGGGGTTAAAAGTGCACTTAGAGAAAAGACCATCACAGAAAGATTAAACAATTTCTTTGCTTCAATGTTTACTGAAGAGGATGTTGGAGAGATACCCATTCCGGGGAAGGTTTTCATGGGTAATGATTCAGATCAACTGAACAAAATCACGGTGAACCTGGAAGATGTGGTAGGCCTGATTGACAAACTGAAGAGTAGTAAATCACCGGGAGCAGATCGTATACATCCCAGGGTTATGAAAGAACTAAAAAATGAAATTTCAGACCTATTTCAAATAGTTTGAAACCTATCATTAAAATCATCCAATGCACCTGAAGATTAGAAGATAGCCAATGTAACCCCTATATTTAAAAAAGGATCCAGGGGTGATCTGGAAAGCTATAGACCGGTGAGGCTGATTTCAGTGCCGGGAAAAATCATGGAAACTGTTATAAAGAATAAAATCACAAAATATTTAGATAGACATGATTTGATGGGACACAGCCAACATAGATTTACCAAAAAGGAAGCCTTGCCTTAGAAATCTCATACATTTTTTGAAGGGGTGAATAAACATGGGAACAAAGGTGAACTGGTAAATGTGGTATATTTGGATTTTCAGAAGGTGTTCAACAAAGTCCTGCATGAGAGGCTTCTACGAAAACTAAAAAGTCATGTAATAAGAGGCGATGTCTTTTTCTGGATTGCAAGTTGGTTAAAAGACAGGAAACTGAGAGTAGGATTAAATGGTCAATTTTCACAGTGGAGTTCCTCAGGGATCTGTACTTGGACCGGTGCTTTTTAATATATTTATAAATGATCTGGAAAGGGGTACAACGAGTGAGGTGATCAAATTTGTGGATGACACAAAATTGTGCAGAGTAGTTAAATCTCAAGCGGAATGTGATGAGTTGCAGGAAGACCTTTTGTGACTGGAAGATTGGACTTCCAAATCGCAGATGAAATTTAATGTGGACAAGTGAAATTGATGCATTATAGGGAAAAAAATCCTTGCTGTAGTTCAAAATGTTAGGTTCTATCTTAGGAGTTACCACTCAGGAAAGATATCTAGGCATCATAGTGGATAATACATTGAAACTGTCAGCTCAGTGTGCTGTAGCAATCAAAAAAGCACACAGAATGTTAGAAATTATTAGGAAGGGAATGGAAAATAAAACGGAGGATGTCATAATGCCTCTGTATCACTCCATGGTTGGACCGCACTTTGAATACTGTGTGCAGTTCTGATCACCATATCTCAAAAAGGATATAGCTACACTGGAGAAAGTGCAGAGAAGGGTGACCAAAATGATAAGGGGCATGGAACGGCTGCCCTATGAGGAAAGGCTAAAAAAGTTAGGGCTGTTCAATTTGGAGAAGAGACTGAGGGAGTCGATATTATAGAAGTCTACAAAATCATGAAAGGACTTGAACAAGTTAATATAAATTGGTTATTTACTCTCTCAGATAATAGAAGGACCAAGGAGTACTCCATGAAGTTAGCAAGTAGCTCATGTAAAACAAATAGAAGAAAATTATTTTTCGCTCAGCACATAGTTAAGCTCTGGAATTCAATGCTAGAGGATTGGTTACTTCATTGTTACAGTGGTTACAGCACTTAATGTAACTGGGTTTACAAAAGATTTGGATAAGTTCCTAGAGGAAAAATCTATAAACTGCTATTACGGTAATTAATAAGTAATAGGAGCTTGTGATTTATCTATTTTTTGGGTACATGCCAGGTACTTGTGACTTGGATTGGCCACTGTTGGAAACAGGATACTGGGCCTGATGGACCCTTGATGTGACATAGTATGGCATATCTTATGTTCTTATGTTCCCATCCAGGAACAAGAGGCTGTAAGTGGTCTTCGTTAACTCATCTGGAAACAACAGTGCCTGCAGGGTGAAGTGTATGTGGCACTCATTCAGGAAATAACAGCAATGCTTAGGATCCCTGGCGTACTGGAGTGGAACCGGGAATTGTGGTATGGGTTGGTGACACACTCGCTGAAGTAATTGGAGCCAAAGAAGGAGTAAGAGTGTCCAACTGCATGGACAGCCAGTCCATGGAAGCTGCCAGGATCTACTGCTCTTGTAACTTATGAGGGAGGCCTGGAATGGCTGCAGGGAAGTCATGTCTGCTGGATCCATGGCCTCGGCAATCTTTTGAAGACATGGACCCTTGCATCGAGGTGGAGTTAGCCCAATCTTCAGGGGAAGCTCTGCAGGTCCCCACCCATCGGCAGGCAGAGTTGGATGAAGCAGAGGCCCAGATGAAACTTCGCCTTTACTGGCCCATGTCCCCCTTGAATTGAGTTTTTGAGTACTGGTGGTGTTAGGTCTTAGGTGGCGACCCCTGCTGATGAGCTGAAGGTCCAAGAAGCAGGAAGTGGTCTGTGGCAGGCGACATTCAGGCAGATCCGAGAAGGAGGCAATGGTCGGTGTCAGATGGTGTTCAGGCAGGTCCGAGAAGCAGGCAATGGTCACTACCGAGCATTCGTCTGAAGGGAAAGACAGGACGGAGAGGCAGAGCAAGGAAGGCGAGGAGCAAAACAGGAGACAAGGCACACTGAAGAACTAAGAAACTGAAGACTGCAAGAACTGAAGAGCAAAGACACTGGAACTGAAGACAATAAGGACTCAGGACTAGAGAATGCAGACAGAAACAATGAGGCAACTCATGCTTCTAGGCAGTAGGGAGACCTGTTGCCAAGGTGCAGGAGGGATGTCAGCCATGGCCTTATATAGGCCAGAAAGAGTGATGTCATCTGAGGCTGCTTGTCGGGTTTTCCCACCGCTGGCCCTTTAAGGCTGGGGAAGTCGGCACGCACGCGCCCTAGGGGCAGCAGGAACCAGCAGTGTCTTCAGCATCCTGCCACAATGGCCTTCGGTGGCATCCTGCTACATTATGCTGCGGGATCCTACCGTGCTTGAGGAAGAGGCAGGCTGGCAGTGTCCTGACTGGGAGGAAGGCCTGGCCCGGAGGTAAGTGCAGTGGTCTGCGGGAGGAGCCCACAGACCCCCAACCAATAACAGTTGCTGTGAAGAGCATAATCATCTAGCAGGTTCATAATTACAGAGCAGGTCTGCTAAGTACTTTGGGCAACCTAAGTGAAAACATTTAAAAGGCAGTACTAGAATCTTAAATTGAATTCTTGTCTCGGTGAGTCAACAATGAAATTCCCAATGAACTTGTGAGACATGGTCAAACTTTCCAGTCACCATCAATAGCCAGGCTGATGTGTTTGAATCAAGTATTTTTTAACTCAATGCTCAGTCAAGCTATGGAATTTGTTGCCAGAGGATGTGGTCAAGGTAACTAACAGAGCGGGGTTCAAAAGAGGTTTGGACATGTTCTTGGAGGAAAATTCTATAAAACTTGATTAGCCAGATAGGCTAAAGAAAGCTATTGCTATCCCTGGGAGCGAGTAACAAGAAATAGATCTATTTTTTGGGATCTGCTACATATTTGCAACCCAGACTAGCCACTGTCAGAGACTGGTTCCTAGGCTCAATGGACCTTGGTCTGACCCAGTATAGCATTTCTTATATTCCTGAAAGCCTATGATAGACAATGTTACAATACTCTACTGATAACAAGATGGTGATTCACAGTCTTAAGATCAGCAGTCAAAAAGTAAGGGTGTAACTGTCTTATTTGCCTAAGGTGGAAAAAGACTGCACATACCACAGATAATACTTGCCCTTTCATAAACAATTTACTATCCAGTCATATCCCCATGCTGCAAAGCCACAAAAATGAAGAATTCCTGCTGCTAAATGCCACAATACAGTCTGGTCATCTGCTATAAAATCTCTGGAACATGTCATAATTTGTTTTTAGAGTCAGAAATAATTTCAATATAAAAACTTCATTATTGAATCATATTTTCCCTGAAGGTGCCAAAAGAAAATTTTCAGATATTTAAATGTTCATAGCTGTAACTGAAATTGTGGTAAATAATATTGTAATTCTGATTGTTACTGTATATTGCTGCTGGAACATCTAATTTATAATCATCAATAAATAAAACCTTGGTTTAAATAAAGCCAGCTCCTTTACATTGTAGCCTTCTGCTGCCATCTAGTGATCACTGAAGCACATTATATCTACTCCTGTTCACTGCAATCCTTTAATACACGGAATTACAGCTAACTAACTTTTTCATAAATACCTGCCTCCTTTTACAAATTCACCCACTTTTTCTGTACCTTGTTGATTCTTGCATGTACTTTTATCCACATACAGTGTGGGCAATTTTAAAATAGCCCTTTTACTCAGGTTAAAAGCCATTAACACAGGTGAGTGGCTTTTGAAAATTTCCCTCTTACCAATTGCAGGGCTAGTACCCTAGGCAACATCTGCCTTGTGCCGCCCCCCCCCCCCCCTCCATGGTTGCAGCCCCGACTCCTACCTCTTGCGAGTGGCAGAGGCCTCACATGGCTCGCGAGTGGCAGCAGCAAAGAGGAGTGGGGATTCAAATCTCCACATGGTTAACGCCCCCTAATGGTCGGCGCCCCAGGCCTAGCTCGCCTAGTGCTTCCGCCGGCCCAGACTAATTGTCAATCATCATATATTATTTATATTAAGTGCCCATCTCATCTAGTTTATGTATATAAAACAAAATTAAGAGTAAAGACACATATAAGGCCTTGACAACTTGAAGCGCTCTAACAGGAATATTATACTTGAACACCTCAACTGTTTGAAGAACTATTTTGTTTTGATACTGATCAGGTAAAGAAGCCATGAAGGGTAAACAATGTGGAGCATCAACTATCTTACTTTGAACAAAGGTATATAATTACTCTCATTATTGTACAACCAAAAAGACTCACTCTTCACATGGAATGGGGCAACTTTCTTTGGATGCATTATGCTATATGGATTCGATATAGTCATCTCTGAATTAAAATGAATGAGGATCCTTGTGCAATTGATTAAAGCTGCTTCTAGCTCTAGATTTATCCCTATTATCAAAACTGCTAGTGGAGATACTGTGTGATCCTTTAGGGAGATCTGTACTGTTTTTAAGCAATATTATGATAAATTGTATTCTCTGGAGATTGAAGATGTTTTAGTGAAGCCCAATTAGATAAACTAAATGCTCCCTTTTCAGTTCAAGAAGTGATGCAAGTCCTTGAATCACTTCCCTCTTTGAAATCCCCAGGCCCGGACAGGCCTAATTCCAATTTTATAAATTATCCTTACAATTGGCCCCACTCTTATGTAATTTATTTCAAGCAATGGTGGAACAAGGGTCGATGCCTATGACTTTGCAAGAAGCAGTGATAAACCTTGATACCAAAGGGAGGACAAAACTTAGAAGCCTCTGCTTCTTATAGGCCAATCTTTCTTTTAAACCTGGATGTGAAAATATATGCTAAACTTTTGGCTAACAGGTTGCAAATCTATCTTGCATTTGTTAATGTGATATCTCAGGAGGGTTTTGTGTCCAGACGCCAGTCAAGTGCTAATGTGGATTTTAGACAGTGCTGGGGAGGAGCTGGCTGTCGTGCTACATGTGGGCACCAACGACAAAGGAAAATGTGGGAGGGAGGTTCTGGAATTTAGCCAAATTTAGGCTCTTAGGTAGAAAGCTTAAATCCAGAACCTCCAGGGTAGCATTCTCTGAAATGCTCCCTGTTCCACGCGCAGGTCACCAGAGGCAGGCAGAGCTCCGGAGTCTCAATGCGTGGATGAGACGATGGTGCAAGGAAATGGGATTCAGTTTTGTTAGGAACTGGGGAACCTTTTGGGGAAGGGGGAGTCTCTTCCGAAGGGATGGGCTCCACCTTAACCAGGGTGGAACCAGACTGCTGGCGCTAACCTTTAAAAAGGAGATAGAGCAGCTTTTAAACTAGAACAAAGGGGAAAGCCAACTGTCACTCAGCAGCGCATGGTTCGGAGAGAGGTATCTTCAAAGGATACTAATGATACATTAGAATTAGAGCATCCCAACAGTGAGGTTCCAATAATTAGAAAAATAGTCCCAGTGCCTGTAACTAAAAACTCACCTGAGCTAAAAAATTCTAACTTATCCCTATCAATTAAAAAGCAGAATGAAAATACAAACAAAAAACAAACTTTGAAATGTTTGTATGCTAATGCCAGAAGTCTAAGAAGTAAGATGGGAGAATTAGAATGTATAGCAGTGAATGATGACATAGACTTAATTGGCATCTCAGAGACATGGTGGAAAGAGGATAACCAATGGGACAGTGCTATACCGGGGTACAAATTATATCGCAATGACAGAGAGGAGCACCCAGGAGGAGGTGTGGCGCTTTATGTCCAGGATGGCATAGAGTCCAACAGGATAAACATCCTGCATGAGACTAAATATAAAATTGAATCTTTATGGGTAGAAATCCCTTGTGTGTCGGGGAAGACTATAGTGATAGGGGTATACTACCGTCCACCTGGTCAAGATGGTGAGACTGACAGTGAAATGCTAAGAGAAATTAGGGAAGCTAACTAAATTGGTAGTGCGGTAATAATGGGAGACTTCAAGACCCCAATATTGACTGGGTAAATGTATCATTGGGACAGAATAAATGATAGCTTTATGGAGCAATTGGTTCAGGAACCAATGAGAGAGGGAGCAATTTTAGATCTAATTCTCAGTGGAGCACAGGACTTGGTGAGAGAGGTAACGGTGGTGGGGCCGCTTGGCAATAGTGATCATAATATGATCAAATTTGATTTAATGACTGGAAGAGGAACAGTGTGCAAATCCAAGGCTCTTGTGCTAAACTTTCAAAAGGGAAACTTTGATAAAATGAGAAAAATTGTTAGAAAAAAACTGAAAGGAGCAGCTACAAAAGTAAAAAATATCCAAGAGGCGTGGTCATTGTTAAAAAAATACCATTCTAGAAACACAGTCCAGATGTATTCCACACATTAAGAAAGGTGGAAAGAAGGCAAAATGATTACCGGCATGGTTAAAAGGGGAGGTGAAAGAAGCTATTTTAGCCAAAAGATCTTTATTCAAAATTTGGAAGAAGGATCCAACAGAAGAAAATAGGATAAAGCATAAACGTTGGCAAGTTAAATGTAAGACATTGTTAAGACAGGCTAAGAGAGAATTTGAAAAGAAGTTGGCTGTAGAGACAAAAACTCACAGTAAAAACTTTTTTAAATATATCCGAAGCAGAAAGCCTGTGAGGGAGTCAGTTGGACCGTTAGATGATCGAGGGGTTAAAGAGGCACTTAGAGAAGATAAGGCCATCGTGGAAAGATTAAATTATTTCTTTGCTTCGGTGTTTACTGAAGGGGATGTTAAGGAGGTACCCGTAATGGAGAAGGTTATGTAGTATACTTGGATTATCAGAAGGCATTTGACAAAATTCCTCATGAGAGGCTTCTAGGAAAAGTAAAAAGTCATGGGATAGCTGGTGATGTCCTTTCGTGGATTGCAAACTGGCTAAAAGACAGGAAACAGAGAGTAGGATTAAATGGACCATTTTCTCAGTGGAAGGGAGTGGACAGTGGAGTGCCTCAGGGATCTGTATTGGGACCCTTACTTTTCAATATATTTATAAATGATCTGGAAAGAAATACGACGAGGAGATAATCAGATTTGTAGATGACACGAAATTGTTCAGAGTAGTTAAATCACAAGCAGATTGTGATAAATTGCAGGAAGACCTTTTGAGACTGGAAAATTGGGCATCCAAATGGCAGATGAAATTTAATGTGGATAAGTGCAAGGTGATGCATATAGGGAAAAATAACCCATGCTATAATTTCACAATATTGGGTTCCATATTAGGTGCTACAACCCAGGAAAGAGATCTAGGTGTCATAGTGGATAACACATTGAAATCGTCGGTTCAGTGTGCTGCGGCAGTCAAAAAAGCAAACAGAATGTTGGGAATTATTAGACAGGGAATGGTGAATAAAACGGAAAATGTCATAATGCCTCTGTATCGCTCCATGGTGAGACCGCACCTTGAATACTGTGTACAATTCTGGTCGCCGCATCTCAAAAAAGATATAATTGCAATGGAGAAGGTACAGAGAAGGGCTACCAAAATGATAAGGGGAATGAAACAGCTCCGCTATGAGGAAAGACTAAAGAGGTTAGGGCTTTTCAGCTTGGAGAAGAGACGGCTGAGGGGGGATATGATAGAGATGTTTAAAATCATGAGAGGTCTAGAAAGGGTAGATGTGAATCGGTTATTTACTCTTTCGGATAGTAGAAAGACTAGGGGGCACTCCATGAAGTTAGCTTGGGGCACATTTAAAACTAATCGGAGGAAGTTCTTTTTTTCTCAACGCACAATTAAACTCTGGAATTTGTTGCCAGAGGATGTGATTAGTGCAGTTAGTATAGCTGTGTTTAAAAAAGGATTGGATAAGTTCTTGGAGGAGAAGTCCATTACCTGCTATTAAGTTCACTTAGAGAATAGCCACTGCCATTAGCAATGGTAACATGGAATAGACTTAGTTTTTGGGTACTTGCCAGGTTCTTATGGCCTGGATTGGCCACTGTTGGAAACAGGATGCTGGGCTTGATGGACCCTTGGTCTGACCCAGTATGGCATGTTCTTATGTTCTTAGTATGTACACAGTGAAAAAAAATAGGATGCAAGATCTTCTGATTATAGGGCTTGATGCAGAGAAGGCCTTGATATGGTTTTCAGGTCTTTTCTTTTTCGTACTTGGTAAAGTGTGGGATTCCCTTGGAATATTTTAGAGTTCTTTGATGTTCATTATGCTAATCTAACAGTGAGGATAACAGTGAATGGCTGCATGTCAGAGGCCTTCCACCTGCAGTATGCTACTAGGCAAGGATGTCCTCTGTCTCCCCTCCTTTTTATTTTACGTTTAGAGCCCTTAGTATTGAGTTTAGCAACAGACACAGGTTTTGTGGCATTCCAGTGGGAGATGTGTTTGTGAAGTTGTTGCTGTTTACAGATGATATGTTACTACTTTTGCCAGATGCTATGAAATCGTTACCAGTATCCCTGAAGATTTTTCATGTATATGGTTCTTCTTCAGCTTTTAAACTTAATTTAGAAAAGTCTGAGGGACTGGATGTACTGGGTAGCCTGGCTTTCAACTCGAGTTCCTTTCAGCTAAAATGGGCAGAAGACAAGATTAAATATCTGGAGATTTGAATTCCGTGGATACTTTCCTCTTTGCATGTGGTTAATATCCCTTGTATACTGAAAGTTTTTTAGCAAAACTTGGATAGCTGAATTCCATTTCCTATATCTTTACTAGATAGGATTACTTTGGTAAAATGCTTTACAATCTTCTTATGTTGCCTCTTGTAGTTAGGCAGAAGGACCTTTTTGCTTCTTCATACTATATGTTCTCAGTTTTTTCAGAACAAGAAGTTTAGACTGAGTATAAAACATTTAATGTTTCCTGTCTTAGCTGGTGCCTGAATTTTTCCAATGTTTCCAATATGGCTGCACTATTGAGTCCTCTGATGGATTGGCTGAGTGGTGTCTCATGATTTGTGGATAGGGAGTTTGAAAGTCAGTCCTATGGATTTGAAATATGTGTTGCATTCAGAAAGGATTCAGTTGCCTGCTGAGATTGCTTGTCATGTTTTAGTGGCTTGAGGCAGGATAGCTTGGAAATTCTTGCAGTGGTGTCCAAAAGTATCTGTAGATGCTTCTCCTTTTCTCCCTATGGGGTGAGTTTTAAAAGCATTACTTGAACTAAAAGACCCATATATGTGAGTATCTGGGCCATGTGTGAGCAACACGTATTTTAAAAGCTGCTACTTGCACGCAAATATGCGCATGCTTGAGCAAAAAAAAAAAGGGTTGGAAAAGGGGTGGTGCATGGGCATTCTGGGTCAGGGCCAACAGTTACGTATGTAAATCTGTATTTTAAAACCAGTGGCCACAGCGTGCAGCAGCTTCTTAGCCAAGTATATTTACTGCTGCTCTTGATGAGGTGTAAGTCTGCAGAAATTGCTTTGTAGGCCTAACACGACAGGGTGAGGGGTCTGGGTCAACTTGGGGGGGGGGGGGTGCAGACTGAAGACCCAGAAGGGTCTGGATGACCTTGAGATAGACTGGGCGAACTGGTAGACTGCTTGGCAAAACTGGGATTGTCCTTCACGACATCATGTTTTAAAATCTGCTTACCTGTGCATGTTAAAGCCAACAAAGGAAGATATGCGAAGTACGTTTGCTCGAATAACAGCTTAAAATTAGAAACACATATACACGCGGTAGGCATATTTGTAATCATATGTGTGCAACTGCATGCATGATTTAAAATTCCAATGTATGGCCACTCCCGGCCCCATATGCGCATGTGTGGCACCCACACACTTTTTTTTATATAGAGAATCATACCTCTATATATCCCAGTTATAGGAGGTTGGTGAATGAAGGTGTTATGAATTTTGGAAATCTAATGCTCTTTGCCTCTACTGTGATGATCTCCTTTGCAAAATGGGCACATGTAAAAGGTTTTCAAAGTAGATTTTTTTTATGCATTTGCAGATTTTATTCCATTCAGCACATTTTATATTTCTTCTGGATTTGATTCTTTTTTTTAGAATTGGTTGAAGAAGAAATAGTATCTGGGGCTAGTATGTGTAAATGTTTGCAAACATTGCAAACTTCTCAGACATTAGTAGTTCTTGCTGATGTAAGGAATAGAGATTGCAATTTGCATTTTTCAGCCAAAGAAATGGTCTTGTGCATTAAATCAATTAAACAATTTATTTTAAATGCTGATCTTTGCGAACTACAGTATAGAATTCTCCACAGAATAATCATAGCATCAACCCTCACCCAGTCAAAACAGATGAAGCTCATTCTTTCAGATGTTTGTTTGAAATGCCATGAATGGGCAAGTTGATTCACTCTGTGGACATGTTCTAAGACATAAACTTTTTGGGGCATATTATATATTATTTAAGTCTGCTAACTGATAACGTGGTAATCTTTTCCCCTGAATTTTGTGCATTAAATTATTGGAGCCCACATATACTTGTGAGAAGATATTGAAGGCTATTTTTACCTAAGGCCTTCATGTTAGTGAAGAAATGTAGTTTTCAGCTGGTTAAAAGACATGACTGGAATCAGTGGATGCTAGATATGGTTACTATAGAATATTGAATAGTTTCTTCTCGGTCCACCATGGATTATGCTGCTTTTCATCAAGTTTGGAACCCCCTCATCACATAATTGCCAAAAGATCTGCACAAGATGCTACAACCTCAGAATAATAGGAATGACTGACTATCGGTAGAATTTGGTTGCAATAAGAGCTGAATTCTTTGTGATTGTCTGGTACTTTCTCTGTTGACATAGTAGGCTTTTTCAGGATGTGCTTTGGAGTGGATGTTGGGTTTGTTGTATAAAATACTGGCAGTACTTGTATGGTTATATTTAAACATGTAAATAAATATACTTTGTCTTTGGCATGTTGTTCAAAGAGACATAAGATTTATTATCCATAGTAAGAAATAGAGATCACTGTGGAGGTTGAAAAAGTCAAGTTCCTCCAAAGCAGGCACCATCTGTTCTGAAACATAGCTGTCATGAGAAGCTCAGTCCGTGTTCAAACATTTTATTTGCATTTGAAAAATCCTTAAAAACTTAGAGACACTAAATGAAGCTATGAATATAATCTTGTTACTTACATGACAACATATGTGATTGTACTACCAGTATGAATGCCCCTTTTTAAGTAATCACCCCTGTGAACCTAGTATCTTAACAGGTTCCTCTAGCAATCCATACCCAAAAGATATTTTTTATATTTCTGTTTTGAAGATCAAAATGTGTAGTTCTGCATCAATATATGCTATTTTGAAAACTTCAAAAGGGTTCAATTTACATCCAAACTTAAGCTGGTAAGTATTCTGTTCTTGTATTCTGAAACAACCCCCAATAGCCTGATAAAGTTTAAATCTATGAGCAAAAATCCATTTTCGCTATGTCTAAGATATAGGATTTTCCCAGTTATATAGCACTGTATATGGTACATATTAAAATCTTTATTTTTTTGACTTAGAAATTTCCTTCTATTCCCTTGGGCCTCCAGCTTAATTAGAACCAGAGCTGGAACCCTGGCACTATAAACCTTCATTCACAACTCGGGCCTTCTCACCTATGTTTATATCTCCCCCTCCCCCCAGTGCATTTAGTCTGGTAATTGCAGCAATGCTCCTAGGCCCGAAACCAAGTACCAGAGCTCTTTCTAGAAGTCTGAAATTATAGGCCCTTAATCTGACCACCAGGTGTCACCATTGAGCAATGACCACAGTTCCTGCCCTTCACAGCATCCCCAGCCCCAAACCAGAAAGCAGATTTATTTTATTAAATAAAACAATACTATGGTAATGGTTGATATTGTTATCACAGTTCATCAAATTTAAAGCTTATCGGCACCTGGATTACAATATAACTTGGTTCTCAAATAATATTTCTTAATTGGTAAAAATATAGTTTCTCATTTTGAATCTTAAAAATTATTTGTGTTTTATATAGGTATCAATATGAAAAAGCAATTTCTTCAGCAAACAATTCATCTTCCAGCATCTCTCTTTGTCAAGCAAATCAAAACGAGTCTTTCATACCACCAGAGGAACTGTCACCAGGTGCAACTTTTTCTTTACTGAATCATCTGCATTGTTTTTCTGTTATTCTGCATTCTTATTTAGTTCTGGGGATATGGATATTATGAATGAATATTGCATTTGATAAATGGGCAGAACCAGTCCTTGTGAACTGGCTAGAATTATCTTTTGTGACACACAGTCAACTCTAAAAGAGACTAGGTATTGAAATTCTGCCAACTGGCCCAGTTTATAACGAGGGCAATTTTCAAAGAGATTTCCAGAGGTAAAAAAAAAATCAGTTTTAGCTCTGTAAATCGTCTGTCTAAAAATGGCCTATCCTGTTTGCAGGTAAAAGAATGCATGTAGTTCCATAAGGCATCTGCTTTTACCTATATTGAAGTAGAGAAGTTCCTAGGGCAAAGTTAGATCAGGGAAGAAAACTATGTACATAGTTTGAGTTTTATAAACAGAGGTGAAAGTCTCTGCAAGTATTTTTTCCTTAGGCAATTTTCAAAGTAAAAATATGCATGCCTTTGAAAATTGGTGCATAGATCATGGATAAAAAGTACTCACAGACTTTACAGCAAATTGCCTGCCATGTATAGGATTAAATTTCTCATTTCTTCATAGGAAAAGCAAGACTCGTGATTGAATATAGAAAATATACAACTCTAGTGTAATCCCTATGATTCAAAAAGTCATACATTTTTTTTAAAAAGGAAAAGAAAAAACAAAGATGAAAAACTATCCATCCAAAGCCCTGCCCACTCAATCTACAAAAATGAATTATCTTCCCTGGCCCCGCATCTACCTCTCTTCTTCCCCTGTGCAACAATATATGGGGAACCAAGATGGAAGGTAAGTGGAGGAAGAAGGAAGACAAAGGAGAGTGCACAAGGAGATTGTTTCAAGATGGATAGAGATACAAAGTCTGTAGTGGGAGCTAAACTCTAGGCCTAGCAATAAAGCAGACCAAAAAAGTTGTTGAATAAATTCAATAAAGTTCCACTTTCCCTGCTGGTTCACGTACTTGAAACATGGTGGCAGTGGTATAATGATGATATCAAAATCTGGTGTAGAGAGCGACGATAGCAAATACAATGTTATGGAGCGAGGCCTGAAGCCCGCAATGCTGCTGGATTTTGCTGCAACTTGCCTGGCCCAGACATGGAAACACTGGAGGGGAGGAGTATGAGCTTTATCTGGTACTTGCTTTTGGAAATGAGGAAGAGAAAAAGAAAGTAATGTGGCTATAATACATCGTAAGAGAGAAGGGACAAGATGTATGCTGATCATTGGGCCTGGACACACAGAACAAGCTGGAACAGTTGTTCAAAGACCTGGAGAACTATTGTATACTCAAACAGAATGAAACAGTGAATCAATATTTCTTGAGATGGCAGGATCCTGAAGAAGGCCTGGATATATATTCTGTTGTGCTAAGAGCACTGGCAATTTTGGGGAGATCACAGAGTCCCCTGTCCAGGGACAGAACTGTGTGTGGAACAAAAGAACAGCATCTACTTGAGCAGTTGCTGCGAGAAGCTGAGCTGATATTGGATCAATACCCGGAAACTGGTTGTTCAGCAAAACTTTCTAAGGAGAGAGTCTAAATATTAGCAGGCTCTGCAGGGATACAAATATTGGTGTGCAACACCAGTCAAGGGCACACTAGGTCCTGACCATGCAGTCCAGAGGTAGGAGCTCTGTGATAAGGTAGAAACATGAAAAAATAGGAAAAGCAAGGCAAGAGATGTGGCAAATTTAATCCAATTCTTAGCCAATGCAAGAGTATGAGGAAACAAAATAAAGCACCACTGAAAGTGGATCAGAAAGACAGCGGCAAGTCTGAAAATTATGAGGACATCCTAAACCTCACTATCAGGCCAATACAGTAAAAGTCTCTGGACAGCGGGCAAGCGCCCACTCTCCTGTGCGCACAATTCAGTAAAAAAAAAATATTCAAATTAGGGCCTGCGGTAAAAAGAGGTGCTAGGGACACTAGCGCGTCCTTAGCGCCTCTTTTTTGACAGGAGCGGCAGCTGTCAGCAAGTTTGACAGCCGACGCTCAATTTTGCTACTGACAGCCACGGGTTCGGAAGCCGGACGCCGGCAAAATTGAGCGTCCGGTTTTCAACCTGTGAGCCGCAGGCCGATTTAAAAATTTTTTTTTAATATTTAATTATTTTTAACTTTTGGGACCTCCGACTTAATATCGCCACGATATTAAGTCGGAGGGTGTACAGAAAAGCAGTTTTTACTGCTTTTCTGTGCACTTTCCCAGTGCCGGCAGAAATTAATGCCCACCTTTGAGTAGGCACTAATTTCTGAAAGTAAAATGTGCGGCTTGGCTGCACATTTTACTTACTGAATCGCGCGGGAATAACTAATAGGGCCATCAACCTGCATTTGTATGTTGTGGGCGCTATTAGTTTTGGGGGGGGGGGGGTTGACGCGTGTTTTTGACGCGCTATTTACCTTATTGAATAAGGGATACTATATCAGCCTGTATGGGCTGTATTGGCCTGTATGGGTGAACCCAATCAGGATTTCCACACGGGTGTACAGAGATGACCACCCCATAGCCCACTATACTCTATGCCACTATGCTTTTCAATAAACAACCAGTCCAGAACCCACCAGATTGTGGTGCCACTTGCAATCTTCTGCCACTGAGTTTGATCAATCCAAAGGTAGATATTGAATCTTGCAGCCTGATACTTATTGGGGTAGTTTTAAAAGGTGCGCGCGGGCGTACATGTGCACGCGCTACCCAGCGCGCGCACATGTACGCCCGATTTTATAACATGCGCGCGCAGGTTATAAAATCGGGGGTCAGTGCACACAGGGGATGCACGATTGTGCACCTTGCATGCACCGAGCTGTGCTGCCTTCCCCCATTCCCTTCCCCCTAGCCTGACCTTCCCACCCCTTCCCCTAACCTTTCTCCCCCTAGCCCTACTCTAACCCCCCCCCCCACCGACTTTTGTCTTACCTTTTGCGCGCACCGGCAGCCTGCCCGCATGCGATCCCCCACACAGCAGCAAATGGCCGCTTGCCAGGAGCCTCTTACCCCTTCCCGCCCCTTTAGTAAAGCCCTGGGACTTACACGCGTCCCGGGGCTTTACGCACGTCACCGGGCCTTTTGAAAATAGGCCCGGCGCGCGTAACCTTTTTAAAATCCGGCCCATTATGTATATTGAAAATACTATGAAACCTGTAAGTAAGTGCAAACTCAAGATTGATACCGATGAATAATCAGCTCTGTTAGCTAGATTTTGTAATTGTGGATGAGGAGACTCCACTCCTGGGAAGCAGAACAGTGCAGACAATGCAACTGATTGCTGTACAACATCAAAATATCATCATGCACATGACATGAATGGGAGAGCGGAGCCATCTGGACTTATGGACAATGTACTGCAAGAGTTTAACGATATCTTTCAGGGAGAAGGATGCTTATCAGTGAAAATGAAACTTGAAGTAGACTCCATGGTGGAACCTGTGTTGATCCATAAAAGGAGAGTTGCTAGGTAGCTTACAAACCAGGGGTATTCTTGCTCTTGTAGATGTCCACAGTCCACACAGAATGGATCAGCAGCCTGTTTATAATATGAAAACCTTCAAGCAAGTTGCTTATATGTACTAATATAAAACCTCTGAACAAGCATTAAAACGCAGGCATTACCACTATCACACACTGATGATGTGTTCTGTGCCCTATCCCAGGCCAAGGTTTTTTCAGTGTTTGATATCAAGAACAGTTTCTTGCACATAATGCTGGATGAGGAGTTATCTAACCACTTTTCCTATTCCTTTTGGCTAATATCATTGGCTGTGTATGCTTATGGGCATCCTCACAGCACCTGAAGTTTTCCAACGGAATAAATCAGGAACTAGAGTAGAGGAGTAGCCTCAGGTACAAACAGAGAGGATAACTTTCAAAACTATTCACAGTACTGCATTTATGCACATAAGTGGATTCACAGGAATTTACCTAGTAATTTATAAAACTGTTCTGCTCTCTCAGTACACACAAAGATTACCAATGTGAGAAAAGTGCTATTTTCTAAACATACACACATAAGCCCTGATTTTCAGAAGCATTTACCCGTGTAAAATTGAGTTTTACCCGTGTAAATGCACTTTACCCGTGTAAGTGGACTTTTAAAAATTGCTACAATCATGCCATTGAATTGTCCATAGGATTTACCTGCGTAAATGCACTTTATGCGCATGAATGGCTTTTGAAAATTGCAATAATAGTATGTTATATGATATATTTTACATGTGGAAAAAATATAGCATGTACATGTAAATCTGATTTATATGCGGAGGCAGGTATATTTTAAAATATGCACAGTTTGCCAATACGTCCACAAGTTCATTGAGTCCATCTCCATTTCTCGTAGACCCCCTTAGTATTTCACCCTGAGCTCCCTTCCCCAATTAATCCGACCTCCTACCCAAACATATCAGACAAGTTCAATTTCACTTGCCCAAATCAATTAGTAGGTGTAAAAGTGCACAAATAAGTTGGCTAATGTATTCGTATAAATCTCTTATAAAATAGAAACTTTCATGCGTACCTCTTAATCCTGCTTCAGAACGCCCCTAGATTACTCTTTTTAGGTGCCAGTAAATGTAAATGCGAAACCATAAATAGATTGCAAGCCCTCTAGAGAAATATCTGCAGTACTTGAACATAATGCGCTTTTAAGTATCACAAAAGGTATAATATACATTTTTTTAAAAATTAGAATATGGAAGGCATCAAGATTCTTGCAGATGATATCCTAATTGTGGGAGAAGGTGATACAGAGTCAGAAGTCACATGATCATGACAAGAAATTGTGGGGTTTTTGTTGAGTTGTAGAGATCGTAATATAAAAATGAACCCAGATAAAGACAAGCTATGGCTGATGGACGTGCCATATATTGGATATTTAGTGATATCAAAAGGTCTGAAGGTGGACTCTGGAAAAGTGAAAGCAATTCTTTGCATACTGAGACTTTTGGATGTAAAAGGGATTTGAAGATTTTTGGGAATGGTGAACATTGTAAGGTTCTAGCAGACCTCTGTGAGTCACTCCAACATCTGACACAAAGAGGCAAAGTGGGAATAGCTAGATAGCCATCAGGTGGTATTTGAAAAAAAATCAAGGACACCATCTCTGAGGCACCTATACTCAACCTTTACAGCCCAGGTGAGCAGCTGATGTTGCAGAGTGATGCATCACAGACTGGAACTGGGAGTTATTTTGCTCCAGAACCTGCATTCACCAGTATAGCATATTGCAAACCTGAAAGCAGATATGCACAGATTGAGAAGGAATGTTTGCTATGCTGTTTGGACTGGAACACTTCCATCAACTTTGGCTAGTCATCATATGTCCAGTCAGACCACAAACTGCTGGATTCCATAATGCTAAAATGGAGTGCTCAAGAAAGGCTCCAAAGAATGCTGCTGTAACTAAAAAACTATGATGTAGATGTCCAATATCACTCAGGCAGACATCTTGAACTGCAAATACTGAGGAGAGCCTGTCTTGCAAAGTCCAGTGGAGAAAGATTTAGATCAATAAATATGCTTCAGTACCTACCAATCTTCCAATCTCAATTGTAGGCTATACAGGAGGACACAAGACAAGACAGGACTTTGTAGACTGCGAAGCTGATTGTCCTTGAAGGTTGGCTTGAGACAAAGAATGAGTTACTAGTGGAAGCTGCACCTTTTTTTTTCCATGAGGGAGGAGCTTAGTGTTCAAGATGGAATTCTCTTAAAGGGTTACAGAGTGATTATTACAATGTCATTGTTCTCAGATAATATGAAAAGAATCCATCAAAACATATGGGAATCAAGAGCTGTCTGTGGAGAGCACAAGAATGTCTATCCTGGCTGGACATGAATGCCCAATTGAAAGCATATGTGGAGCACTATTAGATCTGTAACTCACTTGGGGACAGAGAATAGAAGGAGATGCTACTACAGTGATAGGGGTATACTACCGTCCACCTGGTCAAGATGGTGAGATGGACAGTGAAATGCTAAGAGAAATTAGGGAAGCTAACCAAATTGGTAGTGCGGTAATAATGGGAGACTTCAATTACCCCAATATAGACTGGGTAAATGTATCATCGGGTCACGCTAGAGCAGAGCTTTCCAAACTTTTCATGTTGGTGACACACTTTTTAGACAAACATAATTTCGGGACACAGTAATTCAGTCTACTAGCAAACCAGACGTTAAAGGTTAAACGAACAAAATGTATTTCGACAATTTATGTATGTTTCCTTAAATATATACATAATAAAATGTTTCACGACACAACCTATCTTGTGAAAATCTTTCATTTATATTAAAAATATTTAATATTCCAAGATTAATGTTGTTATAATTTATGAGTAACAATAATAAAACAAAGTTATTGTGTTATTCAATTTACCTCTTTAATGAGATATATGAGCTTGATGGGATGAACACAGATTTGAATATTTGGTATTAATAAGAAAGTCCAAAGGGTCTTCTGCGTAATTTTAAAAAGCTGGCCAGTTTCACACTATAAAATTATTTGATAGCCTCATTCAACTAATTCTATATGGCTATGAGAGTGAAGACTGGAATTTATAGGAAGGGACAGAATGTGAATATAAATCCTGCACCTCCAGTTCTGTAACTCTGTGCATCCACTGAAATTCCCCCAAACAATGAGCTTGAATGTTTCCCTTACAGCTCATCATACTAAAAGATGTTTTCAAATTCTGGTGTCACCTCACAGTAACAGCAGCACAAACACCTTCCACTGCCAGGCACATTGTGAACGAAAATAAAACCTCGCAAAAAAAAAAAAGACACTCAAAATCTATACTGCAATCCCATCATAACATAACAGTAATAACACCAAGGACTCTAACAACAATAACCCTACCTGTGAAAAAGCAAGGGTAAATATTATACTGGGTCCTAGAATACCAATACACCACCTACTGAGGAAACAATTGCTATAGATCCCTATGCTAGTGAATTTCTCATCATGGTCACAGACACAGAGCAGAGACAGACCCTCACCAAATACAGAATACAAAATAAAGGAGCACAAATTAGACAAAAACTGAAATGGAAACCCCAAGAAGCCAGACTCTGTGTATTAATAATGGAAAAACAGAACCATCATTCCTCATAAAACAAATAAAATCAAGAAACATAAAGCATCAGTTATAATAGTAAAACCATACTAATAAAAGAATATTTTAAAACTACTGATAAATAGAATTTCTATTCATTAAAATCATATACATTTTTTACAATTTCCTAAACGCCAATAAAATATTTCAAAACAGCACATATATCAAATAACACCCAATAATTAAAACTAAAAAGGATTTTAAAAAGCCCCTGCTGTCCATACGTGGGAGCTCTTGATTTCCAGTCACCCTGATATTGTCAAGGATTAGGAGGTTATCCTCTCTCTCTCACACATACTCACATTTCCATTCTCTCTCATACATATACTGTCACATACATACACATTCATGCTCTTATACCCACCATAACCTCTCACTCTCACAGACACTGACACACTCTCAAGCTCTAAGACACTCTCTCTCCCTCCACACACACACCCCCACACAAACTCTTACTCCCCTGGATTTTCTCATACATACTCTGTCTGGCTCCCTCACATACACACAAACACACACACCCAGGCAAGCTCCCAGTCATTCTCACACACTGAAACTGACCCCCAGGCAGGCTTCCATTCAATTTCACACCACTCCCTCAGGCATGCACACATTCATTCTCACACACACAGACCCCCAGGCAGGCACCAATTCATTCTCACACACACATACACCACACACAGGCCGGCACCTATTCTCACACATACAAACCCCAGGAAGACACCCATACATTCTCATACACAGACACACCCTCAGGCAGGCACACACTAAAGGCAAACCCCCTCTCTTTCTTTTGCCAGCAACCTCGGAGCCTCTCTCATTCCTCTGCTGCCACTGTCACTGCTGCCGCATGGCTATTGGGGAGGCGCTGATTGCTGCTATTGGCACTGAAGCCCATTCTGCTGCCTCCTCTGTGCAGGACCCGTGGGTTTCCACTTCCTCCATGTTGATCTCGTACATTGTGAAATCAGCATAGAGAAAGTGCTACTCTTGCACATTCCCAAAGATTACATGTGCCAATCAGTAAAAAGTAATTTATTTCTTTTTTTTTTTTTACCTTTGCTGTTTGATCTTAGTTTTCTAATCGGTTGGTCACAGGCTTTTTTGTTCCACCTCCCCTTTCTTATTTTTTTGCCAATTCCTTTCATATTGTCTTTTTTTCTATTTCTTTTCTCTCCATCTATCTTCTTCCCTCAAACATTCAGTCAGGTTCTCATTCTCACATACTTTCTCTCTCTCACACACTCACAGGCTCTCTCTCATACATTCATTCATACAGTCTCTCTCTTGCACATGCTGTCTGACTCTCACACACCCAGGCTCTCTCTCACACCCACATGTTGTCTTGCTCAAGCACAGGTTCTCACTGTCACATGCTCTCTCTCATACAATCATTCATACACAGTCTCTCTCTTGCACATGCTGTCTGACTCTCACACACCCAGGCTCTCTCTCACTCCCACAAGCTGTCTTGCTCAAGCACAGACTCTCACTGTCACATGCTCTCTCTCATACAATCATTCATACACACAGGCTCTCACTGTCACATGCTGTCTCTCTCACACACACACAGGCTCTCTCACATGCTGTCTCTGCAAACATTCAGGTCCTCACTCCCACACACAATCTCTCAACTCACCTCATACACACACACAATCTCTCAACTCACCTCATACACACACACAATCTCTCAACTCAGCTCACAGACGCACACAATCACTCAACTCAGCTCACAGATGCACACAATCGCTCAACTCACCTCATACACGCACACAATCGCTCAACTCAGCTCACAGACGCACACAATCACTCAACTCAGCTCACAGACGCACACAATCGCTCAACTCACCTCATTCACGCACACAATCTCTCAACTCAGCTCACAGACGCACACAATCGCTCAACTCACCTCACACACGCACTCTACGGGCCCTCAGCCGCTCTCTTACCTCTGGGCCTCCTCTTCACGGGTCGCTGCAGGATGGGCTCTGCAGCGGCCCTGATCTTCTCGGGCCGATCGCGGCGGCGACCCTGCTACCGGGCCTCCTCCTCTTCTCTCCCCGCTGCTGCTCCTCTTCTGGACGCGGCTGACGCTCCTCCCCCTTTCTGCCCGTGCGGCTCCGGCAACATTTTTCTTCCGGGGCCGCATGGGCAGGAAGGAGGAGGAGCACCTGCACGTCTCGACGTGACCTTTTGCTTCTTCGGGCCGTGGTGAGGTGAGCTCCACCACGGCCTTGCCGATCTTCCTGCCAGCGATATTTTACTGCTCAGCCGCCAGTGGGATGAGCTCCACTGGCGGCTGCATTGGCTCCCACTTGCCGGTGTGTCACGTGCACCGGGCTTGCGCGACACACCGGCACACCTCAGGCGACACACCAAAGTGTCGCAACACACACTTTGGAAAGCTCTGCGCTAGAGAGATAACGTTCCTGGGTGGAATAAATGATAGCTTTATGGAGCAATTGGTTCAGGAACCGACGAGAGAGGGAGCAATTTTAGATCTAATTCTCAGTGGAGCACAGGACTTGGTGAGAGAGGTAACGGTGGTGGGGCCGCTTGGCAATAGTGATCATAATATGATCAAATTTGATTTAATGACTGGAAAAGGAACAGTGTGCAAATCCAAGGCTCTCGTGCTAAACTTTCAAAAGGGAAACTTTGATAAAATGAGAAAAATTGTTAGAAAAAAACTGAAAGGAGCAGCTACAAAAGTAAAAAATGTCCAAGAGGCGTGGTCATTGTTAAAAAATACCATTCTAGAAGCACAGTCCGGATGTATTCCACACATTAAAAAGGTGGAAAGAAGGCAAAACGATTACCGGCATGGTTAAAAGGGGAGGTGAAAGAAGCTATTTTAGCCAAAAGATCTTCATTCAAAAATTAGAAGAAGGATCCAACAGAAGAAAATAGGATAAAGCATAAACGTTGGCAAGTTAAATGTAAGACATTGTTAAGACAGGCTAAGAGAGAATTTGAAAAGAAGTTGGCTGTAGAGACAAAAACTCACAGTAAAAACTTTTTTAAATATATCCAAAGCAGAAAGCCTGTGAGGGAGTCAGTTGGACCGTTAGATGATCGAGGGGTTAAAGAGGCACTTAGAGAAGATAAGGCCATCGTGGAAAGATTAAATTATTTCTTTGCTTCGGTGTTTACTGAAGAGGATGTTGGGGAGGTACCCGTAATGGAGAAGGTTTTCATGGGTAATGATTCAGATGGACTGAATCAAATCACGGTGAACCTAGAAGATGTGGTAGGCCTGATTGACAAACTGAAGAGTAGTAAATCACCTGGACCGGATGGTATACACCCCAGAGTTCTGAAGGAACTAAAAAATGAAATTTCAGACCTATTAGTAAAAATTTGTAACTTATCATTAAAATCATCCATTGTACCTGAAGACTGGAGGATAGCAAATGTAACCCCAATATTTAAAAAGGGCTCCAGGGGCGATCCGGGAAACTACAGACCGGTTAGCCTGACTTCAGTGCCAGGAAAAATAGTGGAAAGTGTTCTAAACATCAAAATCACAGAACACATAGAAAGACATGGTTTAATGGAACAAAGTCAGCATGGCTTTACCCAGGGCAAGTCTTGCCTCACAAATCTGCTTCACTTTTTTGAAGGAGTTAATAAACATGTGAATAAAGGTGAACCGGTAGATATAGTATACTTGGATTTTCAGAAGGCATTTGACAAAGTTCCTCATGAGAGGCTTCTAGGAAAAGTAAAAAGTCATGGGATAGGTGGCGATGTCCTTTCGTGGATTGCAAACTGGCTAAAAGACAGGAAACAGAGAGTAGGATTGAATGGGCAATTTTCTCAGTGGAAGGGAGTGGACAGTGGAGTGCCTCAGGGATCTGTATTGGGACCCTTACTGTTCAATATATTTGTAAATGATCTGGAAAGAAATACGACGAGTGAGATAATCAAATTTGCAGATGACACAAAATTGTTCAGAGTAGTTAAATCACAAGCAGATTGTGATAAATTGCAGGAAGACCTTGTGAGACTGGAAAATTGGGCATCCAAATGGCAGATGAAATTTAATGTGGATAAGTGCAAGGTGATGCATATAGGGAAAAATAACCCATGCTATAATTACACAATGTTGGGTTCCATATTAGGTGCTACAACCCAAGAAAGAGATCTAGGTGTCATAGTGGATAACACATTGAAATCGTCGGTGCAGTGTGCTGCGGCAGTCAAAAAAGCAAACAGAATGTTGGGAATTATTAGAAAAGGAATGACGAATAAAACGGAAAATGTCATAATGCCTCTGTATCGCTCCATGGTGAGACCACACTTTGAATACTGTGTACAATTCTGGTTGCCGCATCTCAAAAAAGATATAATTGCGATGGAGAAGGTACAGAGAAGGGCTACCAAAATGATAAGGGGAATGGAACAACTCCTCTATGAGGAAAGACTAAAGAGGTTAGGACTTTTCAGTTTGGAGAAGAGACGACTGAGGGGGGATATGATAGAGGTGTTTAAAATCATGAGAGGTCTAGAACGGGTAGATGTGAATCGATTATTTACTCTTTCGGATAGTAGAAAGACTAGGGGGCACTCCATGAAGTTAGCATGGGGCACATTTAAAACTAATCGGAGAAAGTTCTTTTTTACTCAACGCACAATTAAACTCTGGAATTTGTTGCCAGAGAATGTGGTTCGTGCAGTTAGTATAGCTGTGTTTAAAAAAGGATTGGATAAGTTCTTGGAGGAGAAGTCCATTACCTGCTATTAAGTTCACTTAGAGAATAGCCACTGCCATTAGCAATGGTTACATGGAATAGACTTAGTTTTTGGGTACTTGCCAGGTTCTTATGGCCTGGATTGGCCACTGTTGGAAACAGGATGCTGGGTTTGATGGACCCTTGGTCTGACCCAGTATGGTATTTTCTTATGTTCTTATGTTCTTACCACATGATGTGCCAAGCCAGCCCCGGGACAGGATTGGAATACATTTTTCATGTGGCAAGAGAAGGACTCTTTAATAACTATGGGCTACTTTTCCAATTTTGGTGAGATAGACCCATTTCCAGATACCAAATCTCAAAGAATGATGATGAAGCACAAGATCTACTTTGAACCCTATGAAATACTTAATAATAGACCACAATTCCTGTCAGACCAATTCAAGAACTTTCAGGCTCATTGGGAATTTAATCATAAATCAACATCTCTGGCCTTCCCCCAAAGCAATGGGAATTCAGAATCTGCTATCAAGATGACCAAGACAATTTTGGAAAAGGCCAGGAGCTTAGAAGCTGATCCATTTCTGGCTATCCTCAATCACAGGAAGATACCATCACATGTTCTGAAGGAAGTCCAACACAGGAACTGAGAGAATGAAGGACAAAGACTTTGGTGCAAATGCAAGGCAATTTGCATGTATAGCAGAATAGAAAGCATGACAGAATCAGTACTATAATAGGTCAGCTAAAGATCTACAAAGATCATCCTAGAAGCAGGAGAAATGGGTATATATACAACCTTCAGAACATCAGAATAGAAAGTGGAAGAAGACTGATGTTCAACAACAGATGGATACTAGGTTATTTTGTTAGGATTATCCCTAAAGATTAGCACTTCCAAACCCAGAACACATATTATGAGTCATAAACACAATCTAGGACACAATAGGAAGTCATTCCAAATTGTTATCAGAAAACGCAAGTCTGCATTGCTATCCTGTGCAGCTGTTTAGTTAGCCCTCAACAGAAATACTTAATGCTATCTACAATTTTATATCACTGTGACAGAGTGACCCTGTTTTCCCCTTTAACCCTGTGTGGGACCAGGCATGGTGCCTGGTCCACCCTAAATCCCACAAAGGGAGAGAGCTTTGTGGATGGGATCCAGCTGGAGCTGGGATAAGAGTGCAAGCCCAGCTATGTTCAAGAGACCCCTATGCTTCCAGGAGGAAGGCAGCTCCTGTAAAGCACTCTGTCAAAACCAGAAGAGAGTGAGTATATACTGACCAGAAGCAAGGCAGTCTACAGCCCCTGCTGTCTGTTGTGATCTACCTGGTTTGACCTTCTGTACTGATGGTTTTATATATGGTCATCTAGGCAGAGCTTAGCTTGCCATCGAAGGTATTTGGTTCATGAGTGGCTGGCTTGTGGACATGTTATGACTAGGTCTTCCAGATACATCATTGGTTGACTCCAAAGGATGCTTAGCTGCATCAGAATGCATTTCTAAGCTCTCATTGGCTCATTTCAGTGGCAGAACTTATTTGATCATCATAACCTATTTAAAAAAAAGTCAACATTACTTTCCATCTATGGTTAGTTGTGGAGACGTTTTTCTATAATGTGTGCAGTGTTCTGTCTGGTTTCAGGTCCTTTTGTCATTGCCTCCTGCTGTTAACTCACATCCTGCTTTCTTTTGATAGTGACATTTAAAACAACTAAACTCAGTACTGTCCCGCCATACACCTGTGGTTTCTGCAAGTTTCCTGTGCACAGTTGGACAGAAAGCTTGTGGTCACAGAAACAGCACAAAGCAAAACTAGAAAAAAATCCCCAATACTCAAATTCTACCCTATGGCCTAATCTTATAAAACAAAGAAAAACTGACCACTACTGACCATTAAGAATTTGAGATAGGGACTCCTAAGGGTCAGGTCTTCCAGAGGAATTGGATACATATACCACACAGCAACCTACCAGTGGTGAACTCGGGAGAGGAAGGCAAGAGAATAAGAATCTGTTGGGAATGGTAAAAGATAACACTACAGTGGTCAACAACCTAAAAGAAGAGCGTAGTCCCTTCTGTTCCAGTCAATGAGGAACAGACCAATTTTGCCCCATGCCTGCCAGGCCTCATTGCTTTCAGCCAAGGTCAGGAAAAGGATCCTTATTCAGAAGCACAAGCTGGGTGTGTGGCACAGAGGCTTTACCACCCAAAGGACAATATCTAATGCAAATTGGAGGGGCTGAGAAGGTTCTGAAGAAAGAGTAAAAAAATGTTTGGTTAACATTATTATTATTTATTTATTTGTTTATAAAATTTTTATATACCGATGTTTGGAGCATGCCGTCACAACTGTTTACAAACAAAAAACAAGGAAATTAGTGAACTGTAAAATAAACAAGATTAAATCTAAAAGATTAATTAAGATGTACATTAAAAAAGATCAAAAATGTATAATATAATCGTTAATAAAATGTTGAGAATTAATTAAATACAAGCCTTCAGTAATCGTAAAAACTATAAATAACTACTAGAATAAAATTAGAATTTCTAAATACTTGACTCAGTGGCTAAAACTATTACTAAATAAAAGGTGGTCTAAAATAATCAAAATAAAAACATTCTAAAATTGTACAATGTAGGTGGAAATTAATTAGCCAATGCCATCCTTATATGCTTGCACGAAAAGCCAAGTTTTGAGATGTTTTCTAAACAACTTTAGATCGCTCTTTAACCTCAGGTCCACTGAAAGAGAATTCTATAATCTGGGTCCTGCTAACGAAACGGCTCTCTAACTGTAGTGAGTCGTGCTGTAGAGACTGACGGTATTGATAATACATTTTTTTTCTTGTCTGGGGTTTGCAATCTTATTGTTATAAAAGGAATGATGCAACAATATTCATGGGATCAGAAGGTAGACAAAAGGTGCACAGGGATATTGCTTCAGGAGGGAGGACAGAGAAAGCAGTGCCAATATTGGGAGCTAAACGCTAGGCCTAGCAGTAAAGTAGACCAAAAGAGCTGTTGAATTTTAATGCAATAAGTTCAGCTTTCAATTCACCCCTGTCTGGTCTGACTGCTTGAAATACCCTAGAGTCTCTTACCCCATCTGCAGAGTTAAATGGGAAAGGAGCAAACCCCTATCACTCCTGATCCATGGCTCTTAAAAAAAAAACCAAAAAAAAAGGCAAAGCCGACCCAAGGCCAGTTCTATTTTGTTGTATGGCAGATTCTACTGTTGAGATCTTGTGTGGCTGAATCTGTCATACATCAAAATGGCACCAGCCTCACAGGTAGATTTTAAAAGCGTCGCTTGCACCAAAATAGCTCCATACATGAATATGTGGGCTGTGCACAAGCAACATGAATTTTAAGAAGCCGGGAAGTACACATGTACAACCCTCGGTGCACATCAAGAATAAGGAGGCAGAAAAGGGGTGGGGCATGGGCTTTCAGGGGTGGGACCAAGAATTACACACATAACCCCGAATTTTGCGAAGCCTAAACATGGCAACATGCCATGTTACCTGCGTAACTTTACTACTGATTCTGATGAAGTGCAGGTCTGGAGATTTTGAGCTAGAGGGGTCCTGAACACTGGGGGGGGGGGGGGGGGGGCGGGGGGGAGAGAGAGACAATCTGACACTATATATTTCCCACTATAGGAGGGGCACTTTCAACTCAGAGTGGATTTGGGGGGGGCAGTGTTCCTTTGGTCTGCCTTAGGGCACAAGGGTCGGTAGATCCCTGTAACACTGCCCCCCCAACACACACACAAAATCCACCCTGATTTGAAAGTGCCCCTCTTACAGTGGGAGATATATAGAGTGTCAGATTGTCTCTCTAACAGGGTCTCTCTCTCTCTCTCTTTCCCCTTCATCTCCCCCTCCCCTCGGCAGAGATATTTATGTGCATTCCTTTTAAAATTCACCTGTCAAGTCGGCTGGCACCATTTTGAGAAATAGCAATCCTATTTAATTTAAACCCACAAATTAGGTAAAAGGAGGTCTGGGAGGCTGAGAGGGAGTCTGGGAGGAGGGAAGGGGAAATGGGAGAAAGCAGGGCAGCAAGTTGTTGGGTTTTTTTTAATTGGTATGAAAACTGAACAACATGAAAATCCCATGTATGCATGCTGTTTTCCTCTCCTGACCTATAACACCCTTGGGAGTTAGTTTTAACCCTACTAAATATGCACACTATACAAGCCCTTTGCAAACTTTTAACCATGTAGAAGAGAGACATTTTCAGAGAAGCCAATTTACCCACACAAATGGCTTAAAAATTGCCCTGCACATGTTTAAACATAAAATGAAATGCACTAATATATACGTTTACTTATTTATTTATTTATTTATTTATTTATTTTGTTGTTGCAGAGTGTATTGAAGAAGCAGAATCCCTAATGTGGATATATGTGCTCATGGGGAATATTCTCCGTGGAATTGGTGAAACACCAGTAGCACCATTAGGACTTTCCTATGTGGATGATTTTGCCAAGATGGAAAACTCCCCCTTTTATATTGGTAATAGATAGTATTTACTTTTATCTTATTCACTATATAATATTACATTCTAAAAAAAATTTGGAAAAAATGCTTGTACTGCTAATTTTTCTCTTGAGTGAAGGTTAATTCATTATTGGTAGTGACTGAATTTTTACAGAAAAAAAACCCCTAACATTTAATCTGATGGGAAACATTCATTCATGTCCAGTTGAATGCCTGGTGAAAATGGTATTCCTTATTTCCTTATAAATAGATTATCAGATGTAACCAATGGGGAGCTTCACAGGACTAGTTTGGATGCAATTGTGGCTAAAGTAGAATTTGTCAAGAAATATCACAGCACAGTATGTTGAACTCACCAGAGAGTTAGAACTGTAATAGCAAATCCCTCTGAAACTGCAAGATAGAAAAGGTCACTGTTTTATAGAGAGAAATAGAGACAACTAAAAGCTGGTAGTGAATGGGTGCAGTGTTGAATTACCCAGCAAGCAACATACAAAGTTAAAGTAACAACAGAAACAAGAAGTAGAAAACAATGAAATATAACAATTAGCCGCAAAGTAGCATCAACCTATAAGTTAGCCACTGTAATAGTTACCCTATCCTCTCAGGGGTGAGTTGTCAA
The DNA here is from genome assembly GCF_901001135.1 of Rhinatrema bivittatum. Classification (NCBI taxonomy): domain Eukaryota; kingdom Metazoa; phylum Chordata; class Amphibia; order Gymnophiona; family Rhinatrematidae; genus Rhinatrema; species Rhinatrema bivittatum. Next base: position 120,131,000 of record NC_042623.1, read on the forward strand.
AGCCATTTAAGTGCATAAAACTCAGTTTTCAGATGAATTTTAAGACCCGTACATGTGCGCGTGTTTAATAGATCGCACACATGAATGTGGCGATTTTATAACATACGCACATATATATGCATATATGTGCGCATGTTATAAAATTTGCTACACATGACAACATGTGAGCACAACTTCATATTGATGCACGCAAATGCCACCTCGTAAGTGGGAGGGATTTTAGTGGATACATGCACTGACGCAATTACCTATTTCCCCAGTTTGACCCAGTAAAGGAGAGGACTTCCTTAACCCCCTAGCTAACTTGCCTCCCTTTAACCCTATTAGCCCTGACCCTTAAAATCCTGTTGACTACCCTATTTTTTTTATTTCACAACTTACACACTGTCCATAGCAGAAGTAAAGTTATGTGGTAGGGGAACCCTGGTGGGCACTTGTGTGCATAAAGACTGACAAATAGACTTCATGGTACAGACTCGACTTGCCATTGTCCTGGCCACGCCCTGGCCTTTTTTGTGAAAAACATTTTTTGCGCATACTAGGAGATATGCACGTACTTGCACGTTTTTTAAAATCCGCGCAGCCTGTGCCAGGCCAAGTCATGCACGTGTCTCCCGACTTTGGCACGCATAGGGCTATTAAAATCAACCAGTTTATGTGCATAAATGGCTGTGACAAAATAGCCTGGGGCTCGGTGCACATAAATGTATGTGGGTAACTTGATTCTCTTACATCATTCATATATAAGAGTCATTGCTTGCTAGTGCAAGGGCTTGGGTCTCATTTTGTATGAACTATGTTGTTTCTTTTTTTATTTTAGGTTGTATACAGACTGTGGCGGTATTAGGTCCCTTATTTGGTTCTTTGCTGGCAGCATTTTGTGCAAAACTGTATGTTGACATTGGATCCATAAACCTAGGTAACAGAATATTTAAAATATTTTAGGGTACACGATAAGGGAATGAGTAGGCTATATTGCACTAGAATTTTCAATTCATGGCTGAAGAGTTGGTGTCAAGACAAGAGTTTCGGATATCTTGGGACTGGGGCAAAATGAAGAAGGATACAAGATTGTACCATAGAAACAACTTGCATCTGTCTGAGAGAGGAACCAAGATCTTAGCTGAACAGTTCATATTATACATTAGCAGAAGTTTAAAACAGATCAGGGACTGGTAGATGGAAGTTGATTAAATCACGTTGTCACCCTCAGCAAACAAACAAAGTTAGTGGTGAAAAACACAGAAGTGTATCTCACAAATCTACCTAAATGAAAAGGGGGTGACAAGGTGGCAAGAATAAGAATATGCAGAGGAAAGACGAGAGAAGGCGGAATATCTAGAAGATGTTTAGCACAAATACTTAGTCTAGTCAAAAAAGTTCCAATTTTGTTAGTCCTAATGGCAGAGGCAGATCTAGATATTTTTGCTGTCCCAGAAACATGGTTCAATGATTCTCATGATTGGGATATAGCCTTACTGGGAAGGCTGCTCCAAGGTTTCTGGTTGCCCTGAAGCATGTTGAGAATTAGGACCACACCTCCTTCCTCCCCCTCCACTGATGGTGATTGATATACCTCTCTCACCTCCGTCCACCTTCTGCTGATACCTCTTGCTGGGCCTCCACTGCTTCTCAGCTCCTCAGAAAGGTACATTTGGCAGTCATACAGGTACCTGAATGTGGGCACTGTGTGTTCACAGAACATGGGCAATGTAGCCCTTCCTACTCATTTTAATTTATTATTGATTTTATATACCGTCATACTTTGGAAGCATGCCCAGAGAGGGATTGGAGGAAAAGCTGAAATATCAAAGCAATTATGGGGCGGATTTTAAAAGCCCTGCGCCGGCGCGCCTATTTTGCATAGGCCGCCGGCGCGCACGTCCCGGGGCTTTGTAAAAGGGGCGGGGAGGGGGTGTTCCCGAAATGACGCGGCGTTTCGGGGGTAGGCCCCGGCGTTTCGGGGGCGGGCCCGGGGGCATGGCGCCGGCCCGGGGGCGTGGTCGAGGCCTCCGTACCAGCCCCCGGGTCGGGTGATGGCGCGCCAGCAGCCCGCTGGCGCGCACAGTTTTACATCTGCTTTTAGCAGGCGTAAATCTGCCAACAAAGGTAAGGGGGGGGTTTATATAGGGCCGGGGGGGTGGGTTAGGTAGGGGAAGGGAGAGGAAGGTGGTGCGCGAACAAAAGTACGCGATCGCGCAATTTTTTAAAATCTACCCCTATGAGTATGCAGCAGCTTACAGCCTGATCCATGGCTGCCCAAAATGATAGTAATAAACAAAGGAGGGTATCATTGAGGAGTCAAGAAGTACAACCGAAGGGGGACAGCCTCAGAAATTGATTCTTCTACCCCCTATAGCTTGCCACCTGGGTTGTACCAACCCTGAAAATAAACTGTGTAATGCACATTCAGACTTTCCCCATTTGGATTATGGGTGGTGGGGGGTGAAGGTACAAACCTTCTTTTCTTTATACACACTCTGGCTCTCACCCTTCCCTTCTTTTCCTGTGCCCCCTTTGCCCCATACCCTCCCTTCCCTGTGGCTTCACCTTGTCCTTCCCTTGCTTCCCTCTCCCACCTTTGTGTGGCCCTCAAGAGATGTTAGGCTCTTCAGCAGCTATAAGCTTTATTGGCTTGGGAACGAGGAATGAGCCTATTGCAATGCAAACCATCAAGAGGTTGTACTTTTTAAAAGTATCATTCTCCTGGGAGCAAATAAAATGTTATGGGGGTATTAAAGCAGAAAGGAAGACTTGCTAGGAGAAATGCTCTAGTTTGACTGGCAATGGGAAGTGAAGAAGATGAGTCCATGAATTTCAGCACAATGCAGCTACAAAGTACTTGCATTCCCTCTCTAGCTTGAATTTTCAAAGTGAAACTCCACAGGGCATTTCCCCTTTCAAAAATAATTTGCAAGTCTGTAGACCTGTCTGAGTTAGAGCTGGAGGACTCTCAGACATCAGTAGAGCTAATTTGCATCCTACCCTTTTTTTCCTTCTATTCTTGGGTCTACAAGCCCTGTGAATAGTTTTAAAATTGGCCCCTTAGCAGTGCTGGTGCAAGGGTCTGCAGCTGCCCTGGGTGGCAACTACGTAACAGCATCACATGATTGCTCTCTGATCAATTCGAACACTGCAGATCGCACAACACGAACCTCCAAAACTCTGTTCACACACCGTGACCTTTCCCGGCTCCATGCCTCTCCACCGTCATCCACTGCTTTCAAAAATGCCACCCTCAAGTCCGACTACAGCACCCAGCCCACTTCTGACACCCTAGGCAACCAACTAGTCCACCTAATGCTCCCACCGCTGGCCCTGCCCCTTAGAGACTTTCTACCTCTTTCTTTAGCGTTCTCGTCTCTCCCAGCCTCCTCAGACTCTCTCAGCAACAGAGAAAAGACATTAGTAAACTTTCCCATCCCTATCATTCTTGTTAACTTTGTGGAATTCCATAACCCCAGTGGATCAATTGCATGCTTACCCGATGACTGAACCAAACTGCCAGAGATGATGCTTTTGCCTAGCCTGCTGACCCCTTGAATTTCACCCTCTCAGGTCTCAGTGCTACTTTCTGATAATGTATCAGAAGTTAGACCTGTCTGAGTTAGAGCTGGAGGACTCTCAGACATCAGTAGAGCTAATTTGAATCCTACCTTTTTTTCCTTCTATTCTTGTGGCTAAAGTCTTCAGGCCTTTCTTTAAGGGCTGCTTGCCTCCACCTTCCTTAACATGCACTTTACTCTTTTCACTGTTCCCTTCTCCACTTGCCCCTTGAATTACAACTTCCCCTTGAATGCAGTCCCTTATGTCATTAAACATTTCCTTATCACTGTCGTCATATTTATAGCTCTCTCCCTCTGTGTCCTGCTCCAGCTCTCTCTGTTTCTATGCAATGCTCCTCCAAAGTACACTTAGGAGGTACCTTTGCGTGGTTATGGTTGCTGTTCTTCATTTGGAGGGTAGTTGTAATCTCAGATGGTTTCTCATCCATATCACTCCATGCTGCTTGGCACCTTTCCAAATTTTTTTCAATAACTGATGTCATGCTCCTTCTCTCCTCTCTGGGCTACTGAGTGGTTCCTACACTTACAACTCTTCTGCTGCTCTCGTGCTGATCTAGCTGCTTTCTGTCTTCTGTTGAGTCTCCCTGGACTTGTGGGGTTTAGATAACAATGACTTAGATTTAGCAAACTGCTATAAATATCACGGAAATAGCGCCTACAATAAAAAATGGGTGTGGTTAGGAGAGAGATAGCCTCTGTAAAGGCTGACATATAAGTTAACTATTTAGACCACTTTAAGAGAGGGCAGTAGTAACTCTGGGTGAGGATTGGAGGGTGGGCTAGGTTTTGGGGGGCAGTTTTACATGCACAGTCAAGAGTACAAACAGCACAGTTGCCATCACTGAAGATTGTATGTGATTTGGAGCACTCTCTAGCCGCAATCAAGCTAGGTAAAGAGTACATTGTACAAATCTACTCTTCTTTTACCTTTCATCCCTCCAAATGTCAGTAAATCTTCACTGATGGCAACTGTGTTGTTTGTACCTATGACAGTACATGTAAAACTGCCCCCCCAAAACCTACCCTACTCCCCCAATCCTCACCCCAAGTTCATAATGCCCCTTCTTACAGTGGTATAAAAAATTAACTTATATGTGATCTCCCTTAGAATTAAATAAGAATGATTGAACTAGCTGTGACCAGGCTTATATTCAGTTGGTCCAACATTGATTTTGGCCTACTTTAGGAAGGTAGCTCTAACCCGACACATCAAAATGCAAATGTCTGGATTATTTCAGTTCTGTCTGGTTTGTATTGACCTGGATTCTTTATGTAAGCCAACCCAAACTTGCCCATATCATGGGTAGGAATACTGTTTGATGCTCAAGTAGCTCCCCTACCCTAACCTATTACATTTTGAGACATGAGTGAGTCTAATTTAGACTCTTAACCTATGCTAAAAATGAGAACAGATCCAAGTCTTCTCTCCATTATTTATCCAGACTTTGTCACAGGGAGATTATTTGCTTGATTTCTGCCAGAAAATCAATAAAAGAACAAATTTTTATTTATTTATTTATTTAAGCCTTTTATATACTGTCATTCCAAAGGTTTACAGAGATAGCATTGAATTACAATGTAGAAAGAAAATAAATTTCAAACTGCAATAAAATAAAAGTAGGAACAAGATATAAGATTAATAATGTTATGAATTATTACAATAATGGAAAATAATTCAAGGAATTATTAATGTAGAAGATTTAAAAATAATTCAAGATAAAGAAAATAATTGTGAGATCAGTTTTTACTAAACATTTTGAATGAGTTCAGGTGACATCATAGGCTTTCTTGAAGAGCCAAGTTTTTAGATCCTGTTTGGATTTCTTTTTCTCTGATGTTAGTCTCAGTGGACTAGGTAGTCAGTTCCAAAGTTTGGGGCCAGCAATAGAAAACAGGCGATCTCTGATTTGGGTAAGATGAGTAGAATCGATGGAAGGTATTGGAAGAATGCCTTTATTTTGGGATCTTAAGACCTTGTTGGATTATAGAGTTGTATTGAAATTTCGGGAGGAGATGAATCAATTTTATTGATGATATTGAAGATAATTGATAAAACTTTGTATTGGATTCGAAAACTAACTTGAAGCCAATGAAGATCTATCAGGATGGGAGTGATATGATCACATTTTCTAGTTCCGTTAGAATTCTGGCAGAAGCATTTTGGAGACGTTGAAGAGGTTTAATTAAGTTAGCATTAAGGCCTAGAAATAATGAATTGCACTAATGTCTTCTAATCTTTAGACCATACTTCTTTAACTTTTATTAAAATGCTAAATAACAAATCAAATGTATTTCTTTTTTTAGAGAACATCATGCTAAGTCTCATCGATGCACGTTGGGTTGGTGCTTGGTGGCTTGGCTATTTGATATGTGGAGCAGTGAACTTTTTTGCTGCAATTCCTTTCTGTTTCCTGCCAAAATCCCTTCCCAAAGAAGGTCAGGAAGATGAAAAAGAGTTATCAGTTGAAACTTCTAAAAACCTGTTGAGAGATACAGATAAAAACCAATGCCAAAATAGCAAACAGAGAATCACAGAAGGTAAGTCAGAAAAAAACAGTATTTTAGCATATGGAAAGAATTTAAAGTGTTGAGAAACACTGATTATTTGACACATATTTAGGATCTTTCATTTTCAGTTTTTATTTCATTTTTTTCCTGGGAATTTCAATATTATAACAAAAGTAATCAGTGGAAAGATGATTTTGTTGTATCACACAGGAAAAAAATCAGTGTAAAAATAATATTTTTCACTCATTTATTTTAACATTGAAATTCCCAGGAAAAATAAAATAAAAACTGAAAATGAAGATCCCTAACTATGGGCTACATTTTTCATTCTGCGGCACACACTATCACCTCCATAGCGCCCCTGCAAAAGGGGTAGTTATTTCTGGCGCTACTGCCGGCGATAATGTGTAAAACGTTATTGTCCACAGCGCAACTGGGCCCAAAATTTTTATAAACCCTGCCCTAGTCCCTCTCCTTTCCCTCATTTAAATTTTATTGGCGCGATGCGGTCATTATCGCATGCGTCAAATTATTATACACGCGATAATGGCCCATCGCGTTTTGAAAAATGACCCTTCATATTTCTTCAGATATTTCAACGTTGTACGATTTTTCTTTAGGGAGAAGGATAAAAACGTGTTCAGTTTTTTTTGGCTCTCTTCTTCCTTCCCTCCCCAGGCTTGATTCCTCAGTTTGCTCTCTTTTATCCCTTCCCCAGGCTTGAAACCCCTCCCCCCAGCTTATTCCTCAGGCTTGACCCATTCCTATTTCTCTCTCTCTCTCTCTTCCATCCCTACTGAGATTTGACCCCTGCTACCTTCTCTGTCTTGACCTGCGCAGGAAAAGAAGATGGTACCAGCTGCCTTCTAGCCTGCACAGTCAAGTTTCCTCTTCCAGTTTGTGCAGGCCTCTTCCAGTTTTGGTTCAATCTCTTCTTCTGGCCCAGAACTATTGTTACTGCCTTCCTCCTCTCTGTCTCTATACAGGTTGACACTACCCTGTCCCTCCTGCTCTGGCCCAAAGCTTCTCTTCGGCCATGTAGACCATTGCTTCAGCCCCCTCTGGGTCTTCTCTTGCCCTTGGAAGGCCCAAATGTCCTTGCCAGCTGCCCCTTCCCACAGCCCCACCCCTGCCTCTCTCAGCCTCTCTGTTGGCCTTACAATGGCAGGTGTGGAAGCAGGAAGGAAAAAAATGCTGCTCGAATCCACCTCTGCACTGTTTATTGGGAGTGGTTTAAAACTACTTGCAGACTTGCGCTCCACAGAAGGTATCTTCAGTGTCTATAGCTAGGTGGCCTAATCAACCTTCTCCATTCTTCTGACCATGTTTGGACCAGCTGATCACTGTTTGCAAGTTCTGCACTGGTGACCCTGATGCTATGTTGACTCCACTGTAGCCCCCTCCCCACCAAGAATGCCGTCCTAAGCAATTACACAGTAGGTAAACCTGGTAGTGCTGGGCCTATAGGAGAGGAAGAAGAGAGAGATATAGGGTAGGTAACACAGAAAAACAGGCGGTGGGAAGACGTCCTACAAAACAGTTAAACAGTTTGGCAAACCAGATCACCGTAAAGGGTAGTTTTTGAGAAAAGCTAAATCTGTGCAGGATAAGGAAGAATGAATGAAAGCAACAATCATCTCTATGCACTGTATATCAATATTCCTCTGTGAGAGAACCCTGCCCTCCGCACCCCTGAGCTGAAATCTTTTGTAAGCTTCTTGCTGCCATGCTTATCTCCATAGACAGCATGCATAAGAAATGTTTTGTAAAATGTTTTAATTCAACCCTGTGCTTTTTACAGAGTAAAAAGCAAATTATTTGAGAACCTTATCACCTCCATCTCCATACTGCCAACATTCAATCACAAGCACCTGTATATAATTCCTTACTGATTTATTTTTATATTGAATTTTTTATATTGTTGCTATTGTTTCCCCTCTTCTTACATTTCCTTCCTCCACTATCTTTTTTTTAATCTCTAATATTATAACCATCTATTTGATGCCATATTATATAACTAGTTATTTTGTTTAATGTAACATCTACTCCTTCTTTTCCTCCTTCTTCCTCTCTATCATTCTTTGTAAACTGATGTGATGTACATATGAACTTCAGTATATAAAAGCTTTAAATAAATAAATAAATAAATTTAGATGTATTTGTAAAACAATGATATGAGCAGCACAAATTTATAAGAAGTCATGGATTGTTTGCTTTCTTTTTAGATTTTTTGCCATTTCTAAGAAGTCTTTCCCATAATTCTATTTATATGCTTTTTCTGTGCATAACTGTGCTACAGTTTAATGCCTTTGTTGGCATGATAACATTTATGCCAAAATATATTGAAGTACAGTATGGAAAATCTGCCTCAGAAGCCATCTTTCTAATAGGTATGTATTTGTAGAAATTAATTTATTTCTATCTTTCTTTAACCCAGAATATCAGATTCCTGCTTCTACAATTGTATTTATCTTGTATTGCACTGGGATCTTCCCATCATAATTGTGTTTTTAATTTGTCATTTCTGATATTCATAGATAATGTACAAAACTTTTCTTCATAAAATTGAATACCAGTGAAAATTAGCTTTCCATCATTGTAAAAAAAAATGTGTGCAGTTTCTACTTTTGCATATTTTTTCATTATAAAATTAAGTAGCAACATTTTGATAAGAAATAACAAAATATATAAATATCTGTACCCTTCAGAAATGCTGTATCCTTTGGGGCTGCGTCAATATGGTTGTGCCCTCTTCATACTAATATAACAGGGGTACAATGTAAGAAGGACAAAAGTACGCGCGCGCGTATGTTTTGAAGATCTACCTCTTTGTGTAGCCTGTCAGTCAGGAGCGGGGTAAGAGAGTCTGAAGTTATTTTTAAAGAAAAGAAAGTTGTTTTGCCAAGGGCCTGGTTTACAAAGGGTCTGTGACTGGAAAAAGTAAAAGCAGCAGTGTTCTCTTGCCATGAGATGGCTGCATCTGCCTCCTGTGACACAGAGGGTGAGAGCCAACTGTCACATGGGGGGGGCATTTCCTCTGCCTCTCGTGGCTGTCGATGTCTCAGGGGAGGGCCAGCGGAGCAAGCGCCATGTTGCTGCAGCAGCAGAGGAGAGGCTCCGGAAAGCAGCAGCGAGCCTTTGGTAAGCTCCTGCCACGTAAAAACAAGTGTGGCCGGGCCCAGTGCTGTTGTGGTGGTGACATCATTACCTTGCAACCCTTTAAAAGGGCCAGGTTACAGCAAATAAAGGAAAAAAAAAATAAATAAAGAAAATAAGAATAAGGACATGGGGGGGGCTCAATATGCTAGAGATGTGAATCGTGTGATCGATCGTCTTAACAATCGATTTCGGCTGGGAGGGGGAGGGAATCGGATCATCGCCGTTTGGGTTTTTTAAATATCGTGAAAATCGTGTAAATCGAAAACCGGCACACTAAAACATCCCTAAAACCCACCCTGACCCTTTAAAATAAATCCCCACCCTCCCGAACCCCCCCCCCCCAAATGCCTTAAATTACCTGGGGTCCAGTGGGGGGGAGGGCGGGAAAACCGGCACACTAAAACAACCCTAAAACCCACCCCGACCCTTTAAAATAAATCCCCCACCCTCCCAAACCCCCCCAAAATGCCTTAAATTACCTGGGGTCCAGAGGAAGGGTCCCGGTGTGATCTTTTACTCTCGGACCTCCGGTGCTTGTAGAAATGGCGCCGGCGCTACCTTTGCCTTGTCATATGACAGGTCAAAGGTAGCGCCGGCGCCATTTTGTTTTTTGGCCCCCGAGGTCAGGAGCGTAGGAGATCGCTCCCGGACCCCCGCTGGACCCCCAGGAACTTTTGGCCAGCTTGGGGGGGCCTCCTGACCTCCACAAGACTTGCCAAAAGTCCAGCGGGGGTACGGGAACGACTTCCTGCATGCGAATCGTTTTTCCATACGGAAAAACGATTCACGGCAGGAGATCGCTCCCGGACCCCCGCTGGACCCCCAGGGACTTTTGGCCAGCTTGGGGGGGGCCTCCTGACCATTTTGCGCCGCCATTTTGCGCAAAATGGTGCCGGCCGTAGACAACATGATTCGACTGCAGGAGGTCGTTCCGGACCCCCGCTGGACTTTTGGCAAGTCTTGTGGGGGTCAGGAGGCCCCCCCAAGCTGGCCAAAAGTCCCTGGGGGTCCAGGAGCGATCTCCTGCCGCGAATTGTTTTTCCGTACGGAAAAACCAAAGGTAGCGCCGGCGCCATTTCTACAAGCATCGGAGGTCCAAGAGTAAAAGATCACACCGGGACCCTTCCTCTGGACCCCAGGTAATTTAAGGCATTTTGGGGGGGTTCGGGAGGGTGGGGGATTTATTTTAAAGGGTCGGGGTGGGTTTTAGGGTTGTTTTAGTGTGCCAGTTTTCCCGCCCTCCCCCTTCCCCTCCCCCTTCCCCCGATTTACGATTTTTTGACGATAAATCGGGGGAATTGTTATTGTATCGCGGCTCTAACGATTTTTGACGATTTAAAATATATCGGACGATATTTTAAATCGTAAAAAAACGATTCACATCCCTACAATATGCACGTCTTGGCTGTGTGAACCATCACCCCCAGCCTTTCCCCTAGCCTTCCCCAGCATGCACCAGGACAGGGTAAGCAGCATGGCCTTGGGAAAGCTTTGGATTGGAAGGAAAACCCAGAGGTAAGCAGCAATGCCACCTCCAGTAAATAATTTAAATTAAATGATTAGGGGCAAGTTGGTGATGGGTGGCCAGTTCATGCTCCCATAACCTGTACAAGGGTGTTTGGGCACATTTTATGAATCAGTGAAGGCAGGAATCCAATCCATGGTTTACCTACTGTTCATTGTTCTATCCCCCTTCAGCACTCTGACCAGAAGTGAAGGGTTTACCTTGTAATCACAATAGCTCAAGGAGTAGCCTCGTAGCTTATGGGAGTGAAATGTCCAGCATAAAGGGCACCAGGGGAGTAAAGTGACTAGTTCTCTAGGGATTTTTGGGACAGCCCAGTTACTCTGAAAAATGGTACAGGTTAACTAGAAGTTGCGGGCACCTGTGCCATGGAATGGGGAAGGCTGGCGAGTGCAGGAATAAAATCTATGAGAACTTTTACAGGCACTATTTTTGTGACGTCATCAGAGCAAGGATCTACTTTCTGGGGGCAAAGAGCTGCTGAGAAAAAAAACGAAAAAGAAGACAGGTGTGGCCAGACTCCAAGAAAAAAAGAACTTGGAGAATCTAGCCTCCACTAAAGGAGGAACAGCTAGAGAGATTATTATAATATCAGAACCAGTAAATGCCTGAGAAAACTGAAAGAGGACAGGAAGCTTTTGACTGAAAGTTACTCATGGTTCCCTATAGCAAGGGAAGAGGACAAGACAGTTAATTGGACAGGTTTACTATTTATTTTGTACAGTCAGGGAGTAGGTAATTCTGGAAGGAAGGCCTGACACCTGCTGCCAGTGGACCTGCCTCTCAGAGATGCCTGCTGCTTCAGAATCCATTGCTCCTAAGCTTCTACCCGAATGAAGAACCAGAGATAAGTATGCACAATTACACTCAGGAAACATGCACTAGATCTGGCCAGACTAGGAACAAAGAAAAGAAAAACTAAAGAGAATAAGGATACCTACTTCAAGGGTCTCTATATATGGAGAGCCTATAAAGAGAAAAACAGTACACAGAATCATTTTCTTAAAATACAGTTTGGAAGTACTCGCATGGTATCCATAAGAACATAAGATATTGCCATACTGGGTCAGCATCCTGTTTCCAACAATGGCCAATCCAGGCTACAAGTACCTGACAAGTACCCAAAAACTAAGTATATCCTATGCTACTGTTGCTAGTAATAACAGTGGCTATTTTCTAAGTCAACTTGATTAATAGCAGACAATGGACTTCTCCTCCAAGAACTTATCCAAACCTTTTTTAAACCAAGCAACACTAATTGCACTAACCACATCCCCTGGCAACAAATTCCAGAGTTTAATTGTGTGTTGAGTGTAAAAGAACTTTTTCCGATTAGTTTTAAATGTGTCACATGCTAACTTTATGAAGTGCCCCCTAGTCCTTCTATTATCCGAAAGAGTAAATAACTGATTTACATTTACCCATTCTAGACCTCTCATGATTTTAAACACCTCTATCATATCCCCCCTCAGTCGCCTCTTCTCCAAGCTGAACAGCCCTAACCTCTTTAATCTTTCCTCATAGACAATACTTTCCTCAAAGACAATACTTATCTGATTCTTAGTTGGACATGGTATAATGTTCTAAGAGAAAAATAATGTAATTATTAATAGTTTTTCAAGGTATTTTGCATAAAAGAAAAAAGTTTGAAATGGTTGTAATTCCTAATTGTTATCTAAGCATATGTAAGAGTATATAAAAAAAAAACTTTTCTTGAAGTATTGATTAAAATGAAAAATGCTGGTTGAAAGATTTCAAGCAACTATTATATTGTTTATTGCCAGTCTGTTCTTTTTAAAAAAAAGTTTTTATTATTTTCTTTTTCCTAGTACAATAAAACTGTTAAAACTTTCACCGCAGGAATTTTTTATTGCAGTGTTTTTTTTTTTACTAATATTCCTGCATAGAACATCACCTGAAGGGAAAATCATGAATCCCTACCTACCTTCATCCCCCCTTCAGGCTAGGACACCTAAAGTGTGAGGGAGTCCATCCTGAGGCTCCTTTGAAAATTGACAATGCATTTGCACGGGAACATACCAAAAAAAAAAAAAAGGTAGCTTCCGCTGCCAGCACCTTCTATTCTGTGTGGCCCTTGTTGCATCAAGGAGCATCATTACCTTTTGACCACAGAAGTAAACATTTTTATACTTAAAATACAGCCACAAAACCAAGTTTCTATCCATCAAGGAGACAAGCAAGGTTGCTGTGGTTATTCTGTAATCCTGGGAGGATTCCAAATATGCTGATACACCCAGGCTATCCAAACTGAAAATGGTTATCCGATGCCCCTTCTTCCACATTCTTACTATGTACTCCTCATGGGATATAAAAGAATTCCTGAGGGGATAACGGCCTAGTTTGGGGAACATTGAGAAGATGCAAATTCTTAATCTTAGCTGCATTTTCCAAGGCCTCCAATTTAGAATGCAAGACTAAGCTGTCCTTGCTATGAGCCAGACCAATCCCTTGCAGAGAAGATATTTCTGAGCCTATTGCCAAATTGATCTTTCATTTCTCCCAGCCTCTTATCATGTTCTTCTGTCTTGGCTGCTGTAACTTGAGAGAAAACACATAACTGGGAAACAGAGTCAACTAACATGCTCTTAGTCCTGGTAACTACGTCTCAGATATCCTCCAAGGTGATGTCTTTCCTATTAGTCACTGGAATCCCAAATGGCTGATCACCCAGTCCTGAGGGGGAAAAATCTGCTACTGGCAGCAGTACTCCAACCAGAGAAGAGAGGCCCAAATTTACCAGAACAGGATTTACAGTTGGCAAGTTATTTGTCTTGCATGGAGCTGATTTCCTTGGCCAGGATGGTCTGCATGTGTCCCTGGTCCTCTGATAACCACAGTATTGTCAATATCATGGCTGGTGTCTTCCTCTGCCCAGCCTCAGATCCTTCCTGAATTTGCATCAGAGACTCCTAAACCAAAGGGAAGGGGTTTATGGCAGGGGAGGGGTTTGTGTTTCAGAGCTAAGTGAAATCTCCAAATTGGAGGATGCCTCCTTCTGTAGGTTACTCCCTGTGGTGCTAGTCTCCAAAAGCTGATCCTGGATAGCAACTTGTCCATTCAGTGGGCCTCAGGCTGAATTTAAAGGGTAAGCTTGAGGCTTGCATTGACTCTTATGCTTTGCCATGAGAGCCATATAATTTGTTGGGGAAAACCGAATAGCAGTTGGTCCTTGGCTCACTCATCAGCATTTGATTGTGTGGCCATCTTGTACTGTATTTATAACATATATGATAAAGTAGGGAATAAAAATGATTGTATATTCATTGAACTGCTACACTACATTGCTATTCATAATGCAATCAATTTTATATGACGTGTTTTTATATAATCTAACTGAATGTGAATTTTCATCTTTGTTATATCTTTATAGGTGTTTACAATTTGCCTGTAATTTGCATTGGGTATTTTTTGGGAGGCTTATATATGAAAAAATTCAAGGTAACTACTCTACAAGCTGCAAATATTGGATTAGTCACCTCTTTAGTAGAATATCTGATCTTCTTCCTGGCTTATTCAATGGTCTGTACGAATTCTGCAGTAGCTGGTCTGACTGTCTCTTATGAAGGGTATGTCCTATGTTGAGCACCATTTAATACATTTATGGCATGCTTCTTGTTTTAACCGAACAATACATGATATGAATGCAACCAAAGAGTCTCTCTGAATAAAAAGTAAGCCACAATCTTTTATTTTTTTAGTTTACTTCTTCCTGTGTCCTACCATCACAATCTTGGAGTCTTCCAGTCCCAAGAACAATATAATGGCCTGATGTGTAGCTTTAGTAAGGTCATCCATGGTGCAGTGTTCCTTTTGGAACCACCAGAGAAAAAGATGTTCCATGAAGTAGACATTTTGCAAATTTTGGTGGTGGTAGGTCTTAAGCAGGATTTGCAGATTCTGGGAATCTGATGGGGGCTGCAATGTGAAAATGCCAGGTATGCCCCACCCCCTTTAATTTACTACATTTCATTCAAAGTTGATTTTTAAATATCCTATGTTTTGTAAATATTTTTAATATGCTGCTATTGTGCAGTATACATTATAATGAAAGAAAACTGAATTGAATCTGTTAGGATGTTTGCTTTCAGTTACATTTTCCTTAGGAAGGTAGATGCCATCATAGCTACCATGTCATGCCATATACTTCTCGGTTACTTTTACACAGAGCCTCAGCTTATTCATGACCCAATCATATATGCAACTCAAATCTATTTTTTCAATAAATATTAATTATATTATCCATGTCAATTATTTAAAGTAATATGTATGTAGCTCACCTTTAAATTATGGCACATTTGATAGTACTGAAATATTTACTATCTATAGTTGGACAGAGTAGGCAATAGACATTGTAAAGGCTGTTGATATGTTCTGGACTCGTTTCATTCAAATTTGTAAATAAGATTTATATTCACAAGTTATTTGTTGACTTTGGACAATCAAAATATTCAGTTTCTTTGTTACACAAATTTCTAAGCCATGTTTTATATCACAGGAAATCACATTAATATCATTTGTGTGCCTTTCTAGACTGACCCCCACTTAAATTTGTGTAATACATTATTAACATTTTTATATAAGTACATAAGATTTGCCATACTGAGTCACACCAAAGGTCCATCAAGCCCAATATTCTGTTTCCAACAGTGGCAAATCCAGGTCACAAGTACCTGGCAGGATCCCAAGGGTTAGATTCCAAGCTGCTTATCCCAGGGATAAGCAATGGATTTCTGCAACGCCACCTTAATAATGGTTTATGGACTTTACCTCCAGGAACTTGTCCAAACCTTTTTAAACGCAGCTACACTAATAGCTCCAGTGACTATACACCTGATATTGCGTTTCCCGAGGAAGACTGCAGCTGCAAGTGTGACCTGTGTATGTTGAAATTGTTACCAGATAACGTCTTGTTACCCACGGGCAAATGGGTCTAACTGCCATCCAATGTTTCATGTAAATCATTGTATACATGATCATTTGTCCATCCAATTTAAAATATGTTGGAGTGACTAAACAGAAGATCAAGACTAGACTTATTGAGCATAGACGTTGCTTAAATATTGGTAAAATAAAAGTCCCATTGGTTGCTCATATTCTGCATTTTAACCATGATTTCGATGATATTAAATGGACCAGCTTGGAAAAGGTGCTGGCGCATTGGAGAGGAGGAGATCAAATTAAGAAACTTATCCAACAAGAGCAGAGAGGATATTTCAACTCTAAACAGTCATCCCACAAGGCTTGAATAAAGAAATTGAGTGGGGTGTCTTTTTATAGTTCTTTTTCGTAGCCTATCTTACGTGGCATTGCTCTGTCATGTCAACCAACTACGTCATTCATGTTCAAGTGACGTATATCGTACGTGTGCACATAAAGGGCCAGATTTTAAATCACCTACGCTTGTAAAACTTGGAGTTTTACACGCATAGGTGGCCTTATGCATGCCGGGCCAATTTTCAAAGGCCCAGCCACGAACGTAAACCCCCAGGATGTGTGTAAGTCCCAGGGTTTTTGAAAGATATGGGGCAGGGCTAGAGGCGCTCGGCACAGCAGCCATTTGCCAATGTGCTGGGGGATTGCGTGCCGGCAGGGTGCCGGCGTCTGCAACTTGCTCCTGCTCAGAAGCAGGAGCAAAAGGTAGGTTAATGATTTTGAGGGGGTTTAGGATAGGGATAGGGGGAGGGCAGGATAGGGGAAGGAAGGTCAGGCTAGGGGGTTGGGAAGGTCCCTCCAGTCCCCTCCTTAAGTCATGTGCTCCTCCACAGCAGTATCTGCTCACTGCTGACAGTGCCCTCAGAGGAAATGTAAATTGGGGGCAGTGGCAGGGAGGCATAGCTGCAGAAGGGGTATGGAGAACTGCATTGCTCCACCAATGGAATATAAGACTGCTGAGAAGATGGACTGGCAGCACTGGTGGGCCTTTCCTCTTCAGCTACCGCAGCAAGTGAGGCCATCCCCATTACAGCAGAGGGTGAGTATCCCACCTGTTCCCTCAGAAAGGGGAAGCTAATATCTGGTAGTGGCGATGTTACTGGAGTTGCATCGGTATGGGTGGTGTTGGCATGCAAGGAGGAGGAACCATCATGGGCAGGTGGTGAAGCAAGAGGGTAGCAGCACACAGGACAGTTAGAATTGCCGCATGAAGAGACTTAATCCAGTATGGTGGTACAGCAAATGCTTGTGGGAGCTGTATCCATCATGAACTTATTGGATACCAGGGAGCATTCCATAGTGGCAGCAGTTGGCAGGGTGGCAACTGCTGCAGCATTTTCCTTCACACAGCAGTCTGGGTTTGCATTTCCTCATGCATGTCCCATAGCTCCTGATGCATGACCTGAATCTCGTCCTGAACCACATCTTTCAAGCCCTGGATGTCCTGCCTTAGGCCTGTTATCTCTAGCATTAATTTCCAGCATGCATCTTTCAGCTGGAGTCGAGAGCACCTCTTCTTCTCTATCAGAGAAAATGTCTTCCTCGGCTTGCTTGCCTTCCCCCTCTTCTATCGCATGCCACTGGATATCCAGAGTGCATGGCTGGGGTATCAATCAGTTAGGTATCTTCTTCCTCCTCCTCCATGACAGTGTGGCAATGCTCTGCAAATGTGTACTCATCTGTTGGCTTCTCCTCCTCCTCCCTGTCATCTTCAGGGCTTGTGGGCAGCACCCATGAATGATGCTTTGCAAATCTGAGGCCACTGGATCTTGGAGCATCAGAGTGTTGCCTGTCTGTTATCCTGCAAAAAGGAAAAGTGTACATGCTTTCAATATACACTATATGTGGCCTTTTCTTGTCATACTCGATGGATCTTTCTTTTGACCAAGAGAACTCCTTGAGTCCTACTCCACAAACTTTGTATCAAGCATTTGTGTGAGTGAGAAAGCTATCATGAAGCTCTTGTAATGCACCAGCAACCATTGATAGAGAAAGGACTGCCAAATTAGTGTGGTTTTGACTGCTGGCCCTATCAGGCTTGTGCATCATTTCATATTGCCTAAAACATAAATATAGTTATGTAAGGGGGTATGCTTTTTCTGCCCCTTACAAACATGCTGTATGTGGCTTCAGTTGATCTGAGTTCTCTCGGTACAACAGGGGTCTTACTAGACCTTGCCTGTCTGCGATGAGATCAAAGTGTTAGCATGCTAAGGAGCAGCACCACTCCCCACTGGGAGGGATGTTAGGAGAATATAAGAACCTTTGCACTCATGGGTGTGGGGGAGAAGCAAAGAGAGAAATTAAAGATCTAGAGTCTTGCTTGAAGCTGAAGCTATGTTTTCACTGAGTGGCATCATAAAGCTGGTATCTCCACTGTGAAAGCTCAGAGGATAACTGATAAGAAGGGTTCAAGGATAGGATTTTCTAGAAGTGTGTCAAGAGAAAGAGGGTCTTACGAGCTGGGGACAAGTGTACTGTGAAAGTTCACCAGGATCAGAGTGTGATTCAGCTCCAATCAGCCCAAGACGCAAAGAGATAAAGAGAAAAAGATCTTGAAATATTACAGTTACTAAATAGCTATTGGCGGGGCCCAGGGTGGAAGTGGTACTCATCCTGAAGAGCTTACCTTTTTGGTGTCAAGAGGTGAAAAGATTATGTTCATTTTTTGTGACTTTTTGTATAGAGATAATGAAGGAACAAAATTCAGAAATGTTGTTAGCATAAACAGATATGATGGCAGAAAAGGACCAAATGGTCCCTCCAGTCTGCCCAGCAAGCTTATGGTAGTATCTGCCGCACCATACAATTCATCCCCATACTTAGCTTCCCAGACCATCAAGCCAGGGGCCTTGTTGGTTGCTGTTTGAGTCCAGTTCCCCGTAACCTCTTGCCATTGAAGCAGAGAGCAATGATGGAGTTGCATCAACAGTATGAAGGCTTATTGGTTAAGGGAAGTAACTGCCTGCCACACCAGCAAGTTACCCCCATGCACTCTTTTCTTCACTTCCATCTTCTATCTAATTCCCCTTTTCATCTTTTCTCCCTGCCGTTGAAGTAGAGAACAATGTTGGAGTTGCATCAGAAGTATCAGGCTTATTGGTTAAGGGTAGTAACCGCCACACCAGCAAGTTAAGTTACCACAATGCACTCATTTCTTCATTTCCATCCTCTAACCTTTAGGGATCCACAGTGTTTACCCCATGCCCCTTTGAAATCTTTCACTGATTTAGTCTTCATCACCTCCTCTTTAAGGGGCAGTCCAGGCATCTACCACCCTCTCCATGAATAAATATTTCCTGACTTTGGTTCTGAGTCATCCTCCCTGGAGTTTCATTACATGCCCCCTAGTTCTACTGATTTATTTCCAGCGGAAAAGGTTTGTCGATTGTGCATCATTAAAACCTTTCAGGTATCTGAAGATCTGTATCATATTCCCCCCTGAACCTCCTCTCTTCCAGGGTGTACATATTTAAGATCTTCAGTCTCTCCTCATAAGTCAATTGATGGAGACCCCCCCCCCCCCCCCCCCCACCATTTTTGTTGCCCTTCTCTGGCCGCCTCCATCCTGTGTCTGTCCCTTTTGAAATACGGTCTACAGAACTGAACACAGTACTCCAGGTGAGGCCTTGTTTTGACTTTTGTTTCCCTGCCATCAGTCTATACTGTAAATAATTTTAGTTTCAGCAATAGTACTGGTGTAGAGAGTGTCTCTTTGGAGAGCTTGACTAGTGAGTTGGAAGATCCCCTGTGAGTACTGAACTCTGAAAGCCTTGAAAAGACTCGGCTTCTCCCCACAGGGCTGGAAACCTGGGAGGTCATGGGGGCCTTGAGTAGTCTGTGGCTCTCCCCCTGTGCACCTGTGTGCTGGAACTGAATGGGACAGGGGCTACAAATATATATGTATGGTATTAAACATTGTTATTGTCATTACATATAAACACTTTATATGCCTTTCCTTTACAAACTGCTCACCTTGATGGCCTTCGGAACGTGAGGTGTTCAGTTCTCTCACACCTCATATAGCCGTCGCCAATATGGTGCTGAGGTCTATCCGTTCTGCTGCAAAGAAGGTGATCTAGTTTGCAAGCCTTTCTGCCATTTTTGTGACCTCCTTCAGCTTCAATTAGCATTCAGGGTCTTGCCACTTCTGGCTCATGTCTTGCACACTGAAGTTGTGGAAGACCACATTGAGTCAGTGACAGATCTTCTCTGAGCTACATTCTTTCCTGTTTGAGTCCACTCTCCTGGACCTTTTCCTACATAGGACATTCTGGACCTTCATAACCTCCTTCACTAGAAGGTCCACCTCCATGTGCTGGAAGTTAGGATTCCTAAGCAGGGCTCCCCTCCTTCCAGACATAGTGCAATTAAGAAGACTGGCACTGGGAGCAAGCATGTAAAAGACTAGTATTTGCACATATAAAGGGGCATGTTTTATGCACATATAATTTAAACTTTACATTTTTTAAAATAGCAAAAGTTCATGTATAAGTTATATTCACACATATTGCTGAAGATACATGCATTCTATTATAGAACAGTTGTGGTATACATGTATATTTTTCACAAAAGTGTGTGTACAATAGGTCCATAAAAAGGTTAGCTGCAGGCTCCAAGATCTCAGGGACAGTAAGAGCCAGTCCACTGTTTATCCCTATAATTTTCACGGGGGGGGGGGCTAACACCTGGACTTACTCTGCCTGTCCCTGATAATATAACGCATGCCCATATGCTGTATCTTGACTGTAAGGAAAGCAAGGCATATGTGGATGAGCAACTCATCATCTGAAGCCTAGATTTCTTATATTTTGGCCTTTGCTTTTATTCCTTATATCTGATATTTTATCCATAGAGAACTAACATTCTTTTTGGAAAGTGTGTGTGTGTCCTGTATATTAGAAAACATCAGACAAAGAGTTTCTACTGGGTTTCAGTAGCTACATCTATCCTGCAAAGTCTGTGTAGTATAACTGAAGTCTGGATGGGAAGCAGCTGAGGGAAATTACAGATCTGATCCTGCTTCAGGTGATAGCCAAGCTTTGAAGGCTTTTGTTGACAGGGTCTTTCTCAATTATAGATGGTATTATAACTTGCAGCGGACAGCTTCAGGTTAATGAAGCTCCTACCTGAACATCTATATGACACTTCTCTCTGAAGTTCTGCAGTAGTTGCAAGGGTCACTTAATGTGTGCTCTTTAGTAATGGGGAATCATTACTATTTATCTCTAAAGACTATACCTGTGCTTGTGGCTTGACTGCATTCACATCTTAAGCCCTTTGAGGAAGTAAGACGTAATGTAGACTGAAATCTCTGAAGTCTTTTTTGGGATTCCGCCACTACGCAACCTCCTGTCCACAGAGGACCCAACTGAGCCCGGCTCTGAACTGTTTTCCAGCACTCTCTTGTTCTTGTCCTCAGCCTGTGCTTCTGCTTCCTTGCCAGCAGGGGACCTCCATGAGTTCATTCCCCTGGCTGACCAACCCCTTCTCGACTACCTGTACCACACCCAGACTACAGCCCAACTTAACTGTCTCTCCTATGCCTCAACGCTTTGGCATTGAGTCTTTCTTGGCTCCCTGCTCTAGCCCTCTCTGCCTTGTGGCTTTCTCAAGCTATTCCTAGTTTTGTCTCGTGGCCTACGGGCCTTCTGATTCCAGCTTGATTTTCCCTATCTCTTGGCCTCTGGGCCTTTTGTTCCCAGCTTGCCTTGTGGCCATCCGGCCTGTTCCAAGCCTTGCTCTGTGGCCTGTGGGCCTTCTGACCCTTCCTTGCCTGGTAGCCTGCCCTAAGCCTCTCTGTTTCCTGACCCCTGGCCTAGTCCTGACACTCCCAGGTCTCTCCCTGCTTCTAGGCCTCTCTCTGCCTTGCCCCTCAGGCCCTTTCTTGCCCTCACTGTCTTTGGGCATTCTTTGTTCCATAATAAGGACATAAGAAATTGCCATGCTGGGTCAGACCAAGGGTCCATCAAGCCCAGCATCCTGTTTCCAACAGTGGCCAAACCAGGCCACAAGAACCTGGCAAATACCCAAATGCCAAGAAGATCCCATGCTACTGATGCAATTAATAGCAGTGGCTATTCCCTAAGTAAAATTGATTAATAGCCGTTAATGGACTTCTCCTCCAAGAACTTATCCAAACCTTTTTTGAACACAGCCACACTTACTGCACTAACCACATCCTCTGACAACAAATTCCAGAGCTTTAGTGTGCGTTGAGTGAAAAAGAATTTTCTCCAATTAATCTTAAATGTGTTACTTGCTAACTTCATGGAATGCTCCCTAGTCCTTCTATTATTCGAAAGTGTAAATAACCTATTCACATCTACTCGTTCAAGACCTCACATGATCTTAAACACCTCTATCAAATCTCCCCTCAGCCGTCTCTTCTCCAAGCTGAACAGCCCTAACCTCTTCAGCCTTTCCTCATAGGGGAGCTGTTCCATCCCCTTTATTATTTTGCTTGCCCTTCTGTACCTTCTCCATCGCAACTATATCTTTTTTTAGATGTGGCGACCAGAATTGTACATAGTGCCCTGATATCAAGGTGAGGCCAGCTGAACCCCCCTGGGAGAGGCAATATGAATACAAGTCAGCCAGGCACAACTTTTTCAGGTTTGAATCAAGCCAGGTATGTTCCTGCTTCTATTTCTTTTAAAAAGACCTGCTTTCTTATCAATGGAAAACCCAGAGTCTGGATTTATTTATTTATTTATTTAAAGGTATTTATATTGGGGCAGGTTACAATACTACATTCATAATTAAATGTAAACTTAAAATCCTAAGACAAAAATAAACCTTATAAAAACTGACAAAATATAGAAAACACCTTTAAAAGAAATTAAATTGGCTAGAAAAGTGGGACTGGTTATTACAAATCAGAAAAAGCTTGCTTAAATAAAAAGTGCTTTAAGATTTTCTTGAATTCTTTGGAATTGCCTATGGATCTAAGGGTTTGAAGTATGGAGTTCCATAGGATAAGTCCTGGGATGGGAAATGCAAATTCATGTGTTGCTACAAGCCTTGTAGTTTTAGGAGAGGGGACTTGTAACAGCAATTGATTTTTTTGATCTTAAATTTCAGGAGGGGATATATAAATATAAGTTAGCAGACAATCAACTGTTATTGTTATTATAAATGAGATTGTGTAAGATTGATAGAATTTTATATTGTGCACGCCATTTGATAGGTAACCAATGTAGACTAAAAAGAATTGGAGAGATGTGTTCATGTAGTTTTGTATTAAATAATAATCGTGCTGCTGCATTCTGGACTAATTGAAGTGGCCTAATTGTGGATTGAGGGAGTCCTTCGTAAAGGGAATTGCAGTAGTCAATGCTTGTCAATACCAATGACTGAAGAACTGTTCAGAATGCAGATGTGTCTAATAAAGGTTTGATGTATTTTAGTAAATGAAGTCTATAGAAGGAAGATTTTACGATGGTTTTTATGTGACCTTGCATGTCTAATTTGGTATCTAGTATAACACCAAGATTGCGGATATTATTCAAGATTTTAATTATTGTATTATCTACCACTGCCTCTGAGATATGTATGGCTTGACGGCCTCCTGCTTTAGAAAACTCCAGTCCAGTCAGATTTTCCTAGCCCTGCCTTAGAGACTCCAGTTCAGTCAGCTGTTTTCAGCCCTGCTTAATGTCTTCAGTCCTAGCACCAATCCGCTGATATAGGGGATGGAACAATTCCCCTATGAAGAAAGGCTAAAGAGGTTAGGATTCTTCAGCTTGGAGACGAGATGACTGAGGGGGAGATATGATAGAGTTCTACAAATAATAATCAGTGGAATGGTATATTATACGATATGAGGGGTTCGGGAACCTGTCTCCTAGTATGCACTTCGAGTTTCCCTCCCTCTCATCTATTAGGCCAGCAGTGCTACAAACAGTTCTCCCTATTACCTCCTATGCACATACACACAATCTGAATAGTTCAGGAAAGACCACGTGTTTTATCCACAGAATTAGAACTGTATTTGTCAGACTTTGAAGGAATAACATTAAGAAGAAAATAAACAGTATATATCTCTAACATCCTTGCTTTGGCACCAGTTTATACTAAAGAAAGATCTGCATCATTAGTGGCTTTAAACATGCCATAAACCTTAGCCTGCATATTTATTAATACAGAAACTGACTAGTCCTACCTGACTTTAGGAGATTCCCCTCTGTTTACTTCTAGAGCAGACCCTGGCTGGAGATCTCAGGAACCATGTCAAGAGAAAGGCTTGCTTCTTTGGTTCAGTACTGGCAGGGCTAGGAGAGGTGTCTCTATGATCTGGGTCATCCCTGACTTTATGGCAGGCTTCCAGGTACTGGCAGAGCTTTCCTCTCTCTCCAAACTCCCAGACACTCCTGGTCCTCTCCTTTCTAGACACAGGAAGGGGCATCCTGATCTCTTTCTTCCCCTCTTTCTTGTTTGTCCTTTCTTATTCTAGTCAGCTGATGAATATGCATAAAGTTCATGCATAGTCATTCAACAGGCAGATGGTGTCGTATCTGCATTTCAGGTCACTGCCCTCCCCCTTCTCTATTGGGAGGAGGATCCTGCCACATCTTGAACAGCACTCTCTTGCCATGTCATCATTTTCTTCCTTTCAGATGCTCCCCCTTCATCCATGGTGTTCACGTCCCTCCCTGATGATCTATCCTTGGACAGATACTCTTAGGTATTAAGTTGGGTTTTTTTCTGCCCTGGTTGCCAAGGACTCCTTACTTTTATTTAGACAGTAGTTTATAGTTAACAAGCTGATCTTGATAAGCTGGTTAGCATTGTTTAGGCTGATCAAAGTTCTCATCTTTCTGCTGAGACAGTCTTGGCTGGCACATTCATGTCATCATCCATCATTTATAGTCTGCGTCCCTCTGAGATCCATATTCATAATTTTGTTGCTTCCAGTGATAAAACATCGGGTATCTCCCTACAGAATGAGTAAACAATCAGTTGTTTACTCTTTCGAAAAGTTCAAAGACCAGGGGACACACAATGAAGTACTAGGTAATACATTTAAAACTAATAAGAGAAAATATTTTTTTACTCAACACATAATTAATCTCTGGAATTCATTGCCAGAGGATGTGATGAAAGCTGTTAGTGCAGCTGCATTTAAAAAAGGAATGGATAAGTTCCTGGAGGAAAAGTCCATTAACCATTATTAAGGTAGAGTTGCAGAAATCCACTGCTTTTTCTTGGGATAAGCAGCTTGGAATCTATTTACCCCTTGGGATCCTGCCACGTACTTGTGACCAGGATTGACCACTGTTGGAAACAGGATACTGGGCTTGATGGACCTTTGATCTGACTCAGTATGGCAAGTCTTATGTTCTTATATTAGAGCCTCTGTGCCTTTCTCTTCTCTGATTGTCTGCCCCAGCTCTCAAGAAGCCAGTACCTGCCAACCGAATCTGATTTCAGATTCCAGGCCGGACTCTGCCCTAGTCTCTGTAATAGAGGAATCTGCTTCTGCGGGGGCCCTTGAGTCAGTGTTCCAGAAACTACACTTGTCCTCATTGAAAGAGGCTGAGTATACACTTGGCTGCTTTTCCACTCTGCAGCCTTCATCTCAGCTAGCTCCAGAAAAACTGGTCCAACCAGTCTCTGCTTCAAGACTTGCTTCAATGCATCTGTTCCAACAAGCTTCAGATAATCTTTGCCAACCACCAGCAGCTGCCTCTCAGCCAGCCTCAGAGAATCTGGTCCAACCTGCATCAGCAGCAGCTATCTCTCAGCCAGCCCCAGAGATCTTGTCCAGCCAGCAGCAGCTGCTTGTAGCTAGATTCAGAGAATGCAAGTCCAGATTTCAGGCTGAGATCTACTATAGTTTCTTTAATAGAAGAATCTGCTTCTGTTGGGGCCTTTGAGTCAATATTCCAGAAACTACACTTGTCCTCATTAAGGGAGACTGAATATATCTCTGGCTGCATTTCCACTCTGCAGCCTTCAAGCCCACCAGCTGATTCTAGCCTTGCTGTACACGCAGCTGATTCCAGCTGTGCTGTACAGACTTCAAGCCAGCCAGCTGACTCCAACTCTCCTATATAGACTCCAGGCTAGCCAGCAGCTATCTCCAGTCTTGCTCCAGAGGATCCGCTCCAGCCAGAAGCCATCTCCAATCTTGCCCCAGTCCTTGCTACCCTGCAGGCTCCGCTTCTGGATTCTACGCCAGTCTTTGTGCCCTGCAGGCTCTGCTTCTGGACTGTGCTCCAGGTCTTGTCCTCCTACCAGTAGGAGCCCTTAGTGGGCCATGGTCCCAGCTCCTCAGTCCTCCAAGCCCTAAGGCTTGAAAGAGCTTTTGATGGCCATGATACCAGCACTAACTCAGCATTAAAGCTTGCCCCACCCTGATTCCTTACCTCAGCTTGGAGTCAACTCTGATCCCAGTCGTGGTCTTTGCTCTGCTAGTTCTTGTTATTGCCTGTTTTTTTGCCTATGTAGTAGACCCGATTATTGTGGCTTCTTATCTGTCCTGTGTCTTTGTGCACTGTGTATCCTGCTTGTTTGGCTTTAGTTTTTGGTCTTCTGGTGTTCTGTCTGTTTTTGTTCTTGTTTTTGTATTTTGCTCAGTTATGCCCTCTTTTTGGCTATGTCTGTCTTCTGAGTTTTGCTCTGTTTTGTCTGTTTGCCTGTCTGCCTGTGGTGCACGCCCTGTTCCTTGTCTTCTGAGGACACCTTTAAGAATGCTGCAGTCCAGCTCTGCCCCAGTGGGTGTCCTTTCATACCTGTTCCCATGTTTACTTCCTACTAAGTCCTGCCGGCCACCAGAACCTGAGAGCTCAACTCAAGGGGGAGGTGGCTGGTCAGGCAGAAGATCTTGCACAGCCAGCTGTTCCTGGGTCCAGACTGCTCCTGCTCTGGGGGAAACCCTTACCAGCATGCAATGCCTGACAACTTTATAATCTATGCAGATGAATATGCACAGATTATAAATTACTATAGTAGATTTGTGTGGACCCATATACGGACGTATATGGGGCTGTAAGCAGCTCTTTGAAAGTTATCCATATAGTGATGCAGAAATATTAAAAATGTATAATAAAATCACTCTATAGTCCTGTTCTCATTAAATATAAATTTTTGGTGGATCTACATTACGTTTTTGCTTGATATCAACTTGTCATGCCAAGAGTTACAGTGTAATTATTGGTTCATTTATTAAATAACTGAAATATCTTAGAATAAAGTTTATGATTTTAAAATAATTTGTGCAAAAATGTCCAGCAAACTAAAGTGCACATAAATACTTCCCTTGAAAATTAAATTCAGAACTATTGTCTGTGCAATCCTGTCCCAAGTCACATAGCAACCACGGCGTTCATGGTAGAAACCTCTAAACTTCATCCAGGATCCACAAAAACTCCAACATGATCTGCATTTTGAAAATCTGCATTTAGAAACACTCTTCTTTGTTAATTCATCTCAAGTGTCATAACAGCTTCAGGGAGAAGATTGATCCCAAACATAAGTAATTGCTCCATGACAAAACATCCTACAAATCTTCTATGACCAAGAATATAGTAGGAGTGTTAATTTACAAGATCTTCAAAAACTTTCATTTAATGAGAACAGGCTTATAGATTCATTTTATTATACACATTTTAATATTTATTTTGCTTTCTGCTATTTATTTTTCCAATGCCAGTGAAATGACCTTTTAGGCAATTAGTAACACACATACATGGAATTCATTACCAGACTAGATTGCTGCAAGATTAAATCTATAGAATTTCATGTCTCAGTGGATTAAAATGTTATTAGACAATTTCACATATGCAATCTTAAGAGTATTCAGTGTATGTTTCTACCATCATTTTAAATGTTTTTCAGACATGAACAAGTTTTCTATTTGGATGCCTTGAAATCTGACTGCAACCTTGATTGTACTTGCTTAACCAGTACCTGGGACCCTGTTTGTGGAGATAATGGAATCTCTTACGTCTCAGCTTGTCTTGCTGGCTGTGACTCATCAACCATGACTGGACAAAATACAGTAAGACATTATTTTATACTGCATTATTTCATGCTACATTTTATACATTTCTTCTCTGAAACCTATATTATGGGATATAATTTTCCACTCCTCATTTTGCCTCATATCAATTCTAAAGGAAGGAAATAAAACAGCCTATTACGAAGCTTCCATTTTCTAAGAAGTAACTTCTGATGGACAGAGCATTCATTGGTACAAAATATACAAGGGATCGTACTAATATAATAAGATACAATGCATGGGTCAGCAACAGCTAGGTAGTGTGCGACATGGTGGCATGCTGGCATGCCAGGCCCTCTGCAATGTCAGCACTGAGCTCATTTTCAAAATTTGTGGGCAAGCTGTGCTAATCTTGCAATGTATTAGATTAGCAGAACAAGCATACAAGTTTGAAAATGTGGTACATTGGTGAGACCTCACCTAGAAAACAATGATCAGTTCTGGAGGCCATATGTCAAAAACAGTAGAGAAAAGCTAGCGGCACTTCACAGAAACGCCACACCATTTTGGTTGCCTATTAAAAGCTATATGGTATGAAACTTAAGAACCTAAATATGTGTAATCTCTGGGCGGATGTCCTTCCATAGGACTCCAAGAGCCATCCTCTATTCCAGAGCTTTCCAAACTTTTCATGTTGGTGACACACTTTTTAGACAAACATAATTTCATGACACAGTAATTCAGTCTACTAGCAAACCAGAGGTTAAAGGTTAAACGAACAAACTGTATTTTGACAATTTATGTATGTTTCCTTAAATATATACATAAATGTTTGTGGATGACATAATGTTTACACCCACATTGACCCCCAGGCAGCTCCCATTCATTCTCACACACACATACACCACACACAGGCAAGCACCAATTCATTCTCACACACACATGCACCACACACAGACAGGCACCTATTCTCACACATATAAACCCCAGGAAGACACCCATACATTCTCATACACAGACACACCCTCAGGCAGGCACCCAGGTAGACTCCTATTCATACACTTGCACACACTAATGGCAGACCCCCCTTTCTTTCTTTTGCCAGCAACCTCAGAGCCTCTCACATTCCTCTGCTACTGCTGTCACTGCTGCCATGTGGATATTTGGGGAGGTGCTGTTTGCTGCTACAGGCACTGAAGCCCGTTCTGCTGCCTCCACTGTGCAGGCCCCGCAGTATTAAATATTTGCAGGCTTCCACTTCTTCCATATCGATCTCGTACATTGTGAGATCGGCATAGAGAAAGTGCTACCCTTGCCCATTCCCAAAGATAACATATGCCAATCACTAAAAAGTAATTTTTTTTACCTTTGCTGTCTGAGTTTAGTTTTCTAATCGGTTGGTCACAGGCTTCTTTTTCCACCTTCCCTTTCTTGTTTTTTTGCCAATTCCTTTTACAGGGTCTTTTTTTTTTTCTATTTCTTTTCTCTCCATCTGTCTTCTTCCCTCAAACACACAATTAGGTTCTCATTCTCACAGCGGCCCTACTACAGGGTTTACTCCTCTTCTCGGGCCACTGCGACGTGGGATATGCAGCGGCCCATTAACGCTGCTCTTCTTCTGTACACAGCAGATGCTCCTCCTCCTTCCTCCATGCGACTCCACCAACTTTTTCTTCCGGGGCTGTGCAGGCAGGAAGGAGGAGGAGTGAATGTGACCCTTTTCTTCGGGCCGTGGTGAGGTAAGCTCCACCACGGCCCCACCGATCTTCCTGCTGTAGTTCCCTGCTTCCTCCGGCCCTGCTGCTATGTGGACTGGGCGACACACCTTTAAACTGCAGGCGACACACTAACGTGTCGTGACACACAGTATGGAAAGCTCTGCTCTATTCTAAGGGCTTATATTGTTAAAACTCCCATCCTTGCCTTAAGCCCCTCTGCTTCCAGGATTCCCTATTGGAGGAAGGCCCTGAGCATTGTCTCAATAGCCTTTAAGGCTTACTGTAATAATCAGACTGGATTTTGGATATGGTTCCAGCATAACTTTACAGAATTTTAAGATGAAATAAATAATTTACAAGTCCTTGTTCAATACAGTCCATTACAGTAATCCCCTTCCAAAAAATCCGTGACTCTGTACTGATGGTTTAATCTGATCTGTTCTTCATCCCATCCCAATTGCAAGGGTAGTTTTGGAGCTCCCTTCCAGAATTGGTGAAATAGAATAATTTTAGATGGTATAAGGTAAAATCTCAATTGTCAATCCTTGATCCAGATGACTACTTATTATCTACCCTCCTCTATAATATCCTGATATTTCAGTGGTTTACATCAGATGGGTGCCACAGTTCTCCTTTCCTAATTTTTCTCTCCTCTTCTCAGGAATGCAGGTAAATCTATTCCTTAGGTTGACCTTTGAAGGATCATTGGATCTCTCTGATTGAGAGACTCCTAAAAACTTCTCTCCACATGAGTACCTACATTCTCTGGGCCCTGGGGAATTTAGTTGGAGGACAAAAATAAAAGTCCAGAAAGCAACAAAAGATGAAGAAAGGGTGGATAAACCATTCAAATTAAAGTCCAAAAGAAGTAAAATAAATGTTTCCAAAAAGAGAATCCCTAAGGTCCAAGGGTATTCCCCTCCAAATAAAAGGTCAACTCAAAAATCCACACAGCAAAATAGTTTCACAGGTTTTTGATAAAGCCATAGCATTACCATTACAGCAACCCACATGAGAGCGTTAAACCGAACTAAGGATACTTCTATTTTACCTATACAATTAATACAAACCTACTAGTAGAGACTCAGTAGGGCAGGGATGGCCAACTCTGGTCCTCAAGAACCATAATTAGGCCTGGTTTTTAGGATACCACATTGAATATGCATGAAATAGATTTGCATGCACTGTCTCATTGTATATAAATCTATTTCATGCATATTAATTGTGGATATACTGAAAATCTGGCCTGTCTGTGGCTCTCAAGGACTAGAGTTGGCGACCCATGCAGTAGGGTGTATATATATATATATATATATATATATATATATATATGTGTGTGTGTGTGTGTGTGTGTATATATATATACATATAGAAATAATAAAAAAAAGGCAATGTATATATGTTTAACTTGTGCTTATTGTATTACACAAAAAATGCCCCCAAAACAAATTATTGGAGAAACAGAAAAAAGCACTTTAGCTTTCAAACAAACCACCATATATCAAATTTTTCAATTATATAAAATCAATTTATTTATTCACTGGTGATTGGTCCTTTTGAGTCAATTCCCCTGAAGAAGCCAGGAAGGCGAAACAAGGGCCTTGTTGGGAAAGACAAAATATAATCGGGAACACTACAGATGAGGGATTATTAAACGCATTCTGGATACCTACATGTTATAGTGCAGACTGTAAACAGTGGTTTAAACATCAAGCAATAGCATTGTTGAAGGGTTACAATAGCACTACCATGTGGATATATGTATAAACACTCTAACTCAGTGTGGTGTTTTCTGTTATTGATGACCAACAGTGATTAACATCAGATGATTAAATTGAAAATGTATTGTATTTCAGGGAGAGACTGAGTTTAGTAGTAGAATAGTGTTGAGGGCTATAAATAGTTGGGCTGAGGTTTACATGTTTTTTGATAGGTGTTGAGGCATTCTTATGAAGTGATAATTATTATATTATCAAAAGGGAATATGTAATATGAAAGTTTTTTAAAAAAACTGAAAAAATTATTGTTTTAACATATTTGCAATAAATAAATTGATTTTATATAATTGAAAAATGTGATATATGGTGGTTTGTTTGAAAGCTAAAGTGCTTTTTTCTGTTTCTCCAATAATTTGTTTTGGGGGTATTTTTTGTATATATATATATATATATATATATATATATATATATATATATATATATATTTCTCTTCAGAATTTTCTTCTTGGAGAATATGGAAACCGCTACATTCAGTGCATTGGCTGCTGTTCCTCTTCCAGCCCATGATGAGGACTTTTTTTTGTTAGGAAGAAGTGTACCATATAACCCAGAGTAGATGGAACTTTGGGGATTCTGCAGCAATAGCCGTACTGCCCATATTCTGTAGAGGCCAAAATAATATTCTCTGTGCTACCAATGCAACATTTTCCCCATTGGCCAAAGACTTCTGTAGGATCAATTGCTTCATCAGCAGCTGGTACCACCTCACACATTAAGGTAGATTTTAAAAGCCTTGAGAGAGAGAACACTTCTTTATAGGGCTCAGTCTAATGCTCTATATTTGGACCATTAAAGGGGGCACTTTCATTCGGGGTGAGTTTTTGGGAGGTGGGTTGGGATTAGGGGGGTTTTGTTACAGACACATTTAGAGGTATCCATTGTAAAATTCACATCATTACAAATTTTTTGAACTTATAAGTGATGAAAAGGAATTGATTTGTACAATATAGGTAGAATAAACTGCAGTGTACAAATCAACTCCTCTTTATAGAATTTTCATCAATTATAAGGTCATAAAATCTTTAATGATATGAATTTTACAATGGATACCTCTGAATGTGTCTGTAACAAAACCCCCCTGAATCCAACCCACTTCCTGAAAACCCACCCCGAATAAAAGTGCCCCCTTACAATGGTCCATATATAGAGCATCAGACTGAGCCCTGTGAAGAGGCATCCTGTCTCTCTCTTTCTCTCTCCCAATGTTCACCAGACTTCTGTGCCTGACAGGGAAAGTGCCACACATAAGATATGTGCATACAGATGTGGACATGCATGAAGAGCATTTTATAACCTATGCGCATAGGGGCAGATTTTAAAAGGTACGCGTGCGGCATACGTTTGTGCTCGCTACCTGGCGCGCACAAATGTACGCCGGAGTTTATAACATGCGTGCGCAGCCGTGCGCAAGTTATAAAATCAGGGGTCGGCGCACGCAAGGGGGTACACAGTAGTGCACCTTGCGTGCACCGAGCCCTCGGGGAGACCAGCTGGCTTTCCCCTTTCCCTCTGAGGCCGCTCTGAAATCAGAGCGGCCTCAGAGAGAACTTTCCTTTCCCCCACCTTACCCTATCTGTCCCGCCCCCCAGCCCAAAAAAACCCAACCCTGTACCTTTGTCTCACAAGCTACGACTGCCAGAGGCAGGCGTAATTTGCGCGCACAGGCCAACTGCCGGTGCGCGATCCCCTGGCCCAGTGGCCTTGCAGAGGCCTCTGGCTACGCCCCCGCCCTGCCCATTTTTTCAAACCCTGGGACTTACACGCATCCCGAGGCTTTATGCGCGCCACCGGGCCTTTTGAAAATAGACCCAGCGCGCGTAAAACCCCTATGTGCGTAAATCCTTTGAAAATCTGCCCCATAGGCTATAAAATAGCGCATATTTTTGTGCATGGCGAGATATGCGTGTTTATGGGCACATACATGGTGGCCCTTTTAAAATCTACCTTATTATGCGCGCCACTATAATAGAACTGGGTTGAATTATTTGAGAAGGATGAGTTTGAATTAAATGTGTCACAGCCATAAAAAGGCCCAGCTTTTCTAGCTAAAACAACACCATAATGTAAAGGTTATATGTAACCCCAACTAGAGGCATATAAAATAAAATAGGTGTAATGTTGAATTTTGTGGTCCTGGCACCAGCTCTAATGTTAAAAGAAAAACAAAAAAACAATGGTTAGCTAAATAATAGAAGGACTAGGAGGCACTCCATGAAGTTAGCAAGTAACACATTTAAGGCTAATTGGAGAAAATTCTTTTTCACTCAGAGCATAATTAAGCTCTGGAATTTGTTGCCAGAGGATGTGGTTAGTACAGTTAGTGTAGGTGGGTTCAAAAAAGGTTTGGATAAGTTCTTGGAGGAGAATTCCATTAACTGCTATTAATCAAGCTGACTTAGGGAATGGCTTCTATTATTACTGGCATCAGTAGCATGAAATGATCTTGGTGTTTGGGTAATTGCCAGGTTCTTGTGGCCTGGTTTGGCCTCTGTGGGAAACAGGATGCTGGGCTTGATGGACCTTTGGTCTGACCCAGCAAGACAATTTCTTATGTTCTTATGTAGATGGTGAATTAGTCCTACTACAGAGGCTTAAGGGTATATTGCCTAGAGATGTGAATCGTGTGATCGATCGTCTTTCGATTTCGGCTGGGAGGGGGAGGGAATCGGATCGTCGCCGTTTGGGTTTTTTAAATATCGTGAAAATCGTGTAAATCGAAAACCGGCACACTAAAACATCCCTAAAACCCACCCTGACCCTTTAAAATAAATCCCCCACCCTCCCGAACCCCCCCCCCAAATGCCTTAAATTACCTGGGGTCCAGTGGGGGGGGGAGGGCGGGAAAACCGGCACACTAAAACAACCCTAAAACCCACCCCGACCCTTTAAAATAAATCCCCCACCCTCCCAAACCCCCCCAAAATGCCTTAAATTACCTGGGGACCAGAGGAAGGGTCCCGGTGTGATCTTTTACTCTCGGACCTCCGGTGCTTGTAGAAATGGCGCCGACGCTACCTTTGCCTTGTCATATGACAGGTCAAAGGTAGCGCCGGCGCCATTTTGTTTTTTGTCCCCAGAGGTCAGGAGCGTAGGAGATCGCTCCCGGACCCCCGCTGGACCCCCAGGGACTTTTGGCCAGCTTGGGGGGGCCTCCTGACCCCCACAAGACTTGCCAAAAGTCCAGCGGGGGTCCGGAACAACCTCCTGCAGTCGAATCGTGTTGTCTACGGCCAAAAGTCCAGCGGGGGTCCGGAACAACCTCCTGCAGTCGAATCGTGTTGTCTACAGCCGGCGCCATTTTGCGCCGCCATTTTCCGTACGGAAAAACGATTCGCATGCAGGAAGTTGTTCCCGGACCCCCGCTGGACCCCCAGGGACTTTTGGCCAGCTTGGGGGGGGCCTCCTGACCCCCACAAGACTTGCCAAAAGTCCAGCGGGGGTCTGGAACGACCTCCTGCAGTCGAATCGTGTTGTCTACGGCCGGCGCCATTTTGCGCCGCCATTTTCCGTATGGAAAAACGATTTGCATGCAGGAAGTCGTTCCCGGACCCTCGCTGGACCCCCAGGGACTTTTGGCCAGCTTGGGGGGGGCCTCCTGACCCCCACAAGACTTGCCAAAAGTCCAGTGGGGGTCCGGAACGACCTCCTGCAGTCGAATCGTGTTGTCTACGGCCGGCGCCATTTTGCGCCGCCATTTTGCGCAAAATGGCGCCGGCCGTAGACAACACGATTCGACTGCAGGAGGTCGTTCCGGACCCCCGCTGGACTTTTGGCAAGTCTTGTGGGGATCAGGAGGCCCCCCCAAGCTGGCCAAAAGTCCCTGGGGGTCCAGCGGGGGTCCGGGAGCGATCTCCTGCCGCGAATCGTTTTTCCATACGGAAAATGGCGCCGGCCATAAGGAGTATGGCCGGCGCCATTTTCCGTACGGAAAAACCAAAGGTAGCGCCGGCGCCATTTCTACAAGCACCCGAGGTCCGAGAGTAAAAGATCACACCGGGACCCTTCCTCTGGACCCCAGGTAATTTAAGGCATTTTGGGGGGTTTGGGAGGGTGGGGGATTTATTTTAAAGGGTCGGGGTGGGTTTTAGGGTTGTTTTAGTGTGCCGGTTTTCCCGTCCTCCCCCTTCCCCCGATTTACGATTTTTTGATGATAAATCAGGGGAATTGTTATTGTATCGCGGCTCTAACGATGTTTGACGATCTAAAATATATCGGACGATATTTTAAATCGTCAAAAAACGATTCACATCCCTAATATTGCCTACTACAGGACAGGGAAATTACCAAAATCAACCTTTTTCCTCTGTGACCATCTTACAGGTCCATGCACAGAATCTTCTGTCTTCTCTTTTCCCTTCATTGATGGACTCAAGACCTCAAACCTACAGCCCAAGATTTTCTTAGTCTCAAAAAATGGAACTGTATTTAAACGTATTACAACCTTTATTTTTCTGGAGTACCAGCAGTCAATCAACAATAAAACTTCACAAAAGGATGTTACAGGATTCCACAACATGCAGGCCCATACAGTAAAGCACGCTCATTTAAATATAATCTAATCAGTACTTGTACAGAATCACTGAATTCTTCACAGAAGGAATCTTCCAGAGAAGGGCAAGTGATCTCCCATTCTGTTGTTAATGTCCATGCCTCCTCCCAGGTCTTGGCAAATGTCTAGGAGCATTCCTTTGACACAACAGCATCCAGGGCTAGGAACAAAGTCCATTTTTATTAAAACAAATGTAAACTGCTGCGATCATATTTTTTTCAGCTCTAGTTACAGGTTTAGGTTTATAGTTTATCTTTAGCTATTCTTACTTTTGTTTTCCTTGTTATTTGTTGGTAGTTGTTTTTTCCCCTCCCCTATTCTTAACTATTTATAAATTATTTTATGGGACTTTTTGTATATTTATTGTATTACTAGTTACCTATGTATTGTGGTTTTTATGTTTTCCCTTTAGTTGTATCTCACTTACAGGGTCATTCATCAAAGTTCATTATGGCATTAACGCCCACGATAACGCCATAATGCATGCGATAGTTATCACAGCGCATGGCACGAATGCAAATTTGTCAGATTTATTCAAAGGGGCAGGATTGGGGAGGGGTTTGGGCAGGATTCATGAAAATGAATGCTGCCCAACGCATTATTACACCATGCAATTATTACACCATTATTACACCATTACAATAGTGTAATGTGTTACACAATAGTTACACAATAATTATTGCACCATGCGTTACACTATTGCACGCTTTACGCCAGAAATCATTGCAATAAATATTGCAAATTCCGTTTCAAGCATTTTTGGGCATGGGACGCGAGGAGGGAGAGAGAGAACCTCTGGGGTGGCACTCATAGTAGTCACCTATTTATACTGCTATAGGAGGGCCAGCTAGTAACTCGAGGTGAGATTTTGGTGGTGGTGTAGAGTTTTGGGGCCGGTTTTACATGCAGAATGAGGCGTACAAACAGCATAGTAGACCTCAGTGAAGATTTGACATCATTTGGAGTGAAGAAAGTCACACAAAGATGAGTTTCTACAATGTTCTCTCGCTCTAGCTTGATGGACTCTCTACCAGGGTACTATCAAGCTAGGGCACGAGAATATTGTAGAAATCTCATCTTAGTTTGAATTTCCTCACTCCAAATGATGTCAAATCTTCACTGAGGTCTACTGTGCTGTTTGTATGTCTCACCCTGCATGTAAACTGGCCCCAAAACCCTACACCTCCATCAAAAGCTCCCCTTGAGTTACTAGCTGGCCCTCATGTAGTGATGTAAATAGTTGACTACTCACACTCATTAAAAAAAAAGGAAATGCCTGTGTGTGCAAAGTACAAGTATTGCATGGTGCAAAGATTATAGCATTTTGATGAATCTAGGGGCTTAGGGCCTCATTTACTAAACATTTTTCCCATAGACCCAGAATGGGAGAAAAGCCTTAATAAATCTGGGACTTAGGGCCTCATTTTCTAAAGTATCGCAGGCCTGCGATACTTTAGGAAATGAGGGGTGGGTGGACGAAATGGGGGGCGGGCCTGCGCTAGCCGGCAGCGATCGCACCATCGCGATGCGATTGCTGCCGGTTTCACACCCAATAGCGCCACCATAGGAGGTGCAGCTATTGGGAGCGAAAGCAGACGCGAAAAGGGCCTTACCTTTTCGTCGTCCGCGGCGGCTTCGCAGAGTCGGCCCCGGTGACGCCCCGACTCCTCCTCTTCCGGGGCCAACTCCGCCCCCATTTTGGTATCGCACGCGAAAAGGGACATTTCGCGTGCGAAGGCCCTTAGAGCTTTACATGTGAAGCAAGAAATAAATCAAAGGAAAACATGAAATAAAGTAAGCATAAAATAAATTACTTCTCTTTTGACAGGTGTTCAAAAACTGTAGCTGTATTCTTAAAGCTCCAGCAAGTTTATATGGAAATGTCTCAGCAGTTCCTGGCCAGTGTCAAAGAGAGGAAAGTTGCGATACAATGCTTCTGTACTTTTTGATATTGTCCTTACTGTGCTGTTTGATGTATTCTTTTGGAGCCATCCCGGGGTACATGGTCTTAATAAGGTATAATAATTACAAGTCTATATTTTATTTTTCCTTCCTTCCTTATTTTTGTTCTTTATTCATTCCTTCCTTTACTACTTCCAAAATTACAGCATGTTGGGTTTTTTTCACAGGATGAGTCTATAGAAATGTAATCAAGGATTCAGTTAACTTTTAATTTCGAGAGCTAAAAAAATTCTACATAACCAATAGTCATAACTAGATATCTGTGTAATTCCCTTTTCAGTGGGTGTCCTGAATTAAAAATGTACGTGTTTGTCCCAGGGCCACAAGCTCCCTTTCTCTCTCTCTGTCTCTACACTCCACAGGCCCTGGATTCTGGGGGTCCTTTCCAGCAGGGTGGGTGGGAGGATTAACCTCTAAGACACAAGACAAACACAGTTTCTCAGTCTCTTTCTCTTGTAGATGTAATCACAATTAGGATGTCCCTGCTTTAGGGGCACCTTGAATTCTCTCAAAAAAAGACTGGTGGAGTGTTCCAACAAACGTTTTACTGCAATCAAAAATAACTTTAATGCAATTAGCAACCAAAATTCATATGAGATGGCATTTACTTATTTAGCTCCTTCTCTATGGAAGTTTCTTACTCTGTCCTTGCGACAAGAAAAAGATTATCAGAAGTTTAGGAAACCTCTTAAAACTTGACTGTTTTCCAAAGTTTATTTCTAAGGTCATATTTTATATGCCCACTCCAGTTTGTTACAAATATTTTATCTGTTTTTATTGTTATGTTCATTTTTTTAATATTATTCTTTTATCTGTTTTATTTGATATAATGTTTTTAATTGGTTTCATTTTATACATTTTATTTTTTTTGCATGTGTTTTATTATTTTCTCTGTATTATTATTCTGAAATTGAATGAAGGCCAAAGACATGGAGCATTTTTTATGGAAAAAAAGACAAGAAGCTATGGAACACAGAAAAACTTTTATTCCCAGTTCAACTCAGTCAGATAATGTCCAGCATCTGTGAAAAATCTTTTAAGAAGGTCTTAAAAATGCACCAATTTGAGGAGGCAGTTGCTATCCCAGGTTATAGCTAAGTTCTGTGTTTAAAGAACAATGAAGCCACCTTTTGCTTGTCTTTAAGAATGGAAGCTGCTTTTTTTGACCATATATTTGTAATTGACTGTGATTGTGTGTTCATGTGAGCTGCTTCAAAACCTAGTAATATATGCAGGCTATACATTTTAATACATTGAAATTGAATTGAAATTGAAATTATTGTACATCACATTGATCTACTATAAGAAATGTGATTTATTAAGTCAATAAACTATAATATGAAGTTAGTTGTCTGCACCTAAAAGGCATAGGAATACTGTAGCTGGAGTAGATTCAGATAAGTACATTTAAATGTTTTCAAGATTTCTTTCAAAATGTTTGGTTAGCACAGGGGAGGCCAACTCCAGTCCTCGAGAGCCACATATCCTTAGGATATCCACAATAAATATGCATGAGATTAATTTACATGCAATAGAGGCAGTGTTTGCAAATCTATGTCATGCAAGGAGAGCAGCACTTCTGAAACGCTTCAGGGTGTTTCAGAAGTGCTGCTCTCCTTTTACCGATAAGTGCCAGTGTCTTTAAAAGTTTAAAATATAAAAGTCAAAATATAAAAGTTAACACTAATGCTCAAGAATTTACTATCTCAACTTGGAAACCAATGATTAAAATTTGACAACCTGTGTTTCACAATCAGGTTGTAAGTTAACGCTCAAAAAACCAAGCCAGAAATACATACACATAAAAAAAGAAAAAATATGTGTGAAAAAGTATCGCTTAAAAAAAGTGGTGTTTTAAGGCTGGTTTAAAGTGAGTTAATGTCATACTTTATAAGGTTTTCCAGGTTTTTCCAATAAATGAGCATTAAATATTAGCATTTACATCGGCTTTAGAAATATGATGTTCCTGTATTATTACATTTAGAACTACACATCGTATTATAGCAGTTTTAAAAAGTTTTTTGCCTGGGAGGTCTGTCTATGTGTATTTATGAGAGAGAATGGGTGCCTATGAGGGGGTCTGTCTCTGTGTGTGAGAGAATGCATGCCTGCCTAGGGGTCTGTCTCTGAGTGTGAGGGAATGGATACCTGCCTGGAGGTCTGTGTGTGTGTGTGTGTGTGTGTGAGAGAGAGAGAGAGAATGAGTGTCTGCCTGGGGGTCTGACTGTGTATGTGAGATTGAATGGTGCCTGCCTGGGTGTATGTGTGTATTTGAGAGAATGGATGGCTGCCTGGGGTCTGTCCATATATGTGTATGTATGTGTGTGTGTGTGTGTGTGTGTGTGTGAGAGAGCGAGAGAGAGAGAGAATGAATTGCCTGCCAGAGGGTCTGTGTGTGAGAATAGGTGCCTGCCTAGGAGTCTGTGTATATGAGAGAGAGAATGGGTGCTTGCCTGGAGGGGGGCTCTGTCTGGGGGTTTATCCATTTGTGTGTGTGAGAGAGAATGGGTGCTTGCCTGGGGGGGTTCTATCTCTGTGTAAGAGAATGGCTGCCTGCCCAGGGTCTGTCTGTATGTGTGAGAGAATGGGTCCTTGCCTAGGGGGGGGTGTGTATTTGAGAGAATGGATGGCTGCCTGGAGAGAGAGAGAGAGAGTGTGTGTGGGTGTGGGTGGGTGTGTGTGTGTGTGTATGGGTGTGTGTGTATGGGTGCCTTCCTGGGAGGTCTGTCTCTGTAAGTGAGAGAGAATGGGTGCCTGCCTGGAAGGTCTATGTATGTGTGCGAGAATGAGTTGGTGTCTGTCTGGGGTCCATCTCTGTGTGTGCGTGTTTGTGTGTATGAACAGGTGCCTGCCTGCCTGTGAGTCTGTGTGGGTAAGAGCCTGTGTATGTATGAGGGAATCTGGGGGAGTAAGAGCTTTTGTGTGTGGGGGGAGAGGGTCAGAGTCTGTCTATGAGGCTGTGCATGAGAGCATTTAGGTATGTGTACGTGTGAGAGAGGATATAGTTTGTGTATCCCCCTAATCTTCAGCAATCTCAGGGTGACTGGAAATGAAGAGTTTATTTATTATTTATTTATTATATTTATATACTATCAATCTGTGACCAATCATAATGGTTTACAAGAAAAATATGATAAAAGTATCAAAATCAATAAAATTATTAAATTACATTAAAAATAAGAGAACAGAAATAAAAACTTTTATATAATAATTACAATAATACAATAGTACATTTCCTAAATTAAAAACAAAAATAGAAAAGCAAAAAAAAAAAGATATAGAGGCCTCAGTCCTTCATAATTTTCCAGTTTTATCTTAACTTCTTAAATTAACCTAATTCCAATAAATTGCCTAATTTAAGTTAAATCAGTGCTCTCATACGCCTGTTTAAACAGCCAGGTTTTCAAGTTTTTCTTAAAATCCAAAAAGTCTCTTTGCAACCTTAGTTCACAGGGCAGAGAGTTCCACAATTTGGGTCCAGCTTTCGATTCGATGTAGGTCTCTCTCTCTCACCTCACTTAAATGTGCAGTTTGTACCGAAGGAATACTTTAAAAACCCTTATTTGCAGGTCTCAAATTTTGTTGAGGGGCATAAAGGTGTAGAGAGGCGTTCAACCATTCTGTTTTATCATTATTGATGGATTTATGTAATAGGCACAGGACTTTGAAGTAAATTCTGAATTTTACAGGTAACCAATGTAGAGCCATTAGAGTTGAGGTGATATGATCAAATTTTCTGCTGCCCGTCAAGGCCCTGACTGTAGCATTTTGTAATAACTGTAATGGTCTTATTGTGCTTGCAGGCAAACCAAATAAGAGAGCATTACAGTAATCCAAATTGGAGAATATCAGTGTTTGAAGTACTAAGCAAAAGTCTTCATAATTAAGGAGAGGTTTTAAATGCTTTAGGATATGTAATTTATTGTAGCCATCTCTAATTTTGTGACTGATGTGCTTCTTCATATTGAGGTCACCATCAATTATTATACCCAGATCACGTGCATGATTAGTTAATTCTACCTGCATAGAATCTGTTTTAGATAGATGGGCATGTTTGATGCTAATTTTCTGTTTAACAATATAACCTCGGTTTTATGATGGTTTAAAACTAGTTTCATATGAATCAACAATTGCTGGATTGCTGAAATATAGACCTCTACCAGCTTCAAGGTATTTTCTATACAATCTTTAATTGAAACTAAGAACTGCACATCATCTGCATATATATAGTGGATAATACCTAATACAGATAATAATTTGCATAATGGTAGCATATAAATATTAAAGAGAGTCTCAGATAAGGATGATCCTTGCAGTAATTCCTGAGTCCATATTGATTTTTTCTGATAAGGAATTACCAGTCTTCACCTGAAAGGAATGATCTTTTAGATATGAGATAAACCATTGAAGGGTTTACCACTGAGACCAATTTCAGATAACCTATAAATCAAAATGACATGATCCACTGTGTCAAATGTGGCCGATAGATCAAGTAAGATTAATAAATATGATTGCCCAAGATCTAAACCCCTTAAAACAGTGTCTGTTAATGCTAGTAATAAAGATTCAGTATTAAAGCACTTTCTGAAACCAAATTGAGATGGAAAAAGAATATTGTTTGCTTCAAGATGCTCTACCAGTTGTGCTTGTACCACTTACTCATTTATCTTTGCAATTAATGGTAAGTTTGAAATTGGTCTAACATTATTCAAAACATTAGTGTCAGAGTTTTTATTTTTTAGGATTGGCCTAATTGATGCACATTTTAAACGTGATGGCATTTCTCCTTCAGAAAGCGATAGGTAGAGAGTATATGCATAACTGACTTTAATACTTTTATAGGAATTGCATCTAATGGATGGTTTGCTGGATTCCTATTTTTTTAAATTAATTCAATTTCTAGAGAAGATGTAATCTCAAATAGTGTGCAAGGGGTGGTATCATGAGGCTGTAATGTTATATTCTGATATGAAGATGTAGTAAAACTATTTGTCAATTTTCAGATTTTTTCCTTAAAAAAGATTGCAAACTCATTGCATTTACTTTCTGACATTTCAGAATCTATCAATAGGTCAACTGAATTAGATTTTGTCAAATTTTGTACCATCGAGAAAAGGATTTTGGGATTAAATTTCAAATCATGGATTTTTTTGCATAATATTCTTGTTTTATGTTATTTATTATAGTTCTATTTATTTAGCGTGGAGGAGTAGCCTAGTGGTTAGAGCAGTGGGCTAGGAGACCAGGGTTCGAGTCCTGCTGTTGCTCCTTGTGACCTTGGGCAAGTCACTTTACCCTCCAATGCCTCAGTACAAACTTACAGGGTGATTTATCAAATAGCATTATGGCGTTTTCGCATGCGATAGCACCATAACATATGGTGTGATGCAAATCCGAAAAAGAGGAGGAGTTAGGGGCAGGCTACACTGTTTTGTTAAGGCTTAATTGCATTTTGCAATGTGTTCTCAAATGCTGGTTTTAGTACTTTTGAAGCGCCTGGAGCACCAGCTGAGAGTGAGAGAGGGAGAGAGACTAGCCATAATGCCCTAACACTAGATAGGTATTTATATCTCTATGGGAGGCCCACCTAGTAACTCGAGGAGAGGTTTAGGTATTAGTGTAGGGGGTTAGGGGCCACTTTGACATTCAAAGTGAGACATACGAACAGAACAGTGCTCTCTTGTGAAGATTTGATGATCTTCGGAGTGAGGAAACTCACTCAAAGAAGAGATTTGTGCAATGTTCTCTCAACCTAGTTTGATGGACTCTCTACCTGGGTGGAAATGTAAAAGTTGTAGGCGAAAATACACTAAGACCTGAAATAGAACAAAAATTTGAAGGAAGGAAGTGAGGACAAACCATGCATATACATGGGTTTGCAGCATTTTTCAATTTCATCCTATTGAAAATGACTTCACCTTTATCACTTTTGTTCCACAGGCACGGGAAGTATTGCGCCTCCAGAAGAACAAATTTAAACAGCTCAGAAGCACTTTTTACACTGAAGTTGAAAAGTGCTAAAAAGATTAGGGAAAGCAGAGAGAGGTTAAATGGTTTCATCAGAGTCAGAATGGTAGGCAAGCAGTATTCAAACCTATTTCACCAGCTCTATTTGACAGCCATTAAGCTCTGCTGCTCCTTAAATTCTTTACCAACAATATTGATTCCATTTCACAATTTTCTTATTATTTATTGCCTAGGAGCTTAAAACCTGAAGAAAAATCTTTTGGAGTAGGTGTCCATTTACTGAGTTTTAGAGCATTGGGTAAGAACTGTTATATATATATTTTTATCTCATTTAAGCATTTAAACCTTTTCATGAGTAGCATTCACAGAGTCCTTATATCCTTGTCTGACCTTATTTTTGAGCATTTTAGCTTATTTGGTTTAAATATGTTCTGTAAAATTTAGAGGCTGATATGCTAAGCCTCCTATGGCTTCGCAGGAATGGGCTGTTAACATGGAAAAAAAATTGTGGTGAATTTTTTTGTGTTAAAGTTTACACAAAATTGTGGACTTTATCACAAAAATTTCACAACACCTCAAAATACAGCCAAGTTTTGCAAAACATTCCATCTTGCAAAATTTATTATATGAAATTTTAGCTATGCAAACCCAGCTAATGAGCTACTTTGCATAATTCTGCTGCTGAGCTGAAAGAGACATGGTATGGAGCTATCCAGACCATTATCTGGGAACTGCAAACAAGCAGGACAGTGTTCATACAGGCCACAAGGCCTGGCAGCACGTTTTCAAAGGGAAATCCCATACAAAGCTTCACTTAGAAAATCGGGCCGGCCACAGGAACGGGGCTGCTTCTCCCCACGTACGTTTGCACCTGCTTTGAAGCATGTGCAAATTTTTTCACAGGAGGTCCGCATGGGGCTTTCAAAATGAAAGCTCCACATTGATTTTACTTCCCCTATCATGGTCCTTCCCCTTCCTGGTCTCTTCTTGGATGTGGGTAAAGGTGTCCATGCAGGGTGGGGCAATTTTCAGCATGGCTTTTCCTGAGGGTAAGCAGGTTTAGCTGCAGGAAAACCTTTGAAATTTGCCCTTTAGATAAGTTACTGAAAAATGTCTGATGCCTAAATCTCTATTTTAGGGACAGAAGAGTTTTCTGTTCCTGGTTCCATCTGGATTGTCCTGTCACTGGAAAGACTGCTTTAAAGCAATAACAGGGCATGAGTGAACATGCCCTGTTATTGCTTTTGCTTACTGTTATATGCTATT
Organism: Rhinatrema bivittatum; assembly: GCF_901001135.1. NCBI lineage: Eukaryota > Metazoa > Chordata > Amphibia > Gymnophiona > Rhinatrematidae > Rhinatrema > Rhinatrema bivittatum. The sequence goes on from NC_042623.1 coordinate 120,175,895, forward strand.
AAATGGAAAATAATAAAAAATGCAATATTTCTGCTTTTTATTATCATTCTTTACTCTGTCTCTGATATGTAGCTGGAATTCCAGCCCCCATTTATTTTGGAGCTATGATTGACACCACATGCATAAAATGGGGTACTACAAGTTGTGGTGCACCAGGAGCATGCAGAATGTATGATTCAGATGCCTACAGGTAAAATCTAATGTACTTTATACTTATTCTAACTACAGAGTTATTTTAGAGATGGGCAAATCCAAAATGTGTGACCTGTGGATCATGGGTCAATAATGTTCCTACTAGTAATTCATATGTAATGTAGGCTTTGGTGATTCCATCCTGAGATTCTAAAATGATGATATGTGATTCACAAATTGTGGTACATATAATTTTTTTTTTTATAAGTTTTTATTTTACCTTTTTGGCAGTCAAAACAATTGACATTGCAATTATGTTCAAGACAGCACATTGCATCCAATGCCCACCTTAGTTACATGAGATAGTAGGAGACATCCAAAACAAGTAACCCCATAGATGACATTACACTTTTATGTTCCCTATACATCTCCCATATTCAGTTAAATGTTATCAAAGAGGTACTCCTATCTATTAGAGACACCCACTGACCTCCTCCTATTGTCAACCTCAGGCCTACCCCGAATGCCACACCAATGCAATCCAATGTGATACAGACTCTGGTCCCCCAACTAAGACTAAAAAGGTGCACAAATTTTGTCATATATGGATGTTTGCCTACGACGCATGGATGTAAGTTTTTCCACCAGAGCAATTTCATGCACCTGTTGTCGCCAAATAAACACTGTGGGATAAACACTGTGGATTCACTGTGGATCCATAAAGTCTTGAGGATGTGAATGAAGAGAAGAGGCATGGGGGTGGCTTGCAGGAATGACGGCTAATACCTGGTGATTAATACCCTTATTCAATAAACATACACACGGTTAATGTGACTCCAACATTGCTCTATGCTTCAACGGCAAGAGGAAATGTGTAAAAAAGGATTTGCATTCACAAATAAGCATGGGAGTAGCTTGCTTGTTGCAGCGGTTACTACCCCAAATCTAATAAGCCTGATATTTCACTTTCAATGTATATCCAGCATATCTCTCTGCTTCAATGGCAGGGGGAATGGAGAAAAGAGGATTTACATTAACTACTAATAAGGACTGAATTGCATAGTCTGGGTAAATAAATAAGCTTGCTTGTTGCGGCGGTTACTACCCCGAATCAATTAAGCCTGATACTTCACTTTGAATACATATGGGGCAGATTTTCAAAGGGTTACGCACGTAACCCCCGAAAAGCTGTCCCTGCCTGCTCCTGTATGCGCCGAGCCTATCATGCATAGGCTCGGCGGCGTGTGCAAGCCCCGGGACGCACGTATGTCCCGGGGCTTGCAAAAAGGGGCGGGGCATGGGCAGTCCAGGGCGGTTTGGGGGGCTGGGCAGGGTCTGAGCCTCCAGGCACAGCAGCCATTTGCCGCTGTGCCCGGGATCGCAGTCCAGCCGTTGGCCAGCATGCATAGGTTATGCCTGCCAGGAGGCAGGCGTAACTTCTTCAACAAAGGTAAGTGGGGGTTCTAGGTAGGGCTGGGGGGTGGGTTAGGTAGGGGAAGGGAAGGTGCGGGAGGGGGGGGCAGAAGGAAAGTTCCCTCCGAGGCCACTTCAATGCACGCGCCGACCCTGGATTTTATAACATGTGCGTGGATGCGCGTGCATGTTATAAAATCAGGCGTAGATTTGTTCATGCCAGCTCACTGCTTCAACGGCAGGGGGAATGAAGAAAAGAAGATTTATATTCAGACAACAACAAACAAGGACTAAATTGCACAGGCTGGGTAAACAAATAAGCATGGGAGTAGCTTGCTTATTGCGGCGGTTACTACCCCTAACCAATTAGGCTTGATACTTCATTTTGATGCAGCTCCAGCACTGCTCTCTACATTAATGGTGGGGGTGGAAGGAAATTCGAATCAAAATGTTACCAATAAGGGCCCTGACCTCAGCAGTCAGTAACAGATAAGTATGAGAAAAATAAGTGTGAAAGCTTGCTGGGCAGACTAGATGGGCCATTTGGTCTTCTTCTGCCGTCATTTCTATGTTTCTGTGTTTCAATTTGGGAGCCGATTTCCACAGCATAAGTATTGTCAACCTACCTGCATATATGTGATTTACCAGCTGGCGCCTTGATATGCTTAGAGTATGATTACCCCATTGCCCCAAGAGAAACAGCAAGGGCTCCAAATGAAGGTCCACTCCTAAGATGTAGTGTAGCTCTTGTTCTATCTGTTTCCAAAATGCCATTACAATGGAACAGTCCCACCACTCATGTAGATATGTACCTATCTGTGTACAACCCCTCCAGCATAGGTTTGATGCTCCCACCGAGAATTTTGTATACTCTACTGGGAGCCTTATATACTCTATGAAAAAGCTTAACCATCAATTCCACCCGTTTACTACATAGCGAGTCCTTATGTGCCACTTTCCAAATAGTTTTCTACTGCTCATCTCTTAGGTCTAGTTGCAAATAACTGTTCCAATTGTCCACAAGACATAAGGGGGGATCCTGTTTCATCCAACTTTCCAGTACTGCCCTGCAGAACCTGGATATTACTTGTCTTTGCATATCCTCCTTTGCAATAACTTTCTCAACTGAGTTGAAGGCCCTTTGTTCCCACCCCTTCCTCTTATATCCCTCCAACTCCTCCATTATCCTATGATAGAAGGACTCTGATTGTCTTGGCACTTCATACTCTTCCCTGAAGTCCCATAATTGTCGCAGAAATTTCAGTCCTAGTTTCTACCAATCAGCTGCCTCTTTATGTAAAGTGGTACATAGTAATTGCAGATTACATCATACAGCCATAATGCCTGACAACAATTCCATGGGGAAATCTAGGTTCTTGCACACCATCTTCCACACTTTATGGTGTGCAATATGTGTGGACGCACAATGCTAGCCTTATAGAGCCCAGAAAGCATCTCAGACTGCAACAATAGCATAGGTAAATCCATTTCCCCAATCGGATATGTTTCCAGTAAATACCATGGTGTCGCCTGATCTCTATGAAACCAGACCATTGTACCCATTAGTCACAACACACAATAATAACCTTACAGATAAGGGAGCACCATTCCCTCCATCTCCTTTAGCCTCCACAATGTCCATAGTTTAATATGGACCTTCTTATTCCATATGAATTTAACCTTTATCCCCTGTAGGAAAGAGAAGAAACCCCCAGGCAAGTAACAAGGAACATTCTGAAAATGATACATTAACCTAGAAAGAATATTCATCTTCAGGACATTAATTCTCCCAGCCCATGAAAGAATTTGGTCATCCTAAGCCACTGGATCTTTCCGTATTTTGTCTACCACTGTGGCATAATTTTGCTTATATAGGAAAGCGGGCTTCTTGCTCACCCATATTCCCAGGGATTTAATTACCTCCTCTTCAATTTCAAAGCTAGAGAAGAATAGGGGTATTTTTCCTGCATGCATAGTTCCAATTGGAAATACTTCAGATTTAGTGTATTTTATCTTGTAGCTGCAAACCTTACTGTAGGCAGATAAAGTAGCCAATAGCTTAAGGCCCATTCTTCTTGGGTTTGTCAAAAATAATAAGACATGATCCACATACAAAGAAATAGTATGCTTCATATCCCTTGCCTGAAATCCAATAATGGTCCAACAAGCACGTACCCTCTCTGCCAATACTTCAGTTGCCAAATTGAGCAATAATGGGGAGAGGGCAACTTCGTCTAGTGCCCCATAAGACTGAGGAGGGATCCAAACACCCTTTCATTAAGTAAAGTGCCCCACCCATTATTGGAACTCTTCAAGAAGCCCCACCTTCTTGAGCACTCGAAATAGGAAGGGCCAACTAAGCCTGTCGAAGACCTTTTCAGTGTCTAGTGCTACTACCAGACCCTTCCTCTTTTCCTCCCTGGCTAAAGTCAAGAAGTTCATCAACCTCCTTGTGTTTACTGTGGATAGTCTACCCTTAAAAACCTAGTTTGATCCACCCCTATGAGATCAGGAAAGTCTGTCTCTGGCTGCAGTTGTAATATTTTAGCCAAAATGTTTATATCTGCATTTAAGACCATAAGAGCTTGGTCCTAAACCATCCTGATCCAGCTTATGTAATAGCATTATAATTGCTTCCTAATGTGCTCAAATGCTATCCTCAATATTGGCATTAGTTCTTGGGAGAATCACTTATAAAAGTCAATACGATAGCCATCCGGTCCTGGGCTTTTTCCATTTGGGAGATCTGCTATCGCTGTGTAGATCTCCTGCACTGTTATTGGCACCACCAACTTGGCCACTTTCCTCTCCATCACCCTAGACAACACCACTTTCTGCATATGTGTTACAGGTCCCTATGCGAACTGCCCTCCTGTCCAGTTCTTCACAATATGTTTTAAAGATATCATTTATCTCTTTAAGGTCATGAGCTACTCACCCCGATTTCATCCTGATGTTATTAATGAATGTCTGAGCTTTCCTTAAGAACATAAGAATTGCCATACTAGGTCAGACAAAGAATCCATCAAGCCCACTATCCTATTTCCAACAGTGGTTAATCCAGGTCACAAGTACCTGGCAAGTACCCAAACATTAAATAAATCTCAAGCTACTATTGATTAATAATTAATAGCAGTTTATGGATTTTTTTCTCTAGGAACTTATCCAAACCTTTTTTAAACCCAGCTATACTAACTGCTGTAACCACATCCTCTGGCAATGAATTCCAGAGCTTAACTATGCACTGAGTGAAAAAGAATTTTCTTCAGTTTGTTTTAAATGAACTACTTGCTAACTTCATGGCATGCGCCCTAGACTTCTATTATCTGAAAGAGTAAATAACCGATTTACATTAACTTGATCAAGTCCTTTCATGATTTTATAGACCTCTATCATACCCCCCCCCCCCCCCCCCCCAGTTGTCTCTTCTCCAAATTGAACAGCCCTAACTTTCTTTGCCTTACCTCATAGGGCAATTCCATGCCACTTATCATTTTGGTTACCTTTCTCTGCACTATCTTTAGTACAACTATATCTTTTTTGAGATGCGGCGACCAGAATTACACACTGTATTCAAGATGCGGTCTCACCATGGAGCGACACAGACAGGGGCGGATTGGCCTATCAGGGGATCGGGCATCCCCCGCTGGGCCAGTCGCGCTAGTCACATGGTCTGCCAAGCGCAGCCGTGACAGAGCCGCGCTTGGCAGACCACGTGGTATCTCCTGGACTGGCCTGGGCGGCGAATCCTCAGGCCAGTCTTCATTGGGAATACACCGCTGGATACAGAGGCATTATGACATCCATCATTTTATTTGCCATTCCCTTCTTAATAATTCCTAACATTCAGTTTGCTTTTTTGATCACCACAGCACACTGAGCCAACAATTTCAATGTATTATCCAATTAACAGCAGAGACCCCAGCTAAGACCTGCCAGCCCCGGCAACCAAAGGCTCAACCCGAGGGGTACAAGAACTGGTAAAGGCAAAGCTCCAGCTGGGTCTCTGCTTCATCTGGGTCCACCTGCTGATTGTGGTAACCTACAGGGCTCCTCCCTGCAGGTTGCACCAATCCCACCTCAACCTAAGAACCTTAGGAAACCTATTTTTCTTGTAGACTATATGGAAGTTTCTTCAAGATTGGCTTTACTTCAAAGGCAGTTACTAGATAGCTGAGGCCTGGATCAGCTTTAGCAGCCTTGAGTTGCAGCTTGTGATTATCTTTGTTTGAGATTTTTGGAACGTTCTCAGTCTTCTTGAACAGAGCACTCAATTGCTTCTGGGCTACCATAGCTTTTTTCGAGTCTTTGCCACATTACAGTCAGGCCCACCAAGGGATTATATATATACATTGAACTTAGCTTCTTTATGCGTTCTGAAGATTTGTTTCCCAACTATTTCATCAATAGGTTAATCTCCTCGCTTGGGGTAATGTTCACTTCTGAGATGACGCCTTTGAATAAAGATTTCCAAGCTATATAGCTCTCCAGGTGGGGAGCCTTGTATTGACAAGCTCATGATGAATCATGTATTTAGCAAGATCTGACATGATCCTGGTTTCATTCTGTGTGGGATAGTTTTGGAAGCTATATGTGTTTGTTCATCACCTGGTATATCAGTTTTGTATACTGAGGCAGGGCAAAGTTGTTCAGGTGCACTTTAACCATGTGAAGGGTGTGTTTCAGGTATCCTTAGTGGAGGCAAGGTTGCAGCCTGACCTCATTTCATGTGAGATAGTTGAGTATGGCCAGAAAGTAGTGTATATATCTGAGCAGATGTACTTGGATCTGCTGCCAGTGGTAGTGCATCCAGGATAGAACATGCATGAAGCTGGTGTCTGTCAGGAGCAACATTTGCGTCATGAGAAGATTGTATTGCCATTACATCTAACCCTCCTTATTCTATAGGAGGGCAAGTTGAAATACTTGGCTGAATGGCTTAGTACATACTCTCTAGTATGCTGGGCTGGATCCTCTGAGGCAATTTGACTAATTCAATTTTTCCTGCCATCTTGTCCAGGACCTTAGCCTGAGCCTTAGCTGCAGCTGCTTCCTTGTCTTGCTGAAATACTTCTAGGTTAGCTTCTAACTGAGCTTTTTAATGTGCAGCAGTGGTAGAAGCAATCTGCTCCTGCTCCTTGTTCTAGTTTTAAGGCTGCCTTTTTCCTGCTTTAAGATGCATCTTCCTCTGTGCAGCTTCCACTTTGGCACATTCTCTAGCAGTGGCTGCATTTGTTGAAGATAGTTTTGAGTGTACTGATTTTGAGGATTTTGTAATGTGTCTATACAGCCCCCTACTTCAGTGTTAGGGCTGAATTAGTGCAGAGAACACAATCTATCCCAGGGCTAAGTCCCAGTTCTCAGGCAAAGCCCTTTCAATCCTGAGATGGATTCTCTCCATTTGGGGGGAGGCTTAACCTTCTGGGTCCAAGGTGTGCAGGGGAATGGGTTACCCATTTTCAGTCTCTTCACTCTCTGTCACGGTTGGTGAAGCCCTTGGGATTGAAGCATGATTGACACAGCCTAGCAGGTAAACCCACTAGGCCCACGCCGTCAATAGGTGGACACACTCGGGGACTGGGTCTGGGTTTCAACATTACCAACCTCCATTCCCCACAGATTGAATCCTTGGGTTCGGGGGCCAGCAGAATTTAGGCAAGGTCCCAATGAGCGAAGAAAGTAGGGAACAAGCCAATGGTCAGGAAAAATCAGATACAAGGCCGAAGTCAGGGCAAGCGGTGTGTGGGCTGAGTTCAATACCAGGCAAAGGTTGAGGTAGAGTCACATAACAGGCCAAGGTCAAGCAGAGAGGAGGCAAGGGTCAAGGCAAGGAGAAGAGGCAGGTGAGAGCAAGGCAAGGTCAGGAGCAGGAGGCACATACAGGATCAGGAACAATGGCGTAGCAACACACACTGCAGAGTAAGAGCCAGTGCTGAGGCACTAGCAAGTTGCAAAGGACTTCCTTATATACTCGTGCAGGATATGATGTCATCAGCCAGCACCATAGGAAGTCCTGGCTGGAGGACCTCTAAAAGGAATCCAGAGTTACAGGAAGTTCAGCCATGTTCTTTGGATGCAGCATGATGCCAGAATTTCTTCAGATTAGATGTGAGGGGCTGTACACTCTCTCACAGTTAGTATTTAGTCTGTTGACCCACAGGGATGGTAACTTTCTTCAGGGTAAAAACAGGCAGGACACTGGAGGTGGTGTTCAAATAAAATTTACTGTAATAAAAAATAACTGCAAAATCCATTCAAAAAATGAAGTTCAGGAATTGTCACAAAAACTCAAACGTTGACAGTACCTTTTCTCACTTCGTTGTTTTCTGAGCCAGTAATCCCAAGGAAGTAGGGACTTTTGAAAGGCCCATACTCCTGGGTGACTGAAAGTGGGCTCCTTGCTAAAAGACCAAGTCTTAGTCTCTGTAATGGTAATCAAATTGCTTTTCACAAAAAAAAACTTCTCTTCTCTGGGCAGATGCAGAAGCCACTCCACTTTAGCTGGGCATAGGGCAAGCAATGCACCCAGACTCTCTTTCCCTCAGGTTTTCCCTCCTGAAACTGGGATCCAGTCAAGAAACTTCTCTTCTGAAAAAAGTCCATCTCTTCTACAGAATTTGTTTCCCTTTTCTTCTCCAGGCCAGGGTGACCTCCACAAAAAAACCTCTCCTCACAGCACCAACTCCAATCCAGCTCCAAACCCTCTGCTTTCTGCACATGCTCAGCCCTAATATATAGGGCCAAACTGACCAATTTCAGCTTTGGGGCTTCTAAGGATAGTAATAACATAACAGTTATCCATCTAAATGGCTTACCCGGCTATATTCAGCCCTTATCCGGCTAAATTATAGTGTGGTAGCCGGATAAGATGGGGGCAAGCAGGAGGTGTTCTGGGGAAGAGTGGAGTTAGCTGCATAAGTTAACTGGCTAACTCTGATATTCCAAGTTAGCCAGTTACCTTCTTTGGCTAACTCTTGTCAGGCTGTCAGGCTTGTAAGGCTGTCCTAAAGTTACCCAGTTATAGTTGGATATATTAGGAGGCACAATTGTGCTGCTGAATTTACCCTTCTAGATAGCCGGTTATGTATAACCAGCTAAATAGCACAGCAGCTGAATATGGACCTTGATAAGTGCCTAGTATTGGTCAAAAAGGGAAAATGTATTAATAAGGGATGAGTATGTCCCTTACATCTGAGAAGTGGTTTCTTTTGAACATTCCTTTTGAGATTCTACTTCAGCTATAATCTCTCTGATAAAACTGTCATGTCCCTGATCAATATTTTGCTGAAGATGTCACTCCTCCAAATTGATTTGTCTTAGGAAAGTGAGATATTCTAGTGACAGGAACTGGTAGCTTCTATTAACAGACCTGAGCTAGCTAGCAGCTTGTTTTACTTCCTGTGCCTATAACATTACACATATCACTCTGAGTCTTTTTCCAGGCTTTGTCTAATTTCTCATGATACTGTCTGACAATTTAATAGTTTTCTATGGCCTTCTGTAAGAGAGTCTGTAACAAATCTTTTTCTTACATTTTACAGATCTATCTACCTTGGTGTGATAGCGGCATTGCGTGCAGTGTCCTACATTCCGTGTGCATTTATTATTATCATCTTAAAAAGGCAACCAAGACATGATGATGACAAGACTTCAGTAAATGACAGAATGGAAATGACAGACAAAAGAAAAAGCAATTCTATTAATGAAGACAAATGTTCAAAAGCGTGATATGTCAAACAAGCTTTAGAGTGAAAAACACATTTTTTTCATTTAGTGATGTCCTGATATGGAATTGATATTTCCTGTAATGTAAAGTTGACAGTTCTATTCCGATTTTGATGAATATGGATTAAAATGTTTGTTGTTGTATTGATCCCTTGTCTCATCTTTTATTGGTACCACTCACAAAATGTGAAGCCTATCTACTGTTCTTGCCCCAAAAAATTCAAGCAGAATCTGAAAACATGCCTTTTCAGGCAAGCATACTCATAGCAACTTTCCTCCCCCTGACGCCTCTGATCCTCTAACTCAGTGGTTCTCAACCTTTTTTTGGCCGGGACACACCTGACAAATGGTTCTCACATGCGTGACACACTGAACATGTGACCATCACGGGGCTAAATGTAAACATGCACTCTGCATCCACAGGAATCCCCTCAACCCTCAGCAATGAGTGCAGAGCAGATCTAGGGCATAACCCGTACAACTCACCATACAAAAAAAAGATATTCTGGTTCTGATGACATCCCAGTAAAAGCAAAACAAACTCCCTTTACTACCAGGCAAAATAGCCTTCCTTATGAAAAGACAGTAATTTACCACTAATGCATATCCTATTGCGAAAACACATCAAATAAGATTGATACAAATGCCTACATGCTAGTAAAATACCTCACTTTGGTCACACACCCAGAACTGACCTTCACCAAGTACAGAAAAAACAGAAATTATAAATATGGAGACAGAAACTGGAACGGAAAACCAAAAAAGCCACTCTGCATACAGTGCGAACCTGGAGAAATGGAAAGAGAAATATATCACCTAACAGGCTCAGGATTTGCAATAATGCACACAAACTAACCTGCACAAAGTTACACCTGTATTACGGAACACACACAAACAGTAACAACCCTATCTAAGAAATACAACTATTAAACCAGGCCCTAAACACTAAAACATTTCCTATTGGGAAAACAGAATAAGCCAAGCTACTACAGAGCCCCACACAGAAATCATTGTAAAGTTATACCAAAAATGTTACAAACAGCTGCTGAACAGAATAATATTCAATTAAATACTCATAAAAATTATTAAAACATGTCCAAATATCAATAAAATATTTCAAAACAGCAGACATCGCATAATACCCAATAATTAAAATGGCAGTCAATCAAGAAAAATAAATTTAAAAAGCCACCTTTACTTACCCTCTCCAGCAACTCTCCTACTCCTTTCCCGTAGCGGCCTTGCACCGTCGGGGTCGGGTTTTCCTCTTCACCGCTATGGGGATGGGCTCCCGTAGCGGCCTTGCACCGTCGGGGTCGGGTTTTCTCTTCACCGCTACGGGGATGGGCTCCCGTAGCGGCCTTGCACCGTCGGGGTCGGGTTTTCTCGTCACCGCTACGGGGATGGGCTCCCGTAGCGGCCTTGCACCATCGCGGTCGGGTTTTCCTCTTCACCGCTACGGGGATGGGCTCCCGTAGCGGCCTTGTACCGTCGGGGTCGGGTTTTCCTCTTCACCGCTAGGGGGGATGGGCTCCCGTAGCGGCCTTGCACCGTCGGGGTCGGGTTTTCTCTTCACCGCTACGGGGATGGGCTCCAGTAGCGACCTTGCACCGTTGGGGTCGGGTTTTCCTCTTCACCGCTACGGGGATGGGCTCCCATAGCGGCCTTGCACTGTCGGGGTCGGGTTTTCTCTTCACCGCTACGGGGATGGGCTCCCGTAGCGGCCTTGCACCGTCGCGGTCGGGTTTTCCTCTTCACCGCTACGGGGATGGGCTCCCGTAGCGGCCTTGCTTCGTCGGGGTTCTACACTGCTATTCCTCCCACCCCACTCCCGGGCAGTGCCATGCCTGCCTCACCAGCCAATCAAAGGCTTCCTCCCTTCTTCCTACTCCCACTGGCAGGTGGCAGGGAGGATGCTTCCGATTGGCCTGCGTGGGGGAAGGCAAAATGAAGGAGGCTTCCCATTGAGCAGTAGGGGTAGGAAGAAAGGAGGCTTTCAATTGGACCGCGGGGGCTGGAAAAAGGGAGAAGGAAAGTACAACGGGGCAGTGGGACACCGGGAGACGCGACACACCGGTTGAGAAGCGCTGCTCTAACTTATATGACATTCTTTATGTAAATGGCTTTTTATTGATTCCACATAATTTGTAAATTGTTCGGTATGCCCTATGCTCTAGTTGCTTTCTCCCTTTGTATATTTTGTATATTTTGTTAACTTGTTCACTGCTGATCAATTTTATGCGCTTCTTCTATTGTTTCATTGTAAAGCTCGTTTTGCTACTTTTTGTTTGATGTGAACCAATGAGATGTTCCCAACGTTCATTGGTATATAAAAGCTTCTAAATAAATAAATAAATGACAGATAGAACAGAACAACTATTAACTCTTAACTCCCCATTATATGACTAGTCATATAAACTGGTATCATAAAAGGTGATAATCCGCTATAAAAGTCTGGCTAGATATCACAAGATATAATCATATTTATTTATTTATTTTTAATTTTTATAGACCGAAGTTCTTGTAGGAACTACAAATCAATCCGGTTTACAAACAACTTTTAAATGCCCAAAAAGAGTAGTGGGCTTTACATAGAACAGTTGAACAATAAAACAGGTAACAATAGAACTAACAATAATGATGGAACAAATAGAATAGATAACCAATTAAACATAGTAATATAGTGATAAATATTATATAGAAAATAAATATAAAAGAGATAGAGTAAATGGAGTGTGAGTACAGTATAAATACAAAAGATGAAAGAGCTCAAAAATTAAGGTACAGTTGAAAAAAAAAATATACCAGTATGTTGACATGCTTATTCAATAGCAAAATTTTAAACAGTCCAACATTTTTAGAAATTTGTTAATGAAGTGTAAAGAATCTAAATGTAGATTGCTTATCTTGCTCCAGACGTATGATGTTATATATTTGTAATATACTTCAAAATGCAGCTGTTTTATTCTTATACAAAGACATCACTTGGATTCTGCTGCAACAAATTTCACCAAAAATTTCACTCCTAACTGATAGCTGATGACTTAATGCTGATGGCAAAGACTAGTTGGTGGCATTTTGAAAAATGGCTGCTGTCCAGGGCCTAAGGAGTGTTTCGGACCCTCACGAACCACCAGGTAGACATTTTGCAGTAAGGGGGGATCCACAGACAGGGGGTCCACTAGACAACCAGGGAATCTGTTGTATATAAGGGGGATCCAGGGAGTGGGGCCTGCTAATGGGGGATTGGGAGTTATGGATGGGGGGCTTTGCTTGGAGGCAGGTGACTTTTTGTTGAAAGGGAAGGATTTCGGTAGGGGACAGACCATTGCCATGTGATTGTAAAATTTATTTATTTTTTATTTTTACTTCTGGGCCACTTAAAGGTGGTGGCGGGCAGGGGTCTACCCAGGCCCCTGGGGATTTTTCAATATGAAGTCTTAGGCCATTGTGACTCTCTAGGTCAAAGGTTTGGAAAGAACTTAGCTTGTCCAGTTTTTGCTGTTCATAAGAGTGAGTTTAATGGATTAAGACACACAGCAAACTTGCATCTCAAAGATGAAACGGACAGTCTCCCGACGTGGACCATGTTTTGGGAAACTGCATTGGGAGGGACCAGTTCTTGACTGTACAAGTTTCAAAAGCAAATGAACAGCAACGGCAGCAGAATGATGTTCTGGAATTTGTTAAGAACATAAGAACATGCCATACTGGGTCAGACCAAGGGTCCATCAAGCCCAGCATTGTTTCCAACAGTGGCCAATCCAGGTCATAAAAACCTGGCAAGTACCCAAAAACTAAGTCTATTCCATGTTACTGTTGCTAGTAATAGCAGTGGCTATTTCCTAAGTCAACTTAATTAATAGCAGGTAATGGACTTAATTAATAGCAGGTAATGGACTTGCCAGAGGATGTGGTCAAAGACTGATAGTACAACTGGGTTTAAATAAGGTTTGAACAAGTTCCTGCAGAACAGGTCCATTAACAACTATTAGCCAAGTAGGCTTGGGGATTGCCACCTCTTACTTGTGGAAATGAGCAGCAGGGAAGGGATCTTCTCGTTAGTGTCTGCCATGCATAGTACTTATGTTTTTGAAACATCTTGATAGCAGGCCCAAATGGGGCAGACACTGAAGGAGCAGAAGGAAATATCTCCACAAGAAGAGTGCTGAACATATGGAACAGCTTCTCACTGAATATGCTTGTAACCCCCTGGACTACTGTCCCCTTGCAGGACCCCAAAGATCACACCCCAAATAAGAGGTAAGCTGGTAAAGTCCTCTCCTGATAGTATACTCTGAAAGTCCACAATCCCCTATTGTGAGTGTAAGGGGGGAGGGGGAGATTACTTCCTAGGTCTTCAGCATTGGTTAATAGTCAATTCAGCACTAATAATCACTTTGTTGTAAACAGCAGTGATAATCACATTGGAAGCATTTAGTGATTTCTAACTTAACTTTTACTGATTAATAATGGAAATTCAATTACAAGCTCCTTTTATTTACTATGCATTGGTAAACCAAATAAACAATAAGAGCAAACAAATCCCACCATTATCATCAAAACAAAAAACTGCAAGGACTATTGAAATGCTTTTATGGGAAATTAATATCAGACTCAGTCGTGCTCTCTCAAATATAATCCACAGGTAGGTTCTTGCCCGCAATGAGCTGCAATCAGTCTCATACGATCAAGCACCTTATTCACCTCATGTTCCTTTTCCCATTACTTAATTTATAAACCTTAGTTCCTTACCACTATGTAATATGTGAAAAAAAAGTTCTTATCCCACCTAAAAATTTAATTTTCTTTTTTTTTTTATATCTCTGAAAATCAGCTTAGCTTTTCAGCAGACATTCCACTCTAGCAAATCTGGCAAAGTAGCTGAAGTGCTCAATCACTATCCCGACATTGACAATGTTTCGGCATCTACGTGCCTTCTTCAGGGGAATTGTGGTAATCTTTCAACCTGACCTAAACGGCTCACACTTTAGCTACTTTGCCGGATTTGCTAGAGTGGAATCACTCTGCCCAACACGGGCCACAGGAAAAAGGCATACAGAAGCTTGCCTTCCAGCCACTCTTGCCTCTGCTCTGTGCAGTATCGCCCAAAGTCTAAAAACAGTAGACCCCCCACTATGAGCTGGCTTGCCTCATCTGACGTGCCCCGGACTCTGCCTGCTAAGCAAATCAGCTCTTACGTTGGCCTTTCCCACCATGTGGAAGGCAGAGATCTCCTGAAGATATACTTCCACCCAGTCCCTGACCTGGGCTATGTCCTGCGACACTTGCTTGCCTTTAGCGCTTTCTTGACAAGTGAGAGAAACCACTGTCATCGTTTAGTCTGATCTTACTTGGTCTACTTGACCCTGCAAGTGGTCAGCGAACCATGAGCATGGTAGCCGAATGGCACGTGCTTCCAGACAAGAGATGCCCCAGAGAGGCCTCTGCACTGCAGAGCCCCTACGCTATCATCTCCTGCCAGTGAGCCCCTTAACCCCGGAGGCTCACATCTGTCGTGTGTATCAGCCAGTCCTGGGTCTGTAGGGAGCATCCGTTTTCCTAACTTGACCGCCAGCAAGACTTTTTTTTTTTAATTTAATTTTTTTTTCCACATTGCTGCTTTCTATGGTTCCTACAACTTAATAATCACCACAATATTAAGTCAGAGGAACCACAGAAAAGCAGTATTTTCTGCTTTTCTGTAAACTTTTGGGGCTCCTCAAGACTTCACGCCTGCTCCGGGACTGGCGTTAATGTTTGAGGATAAAAATGTGCGTGTCAGACGCACATTGATTTTTTTACATGAGGGGGTACTAACTAATAACCTCATCAACATGGCATTTACATTTAATGAGCACTATTAGCTACACACTGGTTTGGATGTGTGTTTTGAACGCTCTAATCCCCTCATTGCATAAGGGGTTATGGATGCATGTCCAAAACTCGCATCCAAGTGCAGGGTAACCTATGCGCTAGCCTCAGTGCACGGTATTGAGAACTCACTATCTCAGGCTCCCTCATGCAGGAATTAAAACCCAGTATACTACTACTTCTTTTCTCCCTTTAAGAAATAGAAGAATCCTCTTTAGTAAAGATTCTTTAGGCAGTTTATATACTGTTAACCAAAACATAACAGAAATAAAAAAAATCCCAGAACAAGCAGAGAGGATACTTAGTTGCAAGAAAAAGTCAGCCATGTTATTTTATTGCATTTCAGGATCTGTGTCTCCAGCAAGCAGATGAATCAGTTGCCTAAGGCAGACCCTTTTATTTAATTTATTGAGATTTGGAGGTTGTTTTTAATGTTTTTTTCTTCTAAAGAGCTGGTATAATCAGTCTAGTATTGTTCTGTTGGCTGAATTTTTAAAACGGGCCAGGCTCCGGCCTTGCAGTGAAGTGAGCTGTGGTAATTCAGAAGCTCCAGGTTCCCTTGACTCGAGGGATTTGATTACTTGGGGCATTTGCAACCTATAAGAGGAAGCACTCTTACTTTAATTGCCGAGGGTAAGGCAAAAAAGCTTACCATGAATGAAAAATCAAAATGCTGTTCTGCCTGCGGAGGTAAGCGTGCTTTAGCTGAGTGCCCTGTCTGCCACAGTGCAGCAAAAAAAAAAAAAAAATTTTTGCAAAACAGCACAACAAATGAAGAAACAGATTTGTGAACCGGTGTCCATTGTAAGAGCTCAGGGGAAACAGATTTTAAGCCCTGCCAAGGCCTTTGATGGGAGAAATTTGGCATTTACTGAGGAGGCGGTGATCATTTTGAAAGTGTTGCATTCAGCAAAGGGGTCCTTGCAAGATGAATTATTGTGCACAAGAGCCTCCCCCTCCATGCTTGTTCCCTGAAAGGATCATCATTTGGGCTCTGCTTTAGAAGGAGCAAGCACGTTTTCATCAGGATATTCCCCTGACTTTTTCCGATTTTTACATTAGGCTTGCAGGATAAAGGGAATGATGAGGAACTTTCTCCCCTGTCCAGACCTTCAGTGAGAGAACAGACTAGGCCTCAGAAAAGGAGGAGATTGTTAACAGGGGAGACTGCTTTAGGTCCACCCGAGTTAATGCTGTCCTCTGGATTAGAGAATGATTTAGATTATGCAGGTAGTAGCCATGAGACTGTGGAGGAAGGAGAAATGAATTCTGGGATGAAGAGGAGATGCAAGTAAGATTATTTCATAGGGAAGGGAGGGTAAGATTCAAGAACCCCCCCCCCCCCCCCCCAGAATGGGATCCTATTTTAAAGGGTCTGCATAAGGCAATAAATAATTTTCCATTAAATCAGGAAATTGATGCTATGGTGTTTTCTGAATGGGAAATGCCAGTCAGGGTGCAGAGCTTTATAATAAGTTATAACCTTTGCCTGTCTATACATTGGAGTGTTTATTTTATTTGCCCAAAGTTGATGCATGGTTGCAGTAATTACAAATACGACTTCCATCCCACTGGAGGGAGGTGCTGCATTAAAGGATTCACATGAAAGGAGATTGGAGCTCAGTTTAAAGCATACTTTTTCTGCAATTTCTTTAGCTCTGCAGATGACTATCTGTAATAGCCTTGTTGCACTGGATACAACTCTTAATAGAAGAGGAGGTGACTAAGTTGGAATCTGCAACTGCTTATTTAGTTGATGGTCTATGACTTGATAAGGGTTTCAGGTAAAGGTTTGGCTCTTTCCATAGGTGCAAAAAAGGCAACTTTGGCTATGCCACTGGGCAGTGGATTCGTGGTTAAAAACAAGTTTGTGTAGATTGCTTTTCAAAGATCTATATCTTTTTGGCAAAGAGCTCAAGAAGCTAGTAAAGAATTTAGACAAGTCTAGACTGTAAAGATTATCTGAAGATAGATCCTGATTTAGTTATCACCCATTCAGGGGACACAGCCAGTTTAGAAGGGCTAGGAAGTATCGCCCAGGTAAGCAGTTTGTATCTCAGTCTATAAGAGGTAAAGGAAAGATGTAATCCTTTTTTTGGAGGGGGAGGGGTAAGAAGACCATGAACAAAGTTTCAAGGACTTCAGCTATCTCCCACACTGCCCAATGAAGTTTTGTGGATCCAGGAAAAAGATCTAGGCATCATAGTGGATAATACTTTAAAATCGTCAGCTCAGTGTGCTGCAGCAGTCAAAAAAGCAAATAGAATGTTAAGAATTATTAGGAAGGGAATGGTTAATAGAACGGAAAATGTCATAATGCCTCTATATCGCTCCATGGTGAGACCACACCTTGAATTCTGTGTACAATTCTGGTCGCCGCATCTCAAAAAAGATATAGTTGCGATGGAGAAGGTACAGAGAAGGGCAACCAAGATGATAAAGGGGATGGAACAGCTTCCCTATGAGGAAAGGCTGGAGAGGTTAGGGCTGTTTAGCTTAGAATTTGTCCTTGTAAGTTAATCTATGTAGGGCAAACTACGCGCCCCATTCATTGCCGTATTGTTGAGCACCGGAGTCGTATCAAGGCATTACGTGAACATGCTCCTCTAGTAAGCCATTGGGTGGAAAGAGGTCATACGGTGGAAGAAATTCGCTTCTTTGTGATTAAGCAAGTGACTCTTCAACACGGGGGAGATTTATCCTTAATGTTAAGAAAGGTTGAACAACAGTTCATCTATAGTTGGCAGACTGTCGCTCCGTTAGGATTGAATGGTCCGATAGAGTGGAATGCGTTTTATTAAAGATGCAGGTTGGTGTAGCTTTTAGAATGTTTCTTTCTTTCTTGGGTTACAAAATAAGAGAGAAGCGGAGTGGTCTCGCTTAAAAGATAATTGGATTGGTTCTTTAAAAGATAATTGTAAGATCTGTTCAATTGACTAGGGGTTGTCCTATATAAAGTTTTTTGGATACGCATGAACCTCACATCTCAGCGGGTGACGACTTGGTACGTCACTTCCGGTCTGGACGTGAGTATTGGAAACTTTTGTCTGCGTAGTAAAGGACTTGGTGGTCAAGGGTAAGTGTGTGTTTTCTAACTTCAATATCAATTCTTTGGGTTATATTGTTGCAGAATATGTTTTCTTGAGAGCACAGGTCGGTGTGCTTTGTAATAGCGGTATAAAGGAATTGAAGGTGGAATCACCTCGCAACATTTAAAGGGAATATCTAAGGACACACCGCGGTAGATGCAGTGTTTGAACTGATGGGCTCAGTGCATTGAAAGCATCGTGTTGGATGGAGTTTACAAGAAGTTTTTGAAGTGAAACATATGTACGATTCAGATTTTGAGGTAGGTACGGCCACTATAAACTTGACCTGAGTTTTTCAGGGGTTCAGTATAGGGTAAATAGGAGAAGAAAAATTGGTTTTTTGTGATTGTAAGTAGGATTGTCATATTATATGGTTATAAGTAAAAGGGAGATATTCTTAATAAGGTTTGGGGTATTTATTGGTGATGGAAAGTCCCTCAATTGTTTAAAAATGGAATAAAATAAATGGGAGAGATGAAAAACAAGGGGGATGGTACTGGTTGTACATAATACTGATGTTAGATTTGTGGGTAATTCTTGTGATATTTGTTTTTGCAGTGCGGCAGCATGTTTAGAATAGATGAATCATAACGGTCCCTGAGGAAGCCCCTTTTGTGAGGGGTGAAACGAAGAGATCTTGTATCTACTTTTGTCGGACATTTAGAATTAAACATCCCAGTTCAAAAAAAATTGTAGAAACACATGATATATGCATTTTTTGAATATTTATGAAGAAGAAACATATGTGAAATGCATTAGTAGTAAAAGATTATACTTGTATGTTGTATCTCAAAAAGGCATATTTTTTATTTTGTGGGTGTGTATGTGTGAGTGTGCTAGCTTAGTTTTTATTGTCTATACAGGTTTATATATGGGTGGTATATTTAAATAAAGTTTGTATGTTTGATACATTCATTTTGGCTCTCTAATATTTGTGTAATTTTATAGCTTAGAGAAGAGACGGCTGAGGGGGGGGGGGATATGATAGAGGTCTTTAAGATCATGAGAGGTCTTGAACGAGTAGATGTGACTCGGTTATTTTCACTTTCGAATAATAAAAGGACTAGGGGGCATTCCATGAAGTTAGCAAGTAGCACATTTAAGACTAATCAGAGAAAATTCTTTTTCACTCAATGCACAATAAAGCTCTGGAATTTGTTGCCAGAGGATGTGGTTAGTGCAGTAAGTGTGGCTGGGTTCAAAAAAAGGTTTGGATAAGTTCTTGGAGGAGAAGTCCATTAATGGCTATTAATCAATTTTACTTAGGGAATAGCCACTGCTATTAATTGCATCAGTTGCATGGGATCTTCTTAGTGTTTGGGTAATTGCCAGGTTCTTGTGGCCTGGTTTTGGCATCTGTTGGAAACAGGATGCTGGGCTTCATGGACCCTTGGTCTGACCCAGCATGGCAATTTCTTATGTTCTTATGTTCACTCTTTGATAACACCAATAGGGGGAAGACTTCAATATTTTTTCAAAGAGTGGATCCACATTACTTCAGACTGATGGGTCTTGGACATAAACTGTCATGTTCCAGAATTAATAAATATCCAACAATACACCAAAACAGCGAACTGCTATTAATCAAACAACAATCAAGAGCAAAAGCTCTGTCGCTGGACAATTGAATAAATTTTTTTTAAAAATGTAATATTATTTTTCTAGTGTTTTTGATTGAAATAAATACCTACACTATCCAATGGAAAAAAATTTTTTTTTTTTTTTTTTGTGTTTATGTGATTTATAAAAATGTGTAATGGAGTCAGAGAAAGGTTTCATACTAGTGTAGGTGCCCTGCACCTCTGTAAGGTGAACATATAATCATCAACCTTCCTCCTCCTCCTCGATAAATTTATAATATAATTTTTTTAAAAATAATTTTTTATGTGTCTGCTTGTGTTATCCCTGAAAACACCTACAGGATTCTTCCGTGGCAATCTAATTTTTTAAATGCAATGCTGCAAACTAGTTACTCAGTACTACTCAACGAGAATGCTAATAAAGGGTGTAAAAACAGACTTCCCCGTTTTTGGTTGGTGTGTCCATGTTCCTCTATGTTATCCCAACATGTTTCAGACGAAAGTGCCTTTCCTCAGGGGGTTCGATGTTTCCAAAACCAACTTCACGGAATCTGCAACCCTCTTCTCAACGATTTCTCCTGAGTGATCTTCCTCTCTGGATCGCCCGGAAGAATGACCTGTCAGGAGAACAGACTCCTAATATATGTTGCTGCTGGGGCTCAAAACAACCAATGAGAAGTCTCAACGTAGCGATGCAATTAGTGACGTCTCTGTCGGACCTGCTAGAGAACAAGCTCCATAGACTGATAATAAAAGCCTCGGACCTGAAAGAGGCACTCTAGACTGTCAAAACATAATCAATGACGTCGATCTCACGCCTGCAGAAGAGCTCATTCTATAGGTTGATGCTACAATCCTCAGGTCTAAGGTAGGACTTTTCGAGCTGTCAAAAAAATATAAACAAAGGAAACCTTCCAAACAGTCCGATTGTTTCAGTCTTTTGAGCGATCAGGTGACGAAATGACTGGCATCTGCGGTAAATAGTCACTATTTGCTCCATTTGATCATTCATAAGAGGATGTTGAAATTAAGCTCATCGTTCATACCACGAGGTGTAGAAGTCTGTAAGGTAAAAATCCAAAAGGCTTCTCGTGTGTTGAGCAATGATCGTATATCCCCACAGCGCGGTGGGGATATACGATCATTGCTCAACACACGAGAAGCCTTTTGGATTTTTACCTTACAGACTTCTACACCTCGTGGTATGAACGATGAGCTTAATTTCAACATCCTCTTATGAATGATCAAATGGAGCAAATAGTGACTATTTACCGCAGATGCCAGTCATTTCGTCACCTGATCGCTCAAAAGACTGAAACAATCGGACTGTTTGGAAGGTTTCCTTTGTTTATATTTTTTGACAGCTCGAAAAGTCTTACCTTAGACCTGAGGATTGTAGCATCAACCTATAGAATGAGCTCTTCTGCAGGCGTGAGATCGACGTCATTGATTATGTTTTGACAGTCTAGAGTGCCTCTTTCAGGTCCGAGGCTTTTATTATCAGTCTATGGAGCTTGTTCTCTAGCAGGTCCGACAGAGACGTCACTAATTGCATCGCTACGTTGAGACTTCTCATTGGTTGTTTTGAGCCCCAGCAGCAACATATATTAGGAGTCTGTTCTCCTGACAGGTCATTCTTCCGGGCGATCCAGAGAGGAAGATCACTCAGGAGAAATCGTTGAGAAGAGGGTTGCAGATTCCGTGAAGTTGGTTTTGGAAACATCGAACCCCCTGAGGAAAGGCACTTTCGTCTGAAACATGTTGGGATAACATAGAGGAACATGGACACACCAACCAAAAACGGGGAAGTCTGTTTTTACACCCTTTATTAGCATTCTCGTTGAGTAGTACTGAGTAACTAGTTTGCAGCATTGCATTTAAAAAATTAGATTGCCACGGAAGAATCCTGTAGGTGTTTTCAGGGATAACACAAGCAGACACATAAAAAATTATTTTTAAAAAAATTATATTATAAATTTATCGAGGAGGAGGAGGAAGGTTGATGATTATATGTTCACCTTACAGAGGTGCAGGGCACCTACACTAGTATGAAACCTTTCTCTGACTCCATTACACATTTTTATAAATCACATAAACACAAAAAAAAAAAAAAAATTTTTTTTCCATTGGATAGTGTAGGTATTTATTTCAATCAAAAACACTAGAAAAATAATATTACATTTTTAAAAAAAATTTATTCAAATGTTCCAGAATTAGCCAGACCTCTGAAAAGTTTTTATTTCCCCTGTAAGTTCTGCAGAAAAGGAGGCTGCAGTACATTCAATGTGAAGCAGATCTGGTACCAGCAAATCAAGAGGGTCAAGGGACTTAACATATTTTGTAATCCCTAAAAAGGACCAGTAGAAGAGTACTGGAAAGTAGGGGTGTGCATTCGGATTGACCGCATTAGTAAAACGCAACTCATATTTTTTTTTTACTTAAAAAATTGATTCGACATAAACGATCGGATTTCCCACATATCGAACATAGATATGTTCGATATGTGGGAAATCGCGATTGTTGAGCCAAAATAAAAATATAAACCCCCTCACCCTCCTTAATCCCCCCCCCGACTTACCACAACTCCCTGGTGATGGAGCGAGGAGTGAGGACGTCATTTCTGCAATCCTTGGCGAGAAGCATGTGACGTCGGTGGCACGTCGAGTGACGCGGCGTCACGTGATTCCCGGCTCGTTCGCGCCGGACGGCTCGTTCGGCCCAAAAAGAACTTTTGGCCAGCTTGGGGGGGGTCAGGAGGCCCCCCCAAGCTGGCCAAAAGTTCTTTTTGGGCCGAACGAGCCGTCCGGCGCGAACGAGCCGGGAATCACGTGACGCCGCGTCACTCGACGTGCCGCCGACGTCACATGCTTCTCGCCAAGGATTGCAGAAATGGCGTCCTCACTCCTCGCTCGATCACCAGGGAGTTGTGGTAAGTCTGGGGGGGGGGATTAAGGAGGGTGAGGGGGTTTAAATTTTTTTTTTTGCACATATGTACATATACCCAACTCATTGGATTTTTTTTATGTCCATATTGGCCGCAAGTGGGACCCCCTTTCGGACATAAAAAATATGAACATAAAATTTTGCTCTGCACATCCCTACTGGAAAGCTCATTAGCAGTCTCTGGGAGGACTCCAGAGCTCAGAGCGAGCAATCCAGGCTTCAAACTCCACAGCCCCTGCACTTCTGCAGTAGAAGAGGGCTGGCAGCATGTGCCAGAAACTCAAACCTCTCAATCCAGTGGGAGTATTGAGAGATTGTCTTGCTGGTGGCTGAAGATGATCGGTAAGTATTGCTTTGGGCAATCTTAGGACTTAAAAAGTCTAGGGAGAGGTGAATTAGTTGGGTTTATTCTTTAGAGTTTGTGTGTGTGTGTGTGAAATAATAAGCAAGCCAGAGGGAGTTAATTCTAGTGTCTTCTTTCCCTCCCACCCACTCCTAGCTCATCTTTTGATTTATAGGTAAGAGACACTTTCATTAAAATAATCAGACTTATCTAAATCACACTATTGCAGCAGGTTTTATTGAGAGTTTAATCATCCCCTTGTAGGTCACTATTAGATTAATAGTGAATATACCTATAAATTTAAAGGACTCTAACTGACGCCGACAAGAAGGAAAGGCGGCAAGGTTTGCAGTTAAACAAGTGGATATGATGAGTATACCCTTTCAGTGAATAGTACGGAAGAACTCGTGTTTGGCACAGTCCCTGAAGCAGCAATAGCGAAACATACGTCGGACTGGATCCAAGGACCAACTGTCTTCCAAGTGAAATAATCTCTGGGAGCGCTTTTGCGCCATTTGAGAGTTAGAAAAAGCTATACATAAGCAAGGTATCATTCCCCATTCATTCTAAAGAAAAAAAGAAAAAATACTAAAGAAAAATTTACAAAAATAAGAAGTATTTAGCAATAAAGGACATGGACCTATGATTAAATATGACCCGAGGTGGCAATATATAAAGCGAAGATGCTTGTATGCCCATGGGTGTTATGACGGTCCTCTACATAAAGTTATATATATGAAACGTTGTACATTGAAATATTGCACATTGAAGAAGAAATTGGGAGTTCATAATGTTTTAGAGTGAGATATTGTATTTGTTGTGCAAAAGAATTAACTGTTTATTGTTTGGTGTGAGATTTCAATTACCCCAATATTGACTGGATAAATTTAACATCAGGACATGCTAGAGCCATAAAGTTCCTGGATGGAATAAATGACTGCTTCATGGAGTAATTGATTCAGGAACCAATGAGAGAGGGAGCTATTTTAGATCTACTTCTTAGTGGAACGCAGGATTTGGTGAGAGAGGTAACAGTGGTGGGGCCACATGGCAATAGTGATCATAACAAGATCAAATTGGAACTAATGACTGGAATGGGGACAACATGTAAATCTAGAGCTCCAACCCTAAATTTTCAAAAGGATTACAAATTTTTACTAAAAGAAACATAGAAATGATGGCAGAAAAGAACCAGTGGTCCATCCAGTCTGCCCAGAAAGCTTCCCATGGTAGTATTTGCCACGCTGTGCATGTTACCCCCATCCAGTAGTCAGTTTTGCTTGATGTGCTTTGCTTATGGACTTGGTCATAGAAGCAGTCCTGTGTTTTTTCATTAAGGTCTATACATCAGTCCCCAAACTGTAAAAAAAGTCATGACTCATGTTGGTTGTCTCTGAATCCAAATTCCTCTTTCCTTTCATACCCCAGACCCTCGTTGGTTGCTGTGTAATCCCCCTTTTCCGCTGTGGTTGAAGCAGAGAGCAATGTTGGAGTTGCATCAAAAGGGTCAAGGCTTATTGGTTAAAGGTAGTAACCACTGTACCAGCAAGTTACCCCCACATGCTTTCTTCGTTTCCTTTATGTCTTGGATATAGAAAAAGTCCTATGCTTTTTCCCTTATGTCTGCGTATCAGTATCCCAGACCATGGAAGTCAGGGCCCTCGGTTGTCGTCTGAATCCAATCCCTCTTTTCCCCCTGCCATCTAAGCGGCGAACAATGTTGCAGTTGCATTAAAAGCATCAAAGCATATTGGGATTACAAATTATAATGAGTAAGTCCCTTGAGATGCCTGATCTGCTGGTACCAGACACACTGCCTGCAACAGTATTAACATGCTTAACATTGAATATACTACAGCTACCTTTTCTGCATAACGTACAGGAGAAATAAAACAACTTTTCACAGGTGTGGCTAACTCTGAGACATAAAATGAGGAAGATAGAAGAAAAACTGAAAGGTGCAGCTGCAAAGGTTAAAAGTGTGCAACAGGTGTGTTTAAAAATACCATCTTAGAAGCACAGCCCAGATGTATTCCATGCATTAAAAAAAGGTAGAAGGAAGGCCAAACAATTACTGTCATGGTTAAAAGATGAGGTGAAAGAGGCTATTTTAGCTAAAAAAAAAAAAAAAACCTTCAAAAACTGGAAGAAGGATCTTTCTGAAGAAAATAGGAAAAAGCACAAGCATTGTCAAGTTAAGTGTAAAACATTAATAAGACAGACTAAGAGAATTTGAAATGAAGTTGGATGTAAAGACAAAAATTCATAATAAAAACTTAAAAAAATATATCCAAAAAGGAAACCTGCAAAGGAGTCAGTTGAACTGTTAGATGATCAAGGGGTTAAAGGGGCTCTTAGGGAAGATAAGGCCATTGTAGAAAGGCTCAATTAATTCTTTTCGTCTATGTTTACTAATAAGGATGCTAGGGCGATACCGGTTCCAGAGACGGTTTTCAAGGGTGATGATTCATATGAACTGAACCAAATTACAGTGAACCTGGAAGACACAGTAGGCCAGATTGACAAACTAAAGAGTAGCAAAGCACCTGGACCAGATGGTATGCACCCCAGGGATGCTAAAAGAACTGAAAAATTAAATTTCAGCTCTATTAGTAAAAGTTTGTAAACTTTCATTAAAATCATCCATTGTACCTGAAGACTGGAGGGTGGCCACTGTAACCCCAATATTTAAAAAGGGCTCCAGCAGAGATCCGGTAAACTATAGACCGGTGAGCCTGATTTCGGTGCCGAGAAAAATAGTGGAAACTATTTTAAAGATCAAAATCATAGAACATATAGAAAAATAGGTTTAATAGATCACAGCCAGCATGGATTTACCCAAGGGAAGTCTTGTCTAACAAGTCTGCCATTTTTTTTGAAGGGGTTAATAACGTGGATAAAGGTGAACTAGTAGATGTAGTGTATTTGGAGTTTCAGAAGGCATTTGACAAAGTCCCTCATGAGAAGCTTCTGAGAAAACTTTAAAAAGGTCATTGGTTAAGAGGTGATGTCTTTTTTTGGATTGCAAACTGGTTAAAAGACAGGAAACAAAGAGTAGGATTAAATGTTCAGTTTTATCAAAGGAAAAAGGTAAACACTGGAGTGCCTTAGGGATCTGTACTTGGGCTGATGCTTTTCAATATATTTATAAATGATCTGGAAAAGGATATGACGAGTTGAAGTGATGTTTGTAGATGACACAAAATTATTCAGAGTTAAATCACATGCACATTGTGATAAATTGAAGGACCTTGCAAGACTGGAAGAATGGGCATCCAAATGGCAGATGAAATTTAATGTGGACAAGTGCAAGGTAATGCATATAGGGAAAATAACCCATGCTGTAGTTATACGATGATAGATTCCAATTAGAAGCTACTACCCAGGAAAAGGATCTAGGCTTCATAGTGGATAATACATTTAAATTGTCAGCTCAGTGTGCTACAGCGATCAAAAAAACAATATTAGGAATTATTAGGAAAGAAATGGTAAATAAAACAGAAAAAAATCATAATGCCTCCATATTGCTCCATGGTGAGACCGCACTTTGAGGACTATGTGCAATTCTGGTTGCCACATCTCAAAAAAGATAGAGTTGCACTGGAGAAGGTACAGAGAAGGGCAACTAAAATGATAAAGGGAATGGAATGGCTTCCCTTTGAGGAAAGGCTAAAGAGGTTAGGACTGTTCATATTAGAGAAGAGACGGCTGATGGGGGAATATGATAGAGGTCTAGAAAACCATGAGAAGAGTAGAATGGGTAAAGAAAGCCTTTCCGGACCCTGACTGATGCTCGACCGCCAAATACAGCAAGACTGATTATCACCCAATAAACTGATACAGACTTACCAACCACTGCACGTTCTACTTCTTGTTAAACTTCTTGTTAAACTTCTATCATCCTCTTCTTCTACTCCCAGTTAGAACCA
Organism: Rhinatrema bivittatum; assembly: GCF_901001135.1. Taxonomy (NCBI): domain Eukaryota; kingdom Metazoa; phylum Chordata; class Amphibia; order Gymnophiona; family Rhinatrematidae; genus Rhinatrema; species Rhinatrema bivittatum. Next base: position 120,202,923 of record NC_042623.1, read on the forward strand.
TCCTTGTTTTATTGTAACTGCTTTTTCTGCGCACTTGTTATAATTTGTTATATTTTGTAAATGTATACTCATGTTATAGTTATGTACGTTTATAATTTATTGATCACCCCTTGTTTTATGTAAACCGACATGATACGAACTCCGTGAATGCCGGTATAGAAAAAAACTCAAATAAATAAATAAATGTAACAGAAATAGGAGGCATTCCATAACGTTAGCAAGTAGCACATTTAACACAGATTGGAGAAAATTCTCTCTCACTCAATGCACAAATTAAACTCTGGAATGTGTTGCCAGTGAGCAGACTCTCTGCACTACAGTCTATCTACAGTTTACCTGTGTGACTTAGGTCTCTACACCTATATAACCACCTCTTCTCAATTCACTACATTGGCTTCCTATCCATTCCCACATACAGTTCAAGCTCTTCTTACCTACATGAGTCTTCACTCTCCAGCTCTTCACTATCTCTCCACTCTTATCACTCTCAATACCCCTCTTGCACTCTGCTCAAGTTCAGTCCTACAGTATCTATGCCGTATTTGCACCCACATAGAACTCTGCTCCATTTCTTTTATGCTGATGAGTTAGCGAGTCTGCTATTTGAGACTCTGAAGCCACTTGGTGTGTCTGGAGGGCGATCTACACAAGCACCTTGTTTCTTTCCCCTCCTGGATGCAATTCAGGAGCTGATTGCCTTTGTATGGGAAGCTCCAAAAGCAAACATGAAGCACCAAATAGTACCCCTTAGAACAGTTATGTTTTCTGAAGGTGGAATTGCTGGTGTGTTCTGTGTCTAAGCAGACCACCCTTCCAGTAGTAGAAGGAGGGGTAGCTCTAAAAAATGCTTACGAAAGGAGAATTCAAGCTATCCTTTAGCAGGCCTTGAGACCATGGCAATGAATTTGCAAAATTGCCTCTTGTTGCTTCCTGATGGCTTAGGACTCCTGTACCTTAGCGCTTGCACACAGTAACCACCACTGGTACATATTCCTTGGAAAATCCCACTCAGGAAAGGAGGTTGATGTATACCAAGCCCTACAGGCATCAATCTGACGCCCTCAGCTCGAATATCTCCTGAAGACATTTCCGTCCTAGGGTCAACTGAAGAAGGGGACACCTGCAATGAGTCGCCTTCAGTTCCAGTCCCTCCCAACGAGGGGACTGGAGCATTGGCATAAACTTGCAGAAATCTTTTGCTGTATTGCCCTTATATGACAAGCAGCAGAGATCACTAAATACTTAGACTTATTTGACACCGGCACTATATAGCCTCACTTCATTTGTGCAACCAAATAAAAAACATATTCAAGCACAGCATGCTCAAGCTTAAGTAGGCGCTTAGTGCACGCTCAGGTAGGCATTCAGCATGCGCAAGTATGCACTCAGTACACACTTAATACACATTCAGTATGCACCCAGGGAGGCACTCAATACGCGTTGAGGCAGGCACTCAATATTCACTTGGGTAGGCTCTCATTACGCGCTCAGGTAGGTGCTTAGTACACTCAGGTAGGCACTGTGTACGCTCAGCGCTCACTCAATCTCAAATAGGTGCATCAAATTATAGGTCATGTATATATGCCACAACTAGTGTGCACCAGTAGGTGTGGATGTGTGTGTTTACATCACAACACTGCCGCAGGGCAATCATGTGCACAAACAAGCACATGAAAGTGCTGCCGCAGTCTACTACAGGTTCAAAAAAATCAAGCCTGGAGCGGGGCCTAGCCAGAGGCTGCTCAACTCACCACATCTCACTAAACGTCTCAGAGAAGTAAGAGGGAGGAAGGAAGATGTCACCTGCTGATGCTGAAGAAGGAAGAGTACGACTGGGTCTCTGGCTAAAGGGGGAGAGGGCGAAAGCCTTCATCGCTGAGGCTCCTTCGTCTGTCAATTGCTTTCCACATGTGTGAGTACAACCAGGTCTCTAGCTATAGAGGGAGAGAGTGAAAGCCTTCACCACTGAGACTCCCTCATCTGACAAATGCTTTGCCTATTTTTTTTTTGTTTTTTTTTTTTTTAAAGTCCACACCTGTAAAAGGCTACCAGATTAAAGGCACTCAACTGAGGGAGAGACCCATTGGTGTCACCTCAGATCTACAAGCAGTGCGATTAAAAAAAAAAAAAAAAAAAGAGAGAAGATTAACAGATAATCCCCAATAGGGAAATGCCTATCTACCATCTGCTGGAGACAGATAATACTGGTGGGCTGATGTCAGCACAGAGCTATGTATCTGTGATATCAACTTTTACTCGGTCTCCATATGCTGTTAGCAGTACATAACCCACTTGTGGGGTTTGGCCTGCCTGGTTATCTTGCTTTCATTTCCAGTTTTCCTAATGAGGGTTTTATTCTTTAGCAATGATTATATATTTTGATTTATATTCCATCTTTCAGGCACTTCAAAGTGGATTACATTTAGGTACTGTAGGTATTTCTGCCCTCACAGGGTTCACAATCTTGAGTTTGCGACTGAGGCAATAGAGGGCGAAGTGACTTGCCCAAGATCACAAGGAAGGGTAGGATTTGAACTCTGGCTTCCCTGATCCATAGCCTGCTGCTCTAACCACTCGGCTACTCCACCCTGTCAATGATAATAAGTATGGTATATTTTCCTCAATTCATGTAGTTTGTTTTAATTTAGACATTTTTATTGAAATTATTTCAAGTTGTAAATGTTTGATTTAAAAAGTTTTCTAGCCTAATTTTTCTTCTTCACCTGTTCAATTTTGTACTGATTATTCAGGAATTCCATGGAACTCAAGAAATCTTTACAATCACCTTCCAACATTTCCTTGGAGTCATCTCCCTATTGATATTCAGAATCGGTCTGCTTTATCTTCTTTCAAATCAAAACTAAAATTTTTTGTTTTCAATTACACTATAAAACAGATCGTACATATGTTAAAAACATACTATTGGGCCAATACAGTACAGTGCGCTCCACCCATGTTTGTACGCACGTTTGACACGCTAGCTTTAACGCGCGTCCAACCTCCCAAAACTAATAGCGCCTGCAACATGCAAAAGCATGTTGATGGGCCTATTAGTTATTTCCGCACGATTTAGAAAGTAAAATGTGCAGCCAAGCTGCACATTTTACTTTCAGAAATTAACGCCTGCCCAAAGGCTGGCATTAATTTCTGCCGGTGCCGGGGAAGTGTACAGAAAAGCATAAAAAACTGCTTTTCTGTACACACTCCGACTTACTATCATAGCGATATTAAGATGGAGGCCCCAAAATTAAAAAAAAAAAAAAAAATTTAAATCGGCCCGCTGGTCAGAAGATGGACGCTCAATTATGCCGGTGTCCATTTTCTGAACCCGTGGCTGTCAGCGGGTTCGAGAACCGATGCCAGAAAAATTGAGCATCGGCTGTCAAACCCGCTGACAGCCATCGCTCCTGTCAAAAAGGAGGCACTAGGGACGCGCTAGTGTCCCTAGTGCCTCTTTTTACTGCAGGCCCTCATTTGCATGCAGGCCAATACTAAATTGTGCGCACAGGAGAGCGGGCACTCGCCCGCTCTCCTGCACTTTTTTCTGTATCGGCCCGACTGTAGGAGCCAGAGTTCAATCTGGGGAGCCTGTTCGATTTTGCTCTTTGCAAGGTGCTGTCCCCACTGTGGTTCGTACTTACCTGCCTAGTGCCTTCCCATTCACAAGTCAGATAGAATGCACCCACTGACATGCTGAGCCATTGTGACTTTCCTATGCCACCATGCCTCCCTCTTTTTACAGCTGCACTAGAAGCCAGCAGAGGAAGGGAGAGGGAAGAGTAATCACCCCAGAATGCCTGAGTCCAAATCCAGTACAGTACCATAAAAGACTAGGAGGCAGTCCATGGAAATGGCTGTGCTGCAAGCCTTTAATTTTTTCTTAAATAGAGCAACAGGGAGGCCCTAGTTTATCACAATAGAGGGAGAATGTGCTGTCAGTAGCTCCTGCTGCCAGATGCACCAAGGGAACAAAGTCACTTAGGACCACCCAATGCTTGACATTTATTTAAAATGTTTCTGCTTTTAGAAGATTGGAAGCTCGGCTGGAACTTGTTTCCGGGCGGGCTGGGTAATGTGGGCCCGTGCCGCGGCGAGCAGGGAACAGGGAAAAGGGGGGGGGTTAGCGGGGGCCCCGCTTAGGGAGGGTCAACGCGCGGTCAGATAAGGAGGGGGGGCGGGGGTTTAGGAGAGGACGCTCAGGAGGGGCTGGCGATTGGGCGGTGGGGGGGGTTACCAGGGGGACGAGGGACTGGGCCGGCAGGGGGGGGGGGGCGGAGTCGCGGGAGAGGACGAGCTGGGGTTAGGAGGGCGTGCGTGCGACGGGCAGACTTGGCGGCGGCGCAGCGGAGTGCGGCTGGGGAATTTTGTTCCCTCCCTCCCGCCCTTTAGGTTCAACCGTTGGGCGAGTTGTTGTGTTGTCGCAGCGGGGGCGGATGGCCCGAGCCGTAATGTTGTTGTTGTCAGACTATGGGGTTTCAGCTGGTACGTGACGGAGGTTGACAACGAGGGGGCTGTTGTCAACGATGGGGGCTCCTTGCTAGCAAGGTGGCGGGAGACCCCGGGGCCTGGCTCCTTGCAAGTGGGCGGCGGGAGCCCACCCGGGTTCGGCTCCTTGCAAGGAAGTGGCGGGAGTGCGAATCGGGGTGTGAGGCCGGATCAGTGAGCCGGACGGCTGGTAATGACCATCCTGCCGGGAGCGGCGGATGGTCGGGGTGTGGGGATGCTGAAACCTGGATGTAATGTATATTGTTAAATGACGGCTCGGGCCGGTGTATCAATAAAGCTGCGGCCTTATTTAACCCAACTATGTCTATTGGAAATTATTGAGATGTGAATGAAGGGAGACGAGCGAGTGCGGTCACGAGTGCCCATATTACTGCCTTACTAAGTGGAGTACAAAGATACAAAATAATGAAATAATATATTGCATATCTCATAAAACAATATTATAAAATTATAGTTAAATATAACAATCATATCTGAAAACAGAGAGCACTTATCATCATTCTTTACCTTACTTCAACCCAACTCCCCTCTGAATGCTTCTTGGAGTCAATCCCTCCAGGCCCATCACCCAGAGCACCCCCAAGATTCGCTCTCCACTCCACAGGAACCTGGTCTAAAGCCTTCCCAGGAGTGGCCTCATCACAACTGCAGCACCATCTGCTGGAGACAGAAATGCTGAAGGCAGCACCCAACCCCTTCAGGGGGGACTGAAATCAGCTTTAAGCTTTCTTTTTTTTAATCCTTCTACATCTGCTGGCAGAGGGGGGACATAACCCACTTATCTGGACTGATCTGGCATGGATGAGGAAAAAAATAAATTGAAAAAGTACATTCTGAAAATAATAAAGGAGCAGCTGACCAGAGAGACTGCTCTGTTTAGTCTGATTACTTATTTCCCTGCTCCCAATAATTCGCATCAACACAGTCATTTGTGATTTTTTTTTAAGTTTATTTACACTGTAAAATATCCTTGTAAATCTGCCAAAGCTTGAGCCAGAGAGCATTATCCATGAGATGGAACTGCCAGATCTGTGTAAAAGGGGAGAAAGAAATGACAGTGATAAAACAAAGACATAAAAAAAAAAAAAGCAGAAACTTCCCCAAAATGTATCACAAAAAAATGATGCAATTCCTTCCCTTTTTCAAACAGTGCAATCTAAAAAACAAACAAACAGGTAACAGTGAAACTGCGCAAAGGTATAATCAGCTGCCTCTCACCACGCAATGGGCCCCAAGCAGTCTTCAGTGCTAAATTTCCATTATTCAGTTTCAGAACCCTACTTTCTGAAGTTTCATTATTTAATAGTTTATATGAAAAAATAAATACTTCTCAGCAAAGTTTAATGCTAGAAGAACCATTTCAATACTGGAATCTGCAGGCGGCAATCATCCTTATGGATGTTGCTCCATTAGTATGCAATCTTTTGATGGCATTACCATTACATATATCACATTATACTCTAAGAGCTTCGACCACCTGTACTAGTACAGGTGTTGTATATATTTTATGGTGCACCTGTAATTTAATCTATGTCGTAAGACTAAGCACATGATATGGTTGAGAATGATTGAACAATGCAGTACGATTTCAGGTGCCCCTAGTTGATCATTGTTTGTAAACTAGTCATATGTTTGAACACTTTCGGTTGGCAGTTTTGGAAAATCCTAGTGTTGGGAGACGTGGGGGTAATTTAGACCTTTTACTCGTCCAAAAGGAGCAGCGTTGAATATATTGGCTCAATACTTTGTACCCGTATGGGTTGAATAGAGGATGACTGGCAAGCTTGCCAGGGGCTGTTGGACCGCCTGGGACTCCGTATTGGTACAGGTTGCACGTGTCTGTTGATTTTCATCGGTTGGCGTGTGTTTTATAAGTCCTTTGATGTTGTTTGGAACTGTTCGGATTGAGTGTGGGTGCCATGTTGAGACCATGTCAGAACTTGAGGTAGGGGCATTATTTGCTTATTTTGATATATTTTCATGATATTTTCATTTTTGGTTTTGATTATGTGGTTTTTCTTTTAGTTTGTGTAACCTTTGAGACAGGCAAGGGTGGTCGCCGAAACATTGGCCTATGTCGGGTTGTGCTATATTGGTTTTGAGATAAGCAAAGTCATAATCAGTTTATCAGGGTGTTTTAAATAGGAGGAGTGTTTGAAAGACAGGTTTATTAGTTTTGTTAAAAAATATTCAGCAAAAATATATTTTTTCATATAAACTAATAATGGAACTTCTGAGAATTGGGTTCTGAAACTGTGCTTGATGGAAATTTAGCACTGGTCTCTGAAGACTGCTTGGGGCCCATTGCATGGCGAGAGGCAGCAGATTATACCTGTGCGCAGTTTCTCCGATACCAGTTTTCAGTTTTTTTAGATTGTAAGCGTTATTGCACTGTTTGATGCAATTGCTTCCCTTTTTCAAATTTTTTGGGAGTGATAAAACAAACACAGGATACTACATATGAATATTGCAGCAGAGATCAGGACTAAAAGTAACAGACAAATATTAAACTATTGCTTTGGACATGGGAGCAAAGTAAGAGTCCTTAACAAAATGTTTTAAAAATAAATTTAAAATTTCAGGTGTCTATCTGCCAACTGTTGCCTTGCTATTAGTACAATAACAAGTTTAAAATAACAACCCTTTAAAGTATAAATAAATGAGATTTAATCAAAAAAGCTGAATTATAACATGGATAGTAAGGTAAGAGAAATGTTGAGCTTTCTGGAAAGTAGAGGGCAAGAGGTGTGGGTATTTATTACTTTCTGGAACAATCACAGATTGACTGAAAGGCAATTCTGCCTAACAGGAGCAAGGTCTTCAAATGCCAATTAACGAGAAGAAAATATAAGTGCAATGAGATAAAGGACAGACCAGAGTGGCCTGCAATAAGAGATAAAATGGAGAAAGAAGTAGAGAACAGTTAAGAAATTAAAAATTTCCAGAAGAGTTCAGCATATTAGACACAGTGAGACCACCTGGCCTCTGTATTCCCCATCCCCTTCCTCTGGGTGCGACTTCTGCTTGAATGTGTCCGAATCCTGTGACTGTAACTTATAATTATCCCGACGTGCACAGCTACTTGTTCCTGTCCATAAGCCTGATTCAGGCCAATGAATGACCTTGTATGAAGAAACACCTACATGCAAATGGAAGAACGGATCTTGCAAACTATTCTTCATCATCTGGAGGAATTCCCAACTCTTCGTCTGTCCATTTAGAGGAGTCTGGATAAGGGAAATGGCCCTAAAAATACAAACATATCAAATGTTTATTAAACAAAGTGGGTACAATATGCCAAGAAAGATTTCCTTCTAGCACAAGAGGAGTGAGGATCTGCAAACAGGGACGGGAAAGGGTTCGAGAGAGAGAGGAAGGAAAGTGAGAGCAGTAATGGGGATAAGTGAGGTGGATAGTTGAGAAACAAGGGATTAGCACTGTGTTTATTTGGGGGGGGGGCTATGGCGTTCTCCCCCCCCCCCTCATTCAACACTGATCCTCCTTCGCACTCTCTCCAGTCTCTCCCAACTCCCTCCCATCTTAGATCCTCCTCTCCTCCACATCTATAATTCTCTCCTTCCATTTGGGATCTTCACCTTCCTCCACATCCTACCATCCCTCTAGCCCCCTCCCCAAATCTCCCACCTCATGCAGTCCACTGTCTCTGATCTTCCCTTCCTCCCCACCATCTTCAATCATCTCCTCTCCTATGTCTCCAATTCTCTACTGCCACCCCTTCCCCGTAATTCAATCCCCATACTGATCACTAATTATCCCTTTGCCCCACCTAAAATGTATAAACACGTTTTTTTATATAGTAAAAGAAAAAGTTCTGGAAGTTCCACTGGCTGACCGTTTCAATGCTTCTCTAGAGTTGGAAGTACTTCTGGAGGACCGGAAACAGGCGGACATGGTGCCTATTTATAAAAGCTGAAGGAGGAGGCAAAGACAGGCCAGTTAGTCTGACCTCTGTGATGAAGACATTAATGGAATCACTGCTAAAACAGAGGGCAGTACAATTTCTGGCAACCAATGGACTGCAAGATCTGAAGCAGCAAGGTTTTACCAGAGGTAGGTCTTGTAAGATGAATCTGATCAGTTTCTTTGATTGGGTGACCAGAGATTTGGATCAGAGAAGAGCACTGGATGCAGTGTACTTGGATTGCAGCAAGGCTTTTGACACTGTTCTGCATAGGTGATACAAATAAATTGAGCACCCTTGGTACGGGTCCTAGAGTGACTGACAGGGTTAGAGGCAACAGAGAGTGGTAAATGGAGTTCACTCAAAGGAGAGGGGCATTACTAGCAGTGTGCCCCAGGGATCCATCTGTTTCAATATTTTCATGAGTGGCACTGCCAAAGGTTTGTCGGGAAAGGGTTTTTTGCAAATACCAAAATCTACAACGGGGTAGACAGCCAGGAAGGTGTGAAAAATAAGAGAAAGATCTGGCAAAGCTCGGGGAATGTTCTAGGATCTAGCAGCTAACATTTAATGCTAAAAAAAAAAAAATACAGTTATGCATTTAGGATACAAAAACCCAGGTAGAGTATAGGAGTGAAATGCTTCCAAGCATGAAAGAAAAGAGATCTGAGGATGATCATATCTGATGATCTTAAGGTGGCCAAATAAGCAGATAAAGCAATAGCTGCATAGGGACAGGAGTGGTCAGCAGAAAAGGGCAGTGATATTGCCCTTGTATAGGTCCCTGGTGAGGTCTCATTTGGAATACTGTATACAATTCTGGAGACTGCACCTTCAAAAAGGATATAAACCAAGTGAAGTCGGTCCAGAGGGTAGTTACTAAAATGGTCAGTGATCTTCATTTTAAAGCTTACAAGAAGGATTTAAAGATGTAAACTATTATAACCCAGAGGATTTTGTGTCACTCTCCTCCAAAAAGAGACCCATGGCAGCTTACAACATATCAAAATATGACAGGATGGCATAAAATAAAAATGTGTATATCTATCTATCTATCTTATACATACAAATACAAAAGAATAATTATCTCTGTCCCTCATCTCAGAGAGGATCAGGAAAATCCATGAACACTTCCACCCCCTCCTAGTTATTTCTGAAGGAGCTCTCTAAAGGGTAACCCCCTTTAGCACGTCCCTTTGGGAGCATCCCACTGCCAGCGGCAGGCTCTGTATTATAATCCCTGCCAGATGTCATCATGGAGAGGCAGCTCTCCAGGCATAGGCACCAAATTTTGAAAGTTAGCGAGGGTGCTAAACGCAACACAAAATTACTGCACTCTAAACAAAGAAGAAATTTTAAAAAAACCCACAGTGGGTTGTGGGTGTGACTGACCAGCCTGTATTTAAATATCCAGGAGAAGGAACTTCAGACTGTGGTTATATTAAAAGAAAACCAGATGTCCTGTGTGCATCCTCTCTAGGAAGAGAGCTGAGCTTTTCTATGGTTGCCTGCCTCCTCTATTGAGCATGGAGAAGAAAGCATTTGGCTATATCTGCTGGAAACAAGGTGTTTGTGTGCTGGCAAGAGGAGGCAGCCTAGCATGGGATGAAGGGAATCTGGAAACAAGAAAGAGCAAGGGGAAATGGAGAAAAAAAACACAGAGAAACAGGTGACAGAGCAATGTGGAGAGAGACAAGAAAGTACATTTTGATACCAACACTTAAAAATTGACTCTATGTTGTGTTGTTCCACTGTAAATTGTTCTGAAATTAACTCTGCTAAAAGAAAAGAAAAAACCAAAACTGTACAGTCACAACAGAGTCACTCATTTGTGGAGGAAAACAAAAGAACATTTAACAATTATGTTAAACCAGTCTGATTTAATTCCATTTGGAATATGGAAAATGTGTGCCTGCCACCACTCCTGAGAAATCTGCCCCATCTTACTAGATTCTAGAATATTAGCACAGTGGTCAGGCAACCCCTCTACTCAATTTCCACACCATGGTGGCTAATTTTCCTCCAGTTCTACTGCACTAACAACTGTTACATACTCCAATTCTTTTTCCACTTCTGGATTATGCAACCCTCACTGCTCCCTTGTTTTGTTTCTTTAAGTGCATAAAAGTTAAGAGAAAGGAAACAATTCTGTGTGTGTAGCAATGGAAAATTAATTCTCTCACCAAAATCCTCCAAAATAATGCTGGCAGTGTTTTACATTATGGCAGCATATCTTCTTCAAAACCATCTTCAAACCCTCATCTCCTGCCATTACTTTCCTATCTGTGCATTCCCTCCACATCAGCTGGTCCTCATTCCAGTGCTGATTTTGAAAAATATTCTAAAAGTATTAGGATTTTCAAATTCACAAGAACTGTGAAGCATTGAAGTACAATATCTAGGCGAGATTCTGCCCCACAGCATTATGGAACGATATTATATCAATGCAACACTTTATGCTATTACAATAGTACAGCGTTAAAATACACAAATCCCTAGCAATATAAGTGAAACCCACAACAAATTTCAAAAAGGTAGACACAGCAGCCCATTTCCCATATGGGCCTGGAGCTGCAGTAGCAACTCTTCGTTATATTTATGCCCTATGGCCACAACTGCCAGACAAAACACGGACTAACATTTTTGTATGTACCACTTTTGCTAACATTTTAACATGGAGTTTGCGCATAAAAATGTATGTGCACATTAGCGTACCTCCATGCAAATCCCATGTTAATGAAGGCATTAGCTATTACTCCCTAATGCAGGGAAGTGTGTTAATGTTTTTTTTGATGCTAGAAATTTAACTCCTGACTAGAAACAGAATAAAAGTTAGATTTCAGGGGCTAGTGTTAAGTCTATAGTGCTATGCCCCATTATGGTCCTAGACCTGAAGTTCTTGGTGAGAGAGTATATGCAATGGACAATCATTATGTAAGCTCTTTGTGATACTTGCAGTAGCACAAATGTTGCAACTGTGCAGTGCTTACAACTGTCTAATTTTTTATTTTATTTAGATTTATATTCCACTTTTCACACTTTTTTCAGCACTTCAAAGTGGATAACATTCAGGTACTGTAGGTATTTCTCTATCCCCAGAGGTCTTACAATTTAAGTTTGTACCTGAGGCAATGGAGGGTAAAGTGACTTGTCACCTCATGCTTCTCCGGATTTGTGGACTGCCGAATTATACGATAGGTTCTCTTCAATTAATACAAAATGCAGCTGCTCTCTTGATTACCTCCTATCCTATCTGGGAGCATATTTCACCTGTGTTGTTCTCCCTTCACTAGCTTCCCATTAAATACAAGATTCAGTTTAAACTTTTGACCCTTATACACAACGTTCTTTATTTTGTTGGCCCTGTTTCTTCGGCTAATAAACTTGTAAAGCACGTTCCACCATGGTACTTAAGGTCTGCAGATAAGGGTTTTCTTCTTGTCCCTTCTGTTAAGAGCTACCATCTTCAGACTATTCGCTCTAGGGCATTTTGCTGTATCTGGACCCAGGTGGTGGAATACGTTACACATTGAGAACGCAGATTATAAATATTTCAGGAAACAACTGAAAGCGACTTTTTTTCATTTGGCTTTTATTTGATGTTGTATTATATATGTGTTTGTTTTTGTGTATTGTTTCTTAATACGATAATGTATTACTAGAAATTTTTGTTCACCACTTAGCACAGATTATTCTGCTATAGCTGGTAGAGAAAAACCTATAAATAAATAATTAAGGCCCATGATTCCAGTATCATGCAGCTTGGTCAATAGTTCTGCTACCAGTTTAATCACCATTATGAACCTGAAGAAACAGGTGCCAACAGTGATAAACAGTTGTGCATATGAGTACTGAATAATGGTGACAACTCTGCTACTGTAAAGTGCCTTCCCCAGAAAACTTACACAGCAAAAGATATCAGCACAACTGTCACCATGTGCAGCTAAGTGCCTTCCCCAAAGAGAAGCACATTTTACGCTCATCTAGCATGCTTTTTCTGTTGTTTTATGCTCCTAAACCATGGTTTGTGCACATTAAATAAGATTAATGGAAGCTATTCATTTTTTGCACCTTTTAGTTTTGTGTACTTTTTAACTCCTAATGTATTTGCATTCTATTAGTTTCCTGCATTGGAAGAAAAAATTTAAGCGGGTGTATAAAGAAAATATGGGCTGAAATTTAGCACACATGTTTTTACTCATCTTCTTAAATTGGGTTCACACCTTGAGCCTGATATACTATAGAATTTTTCAAATTGTGTGTCTATGGAAAAACCACCTTGTGCAACTAGTACTGTGAAGATATATTTTTTAATATTAGGTATTTTCATGGATATGAGATTAATAGACAAAGTGATGTATAACAGCATTAAATGGCTGCTGTTACTAGAATGAAGGTTCACTATATTGGATGCAATGTTTTCATTCATTCAGTCAGGTTTTCTGACCACTTTACCCTAGTGCTGTACTCGATGACTCACCAGAACTGCATCCGGATTATGCCAAAAATTCCAGAGGATCCAGAACCACATGAAGCTGCTGAGAAAATGAGCCTGTCTCACCTGAGACTTCGTTAGCTCAGGAAACTGTCTGTACCTTGGCTCTATGTGAACCCCTCCACTGCCACTGGACAGAAAGAAAATAAAGAACCAGAGACAATACAAATACATCATTCAACAGCCAGGATACAACTACTACCAAGAGAACAGTGAGAGACTTAACAGTGCTAGTAGTTAAGCATAAAACAATTATGCAGTCAGACAAAAAAAAAAAAATAAGTCTTTGAGGCGCCATATCTTCAAACAAAAAGAAATCCCATCTCTTCCAGAGCCAAAAACACAACATCCTGTATCATTAGGTGGGCCTGATATTTAGAAAATCACTAACACCGTTAAGACTCAGCAACAAATTCCTGCAAGCTACATTTCGTTCAGTGGCAACAGCTTGTAGGTAACAGGGATTACATGCCTTCGTACAGTATCAGTTTTCCACATCAGAGTCTCCAACCAGCTCAGGAGTTTAAGAAATTCCAATAAGGGGAACGAGGGAAGTATCGCTGCTGCAGCAGCAGTGATCCCTTTCTGGTTCGATTGATAATAGACCTGGTTGGCTTCCGGTAGCTACAACTTTCATACTCACTTCCGGACGTGAACTGGCCCATTCAGCCCTCCGCCTCTAAGAAGCCGAATCCCGGTTCGTACAGCGCTGCCAATGCCCGTCAAGGAAGACATGGCGCAGCGCTAGCAACCATTTCCGATCCCACTGTGACCTTCTGCCGAAATCCAGCACGCAAGCGCACAAGCCGAGTTCTGATAGGCGGAACCCTCCTCTTGCGCGTTAATTGGAGGTCGAGAGCTTCCACCCACATTTCTTCGATTGGCTCTCACGTAAATAACAGTGCTTATAGGGAGGCAAAATATACTCGCCTCCAGAAACTTAAAATTGCCATTTCTCAAATATTCGTCTATTTTGCATGACTTAAAAAAATGACGAGAAACACCCCTTTCCGCCAAATACGGAAAATCTGAAAAGTGCCAGATATAGGCGGATCTTTCAACTGGCAGAACCGATATTTGAAAGCGGGAGAATTGTTTTAGCTGGTATTTGCTTCTAGTGAAAGTGAAACTTCAGTAAATCCAAATTTGGCATATTCGATACATTTGTGCGTCGCTCCTTTCTGTGTTAGTTTGAAATTGCTTCTATTAGGAGAGAAAACCCTCTCTTTGGTGAATGGTTTGAGCCTATTTCCTTTGTTCCTACTAACACCGTCTGACACAGTCGGGGAGTAGAAAGCTGGATTGTTCTCTTTTTCTTGGACTACTAATGTTAAACATGGCCCTTGTCCTTTATACTAATGGTCAGTTTTCCCAATGGAAAGAGGCAAATTGTAAAGGCAGGATTTGTACTGGGGCTGGTGTGGTTTAGCGTATTCTTTAATGATCTAGAAAAGGGAGCAATGAATGAGGTGATTAAATTTGCAGATGACACAAAAATATTCCAAGTAAAAATCACTGGCAGACTGAATAACTGCAGAAGAACTTGCCAGATTTGAGAACTGAAAAAAACAATTCACGCAAGTTTATGCACACCAGATCTATATCAAAATCAATATACTTGTAGAGTGTTTCAAATGTCCATATTGGCACCAGTAGACTATACTAATGTCCATAATGGCATGAGTGGTATAATCATTGGTCACTTTATTGCAGGTAGCTCAAATTGATAAACTTTTGGGGGTTTTTTTTACATTTTTTAATGTAAATAAAATAATATTATGCACGTAGATATATGGAGCACGTATCTGCAAAAGATCAGGATGTTAAGCTGAGACAATTAAATCCTGCATTGATTACGGTGACTAAAACTTTCACTTGCCAGGTTGTCAAGAATCCTGTGTCTTGCAGGTTGTGAACAGTCCAAGGTCCAGCTGCAACATTTCAAGAGTCAATGCTCTCTGATTCAGGAAGTAAGACAATGATTGTGGAAGTTCTTCATTTCAAATAGTGCACAAACTACAGCATTTATGCAGATCTAAATAAGAAATAAAGTGTTTGTAAAGCCATAAATAGACTTTATTTAAAAAAAATAGTATTTGTTGTAAAAATCCTCTCATAGAAACCTGGATGGTCATTTGAAGAATGTGCATACATTTATAGATCAGACCAAGAAGATAGAAGGAATGAGTCAATTATAGCAAGCACAATTCTCACCAACTTCTAGGGGTCTAGGGCTCTCTTCAATTTCTTCCTCCACCAGTATATCCGGAGCCTCTGTTGGAGCAGGTAACAGTATCACGGGCAACTTGAACCCCTATTTACTGTCAGCTGTGGAATTTATTTAGGGACTTGGCTCTCCATTTCCTGACACTCTGCACTCAGGGCCCTGGCTCACACCCCACTACTCTATCAATTAACCTCCATCTCCACACACCAGGCTGGAATGATTCTATCCCTGACTGTCACTCAGTAGAGTACACTTACCAGCACTGCTTTGGAATTCACTCCTCTTCCTATTCCAGCTCTTGCATCCACCTACAGGAGGATTGCCACATAACACCGGCAACATTGTAAAGCCACAGACTATGGTCGCTGAAATGTGTGGCATTCTGCTGTAGCCACTATTGTGTCTTCAGTAATAGAAGAGCCTCACTCCTTCAAGCACAGGTCCTCCAGGAGTCCATACTGGGTAGGAACACCTTTGCATATCCCCACCGGTCAAACTACTCAAGGATTCTCCTGATATAATAAGTCATCACTTCGCCAGGTGCAGGGGCTGAGGCACAACTCTTACTTGAGCAGTAGGAAGAGCTGCTATGGTTCTCCAATGGATCTTGGATTAATGACCAGGCCCACACTCTCTGACTCCTTGCAATCTTTCTCTTCTAGGGTGGGGCACACACATGCAAGCACACATTCTTCTTGTGCCTGGGTGGCACCACCTCTAGCCCAGGAGTTTCTATGGATATTGAGTGGCTGATGAGCTATAATGCTTAGCTCCAAGTCTTGCTCATGCACCCATCCTTCTCCTTGCCGATTTGGCGCAAACCGACCATCTTCTCGTTGTAGGAAAGTCGCTATCTTGTCGAAACTTGAAAATAAGTTCACACAGACAGTAAAAAATACTGGGATTTTCAATGAACCCCACTATGGTGCACCAGCAGGTTTCTGTTTGTACGCCATGATGTAACCTCTTATAAAGGAGGGGATCACACACTTCTTAGAGCTGTACTTCAATTTCCTGGACCCCTTCTTTCATGTCTCACACAAGCCTCTGGGAATGCCAAGATTCATCCCGCATGGGAAAGGTTCAATGTCCTGGACCCCTGGTGGTGTAGTGGATAACACATTCTCTAGCATTTAACTCTCACCCCACAAAGGACAAAGGCACCAATAAATAAAGCACTGATCCAATTGTGGTGTTCAACTGAAAACATGTTTATTTTAACTTAAAAAGAATGATCCAGGATAAGACAGCAATACATCATGAATAGCAAAATGAAAATCATGACAACAAAAGCTGTGGTTTCTTCACCCATGGTGCAACCTTTGTTCTTTTTCCTTTTTTTAACTGAACCAGTGTCCTCTTCCAAAATCCCTTCCTCTGGAGGGTGGGTAGTTCTCTTCAACAACTAGAATGGAAAAAATCCCTTTGTTCAAAAATTGAAGTCTCCAGAAATTATCCCCTCAGATCCTTACCCTTTACTGTAGACTAGGCACAAAGGTGAACCCAGCCCATTCAGGAACAGGGGTTTGTCTTTCTGTCGGGAACAAGATCACAGGGTCTCAACAGCAAAATATTCTTCAAGACAAAACTCTTCCAAAAGTCTAAAAACTCCTTTAATCTCCTTTCAAAAACTTACACCTCTTCAATGCCTCTTGGTCAAACCACCAGGGAACAGAAAGACCTCCTGATCAATCTTCTGAAACAGAAGAAAGACCTTATCACAGGCTCACGGGGCAATTTCAGAGGGCAAAAAGCAGGGGGAGAACCTAAAAAATTCAATACCCCCAAAAGCAGAAACCATTTGAGACAATATTGGTAGGTGAAGCAAGGCCGGGTTACATATGGTTTCACAGAGTGACCCCCCTAGTTCAGGTAACAGATTTAAAGCATACTGGAGAAAGTAGTTTTTCACTCAACACACAATTACACTATGGAATTTGTTGCCGGAGGATGTGGTCAAGGCATCTAGAATAGCTGAGTTTAAAAGACTTTTGGAAAAGTTCCTGAATGAAAAGTCCATGAACAAGTATTAGCCAGACAGACTTGGGAAAAGCCATTGCTTATCCCTGGGAATGGGCAATCAGCTGAGGAAAATCTCAGCTCAGATTCCCTGAAACCCATAGCACAAACAGGCACTACCAAAGCCAGACAAAAGAAGTTAAAATCTGTACCTGTAGGTGGGTAAGCAGTGAAGCACTGCTTCATAATCTGGCATGCCTTTTGTTCTCCTGCCCTTGTGTCAGGTTACCACAGTCTCTAAACCAGTTCCTGAGAGACAAATTTCATATTCTAATAGCAGGAGGATTACCTCTCAACAATACCCAGCACACATTGGAAATCCCAGCTAATACAACGTGACCACTATGCCTCCAAAATCCATGACTTTCAATTCAACCCAAGAGCCCTGTTCTCCCTTATCTCGAACCTCACCAAGACATCCCCAACGACTTCACCATGCGAGGACCCTAAAACCAAATGCAACCTACTCGCCCATTATTTCCACAATAAGATTGCCACCATTGCATCCCGCTTTCCTCCTACGCCCCCACCGACCAATTCTACCCCTAAAGTACTTGACTTCAAAATGGACCCATTCGAAAACACCTCCCCCTCTGAAATCGCTACTATACTTAAGAAGATGCGCCCCTCCACCCACCCCTATGATTTGATCCCTTCTAAAATGCTCTTGACCATTAATGACAGCATTTCCCAACCGCTAGCAGATATTATCAACACCTCCATTTCCACTGGAGATGTTCCTACACAGCTCAAACTAGCCATAGTCAAACCCATTCTCAAGAAACCGAAACTGGATCCCTCCAACTTGTCCAACTACCGCCCTATCTCCAAACTTCCATTTGTCGCTAAAATCCTTGAAAAAACCGTCAACACCCAACTCTCAAACTACTTAGACCAACACCAAATACTCTACCCATCACAACACAGCTTTAGAAAGCGCTTCAGCACTGAAACGCTTCTTCTCTCCCTCACAGACGCTGTCATCAAAGGCTTTGACAAAGGTCACACATTCATCCTAGCCTTGTTAGACATCTCAGCAGCCTTCGATACTATCAACCACTCTATTCTACTCGACAGGCTAGCTGACATAGGCATTGCTGGGACTCCACTTCACTGGTTCAAATCTTACATTAGTGATAGACACTTCAAGGTAAAAATTGAAAACCATGAATCCGAACCAATCAACATCACAAGGGGCGTACCTCAAGGCTCCTCACTATCATCCACCCTCTTTAACATATACCTCCTCCCCCTTTGCCAGCTTCTCTCAAATCTCAGTCTCCCACACTTTGTCTACGCAGACGATGTACAGGTCCTAATACCCATAACTGATTCCATCTCCAGTGCCCTAAAAAGATGGGACAATGCCCTCACATCCATCAACCAGCTCCTTACCCAACTCAACCTAGCCCTAAACCCTAATAAAACTGAACTCATGATCATCTCACCTCAAGCCATCAACTCCTTACCTACTCTTTCAGCCAACTCACCCCTCCCCACTTTCTCCCAAACCGTAAGAGACCTAGGTGTCACACTTGACCCCCAATTCAACCTTCAGAAATTTATCACCTCCACCATCAAAGACTGTTACTACAAACTACACACCCTCAAAAAACTCAAACCCATCCTGCATTTCAACGACTTTAGAACTGCCCTACAAGCCCTTATACTATCCAAAATAGATTACTCAAACGCTTTACTCCTAGGTCTCCCGAAGAACAGCCTTGCCCCCCTTCAGCTACTCCAAAATGCAGCTGCACGCATATTAACTGGCTCCCGTAAAAACGAACACATAACACCAGTTCTTAAACAACTTCACTGGCTTCCCATCACCGCCAGAATTCAATTTAAAACTCTCACCCTCATATATAAAGCCATCTACCATCCTGACATGCTCTGGTTATCAGACAGCTTGCACACCCATCTCTCTTCCAGACCTACCAGAACACCCTACACAGCAAACATTCACACTCCATCGCCCAAACATTTTCACCTCACCACCACCAAACAACGTGCATTATCCCTAGTTGGACCTTCCCTATGGAACTCCATTCCCACCCACCTACGCCTTGAGACCTGCTCCAAAAAATTCAGACAAAATCTCAAGACCTGGCTCTTTACTCGAGCATACACATGAACCCCCCAACCTCCCACCCATCTCCCCTACCAATCTCCCCTCACCCATCTCCCCCCACCAAGCACACCACCGATCCCTCCCCTCCCCTCGCCCCCCAAGCATTCTACCTCTCTCCCCACTTCCCAACTCCCTTCCTTAATTATTTTTGTAAATAATTCACCTGTATATGTTTTCATTGCGTGTACCAAGCCATTTTATTTCGCTTTTCAATTTGTACAGTATTACCCTTGTTTTCCCCCCTCTTCCCCTCTACCCAGTTCACCTATCAGTTTCATTGTAAAGCCCAGTTGGCCACTTTATGTTACATGGAAACCGATGTGATGTTTACCTAACGAATTATAAATAAATAAATAAATAATACAGCTATACTTTGCCAGGATAATTTTAAAATCTTACCCATTTTCCCTTTTCTTACCAATCTTCCCTTTTCACATACGCTAGCTTTAAAACATGACCCCCTTGGGTTGCATCATTATCTCACCAACAGTACCGAGTTACAGTCGGTTGGAAAAACTGTATATCTGATAAAGATTAAGAAGTGGTTGCAGAATAAAAGGTTAGTCTTCAATGTTAGAAAAACAGAAATTGTGCTTCTGGTTGGAAGCTCCAGAGGAGTTCCCTTCCCATCTCTCTTTCGACAGACAAAATATCCCAATTCAACTTAGAACACGCAATTTGGGAGTTATCATGAACTCTTTCCTTTCTATGCAGCCTCATATTGACAAGCTTGTATAGCTATTTAACTACAATCTTCAGCTTTTATGCCCCCTAAAGCCTCTTCTTAGTCCTGATGACTTTCGTACTATTATACAATCCTTTGTCTTGTCATCACTGGACTACTGCAATGTCTTATTCTTAGGCCTCCCCAGTTCTCATCTATGGGTATTTCAGCTCATACAGAACTGAGCGGCTCGCCTTTTTACTGGAACTTAAGTGCATGACCATATTTTTCCAGTACCGGCTTTCCATCAGTTGGTGAGTAAAGTTTAAAATGCTGTTGTGGGTTTTTAAGGCCTTGCATGGTCATGCCCCTCCATGCTTGGCTGCAGCGATTCGGAAGTACCAACCAACATGTTGCCTCTGATCCTCCTCACAACATTTACTGGAGATTCTACCTCTGAGTGAGGTTCGATTGATTGAGTCTAGGAATTGTATGTTTATCACAGCAACCCCTAGTGTATGGAACATGCTCCCCGAGGAGCTGAGGACCGAGAGTGATATGCTCCACTTCAGGAAGGATCTTAAAACTCTTTCTATTACTTTGGCCTTTCCTAAAGTTTCGTTCAAGTTTTTGGCCTTTATCTTGATTAACTGGGTTCCTTATTATCTGCATAATGCAGGATGTATTTAGAGTGCAAGTAAGCAAGAAATTTTATGTTGTCAGTGAAATGTGTTTTGATATTATGTATTGTTTTGTATAATCCGCTGAGAATAGTGGATTGGCAGAAAATAAATTGTTGAAATAAAAAATAAATACCAGCCTTCTCTGGATCTCTCCTAAGGTGAACTAGGCTCAGAAACTAACTCCAGTTTTGCTACACATAACCCACTCCAGATTGCTGTTCCCACCACAGCTGCAGTTCTGCCTTCAGGGATGTGCCTCTGTTCAGTCATTTTGCACTGTGAAAATCCCTTTAACATCTTCTGCAAATTCTATGTTATCTTCCCAGCTGAATGAAATGGTAAACCGCTCTGAAGTTCTGCCAGTCTCAACTATGCCTCAGCTTCAGGAGTCCACTCTATCCACTCCACTCCAGGAGAGATCTAGTTCAGCAGCTCCTCTTAAGAGGGACTCCACTCCTGCTGATCCACTCCAGATGGGGCAGTCTATTCCAGCCAACCCACCAGGAGGAATTTGGCCCAGCCAATCCACTCCAGGAAGAATTTGGCCCAGCCATTCCAGCCAACCCATTCCAGTCAATCTGCTCCAGGAAGAGTCTGGCCCAGCCATTCCAGCCACCTAGCACCATAGAGATGCTGTGCCAGCCACCCAGTGCCAGAAAGACTCCATGTCAGTTGCTAAGTGCCAGAGAGATGCTGTGCCAACTGCTCAGTGCCTGAGAGATGCCTTGCCAACTTTCCAGCACCTGAGAGACTCTGGCTCCACTACTCAGCACCAGAGAAACTCTGGCCAAGCTACTCAGTGCCAGAGAAATGCTGGCCCAGATACCCAGTGCCAGAGAGACACTGGCTCAGTTGCCTGGTGCCAGAGTAACTGTGAGCCAATAGTCCAGCTTCAGAGAGACTCTGAGCTAGCAGTCCAACCTCGGAGAGGCTCTAAACCAGCAGTCCAAATTTTGAGAGACTCTGAACCAGCCGTTCAGTCTCGGAGAGACTCTGAACCTGCCATCCATTCTTGGAGAGACACTGAACTAACGGACCAGTTTCAGAGGGACGCCAGCACAGCCACCCACTGACAGAGAGATTTTGGCCCGGCACCTCAGCACTCAAGAGTCATTAATTCATTTTGTCAGCACCAGAGACAATGCCAGAGAAACCTTGATCCAGCCTGTCAATGCCAATAAAGCTTTGTGCCAACACTTCAGCCCCAGAGAGTCTCTGAGTCAGCACTTCAGCACCCAAAAGACTCTGATTTTGCACTTCAAGCCCAGACAAACCTCAGCCTAGTAATTCAGCTCTGGAGAGACTCTACTCCAGTACCTATTGACCACAGTCTCCATAGCAAATGGGACCAAGGAGGAGGTGGTCTTAAAGGGGAAGGGTTTACTGTTATGGTTTCATTTGGTTCTCAGTGAGCCCAGTCCCAGCTGTACAAATCACCACTTTCCTGATCACTTGATGCCTCAGTTCCAGCCCTACTTAACCCAGCCTGTCCAGTCCCTCAGTGCCTCTTCATTGAGTCAACTTGGCTCCTTGACCCGGCCACCTCATTCTTGCTATTTTACCTTGCCTTGTGGCCTACCCAGGCCTCCTGCCTTGTTTTGGGCTCTTCCAGGTCTGTCCTTGCTCTGTGGCCTCCCAGGCCTACCATCCATGCTTGATGCCCTCTTGGGCTTTCCTGCCTTACCATACAAACTGGTTAAAAGACAGGAAACAGAGAGCAGGATTAAATGGACAATTTTCTCAGTGGAGAGGGGTGGGTAGTGTTTGCCTCAGGGATCTGTACTGGGACCCTTACTTTTCAATAACTGATCTGGAAAGGAATACGACGAGTGAGGTAATCAAATTTGCAGATGATGCAAAATTATTCAGAGTAGTTAAATCACAAGTGGATTGTGATAAATTGCAGGAGGACCTTGTGAGACTAGAAAATTGGGCATCCAAATGGCAGATGAAATTTAATGTGGATAAGTGCAAGGTGATGTATGTAGGGAAAAATAACCCATGCTATAGTTACACAATGTTAGGTTCCATATTAGGAGCTACACCCAGGAAAGAGATCTAAGCATCATAATGGATAATACTTTGAAATTGTCGGCTCAATGTGCTGTGGCAGTCAAAAAAGCAAACAGAATGTTAGGAATTATTAGGAAGGGAATGGTGAATAAAACAGAAAATGTCATAATGCCTCTGTATCGCTCCATGGTGAGACTGCACCTTGAATACTGTGTACAATTCTGGTTGCTGCATCTCAAAAAAGATATAGTTGCGATGGAGAAGATACAGAGAAGGGCGACCAAAATGATAAAAGGGATGGAACAGCTCCCCTATGAGGAAAGACTAAAGAGGTTAGGACTGTTCAGCTTGGAGAAAAGACAGCTGAGGGGGGATATGATAGAGGTGTTTAAAATCATGAGAGGTCTAGAACGGGTAAATGTGAATTGGTTATTTACTCTTTCGGATAATAGAAGGACTAGGGGGCACTCCATGAAATTAACATGTAGCACATTTAAAATTAATTGGAGAAAGTTATTTTTCACTCAACACAAAATTAAACTCTGGAATTTGTTGGCAGGGGATGTGATTAGTTCAGTAAGTGCTGCTGGGTTTAAAAAAGGTATGGATAATATATTGGAAGAAAAGTCCATACCTGCTATTGATCAAGTTGACTTTGAAAATAGCCACTGCTATTACTAGCGTCAGTAGCATGGGATAGACTTAGTTTTTGGGTACTTGCCAGGTACTTATAGCCTGGATTGGCCACTGTTGGAAACAGCATGCTGGGCTTAATAGACCCTTGGTCTGACCCAGTATGGCATATTCTTATGCTCTGTTGAGCTTAACTGTTTATTGTTGCTTGTTCTGTCTTGTGCTGCCCAGTCTGGTCCCTTGTCTGTTTCCCAGCCCTTGCCCTTGTCCTCCAGCCCCTAGCCTGTGCTTCATGTCCAGCCTGCCCTGCCTTGGTTCCAGTCCTAGTGTGTTGCCAACCCTAGCTTGGACCCTACTTCAAGCCAGTATCTCCAACTCTGTTTATATCCATCTCCTGTCTTGTTACCATGATGTTCTGCAGAAGATATCCTCAGCCCCATCACCCAAGGGCTCAACCTGTGGGGAAGGGTGTTAGGCAGAAATCAGTTCCAGTCCTATCCTGCAGCCCTGTACTGCTTCTGTGGGGGTGCTCCCTGATTCCAGCTTGCCAGTCTGTGACAGGCAGGGGCTGCACTGAATGGATCCTGTCTGGGTGCAGGAAACTATAAACCAGGCCTATTGTGGCTTTTGGAGTTGACCAGTTTGATCTATGGAATAGCAGTTTGAATTTCTCTAAGACAGTGGTTACCAAACCTGTCCAGAGGACCTCCAGCCATTTGGGTTTTCAGGATATCCATAATGAATATGCATGAGATAAAATTGCATGCCACTGCTTACTCAGGCATATTCATTCTGGATATCCTGAAAACCTGACTGCCTGGGGACCCCCAGGGCAGGTTTGGGAACCTCTGCAAGAAACATCAGTACTAGAACAATGTTTCCCAACCCTCTCCTGCAGGCATACCTAGCCTGTCTGGTTTTCAAGATTGCCACAATGAATATGCATGAGGTAAATTTTGTGTGCACTGAGTCTCCAATCTGTGCACATCTATCTCATACATATTCTTTACAGATATCCTGACAAGCAGACTGGTTACCTGTGCCACCAAGAGAGGATTGTAAAACACTATATTAGAAGACCATAAATCATGGTTTCCCAAACCGGTTTTGATAACTCCATAGCCAGTAGGATCTTAACGATATCCTCAATGAATATGCATGCATTCGTTCTACGTGTCCTAAAAACTAGATTGGTTGGGGAGGGGGGTTCACTAGGGACAGCTTTGGAAAGCCTTTTGATAGGTGTAATCGGGTAATAACCACGTATGGCTCAGCCTGGCCTTGGCGCCATGAAGCTAGCTATTGGCATGATTCTTTTAAAAAAAGCTTTTAGTCGACCTCTAACCCCCTGGTTACATGCGCCGATTTCTCCTTCTCCAATAACAGCTAAGCTATATCCTGACATCCTTGCGTAAGGAGGGCAAAGCCCCGCCTCCCCCGAACTGTGAGCGATTGTCCCGAGACACGTAGCGCCCGCGCCCTTTGCTTGTGTTTACGGAAGTGGCCCGTGACGTGTCAGTGTGCGCGCGCGCGCCCGCCCGCCCTGGGCTTTGTGGGAACTGGGCTGCTGCAGGCAGAGTTGAGGAATCGCCGCCGTCACTGGGAAATGTCAGCGGCCTGAGCGCGACCCGCAGTGGCAGGCCAGCCGAGGCCCCGTCCGTACTGTTCTCTGAACTCGAGCCGCCGTGCCTCGCTGGCGCAGGCGAAGATGTGCACGAGCAGTCCGGAGGCAGTGAAGAAACTGCTGGAGAATATGCAGAGCGACTTGCGCGCCCTCTCGCTGGAGTGCAGGAAGAAGTTCCCCCCGGTAAAGGAGGTGAGTGCGGCTACGCCACTGACACTTGTGCGCGGAGGGGAGAGACGCAGGGGCCTGCAGCTTGGGTCTCGCTCTCGGTACCATCCCTGCCTCTGCTTACTCATTGATAGGCTGTAGTTAGAGGGCCGAGATGACGGACCTGGGACTTGAAATGCTATCTCTCCTTATGCAGTTGATAAGTGCCAAGCGCTTAAAGTACCTTTGGCTTGGAAAAGTCAACTGAAAAGTTTATTTATCGCCTTATATCAGTGTAGATAGTTGTAGTTTAAAATATTTAGGAACTTGAGCATCAGTCTTAGTATTTAGGTCCCCAGAATCGGTGAATGAGGAGGAAAATATATTCCAAACATCTGAAATCTAATAACTACTACTACTACTACTACTACTACTTACAACTTCAGTAGTGTTACTGGACTACGCTGTGCAATAGAGATACATAAAATAGATCAGTCTCTGCTCCATGGAGTTTACAATTTAGTTTAGAGGCAAGTCATCATTTCTAATAATGATGTAAGTGTTAAAGTAAAAACATGTTTAATGTAAGAGGGTTAAGATTAGGAAGAGACAGGGTCACTGGATTTAAAAGTTATCTCAAGAGATGGGTCTACAAACAGTAGTTGAATGTGGCCAGAGATGGAGCAAGTCAGGAAGAGTGTTCAAGACACACAGCACCACAAGACAGAAAGTATGGAGTCTGTAGTTAGCAGTGCAGGAGGAGGGCATAGATAGAAGTTTCTGCAATGAATGGAGGTCTGTCTGACATGGAATCATTCTGGTTTTCTTTTGAAGCAACACAGAAAAGTGCACGTGCATATATAAAACATGTGCTGATTCAGTCCATGTCTGTTAGCATAAGTTTGAAACTTGTGAGCGGTAGCGTTAGTTGTGAAGGCTTCAGGATTAGTTAAAGCTACTGACTATTTGTGCATCATTTGGAAACTTTCATAATTTAGTTACATTAAAAAATATAAATAGGTGAGTGAATGAAAGATTTACTTTTTGATACTTCTATTGAAGTTAAGGGATACAGACCTTCAAATACCTGAAAGGATTAAATGAGATGCAAAAATCAAATCTTTTCCGATTATAATGGAAGCTTTAAAACTAGAGGTCAAGATACTCGGAAACAATGTCAGGAAATATTTCTTCACAGAAAGGGTGGTGGATGTTATATGTTATGCCCTCCTGGAAGAGGTGGTGAAGATGAGAATGGTAATGGAATTCAAAAGGGCATGGGACAAACACAGAGGATCCCTGCTGGTTAAAGAATGGGAACGAACACATGGGGTAACTTTACTGTTACACTCACAGGCCGATGCAATACCATGCACTGTGGCCAGAGTATGACTCTACATGCAATTGGATGTGCATCCATAATCTCTGATGCAAAATGGGGATTAGTATATCCAAAATACATGTCCAGTCAAGCACATAGCTAATAGCACTCATCACGTGTAAAGTACATGTAGACGAGGCTATAAGCTAATCCCCGCAATGCAAAGAATTTCCTTTGCGGCCAATGTTCCCTTGCAACACAGAAAATTTTACACCAGCCCAGGGCTGGTGTAAAGGTCTGCCACGCTCAAGGGCTTATTGTAAAAAAACAAAATAACCCAAAATTCCCTCTTTCTGTAATCCCTCCTATTAGAATCTTTGCAATAATAAATAGGAGGGACCTCAGAAAGCAGAATCATGTAAAAAAAAATAAATTGCTAAAAAAAAAAAAATTCTGGGCACCCAATATACATTCACAATATATATGGTCCAGGCGGTGTATATTTTGCCGATAGGAGAAAATATGAGCTTCTATTTCCTAACCCGCACTGACAATCACCTTTCCTGTGCGCCCGATGCTGAGGAGGCACTAGGGACATACAGTTTCTCCTAGTGCCTCCTTTTTATCGCGGCTGCTAATTTTAATATTAAATTGGGTGCCTGGGAGAGGTGGACTGACGCGTTAGAGAGGGCGCTCAGTCATGAGCACCTGTTTTACGCGCACCGATATTACATCGGCCTGCTAAAGTTTACATTTCTGCTTGGGGGTGATGCGTACGGAGTGGCAGTTAGTGCTGTCCTTAACAGAAAGCTTGAGGACAGCTTGCGTGGAGTGGCATTCACTACTACCCTTAACAGAAGACTTGGGGGTAGCTTGCATGGAGTGGCAGTTGTTACTACCCTAACAAAAAAAACAAAACACTTGCTGAGCAGATTAGATGGACTATTTTGGTCTTTATCTGCCATCATCACTATGTTAAGATAATCGAATTATGAATGTTTACGAAAGATTCAGTAACTTGTCGATTAGCACTCCTGCATACAATTTCAAACTTGTGCTAATTTAACCCTTTTATGTATCTGCTATTGGCTAAGAAAGGATATTTTGATAGGGGAGGTTTGGATCTTTGGTAGTAAGTAAAATTTAATATTTTCTGTTATCAACATACCTGTGCAAATATGTACTGCTGGGTGCAATGGGAGCATCCAGGGCATATGCTGTACTGTGAGGGTGATGTGGGTTTCTTTGTAGCATCAACACAGCAGTCTCTCCTTAGGTTCTTTCCTATTGGAATAAATCTAATTTCACAGCGGTGGTAAAAAAAATAAAATCCAATAACAAAGACCACAGCTGATAAATATTTATACAGTCGACTGGGATAATGAGACCATTAACTTATCTTTTAAAAGTTACTATTTGCCATTGCAAGGGAGAATCCATTTAAACCTATAACCACCATTGCCCGACACGCATCCTGTTTCCTTTCTCTTCCTGCTTTCGGAAAGCACTTAGGTGATTTAGTTTGTCTGGTTTGGGAGACAGTTTTCCACCTTTGGTGCCTCTGAGGAAGAAAACCGAAACACAATGCGTGTTGGGCAATGGTGGTTATAGGTTGAAATGGGCTCTCCCTTGGAATGGCAAAAAGCAGCTTGTAAACCTGTTTGGTTCTATTAGACCAATCTATTAGACCAATCATAAGACCAATGATTAAATCTTTGAGCTCTTTCTAATGCTTAAGTCTGCTTTAAAGGGCATCTTACCCCTTCCAACTACCTTTTAAGTGAATGTATAAAGCTCTTTTCATATCATGGTCTCATTAATCCCATTTTAGATTTATGGCATTCCTGCTCTTTCTTTAAAGATATAGTTGTAAGTTTGTTTCTTTCCATTGAAAATTTAGTATGGTCGGGGGGGGGGGGGGGTATCTGCAGTAATTTGCTTGTCTGTTTATTCGTGATCACCAATAAATTCTGGTCCTGTGACTGAGTTGTAGGAAACTATTTTTTTCTCTTGGCTCAGTTTTTATACACAAGTTGTATTGTAATTTGCAACAAATAATAAAGCTTTACATGTAATCATGCTGTTTCAATACAAACGTTTTTATGTTTACAGTGCCTTGTCTTCACATTCTTGTTCATTTTTCACATTCTGCTGTCCACAAAATGCATTAAAGCAGGAATTTTCACTGATCTACCTAACATACTGTATGCTATCATCATGAAAGATCAATTATATAAATATTCCAAAAATAAAGAATAGGAAAACCAAATTTGATTGCATGTCTTCACACCCCCCCCCCTTTTTTTTTTTTTTTAAATAGAAAACCCTTATTAGTTCTGGTTCAAACAGTTGCCTTAAGAAGGCCATAATAAGTTAAATAGATCCTACCTGTGTCCAGTTGCTATAGTAGAGCTGATTTGAATACTTCTGAATGAAGAGTCAAACTTTCTTTTGTATGAAATGAATTTGAAGCAAAAGTAAAAACCTGTTGAACAAAAAGCTGCCAAGAGAAATCTGGGATAATGTTATTCAAAGGTTGGGGAAAGGATGTGAGAAAATTTCAATGTGATTGAATATCCTTTGAGGCACTGTTAGGTCTATTATTGTAAAGAGGGGAATAGTTTGGTACCACCAAACTCCATTACCTGCTATTAGTTAAGTTGACTTAGATAATAACCACCACTATTACTAGCAACAGTAACATGGGATAGATTTAGTTTTTGGGTACTTGCCAGGTTCTTATGGCCTGGATTGGCCACTGTTGGAAACAGGATGCTGGGCTTGATGGACCCTTGGTCTGACCCAGTATGGCATGTTCTTAAGACACTGCTGTGATTAGATCCCTTCAAAGTTAGTCATGGGTTAAGGAAACTGCTGTGGATGGTCTCTGTGAGGCCTAATATTACTTTAAAAGAGCAACAGAGGTCTCTGGATGGAACTGTGGAAATGTTGATTGTTCAACAATTTCAAGGTTATGCCACAAACATAGTTCATATGGAACAGTGGTAAGAAGGATGCCGCTACTAAAGAAAAGCCATATGATGTGCTACATAGCTTTTTCAAAGAGATATTTAGGGCAGTGTTTCTCAGCCTTTTCAAGCCCAAGGCACACCTACATTAACAAAACATGTTGTGTGGCACAGCAGCCTTAGCAGGGCAGTCAATATAGACAAGGAGGGGGCTGATCAAAAGAAGAACCAGGAAAGCATTGAAAGCTTCCAAAGTTTAAAACAAAAGGAAGAGAGAGAGAGAGCAGAGACACACACATGAACTCATAACATTGGTTTAGGCCCTTCTACATACAAGTATAGATGGAAAAAGTTGGTGTGATGTTGACAGCTGGCTTGGTTAGTTACCTTGGTTGCTGCTTGTGGCCACTGCTGTTGCTCCAAACATTCAGAATGAGTCACATCCAGTGCTCAGTGCACACACTCCCCATTTTATTAAAGCATGGGGATAGGATATAGAGGATGGAAGGACTCCAACGAGAAAGTTCAGGATGGACAAGATGAGGAGGTATTGTGTGCACTGCATGTTGAACAAAGCATAATCTGGCTGTCCATACCCTGCATGCTGTCCAGGAAGAATACTTATTTATTTTATTTATTTAAAATCTTTTCTATACCGTCGTTTAGTAGTGCACCATCACAACGGTTTACAGGGAGACACGTAACTTTATATTTGGTTAAATTCTTACTAACAAAGTGCCAAAACATTTATCGGTAACAAGTTTTCATAATATAAGGTATATATTGTGTGATCTGGTTCTTGTCCTTTTATATGATTAATAAGTAACCATACAAGAATTGAACTATATACTGCATTTCTCTCAATATATTCTATGATGATGATGAGTAAAACTGATAAAGTATACAATTATGCTACTGGGTGACTTTCGCTGTGTGTAGATGTTCATTCACTTCTTCATTTAAACTTCATGTTCCCCATTCTCATTGTAAAATGCTTTTTTTGAAAAGCCATGTTTTTAAACTTTTTTTGAAAAGTTTTAAATCACTTTGTAATCTTGTTTCGAGTGGCAATGAGTTCCATAATGCTGGTCCGGCTAAGGATAGGGCTCGCTCTCTGACTTGGGTTAGTTTTGCTGTCCTGACTGAGGGGATGGTTAGTAGAGCTCTGCTGGCTGATCTAAGATTTCTTTGTGGGATGTGTAGTCGTAGTGCTGTGTTTAGCCAGTCTGCTTTCTCTTTGTTGATCAGTTTATGAATTGTGCAAAGTGTTTTATATTGTACTCTTTGTTCTATCGGCAGCCAGTGTAATTCGGCAAGTGTTTGTGTGATGTGTTCCCTTTTGCTTTTACCAGTAAGTATTCTGGCGGCCGAGTTTTGTAATATTTGGAGAGGTCTTAATGTTGAGTATGGTAGGCCCAGAAATAGTCTATTACAGTAGTCTGTGCTGGTGAATATAAGTGCTTGTAGAACTGTTTGGAAGTGCGCTTGGGTTAATAGGGGTTTGAGCCTCCCGAGGACTATAAGTTTTGCGTATTCTTCTCTAACTTTTTGTGATATGTGTTGCTTAAGGCTGAGTTCTGTGTCAATTATTACTCCTAGGTTCCGAGCTTTCTCGGTTAGTACCATTTCTTGATTGCCCATGTTCTCAGAAAGAAGCTGAAACATATTTAAGAGCCAATGCTAATGTTTCTTGTTGCTGTGAGATGTAAAAAGAGGTAAAAAGACAAAAAAAAATTGAAAAAACTGCCTATGAAACTGAGAAGAGATTTCTGTGGGGAAAGCCATGATACCGAGACTCGTCCCCTTCCCTGACATCATCGCAAACGGATCCGGGCAGTTTGAAAGGCGCCAAGCCAGCAGGCGCTTGTGATGGGGAGGGCTACCCACTAGTGCCGATCACCTTGTAACAGCTAACATCCAAGGTAAAAAGACAAAAAAAATTGAAAAAACTGCCTTTGAAACTGAGGAGAGATTTCTGTGGGGAAAGCCAGGATTCTGAGATCCGCCCCCTCCCCTGACATCATCGCAAACGGATCCAGGCAGTCTGAAAGGCACCAAGCCAGCAGGCGCCGCGCGCCGAAGGGGTGCGACAAAGGGGCACTCCCCTTTGTGCACCCCTTTGTGTTATTTGTTTAATATGCTCCTTGTTATACCTTTTGCTTAATTGTTAAGAACTTTGATTTTGATGATTTTATTTTTGTAATCTCTTAGCCTCAGGTACAAAAATTTTAGATTGTAAGCCCTTTTAGGGGATAGTGAATTACCTATTGTACCTTATTGTAAACCGATGTGATATCTCTTTTTGAAATGAACATCGGTATATAAAAATCGTAAATAAATAAAAATAAATGTTGAGAGCAGAGCTCAGGTGCTGGCCTGAATCCGAGCACACATGATCAGGTCTGAAGTCACACTGGTTGGGGAAACACTGACATAGGAGACATTGCCACATGTGGGAGAATCTTTTGGGGTCTGATGAGATCAAAGTGGTGATGCAAAACTATATGCGTGGCATAAAACAAATACAGCACATCACCTGCCAACACCATCCCTAGTGAAGCATTAAGTTGTGGGGATGATTTGCAAGGGAAAGATGGATGGTGCAAAATACAGGCAGCTCTTGGAGAAAAACCTGTTTGTCGGCCATAGGTCTGGGACTGGGGAGAATATTCACCTTTCAGCAGGACAGTGATCCTAAGCATAAAGCAAAAGCAATATTGATGTAGCTCAGCAAGAAGAAAGTGAGTATCCTCAAGGCAAAGCCTAGACCTGACTCCAATAGAAAATCTGAAGAAGAGCTTGAGCTCATTTACCAAGAAGAATGGGAAAATCTGCACCATTCAGCTGTGCAAAATTGGTGGACACATCATCTCAATGACTCATAGCTGTTGATGCTGCAGAACAGGCTTCCTCCAAATATTGAGTCAAGGGGTGTGATAATTTTTGCAATCAAGATTTTGTTTTTTTTATTCTTAATTATTCTTTCACAGTGATAATGTAGAGTATGTTGTGCAGATTAGCAAAACAAACTCCTACTTTAATGCATTTTGGTTTGTATGTGAAAAATGTACAAGGTTGTGATGACTTCTAGAAGGCACTATTATTGCTGATTGGTTTATTTCTTTGAATATCCACTGTACATCTGGATGTACTGAATGGGTTTAATATATTTTACAGCCAGTATGCAATTGCACAGGATTGTGAAAAAAGCTAGTCTTCAGATATGAATTTTTTTAGTTCTATTGGAAGATCGTAGACGTATTTGTGTAGACTGCATACTATTTTGTAGTTCAGCATAGACTTCTTACACTGTAAGCTGGCAATAATTGCAATCTTGAAAACTATGTATTTGGTTTTTCAGTGACAAGTTGTCACATATAACTAATTTTGCTGACATTTCCTTTTATAGTCTAGTCACAGAAATCCGTACCAGGATTCTTTGTAGGTTGTGATGCTTTTTATTAGCCTAACAAAAATGATGTAGTATAAATGGGATGAGCGACCTACATAGGACAGAGATGGCCAACTCCGGTCCTCGTGAGCCACATCAGGATATCCACAATGACTATGTATGAGAGAGTTTGCATGCGCTGCCTCCATGTATGCAAATATACCTCATGCATATTCATTGTAGATATCCTGAAAGCTAGGCCTGTTTGTGACTCTCAAGGTCTGGAGTTAGTTGTGCCTGACATAGGAGCTTAATTGAGATAAATCTTATAAAGATTCCAGTTTTCTCTAGGACTTATGTGAGTACTAATACTCTGTACTACTAAAGTATCACAGATTTTTGAAGTCTTGTAAAAGATGTGAAATCTTTTTTTTTTTTAACAAAGTTAGCTGTATAATAACAGTACTCTGCGTTTTCTTAGCACAAGGGTGGGCAAACTACAGCCTGTGAGACAGAACCGACTCATATCCCCCCCTTCTTAGTGGCCTTCCTACCTTTAGCATATTCTCTATTATATCTGGCCCGCTGCTGTTACCACTTCTCTCAGTAGCTTGCCCAATGTCATCGGTGATAGCTTGAAAGTCGTGCATATCAGTGCATCGTTACAGGCCTTTGTTGGTGACGGGCAGGCTGCTAGAGGACGTCAGCAGTATGGGCAGTGTGGTGGTTGGGTGGTGGTAATATTATCTTTGATTGGCTCCTGCGCTGTTTTGATTGTTCTTGTCCTCTGAGGGAGGAGCCCATGGCTCAGTTTTTAAAAATAAGATGCTGTGTTGAGGGAGTTGAAGCTCAGCAGGCATTTAAACCTGGGTGCAACGATCCCTTTTGTGTAACTGTGCCTTGGTGAGTAGCCACTGCTGGTGCTGCTTTTGGCCTCTCACTGTGCCTTGGGGTATTCTTGCCACTGTCGATGCTGCTGTTTTGGCCCTCTGTCTGTGTCTTGGGATATTTTTGCCACTGTACCTTTATGATATAAACTGTTGGGGGAGGGGAGCGGCTGCTGCTATGGTCCTTTAGCTTTGTTCAGAAAATATCAGAAGCTGTGTGTATTCGTTTTTCGTGTTTCTTCTTTATTCCATTTTCCAGGGAAGCCTCCCCCCATCTACTTCTGCTGGAGGCATTCCAAGGGTGTCCTCTGGGCCTCTAGTGCAGGCGTGAGCCAGTGACGTGGCCCTGGTTACATAAAGTTTGCTGGCTTTGAAAATTTCCTACTGTCTTGGCAACTTTCCATAAAATTGCATTAACATAATTCATACTGTTTTAACAGAAACAATATTGTGTTAGCTAAGTAGTATATGGAAGAATGGTTAGTAATAAGACTTTAAAAAATGTTAAAACTATTCCTATTACGTTCAGTAATGGTGGTCCTTTAAAAGCATATACAGTGTTATTTCGTAGTTTCAAGATTTGTACATACTGTGAAGAATTTGAATACTTTTGTGGATTCACACAGGTAAAAATCCATGCTTCTGTACTCTGTTAGCAAAACAGTATGTCTGTTTTCCTTTGGAAGATTGAAATGCATCTCATAAAATAAAGCACAGAAAACAAATCAGTCCAATACTGCATTCATGTGAATCTTTGTTTCCTGCTGAAAGTGAAAGGATGAGGTCTGTATTTCTCAATGTTTTGATAGAACACAGCAGAACCCTCTTTTGTGATGCTGTGTAGAAGTGCTGACCATGGATGGACATATGCAATACATATACTGAATTGTGTTGTGTCTTCATGTGTATTAACGATAAGGGAGTGCTCAAAGGAACACTCACCATATTATACAATTTGCTCACTTAGATTTTTTTTATTCAATAGTTTATAACCCAGTTTAAAAAAAAAAGTGGAAATGTAATCATTTCTTTAAAATAGTTTTTTTGAGGGGATTGGTGGAAGTATAGCTATGTTGAAGTTATGTGCAAGTGTTGTGTAGTGCACTGTAAGAAAAAGAAACATATTTATAGATACTGCTGTAGATACAGGGCTGAGAAAAAGTTTGTGAACCTTCAGTATAATAAGAGTAGTTGATGCTTATCTGTCTGGATAGGGTTACAAGAGCATTTCTAAACATTTGGGGCGCCATCCACTGTCAGTCTACAAATAGAAAATGTTGAAGACTACAGTGAATGTGTCCAGGAGTAGTCCTGCCAAGACCAAACCAGAAATTGTCCACGAAGTCACAGAGAATCCTGGGTAACATCTAAAAATCTGCAGACCTCTCTTGCTGTGACTGATTTTAGGGTTCATGTGTCAATCATGAGGAGAAAACTGAATGAGAATGGTGTTCATGGTAGGACACCTAGGAAGAAACCAGTGCTTTCTCTAAAAAGAACATTGCTGCCCACCTCAGGTTCACCAAAGAAGCATCTGGATGACCCACAGCACTTCCAGAATAATTTTGACTGAACAGATGAGTGAAAAATTGGTTTAACAGGAAGATAAGGAATATATGTTCTTTGCCAAGCAAAAGATTTGTTATTGTGACTGAAATAATCCAGTCTTCATGTATGGGGTTCCCTCCTCTACAACTGATGGAGACAGAGGACACATCTCTTTTATGACCTTACTCTGGGCTATAAGGGAAGTTTGGTCCTCTAGACAAATGCCAGTAATCTCTCTAGCAACTGTAGACAGAAGGCATGAAGAGGACTTTGGCTTCACGATCCTAGGTTTGGCCCCTGCTAGGTTGAGCACTTTTGCTCCCAGGACAATATACTTTAGGGGTTGATTCTGCCAGTGGAAGCAGTACTGCCAGGCTGGCTCCTGGGTGAGTCCCCTGGCAGTAATCACAGTACCCTGAGGATCCTTTTCTGACAAGGAACCGGAGAGCAAAACCCTCCCAAAAAATGGGGTCTTAAAGGACACGCTCTCTTCCCCCCCCTCCCCTCCCCCATTGGGCTCTACTGGTGGCACAACAAAGTTAAAAAAAAAAAAAAAAAAGAGAGTAAAGTGTTGGGCCTGGAGGAGTATCAGCATGAAGGCCCTGGAGATGGTGAGTGGGTAGGGATAGCATTGTGGCATGTAGTTTGGAAGCTGAGGGTGCTTTGTTTCTGGTGGAGGAAGAGAGTGTGGCATGGTGCACCATGGCAGCAAACACTGCACGTGGGTCTATGGACTGACGAAGTCTGAAGGAAGATGAGGAAGCAAGACCTGCCCTGCAGCTACACACATTGCACTACACCCTCCACCATAGCCAGCAGAAACCTTTCTTAACTCTGGTCCTCCTTTCCCCGTCCTGCCCCACGGAGCTCCACCCCCAGTTATTGGCTGGTAAGGGGGAGGGGCTTCTTTATTTTTATTTATTTATTTATTTTAATGAGGAGCTGGATGAGGGAGGGATTATTTTTTCCAATGATCTACTTGGGGGGGGGGAGGATCTTCCATGCTTGGAGGTATTCTTGACTCTGTTCATGCTATTTTGGGGGACTCGCGTAGTTCAGAAAATATCAGAAGCAGTGTGTGTTCATTTTTAGTGTTTATTCTTTGTTCCATTTTCCAGGGAAGCATCCCTCCCCTCCTACAGGAGGTGTTCCAAGGGAGTCCACTCCCCCCCCCTCCCCCAGTCCCTAGTGCAGATGAGACTCAGTGATGTGGCCCTGGTTATAAAATGTTTGCCCACTCCTGTGCTATAATATTTACACAATTTCTAGAGGATGAACCATGCTACCTTATCCTGCTGTGAATCATCTTGTTTGCGGTCCACTGCCCCATGCTGCAATTATCAATATTTCATCCAGAGATGTAAGTTTACCTCTTCTTAGCCATTCCTGAGTCAGGTTTTGATCCATGTGGGGCTTCTGAAGCAATGGGATAGGAGGCAATGTCCTATTATTGGTTGGTAACTAGATACGACAGAAAACAGGTTAGGACTATATGGTCAGTTTTCCAAATGGAGAAAGGTACTTAAGAAAATAAGACTTGCCATTCTGGTCCATCAAGCCCAGTATCCTGTTTCCAACAGTGGCCAAGCCAAGTTATAAGTTCCTGGCAGGATTCCAAGCTGCTTATCCCAAGAATAAGCAGTGGATTTCTGCAACTCTATCTAAATAACTTTTCCACCAGGAACTTGTTCAAACTTTTTTTTTTTTTTAAACCCAGCTACACTAATAGCTTTCACCACATACTCTAGGCAATGAATTCCAGATCTTAATTATGCATTGAGTAAAAAAATATATTCTCTCTTATTAGTTTTAAAAGTATTACTTAGTAACTTCATTGTGTGTTCCCTAGTCTTTGTACTTTTTGAAAGAGTAAACTACTGATTTAATGTTTACTACTTTAATTCCACTCATTATTTTGTAGATGTCTATCGTATTTCCCCTCAGCTGTCTCTTTTCCAAGCTTACGAGTCCTAACTTCTTTAGCCTTTCTTCATAGGGGAATTGTTACATCCTCTTTATCATTTTGGTTGCCCTTCTCTGTATCTTTTCTAATTCTGCTAAATCTTTTTTGGAGATGATGTGACCAGACCTGCATAGAATATTCAAGATGAGGTCGTACCATGGAGCAATACAATATGATATTCTCTGTTTTATTCTCCATTCCTTTCCCAATAATCCCTAATATTCTATTTGCTTTCTTGGTTGCTGCTGCATGCTGAGCAAATGATTTCAAGATATTTTCAACAATGATACCCAGATCATTTTCCTGAGCAGTAAGTCCTAATGTGGAAACATGCATTATGTAACTATAATTTGGGTTATTCTTCCTTAAGTGCATCACTTTGCACTTGTCCACATTGAATTTCATTTGTCATTTGCATGCCCAGTCTTCCAGTTTTGCAATGTCCTTTTGCAATTTTTCACAATCCTCTTGCGATTTAACAACTTTGAATAATTTTGTATCATCAGCAAATTTTATCACCTCACTTGTTCCCATTTCCAGGTTGTTTATAAATATATTAAAAAGCATTTGTCCCAGAACAGATTCCTGGGACACTCCACTATTCACCTTTTTCCATTGGGAAAATTTACCATTTAGCCCTACTCTCTGTTTTCTATGTTTTAACCGGTTGGCAGTAGGACACTGCCACCTATCCCATGACTTTTTAATTTTCTAAGAAGTCTCTTGTGAGTGACTTTGTGAAATGCTTTCTGGAAATCCAGATACACTATATCAACTGGCTCACCTTTATCCGTGTGTTTATTCACGCCATCAAAAAGTAGCAAATTAGTGAGGCTTGACTTCCCTTGGCTAAATCCATGTTGGCTTTGTCCCATTAAACTATGCTTATCTATATATTCAGCTATTTTGTTCTTTATGATAGTTTTGCCCATTTTGCCTGGCACAGACAAGCTCACTGCTCTGAGTTTCCTGGATTATTATTTATTTTTATTTATTTAGAACTTTTTTTTATACCGATCTTCATGTAAGAATACATATCACATCGGTTTACAGCGAAACATTCAACATCGGCTTAGAGTGATATAACTGTTTGTAATACCATTACATAGAACAGGAATTTCCTTGATCCCTTTTTAAAAACTGGCGTTACATTGACAACCCTCCAGTTTTCAGGTACTAAAGATAATGTTACTGATACGGTAGTTTACAAATTTTTAATAGCAGGTCTGCAATTTCATTTCTCAGGTCTTTCAGCACTCTGGGATATATACCAGGTGATTTGCTACTCTTTGGTTTGTCAATTTGCCCTAGTACATCTTCCAGGTTAACTGAGATTTGTTTCAATTCTTCTGAATCATCACCTTTGCATATCATTTCTGGCATGGATATATCTCTAAATTTTTAAATAAGTCTAACGCAAATGTGGAAAAGGATTGGGTAATAGCATCTGGGGAAACCTCATATAAATGCCTTCAATAGGCTGCTGATGCCTTGCGGGCTAACACAACTTCAACCCCACGGCTGTGGATGTTGAATGTGTTATAATCTTTGGTACCCCCAGAGCTTATGATGCTTTTGTGGTTTATAAAGCTATCACTTGTGGCAGGTTGTGCTCACTGTTATGGCGCCAAGATCAAAATATTTTCATGCTGACTGTGTATCAATCCCGACACTGCAATGTTTCAAAAATTAATCCCACAAAATCAACCCAATAGTAACACTGGTAAATGTTATTTCAACTTCACAGGTTTTTGCCAAGTAATATATGTAGGCCCCTCACTCTCAGGGTCTGAAAAATCGAACAGACTCCTAAATTAGGTACGAGGCCACCTTACTTTAATTATAACATTTTTTAAGGGAGCCGTGGAAGAATAAATATGTGGTAATCGAGCCAAGAGAAGACATATGGAAGCCTCAAAATCGTATGACTGAAGCTGAGAAGCATGTCCAGGAGACCGATACGGAAGAAAACACCCCTGAAGCAGAACCTGTGGTTCGAAACACGCGCGTGTCGGGTGATTACTCAAAACTGGAAAGATAAGTAGTGATAAGTTTTCTCGTATCCTTTTGAGTACAGTTTGCGAAAATTAAGAGGATTACTGAATAACGGACATGGGGAAGTTTTAATAGAAAAAAGAGAAAAATCTTAAAAAATGTTATAATTAAAGTAAGGTGGCCTCGTACCTAATTTAGAAGTCTGTTCGATTTTTCAGACCCTGAGAGTGAGGGGCCTACATATATTACTTGGCAAAAACCTGTGAAGTTGAAATAACATTTACCAGTGTTACTATTGGGTTGATTTTGTGGGACACATTTAAAGGTACACTGGATTACAGTTGTATACGGGTATAAGGTTGTGATTGATATCAAAAATTAATCCTACATCAGGGAATCATTTACAAGCATGATGTCGGTACACAGATCTCGGCACTATCTTGAAAACTTGGTTTATGATGGTCACTGATACGTCTCAATGAAGACTCTGTGCATGGTGTGTGGTTGCATCATGTCTGTGTGAGGATGCGTCGATGAATTGCAAGCTGCAGATATTGGTGTGCCGTGCATCAATGCAATTTGTGTTGGGTGCTTTGAACCAGCGTAGTATTTCGATGCATCATGCATTGGGTACATAGGTGCACCTTGTGAAGGATGTTGCATTGGCATCGATTCTGATGCTCTGCATTTTGAGCATTTGTGTTTTGTTGATGCAGACTCCGATGGTTCGAAGGACTGACGCTGCTGCTTCTTTGATGCAGAGCAGCTTACTTTACTTGATTCTGGGACTGTGGCCAGACCTAATGGGGGAGTCTTCAAGGAGCTCCTTGCTCAACTAATTTCCTACAAAAGCAGATGATGCTGCACTGCGGGAGGAGGATTTGTTGCTATTCCAGAGAGCTTTACCCAACTCAAGGGCTCTGGAATGTTGGAAGCATGGGAACATCCGTTCACAATGGTAACAGTTACTTTGGTCAGGGTCCGAACTGAGGCATTGATAGCAGAACTCATGACTATCCATGAAGAACATTACCTTGCTACAAATGCAGTTTTAGAATCTGCTGACCATTGGCTATTTCTTCCCCGACATGTTCTGAGGAGGCAAGGCCTATGAAAGAATGATTTACTTTTTTCTTCTCTTGCTCTACTAGCTTGGAGAGGCAAGTCCATTTGGTGCTGCTGGATGACATCACCCCACATGCTTATCAACATAAACAATGGAAAATATCATATTGCCTCTGTAACAAGCCATGGTGCAACTACACCTTGAGTACTGTGTGCAGTTCTGGTCGCCCCGTCTCAAGAAAGACATAGCAGAACTAGAATAGGTGCAGAGGAGGGCTACAAAAATAATAAAGGTGATGGATTAGAGGCTACATAAGCTAGGGCTCTTCAGCTTGGAAAAAAGATGATTGAGAGGGGACATGATAGAAGCTTACAAAATCATGAGTGAGATGGATTGGATAAATAAAAGATGGCTATTTACCCTTTCAAATAATATAAAGCCAGGGGGACACTCCATAACCTAACAACCAGCAGATTTAAAACAGATTGTAGAAAGAACTTTTTCACTCCATGCACTATCAAGCTGTGAAATCTGTTGCCAGAGGATGTGATCAAGGTGACTGACTAGCAGAGCAGTGTTTAAAAGAGGTTTGGACAAATTCCTGGAGGAAAAGACCATAACACATTCAGGTCTATCCTGTAAAGTGCGGCTGCGTTTACCCTGCTCCTAAGCCGCGTTTTACTCACTTTCCGGCCGCGTTATCCCTTCCTGCGATCCCGAATCCACTTTAACCTACTCCTACTGCGTCCTAAAATCCCCGGCCAACCCCTTCCGCACGCGGCATGGATATTGCATGCAAACGAGCGAATTAGCTATTCCCTAGCATCCCGTAACCCGCGCCCCGACTATTGCTATCGTTCCCTGCCGTTTTGTCGCGCATTTAACCTGCTAACTTACCGCCTACCCTGACCCCTGCGGTAGAGGCAGGGGTCAGGGTAGGTGGCAAGCTT
The DNA here is from genome assembly GCF_901001135.1 of Rhinatrema bivittatum. NCBI lineage: Eukaryota > Metazoa > Chordata > Amphibia > Gymnophiona > Rhinatrematidae > Rhinatrema > Rhinatrema bivittatum. The sequence continues at coordinate 120,244,080 of NC_042623.1, forward strand.
TCCAATCCCTTCTGCAGATCACATTTAACTTAGACATTTACGCCTTATTTTAAGATTTGGATTCTCAAAGAGACTTTACAATTTTCTCAATGTTATTTTTTGAATCTGTTTTCCCTGTTCTCCAAGTTCTATAACCTTTGTTATATGTACCGCCTCTTGGCGTAATTTTTATGTTTCAATGTAAACCGATGTGATCTGTATTTTAATACAGGAACACCGGTATATAAAAATCTAAAAATAAATAAATAAGCTTTCCCCCCAGCCCCCGCTCACCTGCCCCGGCCGCGATCATGGGTGCCAGTCTCCGGGGCAGCCCCAGTCCTCTCCCTCCTCCGAAGCAAAAAAAAGCGTAAAAACCAAAAGCAAAAAGTAAGTCGCTTCGCCGCTGTCACTTCTCCCCTCCTCCCGGAGCAGGGCGCGAAAAGCAGCCTTGCTCCGGGAGGAGGGGAGAACCTGACAGCGGCGAAGCAAAAAAAAAAGCGAAAAACCAAAAGCAAAAAGTAAGTCGCTTCGCTTCTTCCCTCCTCCCGGAGCAAGGCTGCTTTTCGCGCCCTGCTCCGGGAGGAGGGAAGAAGCGGCGAAGCGACTTACTTTTGCATCCCCGATCAGACTTACTTTTTTTGCAGCTGTCCGGTCCATCTGAAGAAGGTATCTTCCCCTCCCCGGGGAAGATGGATGCCAGCACGGGGGAAAGCAGCCCCTGTGCATTCAATTGGCTGCTGAAGATGTGACGTCACGAAGTTTGGCGTCACAGCATGTGACGTCACGTCTTGAGCAGCCAATTGAATGCACAGGGGCCGCTTTCCCCCGTGCTGGCATCCATCTTCCCCCGGGAGGCAGGGGAGCCACGATACCTTCTTCAGATGGCCGGACGGCTGCAAAAAAAGTAAGTCCGATCGGGGATGCAAAAGTAAGTTGCTTCGCCGCTTCTTCCCTCCTCCCGGAGCAGGGCGCGAAAAGCAGCCTTGCTCCGGGAGGAGGGGAGAAGCGAAGCGACTTACTTTTTGCTTTTGGTTTTGGTTTTTCGCTTTTTTTTTTTTTTTTTGCTTCGCCTCTGTCAGGTTCTCCCCTCCTCCCGGAGCAAGGCTGCTTTTCGCGCCCTGCTTCGGGAGGAGGGGAGGGGGGATTGGCAGTCCCGACTTCCTGGTATCTGTCATTTCAAATGACATTTGAAATGACAGATACCAGCGTGGTGTGAAGCGTTAGGCCCGCGCACCCAGGATACTGTATAGGCGCTCTATCCAGTAAAATGGGTTGCGCGGGCCTAAGGCTTCACGGGCCCTTCTTAGACGCGGTTTACATTTACATAAAATTAGTGTTCAGAATTGAGCGGTAGGTGTGCTGCACTGTGCGTGCGGCAACCGCGGGTGCCGCAGGCACTAACGCAGCTCTTCCTACCGCTCGGTACTGGATAGCCAGGTAGACTTTAAAAAAAAGAAAAGAAAAGCTATTGCTATCCTTGGGAGTGAGTAACAGGAATTTAGATCCACTTTATGGATTCTGCTAGGTACTTGTGACCTAGATTGGCAACTGTCAGAGACAGGATGCTGGGTCGATGGACCTTGATCTGATGCAGCAGGCAATTCTTATGAGTGCCGGTGCTGAACAAGGCAGGTATGACCAACTACACGTCTCTAAATGTGGCAACTTTATTTTTGTTTTTGTGTAAAAATGACATTTATCTGGTCTTTCTTAATTGTGAATGTTTTGTACCCTGCCTAGGACTATGGATAGCATGGGTTAGAAATGTTTTTAAAATAAATATACAAACACATTTTCTCTCTCTCTCTCATTACTGACTCTCCACTGCAGCCATCCCCTCTTCCAGAGATGTTACTAGATACCATAAAAATCCAGGGCATGAGCTCATAAATCTTTTCTCCCCTTTCCAACCAAGATTTTAATAATTAAACAATCATGATCAGTAGCTTCCCCTCCCCAAAGAACAATTCTGTAAAAACACATAATTGGACATCACATTTTTAAATATTACATTTTAAATTATCTCTGTTCTGTGTTCCCATGCAGCTGTCATCAGGGAGTCATCGTGTATGACAGAGAAACCACCCTGTTAGTTCGATCCCAGTACAGATCCCATGGTTCTCTCCTTGCCCGCCTCTTACCAAACTCTGTCCATATGGACACAGGAGACATTGCTACAGACATTTTGCATCATTGTCGCAAGGTGTTGGGCATGCATGTTAGTTGCATCTTTAGACAGGAGGGCTTTCTGTACAACAAAGAAACAAAGTGTACCTTCAAATCTGATTATGCCCTGGAAAAATCACCACTGCCTGATGCTCTTATCCAAGCAAGAGCCTGGGCTCTACTCTCAGTAACTTGCAGCAACACGAGAGGTTAATGGTGGGTCTTAAACATATAGGAACTTCTTTCTGAGAACACATGTAATCATGCATGCCTGTTCTTCCTAGCTACAGCATGAGCCCCAGATTGTGGTTATTAATGTGGGGTATGCAGAGCATGGGTAGCTGGGACCTGCTAGGTTCAGTACATACATTGCATACAGCACCTCCTTGTCTTTCTCGTGTTTGAGTCCTACCAGCCTCTGTCTCATCTGCAGGCTGAATGAGACAGTGAGAGTGTATACTAGGCACTGGATGTGATTCCCTTTGAGTATTGGGAGCAGCAGCAGTGAAGGAGCTCTGGTAGCTACATGCATCAGCCAAGGTAACTGAGCCAGCTGCCCACACCACACCAACACCTCCCTTCTTCTGCAATTGTATATAGAAGAAGCTGGTCCCTCATGACAAGTTTGCCCCCTTTATCCATTTGTTTTAAAATTTGGAAGAGATAGTGGGGTTTTCATTGCTTCCCTAGCTCTTCTTTTGGCAGTATGAGTCCTCTTCATGTCCACACTGCCTTCTCCATGGAGATTGATATGCCACATAATATTTTGTTAATATAGGTGTGTTTTGGGCATGAAAAGGTTGGGGAAACACTCTTGCACAGGATAGGACAGAATCTCAATATAAACCTTGCATCTCAAGTGCTACAATATACAATATACATATTCCAGAGAAATGCTCCCCAAATATGGGTGCAGAACACCTAGGACACATCCTCTTACTACTCAACAAAGAAAAAGAATTTACATTCTAGAGTCCCCTCAGTACCAGCAACACACACTCCCAGGAACATTTTGAAACAGTACAAAACCCTGAAAAAAATTAACACAGAACCTACCATAGAATAACACACTAACTGCTAGACAATAACAACCTTAACCATGAAAAGGTAGCACCGCATATATTACGCCAGGTCCTAAAACACCAGTACATCTCTTTTTAGGAAAAAGGAACAAGTTGGGCTGCTATAGATCCCTACACGGAAACTACCTGCTGGCAGAAAATCTCCCTTCAGTTACATATGCAGTACACACAGACCCTCACCAAATACAGAATAAAGAGACCATAAAGTATAAATAGATATTTGCAAACACTGATTTGAAAACTGCTATAAATCAAACGCTGTATGCATGTAATAGTGGAAAAACAGAAACATCACCAATCCTTGTAAAAGATCAAACAACAAAATCAAGAAATATAAAACATCAACCATGCTAATGAAAATTATAAATATTTCAAAACAGCTGATGAATAGATTTTCTAATAATTGAAAACTCATATAAAAAGATTTTAAAATTACCGAAACACCAATACAGTATTTCAAAACAGCAGACACATCAAATACCTCCCAATAAATAAAACTAATAAGGATTTAAAAAAGCTCCTGATTTCCATACCTGGGAATTGTTTTGCAGTCATCCTGGGGGGGGGGTGAAGAGGCGGTGGCAACACAAACTTTCTCCACTCTCTCATACACACCCTTTCTTTTTCTATCTCTAATGGCAGACAAAGTCCAGAAAGGCAGCCCTGCCGGTTCTCGTCTTTTGGCTGCCTGCAGCCTCACTCAGCCTCTCATTCTCTTTTTCAGCCGCTGGCATTGAAAAGGCTGAAGCTCCGGAAAGAAGCAGGGCACAGAGCAAAAAACGTGGGGTACAGGCCCTGTTTGCTTATAGCTAATGAGGCTCCTGCCCTCTTCTGTCTGTGGGGCAGAAATGATGTCCATGTTTCCCACAACATTAGGGAATTATTACTGGGCTGAGCCGCATGTTTCCCCTCTCACATGATCTGCATAACTCTAATCTTTCTTCTCATTGTTAAATTATGGTATATTATAGCAAACCTTGTAATGTTGAACCAGTTTTACCGAACTCTGCTCTTGGGAGTGAATGTTAAAAGTAACCTGGTTCTTTGAGAAAATGTCAACATATCTGGTATGACAATATAAATGATAAATAGAAATAGTAATTATAAGTAAATGCAGCTCCTGATTATTCATTATCCTGATTGAGGATCTCAAGGACTGAATTTAGACGTAGGACACTTAGTTTCAGAATGAATAGCTCTTTTACTACATTTTTGCCTCCTCCTTCCACCCCTGCAAACAAACCTCTAAAAAAAAAAATAAGACTGCAAGTGTTTTATTCCTGGGGGAATTCAGTGCAGAGCAATTAAAAATTCTGCACATCTTATATTTGTCAAAATGACACGATTATAAATCCCTACCGTTGAATAATTTAATTTAAAATACAATATAGTAAAACATTAGTAGTCATAGCTTAGAATTTGTAATATTTTTATGCAGAATTCCACCAGGAGTACTATAAGAATGCATCATAAAGCCATCACTTGTACTCTCTCTCCCCAGGTCTAATCCCTTCTGCTCCTTCCATCCCTCTCAGCTCTATCGAGGTTTAATCTTCTCTGGTCTCTCTATCGCTTCTGCCTGAACCCTTTCCAAATCGAACCCCCTGTGCTTTCTTCTCTGCCTCTACCCTTCCAAGGTCCAACCTTCTTCACACTGTCCTCTTCTCCTCCTACCACACCTCCATCTTCACTTTCTTCCCTCACTCCCACAGGCCCGATCCCTCTGCTCTTTCTCTTCTTCCCTCCTTCCTCCCCCAGGCTGACCCTTCATATTCTCACTTCTCTCTTTCTCTTTATTCCTCTCCAGGCCAATCCCTGAACTTTCTCACACAGCCCTGACCCGCCCTCTCTCTCTTCCCAGTTTACCATCCTTCCCGTATCTGCCTAAGCTGTCACAGACTCCATCCTGACCTGTGTTGGTCTTTGTAAATACATCCTCCTTTTTCTTCTGGCCTGTGTGGGTTGAGAAAATGCACTGACACTTCCTTCTGACCAGCACAGGCTGATGATGCTGCACTGGTCCCACTGTCACCTGCACACCCACTCACCTGCCTACTCGCTGTGCTAAATATTTTGGGGGAGGGGAATTTTACATTGTGCATTAGTTTGGAATTACCCCAGGAATGATGTGCTGCTTACTTCGGTCAGAGAGAGGATGCTGGGCCAGAAGATCTTTGATCTAAACCAGCAGAGCAGTTTTTATGTTTAATGGTAAAATTCCCATTTTGAAAACTTTTTGTTTAATACTGTAAGAATTTCATTAACCAGAGGAGTTGTACATTTATTTTCATAAAGTTTGCAGCGGTGCCTTATGCTGCTTTAACACTTGTTTCTATATTTACAGGCTGCAGAATCTGGAATAATAAAGGTTAAAACCATTGCCGCACGAAGCACTGACATCCTTGCAGGTAATTAGTGTAAACTGTTTATACTCACTGAAAAGTAGTAGCATTGCAGAGTGGCACAGTCAACATTAGGACAGAGCCGTTTATTCAGGACATGATCTTGAAGCAGCAGCAATCACAGGCCCTGGAGGGGGAAGACTGGCTTACTCAGTCTGCAGTGGTGATAGGTAATGGTTGGATATGGGCCCCTGATTTCAGGGTTCCAGAAGGAGTATGGCTTCTGCCTGCAGGAATATCACTGTAATGACTGGACTAAAGTAAATCGGGAGGGGATAGAAAAACATCCCTGGGTAGTCATTCAAGACTTCATTGTGTCAGATCCCCATACCTGGAAACCTTAAGAGTTCTAGTCACTCAGATTGGCATGGATCAGCAGGGAAAGTGGGAAGGGGATGCAACATTTCTACACCCCCCCCCCCCCCCCAGATTGTCATGAATTAACATGGGGCGGAGGAATAGAGACGGCAAATTATTTCCCCTCATTTCCTCTCCCCCCTTCCCCTCTCCTAGATTGGCATGCATTATTGGGGAGAAGTGCAAACTTTCTTTCCCCCCACCCTCGCATCCCAGGTTTAGACTGGTGGGAGGAAAGGGGTGAGTGTGTACACACACACACTGAAACTCATTCATGCTCCCCTTCCTTCCTTTGGACAGACTTTAACCTTCCTGGCTGCCACCACTGCTGCTTCTGCTGCTGCCTCCTTCTAGCTTGCACAAGCCAACATGACCTGGGCTCCTCCTTTCTTATTTGTGCAGATTGACTCAGTTGGTGCCTGCACCTATAGATTTCCAGTGTTTCTCTTGAGACCCAGCAATTCTTGTAGACCCCCCCTGGAGTCTCCGGGTGAAACTTGGAGAGGTCTCAGGTATACAAATTCCAGCCCTGATTCCAAATGCTATTAATCAAGTTGACTTAGGGAATAGCCACTGCTATTAATTGCATCAGTAGCATGGGATCTTCTTGGTGTTTGGATACTTGCCAGGTTCTTGTGGCCTGGTTTGGCCTCTGTTGGAAACAGGATGCTGGGCTAGATGGACCCTTGGTCTGACCCAGCATGGCAATTTCTTATGTTCTTATGAGGTGGAAGCCCAAAGGAGCAGGAGGAAACTTCAAGTCAAATAATAAAAATTATAACCCACTCCCCCAAAAACACATGATTTCCGTATCTTGCTATACATCGCCTGCTAATGGATGGAGACCGAAAACACACCTTTTTCCATAACATTATCATTTGTCCTTAGGGTGCTGCAGCACAACAAATTGCCAGTATTCTCTGTCTCCATTATTTTTTTTAGCAGTATTGAACTGGTTCAGCAGAATCTCTAGCTTACAGATTTTGGCCTGTTGCCTCCCCTCCTAAAGAAAACCTTCAACTTTGCTCCTAGGGCACCAGTTTCTGATTGTTTTCTTTCCCTGTTTTAGGAGGATTTCTAGATTGTAACAGTTCTCCAAGCTAGTTCCTTAGTTAAGTGGTCTGGTGGGTGAGGACAAAGTTGAGTGAGCTCTGCTGGCAGACCCAGGTTCCTTTGGGGCCTAGTGGAGTTAAGGAGGTAGTGTGGGTGCCAAGGAGGGGGAAGCCTCTGGGCCAGAGTCTCTTCAGGGGTTTGTTCCCTGGAGAACCCCCCCTCCCCCCCCCACCCCCTTTTGTATTTTCTTCTTTTCTTGGCTTGAGAGCTTGCTGTTTTGTTTAAAAAAAAAAAAAAAAAAAGAGCTGTTGCAGCAGTGGCTAGAGGAGCATTTGAACAAGAAGGTGTAAGTTGGCATTTTGGCTGTGAAAGGAGCACTTTTTATTGGTGAAAGGCTTTAGGGCTTAGATTGGCACACTCCCAACAGCCCAGCTTTGAGTTTTACCAGGATAATGCTCTGGTTCCATTTTTCCTTTGCAGCAGCTGGCTTGTAGCTATGTGTTGGGATAATATCCCCTAGTGGGGCTGCCTCTGCAGGAACAGGAGCTGGCGTGTTTGTGATGTAGCTGGCTCGTCCAATCCCACGGCTGATGAGTGCACAGTTTCTGCATTGGGGTAACAGACTGGAGAGCTTCAACTTCGCCCACAAGCATTTGGCTGATTCCAGAAATTACTGTGGGGGAAGATTGTAATGTTCCTCAGTGGAGGCCTGCGCCAAGGAGGGAATGGCGGACATATTGGATTCTCCTACTGGCTCACTCCTGCCTGCAGTGCATTTGATTTGCATTGAGCTGGCAGGGCCCTCAGTATCATCACTGGGAGGTTTGTAGGGAGGCATTTCCTTTTGAGCCTTTTCCTCCTTCCTCCCTTCTTCAGCAGTTTGTTCTTCAAAATCCCTTGGGGTATCCACAAGGTCTTTTGTGCAATGTAGAGGCCTGGTGGGGAAGGTGCCCTGGATCCTGTGTAACAGGGCTCCATGCCTGGGCTTCCTTCAGATTGTATTCGGTCCCTAATTGCCCTTGATTATTGGAATGATGATGGATTTGACATGGAGCCCTCCTTCCTTTAGTCTCCCCTGGCTCTGTCGGTGGCCATTAGTCTGCCTGGCGTCCCTGGAAGAAGGGGAGTTGTCCACTTGGGTTGACGCCCATTCATCTGATTTATTAGATGGATTAATAGTCCAATTTTGTAGAGCATCCTGTGGGAAACTCCATCCTTGAGCGAGCCTGTAAACTATTCAGAATTCTTCCTCTCCATCTTGCAGTGCAGGGCTGATCTGGTCTGGTTAGAGTCCTTGGAAAATGGGGTTCAGAGGTGTCAAGAGCATGTACAAGTCATTTCCTCTGCCAGTTAAGATCTGGGAGAGGTTTTTGGATGCTTCTGGTTGATGCCTTGATCCAGACAGTGACGTGGTAGGTGTCTGCTTGAGAGAAGAGGTCTCTGCTTTAGGAACCTGTGCCTGTTGGATAATAAGTTGAAGTAATTTAAATAAAAAAAATCTTGTCCTCCTACAGTTTTGATCATTCAAATGTTTTTTTTATGGTGGATATGTGGTTTGGGCAATATTGTGCTGTGGCAGCAGCTTCTGGAAAGTCCAGAGGCAGATTGCTAAGTGGCAGGCACTGCCTTTTATTTTTTTGTAATACACATTTTGACAATTTTTGAAGGATCCATCCTTGGGCTTATTAAAGCTCATCTCTTCTGTTGTCAATACTTCTTTAATTTCTGGGTCTTTTCCTAAGCAACTCAAAGTTGCTAGGGTTTGTCTTCTTCTAAAGAGAATCCTTAGACCCTAGTGTTCTAGCAAATTACAGGACCATTTCTAATCTTGTAGTGCTATCAAAAAAATTGAAAAGTTATCTTTGATAATTTGAGTGACTTCATTACCAAAAAACTAATATTTTCTCCAAGGACAAGCAGGGTGGTTGTCCTCACACATATGGGTGACATCATCGGATGGAGCCCGGCACGGAAAACTTTTGTCAGAGTTTCTAGAACATGTCCAGTATGCCACTAACCATGCATCCACATAGGGTCCCTGTTCAGTCTCTTCTGCGGAGCTGTCGACTCACGGATTTGGAGCTTGTGCTTCTTTTTTTATAATTTGCTACTGCGAAGTGATTTTGTTTGCCTTCCACGTGTTGCGTAGGGCCCTCACCCTTCTTGGCCTTTGGTTGGTAAGTTTTCGGGTCATTGTTGTCGATCGCCAACGGCATGTTCTTTTTCCAGTGGCATCAACCGGCTTCTGCCGGAGCCCTCTGTGCCCTTGGACTATGTCCATCACAGACCCCCACGAGATCTGTGTCCTCTGCCTGGGGACTTCCCATAATGTCTGCGTCTGCGATCTTTGTGCCCAGATGACCCCTACGGATCATCAGGTCTGTCTCAACAAAATGGAAAAACTCTTTGGGCCCAAGCGATCGGAGCCATCCTCAGCATCCGGAACCTCCACCTCGCCTGGTAAGGAGCCCCTGGCCCCGGCTCTGTTGGGTTCTCCTCTCCCTGCCCTGCCAGGTCCCGAGCTTGGCATGGGGGATCGACCACTGTACCTGTCGTCCTGTTCCCGATCGGGTTCCTCGACATTGGCATCAGAAGAGGACCATGGTAATCGTCGAGAAAGGTCCCAAAAGCACCGACATCGATCATCTTCTTCCAAACCAGTCTGTGAGAAGGCATTGACCTCTGTGCCTCCCATGAAGCGGTTGAGGGTGGAGGAGGCCATTCCCTCCGACCCCACTGAATCCTCCAGGTGGCCTTCACTGGCACAGGTGGAGGGATTGATTCCCCTTCAGCCAGGGGATGCACAGCTTCCACCAGCTCAGCTCATTTTATCCTTGCAGGCTTTTGAGGAGGAGCTAGAGAGGCGTGTGCGGCTGGCAGTCGGCCAGACCCTGCAGGGCCTCGAGCCTCCGGTTCCCTGGGTACCGCCTCCACCAAAAGAGCCTGCTCCACCGGTGCTTGTGCCTTTGCTGGAGTGGCTCGACATGCTGCTCGGTATACAACCCACACAGCCGGCTCTGGTGCCCTAAGTCCCTCAGCGGCCTCTGGGTGCACCTCTGCCATCGCCACTGGCCCTCAAAGTGATGAGCGACTCCTCTGAGGAGGAATGGCCATTGGGCTCAATGATGGGCCAGAGACACGTGATGTCACCTCATCATTCAGCTCTCCCAGCACCCTTGGGGTCAATTTCACCGATTCTTTGGTACCCCCGATCCCACTAACACCATTGGATCCCTCGCAGGCGCGAGGCCCTCCGGTGCCTTCGAGGACTAGTCCACGCACATGGGCCTTTGTCCCCCCTCTTATCCCTGGAAGGTTGTAGTGAGGGTGAGGCCCCCTATGACTCCTGGGAGAGTGAGGCATGCGTATCCTCCTCGGAGGAATCGGAGGAACTGCCTTCTGATCCTTTTCCCCTGGAGGAACGATGGCGATCTCCCCCAGAGGACCTCTCCTTTGCAGGGTTTGTCAAAGCCATTGCCGAGTCTGTGTCCTTCCAATTATTGACAGAGCAGGATTCCAGGCACAAAATGCTTGAGATCCTGCAGTTCATGGATGCCCCAAAGGAGGTGGTGGCAGTACCGGTCCATAACATTTTCAAGAACCTGGTAAACCCGCCTGTGGGAGCATACCATCTAGGTGCCGCCGGTTAATAGAAAGATGGATGCAGTGTACCTAGTCCAGCCATCTACTGGGTTCAGCCTCTGTCAGCTACCTCACCAGTCGGTGGTGGTAGAGTCAGCCATGAAAAAGGCCAAGAGGGTTCGTAACCATGCCTCGGCTCCACCAGGGAGCGAACATAAAGCCCTTCATGTGTTTGGGACACCGGGTGTTTCAGGGCGCCATGCTGATTGCCTGCATTGCTTGCTATCAGCTTTACATGGGGCAATATTCCTGGAATCGGTGGAAGCAGGCCCTGGCGTTCAGTGAGGCTATCGTCCAGCAGGGCCTAGAGTATAATAAACATGACGTCTGCTCAGCTTATGATGACTTTGGAGAACACTGTTACAGGTAAGCAGCTCTGCTTTACATCCATCCAGTCAGGGTTTCAATGAGGTCACAGTACTGAATCAGTTTTACTTGCCTTAACTAATGATATTAGGATACAGGCCGATGATGGCAAAGATGCCCTCCTAGACCTTTTGGACATGAGTGCTGCCTTTAACACTGTTGATGACAATCTTCTCAACTACCTGGAGGAAACTGGTCTTGCTGACAGTCATGCTCTTTGTCTTTTTAAAATTTGTGGATCGCCTAGTGCACAAGGCTCTAAGTGATTTACGAAAGAAACCAATAAATCAATAAAAACACTCAAAAATGGGATTCAGTGTTTATCCCAAGTTTTCTTATATTCTGCTACCGTCCTTGTCATGACCAGAACTTCATTCAGTATTTAAGGTGCGGCCTCACCTTGGAGCAAAACGGAGGCATTATGACATTCTCTGTTTTAGACTCCTTTCCTTTTCTAATAATTCTTAACATTCTGTTTGCTTTTTTGACCGCTGCTGCACACAGAGTTGAGGATTTCAAAGTATTGTCCACTATGATGTCCAGGTCCTTTTCCTGGGTGGTAAATAATTATTAGGAGTTATATGCCGCGTAGCCGAAGGGCCCTAGGCGGGGCGCACAAGATAAACATACACAAACCAAAAATTAAACAAATGAAAAAATAGACAAACTTCCTCATCCTGACATGTAACTGTTAATCCAGTTTGGAAAGCAGACACCTTATAAGAACATAAGAAATTACCATGCTGGGTCAGACCAAGGGTCCATCAAGCTCAGCATCCTGTTTCCAACAGAGACCAAACCAGGCCACAAGAACCTGGCAATTACCCAAACACTAAGAAGAACCCATGCTACTAATGCAATTAATAGCAGTGGCTATTCCCTAAGTAAACTTGATTAATAGCCATTAATGGACTTCTCCTCCAAGAACTTATCCAAACCTTTTTTGAACCCAGCTACACTAACTGCACTAACCACATCCTCTGGCAACACCTTCATAGTTGGCTAAACTCAGGCCAGCTCATGAAGACATTCTATAGAAATGTCAGAAGAAAAAATATTTTGGCTATTCTTTTAAAGGTCTTTTGACAGTCAGTCAGCTGTAGCTCTTGCAGAAGAGTGTTCCAAATATGAAACCTAACTTCGTATAACTACATTGTGGGTTACTTTTCTCCATGTGCATCCCTTTGCACTTGTCCACATCAAATTTCATCTGCCATTTGAATGCCTAGTCTTCCAGTCTCGCAAGGTCCTCCTACAGTTTTTCATAATCTGCTTGTAATGTAACAACTTGGAATAATTTTGTACCTTCTGCAAATTTGATCACCTCACTCATTGTTTCCTTTCCATATCATTTATCAATATATTAAAAAGCACAGTAGAGGTTTCAAAATAATAATTGGTCTATAATCAGTGGTGCTTCCATCTTCCTTACAATTATCCTGTCCTAATTTATTTTAAGTTTAGCTAGTTCCTCACAACCATACTTTATTGAAAATCAATTTTGAGATTTACTTCACTTCCACACTTATTTGTGTTTGTTTTATGTGATCCTAACTCGTGGTTCTTCCACAGTGAACACAGATCAGAAATATCTGTTAAGCAATTTCACTTTTTCCACATCCGCCTCTACATATTTTCCCTCTTCACCTCCCAGTTTCACAATGCCACTTTTATATTTCCTTCTATTATTAACATATCTAAAATAAAAAAAAAAAGTCTTATCCTCCATTTTATTGTTTGCTATTTTTGTTTCCATTTGCATCTCTGCTTTCCTAACTACTTTCCCAATTTCTCTAAGCTTTACCTACATTCCTCTTTCTGAAATCTCTTGTAGTTTATGAATGTTAGCTTTTTTCCCTTATTTTTTCAGCTATTCTTTAGAAAACCAAAGTGACCTTTTTCCTCGTTCCTTTATTTCCCTAATAAAAAGGTTAATTGTCTTTACAATATCTCCTTTCAATTTTGCCTATTTTTTCTACTTTCTGTAGATTTTCCTGTCCAGCTAACAACTGTTTGAGGTATTCCTCCATTTTAATAAAGTTTGTTTTAATCCAAACAAGGACTCATTCTATTTGTCTAACTTTAGAGATTTATTGAGAGTTTTTGTCAACTAAGATATTTATGGCTATAACGATTATTTAAGTGATTTAGAAAGTCAGAGGCAGATTTTTTAAGCAGCACTAAAGATTGTTGGCCACCAGCTTGGCACAGACTTAATTCAGAGTAATCACATCTTATCTATCTACCCAAACTAAAAGTAGCTTCAGACCTTTTAATTAAAAGTTAGTCTATTCTCTTAGCATGCTGTGAAGTGCAGCTGAAAGAAAGCGAGAGTTTTCTCTTTGTGAAGATATCTGCATCTGTGTTTTTCAGTGTGTGAGTCTGGAGACTTAGCTACTGGGCACAGATGTCTGGGTAAGCGTCTCTTCATCCCAACAATCAGGCTGAGGTGCAGGCAGTCTTTTTCTGGTCCCCGGAGTGTAGTCTGTTGATTGAGAAGAGCTCTCGGATGGCATGCTCTCTCGGAACACCTTGTTCCTTTGTTTCACTTACTTTATAGCAGTCCATCTGCATAACACATACACAGTTAATGCATATAGATGAGGGCCAAGCACAGCTCTCTGATTGGAAGTTTCACACACTTTTTATAAAAGTGAAGAGTTCATGTTAGCATAGAGACCTCAATAGTCTCAAAATGCCATTAGAAATAAACACCCTCCAATCGGTATCAAAGCCCTTTGTTTCAGCAGAGCGAATAGCAGACAAACTGGCACCCATGCCAGGATAGGTTTTACAACCTATGCATCCTTCTGCAAGGCCTGTATTTCTTAGTCTCAGCACAAATAGAAGAATGTTCATGAGGCTTTGCTGTCTGTCTTCCATTTTCTTCGATTCAGAGAGAATGAGCTCCTTTTAAGATATACTCAGAAAATGTTGGTCTGAATTATCCTCTACAGCATCTGAGGGTATAAAAGAACTTAGAGACGTTCTGGCAGCTCTAATGGTTGACATTTATGTTTTGTTGGAGTCTGAGGTGTTCCAGAGGACTGGAGACAGGTGGATGTGGTTCCTCTTCATAAAAGTAAACGTAAGGAGGTGGCTGGGAGCTAAAAGTCTGTTAGTCTGACTTCTGTGGTGAGCAAATTAATGGAATCCCTGCTAAAACAGAGGATAGTGCAGTGTCCAAGACCTGAGGCAGCCTGGTTTTACCTGAGGGTAGGCCTTGTCATACGAATCTGATCAATTTCTTTGATTGGGTGACCAGAGAGTTGAATCGGGGAGAATGCTAGATGTAGTGCATATGAATTTCAGTAAGGCTTTTGACATGGTTCTGCTTAGGCACTTCTAAATATATTGAGTGCCCTTGGTATGGTCCTAAAGTGACTGCCTGGGAAAGAAACTTTTTCAGTGGGAGGTGACAAAGGGTAGTAGTTAAGGGAGTTCACTCTAAGGAGAGTGATATTACTAGTGGTGTGCTGCAGGGATCAATTTTTGGACCAATTCTTTTCAATACTTGTCCTCCTTTCAAGTATTTTTTTGGCTCTTCTGTGAATTGCAGGAATTAGGTTTACATAGATGGGGCCTGTTAATGATTAAAATGTGGTTGCAAAAGATACAAGGGTTAATTGTTTTAGCAATAACAAGTATTGTTTTAGTTTAGTTTATTAATTTAAATTTAAAATTTTTATAGAAGGTAAGATTAGAATCTGGACTGTGCAGTGGAATGGTAGCAAAGTGGATTAGAAGCCAAAAACGTCTGATCAGGAATCTTTATTATATGGAGACATATATCTTTAAACAAGCCCGACTCTGGCCGAGTTTCGCCCTCATATTGGGGCTGCGTCAGGGGCTGTGTACAGATGTACTTTGGTTTCTAAAAGTTCAATAGTATTCAAACAAATTGTATCAGATGGTCTCAGCGCTACCGTGGCAAATTATTCTCTGCTTCAATCGCAGGGAAAATAATTGATTTTAAACAGGTTCCTTGTGAAAATACGCTTGATACTGCTGTGGCACAGATTAGTCTCCGCTCCGATCGCAAGAGACCATCTGATACAATTTGTTTGAATACTATTGAACTTTTAGAAACCAACATACATCTGTACGCAGCCCCAATATAAGAGGGCGAAACTCGGCCAGAGTCGGGCTTGTTTAAAGATATATGTCTCCATATAATAAAGATTCCTGATTGGACATTTTTGGCTTCTAATCCACTTTGTTGCCCTCACGGCTTTGTTAGACAGCCTTCCCTGTTGCTTTTTTGGTCCATCACAGTGGAATGGTAGGAAAGGTATCAGTAGCATGTGTCTATGATAATGGGGATTGGCAAATAAGGGGGTATATAGAGCTGTGTAGGGGGCAAGATATGCAGCATGATCCCTGTTTAATTTATCCAGAGAAGGACAAAATTGAAGAGCAAAAATTGCAAGAGCAAAGTACAACCTTGGGGTTAAATATTACTCCTGGGGGAATTCTGCGCACAAAAAACTTAAAATTCTGCAAACTTTTATATTGGTCAAAATAACACAATTGACATGACAGTCTTTAAGTAATTACATTTTAAATTAATATAGAAAAAAGTTATTACTTAAAGATGCAGAATTTTAAATATTTTGAGTAGAATTTCCCTAGATATTCACTGTAAGAGTGTCCCTTCCACTCGCTCTCCCTATTCCTCTGGCTATTTTGCCCTCTCAGGCCCCAACTCGTCCACCTGCCAGTATCTCTTCCCTCTACCTCTAGGCTCAACCCCTTCCACTAATCAGCCATAGTCTGGGCAGAGAGTGAATGTAAGGTGGGAAATAAAGGCAGTTTGAACAGGGAATTGAGTGTGGAAAAAAGGTGAGTGTTGGAAGCAAGAGAATTTGTCAGATAGAGATGGTAATCTTGCTTGGCAAGTGCAACAGTAGATTGGAAAGAGGTCAGCATGAATTGAAATTTATGAACTCTGCATGGTGTGGAATTTTAGCCATAGATGTTCTGCAGGGCAAGCACAGGAATGTAGGAAGTAGATGTGAGCTAAAGCTGGTGTTTTATGCACTTTAAAGGATGGATATTGGGAGACTCAAAAGTTTCTAAAACAGAGGAGAGTATAGTGATGTAAGAAACTGCCTAATCAACTGACTCATACAGTGTAGTGGAGGAGAGGAAAGATGAGACAGAAATAGAGAGGATACAAGAGTTGATAACCTGGAGTTTCCTGAAGGGTTTTGGAGGTGACTGGATGGTACTCTGGGGGAGGGTGATTTAAGTGTGAAAGTTTATCAGATGATGGTCTGAGAGGGGAAGAACTGAAGCAGAGAAGTTTGAGAAACAGCAGTTGGAAGAAAGGACTAGGTTAAGGCAGTGGCCATGCTGGTGAGAAAGGGCAGTAGTGCAGAGCTGGAGGTCAAATGAAGTTAAAGCAAGGAGTCTTAAGACAAGATTCAGAGGATTCATTGGCATGGGGAAGATGGTTCAAATAAGAAGGAAAGCCAGGAGTCAAAGTTGGTGAGAAAGGGGAGGGGGTATTATCAGGGGATGGATAAATGACAGCTACCTGGAGAGGTAGTGGGAGTAACAGGTGGATGGAGTAGACTTCAAATGAAGCAAGGAGTGGGATTGCGGTGGAAGAAACTATGTAACCCTGTTTTTAGTGTGGCAGCTAACTACCCACAGGGCTATATCTTGGTGCTGGCTCTAATTCCAGAAAAGATTACACAGTCTCTTGGATCCCAAGGCTGGGTTCTTTTACTGGTGTGGGGAAGGAATTTCTTCTCCAAGACCCTGGGTAGCAGGGGTGAACTACTTCTCAAATCTTGGAGAGATTTCAGTCTTTCTTTAACACTGTGATTTATGTAGGTGCCAATAATTCAGGAGACTCTGATAGAGTGTCCAAAATTAACTTTACTGAAGTTATTACATGGCTAAGTATATGGCACAGTTTAAACAGTTCTTATCCCCACAGGTGGCATGTACAGTACTCAGTCTTCTTCTATGCAAGGGTCTCTTTCTCCATCAGAGCAAGGGAAACTCACCCTCCAGGACTTGGATAAATGAGGTTTCCAAGCGTGCAGACGTATCCTTGTTTGGACAGGTAAAATCCTCTCCAACCTGGCTAGAAAAAAAAGGATAATACAGTCTCTGCACAGAGTCCCTATTTCTTTCTTTTCCCAGGAGTGAAAACTCCAAAAGAGGGAGTCCTTGGAATTATTTCAATTTTGGTCTTACTCAATTCTCCAGATATTTATTCTAATATCCTTTGATGGAAAAGGGATCTGTTCAGGAATACACAGCTCTCCAATGTTCCTCCTTCAGGGCAGGAAGGGGGCAGCAAAACTCTTCCTCCTGGGTCTTTCAACCAAAACTATTTTCCTAAAATTGAGACCAAAAACCACCAGAAAGTCCTTGCAGTAGGTCACCATCAAATCTCTGACCTCCAGGAGGATGCAAAGGTGCATTCCCTGTCCCAGATTCACCAGGCTGAACTGCCTAAGCCCCACAAAAATAGGTCTAAAAATCCAAAATAGATTAAAATTCCTGCACAGCCTCTAACTTTAAAACTTAGACTGTTCTGTTTCTAACTCTCAGGGAGAGAGCTGCTTTTATAGCCATAAGGGGATGGCCATTCCATCTCCTTCAAAGGAAGGGGCTGTACTGAATGATGCCTCCCCTTAGCTACTAGCCTGCACTTTTACTAGAGCAAATACTAGTGATGAACTCCAGGTCATTACTTGTACAAAGGGGTGGGGAGTTTAACAGTCTAATACCATCACTGTGGCTTACTTTGTGAGGTGTATGGGAGAAAATATAACCTCCATGAGAGAGAGCAGCAACTGAAGCAGAGTCCTCAGGGGAAAGCCAAATGTCATTCAAGGCAAGAAGGTGAAGATTATGAGATGTGAAGAAGTAACGAGCGTAGGCAAGCTTGTTGGAAATAGTGCGGATATTCCACAGGAACATGAAAGAGGGAGGGAAGATGGGAATATGGATAAGATTGAAGGGATAACAGTTTAATGTGCACAGATGGAGTGAATGTTGCTTTGGAGGTCTAAGATTGGGATTGATATCCTCAGCTGAGAGGATGAGGAGCAGGAGAAGAGACGTGGAGGTAGAGACTACTGTGACGAGGATGAGATGCTTTCAGGGAGAGTGGAGATGGCTGGATGAGAAGAAGAAAACTTTGAAGCTGAAGAACAGTGGACAGGACAGAAGACTGAACAGCTGGTTAGGTGAAGAATGTAGAGAAAGGGGATAATAGATTTGATGTTAGCAGTGGTTTGCAGCTAGGAATAAGGCTGGTGAAGATTAGCATCAAGAAGAATAAATGTAGAGGAGCCAATGCAGATAGAGAGGGAAAAATCTACCAATGTGAGGTAATGCTATGGCATGCACCTCCTGGCCTGCTGGTTGAAGCCCAAGTGGATTGGGGGTGTTGTGTGAACTCTACTAAGGAAGCTGGGGAAAAGTGTGATGTCAGGAGCAGACTTAATCGTTTGTGCAGTAGGGCAGTGGCCAAAGGCCCAAAGCACTTTCCCCTAACTTTGGATGGGTGGTTAGGGGCCCAGATCGCTATCAGTCCACCCCTGGATGATGTACTGCAATCTCCCCAATACCTGACTGGTTGCTCAGAGTGCAAGGATGGAATATGAGAGAGCAGGAAGCTGAGCAAGGACTGGGGAAGTGACATAGAAAGAGACCAAGGAGGCTGTGTGGAAGAGAGTGAGCAAAGTATTGGAAGGAAGAAAGAGTGAGCAAAATGGTGGTGAGTGAGAACAAGGGTTGTGGATAGAGATGAGAAAGTGGTGAAGGGCAAAATAAAGAACAAAGAGGGGAAGATGGGGCAAGGAGGATCTGGTCATACCTGGGAACGTTTTGGTTTTGAACACCTAGAGGTTAGTGTGATAGTTGGAGGGGCTTGGGAGTAGGAAATTCACTCAGCATTCGCTGGTACATATGATAGTGCTAGAAAACATTGGGTAGGTGGCACTGACAGATGGAAGCTGGAAGAGACGTACCTTGTTGTCATCATCTAGAAAGATAGGTGCTTTGTTGCTGGCATGGTGATTTCTGGAAATATTTGCTCCACTAAACAGTGAGAGGACAATTTTCAAAAAGCTTGCTTGCCTGCAAAGGTTGTGGGTACTTTGTACCTGCAGACCTTGTACCTCCTTTTTTCAGTGGGCAGATTTTGGCTGCAAACAGATTTGAAAATCAAAATTTCCCACCCCCTCTCCTCCAAATGCAGCTAAAAGTACCCACATCATAAAGCAGTATGTATGCTTTTACCCACATTGAGGCAGGAAGTTTTCAAAAATGGCAGTCTAGTCAAGTAAAACCTTTTTTGTATTGATAGGTTTCTTTGAAAATTGTCCTCTAAGAGAATTTCCTTCTCCAACCTTTTGCTCTTCACCAGTCTAGTACAGTTGGAACAGAATTTTTTATTTTCTGGTATTAGTATATGAAGATTCTTCTTTTTACAAAATTTATTTTTCTCAGTATACCAATTTTTTGTGTCTTTTCAAAATGAAGCCTCTTGACATGGCCGTTGCTCGTTAAAGCCTCAGCTTTACAGTTATGTTGCAGCAAGAGACCATTGTAGCCATACATGACTGCAACAGACTGTTAATTTAGCTAACTGTCCTTATTTCTGTTTCTAGCCTTGAAAGAGAACAGCTCAGAAGTAGTTCAGCCTTTTCTGATGGGCTGTGGAACAAAAGAACCCAAGATCACTCAGCTGTGTCTAGCAGCCATTCAGAGACTCATGTCACATGAAGTTGTTTCTGAGGTAAGTTATGCACGAGGTGTTGGAAGACAGTCAGTTACATTAAATCAAATAAGGCAAAATCCTAGTCCTCACAGGTCTCATCTTTTTAGATTTTCCTCTTGAAAATGTTAAAGGAGCACTTCAGTGAGTGAGCAGCAGGGATGAAAGAGCAGTGATTACAATGGATGCTGCTACTTTAAAAAGTTTGTTGACAGTAGGAAAAAAAGTTATTATGGGGTTCCATCATTTTTCTACTTAGTCTTCCTGTTCCTTATCTTTACTCATTAAAAAACAAACTTATTACACACCTTCTGCTGGGTGCTTGATTTCAGCAAATTGGAAAAGAAAAGAACACGATCTACTACCCCATCCCAACATAATTAATTGGATGAATGGAAGAGGCCCTGTGCATTGGATTAGGTTTTGGTTTTCTAAGAATCAAAGAGGAATATGACAATGCATAAAATTGCCTACCAGTGGAGGCAGTAGAAGCCAACAGTCATACTGATGTAGCCTTTAGCTTTCCAACAATATTCACAGAAGGGAATACAAGAGAAAACGGTTATGCTCCAGGGTATTCAGCAATAATGAATAAATATAAATAACGTTTATAACATATTTTTCTTACCAATTTTTTATAACTTTGGAAATAAAATTACTTATCTGGTGAGGTATTCACAAAATGTCACAGTGAAGCAGCAGCGCAGTGAAGGAAAACCCTAACATCCTTCATGTTTTGAAAGGATTCTGCATTGGGAGTGTTTACAAACAATTGCCATGAATGAAGTGTTTTTTGAAATGCGTCACCGTTGCTTTTCAAATCTTCAGTATTTTCACATCTAAAAATAAAATAAAATGAAATCCACGGTAGTATTCCTAAAAAAACAAAATACTCAGTTCATCACTAAAATTATCAGAAAACTGACCTATTGAGTGCCAAAATATATCTGGAAGTACAACTTTTTATTACTAAAACCTGTATTTGGAAAAAAGGGTTTAATTAACTAACCAAAGAATACCAATCAATCTTCATGATTAAGTCCATTGGGTGAGACTATCAAGATGAAAGATCCAGAACTGTTCTCTGTAATTTAAAAGAGCTTGCCAGTCACCACCTCTTTGGGGTGGAGCAGTCTGTTCAAGAATACCTCACGAACGATCTTGGTTAAATGTTACAGTGCTCAACAATAGGAGCCTGAATCTTCTGTGTCTTAATACAGCTCCAATGTTCAGTCAGGTGGGTCTTCACCATTCTCTTCTTCCGCCCGATATAGTTTTTTGGACAAGGGCAGGTGATAAAATAAATTACATGGGTGGACCTATCAATTAGTGGTCCCATGTAATGTGATAGTTTTCTTAAAAACAGGATCAGTCCATGTTGTTGCTGTCATTGTAATAGCATAGAAAGAACAGTTGCCACAAAGGGCACGTGACTGCTGGTATGAGGTGATTGAAGAGGAGTATAAAGAATACTTTGAGAATGTACTACAAAATCTTGTATATTCTGTCCTCTTTCATAGGCAATCATTGGGGAAGATGGAAAGATTGAATAGAATTGTAAGATTAACCAATTGTTAATCTGTCATTAATGAATGTTACCCCCCAGGTTCTCTGTAAACCGATCTGATATGATCCATATCATGAAGGCCGGTATATAAAAGAATTAAATAAATAAAAAACCAATGTGTATGATAGGTGCCATCCAAGAAATTACATGAGAATGTTGTAACACACAACAAACACATCTGGTCTCCAAGGGTTGCATGCTGTCAATCAGCAGCCATGTTTTTTCAGCATTAAAGGCCCGCTTATAGGCTTGTCTTATCACCGAAAAAGGGTAACCACGTGCTCAAAAGCTGTGATTGCGCAATAAAATCTTGTTTAGTGGAGCACAAATGCTATAGCCTTAAAAACTGGCCCATTGGCAAACTGGCTCTCAAATGGTAAAGATGGTAACTTGTAAAGAATAACAGATTATTTCTGTCCAACTGGTTTTCGAAATAAAGTGGTACCAATCCCTTTGTTGTCATGATAAAAAGAATGTCGAAAAAGGGGAATATGTTGATAGAATTCCATGAAAAATTGTAAATTTTCATCGAGTGTTAGCCATGAAATAAATTCTTGGAGATTACTTAAAGAGAATGTGTATAAGAAAAACACGTCAATATAACGGGATCAGGTAATAATGTGTAAAAATGATAAAGAGTACAGAAATTTCTTCTCAAAATGACTTACATAGAGGTTCGTGAAACTGGGGGCTATTTTGGCTCCCATCGTGGTCCTGTGTTTCTGCAAATAGAAATGATCCCGCAACTGAATTTTTTTTACAGAGAGCAATCTCGTCCAATTTCAAGATAAAATTGGGTATCTTTTGTGTCTTCGGACGTTGGTTCAAGATGGCATGAATTATGTCCAACGATTGTCTCTGAGGAATATTTGTGTATAGAGTTTTGATGTTGAGTAACCATCAAAAACTCTTCTGATAAATAGTGAAAGGTTCTGGACAATATTGAGCATATGTTTAGAATCTTTTACATAAGAATGTGCCTGGACAATTTCTGTTTGTAAAAATGAATCTACAAAAACAGACAATGGTTCTAATACTGAATAAATGGAGGCCACTATAGGATAACCTGGTGGGTTGGTTAGACATTTATGAACTTTTGGCAATGGAGTTTTTGGGAAATTCAGGGAAAAAATTTGATTTACTTTGAAGTAAGGAAACCAGTGCTTTTTGCAGTGTTTAATTAATCTACAATCAGCCTGCTAATTTCCAAAGTAGGATCCTGATAGAGATTCTCATTATTTGTGGAATTAGACAACTGAGAGTTCATTTCAAGTTGGTATTGCCCTTTGTTATGTATAATGATGGCACCTCCTTTGTTGGCCTTTAATGCTGAAAGAATATGGCTGCTGATTGACAGTGTGCAACCCTTGGAGACCCGATGTGTTTGTGTTACAACATTCTCATGTAGCTTCTTGGATAGCACCCATCATATACAAACAAACATACAATGCTATCCAATCTTTCAATCTTCCCCAGTAATTGCCTATAAAAGAGAATGGAATATTCAAGATTTTGTAGTACATTCTCAAAGCATTCCTTATACTTCTCCTCAATCACCTCAAATGAGTGGTCACTCCCCTTGTGGCAATTGTTCGTTCAGTACTCTTACAGTGACATTCCTGTTTTCTTAGAAAGCTATCACATTATTACACGGGACCTCTGCTGGCTGACTGCATTAGTGGCCCCATGTAATGTCATCCCATTTAATGTCCTTTATTTTATCACCTGCCCTTGTCCAAAGAACAGTATTGAGTGGACAAAGAGACCTACCTGACTGAACATCGGTGCTAAATTGAGACACAGAAAATTCAGGCTCCTTTTGTTAAGCATTGTCTGACATTTAACCATCAGTTTTAAGATCATTCGTGGGGTATTCTTGAACAGATTGCTCCAACTCCAAGCTATTTTAAATTACAGAGAACAGTTTTGGATCTTTCACCTTGATACTGTCTCGCCCAGCGGACTTAATCTGGAGATTGATTGGTAAATTCCTATAGTACCTGAATGTAATTTGCTTTGATGTACACTTTGAAGTGCCGAAAAGCGGAATATATAAAGAAAAAAAGAAAGTATTCTTTGATTAGTTAAGCCCTTTTTTTCTACATCTTGTAATAAAAAGGTTGTACTTCCGGGTATATTTTGGCACGCATTAGACAGAAACACTGTCAGCATTAGGTCAGCTCTCTGATGTTTTGGTGATGAACTGAGTATTTTGTTTTTTAGGAATATTACCGTGGATTTCATTTTATGGTATTTTTAGATGTGAAAATACTGAAAATAATCACCACTTCGTTTGTGGTGATTATTTGTGACCACCTCCTGATGCAGAATCCTTTTTGAAACATGGACCTTGTCTGGGTTTTCCTTCTCGGGGTTGCCACTTCTCTGTAACCTTGTGAAAGCCTCACCTGATAAATGATTTTACTTGCAAAGTTATAAAAATAAATAAATTGGTAAAAATGTTATAAACATTATTAGTGACAGATCAGCCGTATGATTTAAAATAAGGCAATTGAAGGCCTGTTATGTCAAGCCGGTAGTGCCTAGTATAAGGGCTTTAGTATGTTAGATGTGCATATGGACTATGAGTTTTCTCGTATGTTATTGAACCCAGCACGTATTGGGCTCATATTGCTTCCCTAAATATAAATAAAGCCACCATTAAAGGGTTCCACTGTACAATGACAAAGGCAGTCTTAATCGTAGTCATGGGTACAGACATTGGGGAAACGAGGTAGCAGGGTCGTTGGAAAGGGTGGGCGAGGAAGTCATAAAACTGGTGCATTTTGTCCAGATTGGGGCTATTCCATGTGCATGCTGCTGCAACTGCTATAACGGTGGCAGGAGCACTTTTAATTCTTATGCAGCCATTAGTATGTGCTTGCGTCATTGAGGGGGACCCTGCTGGCTGATTGAATTGACTGAGGGAGACCTGCTCACCCATACTCCTCCCACCAGTGGCCGACCCTGACCCTAGTAATGCCTGGGGCATTGGTTGGTCCTGTGATGAGTCTGTTTGGTAGATCTGGAAATAGATATTCTTTGTATTGCCAACAATCTGCATATGTTTTTGTTAAGTTTTATATGTTGTTATTGTTTTATATACTGTTCTGAATATGACGTTATGTGATCACCATTGTTGAGAGATTGTGGTATATAAGTTTTATAAATAAAATAAATATGGCTAAATATATATATCCGTACATATTTTTCACTTGTTTGTAAAAAGGACATAGTATTAATTAAATTAGGATTGGAAACTTCATATTCTTATTGGCTCCCCAGGAATAAAATGCTATCTAAAAGAAATGGAAAATTAAAATAATTTTGTTATAACTGTCAGCCATATTATTGATGATTTTGTTAGATTCTTACTTTTAAATTTGTTTTTGTTAATAGGGCCTGTCTATTACTTTTCATATTAATTACATAAGAACCTTTTATTAAGTTAATTAAAAAAAATCCTTGTATCTGTGACTGAAACAGAATAAAAATTATACACTAAAGCTAGCATAAATACAAAGAGAGTTTCATATTGTAATGCTGTAGAAATTAAAGCATGAAGGAATAATGCCATGCTAGGACTTCCTGTTTGTGCTTATTGCAGACACTTAAAACATTTGTCTGGGATTTTTTTTTTTGTGTTTTTCTGTTTGCTTATTGAAGTTGCTTTCTTGTTAGCCTGGCATCTGTTGCTCATAAGTTATTTATAACAGTTGTAAAAGAAATAAACAAAAGCCCTCCTACCATTATTTGATGAAGTGGATTTTGCTTTTCAGGTTAAACATTGGTTCTTAAAAGTGTAAGTGTGTGTGTGTTTCTGCAGTAAA